>NC_136067.1:2029329965-2030529965 GCF_964261635.1 Lissotriton helveticus
GTGTCTACAATAGTCTCAATGAGATTCCCATTAGTCTTTGGTTGGCTGATGCTGTCGAGTAACGACTCAGTCTGTGTGCAAGCAGAGGTGTGGCCATCATTTACAGGGATTGTTGAGGATGCAGCAAAAACCACGTCGTCATGTAGTGTAGGCTCGATCGTGTCAGCGCCACCCCCGATAGTTCTTTATTCCCTTTGGACCACATACTCTGTGGAGTTGGCTGGCTCTTGTTACGAAGAGGTTGCTTCCTCTTGTTAACCGTTAGTTTGGAGGCGCCTCTTTTTCTTTTCTCACCTCCAGGCTTGCTACTCGGGGTCAGGGGGACAGTTACAGTATGAACAACTGGATCTGGTAAAGAGTCAATAGTGATGGTGGAACTGCTGCCCCCTGGCGGTGGTTCCAGAGAGTTAGCAGGTAGAGGTGATTTCATGACTGTAACCACAGGTGAAAGCGGGATGGCGTTATTGGGGTTTGCCAATGGTGTCTCAGGGTGTGTACTTGCGAGACTCATTGACATTCTCCTCTCGGTATACGCAATTTCGTTTGTTACCATGTTGAAGGCGTTTTCCAACATGCTTTCCAGAGAGGGTGGAAGAACTAAGGGTCTTTCAGGTACTTGTGCCACATTGTTGATATTTCGTTTCACCATTGTGGGTGTTAGTAGTTCGGCCTCACCTGTTACAATGACTTATGAGGGTGGCCCAGCCCAGCCTCTTCTGGCCTCTGAGGGCCTAAGAGGGCCCGCCCTTTGCTTGGGCTTCGCCCGGTGCCGCCCGCGCGCGACCCGCGACGCGGGGGCTGGTGGTAATTTCAAGCGCCACCGGGCGCGGGAACCACGGCATCGGCTTCCGGCTGGAAGCAGTGCAGGCTGGGGAGTGTAGTCTCCCTCCGCACGGCGGCCGCAAGATGTCTGGCTGCGGCGGCGGGAGGGAGAACAGCAGAGCCCAGGAAGCAGCGATAGCCAGGTGAGCCCCCTTCCAAGGACAGCAGTCAGGGGATTACTGTGGGCACCCGCTCCACCGGGGCTGGCGGTAATTTCAAGCGCCTCCGGGCGCGGGAACCACGGCGTCGGCTTCCGGCTGGAAGCAGTGCAGGCTGGGGAGTGTAGTCTCCCTCCGCACGGTGGCCGCAAGAGGTCTGGCTGCGGCGGCGGGAGGGAGAACAGCAGAGCCCAGGAAGCAGCGATAGCCAGGTGAGCCCCCTTCCAAGGACAGCAGTCAGGGGATTACTGTAGACTGATAGTATGTAAGGAAAGTGATTTATTTTAAATATGTTTAATTTCTTTTATATATTGTATGTTTGCTTTATGAAATTTTCTTTTTACATTACATTTAATTTTATTTATTTAGAATGACTACATATTTTTTAATTAATTCTGTTTTTTTTTAATGTTAAGTATGTAAAAAAAAATAGCAATCAGTATGGTGGTCCAGCACTTCCAAAGTCTTGTACTTTCCCTACAGCGTGTTTGATTGGAGTTGGAAAAGTAAATCTAACTCCTCCAAGATCCACCACTTTCCCTGCTGTTGCTTAGATTGGAATGGAAATTGTAAATGTACCTCCTCCAAAATCCAACACTTTCCCTATTTTTGCTTAGATTGAAGTAGGAATAGTAAATATGACCCCTCTAAATCCAACACAATCCCTACTGTTGTGTAAATTGGAATGGAAATAGTCAATCTAACCACTCCAAAGTTCAACACTGTTGCTACTTGTGCTAAGAATGGAGTGGGAATAGTAAATCGAACTCTACCCTGAATTTGCTTATGTTGGTGTGGGAATAGTACATTTTACACCTCCAAAGGCCAACAATGTCCTTCCTGTAAACCTAACCCCTCCAAAGTCCAATGTTTCCCTTCTCTGTGGGAATAGTACACCTAACCCCTCTAAAGTTCAATGCTTTCCCTACTTATGCTCAGATTGGAGTGAGAAACCACTGAAACACACAGATGACCTTTAAGTTCAGATGGAGAAAAAGCAATAACATGACATAGAAAGTAAACTTTAAAGTATTCCCAAAAAGCCAAACAGCATGAAAAGTACACATATCGAACAGTGATTTTTAATTGCGAAAGTGTGATGAAAAAAAGTGGGTTCAAGTAACACAAAACAAATTAAGTTCTGCTTTATGTGCTGCATAGAATGTAAAATAAAACATTATTTGGTACACTTCATCTTTATCAGTTAGATTCTTCATATCCCAAATAGTGTTGCACTGTCATGTTAGGGCTGGCACTCCCAATTGAAAGATTGTTGCAGCACCTCCGATATGACTCAAAATTTCTCCATGTTGATGCATGACAGAACAAGTCGGAGAAAGAGAGAAGCAATCACTATTCACTGCTTTCATCTTGTTTTGTTTAAAGTTCATGAATTAACTTGGAGAAATTCCAGGTTATATTTTTTGAACTTTAGTCACTTCTCACACAATAAAAGGCAGGTGCGCGGCTCTGTGCTGGGGCAGAGCACCTGATCATGAGACAGAACTGGTTCACCAGTTCCAAGGTCGGTAGCTCTAGCCAATAGGCCACATCTCCTCAAAAGGAAGATTGGCTTTCTGCAGTAAACTCCCCATTGGAAATGCTTAATTTGAGGCAGTGGGTGCAGGTTGGGCCAATGGGTACTCATTTTGCGGGATAGGCACCTGTTTTCATGCAACAGATGTTGATGCAGAGTAAGAGAGAGAACAACATAAAAAAGAGGGAAAGAAAGAGGAAAAGAAAGAAGGAAAAACAGAGACAAAAGGGGAAAGCAGGGATGAAAAATAACCTGCACGAGAGAGGGAACCAGGCAGTGAGCACCTGGTAATGAATTAAAGATGCATAAGGTTGACTCAGGGAATACGTCCTTTCTGCATAACAAGAAAACTGAGTCCAGACTTGCTGCCTTATAACATAGCTTCAGTGCTTGTAGTAGGCGCACACAAAAAACATTGTTTCATAACCCGTAGCAATAATCAGCGGTAGCCTTTCTAAAAATAAATGCAAATTTAATTAGAATTACTGGAGTTGAAAGTGCTTAATAGAGTTGTGTGGCTGCAGCAATACACACTGATATAGTTAATCTGCAGGTGATTGGTTTTTATCAGGGATCACTGAATTGGAGGGCTCCTGCTTTAAGGTACAGTGAGGATGCAGGTCAAAAAATATGTCAGCCTGCTTGTGCTGGCATGAGAGCGAGGTGCATTTGCATGCACAACGTGGCAGGCACCGCGCGGTGCCTGCCACGTCGTCCATGCAAATGCAGGGCCACCCCCAACATCATGGGGGCCAGCAAAGGGCCCCCAACTGATGAATCCGCATGCCTTTCCGTGGTGGCGTTAAGGCTGCCTCCCGCTGACATTGTAATATGGATGGCGGTGTACAGCAGATACCGCCACCATATTCAACCCTTTTCCGCCCGGTCGACGAGTCAACCGGGCGGAAAAGCAGCAGACGGTCTTCCTGACTTCTGCGGTACCCCCGCCATCATAATATGGCAAGGGGGAATGGGAGGTGGGTGGGGGATGATGTCGGGTGGATCGCCATGACACCTGACATCATAATAGACCCCTAAGTGCCTGCTTTTACGGATTGGTGTCACTACAACGCATGCTTTTACCACGCATGCCTTTACAACGCGGTTTTTACCACGCAGTCCATTACAACGCATAATGCTTTTAGGCGCTGGATAGTGAATTATTTAATTTACTATTCCAACACCAGTCCCCGTGGATAGCAGGGAAGGTGTTGGATAGTATATTAAATACATTCCCTATCCTAGAGCGCCCCCCAGCGCATTGCGTTGTAATGGTTTGCGTGGTAAAAGTTGCGATGTAATGGTAGTGCGTTGTAAAAAATTCGTTGTAACCGTGCTACACCGCTTTTACAGAGGGAGAAAAAGACAAAGGGCCTGATTTAGAAGTTGGCGGAGGGAATACTCCTTTACAAACATGACGGATAACCCATCCGCCATATTACGATCCCCATAGGATAGAATGTGATCATAATATGGCAAATAGATATCTGTCACATTTGTGACAGAGTATTCCCATCTGCTGACCTCCAAATCAGTGGTACAAAAGGGGGTGGTGATGGACGGAGCATCTGAACCAATCAAATATTCACACCCAGTCAACAGATCTGTGTTTAATCCTTCACCGTTCTTTAGCCCACTCTGCTACCCCAGTTCAGACATGGCCATATGCAAATCAGTCTGACCCTGTGCCTCATGGGAACAGTCCAGCCCAAACTGCCCAGCCATGCATTCCCTGGACCGGAAACAAGCTTCCGAGGACCGGTTTCTGGCATTTCAGCCGTCTTCAGCCCGGCTTGCTTGGATCCAGTGGCAAAGTGAGCAAGGGACTCACGTCTGAGCATATCCTGCCAACTTATGGCGAACAAAGTGGTACAAAAGGGGGTGGTGATGGACGGAACATCTGAACCAATCAAACACTCACACCCAGTCAACAGATCTGGGTTTAATCCATCACCGTTCTTTAGCCCACTCAGCCACCCCAGTTCAGACATGGCCATATGCAAATCAGTCTGACCCTGTGCCTCATGGGAACAGTCCAGCCCGAACTGCCAAGCCATGCCTTCCCTGGACTGGAAACAAGCTTCCGAGGACCGGATTCTGGCATTTCAGCCGTCTTCAGCCCGGCTTGCTTGAATCCAGTGGCAAAGTGAGCAAGGGACTCACGTCTGAGCATACCCAGCCAACTTATGGCGAACAAAGTGGTACAAAAGGGAGTGGTGATGGACGGAGCATCTGAACCAATCAAGCACTCACACCCAGTCAACAGATCTGGGTTTAATCCATCACCGTTCTTTAGCCCACTCTGCCACCCCAGTACAAACATGGCCATATGCAAATCAGTCTGACCCTGTGCCTCATGGGAACAGTCCAGCCCGAACTGCCAAGCCATGCCTTCCCTGGACTGGAAACAAGCTTCCGAGGACCGGTTTCTGGCATTTCAGCCGTCTTCAGCCCGGCTCTCTTGAATCCAGTGGCAAAGTGAGCAAGGGACTCACGTCTGAGCATACCCTGCCAACTTAAGGCGAACAAATGCGCGGGGGATGATGTCGGGTGGATCACCACTGCCATGCGGGCGGTGGCAATCCACTTGACATCATAGTAGACCCCTAAGTGCCTGCTTTTACAGAGGGAGAAAAAGGGCCTGATTTAGAAGTCGGCGGAGGGAATACTCCTTTACAAACATGACGGATAACCCATCCGCCATATTACGATCCCCATAGGATAGAATGTGATCATAATATGGCAAAGAGATATCTGTCACATTTGTGACAGAGTATTCCCATCTGCTGACCAAATCAGGCCCTTAGGGTTGAACTGTCATGCTGTCATTGCATCTGGGTCCAGTGGCACCTATCCCTCAAGTGAGTAGCCACACGCTCTTGTTCAGATGTCTTGTGAGCTCTCACTGTCCTGCACAACACAGCGCTCTTCAATTCCTTGTTACCCAAATAATTCATAACCATTTGAAGAAGATTTGAACATAACCTACTATCCTCAGCTCTTGGTATGGTCAAACACCCAATAACACATTTTCACTCTGGCTTCTGTTGTCCCAAAGTTCAGTGGGTCAGCATTGATTACTGCTCAGGCAACTGCTGGCTCTCTTCTTTCATGGCCCATTGTTCATGCACATTGTGTGACTGATGCCAAGTCTGGTGGCTCAGTGGACTAATGCTTCCACTGTCAGGACCTGTGTTTGACCACATGGTCACAGGTTTACATCCTGGCAGGTCCACTCAGCCTTTCATCCTTCTGAGATCGACAAAATGAGTACCATTGAGTTGGGTACCATGAACATCTGTTACTCAGCGCCAAGATACCCGTGTGGGTGAACGTGCATTTTACAAATATGGATGTTATAATAGAGCAGGTTCCACATCATGTCCAATCTCCTTGTGACTTAGCTAGATCAAGAGTGGCGAGAGTAGGTCATATTGCAGACCCTGGAGGACTACACAGTGCATGTTTGATTGTTATCATAAGGCCATGTCATTAGTTTGGCTGGCTGTCACTCTAAGTTCTTGAGATGAGCATTGCTGCCTATGCATTATACACAGGCTTACTGAATGAGGTGCTGGACGTGTCTTCACCTCTGAGTGCTACTTTGAGTGTGCTAGTGAGATACCTGTAGCTTCTGAACAACTTGTTAGAGACCCCTGGTCCAGATGGTGCCGTAAGTGATTACCCCTTGATACGTATACTGTAGTGACAACGTTTTCCCCCACCCTAATAATATAGAAGACAGTAGTGCTATCTGTAGTGTTCTGTGATACCCTAGGATATGCAAATGCAGTGTCTCAGGCGTTCGTCAGCGACAGGATGATAACATATAGTGTTATGCACACTTTACATGATATGCATTTTACACATTTTGTATTGTGTAGGTACCTTATTATAGTCATATCTGTATTAGCTACTGCATATTTTCTGCCTTAGATGCTGCACATGTTATGCATTGAAATCATCTTTTTACATGTTACTGCCATTACGAGTTAACTGCATTCACTAAGCGTAGCTGCTTGTTTACCTTGCGATGCGCATTCAATTATCATTGCAAGTTTCTTCTTTAATAGAACCATGCTGGGGGGCAGGGATGAACGTTCTTAATAGTAAGTGTTCAAAGCAGGTAGCTAAATAGAATATTCCAGAGATGGGGGACTTTTTCTGCATCTGTACCAGGATTGCGCAGATCATATGCCTGAAAACAATACTTAGCTCTTGACTAGAATGTGTTTATACTAAAACTACACCAATAGTGGTCCAGCAGAATAATCTAAATAGTTTTTATCAATGTAGCTCCTCATTGGACTGCATCTATGTCCGGGGAGCAAAGGCACAGTATATCCATGATATATAAGCAATCATTATCTATATAGGTCCTAATTAGTCTGGTCCAATCCATAGTTTCACCCAACAAAGGTCTATCTAATCAGGGGTCTACCTAATCAGATTCACCTCCGAACCCAAGGAAATTATCAGTGGAGTACCCTAAGAATCCTCGCTCAGCCCTACCCTCTTCAACACTTATATGACACCTCTGGCCAGCATCCGCACCACCCACGGAATCAACATCATATCATGCACAAACGACACACAACTCATCCTCTCCCTCTCTGCAGACACTATCAACACCAAGACCAACTTCCACAACTGCATGACAGATTTTGCTAACTGGAAGAAGGATAGCAGCTTGAAGCTTAAAATGGACAAGACATAGGACGGCCCTCAGAACTCGGACCTACTACTCCACCTCTGACCATGCTAGGAACCTTGGCTTCATTCTGGACAATAAACTAACCATGAGGACTCAGGTCAACTTAGTCTCCACCTCCTTCTTCATCCTCTGCAAACTTTGTAAGATATTCAAATGGCTAACCCAAAGTTCTAGACGTACCATCATCCAGGCGCTCATCTGCAGCTGACTGGACTATGGACACGCTCTCTAAGCAGGGATCGCAGCTCATCTCCTCTGACGACTATAGACCATACAGAACACCGCAGCCAGACTCTTCCTGAATCTCCCTAGACGAATCCACATCACCCCCTACCTCAGGGACCTCTCTACTCTGCATCCTTCTCTCTAACCCTCGCCCTTATATCCGACAAAGCAGACATGGAGGAAAAAAATGGAATGAGCTCCATCTCTTCCAGAGTTCTGAAAGTCCCTGAAGACCTGGCTTCTCTGCTAATCGACTGGACCCTGCCAGCGTGTGGACACCCTCACGAGTAACAAGTAGTGCTCTACAAATCTGCTGAATGATTGATTGAAGGTGTTTTCTGTTTAAATGAACTGCATTCCATAGTTCACAGAGGCAGGGGGACTGTGGGCACACTGAAGGGAGATTTCCACCTACAGCATGCATTTTAGCAACAAGCTCCCAGATGGCTTATTTCAACCAGGCCATGCTTTCATGGCATGACCAGGGTCTAATTGGCAGTTAAGCCGGACTGATAAGGAAGGAGGAGTGAAGTTCTTTTGTACACTGAGGCAAATTGGAGGGAAGACACGTGAAGGGTGAAAAGTCATAGGAAGCAATCCATATTACTTTGACAGTTTCAAAGTGCACAATAGCTTACATGTTCATTTGACATTGCTTTTCTTTATTTCTGCTACAAACTGTACCTGTTAAAACATTCACAAATGTTTCTATATTTGTTCTACAAACTATTAACTATGGATCGAATTGGTAGCAAACTATATTTGTTGCAAATGAAAACATAGTAGATGGCACTTCTCAGATAAAATCTTCTTCAAAATCTGGTATTTGATCTGAACTCCTCCCACCCAATACAACCAGAGTTTCTAAGAGAGAAGTGAATTTTTAGCTGACATATCTGTAAATGCATGGATTATCTCTATGGATAAATGTCCCCCACCACGTGTTATGGGTTTCACAATCCTAGATTGCATTGCATTTGGCAGTAAAGGAGATGCTGAAGCAAGGAGCCTGAAACCTGTGGGACAAGGGGAGCTGGATTATTCAGCAGGGAGAGAGGAGGTCTCACGAAGAGCCGCCGCTCCTCCTGGCTACTCAGTGGACCGGAGTGGTGCCGGTACCCTGCTACGCTCCCAGAGGAGACTGGCTTACACAGTTGGGTCAGAGGTTGCGGGTCTGGTGACGGATGGGGCCAAAGCAGACACAATAAAGTATAAAAACAGAACAAAAACCTTAACTCTGACCAAGTAAGTGAAACTTAATATAGACTAGGAAAAGAAAGCCTCAGAATCCCTTAAGTGGGGAATCATAGTAAAGAACCATGAGGAAGAAGGTATTTCCTTTATTCCCCATTTTGTTTTTTGGTGCACTTAAAAAAAAAATTATGAGGGAGGCAACATGAAGGGCCAAAGAAATTATACTCAAAGCTAATGGTACAACATACTTGTGAGGCGACACTGAAACCCCTGCTTACTAGGGCAATTCATTTTGGTTGATTTGTGTAGAACAGACATAAAGAGAGAGTATCCTAGAAATAATCAGAATGTGATAGCGAGGGAGAGACTGACCTGGGAAGAGCCGAAGAGAGGGAATCCTAGAAGGAATAAGATAGGGAAAGCAACAAGAGGAATCTTTAGAAGTACAGGACTGCATCTGTACCTGGATTGCACCGATCATATACCAGAGAACAATACTTAGCTCCTGACTAGAATGCTTGCATACTAAAACTACACCAATTGTGGTCCTGTAGGATAATCCTTATATCCATATCAACCTTATCTATGTTGCTCTTCCTTGGACTGCATCTATGCCCTAATGATTCTCGCTCAGCCCCACCCTCTTCAACAGTTAAAAGACACCTCTGGCCAACATTGCCAAAACCCAGAGTCTCAACATCATATCCTGCACCGACAACATACAACTCATCCTCTCCCTCACCGAAGAGACCACTAACAACAAGACAAACTTCCACAACGACATCACAGACGTCGCCAGCTGGATAAAGGACAACTGCCTGAAGCTCAACACAGACAAGACATGGGATGCATTCTGGTGGCCCTCAAACCTTATTTTCCCTGAGGCTCTACAGTTGGAAGATGCCTGTACCTGGGGAGAGAAGCAGAAATGCAGATAAGATCAACTAAAACTTTGAAATAAAAAGAAATCAAACCAAAACCCAACTCCAGTGTTTGGATTGTGAGTTAACTAGCTCTGACTGTTTTTGTTTCTTGGCAGAACACAGCGTCTTGGCAACACCCCCTGAAAATATTATGATGTTATTAGTTGATACATGCTGGCTGAGGGAAGCTTTTCATTTATTTCTTTTTTTAAGGTCTAATATCTGCACCAGAAAGATATCAGTAGCTTCAAAAACAGCTGCAACTGCATGTCCTCTGGCATGAAGGAAGTATACTGGATGACACATTTCAATGAAACCAGTGGTCACGTTGCGCCCACTGTAGTGGGAGATTTGCAATACCTAAAGCTGGAATAGTTTACAATGCAGTAATCGCATCCAACATAAAGGAGGACTGAATCGAGCAAAACAAAAGAAAGACTGAGGAAAACACTGTAGAATCAGACAGAAAAGAAAGACTTAACCAAAACTAGCAGGCTACAATGATGTTAGAGAGAGCAGAAACAGATTCACAGAACACCAGACATTCTGCAAATGAGACCTATTGAAGGAGAATGAAAACAGGGCCTAGCGGAAACTTTTTTGGTTGGGAAGAATAACAGATCCTGCAAAGATCCTCTAGCTGTGGCAAATCCACAGTCAAGGCAGACATACTAACCGAAACGCCAAAAGCCGACATGAGAGCCAGGCGCCATTTCCTTCGTTGTGGTCCAACATGCGGACTATGAATGCTGGTGAGTGTTAGATAATTACATCTAAGCTGTGTAGCTCAATCATTCTACAACCATGCATTGGCAAAGCCAATAGATCTTCCTTTTGGGACCTATTAATTTTGGCAATGGTTTTTAGCCATGCTGTACAAATGTGCCCAATTAAAACTCTTCTCTATGAAGATGTCGTATTTTTAGTACGTGCACACTAAAGTGCATTTATAACTGCACAGGTCATGCTGGTATTTTAAATTAGAAGTAATGTTATATTTGTAAACCAGTATTGTCTCTATGTCATGCTTGTACGGTTTTATGGTTTGATTGCAGTGCTCTTGTGTGCTGTGCTTCAATAGACATAATATTAGATTGCTAATTGAAGCTGTGCCGTTTATTCCAATTTCATGATTGATCTGTCTACCTATTTTGGAACCCTATTTATCGGTCTGTCTGTGTTTGCAACCCTCTCTATCTTTGCAACCTTCTCTATCCATTTGTAAACAAAATACACAAAACAATACAAAAAAGCATTAGCAAGAGGCTGGCAGCCAACGCCAGACCAATTAACTTTGCCAATGTTTGTTGTTTCAGGTCTGGTGATGGTGTTGTTATTCCAGGAAAGAATGAGTTCCAGTGCTTGCAAGTGATGGGCTCCGTTTTTGTGGAACAGGACTTATTTTTCATAATCAGAATTTGAAATGGAGCAAGAGAGAGAAAGGCAGAAAAGAGAGAATGAAACAGGAATACACAGATAGGAAATGGTGACAAAGGGAGGGAGCAAGGGTGGAGAAGAACCCGCAAGAGAAACATAAAGCTGGAATGGAGGGTTCTGGAACAAAGATGCAAGAAGTGAAATCAAGACTAAGGTGGCTTGGCACTCTGCAACTCTGTCTTTCAATAGTTGTTCATTGCAATTATTTTTTTCCTAATTAAGCAATGAGGGATTTCTCATAATAGAAGGCAAATGAAGAGAAGCAAGGGTAAAGTGAGTAAAACAATAAAGAGGTTTTGGGCATCAAGAAAAGCAAAGGTAAGGAGTAAAATGCATAAGAAAAGGCACTTAAATGGTGATAAACAGGTGTTATATTCCGGGGTTAGGCCCATGTAGTGAAGCAGCTTATTTCTTACATTGTCCTAGAAATGTCAGCAGGGATCTTTTGTACACATTTGCATGCACAACTATGTTGGATTAGTTTCTCTGAAACTACTTTGTTTACACATCTAGCTTCGCACTACATTATCACAATGCCCTGTATGTCATGTACTAGGCCTCTTAATGCACTATGTACAAAAGTCATCCTATCTTCATACACAGGGCAACAGGGCTTTCTACAGATCCATAACCTTGCTAATCTAATGCCTTCATTGCAAAGCTGCTTTCTATTATAAATAATGAGCATCCAGATAGATTAGCAGAGGAGGCACTTCTGCTGACACCGAGGGTCTTTGCATGCTGAGGAGTCACCATGCTCGTAATCACTTTTATCTGCTTATGTCTATTAATCATTGCAGCACATGTATGTTATACAAGAATAACGTTGGTTCAATAAATATATTGAAAACGTCCCACTGTGTATTCTGTATACTTCTCTGAGAGAAAGTAAGCACAAGTGACAGAGCGAAAGGGTCTGTACTGTTTCCACAATACCCGAGTGATCAGGGTTGTCATGTTCACTCCATAGTAAGGTTAGGGGGTCTATAGGCCAACACATCATGTGGGGGTGTCCGGAATCTGTCTTGGCACCAGGCCCCTAGTTTATGTTGTCCAAACAATGTGCAGATCTTACGGACTAGTAGGAAATACAAGACACAGGGAGAGAGACAGAAGAGAGCATGAGAGTCTCTGAATATACTATTTGCTACAGAGGTACATAGCCCAATAGTACTGTAGTAACCCCTGATCGATTGCAATATTTACCCTTCAGTACTGTTTGGAAAACTCCTGGATGTTCAATCAGCATATTTGAAAATATAAGCAGTAACATTAGCCCATCCGATTCTCCTGGAGAGACTTAAACATTTGGGAGTATGGGGAACCACTTTGTCCTGGCTCCAGTCGTTCCTGGAGAACCGCTCACAACCAGTATTTCTGCGCCCTTATGTTTCCTCCCAGAAGCCTCTGGTCTGTGGGGTCCCTCAGGGATCGGCACTGAGTCCCTTACTTTTTAATGTATGCATAACCCCTCTTGCAACCTTGGTTGAGACATTTGGAGTGAAAGTGATCGCCTACGCTGATGACACCTAGCTGGTGTTCTCATTCGGAGAACACTCGGAGGTGGCTTTTGTCAACTTTAGACAATGCCTGAATAACATCTCAGCCTGGTTGACTCGGAATGGCTTAAATTTGAATACCGATAAAACAGAGGTTCTATTCTTCAACCAACCGGTCCCGCCACCTTCTAAGCTCTGGTGGCCACCATAGCCGAATCCACCTGTTACGGTGGTGCCGGGCAGAAATCTAGGGTTTAAATTTGTTAATGACCTCTCGTACAAGACCCAGATTTGCCAGGTTTCCTCCTCGTGCTTCTGGAAGCTACGTGCTTTGAGGAAATTCCTTCACTTTCTTCCAATGGATTGCAGGAGGACTGTGGTCCACTCATTGGTCACATCCCGGCTGGACTTTTCTAATAGTCTCCAGTTAGGACTTCCAGCCTTTCTGGTACGCAGGCTGCAAATAATTCAAAGCACTGAGGCCAGGTTGATTAGAAAAGTGCTGTTCCACCATCGCATCTCTCCGCATCTGTGGAGCCTCCCCTGGCTACCCATCAGTCGGAGGATTGAATTTAAGGCTCTTACTCTGGCCTACAGAGCCACCAGTGGTCGGGCCCGGCCTTTCGGAGACATAGATTGCAAAACAATCAGCAAGACAGGGTCCTAAGATCAAATCACATGAAATTGCTCAAGACTCCTAGTTTCCGTAAGGCCAGGATAGGCGGTAGAGCATTCGCAGTTAGAGCTGTGAAGCTCTGGAATGCTATGCCTCTCCATCCCTGCATGACGGAGCCAGGAGAGCTCTAAAAACCTGGCTCTTTAACCTTATGTAGCTCCTCTCCCTTGCCTTCTAGTGTGAATCTGCTACCTTAGCGCCGGAACACCTCCATTTGAGGTAGCCGTGCGCTTTATAAAATCTCTTTTCATTTTATTTCAACATTCATTATTTGGCATCACTTTTATAACAATTTTTGGGCAGGTTATTACTTTACCAACTCTTCATGGGAAAGTCTGCTCCTTTGCTACTTGGTGCATTGTTGGGTTTTGATGAGATGTTAAGCCACGGCTGAAAAAGTACTCTCGATTCAGATCCTATTTCGATCCTGCTCATGCCTTTACATTTCCAGCTAAAGGATGAGGCTCTGGTTAATTAGTTCTCTGAAGCTTGCTTTCAGTGCCTGGATTCCAATTGTCCTTGGCATGATTGCGCTCTAGGCATCCTTGGCATACCATAAAGACTTTTTTTGTCAGGAGTTGAGAAATAATTGCTCCTGAGCAATCTTGGAGGTACCACGTGGATCAGCACCGGCCATGCCCCATGTGCCATACAAGATTAATATTGGGACTTGCACCACAGTGCTAGAAAGTGAGATAGGTACTGGAGTGACCCATGAGGTCTATAGGAGGGTAAACAACCTTTACAACGCAACTTTTACCACGCAGTGCCTTTACAACGCAACTTTTACAACCCAAACCATTACAACGCATTGCGCTGGGGGGAGCTCTAGGATAGGGAATAGGTTTAATGTACTATCCAACACCTTCCCTACTATCCACAGGGACTGGAGTTGGAATAGTAAATTAAACAATTCACTATCCAGCGCCTAAAAGCACTATGCGTTGTAATGGTATGCGTTGTAAAAACCGCGTCGTAAAAGCATGCGATGTAAAAGCATGCGTTGTAATGTCATACATCCCTATAGGAGTCTTAATGCTCCAGGAAGAGACTGTACCTCCTCATCGGAGATGTGCTACTGATGAGAGGTGGCAAAAATTAAAGGACAGCATACCGCACAGTAATCAATAACTGGGCATGTGTTCAGGGACGACCTAGTCTGGCAGTTCGGGCTGCACTGTTCCCATTGAGGCAGCGTCAAGAATGAGTTGCATACGGCTGGGGCCAAGATGAAGAAGCATAAAGGGATTCAGCCATATTGGTACCAGATTCTCTGGACATTGGATGGTCGTTGGTATAGAGACTGCACTAGAATGCTCCAAAAACCTCTTAGAAGTGATTGATGATGTACAAAAACAAATCAAAGAATTTGATCTAATTTCTGACGCTAAAACAACCCTTGACAAAATTAATAAAACAATTGCTGAGTTCAAGAGCTTAGAACAAGAACAGTAGGTTAATAAGGTTCAAAAGGGCTTTCAAAAGTGAAGATGTGAGGGGGCGTGGCTTGAACGCCGCACAAGATGGCGGCTTGACACCGGAGCTCCGCCAGTCGTTCACCGGAGCCGGCGATTTTCTCCGCACTCACCGGACCATCGTGAGCGCTGATGCCATATTTCATCGCCGGAACGTGAGGTGAGCAGGGAGACCTGAGCTGCTCTCCTCTATTCCGGCGGTATGCGCTTTTCTCGTCAGTGACGCGCTTCACTTCCCGGCGGCCGCCATTTTCTTCCACTTTGTCGCGATACCCCCTCACCAGCGAGCGCCGCTTTCCTACTTCAGCGTGCGTGATGCGGATACTTCATACACCGGCCTCATGCCTTAACGGACCCCTCTCCTCCTTCATGCCTCACAACTTGTGACTCTCATTATTGGTTTCTTTGAGGAAATAACGCCATTTTCACTCAACATACCTCAGCGCTATTCCTCATGTCTGACGCCTTTCTCCACACAACTTGGTGACACGCTACTCTGCATGGAGCCTATTGTACCTTCCAAGTCGAAATAGGCGTTTCAACCTGAAATTCTTTGACATGAGGTGATAATGTATTCACAGAATTTTTCTGGTTTTATCTGAGGAAAGGTTATATGTTTCGTGACTACCATTTGGCTGCTTCTCATCATTCCTAGTTGCAGCATTTATACGCTTTTTACAGTTTTTTACCATAAAGCGTACCTCCTGCTTCCTATTTACAACATTTTTCTCATCTGCATTTTGTGGTGTCATTGCACTTCCTTCCCCCTGCCATTTATGGGGAAGCTCCGTACCCTCAAACTTACGGCATCAAAAACCAAACCACAACTTTCCTCAGACTCTGATTCCACGGCACATATTATGGATGATCCTGCTCCCCTCAAACCAAATGCTGCCCACGGCGCAATCCCTAAAGCTACTCCATCCAGTAAGCTTTTACAACCTGGTTCGACGAAACGTTTGAAAAAAGACCCTCCATCTCCAGGCTCTTCATCACACTCTGCGTCAATGGATCTTATTTTGGAGGAACTTCGTGCACTCAAACCCTTCATGACTGAAACCACTAAAACCTTACAATTTCTTCATGACAAATGGTCTACTTTGGAATCGAGGGTTCTTTTGGTGGAACAATCTACAGAGACTCTTCAATCCTCCTGCGCAAAAATTTCGCTCTTAGAAAAAGATATCTCTCTCCTGAAGCGACAGTCGGAGGAGTTGGAAAATCGCAACCGGAGGAACAACCTACGCCTTTATAATCTTCCGGAACTTACAGAGGGATCCAACCCAACAGCTTTCTTTCAAACCTTTTTACCAAAAATCTTGGATCTTCCTCCTTCCTCCTCTCTTAATATCCAACGTGCGCACAGACTTGGCCCGAAAGTTTCCACTAAACCCCGCGGAGTCATCATGCTATTCCTCAAGTATACTGACCTCCTTCAAGTGCTATCGGCAGCAAAGACTAAAAAACAAGTTATGTGGGAGGGTCACAGGCTATACCTTTCTCAAGATGTTGCTAAAGTCACAGCTGATCGTCGAAAGCAGTTCCTTGATTTGAGACCACGTTTGAGAGCCCTTGGCGCCAGATATGGACTACTACATCCATGTCTCTTCAAGGTGACCTACAAAGAAAGAACAACTACATTTGAAGATCCACTCGTCCTTGAAGAGTTCCTTCGTCGCCACGAAACCGAAAACATGGACACTGCGAGACCCGTTTAACCATCTTTGTTTTATCTGTTTTTACCATGTTTCTCATTTGTATGCCTCTATGTTTCCCTGCCGTTTTTTTTGTTTCTGATCCCTGTATATGATTGAGTGCCTTCTACCCTTGTATATTCTACCTCTTTTGTGCAATGTTCTCGTGCTATTTCTTTATCTCATCTACCATATGTATCTCTAATGTTTTCTTCTAATTTTTACCTTCTTACAGATCCTATCCTCGTGTTTCTTCATCCCGGTGTATTCGTACTTCCCTTCATTTTGTTGCTTCGCTGGTTCCTCAGGTGTTCGACGATGTGAGTCTCCGTTGTTGATGTCGTCCTCTTCTGACGTCGTCATCCCTCAGTTCTTTTTGACTTGTTCTCTATCTGTTGAGATGTTATTACTTTCTTCATACTTTGCTCTATTTTTTCTACTGTTCTCTTTTTCTCTTCTCTTATTTCTACTCTTTCTCTTCTCTTTCTTTCCTATAGTCTCTTTATTCTCTTCTGACCTTTTTCTCTTACACTTATTGTTTTTTACTTTCACATTACTATTCTCTTCCTTTCCATACTCATCTTTTACTGTATCTTATTTCATATCATTTTACTGAAGTTACAAATTCCGAGTAGTTACTTGGAACGTTAAGGGGTTAAATAACCCCATTAAACGTCAACGTGTCCTAACTCACTTGACACGGCTTAAAGCTGACGTAGCTCTCCTTCAAGAGTCCCATCTTTCGGACAAGGAGGCTAGCAAACTTAAACGTTACTGGGTGGGACATGTTTTTCATTCTCCTGCTTTAGGTAAGAAAAATGGTACTGTTATTTTATGTCACAAAAAGTTAACTGTTTCAGTTGTATCCCATGAAAATGATGATAATGGCCGTTGGGTTATTACTAATCTTCTTATTGATAAAATTCCTATTGTTATTTTCAATGTTTATGCTCCTACAGGTGTTGATAAATTATTTTGGCCTGCTGTTTCTGACAAATTAGTTACACTTAATGAACAATATGTTATTTTTGGTCGTGATTGCAATCAAGTTATGGACCCCTTTCTTGACAGAAATTCCAAGGTTAAGTTTATTCCCTCTAAGATGCATTCCCAGTTTATTACTTCTATTCGAAACTATGCTCTAGTTGACATCTGGAGACTATGTAACCCCGACCTTAAAGAGTACACGTTCTATTCCCCCACCCACCACTCTCAATCTCGTATTGACTACCTTTTCCTCAGCAAGCCCCTAGCACAGCTAGCCACTCATTCAGACATTGGTTCCATATTAATTTCAGATCATGCTCCCGTTTTTGTCGATATTGACCTTATCCCCTTCTCTCCCCATTCAGGACGCTGGAGATTTAATAACTCTCTACTCCTAGACCCCATATTCTCCACTAAATTTATAGCTTTTACCTCTGAATTCTTTGCACTAAATCATCTCCCTGAGTCTTCCTTTGTCACGGTGTGGGATGCCTTCAAAGCAGCTGCTAGAGGTTTTATCATCAATTTCGTTTCTCAAAAGAAAAAACAATCGATCACCAAATCAACTCAACTTTTGGATAAAATTAAGAAACTAGAATATAACTATTATAATTCTACCTCTGAATCTTCCCTTCGCGAACTTATTTCTGCTAAAATTGAGTTTAATAAGTTTACCACAAATGCGGCATCAAATTCTCTCCTTAAGTGTAACTCCCGCTATTACGGAGGCCAAAACAAAATGGGAAAACTTTTAGCTAACTACCTTAAAATACGCAAGGAGAAAACAAAGATTGAATCTTTACAAGGTCCAGCTGGTGTTTCTTTGTTCAAAGACAAAGACATATTAGCTCAATTTGTCTCTTTCTACCAAACTTTATACACTCCTGAGTCTAGCCCTAATCCTGATGCTCTTCTTTCGTATTTTCAAAATATTCCTTCCCCTCACTCTTCTCATGTTGATTTTCAATCATTAAATTTAGATATTTCCCTCTCTGAGATTTCACATGCTGTTTCAATCCTCCGTAGAGGCAAAGCCCCAGGACCAGACGGTTTCACCATTGAGTTCTACAATCACTTTTCTTCCCTTCTCCTCCCTAAACTTTTATCATTGTATCAGTCCTTTGTCGATTCCGGCTCTTCTCAGGGAACTTTTCAAGAAGCATTAATTTGTTTAATACCCAAACCAGATAAGGATCATACTTTATGTAAAAATTATCGCCCAATCTCCCTGGTAAACACAGATTATAAAATTTTTGCCAAAATTATAGCCCTTAGATTGGATCCTCTGTTACCAGAACTTATCGGTCCGGAGCAATCTGGATTCGTTAAAGGTCGTTTGTCATCAGATAATTCTCGTGTTTTCTTTAACATTTTGAGTAGAGCCGCCTCTCTTACTTCCCCACTAGCTGCCATTTCTCTCGATGCCGAGAAGGCTTTTGATAGAATAGGCTGGGATTTTATGTTTCAAGCTCTTCGTTGGTTCGGTTTCCCACCTAAATTCATTTCTCTTATTTCTTTACTTTACTCTAGCCCCCATGCCTCCATTTTTGCTAACGGTATCACTTCTGCTTATTTTCCCCTTCGAAGAGGAGTTCGTCAAGGATGCCCTCTATCTCCTCTTTTGTTCATTCTAGCTTTAGAACCCTTTTTAACCAAAATTAGACGTGACGAGAATATTTCCGGTTTTCAATATGGTCCCCAACAACAAGTTAAATTATCGGTGTACGCTGATGATATTTTATTTTACTGCTCAGACCCTCAAACAACCTTACCTTCCTTCCTTAATCAAGTTTCCGCTTTTTCTAATGTATCTGGATATAGACTTAACACGGACAAATGTGAAATCCTCCCCCTGAATCCTTTATGTCTAAAACATCTATTTGATACCTCTGGCTTTTCCTGGCAACCCTCTAAGATTAAATACCTAGGTGTTTGGTTCGCCCCTCGTCTCTCTGATACCCTCAAATTTAACTTTGAATCCCTCTCTACTAAGCTCACTTCTTCTATCAATCGTTGGAACCCTCTCTTTCTTTCTTGGTGGGGTCGCCTGGATTCCATAAAAATGATGCTAGCTCCTTTGGTCCTCTACACTATTTCTATGATTCCCATTCGCATCCCTAATCAACACTTCAAGTCAATAGATTCTATTCTGTTGAAGTTTTTATGGAAAGACAAAAAATCCCGAATAGCCCTCTCTGTTTTAAAGAAAGATAAATCTTTGGGTGGAGTCAAATTTCCCAATTTTAAATCATATCATACTGCCTTTTCCTTAAAACAAGCCTTGCGTTGGCTCTCTCCAGATCTTCCGTATTATCCTCCACTTTGGCTGACGCTAGAATCATCTTTCCTTCATCCTTATGAATTCAATGAAGTTCTTTCCTTTTCCTCTAACGTCACCTCTCTTCGATCTCCCATCATTTCTCACACACGTTCTCTTCTTCATCCTTACTTGTTATCCTCCTACCCTTCTGCTTCTTCTACTCACACCCAACCTATTTGGCATAATAAACACCTTAAAATCCGTAATCGCTCACTCTATTGGAAATCCTGGCATTCACGTGGTTTAAAATGGGTTTCTCAACTTATTTCTGATACTCGCCCTCTTCCTTTCCACTTCCTTCAAACCCAATTTTCGTTATCTCCCTCTTCTCGTAAACAATATTTATCGCTGATCCCCTCCCTTATCCAATATCTTTCCTCCCTCCCTGCTACCAACTCTATTCCTATACCTCACCTTTACATCTCTAATGCTCTCGACCAATCCCCCTCTGCTTCTTTTCTCTATAAATCTCTACACTCATCTACTGAACGCACTAAATCTAAGATTGAGTTGGCTTGGGAGGAAGATTTGTCTCAAAACTGGCCCCCTACTCTTTGGGATAAAATTTGGTCTAAAATTCATAGTACATCTAGAGCTGCCAATACTACCCAAACCTTATTTTTTGTCTATAATCGTACATTATATACTCCCGTAATTTTGTCTTCTTTTTCCTCAGACACCTCTTCCACTTGTTGGTCCTGTCCCTGTCCTTTGGCTGATTTGAAACACATGCTCTTTGAATGCCCTCCCATTCTCCATTTCTGGCAATTAGTTTGGTCCCAAATTCATAGAATTTTCAAACTCACTCTCCCCTTTTCAATCCTTCACATTTTTCTAGGTTCCCTTTCCCCTGCTCTCTCTGGACCCCACCATAAACACAAGCTACTCGATCTCCTGATAGCCATTGCTTTTCATCATATTACATCGCATTGGAAACAGGCTAAGGATGTTTCCTTCTCTGCATGGTGGAACGCAGTTTGTTTTAATCATCGTCTAGATACCAATTTTGTCTCCCCTATTTCCCTAGCAATTAAACGTGACCTTCTATGGCTTCCCCTTACCGAATATTTATCCAGAATTGCCAGACCATCTCCCACTTCTCCACTACGTAATGTTGAAGTTCAAAAACCACCGTGAATGTTTTATCTTAGTATATATCAGTTTATTGATGCATCCTATGTTTTCTTTTTTGTCACTTCTACGATATATGATTCTGATGTTTTCCCCTTACCCTCAATATTCCTGAAATTTTAATATATATTGTTTTTGTTTCACGTTATTTCTTTGATTAATTCCATTCCGTTGTAAGAGAGATTTCTTGTTTTTTATAACTTATGATTGTTTCTTCATGTACTGTCTTTTCTTCTTTATGCCTTAATAAACTTCAAACTTAAAAAAAAAAAAAAAAAAGTGAAGAAGTGAGAGTATGCATCCCAATTTATTGGATGATCACTGCACAATAAGAGGGTATTCCAGCACTACTCATAACCGCCCCTTTGGACGTTGCAATAAACAATAAAAATGTGTAATCTAGTGATCTGGCATGCGTTGAGTTTTAATTGTTTACTATTGCTTAGTTGTAAATGTATCTGTTATCTACAGAACACCACATCTTTGTACTGCATTAATATGTTCATATATACGGGCCCTTTGGGCCAAATATGGCTTCTAAATGCTGATAAAATATGTTGTTAAAAAGAAAGTGTGTAACCTTCACAGAGACCTCAGAAGAATCAAGCAACAGTACTGACCCAGGAGATGGTACCCGGGAGTCATTCAAACTAAAGAGACAAAAAGATCTTTTAGAGAGGGGCTAGTCCCACCCAGCAAATAGAAACAGAGGGAAAAGAAAGGACAGAGGAGGTACAACAATACTCCAGAGGAAGTACAAACATGCAACAATTATTACCAATGGGGCCAGCACAGGAATAAAACATGCCCAAGCTGTCCCTGTATTTAACCCCTCATACATCGATTATCTACAGATAAGATTACTATGGTGAGTATAGGTCTTTCCTCATAGAAAGAGCCACATTTATTTAGAGCTACAAACTGAACTTTTATAGTTTTTGTTTTGTAAATTTCGCCTATCAGCATTCTTTGAGGGACCCAATGCTGTCCGTAGGACAGATGAGACTAGGTAACACCCCCATCCCCAAGCCCCATCCAGCAGCATTCCCACACAAGTCCAACTTTTTGAGAAATTAGCCATGCCAACAGACCCGATTCAGCAAAACTATCAGCAATACCGGATCCAGAGATCCATCAAATCACATGAAATTGCTCAAGATTCCTTGTTTCCGTAAGGCCAGGATAGGCGGTAAAGCATTCGTGGTTAAAGCTGTGATGCTCTGGAATGCTATGTCTCTCCATCTGCGCATGACGGAGCCATAACCAGCCTTAAAGAGAGCTCTAAAAACCTGGCTCTTTAACCTTATGTAGCTCCTCTCCCTGTGCCATCTAGTGTGATTCTGCTACCTTAGCGCCGGGACACCTCCATTGGAGGTAGCTGTGCGCTTTATGAAATCTCTTTTCATTTCATTTCAACATTCGTTATATATCATAACTTTTTATTTTTAAAAAATTGGCGGGTTATTACTTTACCAACTCTCCATGAGAAAGTCTGCTCCTTTGCTACTTGCTGCATTGTTGGGTTTTGATGAGATGTTAAGCCACGGCTGAAAACGTACTCTCGATTCAGATCCTATTTCGATCCTGCTCATGCCTTTACATTTTCAGCTAAAGGATGAGGCTCTGGTTAATTAGTTCTCTGAAGCTTGCTTTCAGTGCCTGGATTCCAACTGTCCTTGTCATGATTGCGCTCTAGGCATCCTTGGCATACCATAAAGACTTTTTTTGTCGGGCGTTGAGAAGTAATTGCTCCTGAGCAACCTTGGAGGTACCATGTGGATCAGCACCGGGCATGCCCCATGTGCCATACAAGATTAATATTGGGACCAAAGTGCCAGTAAGTGAGATTGGTACTGGAGTGACCCATGATGTCTATAGGAGCCTTAATGGTCCAGGAAGAGACTGTACATCCTCAGCAGAGATGTGATGCGGATGAGAGGTGACTAAAGTGAAAGGACAGCACACCACATAGTAATCAATAACTGGGCGTGTGTTCAGAGAGGACCTAGACTGGCAGTTCGGGCTGCACTGTTCCCATTGAGGCAGGGTCAAGAATGAGTTGCATACGGCTGGGGCCAAGATGAAGAAGCATAAAGGGTTTTTAGCCATATTGGTACCAGATGCTCGGGACATGGGATGGTCTTTGGTATAGAGACTGCACTAGAATGCTCCAAATACCTCTTAGAAGTGATTGAGGATGTACAAAAACAAATCAGAGAATTTGATCTAATTTCAGACGCTAAAACAACCCGTGACAAAATTAATAAAACAATTGATGAGTTCAAGTGCTCAGAACAAGAACAGTAGGTTAATAAGGTTCAAAAGAGCTTTCAAAATTAAAGAACTGAAAGGATGTTTCCCAATTTATTGGATGAACAGTACACAATGAGAAGGTATTCCAGCACTACTCATAAACGCCCTATTGGACGTTGCAATAAACAATAAAAATGTGTAATCTGGAGATCTGGCATGCGTTGAGTTTTAATTGTTTACTATTGCTTAGTTGTGAATGTATCTGCTATCTACAGAACACCACATCTATGTACTGCATTAATATGTTCATATATATGGGCCCTATGGGCCAAATATGGCTTCTAAATGCTGATAAAATATGTTGTTAAAAAGAAAGTGTGTAACCTTCTCAGAGACCTCAGAAGAATCAAGCAGCAGTACTGACCCAGGAGATGGTACCCGGGAGCCACCCAAACTAAAGAGACAAAAAGATATTTTAGAGAGGGGCTAGTCCCATCCATCAAATAGAAACAGAGGGAGAAGAAAGGACAGAGGAGGTACAACAATAATCCAGAGGAAGTAGAAACATGCAACAATGATTACCAATGGGGTCAGCACAGGAATAAAACATGCCCAAGCTGTCCCTGTATTTAACCCCTCATACATCGATTATCTACAGATAAGATTACTATGGTGAGTATAGGTCTTTCCTCATACAAAGAGACAATTTATTTAGAGCTACAAACTGAACTTTTATGGTTTTTGTTTTGTAAATTTTGCCTATCAGCATTCTTTGAGGGACCCAATGCTGTCCGTAGGACAGATGAGACTAGGCCACACCCCCATCCCCAAGCCCCATGCAGCAGCATTCCCACAGAAGTCCAACTTTTTGAGAAATGAGTCATGCCAACAGACCCGATTCAGGCAGGAGACACCCGATGATTGAAGACAAAAGGGATTTTATTGCTTTCTCCAACCTGCAAATGCCTCTGCTTCAATAGAAGTCAATAAGGAAAATGCTTTTTCTCCCAAATAAATGTAAACCTCCCATTTACCTCCTGTAAAACAGTGACACATATGCACTAATATCACTCACTATTTGCAACACAAATAATATGATGTGTGTGATTTTTGTCCGTGTAATTGCCTGTATATTAGCCAGACTACACAGAAAATAAAGATCTGGATATATGCCAACACAGGCACCGTTTAATGTTTAAGATCCTCACTTCCTTTGGTAGAACACTTTATTCAAGCCGGACACACTGAAGACGATGGGGCATATTACCAAGGGGGCGATAGGCAATTATCGCCGGTTTAGCGGCCGTTTTCGGCCGCTAAGAGGCGATAATTCTATCGCCCTATTAGCAAGCTGTCGCTAACTGATGTTAGCGACAGCTTTTAGGCGATAGCGAGCGGTTTGGGGCCCGCTTTGCATGTCAGCGATGTTTATCGCTAATGACATGCAAAGTGGGCGTACCCAACCGTTAGCGACTGAAAGCAGTCGCTAACGTCGCTATCGCCTATTAGCAAGGCAGGCGTAGCGATGGAAATATTCGCGCCAAGCGCGAATATCTCCAAATATTAAGACCTGCCCAGACCAGTTCTTAGCCATGTTATCCAGTGGGAGGTGGATAACATGACTAAGAGCATTTTGTCGCTAATGCGTGAATTTCGCTGTATTCTCAGCGATATTCACGCATTTTGCCGCTATCGCTGGATATTTTAGCACAATGGAGAAAAACGTTGCTAATAGTATGTTTTCTCCGCTAACATATCCAGCGATAGGCAGCGATGAAAAAAATGTGCTAGGTGCATTTTGCGATAAATATCGCTATTCCTTGGTAATATGCCCCGATATTCGATGGCTGATGATCTCAGTTATCTCTATACCAGCAAGAGACGGAAACCTGGAATATCCTCTCAGCAGGGATGAATTTAACACATTTTAAGATTAGACAGCATGAGAACTGGTCTAAATCGCCACAAGGAGTGGACAACTCTACTGTAAGCAAACACTTGTACAAGTACAAACTAGTTTGCAGTGCCTCCCTTTGTTAGTTGTTGTAATTCTTTGGACAATTCGACTGTGAAAATATTCAATTACATGCTTCATGCTCTAACTAATTTTCTATGCCTTCCTCTGTCTGCTGTCAGCACTCATTCCCATTCTTTGTGAATGCTCGTCCTTTCATCCTTTGTACCGTTTTTTAATTCTGTTCTTATACAGTATTAGTCACAGCACTTTACTGCTTCTCTTTGCCCAATGGGATGTCCCACAAATCGGTTTCATAATGGGAACACTTTTAACGGACTCCGCTTCAAGATGGCCACCGGAGGCTAACGTGTCTCCGCCTGTCCCAAGAAGGCCACTGATTTTAGATGCCCATCTCCACTGGTTTTTAGGTTTCGCCTGTGAAATTTTTATTTTTTATTTTTATTTTTTAACAATTTTTATTCAAACAATTTGCAGAGCATTCCAATGGCAGCATATTTTGCATGGCATGTAAGTACACTACTATATTAGTCACATAATTTTCTTTACAATCCTCATTACCACAGCTCGTATGCTCTCCCTTCGTATCCCTCCCCTACCCATGGGGACGTACTTTAGGAGGTCGTTCAGTATAAATTGTTCAAAATACTCGCATCTGAATCAGAGTCCTCGGGAGTCGGGGGTTCACATATGCCTCCCCGGTAGGTGTTCCAACCTCCCAAGACCTCCCGTTTTTTCGGACAGCCTCGATATATATAGACTGATCTTTCTGCGTCCATCGCCAAGTCCATATCCTTGCACCACTGAGTGAGAGTAGGGCTAATCCTAGACCCCCAGCGTTGTTCAATGTTTCATTTCGCTACCGTCATGCCTAAGGTTACCCAGTCTCGGGCAATCGTGTTTAAGTCTGTTGATTCCCATATTGAGTAGGCAGCACCTCGGGTATGGCAATACAGTGGCTCGCGTGACCTGGGAGAGCGTCCTCATTACTGCCATCCAGTACCCCACAATTTTACGGCAATTCCAGATCGTATGGTCAAACGTCCGGCTCCCCGCATTGCCTGAGACAGTGCGGCATGTCCGCCCTCCCTATCATAGGTAGGAGTGTCCTAGTGTAGTATGTGCGGTGTAGAATTTTTAATTGCACTAGTCTAAGCCTTGATGAAATAGCAGCTTCTCTAGGGGAAGCTAGCGCCTCCTTCCAATCCGCCTCGTCAATGTCTCCCACCTTGCCGCTCTCACTTAACCTTCAGGGTCTCTGTGGGATCAGGTCTATTATTTACTATTTTCTTATATGTCAGCGAAATTGCCTTTTTTTAAGGTGATTTGTCAGGAGTCTATCCTCCAATGGAGAGGATTCCTCAGGATTCGTATCTGGTGGCAATAGGGACTGCAATGCATGTTTAACCTGCATGTAGCAGAACCGTTCTGTCTCCGCTAGGCCATAGGCGGCCTGCAAATGAGCGAAGGTAACCACTCCTCCTTTCTGCCACAAGCCCCCAACTGTCGATATACCTATTGAGTCCCAATTACGGAACCCCTTGGTATTGCCTAGCATCCCGAGCTTCTTTGTATCCCATAGTGGCATTGCCTGCGTGATCACCCCTTCCCACCCAATTGCTCGCTGTGCCTCACCCATATACGTATTGTGTGTAGTGTTGGTCCTGTGATATTGTGCCTCTTCTTTTTATTGTACAAGGCGCTCATGATCCCAACCGGTGCTAGATGATGTCTATCCAGCGGAACGCTGGGTCCTTTTGAGGAACATGAAGCCAGTGATTAATCGCGATGAGCTGGGGAGCCCAATAGTATGCTTTGTTGTCAGGAAGAGCAATCCCGCCGTCATACCAACTCCTAGTGAGTTTTTGAAGTGCTATGCAGGGCGTTTTCCCGTCCCAGAGCAGCGTCGTCACCTCCGCATTAATTGCTTGAAAATATGCCGAGGGGACAGGGAACGGAGTATTCTGCAGCGCGTACAGAAATCTTGGGAGTGCCACCATTTTAAAGAGTGCAGCTCGGCCAAGGAGTGTTAAAGGTAATGTGCGCCAATGTTTGACATCTTTTTTTAATCATGCTAGGGGTTGAGTCAAGTTGATTTCAGTGAATTGTGCACGTTCGTGCATTACAAATATCCCCAGGTACTTAAACCCGTTTGTGACTATTTGCAGAGCGCACCCCCCAGCAGCCGTGGCGGAGGACCCTCCAGGACATATAGCATTGACTTGTTCCAATTAATGGTGTATCCGGACACCCGCCCATATGCAGCACATATATCTAATAAAAAATTAATGGAGCGGGCTGGGGACATCAAATACAATAGAATGTCATCCACATAGAGCAAAATAAGATCCTCCCAGCCAATTGCCCACCTCATTCCCCGTACTGTGAGGTCCTGCCTAATCCACGCCGACAGCGGCTCTATCAATCTCGCGAAAAGCAGGTGTGACAGCGGACACCATTGGCTTGTCCCTCTCCCCAGCGGGAATTCTTTCGATAGATAGTCATTAACTACCACCTGTGCCATTGGTCGTGTGTACAGTAAGCAGATCCACACACAGAATTTTGGTCCAAAGCCCATGTGCTGGAGGACCGCAAAAAGGAAGTGCCAATCCACCAAGTCAAACGCCATTCGTGCGTCTGAAGAAAGTATGGCAGCGCCCTCTTCTATGGTCGACTTACGCTCTATTACGCCAAACAGCCGTCTCAGATTGAGCACCGTATTACGGTGGGGCATAAACCCTGACTGGTCCAGGTGGATAATTTCTGACAAATGCGGCTGTAACCTAGTGGCCAGAGTTTTAGCGAGTATCTTTGCCTCCGCATTATGGAGGGAGATCGGTCTGTAGGAAGTGCATTTATGCGCCGGCTTTCCGGGCTTATGTATTGCAAATATGGTGGCAAGGTGTTGGTCTCTAGGCAGAATACCATTTGGTAAGCTCTCGGTGAACATGGCCAATATGTGCGGCACCAGGTGTGAGGCCCCTTGCTTATAGAATTCAACTGGGAACGCGTTGGGCCCCAGTGCCTTCTCCGTGTGCAGTGCCCTGTTCGCCTGTGTAAGCTACGCTGGTGTGATGTCCTCATCTAAAGCAGTTACAGCGTCTGCATCAAGTGTGCGTACCCGTATATCGTGTATAAATGCAAGGTTGTCTTCCAGCGTTGCAATGGCTACAGGTATGTATATCATCTCGTAATGCTGCGCTAGTGCTTCAGAGATCTGTTGCGGTGCAGTCACTATATCTCCGTCTTTGGACCGTATCTGCGTTATCCAGTTACTCACGCTTTCTTTCTACCCTAACCAAGCCAGTAACCGGCCTGCTTTGTCACCCTGACTGTATATCGTGTACTGAGTATTGGTTAATCTACTAGAGGCCTCCTCTCGTGCGCACGCTCTGTATGCCTGCTGCGCCAAGTGTAGTGCATGTGTCGTCTCCTCCGTATTGCGAAGTGCATGCGCCATTTCTGCCTGTGCCATGTTTGACTCTAGTTTATCAGTGTGTTTCTGGTGTTCTCTTTTCTTTCCCGTGATCAATGAGATGGCGTGGCCATGGAGTACAGTCTTATAAGCCTCCCACAGAGTCGTCAGAGAGGGAACTGAGTGCTGATTTTCCTCAAAATAACATTTTGTGACCTGAATGAGTGCCTTCTGCAATCTACGGTCCTGGAGATATCCTCGTCTGATGGGGAATAACCTACGAGTCTGTGGGGTAAATGATGCATATGTAATGAGGACTGGGGAGTGATCCGATATGCCCCTGGGCAAATATCTAATTTCTGTCATGACGAGCATCCCTGTGGCTAACGTAAAGATGTAGTCCAGCCTGGACAGACTATTGTGAACCCCGCAGTGTAATGTATACTATCAACCGGGTGTCTGGTCCGCCACGCGTCCAGCAGCCCAAGTGCCTCCACAAATTCTTGCAGCCTATTGGTCGACCCACTAGCATCTCTTGGGGCCTGCCGATCGATCATTGTATCCATGGCAGCATTAAAATCACCCCCAACAATCAGTTTTCTGCAAGGGAGTGCAAGCAGGAATTTCCCCAGGTCTGTGAAAGCAGCTTGGTGTAGCGTCGGTGGAATATATACCAACACTATATTGTATAACCTGCCGTCCCATTGGCCTGTGATTGCCGCAAACCGTCCCTGGTCATTGTGGTATGTCTTGGTTACTACCAAAGGGAAGCGCTTATTTATGAGGATCCCTACCCCTCTAGACCCGGAGGTAAACTCTGAGTGCACCATCATTTGAAATCCCCACCTGTTTAGAGCTTTAACAGTCGTCCCCTGTATGTGTGACTCCTGAAGTAGTGCCACCGACAGATTTTTCCGCTTCAGGTACTGTAGCACCAGTCCACGTTTCATTTTGTCCCCTAACCCATTCACGTTCCAGGAGATCACCGATAGCTGAGATGTCTGTCTCTGGGTGCTGTGTGTATGTGAGACTGTGTCCCTGTCACCCTGGCTTGTGTCCGGCATAATGATCTAAAGTGGACAATCTCCCCTGGTCCACTCCGATGCGATCTGCCATGTCATGCTCTACATTAATCTGTGTTGTAACATCACAAAAAGGGGCATCAACCCAAACTAAGACACCACCCACGAACTGATCCTGTCCCCCCTCCCTGCCCAGCGGATTTAAAACTACCCGCCTCCCCAACTCAGCAGAGTGCTTAAGTCCCATAACTGTGTACTTGCGTGAAGGGGGGAAGAGTCTTTCCATACCCCACCACTGGCCCCGGGAAAAGCATCCTTTTCAGCCTGCAGAAGTGCTGTGTATGTCCAATGTCCAGCCCTCCCATGGAGCCGCAGTCATCCACCTCTTGCAATGTCAATCACCATCATCGCCTGACTATCCGGATATAACACGATCCTTTTGTCGCTTCAGTATCTTAACTGAGGGCCACCTCAGGCCCTGCTATAACGTGGGGGCGGGACCTTGTGCGCGCTGTTGCCCTAGTCACGCTCCGTGGCCTCATAGCAGTTCCATTCTCAAAATCATTCTATGTCGCTTCCGTTTCTTGTCTCCCCATTCAGATCTTGTGTTGCTCCCTCCTACTCGCCTGGAGCCATTTGTGAGGGTTGTGTCTGTCATCTCTCCTCCTGCCTGTGGCTCCCTTTCGCCGGTCTCCATCCCTCCAGCCAATCCTGCGCCTCACTTGGCGATTCAAAGAACCAGGTTTTCCCTTCTGCCTCGACTCTCAACTTAGCTGGATAGAGCATTGCTTATTTAAGTACTCTGTTGCGGAGCTCTCGCTTGGCCTCCGTAAAATTGCGTCGTTGGGCAGAGACGGTGGAGAACCGGGCCTTATGGGCCGAGCGGCGCAGGGCACGCCTTAATCTCCGGGTTCACCTGCCTTTCCGAACAGAGACACGAGACACCCTGTTAGGCGTGGAAAATCAGGTTTATTAGCTGCAGCTAAGCACAGTTATCCAAGAAGTACATGGTAGGTTCTTAGGAGACTGCCACTTAATTCCGTGGCGCACAATCTTTTATAGCACACATATTTACAACCGCTACTCCCAAAACATACAAAGCTGACAAATAGGAAAAGTTTGAAAACAAGCTATCAAGTATCTTGAATACGCCCTTCTTTCAGACCCCGTGTTCACTCCTCCCCTCAAGTTAATCAGTGCTAGTGCCCACAATTCAATTTACAGGTGGCAGGACGTGTTCGTATGACTCAAAGGATAGTTGTGTAACAAGAGAACACAAGAAGAGAATAGCGAAGGCCAGTCAGATAAGATAAAGTAAGGAAAGAATAGTAGGACCCAAACAGTCGACTGAGACAAGGATCAATCAGTCAAGACATGGATTAACAAACTCGGCCAGACCCTGACATCGGTTTCGTAAACAAGGACAAGGGGTTACTTTTTAACAGAAGAGACGCATAGCAGCTGAAAAAGGCAAAAACACTCGTTCGCCGTGCTGCCTGAGTGAGGGCAACACAAAATGGCGACGGACACAAAATGGCGGCTAAATACGAAACGAAGTCGAAAACCACAGAACCTCAATGGCAGCTGTGTAGTCCGGGTAGAGGGTCACCCCGCTATTGTCTATTCGGAGGGGTGGACCGTCCCTAGCCGCCTGCAGGATCGCATCTCTGTCTCAGAAATTAAATATTCTTGCTAGGAGGGGCCGAGGTGGGGCTCCCGGCTTGGGCCGCCCGCCCGGGACTCTGTGTGCCCTTTCAACCGAGAAGAATTTGGGGAGTCCCCGAGGGCACAGTTGCATTTTCACCAGCTCTTCCACAAATAGATCTAAATCTGGCCCCTTGACACACTCCGGAACACCAACTAAGCGCACATTTCTCTGCCAGTTGTTTGTGTGCAAGCTCCAGTTGGCGCACCTGCCGCTGTAGGGTTGCAGTGTCCGCTGAGAGGGCCTTCGTTGTGGTTTCTACCTCCGTCACCCTTGAGCCCATCTTAGAGAAATCCGCCCTAAGTAGCGTTACGTCAATAGAGATGGTACCTATGGAGGTCTGCATTTATAGCAGGGTGGCCATTACATCCTGTAGGGTAACCTCCTTTGGCAGTTCTGGTTGCTGACTATGTGCGGCGCAGGCTGTCGCGTTGGGTCCAACTTGCTGGTCTTTTGCTACGGCATATTTCTCGATGCGATTGCTTTGCACCGATCTAGGACCACTGGCACCTCTTGTCCAGGTATCAGGATCAGCAAATGCGGTCTGGCACCGTCGCCGTGCAGCGTATCGCCGCACTCGTCAAAGGTGCAGCGCAGTCTATAGGCTCCGGTGGGGTTTGTTCACCGTGCACGGCCTGACGTTCCCTTCCAGCAGCACCACACTGCCTCTATACCGTTGTCACACTCGCTCCCTCCACACACGGTGTCACCACCCACCGGCAGCACTTGTTGCAGGCCACCAGGGCATCACTTCCAAGGAGCCTGCTGCTCTCTCAATGGCATCTTGCACTTCTCCGCTCCCTTTTCGCGCCGTCCCTACCGGTTGCCCTCACTGCGCGGCATACAGGAGACTGTGGATCGTTGCGTCCCGCCTACCTCCGCCATGCGCCGCAGGTCAATACTGTATATCTTAATGAAAGGCCTTTAATATTGTGTAGTGCCCCCCGGCCTCCCGTAGTGGCGCCACTATCAGGATCTAGATGTGCGCCTTATGTTTGTATCTCAGCGCTTCCATCAATGAGCTGCCCCTTGAGGTCGGCGGCATCCGCAATCTTTCGCCGCTTGCGTGGCCGTTGCGTGCGGCTGCGGTGATTACTGTGGCTCCCGGCTCCACCGCCGGGGCTAGGCCTCGACTCCGCCCCTCGGGCTAGTTCGGCTCCGATGGCACCTTTTCCGCCCAAATTCCACCAGCGGGTACCGGAGGCGATGCGGTGTCTTCACCCACGTACTTCGCTGCGCAGACTAGAGGATTAATGACAGGATTGCTGGGACATTGTTGGTGGGCTCTGGAGCTCCTATAGGCTGCGGCCATTTTCCTCGGTCGCTAGCCACGCCCCTGAAATTTATTATTTTTAATATAAACTTACATCTTACATGTGCACCTGCCCCCTCTCTTTCCTTGTCTTTTCATTGGTTCCTGTGCTTGCCACTTACCTTTCCTCCATTTTTGTTGGCTGTAGAATATGTTCCTGCATTTACTAATGCTTGTTTCTCATCTGCTTCTCTTATCAGTTTCCCATTGCCGAAATACTTTTAACATCCTCTTTGGTGGAACTATTTTTAATAAAGTTCTTGCCTCTTGCAGCAGATTTATATAGCATCACTTATCACCGGGATAGATTAAGTGATCTACACAGAATCACAAGATGTTGCGTGGCTGATTCTCAAACTGGGATCAATTGTAAGCAAAAGTTCCCAGGCATACACAAACGTACTAGCAAGTGCACATGTAGATAGAATTATCTACAACAACATTAGCCAAACTGCTTTCTCCAATAAAAATTGGTTTTAATTTCTCAGATATTCATAAAAAATTTTCATATGATAAAAGTACATTACAATGTTCAGAGTCAATGCAAACTTCATTGTAACTATACATGATTTGTTAAGATAAAAATTTTGATAAAGATTTTAAAATTGATGGTTTCCTGTCGACGCGTTTCGACACGTAAGTAGTGTCTTCCTCAGGACTGTACCATCGGTGTTCTGTAAAAATAATAATCATGGACATTTTTTACTGTATGATTCTTTTCCTGGTAAAGCAGTTTGCACTTGTTTATAACATGTTCGTTGTACCGCTAAACATTCTTCCATGGCTATTGATATACCGCAATATTGCTCAAAACATCTGAATAGAACCCATTAGACTATGTCTGTTGTCTCTATACATATGTGCATCTATGCATCTTCAAGGTGGAGCATCAACTTATTTAAAATGCTATTCACAGTGTCAACTTTGGTTATATAACATCATAAAAATAGAGCACAAACATGTCTTATCATTCTTTTACCTTATTACTATTGTCCTTATACACTTAAAGTTGTTTGGTGACCCTGGTGGTTCATTGATAGCTTAAGGACAAACTTATTTTGTTAACTTAGAGACACGTTTCTGTCGAGTTAGGCTGGCATAAGTATATACTGTGCTGTATATATACATAGACTAGGTATAGGCATACCCCAAGGGCGTATCAGTCTGCACAGCCGTAGATATGTTTCTGTCCACTGTGCAGAGTGAACCTCGCAGAGAAGGGTATCCAGCATGGCACCACAAGGAATGCTTGCTAATTTATTAATGCATGTTTGTTCTTCGAAAATAAATAAAACTTGGTAAATCATAAAATTACTAAACAGATGAATAGCTCCTACATGTAGGCCAGTCTCTGCCTGTGAGCCAGTATCTGCCTGTATCACTGGATAACACACATATAAACCCTACACTATTTTTATCTGGGGGACAGATATTTCAGATACACATGTATTTCACGAGAACCTGTCTCTACCCTATATTACGCGATTTGTTTATTAAATAGTACTTTATACTCACACTAAAAAGTGTCTCACCTTATAGCGTGTCTCAAATGGGCGTTGGTGCGTATTGAGTTTCAATTTTCTAGAGGCGAGTTACACAGCGAATTTACCCAGTCATAGATATATCAAAGTATTTAATATCTGAAATGGTTTGGACAAAAAGTATCATATAAGTTGATATAATTTCATTGGGGAAGCACATTTATATTACATATTTAACACTAGTGCCTATTACCTCGAATGTGGTGGCATATCTTCATTTGGCAGTATTAGAATACGCTTTGTCAGAAAGCTGGGGACGCTGTTGACCGCCTGTGCTCCCGCCCCTAGAGTTAGAACAATTTTTTAGATGCTGTAAAGTATGTTTATTTTTCCTTTTTATATTGGACAACATAGCGGTTCTTACCGACTTAACTTTACAAGACCACGCTTCCTCAAAGGGTTTAATATTACATGAAGACCAGCAGGGGGATTGACCGACTTGTCGGAATGGCGGCCGTCCGTTAGGTAGCAGGCAAAATAAAACGGCGCTCTGTGTAGACCCCGGTCGCTGAAAAAATGAAATCCTAATCTCAGATACATGGTCTATACATATACATTTACTTATTACCTTATTCTTTAAATTTGGAAAAAACCAGGCGGTGCTTACCAACTAAGTGCCAGAAAACGTCCCAACTGCTCAGAGGGTTAAATATGGCGTAAGAACAAGCAGGGGGACGGTCAGACTTGACGAAATGCAAATCGTTCGTTTGGTAGCGGGTAGGATGAAAGACCGCTCTATAAAGACACCGGCAGCGGCAGCTGTAAAAACGAAATCCTAATTATAAAACATGGATATCTCTAGCTTGTCTCTCTGCAATAAACGGGCATGTATCCCGTGTAAATAATTCTTACCGGTGCACTTGCACAACTCTAGATGACTTAAGGGGCGGTTCAGCGTTTGAGCAATTCCTCGAGCCGTTGGTCTAGCTGCAAGGCAAGGGAAAGAGGGTTTCACCCGGGCGAGTTTCACACTTCACTAGCTTACGAGAGTGGTAAACAATACCAATGCCTATCTGCTCTTACCGTTGTCACCGGTCCGTGAGTCACAAATCTCGTCTTCCCGCATTCGGTCAAGGTTTGAATCTGTTACTTCACGGGCCTTTTATATAACCAGACTGGCTGGTTGGTTGATGCAGTCCATTATATTTAAAGGGATATACCGCCTCTCACACCGCTCCGTCCATTCTCAGCACTAAATTTATAGCGGGGCAGAGTCACACAAATAAGAGTTTCTCATTCATTGTCTTATAGAACAATTGTAGCGGTGATTATCTAACTCTAACGCGATATATTTCCAGGGGAATTTATTACGTTCCTATTATTGGACCCTGGCAAGAGTGTTGTTACTTTGACCCCATTAGATCTATTACCAAGGGAGAATATTCCGTTCCTTATGTTGGACCCTAACATACGTGTTATTATTTTAACCCCATTCGGATTGATAGGAAACGGATAGGAAAAGGGCGGGGGCGGGGGGGGGGGGGAAGGGGAAAAAGGGGGGGGGGGGGAAAAGGGGGAGGGGGGGCCGGGGGTAAAGGAAAGGGGGCACACTTCATCTTTCGAACCACCCTAGATAAAGGCAAATACCCCTTCAAAGATGTTCAAGAGCATGTATCAGACCTATTCATGAAGCTCCTGGATACTTCATTCAACCTTCGTTGAACTGTTAACACTGTTAAAGGATGGCATTTGCCCAGGGCAGATCATTGTTCAGGCCTTGCGAGAACGTCTTAAGTGAAAAAATCCAGAAGACTTCCTTCTTCTTTCTTATTTTATCGCCACCAGCATCTTCGGGTATATGTATTTTCTCAAGAATGCGCCACCTGATGTCGGTTGGGATCCCCAGCTCTCCAGTCAGCAGCTCTGGCCACTGCACCACATCCTCTACACTATCGTGAGACTTGTAACAGAGCTCTTTCCTTTGTCTAGGATGGTGATTGATAGACACAGCTTATTATTCATTACATAGGTGATACTGATGCATTACCAATGCTTGTTATACTACCTCGTGATCTTTAACCTCGAACTACGTATAACCACACCAGCCCACAGTTATATTACCAGTTGGCTCCATTGTCTTTGCTGTGCAGTCCTCCTACTGGGTTTCTGTGTGATTTTTCCTGGCATTTTCCACAAATTAATAGGGCGGGCAAATAATCATTTCTCAATAACTGTTACAAGGAAAGGTGATCCCAGTATACAATCTTTAAAGAACAAAAACGATTCCTTACACTGTACACAAAGAAATTAAACATTGGATTTCTGAGAGATGTTGTTTATTCACATCCTCATTCCAGCAAACATATGAAAAAACTTTTTGTTTAATCATGAACGTGTGCCCGGAAAAGGGGAATAGTGGGGAAGGTAAGTGATTTGGTGAGGAATAAAGTTGTGTAGTCAGTTCAAAGGGTTTGGTGTAGTTACAAATTTGACAGTTGACATCCCAAAGGCATATCATTTAGCCACATAGAAACTTGAACAATTGTTAACCATGCCCATACGGTAAAACACAGTAGCAATGAACTGTTGTTCGTGTGTTGGCAAAAATACAAAAGTCGACGTTTTGACCTTCGAGCAGCGTAAATTACTATGTGGTCTTCTTCAGGACGAGGACGTGTGGAGGGAGTGAAGTAGGGCACCTAGAGTAGATAAAAATAATATAAATGGGCGAAAATCCACCTAGTTAGGCAAAGGCTATGGGCATAAAGCTCCAAATATTTACCAGAGAGCAGCCCTACATACAGGGCTGAGATGAGGAATAATTGGTCAGATAGGCTTCGGAACACAGAGAGCGCACTAGCAGTACCTGGAAAAATAAGGTATTGTGTGAGTGGCCAATAAATCCAAAAGTGCTACATATAACTGGCCTATACAATTGCCAGCGTTGGAGCAAGGTTATAGCTCGTGCAATTAAATAAATACATTACTAATTTACTTACAAAAGGAGGAACTGTGTGTTCCCTCCACCAATGCCGTTTAAATTAAGAAACTGGCCATTGCATCTGAAAATCTAAAATGGGAGATAGGAGTATATTAATACGTAAGAGAGTTAAGCAACTAAAGCGGAGAGTGCTGAATACAAGACATGGGGTAGAAACTCCAGCTCAGTACCTGGTCAATGGTATGCGCACTACTGTTCACAAGAGGGCCCACAATCTAGAAGAAAATTCGGGAAAAAGGAAGCATCACTCTTCCGTCCCGAAAGAAGACACGATGTATACGTATAAAAAGGAATGGAGTCAAAACTCACCGCTCCTCGGCGTTCCCGTTACATTAAAGCTGACAGCCCTGTGCCTAAATCTGCAAGTATTGGAAAAAAACGCATTACCTATTTTCCCTTAAAACCCTACACGGCACCAGTACAATGTTATAGAAGGCACCACCCAGTGTTCGTATATCCTTACCGCGGGAAAGAACTGTCAGTCCTCTAGATCCAATCTGGGGAACTCAATAACTGGGCACAGAGTTAAAAATCGCCACTTCCCCTTCATGTCCATAGAGGTTATACACCTGCCTTGCCCAATTGTTACCTGCTGACCTATCCATCAATACAGGTAATTTGACCCTTGTACATTCGCCTTCCCAGGCAACATCTACTATTGGATCTTGCCACGTGAGTCCCTCTTTTCTAACAGGCAATTGCCAGATGCCTGCTGGTGCCCAGGGAGTGCCTCTCCCCACCCTTTTCAGTACGTTGCAGGTATGTGTGCTGTAAGCATTCTAACTTTTTCCTAATTATTTTTTCACAAGTCTTTGTTTTGTTAGGCTGGGTAAAAAGAGTAAATACTATATTTAACATACTTCTTAATTGTTCTTAATTGTTTGTGTTGTGTTCCCATTTTAGTTCCTCCCTTGGGCTCGACATTCTCAGAGTCCTGATGATGATCCCTTATCACAATAAGGGATCGAAACGTCATTGACTTATAACATGGACACTATTTTTATTATTGTATTTGCTTTAAATGGACTGTGTTCTTGGTTACATGATACGCATGCTGATCACTTTACAGGAGGCCAATCCTTTGCCAGTAAATGATAAAGGTTTACATGGCTTGCATTTCACTGCATATTTACTCTTCAGCAAGGAACACTGTGGCTAGAGCACTGGTGAAAAATGTCTACATGAATACAATGAGTATATATTAAAAAACTATTATTCAAATGACATATGGCTTATTTTAATCTCGCCGGTCTTGGCAGGAAAACCGCGAAGTCACTTCTTGTACAAATGGATGATGGGAAATGCAGTGATGTCATTTCATCTGCTCTGCCGGTCAAAAACGAGTCCATATCTTCGGAAAATGCCATCAGTCCAGAGAAAGGCAGCAGTCCACTGGGGCAAATTTTCTTGCATAAATAAAGAAATTACTAATGCACATGCTCCAACACTCAGAACTTCTTTCAGTAAGTATGGCTTCTGCATAGGGCATTACACTAAACCTCCTACATGCGCAACCACTCCGTCATCTTTTGTCTTTTTTTCCCTACCATTCTCCCTCTTGTTCTCTCTCTCTCTCTCTTTCTTTCTTCCTCTGAACCTGTCACTCATTCAAATCTCTAATCCTATCTCTGATAAGTCCATTACCATAAATGATACATCTTACCCCTGTGCTGGTGGCTACACCTAGGACTTTGTACTGAAAGGTGTAGCTTAAGTACACATCCTAGGCTAGACACTGCTGCCTCACCTCTGTGCAACTGTGCAAGTTTCCATATCATGTAGGATAGCATTTCTTTTTTTTTTTTTTCAGAAAGTTTTTATTTAGAAGATTTTCCAATACAACACAAATCCTAGGCTAGGCACTGCTGGCCCCAAAACCGGTCCCAGGAAGCTTATTTACCGGTCCAGAAAGGACCTGGCCTGGCAGTTCGGGCTAGACTGTTCCTATGAGGAGCAGGGTCAAGGCTGATTTGTATATGGCTGGGTCCAAACTGGAATGGCATAGTGAGTAAAAAAACGATGGATTTAACCCAGATCTGTGACGGGGGTGAGTGGTTGAACCCATTATTCTGACTATGCTGGAGTGTCTGTAGTGCCACCCTCGGGTGCCTCCGTTCCATAACAGCGTACGAACTTTCTTTTCTGAGTGTAACGCAGTTTTGGCAGCATAACCATCTTGTACATGGCGGCCCTGCCTAAGAGTGTTAAGGGGAGTAATCTCCATCGCTCGACATCTCACAGGATATTATTTTAGAAAAATCCCAGGCTAGACCCAGCTTGCTCGCCTCTTTGCAACTATGCAAGCCTTAATTTCAAGCATGATAGCATTTCTGTGCAAACTGTAGGGTAGACACTGCTGGTTCACCTCAGTGCAACTATGCAAGACTTAATTTTATGCAGGATAGCATTTAAAGTAGAAATCCTAGGCTAGACACTGCTAGCTCACCTCTGTGCAACTATGCAAGACTTAATATCATGCAGGATAGCAATCTGTGCTACTGTGCAAGACTTAATATCATATTTCATAGCATTTCAGTACCAAATCCTGATCAAAACACAGCTGGCTCACTTTTGTACCACTATGAAAGACCTAATAGTATGCAGGATAGCATTTCAGTGCCGCTTCGTGGAGGAGTCTGCTGTGGCCCGTCATCGCCGCTGTGCTTTGCTGGGGCTTTTCGCTGTCCTTGCGCTGAGAGCTGTGCTGCGCTCCTGCTAGGGGCTGGGAGAAGGAGCAGGCTACAACACCGGCCTGCCCCACGCTCACCTGCCTGCCGGGAGGGACTGAGTGCCTACAAGTCCCAGAAAACCCGCGCTCGCTACAGCGCCGGCCGCACCTGAGGACAGTCAGCCCTGTTATGGTCTAGTTTTACAAGCCCCTTTGGCATTTAACCCCTCGCCGCACCCACTGGCGCGGGTGCCGCTTCGTGGAGGAGTCTGCTGTGGCCCCTCATCGCCGCTGTGCTTTGCTGGGGCTTTTCGCTGTCCTTGCGGGGGGAGCTTTCCTGCGCTCCTGCTAGGGGCTGGCAGTCCAACGGTGATATTGATGGGACACTGAGCAGAGTAGTAATCAATTATTTTCTATAGTAACAACTCGGTCAGTAATTATTATTTTTAACTGGGACAACTCTAATATAACGACCTTCAGTAGGTTTTTTATGTACTTTTATTATTCATGAAAGTTGTCATTCAGCCATTTTATATATATATATATATCCATTAGTATTTGCATTATTGGTGAGTACCCTTGTGACGAGAACAATAAGATATCTAAACAATGCCAAAAAAAAAAGAAATTCAGACCAAAAAAGAAAACTGCTAGGAGAGATACACCCGCTTCGGTTGCTTATCAGGCTGATGCGGGGCCTTCTTTTTCCATCCTTGCTCCTCCGCTGTGGGCTACTCATTTAATAATTGACCTGCAAGAACATATGGAACAACTTGTTAAATCCCAGTTTAAAATCGTAATGAGTAAAATTGACAAAGTTGTCTCCATGCTTAATAATAAGAGCACTACAAACCCACAGCTATCCACACCAAATAGGAATATCCCCCTGACTTCAGCTGGTGACAACACTAGACATCCTCCTCAAGGCCAAGGTGGAGGTGTAGAGAACAATGGGTAAGAGCAATTCCCCCACCACTCGCCCTAACACACGCCAAAAGGCTGCTCTTACTACCCAACTTCCTAGTTTAACAGCAATTGATAAAATGCTTCAAAAGACAATAGGGGTAGTAGCAACGGCCATAGAAAACACTGAAAGACGTCTCTCGTTGACACCCGCCATGCCCCACTCCACGCTACCTGCTATACCTCATCCCACGACTCCTGAGGATGTTTCCTTATCAACAGTCAACTCCCCTGACTCGCTGCTTGTGTCCTCCTTTGCGAAGCTTCCATGCGCACAGATCGAGTTGGTAGCCAGTCCTCGCACCAATTCACCCTCCCCGTGGTGTAGAGCTGCGTCCAGCTAATCGGGTGCAAGGGCCGGGCCAACCTACATTGACCATCTGCCCCACTGTTCCCACTTCCCCTTGCCCCGTTATTCCATCAAGTAGTCACACAAATAGAGTAAGTCCTGGCCCTAGCAAATCATTACCAACCTCAGCAGGGTCCGACAAACAGATATTAAACCGGGGGTTGGTGACACAGAAGCCTACCACTACATCTATTAAAGTCCCCAGACAACCATTACCCAGTATCCAACTCCCACCGGAGGCCTCTCCGTATGTGGTGGTTTTTGCTGGAGTACCACAGCTGTCAGGAGAGCGAGGAGAAACGTTTCCCGAGTTAAAGAATAAGATAATATTTTAGTTGAACAAATGTAGACCATTATCGAGTCAAGGGGAAATCCTATTTGCCAGGAGAGTCAATTGGATTGGGAGTAAACCCAAGGATAGGGGAGGGGACTGTGTGATTATTAATTTTAGAGATCCTGGTGTGGTTAACCACATCCTGGATTGGGTTGGGCCTCGACATCCGGGCCCTTTCATTCCCCTTCCCCTAGGGTATTTCTATCCACTGGCAAGGTTCCCCGGGGTATACGGCTTATCTCCCATCTATAACAGAGGTGAGACATCAGAATACAATATCCCGGTGGAGAATAGATTCAGCCCACTGAATAATGTAGACTGACTAACCTACCCACCCTGGCACTTGGATACAGACTCTAATCCAGTTGGGCGCCTGGCGGCATTAGAGGGTGTGAGGGAAGCAGGGGAGCATTTCGAGGTCGTCGTTGGGGGCCCTCAGGCGGACTCATGGATGCTCCTACCTACTGTAAATTCTAAGCTGTGCCCTCACGGGGAGGGGGCTGAGATGGATAATAGAGTAGGTATCCCCTGTACTAGTAGTTCACCACTGAACATAGTTGATCCTGTAAGGCAACACCCTCGTATCTCACTAATAGGGTCTTGGAATGTAGCAGGGCTGAGCGCTAAGTTATCAGACCCAGAATGGGGGGAACTGGTGGATCGCTATGATGTGTGTCTGTTCCAAGAGACCTGGATGACTATTGCCCCCTCTAGGGTGGGTTTTGAAACCTATTATAAACCAGCTCTACAGGGTCCGAGGGGTAGGCCATTGGGGGGACTGTGTATATGGGTGCCAACCCACTTTGGGTATTCTGTGAAAGCGATTGATTCGCCTTCCCTGGCTATCCAGGGCATTAGAAACACACTACATAGAAGAGGGTCCAAGGGCTAGTTTGAAGACTCACTACTAGATACACGCCCCTACTGAAGACCTAAAACACACCAAAGATATCTAGGAGTCAAAAGAAAAAGCTCTAAACCCAGAAAACCTTTTTTGACGCGACAAAAACCAGGTATCGTGGACCAAATTACTCGGTAACACCACGTGATGCAGTGAATTACAGTGCACGTGATTGCTCTACTGGGAGACACACAACCAAGGGTATGTGAAAATTTTCCCATCAGTTGTCGACCTGATCCACCATTTTCACATCATATGGGTTCTCCTTACCCAGGAGTTAGTATGATCACAGTCACAACAGTGTAGGAAAGCCCTATCGTGTTGTCTGGTAGGTGGTGTCAATGTAATGTGACAACTGAAAAAAGCAGTGCAAATAAAGTGATTAGTGAAAGAATAAAATTGAGTGAGACTGAGTAGAAATGAAAAGTTTTAATAAATTCTCTCAGCTCCTCAAGCTTAAAAACAATAGTGAAAAGATGGATTTAACAGAATATCCGTTTCAGCAAATAGTGGTCAACATGTTTCTGCATAGATGGACAGTACCATTGCATTCGTCAGGACCTTGGTGTTGCTACTGCTGTGGGTTTAAGTGAGAAATAAAAAGGAACATATCACCTGTTGTTCAGGTTCAATGGACTCCGCCACAATCTAGAGTATAGTCACGTCGCAAGGTAAAAAGTGAAAAGAGACAAAAGAGACAAACATTTACATAACAAATACATTCATCAGTAATTGTATTTTGTTTTCAGATGATGATTAATCATCCTATAATCATGTCGATATATCTTTTTCAACATGTTGTCACTCACCCAATTCGTGTGGGGATCGCGCCTCACCTCACCTGGCTGCAGCTCAGGTAGTGAGGAGCACCGCTCTGTTGTGAAAAGACATATATATACGTAAGCATTCAACTGTTTTCCAGCAGAAAAGTAAAATCAACCCTGCTGATCAAATTCTCGACGACACTGACAATCGTGAATAGTGTCTTATTATACTTAATGTGTAACGGCATCCCTCGTGGATGGTAAAAATCTCAGCGCTATCTGCCCAACAGCCTGACCCCCGCCATTTCTGCTCTCAAGATCAAATCTGAGCTGAACCAGTAAAACTACAAATGCAGCAGACGGTTAAAGCCGTATTTTAGACACGTATTGTTACACAAATCCATGTCATATTCTCACAAGGCACCGCAATCACATGTAAATATACAACATGGAAACTATTCTCAGGCCAGTTAGTTACTTGTTTATATGAGTCACTGATCAAACGAGTGACATCTTTGTTGTTTTTCAAAACACTCGTTTTCCTTACACCTCTTGGTTCTAACACTTGATTTCACCCTTTTAGGCGTATAAGCGGCAATTGTATTAGAAAAACAAGTTGTGAAAGAAGAGAAAGGCACAACCATTGCCCTTAAGTTACTAGATGGCACGTTAATGGTGATATTTAACATCTATCAGCGCCCTTGTTCTCTATCGAAGGGGTCGCCTCTAATTGACGCCCTTGACGAACTTCTTTCAGTACATTCCTCTCCCAAACATAAAATACTGGGAGGTGACTTAAATTGCCATTTCGAACCCTTGGCAGGTATACTGTCTGTGACTGCAGAGGAGGATGCTATCTGGCATATCCAGGAGTGCTCTGTATACCCAGCTAAGCGTCTGACTCCACTGGCATTAAAGATTAACAAGCTACTAGTCTCTCACTCTCTTAGAGCCTGTAATGGCAGGATTGCCCCAGATGTTCCTGGGAAGTTCACCTTTAATAGACCGGGGAAAACCACGACCAGTGACTACATCATGGTCAATGTCAAATTTTGGTTACAAATCAAGTCATTTAGTGTAATCGATAGGGTGGACAGTGATCATAACCTCCTGACCCTGGAACTAAATTTCGCATTGGGCAGTCCATCGGGAGCGAGAGAGTGTGATTTACATAATACCTGTAACTTAATTGCAGCGGCAGGAAGCAGACGTATTAAGTGGACCAAGTTTGTGTTAGCGCCGGATTAAATAGCAGAGCTCTATCAACAAGTTGCCTCCTCTTTAGCTGAGGCTTTTAATCTCCCGGCCATTGATGAGCCCTCTAATTTTCGGGCGCTTGAGCTCATCCATAACAATTTAATAACCTCCCTAGCAGACTACTTTTATACACCAGCTAATGGGAGGGTACGGCCTAAAATGCAGGAGCAGTGGTTCAATAAATCCTGCAGGGAGGCGAAATGTGCACTTGTCAGAGAGGCTAAATCCGGCTCAGTTGAGGGCTTAAGAGGGGCCAGACTCAATTATAAAAGGATTATTGCAGAGTCTAAGTTGGACTGGGAGGCCCGTAGATGGGAAGTCATCAAGGATGCTCTGGATACACGCAATTATAGGGCATTTTGGAACCTGGTCAGATCTGGCTCATCTGAGGGGGCGTGTGCTATAATACTAAATCTGAGTGAAGAGGTATGGATAGCCCATTTCAAGCCCCTTTTTGCTCATACTAATACTCCGCCCCCAGCAGATTTAGCTATATCCGTACCATACCCACAGGCTTCCCTAGACCCGGATTACTATCCAGTTAATATGAGGGAAACTCAGGAGGCCCTTAAAAGTCTGGCGAGTGGAAAGGCCCCGGGCTTGGATCGTATACTGGGCGATTTGTTTCTTAGCAAACAAAAGGTTTGGGTCCCCTATCTATGCCTTTATTTCAATGCCATCCTTTGTGGTATGGAAATTCCTCCTACTTGGTTGGGGGCTGAGATTATCCCCATCCACAAAAAGGCCTCCCCACTGGACCCGGTCAACTACCGCCCCATTAGTCTTATAGACGTCTTGCAGAAATTAATGGCCCACATTGTAATATCTAGGTTGCACTGTTGGATGGAAGAACATCACATCCTGACACCACTACAAGCGGGCTTTCGCGCCAAAGTTTCCACCATCGACCAACTGTTTAGACTACAGATAGTCTACTGGAAGACGGTGACTATGGGGGCTGGTACTCTGTATTTGATATTTGTAGATCTTCGATCTGCATTTGACTTGGTCCAGAGGGAGAAGCTATGGGCGGTTTTGTTGGAGATGGGAGCCCTAGCGTACCTGTGCCATCTATTTAAACGGTTACACCAGGGAACATTTGCAAGAGTTAGGTATGGGAGGATCGGGGAACTTACGGCCGCCTTTCTGGTGGAAAGGGGTGTGAGGCAGGGGTGCGTGTTAGCCCCCACGCTTTTTTCTCTATTTCTAAATGGTCTGATTAAACATCTTTTGGGCACGAGGGATTTAGACTCCGCCAGTTTGGCAGCTCGTAAAATCCCAGCCCTGATGTTCGCTGATGACACCCTTTTATTATCTAAATCCCTAGGGGGCATACAGCGAACTCTGGAGGCTTTCTGTGCATTCTGCAGACTAAGAAATTTGGAGATAAATCTCTCCAAAACTAAATTTATGGTTTTTAATCCCAAATTACCTAACTGCCCCCTCCCTCACAAGGGTGGCACGGTGCTCGAAAGAGTTTCTACTTTCGAGTATCTAGGGGTTACTTTGAATGACAAGATGGAATGGGGGACCCACATAGCCAAAGCAAACATGAAGTTGGCCCAAGCCGCAGGAGGCATTTTAAAGGTGCACAATGAGTGCTCATCAAAAATTGTGGGACCGCCACTAGAAATTTATAAAGCTCACGCGAGAGGCAGAGCACTCTATGGAGTAGAGTTATGGGGTCATGCTAACACCTCTTCGTTTTCTACTACTGAGAATAGCTTCATTATAACTGGACTATTGAGACTCCCACAGAGCACGCCATTGATCCTGCTACGCCTTGACCTGGACCTGGCCCCCTTAGTGGAAGTCATCCCCAATCGTCCTCTTTTATATTGGAGGAGACTTTGGTCTACACCCGAGCTTATTAGTTATCGGAAGGAACTAAGCCACCTATTGTTGTTGAGGGGTGTGGGGAAAATCCCCTGGCTAAAGCAGAGGAAACATCTTTGCCAGGCCTTGGGGAGGGGTGACCTGTGGACTTCCCCGGAACATGCGTGTACCCTGTCCCCTAGGAGAACACTGGTTAAAGTGCTCAACCAATTCCGAAGGTACCGGATGATATGTAAACCATCCTTGGGTAGGTTGACCAGTTGTTTTCTTGAGGTTAAGGATGAATATCACTTTGAGAGATTCCTGGACGATATTCAACCACCATTGGCAAATAAATTATACGTCCAATTTAGACATGGGTCTCTCCCAGTGAGGGCTGTAACAAGCAAGTGGTCAGTGGCCCAACAAGCACTTAGCCTATGCCCGGGGTGCGAACATGCTGAAGAGACAGATCTGCACGTCCTGCTCTTTTGCTCTTTGTACTCCAAAGCCAGGGCCAAATGGATCTTATCGCTATGTAAGTCCAGGGGGTTCAGGGATTATAGGGATGTATACAGATTGCTGAAATATGATTCTTCTCCTTTGACTGTGTTTGCGACCTCAAGATTTTAAATTTCTATGTGGTGTACTAGAGGAGCAAAAATTAAAAAGTAAATCGCCCCAAATGTTCCAACTTCACTCTGCATTTACTAGGGTTTTTTAACTTAAATCATGTCTGGCTACTTCTACTTTTATCTGCTAGATTTTAATTGTTTTAAATGTTATTCATATGTTGTTTTGGTATAATGAAAATTGTGTAAATTATGTATATCTTGTAGTGCTGCCTACTGCTGGTCAAAATGCTGTCCTATGTAATTTTGTACTCTGCTTTTATGGTTATCAACCGATAATAAAGGTTTCTGACTGACTGACTGGAATTTCAGTACAAATCCCGGCTAGACACAGCTGGCTCACCTCTGTGTAACAATGCAGGTTTCCATAGCATGTAGTATAGCATTTCAGTACAAATCCTGGCTAGACACAGCTGGCTCGCCTCTGTGTAACAATGCAGGTTTTCATAGCATGTAGTATAGCATTTCAGTACAAATCATAGGGTAGACACTGCAGACTCGCCTCTGTGCAACTATGCAAGACTCAATACCATGCAGGATAGCATGATTTAGTGCAAGCGACACCGATGATGTTGATGGCAGGTAAATCTGGTGCCGTGTTTTTTTCTGGCCTGCGTACAACTGAGTGCTGCAGATGTTTTTGCAATAAGGACAGCAAATCTGGACCCTGTGGTCTTGAGTCCATGCTAAGTTTCTTTCTGTCCTCTGTCAGCGCCACATTTATGAAAGAGGAAGTCTATAGGCATGTGTTGCTTGTTCACGGTGGGGACCTAACATAACATAACATAACATATGTATTTGTAAAGCGCACGTTCACCTGTAGGTATCTTGACGCCGAATAACAGAGGCCTAGTAGTAAAAACAGATATCTCATTTGGATGTATGACGTTACAACGCATACTTTTACAACGCCTACCTTTACAACGCATTTTTTACACCGCAACATCCATTACAATGCACACCATTACAACGCATACCATTACAACGAATACTTTAAAACTACCTTTACAACGCATTCCACTACAACGCATAGTACATTTACAACGCATACCATTACAACACATTACACTACATTGCATATAAGGTAAGTGTTGGATAGTGTAGGGGTTACAATTACTATTCTAACTCCAGGGGGTGCAACAGTAGGGTAAGTGTTGGATAGTGTAGGGGTTAAAATTACTATTCTAACTCCAGGGGGTGCAACAGTAGGGTAAGTGTTGGATGGTAAGTTATGCGTTGTAATGGTATGCGTTGTAATGCCTGCGTTGTAATGGTATGCGCTGTAGTGGTGTGCGTTGTAGTGTCATGCGTTGTAATGACTGCGTTGTAAATGCATGCGTTGTAATGGATTTTGCGTTGTAAAAGTTTTGTTGTAATGGTATTGCGTTGTAAAAATTGCGTTGTAAACGTTGTATACCAACTCATTTTAGGTCTTGGCAGTAGACAGTGAATGCGTTGTCTTGAAGAGACATGTGTATACTTCGTGGGCTTCAGCTCATCTATCAGCTTCCCATTTGATGGCTTCATCATCAAACTCATATTCTTTCACCCCATTTGTCCAAGGCATGCATGCGTCATGCCTCTTCCTGTGTTTAGCCCTCCACAAGACTTTGGACCAATTACTACCATCCATCCCTAGACTCCTTTTTAGCACATGTTTTCGGAACTACTTTTTTTGGGATTTAGAGCTCTTTACATGAGCGCTCATTTTATTTCATTCGCTTCAAGCTGTTGCTCTGTTTCTGTAAATAGGCAGTAAATCTTGTTCTTATCTCGGCTGCATTGATCATCGGAGATCTGAAGCTGACATAGGTTTGTGACAGGTGTCTGTCCTGTTTTCGTTGTGTTACTAATTGAAAAAATAAAGCGGCTTAGTATTCCTTCTCTACCCTTTCCATGTGATACTTAGACTACTTTCCGAGATAACACAGTTCAAATGGTCCTGCATCCAGAAGCAACCGAGCATAGCCGCCATCTTGTACCTGGGTGTTTTCCATTCTCTGGTGCTATGGTCATCGTGGAAACAAAAATACAGCCTGCGTTTTACAGGAAGACTGCAGAGAGTAATTTATGCTCTTGGCATGAAATAAAACCATAGCCAGCTTCAAGCTTCTGATTTATACTATGTGACTCTTTCTTTTACGTCCAGTCAGTTTTTTCCTTATAACGGCATTCATTTTTCCTGGAACATGCTATGTTTAAGAATTTAGGCAATGTCCATATTTTGTTGCGATTGCACCTCGGGCCTGACTGATTGCTGATGCTCCATGGGGAATCAGCTGTGGGGTGCATGAGCTTCAGTTTTTTAATAAAGCGCTGCGTTGAGAATTTTCAAGTAGATGTTTAGTGTCACTATGCTTCAAAGTAGGCAACTGCACAGTGAGTTTTTCATGCCTTCCCGCTTTGGCCACACTAGCTCACCTTCCAAATTGCTTCACATACTGCAAACCTAGGCGATTTAGTTACAGAAATGTCCCTCAGTGCTGACATCCACATTATATGCCAGCAGTGCTTTAAGTGGTAATAGAGAATCTGACCCTGTATCTTCACTGCTATCATTTCTGCATAATACGTTGTTGGCATATCAGTATTTCTGAGTAGAGCTCCAACTAGGCACATTATTTACACCATGCGGCATCAGACTCCCCGCTCACTTTCTTTTTCACTTCAGTGCAATTCCTTCACATAATCACATCTGCCATAAACAGAGAGCTCAGTAATGCCAGCTTCTATGTGTGGTTTCTGATTTAGTAAAATAATACATGTGCATTATGCTGCACAGTACTGCAGACTAGTGGGGATTGTGCGCGGCCCGCCGTATTGATCGACTGCTTACAGGATTCTTGGTGACTTCCTTTCTGGGCTTGAACATTTAGTTCATCATTTCCAGAATAAATACACACTTGTGGGCCCGTCACACGGGCATGTGTAAATGCACACAAAACACACATGCATAGGCACCCCAATGACACCTAATCGCGCTCTAGAACAGCTATATCACACAACCACGTATGTGTGTGTAAACACACACAAGCATGCACCCATAACAAACAGCCACAGGCACCCCCTTAAAAGAGTAATAATATGTTATGTTATAACAATTTATATAGCGCACTAATACCCATGGGTGTCTAGAGGCTTCAGAACACACATTTGAACACAGACACACAAGACACATCTGTAACTTCACAACCATTATTTGATGTTGAAGTGTCCTTCTGCGACATAGCACAGAATACATTGTGAAATCCCTCACTGCCTGAAGTCTCACCAACATACATCAAAGAAGAATCACAAAAAGGTGCTTATAACAGCTTGTACACAGGCATTTCCCACAACACTCCACACAACTTGTGCAGTCAATAGAGACCTATTGGCTTATGTGAGGTAAAATGGGGAGAAGACTGGGCCCAGGGGGCCAAACACCTTCCCAGCGCATCACTTTCAGTCTATTGTTCTTCTCACCCTGACGCAGCTCTCTAATATACTCTATTCTGCAGGATCCCACCAAGCTGCTAACTGCCACCCATTGGGTTGAATCCAGGAGCACAGCTATCAATAGTGCAGGAGGTGCAGTGACAAGAGGGCCAAATGTTGAGATGCGTCTACTGCACCCCTGTTATGCCCCTTTTACTACTCTACCAATCAAAAAGGAGATTAGGGGTATTTTACTTGCTTGCATTTGTGACCTTGCTTACCCAGTGGGTGAATCTGTACCAGGTCGCTCAAAGCTTCCTGTTGTATGCCTCCAGACAACAACTAGCTATTGCTTCACCTTGATTGACACCGATGACGTCTGGGGCGTCATTGGTCATCGCGTCATAAATATTGAGTGACATTTATATGGAGTTTTTAATATCGTTTCACAGAAATATCTTGATGCACAAATATTGTTGACAAAAAAACCAATTATTTAAGGTACGTAATATTGTTTTAAAGAATATCGTTTTTATTACTATAGTATACAATAATATTGTAAAGATATTGTTTTATAATTGTTTGTGTTTTAAATAACATTGTAATTGTATATGTTATATATTGTTTGTATAGTTGTTGTTAATGTTTTTTAGTATTGTTTGTAATTTTAAATAATTTTTAATTTAAGTGTGAATAGTAATTTATAGGGTTGTAGTGGGTTGTGAGGTTTATAGGGGTACAGGACAGGGAGTAAATTAAGGATAATTTATTGATAATAAAATATGTAATTTATGTAATTCTTTTTTAATCAGTTTATGGGGCAGGTTGTTGGGTTTGTAGGGGTGTAGGTTGGGTAGTTAAGTAATAATCGATTAATTATGTATTTGATAATTATGTAAATTGTGTAATTATTATATCTTTCACGTTATATTTTAGGTGCGGGTTGTTGGTTTTGTAGGGGTGTAGGGTGAGAAGGTATTTAAATAAATATTAAATTTTCATTAATGAATAATTTTAAATAAAATGTGTAATATATGTGTAATTATGTACATTATTTAATAAATATATTTGTATGTTATATATTAGGTGTGTGTTGTGTTTTACGGGGGATAGGGTGGGAAGTTATTTAAGTAATAATTATTATATCTTTCACGTTATATTTTAGGTGCGGGTTGTTGGTTTTGTAGGGGTGTAGGGTGAGAAGGTATTTAAATGAATATTACATTTTCATTAATGAATAATTTTAAATAAAATGTGTAATATATGTGTAATTATGTAAATTATTTAATAAATATATTTGTATGTTATATATTAGGTGTGTGTTGTGTTTTACGGGGGATAGGGTGGGAAGTTATTTAAGTAATAATTAACAATTAATTGTTCATTTCTTATTAATTATTTTTGTATTATTTAATATGTAAACTGTATTATGTTGTTTATTTTAATTATATTTAAAATTTGGGCTGCTAGATATATATATATATATATATATATATATATTCACTGAAAAAACCATAGGTTTCACACCTGTTATAGTTAGCTGGAAGTTTTACTCGCATAAAACCATTGAAATTCCCACGTTATAGTTAGTTGGACTCACTATAACTTGCGCGTGCAATGCACTGCTGATTACATCACATATTACATCACTCATGACATGGTCAGTGACATCACTCATGACATCACTGATGACACCATCCAGTGAATGTGTGTCTTTCTGAAAAATAAATATGTGTTATATATGTATATGTAAAAATTGATGGAAGAATAAATGTTTAAATAAGGGTTTACATGGATGTTTTTTAAAAAAAAATGATTGGTTCACTGGCTTATTAAGTGTATCTTAGTGTATACATATATTAGTGAGTAATGTTTAAATATTTAAATATATGGATTAGTGTTTCACTTTGTGTATAAGTAGCTGCATGGGTTGGTGAGTAGCTACATGTGTATGTATATGGGTTATTAGATGTTTTTTTTAATATCAATATGAGTGTCTATATGTTTGGTGGGGGTATTACTTAGAGCATAGATGCATGAGTGACTGACTCTCTGTTTGTATATGTTTTGAAGACAACATATGTGCAGGACTGTATGGGTGGATGACTGTGTATATGTGTGTGTTACTGACTGAAAGACTGTCTCACTATTGTCTTTATCAGTAACTACATATGTTTTAATGTAATATATGTGAATATTATATATATATATATAATGTATATATATAATACTAATATAATAATAAATATAAATAATTATATATAAAATAATGAATATTTATGTATATAAGTGACTATATGTGAGAGTAAGGGATTGTAAGAGTTCCTGTTTAAATTAGTATGTGTTTCTATAAGTGATTGTTTAAGAGAGTAAGTATGTGTAAGGTTCCTTAGAAGTAAGGTGGTAGTGTGTGTACAGCTGTATATGCAAATAAATGGATGTTCAATAGTATTTATTTGCATGTGTGAGTATGTGTGAGAGTATATTTTGGCTGACTGTCGGTGTGTAACAGGATGTATAGGTGTATCACTACATATGATGAGTGAGTATACGTATGAATGATTATATAGAACTGTTGGTGAACGAGTGGATGTGTATATAGATGGTTGAATTATTGAATTGGTTGTTGTAACTGGTATGGGTATCCATTTTTTTGAAAATTTTAGTTTCTATTTTTGAATATGTGTTTCAAGGGTTACATTACAGTGAAAGGAGGTCTGTCACTCTGTCACAAGGATGGTGTCATCAGTGATGTCATGAGTGATGTCACTGACCATGTCATGAGTGATGTAATATGTGATGTCATCAGCAGTGCATTGCACGCGCAAGTTATAGTGAGTCCAACTAACTATAACGTGGGAATTTCAATGGTTTTATGCGAGTAAAACTTCCAGCTAACTATAACAGGTGTGAAACCTATGGTTTTTTCAGTGAATTTAATAGGTTTTCTAAATGCTAATTCCTAATTATGGTGTGAAACCTATGGTTTTTTCAGTGAATTTCAATGTTTTTTTAATAGCAAATCTCTATAGGTATAAAAAGTAAAAAAAATGATAAAGAATTTCATATTGTATAATTATGTAATAGTTTTTTTGGTTTTTTTTTGCCCCGCAGAGCTCCCGGGGCGCGTACCCGTGAACGCACGGGTAAGCGTAGTGCTTTGGCGCGCCCCGGGGCGCGTACCGGTGAGCGTCCCGTTAGCGCTATTCTCGCGAACGAAAACAACATCGTGACGTTTCGCGTAACCGCGTGATGCGTCATATGACGCACTGCATAAGCGCACCCGGAAGCACGCGAGCACATACGATCGCGCAACATCCTGACGCGCTTACGCTACGCACCCCGGGGCGCGACGCGCGCCCCGGGCCGCGTAGCGTAAGCGCGTCGGGTCATGTGACCTGAAAATAAAACTTTTTATTGGTTCATTTCACTTTTGGTCTCCTAATGATGTAAGGCCAGGTCATGTGACCTAAAAATAACACTTTTCATTGGTTCAGAACTGTTTTCTTTTCCAAATGATGAAAGACCCCACCTTTTTTCCTCATTCTACCTTTGTGCTTTGAGAGAGGTAGACCTGCAGTTATTTCAGTAGAAAATGGCTACATTAGCTGCAGCTGCTGGAGCTTCTGGACCACCACCACCACAAGGACCACCACAACTTCACAGTGGTGGAGATCAAGAAGAGGAGGAGGAGGAGGAGGAGGAGGAGGAGGAGGAGAGTAGATTCCTCAGAGAGGACAATATTACCTACAAACCTAAAGAGCACATCATCTGGCAGTTTTTTTCAATCCCCAAGGACAAGAAAAAAGTAAATGCGCCTAAGGCAACCTGCTTAATATATCATCAGGAGCTGTCAAGGGGGAATCCCAACAAAAAATACTCCTTTGGTAACCACACCATGATCAGACATATGCAACGGAAGCATCCAAATAATTATGCTAGGGCAGAGGTCAGGGAACTGGCCAGAAACGCTGTCCAATCTTCTGCCAGCACCTCCCAAACTAATGTTCCCACCCCATCGGGACCGGAAGTTAGAGAGATGTGCTCCACCATACAAACAAAGTTTTCCAATTTTAAAATGGTTTGTATTTTTTGTGGACAAACAATATGCTATGGAGAGAAAAGCATCACACTTATTAACCGTGCTTGGGATAACCACAAGTGCCCAAGGAAACAATAATTTTTTCCGCTTTTTTTTTTTGCTCCTGTTGAGCCCTTTAGAATTCCCTGTTTTTTGTTTCTCCCCTTAAAAAATACAAAAAAATATAAAACTGTTCAGAAAAGTAAAAAAAAAGTAAAAAATGTTCAAAAAAACAATTAAAAAAATATAAAACAACAAAATGAATAAAAACAACAGTTCTTTTTAGAACTACCTTTAATTTATAAAAAATAAACCTATATTTTGAAGAATCTCTGTCATTCTTTTTTCCTTAGGGTACGCGCACCGGTACGTGCACCGGGGCGCGCTCCGGGGCGCGCACCCAAAAAAAAAATGAAAAAAAATAAAGAAAGAGTGAGCATGAGGGAAGAACACAGAGAGAGTAATGTTAATAGAAAAATAGCTAGAGGGAGCAACACAAAGGGATTGTTTATTACATAGTACAAAACAGAGAAAGTGTAATAGGGTGTAAGTGAGAAAAGGAAAATGAATAAGGGAGCGAAAAAAGGGAAGAGAGAAAAAGAAGACTAAAGTAGAAGTACTGGTAGAATGTGAGTGGGTGTTGAAAATAAAAGGAAGGACAGTAAAGAATGGGGAATGAGGGGTAGTGACGGAACCGGAATAAATGAACAACGGTGAGGGAGGGTGAGAAAAGAGCAGTGAGTGTAAGTAAAGAGGGGTGAAAGAGGGTGGATAAAAGTGAATAAGGTTAAGACATGGGGAGTGACAGAGAGAAAAGAGAGAGAGAGTAAAGGAATGAGTGACTGAAAGAGTCTGAGTGAAACAGGAAAGAAAGGTAAGTAAGGCAGTGTGGGTGACTTATAGGGAGTCAGTGGGTGTAGGTGGGGGTGTGGGTGTGTAAGGTGTGTGTGTGGGTGTGGGTGTGTGGGGTGTTTGGGTGTGGGTGGAGGTGTGGGTGTGTGAGATATGTGTGGGGGGGTGTGGGTGTGGGGGGTATGTGTGTGGAGTGTGTGTGTGTGGGGTGTGTGTGTGTGAGCAGTGTGTGTGTGGCTGTGTGTGTGTGTGTGAGGTGTGTGTGGGGTGTGTGTCTGGGGTGTATGTCAGAGGTGTGTGTGTGTGTTGAGGGGGGAGGTGTGTGTGTAGGAGTGAAGTAAATGATTAAGGGAAAGAGAATGAGTGAGTGAGCAAAGGAAGGAAACAGAGGGTAAGGGAAGTAAAGAATGGGGACTGAAACAAATTGAATGTAGGAGGGGAAATAGGGAAAGGGGAGTAAACATGGAGAATATGAATAAGTGAGGGAAGCAGAGTAAAGAAACAGGACTGAGGTAGGTTGAGAAAATAGTAGTGAGGTTAAAGCAAAGGGTGATGACAAACTACATTTTTTTAGTCACACTTACCATATAATAAATGTAACTTTAATTACATTTTTTACTACATTTTGTATCTGTAAAGAGAGAAGAAAAAATAAGTTACAATTAGTAAAATATGTATTTAAAATTAAAGATACAAATGAAGAGGTTAAAAATCATAACAGTGTATTTAGAAATAAAGTAAGGTAGAAGGACAAAAAGAGGGAAAAAGAAATAGAAGGAGAGCAAATTACTAAGAGTAAGGCACATAGATTCACTGACAGAAAGAAAGAGAAGAAGAGAAAAATGAACTGAAGGTAAGAAAGATACTAAAATAATATGAGTTAGCACAACTAAATCAGAAAACAGGAGTAAGTAAAAAGATAATGACTGAGAGGGAAAGGAGTCTAATAAAGGATGCATTTAGAAGAATGAGGAATGGAAGATAACTGAGAGTAAGTGAAGGAGAGTCATAGAGTGAAGGGATGAAGGGAGAGAGGATAATATAGAAGGATTCAGGGAAAAGAAGTGAGGAAGTTAGTAGACAGAGAGACTAAGGGAAGGACTGAGTGAAGTGGAGTACAATGAGTGAGGAAAGAAAAATGAGTAAGGGAGCAAAAGATGGAAAGAGAGGAGAAGAGGACTAAAGCAGTGGTACTGAGAGGAAGTGATTCGGTGATGAAAGTAAAGAGAAGGACACTGAAACATAGGAAATGAGGGGTAGTAATGAAACCGGACTAAAAGAAATAGGTTGATGAACGATGAGAGAGGAGCAGTGAAGTTGTTGTAAGAGAAATGATAGAAGGTAGATAAACACAAGTGAACATAACACAAGGAGAGTGAGGGACTGAGGACATAGAGGTAGTGAACGGAAAATAGCGAGAAGAGGTCAAAAGAAAGGAGGAAACAAAGATAAGCGAGGGAGAGTGGATGATTTATAGTGATAGAGTGCGACAATACTGGTGAGTGAGTAAAGAGGAATTACTAAAAGAGCAAAGGAGGAAAACACGGAAAAGGAAAGTAAAGCAGACAGACTGAAAGCTGAATAGTTATGCAAGGGAGAGAGGGGATGCAGACAGTTGAAATGAGAATGAGGGGTTGTGAAAGAAGTGGACTAAAAGAACGGGGTTGAAAGAGAGTGAAAGAAAGACATTATAAGTGAGTAAAAAGAGCTGAAAGAGGGTGGAAAAAGGAAAGTGAGTGTGAGACAATGGGAATATATTTTAAATTACAGAATACAAACTATAGATTAACTTGTACAACATGTTGCATAGTTTATTTTTGCTGTTCTCAGAATATATTGAATTTCTCTTAAAAAAGTGAGTTCAAACTACTCATCATATGACAGCGGGGAAAAAAAAAACAATCAAAAAGATTGTGTTTTAAAAAAAAACACCTAAACTTCAAAATAACAAATGTACACTAATCTTTGATTCACTTACTTTTCCTTTAGGCCAAATAGTATATCATGAAGGTCCTTTTCGTTGGAAAGTACTCTGCTGTTCTCTAAAAATTCCATTTCATCGACTTTCTAGAAGAAAACCTCGAAGAACATCTGAAATATTTTCATTATTTTCATATACTCCTTCTGTTCAGTCATAACTCTTTGCTTATTCCTTCACCATTCCTTAAGGCCAAATAGTGTCAGATGTATCAGTATATTTTCAAATTAATTAAAACAAACTCTAAAATTACCATTTTTCCAACGTTCTGAAAGAAAGGCTCAAACAACATTTTCACAATATTTAAATTTTCGTAATTCCATCTCTGACTCACTCATGTTCATCATTTCCTATAATACTGATATCACTTACTATGAGATCCACTTACAGTACCTATATGACAACTGAATTTTTTATATTATCTTGATCACTTTTACTCAGAATATAATTTTAAACAGCAAACTAACCTTTATTAACTGCTCCCGTCTTCATAGGCCAATTATCTTTACTTAAATTTTGGTTCTAAAAACACTAGATATGAATTTTTTAAGTCAAAAGGCAAACGTTGTTTGAAAGTCAAATGAGTGTCATTACAAAGGGTCCAACCTTTACAACTTTTTAAATAGCATGTGTAATGCCCTGATGTTGTTGAAGGACCGTCATGATAAATAATAGCTACAGTTGCAAAGGTTCTTCCTGAAATTGATAACTGAGAAGCCACAAAATTTTTAATAGAAGTTGACAATTTACTTCCATCAGGTCTACATCGTTGGAACATTAAAATCACATATTTACCATAAGTTTGTAAAAATAATGTGGACAGCATTGCAGACTTACATTGGGTACACACCATATTGTGATCAGCTGCTTTAACTAGCTTATTAAAAGGCACTGATTTGCAGTCTGGTAAACTCAAATATATAAATCTTTCAGTGTCTATTCTAGTACTACTTGATAAAGTACAGTTGTCACAGTCATGCTGCCATTGATAAGAAAGGCTTAAAAGATTTTTTATATCTACTCCTTCATCTTCCAATACATCAAATATATACATTAAAAATTCCTGACAATCCTGCTGAATATTCTGTGAAAATTGATTTTGACCAGAACATATGTCTAGAAGATTTCTAATTTCTGAAACACTTTCTATTTTTGCTCTATCACTGCTACATTTCTCAAACACAGAATTCAATAAACAGCAGAATGTTTGATCCCGATTTTCAACAATCTGTTCTTGTAAATTTTGAAGAAAAAAAACAACATTAACCACTACATTAGCATAGCAGTTGACACCAGAACTGTTTTCAAACTGAAATCCAACAACATCTTCAACAGAATCCTTTTTCTTTCTGCTTACAATTACAGTTTCATCTACTTTTTGTCTTTTTGCTAGTACCTCACTGCAATTATTCTCATTTCTTCTTTTTCGGCCTACCACAAGTTTTTCAAACAGAGGATATTGAGGCAAATGTGGAGCATACTCTCTTCTTAACCTATTGTATTCTTTAACACAATCTAGATCAGCACAAATCTTTGTTTCATCACACTCCATCAAGTACAATCCTGATAAAGTTCTGACTCATGATAATGCCACATATGCCATACCCTCTTTAAACACAGAACTTCCAATGTTCACCAAAGCACTATCTACACTTAAACCTTGAGATTTATGAATTGTCACTGCATATGCCAAACAAACAGGAAACTGTTTTCGGCGAACATATAAGTCTTTTACAAGCAAAAATCTAGCTGAACAACGACAAATGTGTTCTATTTCATCAATGCCATCAAATTTAATTTTTAAAATTTCAATTCCATCTCTATTTTTGTAATTCACAAAACCAACAACATGACCCATTGCTCCATTTACCAGACCTCTTTCAACATTTAAATTCCTTCTCAAAATGATACGACAATTTAAACACACATTCAGAGTCTTTTCAAAACCAGCAGTTTTAGATATAGTCTTCTCTAATGAATCCAATTTTGATTTCAAATTTTCTGACAAAATAATTGTTGCTCCCATATGCTCTATTTTATCTATAGCTTCCAGTTTCACTATCACTTCATTTTCTAACTTTAACATTTTGTTGTTGAACATGGAACATTCTTATAGAGTAGGCATCAAACATATGCCAGATTTCTTCTCGTTAATTTTCTTAAAAATATTCTCTGGAAGAATGTTTTCATTTGGGTACAAATTTGAAATTAATCGTCCATGTAAAGCTTCTTTCCCATGCTGACTTATTTTTCCGATTCTTACATCTTGTAGAATATTTTTATATTCTTCATCCTTTGCCTGCCGCATATTTTGGAGTAGTTCTGCATATTTGAAATGTAACCATATATTAACGTTTCCAATGCTTCCTAGGCACTTCCTGGTATCTTCATGCGTGACCATTTTAAACACTGGTTGTCCTTTCACTGGAGTCAACTGCAGTAGATCTCCAAAAACAATAATGTGTTTTCCTCCGAATAACACATTATACTCTGTTCTAAGAATGTCTTGCATTCTCAAATGCACAAAAGCAAGCATTGGATTTGAGACCATGCTTACTTCATCAATGATAAGAAGTTTCATTTTCTTCAGGACTCTGGAAACTTCGGAACACGCATCTCCAGATAGCTTGTGGTATTGCAATTTGTTATCATGCTCCACTGGCAGCATCAGTAAACGATGTAAAGTAATCCCTTTAATATTATGTGCTGCCAGCCCAGTTGGAGCGGTAACAACACAAGACAGCGGTGATTCAGTCCTTTTCTGCAGATAAGTTGCAATTGCTTTAATCAGAAAACTTTTTCCAGTTCCCGCTTCTCCACTCACGTACAGTTGGACAGGCTTAAATTATGTACAAGAGCACTCTTTCTTCTCATGACTGAATCCATGTTCAACCTGTTCTGTGACTTCGTCATATATCTGTTTCTGCTCAAGGTTTAATTGTTTCACCAAATCTTCTAAATTAATTACATCCTCTTGAGCTTGCTCCATAGCTCTTTCCACCTCATCCATGGCAGTGGCAGCTTCATTTTGGATAATTGGTCCTCCTAGTGGATCCTGATTCAATGAAGCAGAACTCTGACTGTCTTGAGAACTGTCTCTCGCAATCTCTGCAGCAATTGTTGCTTCTTGCTCTATTTCTTCATTCAACATTTGCAGATAATTTGGAAAAACAGGACATTCTATTGTATCCTTCGTTGCATTAAAAGAGTCTTCATAACAGAGAAAATCTCCAAGTAGTTCCTCTTCTGTACGCCATGGTTTAAAGAGTTGCAAAAGAGCCAAATAGTAAAATTCTCTTTTGTCTGGATTTTCACAACTCAATTTTCGATGATTAATCAAATGACCTTTTCTCTGTTTCACTAGACATCCTTCACATCCAATGACAGCATATATTCCATTATTGATATCTTCTCTGATGTTCCTCTTATAAATATATCTTTGCAGAACTTCATAGAGACAAGCGTTCTCAAGATAAGGAGTTCTATTTGGATAGTATGTATCCAACATGTTTGTCTTCAAAATATCTGTACTTTCTGGTTCTTTCTCCGCCAAATACTCTATTTCCTGTACAGATTTCAAAACTCGGTTTCGTGTTGCAGCAAGACCTAGACTCACCCAAATGATGGTTCTAGATTTGGCATATAGACTTGCTGATGACATTCGATCGGAACATTCATATGCTCCAATTTCTCGATGTGACAAAATCTTTAGACTGTAACTGTATAATTTCTTGCTTATACTCTTTTCATGTGAAATGTCCTCCCAAATTTCCTTCAGTTCTGTCTTTTCTTTTTTTGTGATGTAAGACGTCACATATTGAGCCACAGCAATAGAGTTGTCAGCAACGAACTGAATATCCATGTTAGCATTCCACATGGACAAAATCACTGGGTTGTAGTCGTTGATGTACTTGGACTCTTCGTTTCTTTTTAAATTGTATGTATTTCTGGGTGATTTCCTCGTCACAGTATGTCGCAGAGAAGACATCAAATTATTTACTCTTCCTTTAGAAATCACTGCTCGTGGAAAACCAAAACGAAATTTTGTGTAGAACTTGTCCTTGTTTCTGAATTTTCGACGACAGTACTTTCCACAACGATGGGATTGAAAGCGTAAAACTTGTTGCCTTAAACTGTTTTCTTCAGTAGTTTTCGGAACAGCACATGTTGAATACTCTTCAATGAAGCTCATCACTGTCTCATCTAAATCTGTTCCAAATTTGGGTGCATCTTTAATCCACAACAACACATGGTCAGCGACTAGCTGCCGCCCCCCCCCCAATCCGGCACCCAACACCCAGGAACGTGGACACGAGTCGTGTTTTACTCTTTGGAAGGCGGGCGCTAGTCGCCCGGCCGTATTTATTAAAGTATGAAATTAAAAAGGTTTTAATTGCATAATCAACAATGAATACAAAAATCAGCAGGACATTCAGTTATACAATTGTTATCAACAAGTTTGAGAGCCTGACCTTAACAAAACTCTAATACAAGTCGTTCCTAGCTTAACTAAACATCCTACCTTGATTTTTGTACATTTCTGGCCATATGGCAGGGTCACTACCGGTGTCAGGTCCTACAAGCTGCGCCTTCTCCCTAGAAGTGCGCATGCGCAGTGTTACCCCGGGAATTGCCCGGTCTACGCCCCAAACTCCATTTACCCACTAAAGGAGGGCCCTTACTCTGCGCCGGTGGCGTCATGAGTCCACGCGCGCGGGGTGGCTACCAGCCTAAGGAAAGCGTGAACTACTCCTACCCGCGCTCCTTTGCATATTACCTTGCCCCTGGAGTACTGGGAGTGGCCCGCAGGCCCCTCCCCCCGGGCGGGAACCTCCATAGGATGATGCCCGCCCCCTCAGACCTCAAATATGTGCTCACCGATAATGACCTTACCGCATGTCCCATACCTAATAAATACGACGACCTATGGAAAAAATTCTAAAGGACAACTACACTGGCTAATAATAACAGTATCCACGCATAGCTAAAAGGGGAAAAAAGGCCTAACGACACATGGCATAACATTACAGTTTAGTGCACTCATGTTACTCAAAATTACAATATCAACGTATAACTACAAAGGGAAAAAAGGCCTAAAGACACATATCTTCAAATACAGTTCACTTCACACATCATTTTTCTACGAAGGGGAAAAAGTCCTAACAACAGATCACAAAATACAACAACAGCCTACTCTCTCCCGCGGTCCATACCTTTGAAACTTACCCTTAAACCGGACATAACGCTGCCTAAACTTTGTACCAAGGGATGGTGGGTGGGAAACAAAGAAGCCCCGAACGCGGGGCACAGCGTTCAGTGAGGGAGCGTCCAGGGACAAGGGGGTCTCCTGGGCGCTCCCCACCTCTTATTCCCGAGGGGCCGGGTGGCCCCTCCTATCGCCCGCCCCCCCCGACCCGGAACCAGTCCATTGAATCCGGGTCAGGAGGGGCGCCGGCCAATCGGCGGTGGGCCGCGCCCAAGGGCACGCCCCCACCGTCGAAGGACCCGAGGGAGAGAGGGGGTGAGGCGGTCGCCGCGCCGCCATGCGTGCGGGGGGGCCGAGGGCCCCCCCTTTTCACATGGTCAGCGACTAGCTGCCGCCCCCCCCCCCAATCCGGCACCCAACACCCAGGAACGTGGACACGAGTCGTGTTTTACTCTTTGGAAGGCGGGCGCTAGTCGCCCGGCCGTATTTATTAAAGTATGAAATTAAAAAGGTTTTAATTGCATAATCAACAATGAATACAAAAATCAGCAGGACATTCAGTTATACAATTGTTATCAACAAGTTTGAGAGCCTGACCTTAACAAAACTCTAATACAAGTCGTTCCTAGCTTAACTAAACATCCTACCTTGATTTTTGTACATTTCTGGCCATATGGCAGGGTCACTACCGGTGTCAGGTCCTACAAGCTGCGCCTTCTCCCTAGAAGTGCGCATGCGCAGTGTTACCCCGGGAATTGCCCGGTCTACGCCCCAAACTCCATTTACCCACTAAAGGAGGGCCCTTACTCTGCGCCGGTGGCGTCATGAGTCCACGCGCGCGGGGTGGCTACCAGCCTAAGGAAAGCGTGAACTACTCCTACCCGCGCTCCTTTGCATATTACCTTGCCCCTGGAGTACTGGGAGTGGCCCGCAGGCCCCTCCCCCCGGGCGGGAACCTCCATAGGATGATGCCCGCCCCCTCAGACCTCAAATATGTGCTCAACGATAATGACCTTACCGCCACAGGCCAGTATTGTTAACCGACGATCTGGCCTCCCCCTCTAACCCCTGCCTAAGGACACATTCCTCCTACCCCAGCCCTCTAGCCAAGCCCAGATATTGTCAGCCCATAGGACATTACCCTCTTCTGTCAGATGAACCCCGTCCTTCAAGTAATACTTTTGACCCCAGATGCACCCATGAGGTATTGACTGTAACACGGGGGTTCGAAACAACCTATCCAACCGTGTGTTGATCCTCTTTACCGAGTGATTCAACGCCCTGACCGACTGACCCCCCCGCCACTGAAGTCGAGGTATTAGTTGTGACCATACTAGTGTGCACCCGGGGCAGGTCCTAGCTATCCAACCCGCTGTTGAGATAATCTCCTCAATCAAGATGCGCCTGCCCAGTGTTGCCAAATCGTTCTCCCCAAGGTGAAGTATCACCACTGACGGTGGGGCCCGCTGGCGTGCTAACAGCCCTATGAAGAATCCCCTAAACTCGTGAAGACACAACCCTCCTCTGCTAAAGAACGTGATATTCAGCCCTAGTTGTGCCGCCCTTTCCTTCTTGTCACCTGACAGGAAGACACATTCCGCTCGCTTCACATATGAATGACCGACAATCCAGACATTGTTCTTTGTTGTTTCCTGTTCGCCGCTCCGTGCCGATGAATCTTGGCGGTGCCCGACGACAGATTCCTCCCCTGCGTAACAGGTCTGAGAAACTGTAAGAGAGCGGAAAGAGACCAAGCGTGAGTGACAGGTAATCATAGCATGTCAATCCGAACATAACGTTTATAGCAGTCTGACGACCACCTCCCAATTGTCTTCACTCTTTCCACTGGGAGGCCCCCCGCCATCGCCTCAGTTGCTGCCCCAATCCTGAAGGAATGAGATCCAAAATCTCTAGGATCAAGACCCGCTTTTGTAACCCCTATTTCAAACACTCTCCTGAATTGATACCTGGTCAAGGGGCTCCCGTCGGCGTGACAGAGCAACGCCCTGCCTGCTGAACCGACCAATAATCCCATGAGTGATTCCACGTGCCTCACCGGGCAGCACGGGTTGGCGGGGGCCCGTTGCAGAACTATGGTGTGACCCCTAGCTTCTTGATCGGTCTTTGATTTCTGGACAATCACCCACATGGTGTCACCCCTTATCGTCACCCCAGCCTTCTGCAAACCACCTAGTATGTCAGACTTAGATCCTGCCACAAGTTCACTAATTCTCAGTGCCCCATAAAATGCCAGGGAAAATGCCGCCCTAAAAAGAAGCACTTCCCACTCCGAGTTACAAACAATCTCCAGCGTGCCCAATAAGGCTGTTAGCCGGGCCAACCCCATGGGCTTCCTCCTATCCTTCTGGTGTCCCTGAATACGGCGCCATCCCCTTAAAGCCTTGCGTATCATAAAGGTATTGGTGGGATCCCGGAAGCCCCTAGCTTGAGCGAAGAATGACACTGCTGCCCTATGTCTGGTTGCCGCTGCCACTGAGCGCCCCTCTTTGTGCATCCATTCTAAATAGGCTGCAAACCCATCCTCCTTTGCCCAAAGCACTTCCCACTGTGGCCCCAAGAAAGAACAATAAGACAGAAACGCCCCTTCGTACGCCGTCTTGGTCCTGGGGGCTAGGCTAGCGACCACGAGGTCTTGTAATCTGGGGCACCAATCTGCCAAAGTACCGCTGGGAAGTGTGCTGGTGAGGGGTCTGCTGTGGGGAGATGTTCCCTGAAAACCTGCATTTTGAAGCGAGAAAGGGAGTCAGCAGCATTGTTTAAAACACCAGGGACATGTTTGGCTCTAAAATTAGCATTCAGTTTAAGGCACCGCAGAACAATCTCTTTGATCAGACGAAGTATGAAAGGACACCGCGCCCCCTGCTGGTTGATACATTCCACCACTGTCATGTTATCTGACCAAAACACCACTGATTGGTTACATAGGTGTTCGGGCCAAACCATCAGTGCCACCCATATTGGAAAAAGTTCCAGGAAGCCAATGTTGCTGAGCAAACCCCATGTGTTCCATTCTTCTGGCCATTGTTGAGCGACCCACCTATTCCCTAGGATGGCACCAAAGCCCACACTACCGGCCGCATCAGTCCATAGTCCCAACTCCGCTGATGTCGTGAGCGGGTCGGGCCAGACCACCCTACCGTTAAAATCCTCCAGGAATGCCATCCAAATAAGCATATCCTGGCGAATTTCAGACGATAGGCGCGTGCGGTGGTGCTTTTTCCTCAGCCCCTTCATCGCGTGCGCGATGGAGCGAGAGAAGGGGCGAGCCATTGGGATGATTCGTAGTGCGAAATTCAGTTGCCCTACCACCTCCTGTAGTTGCTGCAAAGTGACCTTCTCCTTCCGGAGGCATAACTGTAGCGATGCCCTGAATTTGCACACCTTGTCCCTGGGTAGTCTAAAACATCTCTCAATTGAGTCAATCTCGATGCCCAGAAATTCCAAGCAGGTGGTCGGGCCCACCGTCTTCCCGGGCGCAAGCGGGACCCCAAAAGCCCGCATGAGCACGCAAAATTCCTGCAATGCCAGTGCGCACTCCTGAGAACCCGCTGTACCGAGGAAGAGGAAATCATCTAAGTAATGCATGACCCTTTGATGGCCCGTCACTTGTCTCATGGCCCATTCAAGAAATGAACTAAACATCTCAAAGTAGGCGCAAGAAATAGAACAACCCATAGGCATGCATTTGTCCATGTAGAACCTATCCCTAAAGGTGAAACCTAAAAGATGCTGGTCCGCCGGGTGGACTGGGAGGAGGCGGAAGGCGGACTCTATGTCTGATTTCGCCATCAGCGCCCCGGGTCCCGTGGCCTGCAATAAGGTAACAGCCTGATCAAAAGAGGCGTACTTAACACTACAGATACCTTCGTCAATGGCATCATTCAGTGAGGCCCCCTTTGGCGCTGACAGGTTATGAATCAATCTGAATTGCCCCTTCTCTTTCTTGGGGACAACTCCCAGTGGGGAACACACAAAATTGGGTACTGGCACTGCAGAAAAAGGGCCAGATATCCTGCCTAAGGAAAGCTCCTTGTCAATTTTGGCGGCCACAACAGCCGGATTGTGTGTGACTGATAATTGATTTCTACAGTGCGCACTGCCTGTGTACCCCCCCGCCGGGATCCTAAAACCTTTCGAAAAACCTTCCTGGAGTAGGGTGGCTGCTTTGTGGTCAGGGTATCTGTTCAACAATGGAATCATTGCCACCACATCCACAGGAGTGGGGGGGCGTGCCCTGTCTGACTTATAGTGGCTTTCCCCTACCCCTCTGTCCCGTGTTACCTTGCTTGGACCTACAGGTAGTTTCTGGATGAGAGGGGTGCCCACAGGAGGCACATGCATGCCTAAACTTACATGCGGCCCTTGTGCAGGTACGCCTATTAAAATCCCAGCACACCCCTTTCTTCTCTGGCCCACCTGCCCTAAATTTCCCAGGTACTTCACTCGTTTGGGGGGGCCGAAAGGGCTGCTGCGGTCTAGTGAACACCTTGGCCGCACCGAACTGAGGGGGAGGTGCAGTGTCAGAGAACTGTTTGTGCCAAGCCAAGGAATCTACCGAGTCCCATGGCAACGATCTATTGAATTCCAATGCCTTCCTAAAATTGACATCATAACCCTTCCATGCATCCCCAGAATACTGTTGGCTCCACCCCACAATCCTGCTCGAGTAGCAAGCCAATGCAGCCTGCAGATCTGGAGGACGCTCAGCCTTAATTGCAGTGAAAACAGCCCATGCTTGCATCCAATTATTGAGGTTTTCCTCAACCCTGAATCTAGTACACTGTGCCCTCCATTCACTTGGGAGCATCCACTCTTTCAGTGCTTTTGCCTGCTCCATTTCCCTATTATCCAACAATAAAGAATAAATGTACACGTATTTATCAGCCCAAATCATTTCTTTCACAGCTAATGACACATGCTGAGCTAGATTTTCGCTCCTGGAAGGTATCACACCGTCCCCCAAGAGCGGCAATGCCACTTCCTTACCAAGTGCGGGCACCGGGGGCGGCTGCCCATTTCCTCCGTCCAGCTGGGGAACACTTAGACCTGCAAGGGGAGAAGAAATCGGCAATGCAAAACTGTCGGCGACCGGTGTCGATCTGATTTTTTCTACAAACCTTGCCGCCTCTGCCGCATGGTCTGCAGAATTCGGGAAGGCTCCCCCTTTTTGGAGCCATGGCATCATGGCCGTTAACTGAGATAACAATTCGGGCGGCATTGAATCTACATTACCCCCCGGGACAACAGGTACCACTGGGGTTATGCCCAGTGGTCCTGGCACAGCTGGCAGAGCGGGCGCCGGGTGTGGCCCGCCTGTACCCGGGGTTGTGGGCACCGGTGCGGGAGCAGACCCAGCGTCTACTGGTTGACCTGCCGGCACCGGCACCACAGGGGCAATGGGTGTAGGAACATGCGGGGGTGGGACCACCGCGGGCGGTGCGGCGGGTAATGGATCTACTGGGCCTGGGGGGGGGACCGCCTCCTTGGGTCTTTTGGACCTAGGTTTCCCTTGCGGGGTGACAAATTCCCCTCTTGGCACTGGTGCCACCCTCTTGCGGATCGGTCTCCCGGACGGGCCCGGTGCCTCGCCATCTCTATCCTCCAACCGAGCTTCCCGCTCCTTAATTTGTCCTAGCTGTTGCTTAATGTCGCTCATCTCCCGCATCATGGCCCGCATCATAGCCTCCATGTTGGACCCCCTTTTTCCACCCCTTGGACCTGGCATGACGCTAACCCCAAAAAACACCCGCTGCCTACTTAGTTACCAACAGGTCAGCTGTGTGTACCTTTCAGATGGAGGGTCACCAGGGGGCTTTCAGCACCATGCAACGGCGACCGCAACACTAGCGGCTTGTCCGCTTAAGTAAGGGGGTGAGTAAACCTAATGTAGACCCACCCGGCGGCCACCAGGAGCAATGAATGCTAGCCCCCCGTACCCCTCTTACCGACCAGTCCTGCGTATTCACCGGCGATATCGGTCTGCAATCACGAACCACACCAGGCCGCGCGTTTACCGTCCTTACGTCCTTATCTGTGAGTGAATTGCACCAGTAGTGTCGTTAAAGGTCTGAAATAGAGATATGTATTACCACCATGTCATAACAAAGGAAGGCAGATTTAGGGAAAAAACCCGGTTTAAACAATGGAGGCTTGAACCCCCCCCCTACCACCCTGTTGGGATGTGCACTACTAAATTCGTTTAGATCAGAAACAGAAAATCAACATTCCTTCCGGGACAGAATATTTATGAGACAACAGTGAATTCCTTACTTACTCGCAACTACACATTTCGTTAGCAGTTTCCAATAGCAAAAGTCAATGCAGCATTAAAAGATCTATAAAACATCAATTCACTTTTCTCTTATAATTGTAAAACAATTCTGAAGCCAGAATTATAAAACATCAATTCACTTTTTTATCACAATTGAAAAACAGTTCCAAAAAATCTTAATCACTCTTCTTAACGATTGCACACTTTAAATGGGGCCTCCCATCCAGGAGCTGCCCTGGTCGACCCTGCTTCACTTTCTAAAGAAAGAAAGCGTACCAAAATTGCCCTACGAGCACTCGCGTGAGCAAATAAAACAGGCGCGCAGCGGGTATGTAACAGAACGGATGCAGCCTTTCCGGCCCCGCTCACTTCCCCTCGATGGATGGTAAACCGGGGACTGGGAACCTGGGAACCGCTTCTACCGCCCAAACCCCGTACTCCTAACACCGCCGGTGCAGCCCCAATTCCCCAGTGTAAACCCTCAAGTCTTACCGGTCTTAACTATCGGGCTGCCCCAGGTCCCGCCAAAAACTACCTCCTCGCCGCCGGCCCCAGAAATACCGACTTTGTTGCCCAGGTCCCTGATGCGGCGCCGCTCTCTAGCCGCTCCTGTCCCCGAAGTGGTGCTGTGCTTCGGATGAACTCCGCCCGAGCAGGCCTCTTCAGCCGGTGGCCTCCGCTCGCCGCGTCGACGCTCCCTAGCCGCTCACAAAGAGATCCCGAACAAAAAACGCCTCCAGGAACCTGAAAAAGAAAGCGAAAAAGATTATAAAAACAAAGAAGCCCCGAACGCGGGGCACAGCGTTCAGTGAGGGAGCGTCCAGGGACAAGGGGGTCTCCTGGGCGCTCCCCACCTCTTATTCCCGAGGGGCCGGGTGGCCCCTCCTATCGCCCGCCCCCCCCGACCCGGAACCAGTCCATTGAATCCGGGTCAGGAGGGGCGCCGGCCAATCGGCGGTGGGCCGCGCCCAAGGGCACGCCCCCACCGTCGAAGGACCCGAGGGAGAGAGGGGGTGAGGCGGTCGCCGCGCCGCCATGCGTGCGGGGGGGCCGAGGGCCCCCCCTTTTCATATGTATGTGAGGAGCACCTCTCGCTTGGTACTCCTTTCTCCAAAAGAAATCCAAAACCTCTCCAAGGGGAGGATTTTTTTTGTTGGTAATGAAAGACATCATAGCTTCAAATCTATGATTAAAATATCTGCATACATTCACTGGATCCAAAGAACACAGTTCTCCAGGTGTCTTGAATTCTATATTTTGTATATTTGCATTTGCCTCGCGTATAAATTGAAGTAAGTCGTCCCATGCATACTCGGCACAGCTAAGAGTGAGGAACCATGTAGGAGTTCCTAAGTTTCTTGGCATACATTTCAATTCCCCATGACGACAGTACCAATACTCGTTTGTACCACGCTGACATGCCATGAGATTGATTAGATGAGATTCCAAAATATTATCTTGCAGATTAACTTTCTCCATAAAGTCCCTCGCCGAAACATTTTGGAGATGTGCTCCACTTTTCAGTATATGGTTTACTGCATAAGAAAGCCCAGACAAGTCACTTTCATACAGTAGATGAAACAAATATGGGATGCATTGACGAAACCTTGGATCTGCAGCATATAATCTTAAAGTCCGGTATTCAGATGCTGGAATTTGAAGTGGTCGATCGTCATATCGTCCATCTCGACCTGTTGGAAATAGCTGTGGAAAACAACGAGCTTCCAAACTTTCTTCCCATACACTAATGGGACTTACTTTTGCTGATTTCATTTGAAACAAGTCAATTGCATTCCCCATTACTTCTTTGGAATGCAAAGGATAAACAGTATAATGTTTATATATTTCTTCACTTCTAGACACTTCAACTTTTTCAATTTGGCCAGCTGAACAATCACTGTCTTCATCTGCAGCTGTTTCCTCTTCTCCAACACATACATGTTTGTAGTACTCATTGTTTTTGACCAAATACAACGTTGCCTTTTTGACTTTCCTAACATCCACTAAATCTTGCCAGATTTTCTTACTCTTTGTCGGCACCCCATTAACTAGAATAACCAGAGGTTCCTCTTCCACTTTCTCTACACCAATTGGATCAATATTTTTCTTGAAATCTAGAGGCAAATAAACAACTCTTCCCTTTAATCCTCTCTGTAAATCTGAAGGAGGCAATTTCCCTATCTTAGGCTCCATGCGAAAATTGCCTGAAAAGGATGGACACATTGAATCAAAATACACTCATATGTATTTAAATCCATCAATTCAGGAGGAATGTCTACCAACTCAAGATTATTATGAACAGCTCTAGCAGGCATTCTGTTTTGATTTAATTTATCATAACAATATTTACAAATACGCTGATCAGTACTCAAATCAAAAGAATTCTCCACCCACAAATAAGTTGCAAAATCCTTCCACTCATAATTATTTTTCTTTTCACTTTTTACGTATAAATCAACTAATCTAGTTTGAGGCTTATAATGAGTTCGTCGACAACACACACAAGTAAAATTCGGCCTTTCACTTGATTTCACCTTAAACCTGATAATTTCCTGGTCAAACTTTTCTGTAGTTGAAATCTGTACATTGTCTTCCACATTACCTTGAATTTCTGTGTCATTTTCTACACTGTCCTCTTTTTCACTAAAATAACAAATCTCAATTTCTTCACAAATCTTCTTTACATCTAATTCAGTTCCATGCAAAAGAGCACTGTTTAATTGTTTAAGCTTAAGTGCTGGACTTTTTGCATAATACAACCTTCTCACTAATTTCCTCATTTTGTTATGATGCACTGCTAACATCCTAAAATGATGAAAAACACTCTGACAGACTTTTCTAGAAAGACAAGCCAGTGAATGCCCTTGCAAACTGGTGTTTTCTCTCACTCTGCAAGGATCTAAGTCTTGCAACATCTTCATTTTCTGTTTTAGAGTTTTCTTACTATATGTACGTAAGAAATTACAAAATACTACTACAAATACTACTACACTTCCAAGTGTACACTGGACCTTTAGTACGTCTCCCTAAAACTTCATCAGTTAACACCTCTTCTGGTTCTCTAGGCACAAGTTTCTCTTTTTCAATCGGACAACCATCTTTCACCTCATATGCTTGACCACTGGTGTCAAATGCATGCACTAAATCATTCTCCTGAAAGTAACTCTCCTCATTAAAAAATGGCTCACAACTTGAACTGTGCATCCATTCTCCAGAAAAAACTTTACAAAAATTAGTCCGATTAATTACTCTTTTCCATTTACTGTTTGATTTGAAAATATCAATTGTCTTGTTAAGTGTCCTAATTCTATTGATTATTAAAATAAATAATTTTTTCTTAACTTCAAAAGCATGATCAACAATCTTCTCTACACTTTTCTTTTTCTTATAAAAAGCAGATCTCTGTTTACCTTTTTTAATATTTTTTAACAAATTTAAAACCACCCTATTGCGAAACATTCGTTTACGAATGTACCTAAATTGATTTTGCCTGCTATTCCTATACATATTATTGTCTCCTGCTGCAGTAGTAACATTTTTTGGAATCTCTCCTTCCTCTTCAAAATTGCTCTCTCCTTCTCTTTTTCTACATACTGTCCAACATTTTTTTGGGATCTACATATGTTCCGTAAGAAAGACTTAGTTGTCTTACCAGGAGCTTTTTTCCTGTTTTTTGAAGTATTTGTTGTAGGAGACTGCTTTAATTCCGTTGCTGTTTTTGATTTTTCCGCTTACAATCTTTTCGTCTCCTTTCCCTTGAGGGCATATTTCCTTACTATTGAAATCTTGATTTAAATCTGTGGAAAACAAAAATAAAAATAAAAAAATCATTATAGTCCACTATTACCAAACAACAAAACAATGACAATAAGCAAACAATATAAACACTATAATACTTCTACATATGACCTTATCTCTGTTTTTTAAATATAATTCTAAAAAAATATTTCGGGCACATGAATTACTTTTACATTATTAACAAGGATTAGATAGTATCTACATGTTTAAAAAATATATTTGCACATTTCACAATCATATCACCTGTGTTTCCTCAGATTAGTAAGCAGATTGTACACATGAGGTAAGGACTGTCCTGGGGAACATAGGTGGTGAGGCCGGTGTCTAAGAGTCCACTGGACTGCACTTCATGAAGCCTATCCCCCACTGCACTCTTAGACACAGCCCTCACCTCCTTTCCACCTCTGGACAGACCTCTCTTCCACTACACTCCTCAACACAGGCATCACCTCCTATGCACCCATGGACAATCCTCACCTTATCTGCAACCCAGAATAGACCTCAACTCATCTGCACCATTAGACAGGCCTCAGTTCATTTACACTCCTGAACACGCCTCATCTCATCTGCACCCTGCTACCATCAATTATACTCAATGTGTTGAGGCCTGTCGAAGGGCCACAGATTACATAATGTTTGTCTAAGGGTCAGAGGAGGTAAGTCCTCTCAATTGCACTCATGGACACAGGCCTCAACTCCTTTGCGCCCCTGGACATGCCTCACCTCATCTGTACAATCCACTTCCTAATTTGAGGAAACACAGGTAACATACATTTCCTCTCTCTTGCAAACATTCCTACCAAGCATTACCATAAAAATGACACAAACCAACAGCAAACAAGCTCAGTCTGCTTCCTAATCTGAGGTAACACAGGTGACATGATTGTGAAAGGTTCAAATATTTTTATGTAATCATGCACACACTATTTATTCCTTCTCAAAAATGTAAAAGCCATTCATTTGCTCCAAAATCGTTTTTTGAATAACATTTTAGAAACAGAGCACAGGTCCTATGTACAAGCATTCAACTTCACTACTGAAACCTCACTATTTCACAAAATAAAAATCCTCTATCTTGCAAATGTAGATACCAAGCATTATCAAAAAGCATGACACAAACCAACAGCAAAAAAGCTCAGAGCCTAATTTATGAGGCCCTGCGTTAGTTTTCCGCTGGTGATGCGTCACTTTTTGTGACGCATCGGCAGCATAAAACATTTGCCTTGTTGAGCCATATTTAAAAAATGACACATCTAGGTAGATGCGTCACTTTTTAAACCCCTGCGCCACATTATACCTGCGTCAGGTATAATGTATGCAGAGGGGGCGTTCCCCCGTAAAAAACCTTGTAATAGTGACGCAGTGAAATCTATGAGATTTCACTGCGTCACTTTTAGGACACTGTTATGTCAAAATCTTGTACCTGCCTCACAGCAGGCGTAAGACTGACGCAAACCCTTTCACATGGGGCTTTCCCCATTTGAAAAGATGCATTGCTGGAGTTGCGTGACTTTTGTGACACACTCCAGCAATGCGTCACTTTTGCGCTTACAGATACGTCAGAAATACTGACTTATCTGTAACTCCTTGCGACATGATGCGTCATACATTAAATATGACGCATCATTGGTGTCGCAAGGAGTGCGCAGTGAAAACTGGCGCATTGCTGTTTTCATAAATAAGGCCCTCAGTGTGCTTCCTAATCTGAGGTAACACAGGTGACATGATTGTGAAAGGTTCAAATATTTTTATGTAATCATTCACACACTATTTATTCCTTCTCAAAAATGTAAAAGCCATTCATTTGCCCCAAAATCATTTTTTGAATAACATTTTAGAAACAGAGCACAGGTCCTATGTACAATCATTCAACTTCACTACTAAAACCTCACTATTTCACAAAATAAAAATCCTCTATCTTGCAAATGTAGATACCAAGCATTATCAAAAAGCATGACACAAACCAACAGCAAAGAAGCTCAGAGCCTAATTTATGAGGCCCTGCGTTAGTTTTCCGCTGGTGATGCGTCACTTTTTGTGACACATCGGCAGCATAAAACATGTGCCTTGTTGCTCCATATTTAAAAAATGACACATCTAGGTAGATGCGTCACTTTTTAAACCCCTGTGCCACATTATACCTGCATCAGGTATAATGTATGCAGAGGGGGCGTTCCCCCGTAAAAAACCTTGTAATAGTGACGCAGTGAATTCTATGAGATTTCACTGCGTCACTTTTAGGACACTGTTATGTCAAAATCTTGTACCTGCCTCACAGCAGGCGTAAGACTGGCGCAAACCCTTTCACATGGGGCTTTCCCCATTTGAAAACACGCATTGCTGGAGTTGCGTCACTTTTGTGACACACTCCAGCTATGCGTCACTTTTGCGCTTACAAATACGTCAGAAATACTGACTTATCTGTAACTCCTTGCGACATGATGCGGCATACATTGAATATGACGCATCATTGGTGTCACAAGGAGTGCGCAGTGAAAACTGACGCATCGCTGTTTTCATAAATAAGGCCCTCAGTGTCCTTCCTAATCCGAGGTAACACAAGTGACATGATTGTGAAAGATTCAAATATTTTTATGTAATCATGCACACACTATTTATTCCTTCTCAAAAATGTAAAACCATTGATTTACCCCAAAATCGTTTTTTGAATAACATTTTAGAAACACAGCGCAGGTCCTATGTACAAGCATTCCATTTCAGTTCTGAAAACTCACTATTTTACAAAATACATTTCCTCTCTATTGCAAACATTCCTACCAAGCATTACCCAAAAAATGACACAACCCAACAGCAAAAAAGCTGAGTCTGCTTCCTAATCGGAGGTAACACAGGTGACATGATTGTGAAAGGTTCAAATATTTTTATGTAATCATGGACACACTATTTATTCCTTCTCAAAAATGTAAAACAATTGATTTGCCCCAAAATCGTTTTTTGACTAACATTTTAGAAACACAGCGCAGGTCCTATGTGCAAGCATTCCATTTCAGTTCTGAAAACTCACTATTTTACAAAATACATTTCCTCTCTATTGCAAACATTCCTACCAGGCATTACCCAAAAAATGTCACAAACCAACAGCAAAGAAGCTCATTCTGCTTCCTAATCTGAGGTAACACAGGTGATTAATTGTGAAAGGTTCAAATATTTTTATGTAATCATGCACACACTATTTATTTCTTCTCAAAAATGTAAAACCATTGATTTGCCACAAAATCGTTTTTTGAATAACATTTTAGAAACACAGCGCAGGTCCTATGTACAAGAATTCCATTTCAGTACTGAAAACTCACTATTTTACAAAATACATGTCCTCTCTATTGCAAACATTCCTACCAGGCATTACCCAAAAAATGACACAAACCAACAGCAAAGAAGCTCATTCTGCTTCCTAATCTGAGGTAACACAGGTGATATGATTGTGAAAGGTTCAAATATTTTTAGGTAATCATGCACACACTATTTATTCCTTCTCAAAAATGTAAAACCATTGATTTGCCCCAAAATCGTTTTTTGAATAACATTTTAGAAACACAGCGCAGGTCCTATGTACAGGTAACCGGAGATTTTAACTTACATTGGGATAAGGCCCATAAGGAACCGGGAGCCCGATGCTTAGACATAACTATGTCTTCACTAGGCTTTAAGCAGCTGGTAAAGGCTCCCACCCACATAAAGGGACACATCCTCGATCTCATCTGGGCTTTAGATCCTAAGGTGACTCTTTCGGAAATTTCACCCTGCATATGGTCTGACCATTATTCGGTCTATTGTGACATCCCTACTGATGCAAAGCTGACAAACCCCCCCCCTAAAATGAAGAAAGTCCGTCAATGGAGGAAAGTTGATCTACAAACTTTAACGGACAGTCTTTCGGAATTGGCTACACCAATGGTCTTTAATGATAATTTAGACCAAGATTATAGAGACATAGGGGGTCATTATGATTGCGGAATTCCCGCATCCTCCGGGCCGGCGGAAGCCACCGCCGGCCCGGAGGATGCGGGAAAACCGCAGCGGAGCCTCCACAGACCCACCGCCAAATTAGGATGGGGGGTGGGTCTGATAATCTGTCCGCAGCTTTTCCGCCGCGGTCGGAAGGCGACCGCGGCAGAAAAGCACTAACATGTCTGGTGGTGTCTATCAGACACCGCCAGGCATATTAGGATGTCTGCAATTCTATGCTTTTCCACGGCGGCTTTTCCGCCGTGAAAAAGCATACGGACCTTCACTTCGGGGGCCCGTTGCGGGCCCCCTGGGTGAAGGGGTGGTGGGGGGTGCACATGGGGGGTACCTATGGTACCCCCCTGCATTTGCGTGCACAATGCAGCAGGCACCGCTCGGTGCCTGCCGCTTTGTGCACGCAAATGCTGTGCATGCATTTTTTACATTGGGGCGGGTGCAGCTTGAAGCTGCATCCGCCGCAATGTTAGAGATAGAGGATGTGACCGCCACCCTGGCGGTCACATCCTAATCAGATCAGAGGGAACGCCGCAGCCCATGCGGACGTTCCCTCCTCCTCAGGGGTCGCGGACGGACTCAAGTCCGTCCGCGATCCTAATCGACCCCTAAGTGTGTAATCTGAAGAAAGCGATTGATCAGATTGCACCAGAGAAGCTAAACTGACAAAAAAAGCAGGAAAGGGGGCACCATGGTTTACAGCGTCTTTAAGAGAACATAAAAAGAAACTCCGTCAAGCTGAAAGAAGCTGGAGGAAAAATAAAGAGGAAGGCGATCGAACACAATATAAAAACTTGCTCAACGTATATAAAAAAACTTACTCTGGCTACTAAAGCTAACTACTACGAAACTCGGATAAATCAAGCTGAAAATGTCCAGAAAGAAACTTTCCAAATTCTAACTGAGTTGAGCAAAAAACCTGAAAATATTAAAACAACAATCAGTTGTAACATGTTTCAAAACTATATTTTGGAGAAGGTAGATACTATCCTTTCTGATATTAGGCAGAGTATAGTACCCGGATCCAACAAATCTCAGGATGTTCAGACTCCTTCTGAAGTTACTATTTCACAATTTCCATTACTAGACCCGATGAGTCTTGAACAACTAATGAGCAAAACCAAATCTGGCTCTCCGGCAGATCCAAAACCCCTAGTATTTTTCGTCTGGCATGCCCCATTTTAGAAGATCAGATTACCTCCCTTCTGAACAAGTCATTGGAAACAGGGATGGTACCAGCTAGTTTTAAGGAAGCCCGAGTGAAGCCACTGATAAAGAAACCAGGAGCTGATTCTACCATCTTGAAAAATTATAGGCCTATTTCCCAACTACCGTTCTTGGCCAAAATCCTAGAACAACATGTGCTGAAGTCCCTGGCCTCGTTCCTGGAGTCTCATCACCTCTTCCAGGAGCGTCAGGCAGGATTTCGTGCACACCATAGCACCGAGTTGGTGATGCTCTCGGTGCTAGATGAACTTAGGGGGATGGCTGACAGTAAATAAACGAGCGCCCTGATACTTTTAGATCTTTCAGCGGCGTTCGATACTGTCAGCCACACCCTACTCTTGGACAGGCTAGCCAAGTTCGGGATTCGGGATAGGGCCTTTCAATGGCTCCAATCCTTCCTGTTAGGTAGGACACAGCGAATTCAGCTGGGGGATTGTTTATCAGAGGTGGGTAACCTGACGTGCGGAGTCCCACAGGGCTCCGCACTATCTCCAGTATTATTTAATCTTTACACCCAACCATTGATCAACTCCCTGGTAAACATGGGCTGTCGCGTATTTAATTACGCTGACGACACCCAGCTGCTACTTAGCATAGACAATACAGTCTCTGCACAGAAGTATGCTCAGGATGTCCTCAGATTTGTAGTCAGTTGGATGACTGCAAATCTGCTGAAAATCAATCCTGAAAAAACTGAGGTGTTAGTGGTTTCGACCACAAGCTCACCATGGAGTGATCTATACTGGCCTTAAGAACTGAGTCCCACCCCAACACCCTGTGACAAGGTGAAAAGCCTTGGAATTAAGATTGACAGCGAATTGTCAATGGCCAGCCAGATCTCCTCGGTGGTAGGGACCTGTACCGGCCTAATCAGACAACTGCGCAAACTAGCCCCCCTTCTCTCCACATCCATGCTTCGCACTGTAGTTTCGGCTAAAATTATTTCGAGGCTGGACTACGGGAATGCTCTCTATTTAGGTCTACCAAAAAATCTGACCAATAGACTGCAGGTTGTTCTGAACGATGCTGCACGACTCTTCTTCAGACTCCCAAGAAGATCCCATGCTTCCCTCTTGCTACAGAACCTCCATTGGCTTCCTATTAGGCAAAGGGCAGAGTTTAAAAGCCTTTGCACGGTGCATAAGGCAATTTATGGGCAAGCATCTGCCTATATCAAGGATCGACTGGAGATCCATAAACCTAAACGAACTTTGAGGTCATCTGACGCTCAGTTGCTAGTCTGCCCACGGTTTAAACTGGCAACGAAGGGCGGGAGATCCTTCTCAGTTTTAGTTCCTCAAATCTGGAACAGATTACCCGAGTCCCTTCGGAAAGAAGGTAACCTCCTATGTTTCAGGAAATCTTTAAAAACACTTCTATTTAGGGAGGCTTTGGGTTCATATTAACTTGCACACTCTGCTGACTTTTCGATCTGTCTAAGTGTTGGCTTTTTTTGTCCTTCGGTCATGAGCGCCTTGAGACCTGCCGGTGCGTTGGCGCTATAGAAACCGAAACTAACAATAACAATACAAGAATTCCATTTCAGTTCTGAAAACTCACTATTTTACAAAATACATTTACTCTCTATTGCAAATATTGATACCATGAATTTTCAAAAAGCATCACACAAACCAAGAGCAAAGAAGCTCAATGTGCTTCTTAATCTGAACTCTCTATCTATATTGAATGAATCATAACTCACCTTTACAAATGCTTTGGAAGATTGAGAACAGTGTCAGATACACACACCAATATTTCTTTAGCAGAGCAAAAGGTATGTACTCCAGGCACTGCAACCATGAATGGCACAGAAAACCTCTAATTCTACACACATATTCCTCATGGTAACCAATCAAAACTCTTCCCTCTCTATTTTCGAATCAACACCCTTCTCCCCCTCAGCCCTTTCTACCTGTTACCACAGCAACTCCCTCCTCACTGAGCTCTCAGGGTTAAAAGTTTATTCTACAATGTTGCAAATGAACTCTGCAAGGATGTTTGGCCTGTCAAGAAACCAGCTTATCAGGTGCAATCTTTCTTTTAATGACTTTTTCTTGACCATTCAAATGACTTCTTTCACAGAACACAACCATGCACCCTAACTTTCACTTTTCAACTATCTGAATCCACCAATCATTGCTTGTGATTCAAGAGCACTGAAACTCCACAGTTTGTTTTTTGCAAACTCCTACTGTTCCAACTGCCAGTTCATTCCTACACTTCATCTGACTGCACCAGAACCTCCTCTCACCATGTACTCTGTCTGGTTTATTGGACATAGCTACATTCACTGGGCTCAAAGGTATGCAGCTATCAGAATTTTTTTACAACCTTGATTTACCAAATGTGCACATAAAATGGATTGGCCAAAGAGGATTGAGATGTCATCAATTGATATCATTGGTGAAAACCTTTCACCATCTGCCACACCCTGACCTTATAATTTTGCACTGTGGTGGAAATGACCTAGGCACTTTGACTGGGGTAGGTCTGGAAATGGTTTTAAAGGACACCTTTGGGCAATTGATGACACTTTTTCCACAAACTGCCTTGGTATATTCCAATATATGCCAAAGACAGAAATGGAAGTGGTCCAACCAATTTTGTCCACAGATTGAGAAAGCAAGGAAACATGTGAATAAATCTGCTTCTGCTTACATGAGAGACTATGGAATGGGTTCAATATACAACAACAACTTGCGTTACAACATGCAAGATATCTACAGAGGAGATGGTGTGCACTTCCCAGATGAGGGGAATAGAATATTCCTCCTGAATTTAAGATTGTGCATTGGAACCTACTTGTAGGTACCTAAATCAGCCCCAGAACCCAAAAACTCTTTTCAGGGCTACCCTACATCTGATCACTCACAATGATTATTTTACTCTAACTTTTTTCACTAACTTTCACCAAAGTACGCTCCCCGGTACGCTTCCCGGTGCGCGTACCGGGCGCTCACCCCGCGAAAAAGTTAAAAAAAATTGTTTTTTGGCCTATATGGGCCTCCTAAGCCCCCCTCAGAAAACCTAGGGGGTCAGGGGGTGTCTACCGTGTCCCCTTTTACCCATTCCCAACGTTGTTTGTCCTCCATCTTGTGTCTCAAATCTACCGAAACACAAGATGGAGGACTCCCTTTGCGCTTACCGGTGCGCGTACCAGGGCGCGCACCGGTGAGCGCTCCCAAATTTTTTTTTAAATTAATTTACAAAAAACCTCTGTAGAGAAGTTCACCAAATATAGAATAGGCAATACTACATACCAGTCCCTACCATTTTCCCAAATTTCGTGGAATTCCATTGAGCCATTTGGCCTGTAGCCCTGTCTAAATATCCTGAGGTAAATTACATGACAAAAACACATCTGAAGTGTTAGAATTTACAACCAATTAAAATGTTACTTTCCTTTTCCACTATTATTTCCTGACATTTGATTGGTTATGTACATGAATATATATACAAAAAAGAGAGGGAAACACAGCCATTTTGACTACTACTTCCTGAAGTACATTTGAATAGGATTTTCACTGAGAACTTCAACTGCTTTCACAAAGGTAAGTTGTTATTTTGGAAAGTGAAGTATGTTGTGCACTTTAAGTTAATTTGGGAAAACATTTTCTGATAAGTTATATACTATCCCTCTGTAATAGTTATAGATTGAGATAGGCTTCTCTGTTATACTTATGGATTGACTTAGACTTCTCTTGTATAATTATGAATTTACTTAGGCTTTATCACATATACTTTTTTATATTTCTACTTCCAGCCTGATACCATACACTGCCCAAAGATAACTTCACTGTTAAAAAATCAAAACTACCTGTCTGAACTTAAACCCAACAGTGCCCTATCTCTACTGATATATTTATTTTTTATGTAATTTACAGCAAGAAAATGGAAGGAGAACAGAATAAAATGAATATTACTTTCGAAATTGTTATTGAAAACAACCCTGAAGAAAATATTGCTGAGAATGATGACTTTGACTTTATGGATGAGTCTCTGGACCATGAATTACTTCAGTGTGTGGAAGCAATAGAATCACAGAATGAAAATGAGGACATTCCAGACAATATATTGTTAGAAGTTTTATTAAATTTTGAAAAATAATCAGAAAAATAAATTTATATTTAATAATCAAAAATTGTTCGAGGGGGGAGGAGCCAAGCTCGCGTCCGAGATGGCCGCGTTTTAGCTCGGCTCCGTTCACTCTCCTGTCTATAACAACTATCCTGTACTTTATCCTGCCCCGGGAAGTATTCTACGATGTGCAGTGGAACGACGATACCTCACGGACACTTACCGTTGTTACGGATCCTGAGTTACGCCCCTGTCTGTTTCGGGGCCTCCGGAGCGGCCGGGCCTGGCACTCCTTGGTGGCGCCCGGGCTGGACGGGGCGCGGTTGCCGGCCCTTGGTGGTGGTGTGAATTCGGTCGGAGAGGCCGATGTGCTAATAGACCGCTTGCGGCCCCCTGGGCCTGGTCCGGCGATCCTGCGGCCTGGTGTTGGGGCGCTGCCTTCTATGGACGGGGTTCACCGTACATCTGGCTCGTCCTCCCTTTGTTCTCCGGCCCGGCCATTTTGAGTTCCTCCGCCCGGGCTCGGAGAACGGTGCCGGCGGCGTGTGGGGTGCCGGCGCATCGCCTTCTTCTGGTGGTTCCCCTTTCTGCCCTAGTGGCACCTCCGCTGGTGGCTGCCGATATCCTGTTTTGCCCCGCTGGTATCCGGGCGGGGATCTGTGTTTGCAGCGGCCCCGCTGAGCTTCTAAGATGGCGGCCGGCCCCATGACTCTCGGCCTTGCTGGGACTGGCGATGCGGGTCCGCCGCACGGCACGCTTTCTGAATACTGCAAAGGTGAGCCTACACTTGGCGACATCCTCGCCGCCCTGCGCTCCTGGGGGACACCCATGACCGCACCTGTCGTTATCCTGGAGAGAGGTCCCTTGGCTGGACCGGCCGGACCCCCCCCCCGGTTTGTGCGGCTTCATCTCTGTTGTGTGCTGCTGGAACTTTCCTTGGGGTCGTGGACCTGGAGGCTGCTGGTGGTGTGGATGTACGGAAGTCCGCTGCCCTTCTTCATCCTGTGCCTCCTTCCGCTCCGGAGGTTCGCCGGCCGGATCCCATCTGGACCGACCTCGATGGGTCTCCTTTTCCTCCCATGCCTCCCATGGACAAACGAAGATCCTGTGACTGTGCCGCTGGGCCGACTTTCTCCGAGTTCTCGTTGGAACTGTGCCTGCTTTGCCTGAGGTGGTTACTGTTCTATCATGATCATCCGGATCGCGATCGCTTTGATTTGTGTGTATTTTTGATTCGACTCCCTGTTCTTCACCTCCGGCTCTATGTGATCTGGCTCCTGGTTCGTTGGACTACTACAATTTGCGAAAAACGAGGACATGGTTCAGCTGAACTTGCCTCTGCGGACTGTTATTTTGTGGTATGGTTGGGCGATCCGTTTATAATTGTATGATTATATTTGATACTTCTTCACGTTCCTGGAACTTATCCGTGTATTTACTGTCTTCCCGTGGGCTCTGAGTATTTTCGGGCGGGGGGGTGGGAGCTGACAGGGTTTTGATTGTGTGGCTCCTCTCCCGCTGTTTTTCCTTGTTTTCCCTTCCCCCCCCTTTTTTTTATCTAAGTGTTTCTTTCTTTCCATATTCTTCTATATTTCGGGTTCTAATTAGGGCGACAGGCACGCTGCTGGGGGGTAGGCCATAGCCTTCTGCAGGGGTGCAGGGTGGGCTGTGCGGGGTGGTGGAGGGGTCTGTTTTTGTATTTTCCCTTGTTTCTTTTTTGGTTCTATGGCTCTTATGTATCCCCTTATTTCGTGGCGCGGTGTCGGCACGTCGCCCCCTGGGGTGTTTGTGCTGGCATGGCCCTTTTGGTAAGTCTGCTGTCACGGTTTACTACGCATTCATTTCTCCTGTTGCCACTAGTTCCTAGTGCCGAATTAGTATTGGGTGCTTTGTTAGCCGTGGGGGGCGTGCACTGACGCTGCGCCCTCACTTTTTCTCCTTCCTTTTTTCGATGTCTTTTTCCTCCCCTATTTTCCCGTTTCCCCCCCCATTTTTCTTTTTCTTTCCTGGGTTGTTGTAACGGAGGGCTTTTAGTTGTGTAAGCGTATTTTTCGCTGTTTTACTATTATGTGCCATGGTAGTGGTGGGAGGGCGTTGAGCAGCGATTGTGATTGTTCTTGATGTGGGACTCACGTCCTGCCTGTGCCAAAATGTGACTGTTCTTTTGGTTTTTTCCTGTATTCGAAACTTCTGCTTGCTCAAGGCCCACCGCGGCCCTCTGGACTTTACAGATTGTCATTATCCTGCAAACCCCTTTCTTTCATTATAAAATTAACCTACTCTTATCCTGTCCGCGATGGCGGCTCGAAGACTTGTTACCTTGCCTTCATGTGCGTTATTTAGAAATCCTGTTGTTACTCCTGTATTGCCTCGTATGTCTCTTTATTGTGGTGGCCGGCCCGGTGGGTTGTAGGCCCGTATCTGTGAGCGCCTTCTGTACAATAAAGGTTTTAAAAAAAAAAAAAAAAATTGTTCGAGACATTATTCATTTTTATATGTAATTCATGAAGTAGTAGCAAAATGATTATAATATAAAGTGAGACTTATAGTATACTGTGCAACTTTTTTGTGTTACATAGTAATTTTGCTCACAGTTACTTCCTTTCTCCCACTTTATTATCTCCAATGTGTATTTGACATCTCTTTTTCATCTCCTGCCTCCATGTTGTTTCTGCTTTCCTGACAGACTAAAGTATAGATTCCATATACCACAATAACTTCTGTAACAACATGCAAATTATCTACAGAGGACACAGTCTACATTGAATTTAAAACTCTGCATTGGTACCTACATGCTGGTACTTATATCACCCACACAACACAACAACTCTATGCAGAGCTACCCTACCTCTAAGCACTTTAAACTATTATTTTACTGTTTCACTGGGTTTTCCCCATGTGTGAGGGGGGGGTGAGGTGTGTGTGGGGGGTGTCTGTGAGGTGTGTGTGTGTTATGTTATGTTATGTTAAAAAGCTCTTTTATAGCGCACGGCTACTCACAGAGTGTCCCGGCGCTTTGGCAAAGAGAAAAAAGGTCAGTACATAACACAGTGCTCTACACAGATGGCAACAATATTACTGGGTGAAAAGCCATGTTTTCAGATGTTTTCGAAAGGCAAACAAGGTGGACATCGATCGCAGGGCAATAGGGAGCCTATTCCAGCAGCAAGGGGCCAGATAACGGAAAGAGCGGCCTCCAGTACGGGCACGCTTAATTATGGGGACAGTGGCTTTAGCTTGTTGTGCAGACCTCAAGGCTCTCTTTGGAACATAAAAGGCCATCCGTTTCCGGAGGTACTTGGGGCCGATGTGGTGAAGTGTTTTAAAGGCCAGAGTTAGGATCTTAAAGGTGACTCTCTTGGCAATTGGAAGCCAATGCAATTTCTCCAGCAGCTCTGACACATGAGCCCTCCGCGGCAGACCAAAGATAGCTCTAGCGGCCGAGTTTTGCACAACCTGCAAACAAACTAAGAGATATTTGGGAAGGCCTAGGTAAAGGGCATTTGCATAGTCAAGCCGTGAACCTATCAGGGCTTGAACTATGATTTTTTTGTGTTGGAGAGATATTAAAGGGAGGAATTTCCTCATCATCTTCAACATACCAAAGCACTTTCCCGTCAATCCTATGACCTGGGGTCTAAAAGAGAGATCGCTATCACATAGGATGCCCAGATTTTTGGCTTTGAGCGAAGTTTCCCCCGGTGGTGCCATGTCCTGTGGCCTCCAGGACTTCCACTCAACATTAGGTGGACTTCCAAAGAAAAGCAGCTCCGATTTGTCAGAGTTGCATTTCAGGCTATGTCTCTGAAACCATTCAAATACTGCTTCCAAACACTCCCTGATCTGATCGCCGTCGAAATCTTCACCCTTGTTACACGTGAAGAGTAGCTGGGTGTCGTCAGCATAGGATATGATCTGGGCACCATGAGCCTCCGCTACCTCCGCCAGAGGAGCCATATAGATGTTAAAAAGGCAGGGCCTAAGAATTGACCCTTGCGGGACCCCTACCTCCAGCGTAGGCATTTCGGCGGAGAACGGAGGTGCCCAGACCACTTGACGACGGTTGGTAAGAAATGATTTAAACCATTCAAACACCGTCCCCTGTAAACCGATCTCCCATAATCTTGAAAGGAGACCGGCATGGGGGACGGTGTCGAAAGCCGCCGACAAGTCCAACATGACCAAGATCGCCTTCCCTCCACCATCCAGAGTCTCTTGGATGGCGTCAGTTATCTCCAGCAAGGCTGTCTCCGTGCTGTATTTCGCACGAAAACCGGATTGAGAATCGTGAAGCAAATTGTTGTTCTCTATGAAGCTGGTAATAGAGAAGTGCACGTGTTTCTCAATCACCTTGGCCATGGCTGGAAGAAGGGAGATTGGTCTATAGTTCGCGTGAACAAGGGGATCTGATGTAGATTTTTTTAACAGTGGCAAGATCAGGGCGTGCTTCCAGGCTGCAGGTACCTCACCAGATGTAAGGGAGGCATTTAGCAATGGATTCAGGAGTATGTTAATTGCCGGAGCAACCCTTCCAAGGCAGGTAGCAGGACAAGAGTCCAAAGGCGAACCTGATTTGAGACGGGTTAGCAGCTCAAGAGAAGAGGCCAAAGACATAGCCGGGAAGTCCAAAAGCCGCGGCTTTGATTCCTTAGAAAGTGCAGGTGAAAAGCTCGAAAGACAAGCTGTAGCACTGGGACCTAGATCAGGAAAGGAAACACGCTCGACCCGGTCTTCTCTTCCAGCAAGGACATCGCCTTCAGCCTTCAGCCACTCCACTGGACGGACCACAGCTGCGTCCACTTCAGCTTCAGAAGGACCACGCTCCACCATCACCAGATACAGGCCCCCCGCAGAAGCTGGAACAAGATCACTGCAGATCAGCTCTCTACTTCCCTGAGCAAGAACCCTCCCACCAGCACAACGAACCCCAGCCAAGCGGCCACCAACCTCACGAAATGGATCAGCGACTGCGCAGACGAACTCGCCCCTCTGAAGACCCCGCCCAGCAGACCCGGCAGCAAGAAAGCCCTATGGTTTAACGACGAACTCAAGAGCTCCAAGAAGAACTGCAGAGCACTCGAGAACCTGGCGCAGAAACCCAACACCAGACAACATGGCAGCCCTCAAGCTCGCCACCCGAAAACACCACCAACTGATCCACGCCACCAAGAAAACCGCATTCAAGGAACGACTGGACAACAACGCACACAACAGCAAGGAACTCTTCAACATCGTGAAAGAGCTCTCCAACCCCAACGCCGGAAACAACGACATCACCCCTTCGCAAGACCTCTGCAACTCCCTCGCCTCCTACTCCACAACAAGATCGCGGACATACACAACAGCTTCAGCACTCAACCGACGCACGCCACGACCGAACCACCGCCCCCCACCACCACCCTCCGCGCCTGGACCCCGATCAGCATGGAAGACACCGTCCACACGATGAACTCCATCCACTCCGGATCTCCGACAGACCCCTGCCCTCACCACGTCTTCAACAAAGCCGACGCTGTCATCGCACCCCACCTGCGGGACATCATCAACACCTCCTTCGACACCGCGACCTTCCCGGAGAGCTGGAAGCACGCCGAACTCAGCGCTCTACTTAAGAAACCATCAGCCGACCCCACCGACCTCAAGAACTACCGCCCCATCTCGCTGCTCCCATTTCCGGCAAAAGTCATCGAGAAGACCGCCAACAAGCAACTGGCCGCCTTCCTCGAGACGAACGGTTCCCTCGACCTCTCGCAGTCTGGCTTCCGGGCCAACCACAGCACCGAGACCGCCCTGATCGCAGCTACCGATGACATCCGAGCCCTGCTCGACAACGGAGAAACAGCGGCCCTCATCCTCCTGGACCTCTGCCTGGGCCTTCGACACTGTCTGCCACCGTACCCTAGTACAGCGCCTCAGCAACATCGGAATCCAGGAGAAGGCACTGGAGTGGATCACCTCCTTCCTCGCCGGAAGAACACAGAGAGTCCGCCTCCCCCCGTTCAGATCGGAGGCCACCGAAGTCATCTGCGGCGTTCCATAAGGCTCCTCGCTCAGCCCAACACTCTTTAACGTCTACATGAGCCCCCTCGCAGCCATCGCACGCCAGCACAACCTCAACATCATCTCCTACGCCGACGACACCCAGCTGATCCTCTCCCTCACCAACGACCCCACGACAGCCAGAGCCAACCTGCACGAAGGGATGACAGACGTAGCCAAATGGATGTCGAACAGCCGCCTGAAACTGAACTCGGACAAGACGGAAGTCCTCATCCTGGGATCATCACCCTCCGCCTGGGACGACTCCTGGTGGCCCCCCACCCTGGGCAGCGCACCCAAACCCACAGACCACGCACGCAACCTGGGCTTCATCCTGGACTCCTCTCTGTCCATGACCAGACAGGTCAACGCCGTCTCCTCGTCGTGCTTCAACATCCTGCGCATGCTACGTAAGATCTTCCGGTGGATCCCCACCGAGACCAGAAAGACGGTCACCCAGGCCCTCGTCACCAGCCGTCTGGACTACGGCAACTCCCTCTATGCCGGAACCACCGCCAAACTCCAGAAGAAACTCCAGCGGATCCAGAACACCTCAGCACGACTCATCCTGGACATCCCCCGCCGCAGCCACATCTCCGGACACCTGAGAGACTTGCACTGGCTCCCGGTCAACAAAAGAATCACCTTCCGGCTCCTCACCCACGCACACAAAGCCCTACACAACCAAGGCCCAGGATACCTCAACAGCCGCCTCAACTTCTACGCTCCCAAACGCCAACTTCGATCGACCAGCCACGCCCTCGCCGCCGTCCCCCGCATCCGAAGAGCCACCACAGGAGGAAGGTCCTTCTCCTACCTAGCCGCCAAGACTTGGAACTCCCTTCCGACCCACCTCCGCCTGACCCAGGACCACCTCGCCTTCAGGAAGCAGCTCAAGACCTGGCTGTTCGAGCAGTAGCGTACCCTCTCCCCCCCCCAGCGCCTTGAGACCCTCCGGGTGAGTAGTGCGCTATATAAATGCTTTGATTGATTGATTGATTGGATGAGCTTGATTTTATTTACAAAAAATTCGCTTAGCTGGCGAATCCACACTTCCGTATGAGAGTGGTTTGGAGAGCTTGCAATAGGGGAAATGAAATCCTGAACAATTCTAAAGATTTCCTTGCTCTTATTATCGGCTATGTCGATTCTATGTTCGAGATAGCTTTTTTTTTCCTCCAGGATTTGTTTATGGTAGAGACGTGGGGGGGTGAGGTGTGGGGGTGAGGTGTGTGTGTGGGTGTAGGTGTGTGGGGTGTGTGGGTGTGGGTGGAGGTGTGGGTGTGTAAGGTGTGTGTGTGGGTGTGGGTGTGGCTGTGTGGGGTGTTTGGGTGTAGGTGGAGGTATGGGTGTGTGAGGTGTGTGTGGGGGGTGTGTGGGTGTGGGGGGTATGTGTGTGGGATGTGTGTGTGTGTGTGGGATGTGTGGGTGTCTCTGTGAGGTGAGTGTGTGTGTGGGGGGAGGCGTGTGTGTGGGATGTGTGGGGTGTGTCTGTGAGGTGTGTGTGTGTGAGAGAGAGGGGGGGTGAGGTGTGTGTGTGAGTGTGGGTGTGTGGGGTGTGTGGGTGTGGATGTGTAAGGTGTCAGTGTGGGTGTGTGGGGTGTTTGGGTGTGGGTGGAGGTGTGGGTGTGTGAGGTGTGTGTGGGGAGTGTGGGGTGAGGGGGTGTAGGGTTATGTGTGTGGGGTGTGTGTGTGTGTGTGTGTGTGTGAGATGTGTGGGTGTGTGTGTGTGAGGAGTGTGTGTGTGGGTGTGTGTGTGGTGTGTGTGGGGTGTGTGCGTGTGGGTGTGCGTGGGATGTACTTGTAGGTACCTAAATCAGCCACAGAACCCAAAAGCTCTTTTCAGAGCTACCCTACCTCTGATCACTCAAAATGATTATTTTACACTAATTTTTTTTCACTATTTTCCCCCATGGTACGCTCCCCGGTACGCTCCCCGGTGCGCGTACCGGGCGCTCCCCCCGCGAAAATAAAAAAAAAATTACATTTTTTTTTGGTCCCGCGGGACCCTTTTATGGCCCCCACATCAGACCTAGGGGGTCAGGGGGGGTCTACCCTGCCCCCTTTTGGTTATTTCCCCCTTTGTTATTGCCACCTCTTGTGTCTCGATCCCACCGAGACACAAGATGGCGGCCGCTCCGGACTGTTTCAAATGTTTACAGACATCCGAAAACCAATCAGCTTTCCGCGCGCGAACTCGCGGTGCGCGCCGGGAGCGCTCCCCGGTGAGCGTACCGGTGCACGCTTATAGATATATATATTTTTTTGAACCTAAATTACTCAAAATCCACTGAATCACATATCTTGAGACATAGCAAAGGCACATCGGGCTACCAGTCCCTACAATTTTGCCAAGTTTCGTGGGAATCCATTCAGCCATTCGGGCTAAAAGTGAGTCCAACCGCCCTATGGAAATTAACATGGGGAAAACACGTTTTGGGACCCCCCTTTTATCTCGGCCCCCGCTTGACGAATCCACCCCAAACTGTCAGGGAAGGAGCGGACCACCGCGAGGCAAATTTGAGGAAAATTACAGGCAGATCCCCCAATCTGCGCCAAAGTTATTCCCAATAGAATGTTGCGGATTCCCTATGGAAAACAATCCTAACTATAACTACCTACTGGCGACCGCCAGTAGGTAATATATATATATAAATATAAATACCCAAAAAACATTTCCAGCCATAACAACTAGAACGTGTGTAAATGTGCCAGTTCTAGTGAGATACTTGCCTATTGCACGTATGTTACCGTTTCAGTGTCTTGAGTACGTTGGGAAAAACTCAGCATGATTGAATGAGGAGCACCTAGCCACCCGCAGCCCGCATTTGGTGAATTACGCCATATATTCCTCACACTGCCTCGTAGGTCGGTCATACTGTATTATATGACCCACTCCCTGTTGCCGTGGCATACAGTCAACAAGTCAAAAGTATAAACAGATCCCTTGCTGCTCACTCGTATTCGGTCATTGAAGTCGCATCCATGTGAATTTGGCATCTTGGAAATTTTGTCAAACTGATATTGTTTTGAGGGCTGGCTTAAATATCCCAAAAACATTTCCAGCCATAAAAACTAGACAGTGAGTTCGATCTGCTATTGAGCCTGTGTAAATATGCCACTTCTTGTGAGGTCCTTGCCTATTGCGCGTATGTTACTGTTTCAGTGTCTTGTCTACTAGACCGCTGACTCTTTCCCTTACTCCGCATGCGTACATCCTAAGTTTTTTAGGTTAAGCCTATAGCAGCAGCGCGCAAGCGCTGCTCGCTTTGCGAGGCATGCAGTAATTGAGTATGGAGTGGAAACTCTGTGGAAGCTCCGCCCACTCTCCGCCCATGTTTTTAATTGGCTCGTGTCATTGTCTTTCGTAAATGCTGGCCCCTTTACTACGAGTGTTGCACAGTATGTGTTATTTAGATTGTGAGCACTATTTTTTTAATCAAGTTCTCTTACTACAAGGTAAATGGAAGGAAGGTTCAGTGGCTACAGTTCTATATATTTGCAGTTTTTAAAGTGTAACAGTAGCTTGTTGTGGCCTAGCTTGCTGCCCATGGGTGAATTTCGGCTTTGTTCGCATCATGTTCTGATTGAAAGCTGAGCTGTGGGCAGCATACGTCAAACAGACTACGAGGCCGCAGTGGAACATGTGTGCTAACATCATGAGAAAAACCCTCTTGGGGCACCAGCACTAGACGGAGCGGGAGTAGACTTTTTATGGGGGAACCCAAAGGAAGGAAGCACTGCTTGACAAATAAATACACTTTTCAGCGTCATGGAGCTTTGTCACACACCCGCGCGCTCCATACATCCACTTTTCAATACGAGGAGGAAAGGACTGTACACAAAGGTCCCAATTTAGCGGGCATTTGGGTACAATTTAACCGCTATCTAGCGCTGACTGATTAGGAAACATCTGGGTTCAGCCAGAAATGTTCGGCATTTAATTTACAAACCGGGGGCCTCATTTATGAAAAGTGACGCATCGCTGCGTGAAAGCAGCGATGCGTCACTTTTCACTGCGGCCTCCTTGCGACACCAATGATGCGTCATATTTACAAAATGACGCATCATTGCACAAGGAGTTACAGATACGTCAGTATTTCTGACGTATCTGTAAGCGCAAAACTGACACATTGCTGGAGTGTGTCACAAAAGTGACGCAACTCCAGCAATGCGTCCTTTCACATGGGGAAAGCCCCATGTGAGAGGGCCTGTGTCAGTCTTACGCCTGCTGTGAGGCAGGCGCAAGATTTTGATGCAACAGCGTCCTAAAAGTGACGCAGTGAAATCGCACAGATTTCACTGCGTCACAATTACGAGGCTTTTTGCGGGGGAACGCCCACCCCTGCATACATTATACCTGACGCAGGTATAATGTAGCGCAGGGGTTTACAAAGTGAAAGCATCTGCTTAGATGCGTCACTTTGTAAATAGTGCGCAACAGGAGGCATGTTTTACGCCGCCGATGCGTCACAATAAGTGACGCATCGGAAGCGCAAAACTGACGCAAGGCCTCATAAATGAGGCCCCATGTTTTTCAATTAATAAGAAGGCACACAATTCCCACATGAATGCCGCCTTGTAAAAGATGTTACTGCACAATATAGTAACTGCGTAAGGTGCTCGGTGCTGTCCCCACAACAAGTGTGTGATTTATTGGCTTTAAATGCCAGCAATTATAGCCCTTCCAGGTGTTTCCTATTGTTTTCATAGGCGCTTTTCCCCGAGGAAATGCAATAAGCCTTGCAATTCTGCGAGTTTGAGCTATGGGAATTGTAAATGACAATAACTTTTATTTATGTTTTGGTTTTTAAAACATAAATAAAAGGCATTGTCATTTACAAATGCCAATAGCTTAAACACGCGTAAATGCGAGACTGATTGCTTTACAAAGGCTTGTCTAATCGATCATCATTACTTACAGTTACATATCCGCACACCCGAATCTATTGTTTTCCATACCATATTAACAAGAAACATGTTCAGACCTATAAATACCAGTAATCCCTTATTGTGCGGAACCGAAATTCAGAGCTCGGCACTAAGAATTGCCACCACTCTTAAGAACAATTATATATAAGCAAAGGTCATCTTAAATTAAAAATAACCTTATCTTCCTATTCCGCATGCCATGCGGCTTGAGCTTGTCACAGAAGAGATTTTACCACTCATTTCAACGTGAGAAATAAACTTTGTACATCTCTAACCATTAGTCACTTATGCATCCAGGAATTGGCATCACTTTTCAAAGAATTCATCATTCATTGTTTTATCATGTCAGATGTCCTCTAAACCTCGCTAATCATTAATCAGTTATACTTCCAAGAATGAGCATCACCCTTCAAAAACTAGTGGATCACACACAGATCACGATCCTTCTCAGAAAATAATGAAGCTCATGGTCTAAGTTGAGCCCTTAATTATCTGATCTCAATTCACAGATCCACTTGGCTTCTAACTGTCAGAGGAAAAGTTCTCCATTTCCTCCTCTCCGATTAGGAAGGGCAAGATCTTTGGCATGAAATTTGAAATTGGCTCTATTCCTCCCTGCAGCGCATTCATGTGAAACTAAGGAATGTAAATGATCCCCATTTAGCCATGCCCTGTGATGTTCCATAATCGGTGTTTTAAGTGGACGCATAGTGCTCCCCACAGAGATCTTACCTCAGACACAAATAATTACATAAATATCATAACATGATTGACAATTTATGTAGTGTTTGATGGTGTGTGTTCTTTTGGTGTTATATTCCAACTTCATAGTTTTTTGTCCCCGGTGACACATCTTGCAATTATCAAACGGATAAAACCCTTAGGTCGTTGTAGCCATGATTCCTGTGATTTCAGATTCAAACGAGTGTAACTGAGACAGCTTATTTCCATGATGGTCCTTCACCTTCTATAAGTTATGCAAGGTATCTTAGTAAGATGTTGACCTACCCCAGGCACACCTTTCAGCAATGCCCATTATCTGTTTAAAATATTAAAGACTTCTTGGTTCATACAAGAGTTCCTGGAAATGAACGACAGACGTCCCACTGTTTTCTTGTCTCTAACCTTCAAAGTGTAGTTGAGTTTAACATTTCAGGCTCTGGCTGATGCTTTTTTTAGGTCATTTTCCTTGTAACTCCTATTCTTAAGCCTCAGGATTACTTGATTGGTGGGTTTGTCAAATTGATGTTTTTCACTGCATTTTCTACACATATTGATTATTTCTCCTTATGGAATAGCCCGTTTTGTGCACGGAAGGAGTGCACTCTGATAATGTAGTATGCTATTAACCGCAGCTTCCTTTCAGAACAGGGTACTGTGTACGGTATGGTCTTGTACATAGAATTCTACATCCAGGAACTGAATACAGGTTTGAGACATATTCAATGTGAATTTCACATTGAACGGGTTGTTGCTTAAGTATTCAAAATAAGACCGAAATCCCTAACCTGTGCCTGTCCAGACAATAATAATATTGTCTATGTATAGTCCCCAGTAGTGAATATCCTTCGACCATTGTGAAACTGATGGTGTGTGAGAAAGTGCCCTCTTTTCACATGGTAGCACCCACGTTTTCCTGAACGGCTGATGTGTTTTGACTGAGTGTGCCCTGGGCTCCTGCCAATCAGGTACCTAGGGCCTATGTTTCTTTCCCTAAAACTGCATTGAAAACCAAACCCAATTGGCATCTCTGGCCACAGGTCAGTCCCTGGTAAATGATACCATGGGTACCCAGTGCACTGTGTCCAGAGAAGACCCCTAAGGGCTACAGCGCTTCTTGTGCCACCCTTAGAGGCCCTGTATCACTACACTGACACACTGCCTTTGCAGGCTGCGTGTTTTGGTGCAGAACAAAATGAAGAGTCGACATGGCACACATACCTGTGTGCCATGCATACAAACCACTGTCCTGGCATAGATCAGTCACCCCTCTAGCTGGGTGCACCATACCAGTGGTGGGGGTATAGGTGCATGAACCCTATACCCCTACAGTGTCTAAGTCCACTCTTAGACATTGTAAGTGCAGTACTGCCATTAAGAGTATATAGTGCTGAGACTGTGTCATTACGAGCTCCACAGCACCATAATGGCTACACTGGAAACTCAGAAGTTTGGAATCAAACTTCTCAGCACATTAAACCCACATTGATGTAAGGGTGGGATTTAAATGCACAGAGAGAGCCTTTTAGAGATTCCCCCTGAAAAATGACCTACCACTAGTGTCCAGGCTGAGTGGCGAGTGGCTGCTTTCAGCTGCCACTTCCAGACATGTTTTGGACCCCTGGGTCGAGAGCCTGCTCTTGGGGGCCTGAAACAATGCACATCCAGGGACAAGCCTCCTCCCCAGGATGGGCAGGATCCACGAAGGCGAAGCTTCAAAGGCTTGCAGCCTTTGTGAGCTTCCCCAGGCCACTTGCTCCTTTCAGCAACTGGTCCCTACTGGTTCTGACCTCCACTTTAGGTGGGAGAACCAGCAAGAAAAGCAAGTGAGGAAGAGAGGTGTGCCCACCCCTGCCAACTCCACCCCTCATGTGGGGGTGCGAGGTGAAGCACAAATCTCAGACCCCACCATCATGCAGTTGGGGGGACTCAGCCAACCAGGGAAAAGCTTATGCTCCCCTCCCACTGGAGGGTGACACCCACCCCAGGGAAGGGACCTATTGGTCCCAACCTTTTACCTACCTGTAACAACCCTAAATCTAATATTCTAGTAATCTAGTATTTATGGGCACCTCTGAAACTTCCTCAGACCAGAACCTGCATCAAGAAAAGAAGAAAAAGGACAGAACAGCCGTGCCGAACAAGAGGAGGATGCCCACTGACTATGCCCCAGCCTTACCGGCCTGTCCCCACCTCGAACCTGCACCACCAAAATCCCGGTGTGTCCTGCACTTAGCAACCTCGACAAACCCGAAGGACCCGCCTGCCTTCAATACCAAAGACTGTCGACGTGAACACCATATTTGTTCAAACAGACTCCAGCTCCCCAAGAACATGCGAGTTTGCACCACTCTGCACCCAACGCCCACGGCCCAAGTGGCCCAACACCAAGAGGAGCGATCCTGACCCAAGAACCGGTGACCTCTGACCAGTCTCAAGCCTCCAGCCGACGCCTGCAGCCTTAAACCGGAAGGTCCTCCAAACCACGACCAGGAGCTGGGAAGAAGATCTGACCCTAAAAGGCACCCCTAGCCCTAGGCCCCACGACCTTGGGGGGCCCAAATGACTGTGCCTAACCAATCCCCAAGATCCCAACTTACCTCCCTGAGTGGTGGTCGCACACAGAAGACCTTCGTCCCCGAGCCTGCAGTGCTTTTGCAAACCAGAGATTACCCATTGAAAGCTACAGGGCTTCCAACACCAAAACTGCACTCTGCACCTGGCTGCCCCAGTGCCACTGAGAGTGCATCTTTTGTGCTGGCCTAAACCCCCATTTACCCTGAGCTTAAGTCCAGGAACTTTGCTTCCACAACTCAGTGGCCTACTCATCAACAGCCATCAACCGGAGGCCCTCTATCGCCCTTTGGATAACATTGGGCCTCAATACTCGTCACCCGGCTGCCCTAGTGCTGCTGAGGGTGTAACAAGAGTGCATCCTAGACCCTGGGGGACCTCTGAGTCTAACCCCAGAACACTAACTCCCACAACAAAGTACTTACCTTTAAACAGATAATACTATTTTCCTCCATAGGATAACATTGACTGTTTTTTAATGAAAAGTTTAGAGTGGGAAAATCCAAAGAAATTTTTTAAAATTGTACTAAATAACAAAAACGCCTTTTCTGACCCGTTTACAGGAAATGTCCCACTGCAGTATCCAGGTATACTACACTGTGTAAGAAAAGTAGTCTTAAAAGAAACTTACATTATATTCTACAAAAACTCCTATACAAAGTATATGTACTCTATTCTGAAAGGCATTGCATTATCAGTAACACTACTGTAATCAAATCAATGTACATTTACAATTGCAATTCAAACTATTTACAAACTGCATTACTACTGTAAAGTATTTATTGCTTACCTGTCCTACTGCTTGACCACACTGCTACAAATCGAGAGTGAGGTGCTATCTACTTTATCTCTGCCTACCTGTTCCTGTTCCACTGGACTCGACTGGACTCTGTGCACACTATACCTCACTTTGGTATAGTATATACAGAGCCAGCTTCCTACATGGAGCCCAAGAACGGACAAGCTTCACCCACCCCATGAAAAGATTTGCATATGATGGGGCAAATTTGGACCCCATCACTGTACCTTGGAGCTGCTGGAAACATGTGTCACCATATAGAAAGAAGTTCGTAGGCAGAATGAGTTCCACCATCTCTAGTAGCATCTTGTGTTTGTGATAGTTCGCCCTGCACTTAGAGAGGGAAAAGTATTCTGCCTTGCATCCATACTCGATCCTGGAGATAACCTATCTGTTAATATTCCTTGATGTACTAGTTTGATGTTTGCCTAATAATAGAAGTGCTAATGGTATTACACATCACCTAACGCCAATCATGTAGAGAATACGGACTTTGTTGAATCATTTTTATAATAGAGGAACTAGGTGATAGGACTCATTGTGGATTTTTATTTCTTGGTCAACAGAATTCATGTACCGAAACTATGTATGGATTACGAATATTTGATGGACAAGTCGTCCTCTAGAAATTGAGGATGAATGCACATCTGTTTTTTGGGTAAGTGAAATAAAATAGTTAACGCATAACGTAAAACCTTTGTAGTCGGGGTTTGGGATACTGAACTAAGCATCCATACACAATACCGTTTACTTCAAAACACCTCTTTTTTCCCCCCTGAATTTTGCGTTCGTTTTAGGTGGTTCGGTTTCTCTCTTTCATGAAGTAATAAGATATGAGGACATCAGGCGCTGTATGTTCACCCCCAGTTTCAATAATTTGAACCCTCCCACATGATGGGTTGGTGGGTGAGGGTGTCGGGTTACCTGCTATTTTTAACATTTTGAATAGTATGAGACATACTTATTTGAGCTGATAATAAAATCATATAGCACTCGTTCACGCAAATTTTTTAACAGTCCATTCCAATAACACAATGTGGAGAATCCTTGAGAGTGATCAGGTGAGAGTAGTAAAACAAATGCCAATATAAAGAAGCTATATTGTATGATGACTTGAGTCTTGGATTTAGCTTGTAAACAATATCAAATAATGTTTTAATTAAAATGGTCTAATGCTAGGCAGTCAAGAAATATATAGGAAATTTGTTGTACTGTGCAACATTTGGGTGAAATTATGTACTCAATAATTATTGGTGGGCGATAAGTGATGTCTTAAGAAAAGCTTGTCTTCTATTGTATTTATGTGTGTAGGGATTAAATGTAAACTGCACTGTTTGTACGCGAAAGGAATGTAAGACATGTCTGAATACGTTTGCAGCCCTGAAGAAGCCCATTACTGGGCGAAACACATTGACTGCATGGCATTGTGTTCTCCAGTCAGAAGAGCTTGAATAAAGAATTTCATAAACTAAGAAAATTACCTCTCGATCCATCTATCTGCGATGAACATTTAGCACATTGCTTTTAATCATGAGTTTGCCTGAAGTTGCCTCTCTAATGTGTTTTAAGACATTTTGAAGTATTAATGGCTTAAATTTGTGGCTAGGCATTTGCGGTGGGCAACAATCAACTTTGTACTTAAACAATCAAAATACACATGGTGGTGCAACAAACAGGTCCCCTTGTTGCAAGAACTTGTTTAGACTCTCCCACGTTGTTCACTGGATGACAGGTTTTGATGTGCCAGCAGCGATGATCGCCTTGGACATCGAAAAAGCATTTGATACTTTAAGCTGGGAATACCTTTGCGAGAACCTGGGGAGGATGGGACTGGGCCAGGAAAATATTTCCTGGGTTTGGCTACTTTACGAACTCCCGATAGCATGGGTCTGCAGTGGTGGTGTGATCTCAGAGACTATCCCCATAGAAAGGGGCACACAAAAGGGCTGCCCGCTGTCTCCACTTCTTTTCACCCTGGCAATGGAGTCTTGCGCTTTTCAGTTGCACCGTGATATGGCCCGATGGAGCTGTCTATTTGTATGCAGGCGACATATTGCTCCATGTTTGCTACCCGGAGAGGTCAGTACCCGCGCTCTTGTGATGCTCATTTGGAACGGTCTCAGTCTTACTTGTCAACCACAGGAAGTCAACCCTATTCCTGCTGTCGGGACTGGGAGGGGTGAATGCTACCATTCTCCCTGTGGCAGTACTGTAATGGGAGATGACCCATTTCGCTGTTTGGATGTAGAGGTCACTCATTTGGCATAAGCAAATTATACGTTGAACATGGGAGCAGTTGTTATGGGTCTAACTGCCTCTGTCCTATTCTGTATTTTGGAACTACCTCCCCATTCTATTATGAGGTGAGTGGCCTTCAACAAAATGGTTCTACTTCAGCGCTGCCTCTTTGTGCTTCAGGACTCCCTTGGCTGCATTCCACGGAGTACCTTCACTGATTTGAATAGTCTCCTTGTTTCTTTGATGTGGGCTGGAGGACACAGGTTCCTCCTGATTACCCATTCATAGTCCGCCAGGTCGCAGGGGTTTAGGAGTGGGTAGTTTCTTTGGTTCTCCGCAGGACCCCATATGCTCGGCAGCTCCCCCTTTGGTGTTTAAGCAGTTTCTGGTGGATCTCACACGGTGGTACGCTGGGAGTTATTTGACGGCTGGGGATCTGTATATTATTGGTGCCTTCCTATCATTTGATGATGTGAGGAAACGTTATCAGCTGCCATCTGGTCAGTTCCATCAGTATGCAAATGTTTTCAGCACCACTCACGAGCTGTGAGTGACTTTTCCAGAAGAACCGGAAGAATCGCAATCATTGCAGTTGTTGCTTGACTTGGGCTCCACTAAGGGATTAATTTCACACATATATAAAGTTCTGAAGGCTGACCACACGCTCGACTTAAAGAAGATCAGGGACAGATGGTTGGCAGATCTGCCGCTACCTCTCTCAGAGGGGACGTCGCAATGAGCATTTGCACAGGTCTATGAGGTTGCCAGGAACACCTGCTTCACGCTCACAAGCTTCCAGTAACTGTCTTGCTTCAATGGGGCACATTGGCGTACTCTAGGAGCGACGACGTTCCCTCACATGTCTTGAACCTGTGTGTGACTGCAGGATTATTGCACTGAAATACTTAGGAGGTTGTGGGACGTTAGAAGGATCCATATTGAGCCCTCAATGAAAACTATGTTTTAGGTGTACTTCCTGCCCCACTAACTGGGTCACGAATGCAGCATAATTTTACCCTTTTGGGACTTGTATTAACCAAATGCTGTATTGCAATACACTGGCGTGTCCCACCCCCCCAACCGGATAACTGGAGGGCAGACCTGAGAATGCGACCAAACACTGTTTGGTCACATACTCTAATTTCTCAATGGGAGCTCGTATTACGGCCATAAACCAGTCATAACACAAGCTCCCATTGTGAAATGGGAGAGGTTGCTCATCCCTGTACCTTAAGGTGCCTGTAACGGAGTGCAGGAATCAACATGGGGCGCCATAGGTGCCCCCTCACCCCCAACTGGAGGCCGCGCACCTAAGGAACCCCTGTTGTGGACCCCCAAACACGCTTTTCAACATGGTTTCCATGTCAGACAGGCTGTCATGGAAGCCATGCCGTCACCTGTGCATCATAATCCCAATGGAAAGGCCCACCCTTTGTGATTAAGAGCTGGTACCAACTGGCTGACGGGCTCCTTGTGCCCATCGGGAGCCATCCGGAATAACTGTCGGGTTTACTTTCCGACCGCCAGCATTATAATGCAGCGGTCCGAAAGTAAATTGCGCGGCCGATGGTCGAAGCCTTTATGGGTCGCATAGAATCAGCCCCTAAATCTTTTGACTGTGGCAAAAGAAAAAAATTGCAAAATTATCAACATTTTACAAAATGAAAGTGAGGATTTGCTTTTTTTGAATTTTACTTTCATCTAGTCACATGTTCCTTTTTCCCCATGCCATGGGTAACCACTTCATCAAGTTCTGGATTTTTATCTAAGAGAATTAGGCATTCGAAGACTGTACTTTTGGGCTTGGAAATCAAACATGCAAAGTGGTTTAATAAAAAGTCTAGGGCTAGCAAAATGGGTTTCAAACAATACTGAGTCATTTGGCAACTGTGTGGCTACATGTCAGCTGTTTGGCTGCACATCAGCTGTGTTCACTACAGTACACGTGGTAGCCAGTATACATTTGCCTCTGTGCCCTCATGTATGATGATGTGCATCTTTGCCTCGATTTAATTTTGGCAATTTGTTAGGAATGACAACGCAGCGGCCTAAAGTCTTGTGTTGATTTATGTGGTGTGCTTTGTATACATATGTGGTGTGCCTGTACTATATAAACATCACCCCCATTGGTGGTGTTGATGATGTTGCCTTAAGTACTCAGTCTATCCCCTTGCCCTACTTCTCCCCCTAAGGGTGCAATGTATATTTTTCATTTGCTAAGTCTCTAGTGCACAACATAGAACAACCACCAAACAGTTCAACCACAGTAAAAAGACTGCCCATTTCCATATAAATCAATGCAAGAATAACAGAACAAGTTTATTGAATAACAGAGGATTTTTTTTTATTTGGCAGGGCTCAGAAATTCAATGCCAAAGTTACAGCTAAAGAGATTAAAATGCCTGGGCATATTACTGCCTGTGAAGTCCAGTCGAAAAACAGAATGTCTTTTGGACTTGCTGCCAAATCCGCCGAAAAAATATATTAGACTTTGTGTATTTTCTTCAAGTTTATTGAACAAAAACATGGCAGCTATTGAGACAAGCTTCATACCTTCAAAAAGGGTTTACAGGCGACCATGTCTGTTGAAACAGACACTTCATAATATGATGAGGTGCCACACTTCAAAAGGAGAACAGAAAAATTTACCCAAAACTTTACAAAAAAGTGCTACCTTTTGTCTAGTTGGTGCATGGGAAGTTTCAGGGTAAGCCGTCAAACAGTGGTCGAGAAAATGGGTAGGTCCCGGTGCTTCCGGCAGCGAGAGAGCCACAATGGTGTGCAGCTGCAGCGAGGAGCGAGGTCTAACTTTAGTAGTAGTAAAGTTAGACTTTTGGTCTAAGTTCAGACCAAAAGTCTAACTTAGACCAAAAGTCTAACTTTACTGCTACTAAAGTTAGACTTTTGGCCTACATTAGGCCAGAAGTCTATCTTAGACTAAAAGTATAACTTTAGAAACAGTAAAGTTAGACTTTTGGTCTAAGTTAGACTTTTGTTCTAAACTTAGATCAAAAGTCTAACTTAAGTAGTAGTAAAGTTAGACTTTAGGTCTAAACTTGGTCTTTTGATATGTTTACTTTTGTGAATAAAGCCCTATGTCTTAGTCTTTCTTTTTACATTTTTTATCCCACAAATTTCAATACTAACAACTATGTTAAAAGAAAGACTCACAGACACATCATACATATGTATTTTTTATTATATGTTTAATATTTTTTTTATAATAATCCCTAATATTAAACATTGCATTGTGTGAATTACTGAAATGTACACTAGGCGTAAAATATTGGGGATTTTTGGAGAAAAATGATACTAGGGTCACTTTTTACATTTTGGTATTCTTACTCTTTAGCAAAGTCAGTAAGTCTACCTGAGTGCAGCTAGGATCTGCAAGACCAACTACACGCTATGCATGCCAGAAAGCCGTGTGTGGCGTCGGGTTGGCTGTGGCGAGACTCGGGCCTGGTAGCAGGACAGGCCCTGTGGTCTACCTCACGCCGGAGTAGACCTGGCTGCTGACTGGGGGTTGGATGCAGGGCCTGACAGCTGGTTCTGCTGCCAACACCGTCACGCATGGGGGTTTGCTTTATGTATGATTATAAAATATTACTTTGCGTTAAACTCTAGAAATTCACTGAAAAAAGAACGGTCAAAGTGACTTTATAATTAGGTGAAAATGTCAGTTAAAAGATGCCATTATATATGTACAAAACCACTGAAATTAACCAGTTATAGATATCTCAAGTAACTATAACTCATGCTCCTAAGTTAACTATAACTAGCATCCTCGCTATGCACTGCTAATTACTCCACATATTATATCACTCATGGCATGATCTATAACTTCAGTAATAATATCACTGCAACATTTGGAATAAAATTCTAGATGAAAAAAGTGGCAGAGCAAGTTCTAGTTACTTGAGATAACTATAACTGATGAATTTCAGTGTTTTTATGTTTTAAGCAGCATGTTGTAACTGATATTTTCTCCTACGTATAATGTCACTTTAAACTTTGTTTTTTTCAGAGAATTTCTAGTTTTGTTTAACGTAACGTAATATTTTATTACTGTATGTATAGCCAATCCCCCACATGCATAGCCTTCATCCCCAGGGCCTTGCTACTGTGTAGATATATTTAGGTCAGTATTTTTATAGGAAGAATGCTTTTTTTGTAATAAAAACCTTGGTGCCATTTGATGAATCTTCACTAACCTTTCCAAAATACAAGTTCCTCCACCTCAGCACCTTTCGGGAAAACTCTAGGGTGATTCATCAATTAGGTTCCGACAAAAAGGGAGGGGCCTAAAATAACTTTTCCCTTGTTATTTGCCATAGGAATTGTAAACAGCATTTTAGAAAAAATGTCTGAACAGAATTACATACAATTTGGCAGAAACCTAGATCTCTATGGATAAACCCTGTTTTTTGTAATTTCATGTAAATCCAGTTTTTAAGCGGTTTTCGTGAAATTAAGGTTCAAAAGTTAGTGATATCTTGACAGTTGGCGTACAGATATTCTGATTGGCCACATTAAAGGGGACTAGTCAATCCTGACTGACTGGTCACAAACTGAACAATATGATGTGGCAACCATTACAGGACTCAGGAACATGGTCCCTGTGTCCTGAAAATATTTTAGAAAAAACAGGAGGCCGGGTGAACACAGCCTGACCCCATTGTAGCGAAAGCACATATAAATGGTGAAAGCAGATTTTAGACACAATATTAATCATTTGTGGGTGGTACCTTGCAAATTTTTGGAATTCTATTACAGTAACTTTTACTTCTTTAGGCAAGGCTCAAGAAAACAAAGGTGTTTTCGCTTTGTGTTTTACACAAAGCCAGACACGGAAGGGCATGCTCCTCCAGCAACTCTAAACAGAGCTACTATCAACCATCCGTTTACATGCCCAGACTTCTGGACATACTTCAGGTTTCAGAGACAAGTCAGGATTTGCTCCTTTCTACCTGCAAAATGAAAACCACTACAGAGGTCGATAACAGCGAGGCAGAGGGAGATCCTGTGCCAATTCATGTAGGTCACATTGTTTAAATCTTTTTTCCCCATGAAAGGTAGGTGGGTGGCAGACTGGCTCTCTTTCTCAAAAACTGGAAACTCATTACCCTTTCACCAGTGGGTTTTGCATACAAATTAAGGTTATCAGATAGAATTTTATTTCCTCCCATCTACAGTTGATTCCTCCCCGACCAATAGTATTCAGTGCTCTGGAATTCAAACTAATTCTGCAAGAGGTTCAGAACTTGTTATCCAAAGGAGCAATTCAGGAATTCCTGATCCAATATAAAATAGACATGTTATTGATGGCCAAGTCCAAACAATTACTTCTTATACAGACCCGGTTTGCAATATCCTTCCTTCAAACCTAGGGATTTATAATAAGTTGAAAGAAATCTATCCTAATCTCTTCTCAGTCAATTCAGTTTTAGGGGTTCATCAATGATTTTAAGAAATCTGCTCTCTTTCTTCCTCAAAATAAGATCAAACTGATCAAGAAAGAGATTCGGTTTGTACTAAGGCTAAGCAAATCTTTTCTCTGCAGGTTAGCAAGGATTGTTGGCCTGCTAGCAGCATTCATTCCAGCAATTTTTCCCTTACCTTTTCATTACGGAGCACTTCAAGGTCTAAAGGCTCGTCATATTCGCATGGGTCTTCCCAACTCAGCATTAGTCTCCCTTTCCACAGAGGCTCAGGAGAAGTTGGAGTGGTGGCTCTCCCAAGTGGAAGCTTGGAAAGGAAGATCCATTTTTGGCCAGGCCCCATATATCACGCTAGACTTAGACACCAGCGGAACAGGTTGGAGAGCAAGATCTGGAAATATTGTAACAGAAGGAAAATCGTCTCCAGACGAAACTTAGTATCATGTAAATTGGTTAGAACTGCTTGCAGTTTCTTTGCCATAAAAGTTTGACTCCTTCGAAATCAAACTGTTGCATCCTTCTGCGGATGGACAATGTCTCAGCGGCACGTAAATAAAATAATTAGGAGGGCCAAAATACAAAGGACTGGCAGATATTGCCAAGGACTTATGGTAGTATTGGCCAAAAAGGGGAATTATCCTCAAAGCAGAATGTATTCTAGGCCTCTCCAATTCTTTTGCAAATTGGAGATACAGGGGCTAGATGTATCAAGATACACTTTTGCGATTCTCAAATAGCGATTTTTAAGGAATCGCTATTTGAGAATTGCAAAATGGTATGTATGTAGAAATTCGCTATTTTTTAGCGATTTCTTAAAATTCCTTAATTGCGATTAGCAAATTGCTAATCGCAATTAAGGAATAGTTTCCCATTCATTTCTATGGGCCAGGAGGCCCAAAGGAATGAATGTGAAATTATTCTCAATTTGCGACTCGCAATTTGCTAATCGCAAATTGAGAATAATTTCAAGGGTGCAAGGGTGTCCAAAGGACACCCTGTTGCACCCCTGAAATAAGCATGGGTGCACATGTGGTGCACATACATGCCCTGAGGGCATGTATGTGCATCACATGGCACTTTGAAAAATGCAAAAATGGGCATTTTTCAAGAAATTAGCAAATTACCACCAACTTGAAGTTGGTGGTAATTTGCGGTTCCTTAGGGACAATTAGCAATTCTTTTTTGCATCATACATTGCATTTAAGGAATCGCTAATTTTGCGATTCCTTACATACAATCGTAAAATAAGGAATCGCAAATTTGCGATTCCTTATTTTGCACTGAAATTTGCTACATACATACCATTTTGCTCAAATGAGTTCGCAAACGCGAATTTCGGCGTTTGCGAACCCATTTGAGCTTCATACATCTAGCCCCAGGTTCCTTGCCAACAGCAGTGATAGGTCAGTTCATCCCAATGTTTTCTGCAGGTTTCTTCATGTCTGGGGACAGCTATAGGTATATCTGTTTGCTTCGCGTCTGAACCAGCTCTCTCGATTCATCAGCTGGAGACCAGATCCAGAAGCAGAAGTGGTGGTGACTTTCCTACAACCCTGGAGTTTTCCCCACTGTACTCTTCCTCATGTTAGATTGGACCGAGCCACATTGGTGATAGTAACTCCCTTTCGGCCCTATCTTATGTGGTTCCCTCAATTTCTGGAACTCTCTGCAGATTTTTCAAAACTCTTTCATACCTTCCCACAACTACTTTTGAATCCTGAGGGTAAACCTCATCATCTGATACTCAGGGGATATCTTATTTTAATAGCATGGAAGACTTCAGGTCAGTTGGCATGTCTCAGACCTGCTGATACCCCTGGCTTGCCCTTTACTGTCCATGGCCACGGAGGTGGCAAAGGCAGTACCTGGAACACAGGGAAGCTCTTCCTAATGGTCACTGGTTGGAGCGCCACTTGCCTGGTTCCTGTCATTTTTTTCTTATACAAATAGTGAAAAATATTTTTCGCTATTAGATTAATAAATAATGGAGTACATTAGCTGGAATATGAACCTGTCTGGAAGCTAAGGTAAGTAAAAAAAATGCTGATAATGGTATGTGGTATGCATGCTTGCAGGTAAGAGTGTGTTCATGTGCACGAGAGTGTGTGAATGTGTTAGTATGTGTAAACATGTGTGTGTGTGTGAGTAAAAGTAAAGGTCAAATGGCAGGCTATGTCACTTCCACTACCCCAAGCATTTTGGTGAATTGACGTCCATGTCCAAAACCTTAATACTCTACCTTTTGGGATTTAAAGGTAGTATTGGAATTTATGCTCTTTTGGCCTCACAATGAATTTCTTTCATTGAAACAGTTACCTACAAAATAAACTAGGCTTCTATTTGTGTAATTGTTTAGAAGAGTGTCAGATGCTAAAGCACTTAATGTTGATAATAAATCTTTTTCTCCACAGGGAGTACCATTGTAACTTACAAAGCGTACAAAAGACTAATTCCGTCTCAATATTTTACTCTTCTTTTCATGAATGTAAAAATAAAGTGTTGTCTCCTGTCTTCATTGTTACGAACCCCAAACTTTTCCTTCTTTAAGGAGTATCTCAATTACTGATATCTTGCAAGAAACCATAAGCCCCCATGTCTCCATCTACCATGGTCAGGTGGCATAGATGGATCATGGCTCAAACTGGTATGGACTTTTTCATGTGCGGAGCCCACTCGGTTAGAGGAGCTAGAGAAGCTTTTATTTCAGCATAACGCCTGGAACAATTTTAAACTAGCGGATTGGTCGATAGAACCCACTTTTTAAACCATATATTTCAGACTAATAGTAAATGTTTTCTTGTAATGTTATTGCACAGCTTTTAGCTTGTCATAATCAAGCCTCTGGTCTTGTAATAGAATGTAAATCTCTGCCAGTAATGTGACCGGATGTTTGGATTCTATTAAAGAAAAGGAGGCAAAGATTATTCCTCCTAGGTATTCTAATAGTAATTTTCTCTTCCAGTTTGAATTCAGTTGGCTAAACCCACAACAGAGCCGGATTTGGAAATATTTCTTCTTATTACTCTACTATTTCACATTTGGATGTTTTCCAGCATTGCAGTTCAAGTTTTGAGATGAGTTTTGTCTGAGTTGACTTTCATGAAACTTTTAGATGGCAAGTTTGCAAAGGCGTGGTGGATATTGCTCAGCAGACATAAGCAAGGTGCTATATAAGCTAAAACAAGACCATATTTTCTTTACATTCATACTATCTTCTTCAGCCATGTGAGAATATAGTCTGATGATGTGATTAAAACATGTACTTCCAACAGCTGCATCACCTGTCAGTTGGTTCCCCTGTGTCCTACTGCAGCCTCCTATAATGATCTAATTAACATCTAGGGTGCTAACATTCCTTTTCATGACAAAAGTGTGGCACACCTGAAGTCATCTTCATTGAATCAAAACCGTAAAACTTAACACGTTTCCCTTAGAAATTAAGAAAATTAAGATGGTCGTTTTGTCACAGAAATAATGGTTAGATCTGTAGAAAGCAAAATTAGGACACATTTTGTGTAGCTTCACAAATACCTTCCTCATCCATTTGAATAAAACATTCTGGCATGCAGACTGAAACATTCTTTCAACACCAGAAGCAGCCTACCAGTTAACTCTCTAGTGATCAACTGCATCACAGTGTTCTAATGAGCAGCTAGAGTGGCAACATGTTGTGTACATGACAAAAGTGTGGCACACATGTATGCCATCTTTATGGAATCAATGCTGGAAATATGATCTGAAACATTTCCTATGGAGGATAGTGTAGTAAATGAATAAATGAGCAATCTTGATAACAAAACAAATCTATCAAGATGGCCGCAGAGAAACAAAGTCTCAAATGTAGCCCAAATCCCTAATGTAAACCAAATATATACCAAGGATACAAGTGTACAAAATACTTACATAACTCTTGCAACAAATAGGTGACTAGAAGAGCTGTTTGCTTGTTTTTTAGCTTAAAATGTACTAGGAACCTATCTTGCACTAACATGATCTGTGTTTACATTGCCCTCCATCTTGAAATGATGTTGCAGAACACCACGTGATGATTAGTACTGTTGTTTCTCTGTTATACATAAAAAATTGTGAGCTTTGCACCCAAAGGTGGTGAGCGTTTCAAGAAGCTTCTCATCATGCTGCACCTAAACAAGGACATCCCAGCTATCCCAGGCTATCACTTGAACAATGTGACAATTAAAGCACTTGATAAAACTGTGAGAACTACTGAGTTCAATGCAATAGTATTATGAGAGAATATTTGAATGAATTTTATAGTAAAATCTTTCTTCGTCATTGGTGCATTTCCTGAAAACTATGTACTTGTGTAGGAATGTATGAAAACCTTTGTCCAAAGTCCTATAAAAAGGACCTGATTTCTCTGTAAAAGGAATCCTTCTCTTTCCCTGTTTTTACAAGGCCAATCTCTGCTGGGTTTTCCATTGAACTTTACAGAGTTCTTGGCACTTAGGATAGAAATAGAGACAGGTTCGATCGGTGAGCACCAGAGACTTTTAGGGACTACACTCCTCTAGGTCCAAGCCATTGGCGCCCCTTTGGTAAGATTGTGAAAGATGGGTTGTCGCACCAACAGATCTGGTAGCAGAGCTGATGGTTCCAATTGGATTCGATTACTACTAGTTCAACACAACGAGCTGTAGAATCGACTAGTGCACCTTCGTGGTTCAGCATTTTTTTACCTGAGTTTCAAACTGACCGAGTCTCAACCCGATCCTGGTTCTGGAAAACAAGGTGGCTGAAGAAGGATGATGGAGTATCAGGAGGGATTTGCACGCATGCAAAGGATGAAATTGACGTGAGAGGCGAGGTAGAGTATGTTGGCAATTGCAATAGGTGTATTGTGGTGGAATGCAATGGATGGATCTTAAGTATAATTTTTATGTGGCTTTAGCTTTTGGATTTGTGGGTATAACAGTTATTGTCTTATTAATCATATTCTTTCATTTTGATGAATGTGCAAGTTGTTATATGTACACTATAAAGTAAAAGAGAGGTACCTCCAGTTAGATTTACTGAATTGTTGAATTTGTCGGCTAAGCTGATGTGTACTGTGATGCGCTATCAGTAACACCAAAAGAGGGACATAACTTTCTCTTGTACAAGTGTATAAATTGGACTCTGTAGTGGTGCATTCCTTAGTGCACGAGAAGTGAGCGCACGGAGTACAGTAACTCCCGCGGGTCGAGAGTCTAATGTTACGTAGAAGTAAGTAGTATTCTTGCTGTTATACAGATTTCTATGTAGACGAAGCAGACAAACGAAGAACTGTAGTGAAAAGTGGTTCTGGCAGTTCAGCCAATATTCGGTTGTTAAAGCATTTAGGTGCAGCACATGGATTAGCCGGTGAACGCTGTAGCCACGCTGCGATAGGGAGACCTTTGACAGAGATATAATGGTATTGGTAGGATTGTGAACACACAAGTACAAAGAAAGCGTGAGATTCGAATGAAGGGTGATTGAGAATTTGCTAGTATGGGAAATCCCTTTTGCGAAAAAAGAGAAATATGAAAAAAAGGATGACAAATTTCCACTGGAAAGTACACCATCTAGGAAGATGACAATACACACATACATGTGGCTTAGCCAAAGGCAGTGATGTATGTCTACAGAGAGTGAACTACTGCTCCCACTGAGAGGAACTTTCACTATTCCCAGAATACACATTTGAGATGAAGGATGTACGATTTGAAATCTCAGCCTAGGTCCACACCGTTTGAGGCTTTAAATCTCTGGGAGCAGGTGGCAAGCATAAAGAAAAGGAGGATGTTTGCAATAATATTACTCCCTTTGTTCCTATGGGCCAAAAGGCCCCTAGGTGCAGATAGTTTTGCATTAACTGATTTGCGATTACCTAATTGGTAATGGCAAATTAGGTAATGCAAGGCAGAGGAGCCTGGGGACCTAGGACCCACCTGAAGCACCCTAAACAAATAAATGTGCATTTTTCAAAGTTTGCACATGGTTACCATCGACTTGAAGTCGATGGTAATTACACTTTTTTAAATGCACAGTTTCCATTTGGAAAATGCTTCGTACATGTGCTGAGGTAATTAGTGATTCCCTATTTGTAGTCGCAATTTTAAGTAATTGCAACGTTTGCAATTACTATAAATTGCGACTACAAAGCCTTTTATAAACCATAAAAGGCTATTTTGCATTCACAAACGGCCGATGTTACAAAATCGCAGTTTGTGAATACAGAAAACTTTCACACATGTGGCCCTTAATGTTGCCCAACTGAAAGCCGAGTTTAAAGAAATCATTATGGGATAGAATTTTCTGGACATTCCAATCAGAGCACATTTCTCTACATGAGCAAAGATGCAGCAAGGGTAGCACGAGAGGGACATGTGAGAATGGAGAAGGTGGTGGATGAATGTGGAATAGATTTGCACACAGAAAAAGGCAATGCAGGAGAATGTTAGTATAATGACAAGTGAAAAGGAATTGAAGTTGATAAAGCCGAGGGTATTGCGAGCCCATGTAAGAGACTTAATTAAGAAAATTAGGGATTGGAGTGAGACCAAGAAGAGTCGAGTATTGTGGTCAAAAAGAAAAAGATTAAGGAGAAACGAAAGAACGAGTTGCCAAAAAGGATGAAGGAGAAGCTACAGGAGAGACAGTGAGGGAATACACTCTGAAGGAAGTACAGGGAGGAGCATATGTACATGACCCGTGGTCCCGAACAGATCTCTACAAATCCTCATCCGAAGTTAAGAGAAAATCCAGCTAAGTAGTATACACAGATGGATCACTTTATGACCATTTCAAAGGTCCTGGGGGAGGATATGGACGTGTGGTCTGAAGTGGGGCTCCCAAAGAACCTATGGGCACAATGTAAGAGAGCAGTGAAATGGTCGACTCGGGAGCCCCCTAGGGTAGCAGGAACAAGCGCACCTTCACGCCTAGTCAAGACCAAATACGAGGAAGTCATAAAACACTTAAAGTCTAAGGTTCTCCAAAGGGAAATAAATTGGCCCAAGATTTTCCAAACCTCCCAAGAACCTAAAGAGTGCTTGTATGCATAATTTGAGAGGTTGAGGCAGGTGTACAGGGAGCATAGTAAACTAAATGATCCACTTGGAGATAACATGGGAGCGTTCCTTGCCTCTTATTTGCAAGGACTACGACTCGAAATTAGCAAACAGATTGGCCAAGGTGTTCCCTGTTGGCAGAGTAAATCCCCATATGAAATACTGCAGTATGGGAAATATTGCAGTGACATAATTAAATAGAGGCTAAGCGAAAGGGGCTAAAGGAAAAGTAATTGATAGTCCAGACCCAGTTAGCACTAAACGGAGGACTGAAGGGATTTAATGTACCCCTGTAAGGCCCTGAAATTGTCTCCGTTATGATGACAAGCATGCAAGGAGTTTCCATGGTGTATGAAGGAAATGCCCTGGGAGTAGGGAGAGGTTGAGGTAACACGCCAGTGTAAATAATTGGGTTAAGGTTGAGGGGGTTGAAAGCCTTCTCAAGCAGCAATCACAATTCTTCTCAGCGTGAAGTCACAAGCAAACCCTAAATCAACCTACACTCAACCCTCGGAACACTTGGCACAGAGCAGTCACGCTTATCTCAGAGGCAATGTGTAAAGTATTTGTGCTATACTTCAAACTGTAACACAGTGAAAACACACCACAAAAGAATCCCACAACAGATTTAAAAACATAGGGTAATTTTTTATAAAAACACAAGACCAAAATGATAATAATCCAATCAGTAGAACCGTAGATATTACATTTTAAAGATTTCAGTAAAAATACCACCAAAAGGCGTTAAGCGCCAACTGTAGATATTTCGTTGCACTGGACTGGGACAAACTCACAAGTTCAGGCCAACTGCAATGGAACACGAGCCAGCTACAGGGACCCAGCTAGGCTAGATGAACAGAGTACGTTAAATCCTGGTTTGGGGAGTATTCTGAAGATCCACGTCGAAACTGCCGCACACAGCCGAAGCAATACATTAGTTCTGAGATGCGGCGAGGTGGCGGTTCGAGATTCTGCAGCGTCATTGAGGATACTGTTGACAAGGTCATGTCATTAAAAGTCCAGCGTTGAGGATGTGTTACGTATTCAGGGTGATGTGTCGGTTATGAGGAGCTGTGAGGCTGCAATGTAGAGTCCGGAATCATTGTTGACGCTGTAGTCGATAAGAGATCCGAGGGCCTGCTACGAGGATGCCTTATGTAGTGACCGTTCTGATGAGGCGACGGGCTGCAGTGTGGGTCTTTGCAATCGTTCTGATCCACGCAGTAGCGATGCAGCGGTGCTGCTAGGGGTTGCGCTGCGCAGCAGAAGCGAGGCGTTAGTTCTGCTGGAATCAAAGGGCCTGGTAGGGCATGTTAGTCCCAAGTCCAAGGGTCCAGGACTGGGGTGGCACCACTTGGAGGGTAGACTCACAGATGCAACAGTCCAGGTGCAGGTGCAAGGTTTTTGGACACATGTTGTGTCCCCGAGGTGTCAGATCAGGAGGCCAGTCAACTAGCCCTTGGAGTCACTCTAGAGTTCTGGGTTCAAGAGATGCAGGTCCAGCCCTTCTCACCCAGGCATGAGGACAGCAAAGCAGCTGTCCAGCAAGGCATTAGTCCAACAGGGCAGTAGTACACCAGGGCAGCAGTCCAGCAGTGAACCAGTCCTTCAGCAACACAGCAGTCCTTCTTCCTGGCAGAGTATCTACAGGTTCAAAAGTGTATTGAAGAGCTGGTATCCGAGGTCCAGTATTTATAGCCAGGAGTGCCTTTAAAGGGGGAAGAAGCTTTTAGAGGTTTACCTTTGAAGCCCCCCGGCATCCTGCCTTCCCTGTCCTCGCTCCAGACTAACTACAGGGGGTATATGCGGCCCTTTGAGTGGAGGCAGGACACAGCCTAGTCAAGTGTAAGTAGTGCTGGGCCCAGCTCCGTCCTCTCAGCCTGCCAATGATGGCCCATCCAGGCACATCTAGGATCTCTATTGTGAGTGGCTGTCTAGAGGAATACGCAAAGCACAATTGTCAGCTACAACCAGTCATGCAACCCAGAGACAGGCTACAGGCACTAAAGGCCAAGGAAGGAAAGTGTCAACTTTCTAAAAGTGGCATTTTCAAAATTGTGATTTGAAATACGACTTCACCATACATGAACTGAGTACCTGCTCCCATTTGAAAACTATATCTCATTAAATGTAATAAGGTAACTCCAATGTTAGTCTACAGGAAAGGAAGGCCAAGTAGTGGTGAAAAATGAATTAAAGGGGTGTCCGCTACCAGGTAACGCAAACGATCCCGGAGAAGCCGGCGGGAGCCCCGGGGAGAGTTCTCTTTTCTTTGTGAAGGGCAGGGCGCCCTGGAATGGGTTCGCCCCGAGAGAGGGGCCCGAGCCTTGGAAAGCGTCGCGAAATTGAAACTATGGAGAAAAACTGGAACATAAAGGAGAAATGGTTAAAAAAATGTTGAAAAAACATGCACGCCAGGGGCAGCATGACGCTGTGCGATTGGTTCCTTGGGGCTAGATGTAGTCCCATCCCATAAAAACTTTCTAAAAGTGGCATTTTCAAAATTGTGATTTGAAATACGACTTCACCATACATGAACTGAGTACCTGCTCCCATTTGAAAACTATATCTCATTAAATGTAATAAGGTAACTCCAATGTTAGTCTACAGGAAAGGAAGGCCAAGTAGTGGTGAAAAATGAATTAAAGGGGTGTCCGCTACCAGGACATGTAAAACTTAAAATTATATGTCTGACTTTTTCAATACCTTGCATCCTCCTTAAGGGGCTGTTTAGGGCCTACCCTATGGATGACTGATATATATTAACAAGCATTAGAAATGCAATAGGTCTCGCGTTTGCTTAAGTTAGAGCTATTGTCGTTGTATATGGTGTTGTAAATGACAATGTCTTTTATCACATACAAACATTTGAAATGAAAGACCACAACGATTAACCCTTTGCTGTTAAGCTCTTTCCAAAGTATAACGTTTAAAACTTGGCCTACTTGGGAGACGTTGTCTGTTACAGGGGAACAACCACAACGATTTCCTAGTGGGTTTGTGTGACTGCTATAGAGGTGTGTTTGAAATTTGAAGAACACAGGGCACAATCCTGACAATTTACTCTGCCTTTCTTCTTTCCCAGTAAATAAAAGGAGTGCCACTGAGCTTGTAAAATGTCATAATAAAGTCTTTGTGGGGGTCCCTCAGAGCTCTCCCAAAGAGGCTACTGGTATCCAAAATGTTCACTTTGAGCAAGCATGTGTAAAGGGTTTAAAGAACTCCCTGCAGCATCACTACAGGAACATGAAAACAGAGTAGAAATGAATGCAGGTCCAGATGAGGGGAAACTGAAATCCTGACGTTTCGTGTTTATCCGTTTATTGCACTTTGCTATAGTACACAGTAAATAGTCACAAAAAATAAAAATGCTGCAAACGTCTAAAAGTTTTAGTTACTGTCAGATGGCCAACAAAGAAAAGGCTGTTGCCTAAAGTCCTGGGGCGGTGATCGGCGGCTGATTAAATATGAACCATAGCTGCCAAGGTTTCAGATTGCTATGTGTGACATTTTCATAAATTCAGTGTAAATATGAGTGACATTTCAACGACTATGAGTGACACTCGCCAGCAAGTTTACCTAGACTGAATAAATTATACAAATAACCAAGTGTTAACTGTATCCAATCCTGGTGTCGAGTGCATTTACAACCTGTCTGTGCATTAGCCTGTACTGTGCACAACATGAAAATAGCCTAGCAGTTAGATTTTGAGTCTGTCTTGAGCATGCACTCAGCAATGCTACAAAGTGTGCTGATGTCCTATTCATCAGTGGCTATCCTTCAATATGTGAATGACACATCATGACTATCTGAATGTATCCATGTCACATGATTATCAAATTGTTATTAACTTATTATAAACTTATTATCATACCATCATCCAGGTGTGCATGTCAATTGCCTGCTGATGAAACCCTGGACATCTTCAGAGGCAGTAAATTGGGCTCCCATAACTAACTAGTTCTGGCTTTGTGATTTTAGGTTTTCCATTGCAGGCAGCGACTTTGGTCTGCAAGGCTGGCTGTAGACAGGTAGGCTCAGGTCGCAAGCCACCGTTGGACGGGGCAATTCGGTTTGCCTGCCCGAGAGATGAGGCGTGGACTCCGATGTGGCAGGCTTAGAGATGGGAATGGCATTCATCCCATCATTGCCAGAGCAGCCAAGGATGGACTTTGGGTGGGACACTCCTACCTTGGTCAAACCACAAAAGGTTTGTGAAGTCGCTCCTCGTGTGCTCTGGGGAGCCTGAGAAATCCCTAATGGATTTCAAAACCATTTTCAGAACCTCTGCAAAGAGCTGGAAGCTCACTCAGAGCAGGGCTGGCAAAAATGTCCAAGCCAGCCCTGCTCGGACCCTTCTTTTGCTCTCTATCTTTTCATCCATCCATTCTCTCTCTTCCCTCTCTCTTCTGCTTCTGATCGCTTATGTCTCTCTCTAGCCACACACACACACACACACTCCCTCCCTCTCACTTTGATCTCTCCCTCTCTTTCCCTCTGTCTCCAAAAGCCCCTGCTGCATGAGCTGCCGTTAACCTTAAGGAGCTGGAGACCGGCACGAGCTGCGGTCCAGTCAGGCCCGGACTGGCCGTTGCGGCCACCGGGCAATCCCCCGGTGCGCCGCAAGGGTGGGGGCCGGTTTTGGGCCCTGAGGACAGTTTTTGTTACAGTGAAAATCGGCCGAAAACCGGCCCGACAAAGAGCTCGGTCACACCCCCAACGCCAACCCCCCACCCCCGGGGGGGAGGGGGGCTGGCCGAGCACTTTGCCAGGGCCGGTTTTCATTCCCAGTCCGGCCCTAGGTCCAGGACCGTCAGAGCCTGGCCTGAGCTGGCCTGCCATAGACGTTCCCTTTATGTGGGTGGCGTCATTGTAATCGTCCTTTAAGTGTCAGATTAAGTATCAGATTTAGTAACAAACAGCATTCCCTAGGCAGTCCTTCTAGGCTAGGGTAAGTCATAGCAAACGTTTAAAAAAAAATTCGATCAACTTTAATACAGCTTAAAAAGTTATTTTGAAATTCAAGAAAAATTTAAAAGTTGAATGTTGAAATGGTACTTAACAGAGCAGTACATAACACACAACATCTATTTAAATAAAACACACACACACATCCTCGTAGAGTTTACCCCATTATTCACCTCTCCATGCGTGGTGGTGTGTTTCATTTCCATTTCTCTGGTCATACAAAACGTGGCTCGCGCTTCTGTGAAAAATATTATCCTCAGGGCCATCATGTCATTTTGGTGGAAAAATCGGACATTTCAAGTGCGATTTATGTTTTGTATAGATGGCTTTCTTCTGCCACAATCGAAAATCGAAAATCAACATACGGAATGCCACAAATTCCGAGCCGAAACCAGAGAGCAGCTACTCAAAATGGACAAGCTAATGGGGATAATCAGAGCTAAAAACGAGGATTTGGAGGCACGATCGCGCCGCAATAACCTACGCGTCACAGGCATTCCGGAGACGACCGCCATCACTAAGATGGAGACTTACATCACCGACCTGCTTCGCGAATTGTTTTATCCGCACCTATCAGTGGTGTTTGCAGTGGAACGGGCACACCGGTCGCTGGGGCCGAGACCTCCTGTAGGGACTGCGCCTATGCCAATCATTGCGCAATTATTGAACTATCAAGACCGGGATCTGGTCCTTCGTCTGGCAAGGGAAAAAGGCTGCATCACCCATAAGGGCAATACTTTGTAGTTTTACCCGGACTTCACACCAGCGGTGCAGGCGGCCCGACGAGAATTCCTCCCTGCTAAGCGGATACTGCTCCAAGCACAGATTCCATATTCTCTCCTTTATCTGGCCAAGCTGAAGGTCTCGGTGGATGGCAGTCCTCATTTCTTCACTGACGCAAAATCGGCGCTCAAATTTGCAAAGCACATGGGAGGCAAGGCATCCAAGCAGCTGCAGAAAGAGGCAGAGATGCGGCTGGAGGCCACCTGAGCGATAATGACTGACTTGGGGTTCAGGCAGATCAGGTCGTTTTACCCCTTTTCTAGGTTTGCCCGGCGTTAGCCGCTTCTCACCCAACTCACGATTACCAAATAAAGAGGCAGGCGCTGGAGACTGGAAAGAGGGAAACAGGAGTTTATTTCCGACGGAAACAGAACACGTCAAATCAGACAACAGGGTATCTTCTCGAGGTGCTCTCTCCGCATCTCTGAGGCCTGGCCTCTTATACACATGTTTATGGCTTTATTACATTTATGACATCCGTGGTATTGCTTAGAAGTTCACAAAGGCATCTTTGGAATCCCTGGTTCAGGCCCGTTCACACACATATCTGCATTAGAGGTCCCCACCCAAATCACAGCATGATGGCTATCGCGCAGCTGGACATTCCGCTGGGAACAGGAACGTGGGCGATCGGTCGGATCTAGGGGGAGGGTGAAGGCATTGATTAATCCCCGCTCCTTTGATGTGGGGCGAGGTCCTACTGTAGGGGGCAATAAACTGCATCTGCTTGAGCTAAGTGATGGCCTGGGATCAGGCCGGACAATCGGGCAGGGAGGAAGAGGTTATCAAAAGGTCCTGTTCTATGAATGAGATGAAACAGTGAGGGGGGTTTCAGCACGGGATGTGGCTCGGAGACAGGGTCGCGCTGGAGGTGCGTTTATGACCCAAGCAGGAGAGACCGGGGGTTGTCGGGGATGCTTGCGAGGCTGGGAAGTGAGGGGGAGAGAGAGAGACGCTGGCTATCGGGAGTGGGCAGAGAGGCCATGGCAATCAAAATGGTTGCTGCTTACGCGCACTTATGGATCTGAAAAGGACAAGATGGCGCCGATAATGTTTACGCCACAATCCAGATTTTAACAGTCCTCCCTTTTCAACATATCTAGCCAGCTTGTCAATTTATGTCTATCCCCATTATATTACGTATTTCGATATCATACAAAGCGTTCATACGTTCAGTGTCGAGATTCGGAGTCTTAGGGCACATGTAGTTAGCGATGAGTGAGCACAAAGGTGGCAAGCATTGAATACCTAGGCAACACCCACACAGTACCACGACCGGTATCAATATAAATGTAAACAACCTCCATCCCCAGTCCTTCAAAATACCCCAAAACCAGCTCCCAAGCGACCATCCTTCTTGCTCCTGGTGAACCTCTGAGGAAAGTCTGTGGAGGTGCTCGATTGCTTTGTAGACTGAGGGCGAGTTATCTGGCACGTAGGTGCAACAGCTGGATCCGATGATGCGGCATGCTCCTCCACGGTCAGCTAGAACCACATCTAGAACAAGGCGGTTCTGAAGGGCCACCAGGCAGACTGCCTGAAGCTCGGCTGTATTGTTAGTGAGGATGCCAGCCGTGATGTTCATGGTCGTTTCTACTGCCTGGGTCAGGTGTCGGATGGCGCGGCTGTTTGCCATTGGGCCCCACAGAGGAACAAGTCCCTTCACTGCATCCAGGAACTGTGCTCCGGTGGAGTCGGCTTGTTCAATGTCTCTTGCGCGCTTCTGCCGGTGATGGTTTGCTGGAGCCACGTACGTTGGAGGGAGAACGAAGGCGACGTAGCAGGTACCCCCCCAACTTTTTGGAAGCCAAGTGTAAGCTTTGGTGCCACAAACAAAGTACATATTCGGAGAAGCAACAAAGGAGGGGGGGTCGATGGAGTCCAATGTTCTGGTGATGTGGCAGGAACTGTGACCCACCGGTTGTGTTCCCAAGCCTTCGAGGCACACGAGGCCCGTGACATTGATAACAGACAGAGCCACCGTCAGAGTGGCAGCAGTTCGTTTCCGTAAGTAGGAGAAGGTGGGTCTGGCCGGATTATGGAACACCTGCATTTCGACTCGCTCCTTGGCAGGGATATCCATCTGGAAAGAGGAGCCAGAGGTCAAAGGACAAAAGGGAGCAGAAGTCCTTCCGGTTTTGTTCAGCCAGAACCCGTGGTAGAAGTGCGACACTGTTTGACCAGAAGTGGCGTTGTCCTTGTAGCTCTCTTACAAGAGGGTCAACCAGGCAAGGCAAGAACCGTGAACCGAGAAAGGGGAGGGGATGAAAGGGATGGAGTGTCCAGTGGCATGCGGGAGCAACCCGCAGATCCAGCAGTTTGTGGCATTGGCGGCAAGGTTGTGCTGGTGCAACAGTTGTACGAAGGAATTGTTCCAGAACTCCTTACGCCTTTCTCGGAGCTGAGGCGAAAGGGAGATCAGGTGATGTTCTTTCATAGTGGTTGGCTGTGCAGTGGTCAGCAATATCTGATGAGCGGGTGCGCTCTCTTCCATGATCCAGAAGGAAGTCATGAGGAGGAGGCAAAAGAGGAGGACAATGAAAAGAGCAATTGTCTTCGATTTGTGTATACTGTCAGTCTTTGGGTTTCGATAACGGGTATTTCCTGTTGCTTCCGTCGTCTTCTTATCTGGCGCTTCCATCATCTTCTTATCTGGCGCTTCCATCATCTTCAAGGTGCTCGGTAGTGGGCAGAACCGCTGACTTCGTTTAGCCTCTCTTCGGGTAACCCTTGGTTGTGTTTAGGCTACCGTTCTGAGATTCAACTTAGTCTGTGGTCTACTTAGCCGAAGCTCCCTCCTTTCGACGCAGGAAATACCCTTCCCTGGATGGCACAGTGGGATCAGAGAATTTTGCAAGTTCGAGTGCCTCGGTATCAGGATAAAAGTTCAATGATGGCCGGTCTTTGTTCAGCAGTTCTTCTTGGGTGCGGACGTTTTCTGTCGTGGTCAGGGTCGAGGAGACATTCTTACAGTGGTGTGCGTGCAGCCAGTGTCGCTTCCCCTCCACTCGAAGAGCCGTTCGGGTGGTAATCAGTACTTGCCAGGGGCCCGTCCACGGGGGTTCCAGACTCTTTGTCCGTTGGAAATTCCGGATCAGCACATAATCTCCGGGTTGGATATCGTGACCCGGACCCCTGGAAGCATCGGGGATGGCCTGCTGCACCTGCTGATGAATGACAGACAACGTTTTAGTAAATTTGCACAAGTAATCAGACAGTAGGACGTCCGGGACGTCGTGAATGGAGGTCGGTTTAGGGGCAGTCCAGAGGTTCATCGGTCGCCCAAATACAACCTCGTAGGGGGTCAAATGGTGCTTAGTGGGAGTGGAGCGCATCGATAGCAATGCCAGTGGGAGGGCATCTGGCCATTTAAGTCCTGTGGTGGCCACTATCTTTGACAGTTTTAGTTTCAGTGTGGCGTTGTGTCGCTCAACTAAGCCAGCAGATTGGGGGTGAAAAACTGCATGAAACCTCTGTTTTACACCCAACCCTTTCAAGATTATTTGGATAACTTCAGCTATGTAGTGGAGGCCGTTGTCGCTCCATAGAATTCGATAAAGACCGTAGCGAGGGAAAAACTCTTTCAGCAGTACCTTGGCAGTGGTCATGGCAGTGTTATCACGGGTTGGATAGGCTTCTACCCATTTGCTGAAAGCACACACAATGACTAATACATACTTCAGGCTTTGGCATCTTTCTAGTTGGATGTAGTCCATCTGGAGGACCTCCAAAGGATGGTCGGGGACCCCAAACCCTCCCCGGGGTACCACAGTTCCTTTCCCAGGGTTGTGTTGCAAACAGATAAGGCATTGCTGGACCAGGCGTCTGGCTGAGTCGGGGATTTTGTCGTTGTGCCAGACCTTGGAGATGAGTTCGATCATGGGGGCTGATCCTATGTGTGCAGGGGAGTGAGCCATAGTCAGTATGGGGATCAGGTATGAATTGGGTAGCAACCATTTGTTTGTGTCCTTTGTCCGCCAGCAGCCTTCCTCGTCCTTCAATCCCACCCGTGCCCATTCAGTCAATTTGTGTGGTGAGCTGGCCATCTGGATGTCCCAAATCGTTTCCCTAGCGTCAGTTCATTTTTCTGCTTGTGACCGGGTCGTCGTCCTATTCTCAGCTGTGGTTCGGGCAGTGATGTCGGCCAGCGCGTTTCCCTGTCCGACTAAGTCTGTCACCTTCTTGTGTGCCTGACATTTGATTACCGCTAATCGTTTGGGAAGGAGAACCGCTTCAATCAGGGCGGAGACTAAATCTCCGTGGAGGATGGGCGTGCCGTGGGACGTCAAGAATCCCCTTTCCCTCCATAAGAGTGCAAAATGGTGAACCACTCCGAAGGCGTACTGGCTGTCCGTGTAAATGTTTGCAGTAGTCCCTGTCGCTATAATACATGCTCGTGTGAGGGCAATCAGTTCTGCCGCCTGTGCGGATCGCTGCGCGATGCGGGCAGTTTCAACTACGGTTTGGGTTGTGGTAACTGCATAGGCAGCTGAGGTGGTGCCGTCGGGGAGTTTTATGCAAGAACCGTCTACCCATAGCTCTCCGTCAGGGTCTGTGAAGGCGGTGTCCCGGAGGTCAACTCTACTCCTAGTCTGTTCGTCTGTGAGGGTCACACAGTCATGTAAAGGGGGGACGTTCGGGTCGTTTTCGGGCAGGGGCAACAAGGTGGCTGGGTTCAGTGTGGTGCATCTTTTCAGCGTAATGTGGGGTGCAAGCAGGGTTAGTTCGTACCCGGTCAGTCGTGCGCTGGTCAGGTGTTGCGTCTTAGTCTGGTTTAGGAGGGTGTCAACAGCATGGGGCACTAATACCGTGAGGGAATTCGAGAGTACGATCCCCTCACTTTGTCGGATAGAGACAGCAGCGGCAGCTACGGCTCGAAGGCAGGCAGGCAAGGCTCTCGCTATGGGGTCATGGGTGGCAGAAAAATAGGCACATGGTCATTGCTTGGGGCCAATAGTTTGCGTCAGGACAGACAAAGCGCACCCCTCCCTTTCGTGAGTGTAGAGAGAGAAGGGTTTGGTGTAATCGGGGGTTCCTAGGACTGGCGCAGAGCAAAGGGCGTCTCGAAGCTCTTTGAAGGAGGATTGGCATTCGGGGGTCCAAGGGAGCGGGAAGGGGACATCTTTGGCTAGTAGGGAAAGTAGTGGCTTTACAATGAGGCTGAAATTTGGCAACCACTGCCGGCAGAAGGAGGTGAGGCCTACCAGGGAGCGGACTTGTTTCTGGGTCTTTGGGACAGGGGTTTCTAGAATGGCCTGAATTCGATCGGGTGTAAGCTTTCTCCCATCTTTGGACAAGAGGTGGCCTAGGTAGGTGACCTGGGGTCGGCAGAATTGCAACTTCTTCTTGGAGACCTTGTGGCCATTTTCCGCAAGGAAGTGCAAGAGTTGGATGGTGGCTGTGACCGCAAGTGGAGTGGTGTCGGCCGCCAAAAGGATGTCATCGACGTACTGTACCAACACCACTCCTTCCGGTAGCTGAACGGCGTCCAGCTGCCTCTTGAGGGCCTGACTATAGATGCTGGGGCTTTCTGTGTAACCTTGGGGAGCTCTACAAAATCTATATGAGCGGGATTTTAACGTGAAGCCGAAAGGGTAGCGGCTGTCCGGGTGGATGGGGATGGAGAAGAAAGCGTTTTTGAGGTCTATTACAGTGAAGGTGGTGGCTGTGGAAGGAATCAGGGTCAGAATGGTGGCGATATCTGAGACTACAGGGTACTGAGGTACAACTACCTTGTTGACCTCTCGAAGGTCGATGATGAAGCGGTACGCTTTCTCATACCCTTCGCCCTGCTTCTTCACAATGGGTAGGATAGGGCTGTTGCAAATATTGCTGACTACTTCCTCTACCACTCCTGCCTCTACCAGGGACTGGATTATCATCACCAATGCCTTCTCACCTTTGGGCGATATCCGATATTGTGGGAGTTTTGGGAGCATTGCATCTTGGCGGACAGTTATGCGCACGGGGTCGATCATCATTCGTCCTACATCAGCGTCAGTTTTAGCCCATAGATACAGAGGTAGAGAGTCAAGTAAGGATGCGTCAGTATCAGAGATGGAGAGCATGTGTCGTGCATGATGATGTCTGAGCAGAGTCGGGTTATCGTACAGAATGACTCGAACCCCGTCCTGTGAACACCTGATAGTAGCTCAGAAATGCTTTAGTAAATCAAGTCCCATAATGGCATTGGGGGTGTTGGAGGAAAGCAGAAACGTCGTGTCAGTGGGGTTACTGTCCAAGTCGAAGGAAACCGGTGCGGATAAAGGGTTAGTGGAGGGCGTTCCATCAAAGCCTATTGATGTTATGTGTGAGCCAGACAAGGGTGCCCTTGGAATCAGTCGTTTAGATAACGCACTACGTGTCGCGCCAGTGTCTACCAGAAATGGAGACTTCGTACCTAGGACCTTAGCGGTGACGTAAGGACCTTGCTGGTCAACATAGAGCTCGACTGGATCCCTTCCTTGCCCTTGGCAGTCCTATGCAAAGTCGTGAGTGTTGTCGCAGTCAGACTGTTGGCACTGATTCTGTTGGGGGCGGTCAAATGTGTTCGGTCTGCCAGGTCTGTCATTGTTGGTGTCGTGGGTGTGCCCTCGTCCCTGCCCTCTAGTCTTGGGGCCATTTGCCATGTCCCTTGTCTCTTTATTTTTAATCATTTCCAGGAGGACCGGGCATTGAGACTTCCAATGGCCAAATCCTTTGCAAAACGCACACTGGTTCTCATCGAGGTCTGTTCGTGGAGCGCCGGGTGTGGGTGTGCGGTCTCTAGGGGGTGCATTTGGTTGGTAGTTTCCTCTATACCGTTCCCTTCCTGTCGTCACTCCCTGCAATTGAGCAATCATCACTCGTTCTTTCAAGTCCTTTTTCTTTTTCTCAGTCGCCCTCTCGTTCTCGTTCTTTTGGTGTTCGTAATACTGAGCCATCTGAAGGATAGCTGCAGGTTTGGAGGCCCCCCAACTACTCTCGCTCGTCTGTAACTTTTGGGAGACCTCTTGCGATAGACCCTTTACGTAGTTTTGCACGAATAGGTGTTGTCCGGTTGCAGTGGTCATGTCTTGGCCACTGTAGTCGGAGAACACCGTCTCAAATCGGGAGAAGTATTCTGATACGTCTTCCTGGGGTTTCTGACGGCAAGCCGTGACTACCGACCAGTCTACCTTCTTCTCTGGGATCAATGTCTTTAGCTTCTGAACTATTTTGTCCGGGAGTTCCAGTATGTCTTTTACAGGTTTCTTTCCGGGCTCCCGTTGCCTATCTAGTTCACTGAGTTGATTCCAGGTATGTCCGAACAGATCTGTGTGGTCGGTTTTCCGGATTTGCTTCCACACGTCAGCCGGCAGACATAACCCGAAAAACAAGTCAATGTCCGCTAGAGTCATTATGGTTGAGCCCAATGCTGTACCTAGTTCGGTATAAAATGCTGTCGGGTTCTTTCTTAAATCGGGTAGGGTTTGCCTAAAAGTTAAAATATCTTGCCGATCCCATGGTTGATAAACCCAGTTGTACACAACCCTCCCCTTTGCATCTGCATGGTTGATATCGTCGTTCGTTCCCTGACCTCGTGGGGGAACCCAGTAGGGGGCGGCTTCTCTGATAGGCATCATAGATTTGCCTACTTCTGATGGGGACCCCGTCGTCTCGGGAACTGTACTCTTAACTTCTGGTTTCTGTTCCGTGAGGGGGCGGAAAACCTCAAGCGTTTGCATGAAGAGGTCCGCCGCGTCACGCTCGGCCTCGTCTCCAATATCGACTTTTCTATATAACGCTGTCAGTTTAGCAGGACCCCAATTCTGATACCTATCCTCATATGCGTTCAGAGTGTGGTAACTAAACCGTAAAATGAAATGCCGTCTGTGGCTACCGGCATGTGAATTGTGCATATCCATCGTGTATTCTTCGCTCTCCTTCCGGTCTACCAGTGCCTTTACTATCTTGTCAATTCCCTCCCGTTCATCTTTGCTCAATCTATTCGGTCTAGCCGGTGGCTGCTTGTTATTCTCGGGTCCATCTGATGTTGTTACTAATGTGGCCGGAGCGGAGGCCGTGAGGGCTGGGGCACTAGCTTCAAGGTTATTCTCATTTGCACTCGGAGCTGGCAAGTGCTGTACTAGGGGTTGGGAGGGGGCATATGGGGGGGGCATATAGATGATCGGAGGACCTAGCAGCAGCTCATCGTTCGCCCGTTGTTTGGAGGTCAGCTCAGGGTAGAGCGTAGAGGGGGTCCTAACAGGACACTGGCCTGTCGACTCAGATTCCTGTTTTTGTCTGGCTTCCTCCCTTTCTTTTATCTCTTCTTCTAGTTTCTTAGCGGCCAGGTGGGCTGCCTTTCGTAACTCTTTTCCTATTCTTGCTTCTTCTCTTTTCTTTTGTTGCTCTGCTTCTTTGCGCCACATGCCGAAACTATCAAGCATAGTGGGCGTGGTTTTATTGTTACAAAGGGCTGTTTCCAGCACGCTTATTCTTGTGTCATCGAAGGATCCTATCAGTGGCCACTGACTTTCCTGATCCTTTTTAGTATATTTATTCCATAACTTACTATAAGCTACGGCGACTAGTCCATATTTTAAAAACATATCCTTATTAGGGGTGCCCTCCAGAGGAGCCGGATGATCCACCTCTAATAAGCGGTCCGGGCTGAACCAACTACTGACCAATGGGGAGAAGATAGGCATGACGGGTTACAACGGGGACAAAAGTCTGCACTACCTATCCTTCACTACTTTGTGAAGACTGGACAGAATATTTCTATTCTGCAGTATTCGCAAAATAGGGAATACCCAAAGAGAGAACCAATATCGAACAATTAATGTCCGTTCAATCAAACAATCAGTGGCGAGAAAGAAATAGGCACGACGGGTTACAACGGGGGCAAAGGCCTGCGTTACCTATTCTTCACTATCTGCAAAGGAGGACAGAATACTTTTATCCTTCCCCGTTTGTAGACAGAAAATTCTCGAGAAAACAATCCTCGAACAAACAATGTTCGGGCAAACAATCAATCAGTGGGGGAGAAAGATAGGCACGATGGATTACAACGGGGGCAAAGGCCTGCGTTACCTACCCTTCACTACCTGCAAAGGAAGAGAGAATACTTTTATCCCTCTCAGTTTGCAGACAGAGAATCTCCAAGAGAACCAACAATTCGGAGAGTAATACTAGTATTTTCCAATCAAACAATCAAATATTTCCCAGTTTGTCGTGTTACACGACCTTACCCGGACCGTATGGACAGTTTCTCGTCTTCCGCTTCCAGCGCCCGATCGTCCTCTATTCTCCGTAATTGCTGTGGCACTCCTGATGGTTCCCAGTCAGGACCGTAGATCACTCGAGAGAGGTCTGCTCGGAACCAGTGAAGTTCGGATGATCGGCTGACAGACGAGGGTCTATCGGGCAGGTGCACTTCCCGATCGTTGCAGTCGTTCACTCCATCGTCGGGACCTCTCCCACTGGATCCACGTGTCGCTGATGGGCCCCACGTTTGGGACGCCAATTGATGAAAAAGGGTTCAGGCAGATCAGGTCGTTTTACCCCTTTTCTAGGTTTGCCCGGCGTTAGCCGCTTCTCACCCAACTCACGATTACCAAATAAAGAGGCAGGCGCTGGAGACTGGAAAGCGGGAAACAGGAGTTTATTTCCAACGGAAACAGAACACGTCAAATCAGACAACAGGGTATCTTCTCGAGGTGCTCTCTCCGCATCTCTGAGGCCTGGCCTCTTATACACATGTTTATGGCTTTATTACATTTATGACATCCGTGGTATTGCTTTGAAGTTCACAAAGGCATCTTTGGAATCCCTGGTTCAGGCCCGTTCTCACACATATCTGCAGTAGAGGTCCCCACCCAAATCACAGCATGATGGCTATCGCGCAGCTGGACATTCCGCTGGGAACAGGAACGTGGGCGATCGGTCGGATCTAGGGGGAGGGTGAAGGCATTGATTAATCCCCGCTCCTTTGATGTGGGGCGAGGTCCTACTGTAGGGGGCAATAAACTGCATCTGCTTGAGCTAAGTGATGGCCTGGGGTCAGGCCGGACAATCGGGCAGGGAGGAAGAGGTTATCAAAAGGGCCTGTTCTATGAATGAGATGAAACAGTGAGGGGGGGTTTCAGCACGGGATGTGGCTCGGAGACAGGGTCGCGCTGGAGGTGCGTTTATGACCCAAGCAGGAGAGACCGGGGGTTGTCGGGGATGCTTGCGAGGCTGGGAAGTGAGGGGGAGAGAGAGAGACGCTGGCTATCGGGAGTGGGCAGAGAGGCCATGGCAATCAAAATGGTTGCTGCTTACGCGCACGTATGGATCTGAAAAGGACAAGATGGCGCCGATAATGTTTACGCCACAATCCAGATTTTAACACTGGGGCGTGCTGAGGTCTCCGCAGATCTTCTGACCACCTTGTATAATGCAAGGTAGTAAGCTGGCATCGCTGCGCCTCCAAGGGAAGGATCCCTATTTTTGATGTGTACTTATTGGTGGGTGGAATTTGGGGAGGGTAATCTTCAACATAATTGTGGGGTTGGAGTGGGTGGAGGGGGGATGGTTGGGGAAGTTTGTTTTTTTAGTGCTGGTCTAACCACTTATTGGTGCAGAGATGTGGTTCTCTTATGCCATGCCCTGGATTGCTGTTGACAGATGTTATGCTGTAGTTGTGTACACATCCTGATTCTATGTTAAACTGTTTAACTTGGAATGTCTGAGGACTCAATGATGGCAGGAAAACAAGATTGGTACATGCATATTGGACCCGTCATAGTATTGATATATGCTTACTACAAGAAACGCATTTAAATAACGCACCGTCCCCTAGACTCCGTCATGGCAGATGGGGACATGTATACTCGGCCATATATTCCAGCTTTGCTGTATTGATCAGGAAAGGGTTGGATTGGAGAGAAGGGTTGGTACAAAGGGATCCAGAGGGACGTTATGTTCTGGTGCAGGGACTCCTATATGGTAGATCTATCCTCATTGTAGCAGTATATGGCCCAAACACTGATTCCCCTGACTTCTTTCATGCTTTATGGTCCAAAGTTAGGGCGCTCGGATGCGACACGATTCTATGGGGAGGCGACTTAAATGTGATGATTGAAGATGTAATGGACAGGAAGGACAGGAAGGACTCTCCACCCAGCGGCAAGTGAGGCGCTGCGGGGGATAATATCTGAAGGCGATCTTGTTGACATTTGGAGGAGCAGAAACAACCTATTGAGGGATAGTACTTGCATTTCTAATCACTACAATGCGTGGTCCCGCTTAGACTTTTGGCTACTGTCCAGAGACTTGGCTACTTACACCACTGAGGTCAAGCATCTGCCGCGCTCCTTGTCAGATCACGCTCAATGCCTGTTGCAAATCTCACTACTAAACGTGCCTAGACATGCGTTCTCCTGGCGTCTTCCTCCACATGCTCTGCTAGATGAAGTCCTTAAGGCAGAGGTTAGGCAGGATATCGAAGACTACTTCCAGATAAATACTGGGTCTGTAGACGCTGTAGGTAACCTGTGGGACGCATTTAAAGTAGTAATCCGCGGAAAGTGTTTTGCCCGTCAGGCGGGGGTCCTTAAGGCTCTTCGAGGGACACTGGCGTCCCTGGAGTCTGAAATCAAGTCCCTTGAGACGCGGTATTTCATTGCGGGAGATAGTTACACTGCGGGCCTGCTTAAAGCCAAGCTATTGGAATATGCTGATGAGGCACAACAGGAGGTTAAGTTCCTTGGGAAATATGTGGAGTCCCGAAGATATGGAGAGGGGGACAGGCCAGGGAGAGCATTAGCTGCAATGACTAGGCCACCACGAGCTGCAACGTATATCCATGAATTGCGCGACAAATCTGGCACTGTCATCAGAGGCTAGAATGAGATTCTTCAGGCATTCTCGGGTTTTTATTTTAATTTGTATACTGCTACTCAGACTGCCTGCCCAGAGGGATTGGATGCTTTTCTTGACTCGATCAGCCTAGCCTGATTCAATGACACATACAGAAAGTATATGGATCTCCCGATCTCCGCTGAGGATGTTCCCCAAGTCATCAACAGTCTACCGTTGGATAAACTTCCTGCCCTGACGGCCTCACTACTGCTTTTTACAAAGCATACGCTGAGGAGCTGGCTCCACAGTTGCTAGCGGTATACGAGGAAGCGCTGGAGGATGGGAAATTGCCCGACTCTATGAGGGAGGCCATGATAGTTACACTGTTAAAGCCTGGAAAACCAGAAGATGATTTAGACTCCTACAGACCCCTTTCTCTGATTAATGTCGATGTTAAGATCTTTGCCAAACTAATAGCTAACAGGCTTCAACCCCTATTGCCCCTTATTGCCCTTCCTGACCAGTCAGGGTTCATTCCAGGACGCTCAACTTCGCATAATCTTCGCACAATCTTTTCCACATTTATTTATTTATTTATTTAATTTATATGGCGCGTTATAACCACAGGGGTCTCTAAGCGCTGTCTGTCCAGATTTACATGATAAGATGTTACATACACTTGAAACCAGCTGCGCACCTAAGATCTGCTCCATGCTTGTGTAAACAATACAGTTTTTAATTTTTTCCTGAAGGAAAGTAGGTTACTTTCCTTCCTGAGCTCTGGGTCCAGTTTGTTCCAAAAAGCTGGAAGCGTGTTGGAAAACGCACGGCCCCCCACCGTGGTCAATTTGAAGCGGGATTGGGACAGGAGAGTGGCGTCCGATGAACGCAAAGTCCTACCCGGTGTGTAGGGGGATAATCGGGATTTCAGGTATTTTGGTGCTTTCCCATACCGAGCCTTGTGAGCGATGCACAGCCCCTTAAAGACAATTCTCTGACGAATTGGGAGCCAGTGCAGCTCCTGCATCAGGGGAGAGGCATGAGCAGTCCTGGGTTTTTTGAATATCAGCCTGGCAGCATCATTCATCACTCCCTGTAGTTTGTCCAGCAGCCGCTGTGGCAAACCTAAATATAGGGAGTTCCCGTAGTCCAGCCTTGCCAAAATTGTGGCTGAAACCACGTGTCTCAGAGTAGAGAATGAGAGAAGGGCAGAGATCTTCCTTAGTTGTCTTAAGAGGCCTATGCAGGTACCTACTACGGTGGTGACTTGTTTTTCCATGGACAATTTATTGTCCACGTATAGGCCTAAGCTTTTAACCGCAACTGCCGGTTTTGGTGGTACACCCAGTTCTATTGGCCAAAATTTCTCGCTCCAAGGGTTACCCGAGATGGAGATGGGCAACACTTCCGTCTTATCCGGATTGACTTTCAGAGAGTTCTCGGACATCCAATTTACTGTAGTTATCAGTATATCCTGTTGCATTATTTACATCCCAGTGTCCACGCAGTGGTAGTGTTTTTAGATGCAACAAAGCCATTCGACACCCTGGAGTGGACCTATCTATTCTCCATCTTAACTAGGATGGGATTCAGTCCGCTCTTTCTTAACAGTATCAAATTGTTGTACACAGCCCCTTGCGCCAGGATAAAAGTGAATGACCTCATTTCTGACCCCTTTCCTGTCTCGCGAGGTACGAGGCAGGGATGCCCCCTATCCCCGCTACTATTTGCCATAGCTATGGAGCCGCTTGCAGCTCATATCCGCCAACACCATACTGCGCGGGGGATAGGGTTCAGTTTGAGGAGTCTACTGATCTCCTTATATGCAGATGATGTGACCCTCTATCTAATTAACCCTGAGCTGAATCTAGATCCTGTGCTGCGCGAATTTATTCGCTTTGGTGGTCTGGCCGGAGTTTGTATTAATTGGTCCAAATCGGTTGTGTTCCCCTTGACGGACGGTACCCCGCAGGTAACCTCGGAGTTCCCTTTGAAATGGGAAGCAGAAGAGGGTAAATACTTAGGCGTCTGGATCAGTAGGAACCTCCAGGAAATATGGAATCTGAACTATGGTGTTGCCATGACATGGCTGGAAGGCAAAGTGAAAATGTGGGCAGGGCTGCCTTTATCGCTCACCGGTAGGATTGCATTAGCAAAAATGATCATATTACCCAAATTCCTGTACCTATTTGTGAATATCCCGATCCCGCTCACGTCCTATTTTTTTGCTACTTTAAGATCACAACTTGTGACATTGGCATGGGCGGGTGGACAGGCAAGGGTCTCTTGGGATATACTCATGTTGCCATTGAAAAGAGGACTGCTGGGAGCCCCAGACATGCACCTATATGCTTGTGCGCCCAGGCCCAATTCCTCCATTTCTGGATACACCCGACCCCATTCCAACCACACGTTGCTGTGGAAATGGAAGTGGTTGCGCCGACCCCGCTGTCGGTGGCCATCTGTGCGAAGGCGAAACGTCCCAGAGGAGATGTAGACACGGGTGAAACGCTGAGATGGGTGTGGGATGAATTGCAAAAAAAGGCAGGGTCCCTTTGATGTACGCTCCCTCTCTATCTCTAGCTCAGAACCCTCTGCTACCATGCCTCAAGGGGGGAATTAGTCAACCACTGCAGAAGAAGTTAGGCATTCACACGTTTGAAGATTTGTTCCCAAATGACGAGTTCCTTTCCCCTCCGGAGGTTGTAGCAGGGCAGGCTCCATCCTTTGCGGAGTTATTCCTATACCATAAACTGAAATCAGCGTGCCGTGCACTGAGTAGTGAATTCCCGCTGGCTCCCCAGACATTCCCTGCATTGGAGACCTTGGTGAGCTCCCCATTCCCCAAGAGATTGGTGACTAGGTTATACAAGCAGATGCAAAATGGTCTTCCGGGTGATCAGCCCTTAGCGCTACAACGTTGGAATGCAGACTTGCCGGTCCCGCTAACTGAGGAGCAATGGGACTTCTCTTGTGGACAATTAACTGAACTTTCTCCCAATTAAGGACTGCGATTAATCCACTTTAAATATTTGCACAGGCTCTATAGGACACCACTTAGTCTCCACAGAATGGGGCTCCGGGAGACTGATGGATGCTGGAGATGTGGATACTCCCCAGCGACGTTCCTACATATGGCATGGGCTTGCCCTAAGCTTGACGAATACTGGACCTCGATCTTTGAGGCAATCAATCAGATACTAGGACGCACAGATGTCCCATACCCCGAGTTGGGTGTGCTGGGGTATGTCAAGGAAACATTTCCCAAATTCAGAAAACTGCATGCACTGTTACTACTATATGATAAAAGACGAATTGCAATACACTGGGGGCGGTGCAGGGTGCCTTCGGTCAAAGATTGGTTAACAGATGTCACCTATGGGCACACTCAGTTGGGGATTTTCTGGGAGTTGATGCCACCCTCTTCCAGACCGCGTGATATCTGGGATCCGTTTACGGCATGGGTGAATGAAAGGCAGAATGCAGCGGATAAGGCAGAGGCAGACTAATGATGACGATTGCTATGGGATGCTGGGATATTTTGAGGGGCGTTGTGTTATGGTACTTGGCCGGCTGCTTTTTGTATTTACTGTGTAGACGGGGTAGGTCTGTAGGGATTATGTTTGTGCTATGGGTGGGACAATTTGTGATGCCTATATAATTGTATTGTTGGAATATTTTAATGCTGAGATGAAGTCCTTGTACACTTACGGCTGTTTCTTTTGTTTCTATTTCCTGTTTTAATTATCTATTATTTCTTCTTGTTGTATTACGAGATCTGTCAATAGAGGGGCATGTAATTATGATTGAGTTCATTTCTGTTTCCGGTACCACGAACCTGCACCAGACGTTGATTATGCAATATGTACTGACTAGCACAAGTTGTTTATGCAATGTTTTTCTGCATGCAGTTCGAAAAATGCTAATAAACAGACATTTTTAAAAAAAGGAATACACTATCCGCCGTGACAATGGGTGAAAACAACAAAAGAATGCACCTCAGTAGAGATAGTAACGTTGTGCATAGGTGAGGTAGGTGAGGTAGAGATAAGAAGTACTCCATCCAATGAACGAAAACCTCACGGCACCCTAAGTAGGGTAAAAATGTGAAACTAAACATAGTGCACGAGAGAAAACAAAACACTGTTGTGTACTGTACAATAATATGAAAATTTGTGAGGATTAAACTATACTCCACTGTACCATACTAAGAAAAACATTATGCACTGTGAGAGGAAACTAAAACACGAAAACTAGAAGTTGCAATCAGAGAAATACAATGTGCAGAGTAAACAAAATGTGTTGCACCCTGAAAGCAAAAGTATACTATGCACAACATTAAAAAGGAATACAGTATGATTAATGCCCAAATGAACGTATGTGAAACATAAAGTTTTCCGAAAACTTGCACATAAATGAGGCATTTGACACATAACAAAAAGATTGAATGCTATTTAACCAGGATCAATGGTGTGCCTGTCACAGCGATGAAAGACAAGCAATAGTTCTTTAACGGTGCATACTTGAAGGTAACCTGCAACAAATACATAACCCCAAAAAACAAAGCACTTGACATATTGTATTGTATTGTAATTGCATTTATATAGCGCTTACTACCCCTAGCGAGGCGTCGAAGCGCTTTTTCGGAGAGTAGCACGCTACTCCGGGACCCACAGAGTATTAGTGTTGAATTAGTATAGTGAAACATGCAAGTACATTTTAAGTGGTGGATAGGTTAGTCAGTTATTTGGATTTGGAATGATAGTAGAAGGACAGAGGAGGACAAAGGTTTGTATTTATTTATCGCTTGTTGACCAACACTATTCAGGAAGTCTATAAAGGATTAGTGGTGAATTAATATGGTGAAACATGAAGTAATTTATTAGTCTGTTACTTGGAGTGAGAAGGGTAGCGGATGGATAAAAGGGGAAGAGAGATGTGCATTCATATAGCACTTGTTACCCCTGATGGGTGTTGAAGCGCTTTTATGGCGAGTAGCATGTCACTCCGGACCCATAAAGGATTAGTGTTGAACATTAGTGTAGTATAAATATGAAGTAATTTGAGTAGTAGAAATGTTATTCAGTTATTTGGGCAGTATATTAGTATAGTTGAATATGGAATTTGAGAGGTGAGCATGTTAGTCTGTTAATTTTGATTGGAAAGGATAGTAGAGGGATAAAAGAGTGAAGGATTTCTTTTTTGTTTTTTAGGTCTTAGCAGTAGGAAGAGGCTTTTGGATGAGCACAAAGGAGTTTTGGAGGGGAGGAGTCAGAGGGAAGAGCTTAGAAAGGTTTCTCATTTAGCAATACCCAGCCCACACCATCCACATCCACAAACAGAGCACAACACTATGCACAGATTAATGTACCAGCATGCACCACAAACCCAACCAAACCACATCTACACACCCTACTATCCCAACTCCCACACATATCCACCATAACCCACAAACAGTACACAACTCTATCCTATACCACTAACCAATACACTGATCACTAACACAACGCCAATCAATACCATACATAACTACATCCCATTTAGACACACTCTCCCTGTTGTAATTACACCTAACTGACCATCTTTTATCACTAACAAACATATAATGATCCTTCATCAGTTGTCCAACAAACACCCTCCTCTCCCTTCTACCATAATAACACTAAAACACAACACACACACTGCACACCACCACACTTTGTAACTCTTGCAACAAACCAGTCTAAGATAAACACTCTCACCTCTACTTCATACCCTCCTACACACAACATACACTCTACTTATAAACACATCACCACCCCCTCTACGTCACAACCTCCTCTCACAAACACTACTTCACAACCAAATCCAGTGCATGAAACATGTACATCAGCACCCCTTTTCACTACACCTCAAAAGCAAAACATATCACACACACCAGCACAACAAGATCTACAGAGCACAACATCTCATAATATTTACCATCACAAAATACATACATATACCTACCTTTCAAACCACACAAAGGAACAAACTCCAATGCCAAGCTTTCACTGTTCCACCTCACCTAACACAGATACAGCAATACAGCACCTCTCTTCTAACCGCCTCTCATCCATTGGACAAATTAGAACATTACGACATGACCCACATGCTGCACCACCTCCACTGACTCATACACCTTCGGCCTTAAACACATGCAAAAAATATAAGCAACATGCCACACTTGCTCCTAAAGATTGAGAACCTAGCTAAATGAGGTAAAGGGCAGCATTTCTGGCCCTAGTACCGACCAGTCTCGAATAGGCTCAAACAGGCAACTACCCTTGTCCTCTTTGCCGTTAACAGGCTCAAACAGGCAACTACCCTTGTCTTCTCTGCCCTTAACAGGCTCAAACAGGCAAATACCCTTGTCCTCTCTGCCCTTAGCCTCGACGCCCGGGCTGAGACTCCCTAAGCCTGGCCTTTTTATAGCCCTAGTATTCAGGTGACCCCTTCAGCCAATGAGAACCCTAGCCCTAACATTATCAAATCACAATATTAGGCCTAAAAATCTAGAACCAATAGGAGGCCAGGACCTTACAGCCAATCTTAGCCCTAGTCCAAGCACCCAATTAGTTCAAAAACCCTGATCTCTACGTCCAATAAAGGCCTTAGCCCTACCAGTAGTCCCAACCCAAGCCGCCAATGGTATAGGTATCCCTAGTCCCTACTTCCAATGGAAAGCCTAACCCTACTCTTAGTCCCACAGCTAGTCCAACAACCAATCACACCAGAAGCCCTAAATAGCTACTTCCAATTAAGATCTAACCCTAGCCCTAGTCCCACCCTACTCCCAACAACCAATAACATAAGAAGCCCTAGTCCCTACTTCCAATAGAAATCCTAACCCTAGCCCTAGTCCCAACCCTACAATCGTTGAATCACAGACCCAGAAACCAATCAGATCCCTCAAATACCCAACCAATGAGGACATTAACCCTAACCCAATAGAAACACCAGATACAACCACCAATCAGTGTACACATGTGCCAACCACTAGCAGACCATATAAGGTCCCAGCGACCTCATACAAGGTTTGCTGGCCAGGGAGTTGGAAGCTGCTTATCCTGTTCAGAATCTCCTAGGAGACAGACAGGCTCAATCCACACTTTGGACTTCTGCAGGTAAAGGCTTTGCTAACTCGAAATCTAACAATACTGTTTGAATAAATTTTACTCCCCCTACTGGCCAAAAAACGAAGTGCACAGGCCCCAGTAAATACAGTTTAAACAGCTCACAGAGGCACCCTCTGATGTAGAATATCCCTGTTGCTGGGGGAGGGGGGGCAGGGGGGCTGGCCTCACTGGCTTGTGAACACAAAATAGTGGCTGGTGGTGCACTGTTTTAACACACAGGCCTTAGCACAGAGCAAAGGAGAAATTTGGAGGGAAAAAAGATTTGTCACCAAGGAATGAGAGGGACAAACTACAGAGGTTGGACTGCAAATCCCACAATTCAACAGGTTAAATGCAAGCAATCATGGGCAGGGAAAACCACAAGTTTAAAACACAAAACAGGTGATAACATATGCAATCACAGGCAGGTCAAAACTGCAATTTTAAACTATATCAACCACATGCAAAGACGGTAATCACAGAAAGGGAAAATCGTTTTTTAAGCAACTTTTGTTTTGGGAAGAGACAGCACTAGTCTGTCTCCTTACCACTTCCTGGACTCTATTCACTGCAATCTGGGGTACAGGTAGGCTGCAATTCACAAGATGGAGGAGAATGATTTGGGGTGCACCCAGCAAGACCTTATGGGGCCTGGGCTGGTGTGAGAGGAGGGCTCAGACTTTCCAGGTAGCTGAATAGCCAATGGTCTGCTGGCCTGGGGGTGGGGGATGGGCAGCTGCTTCTCCTGTTCAGAATCTCCTAGGAGACAGACAGGCTCAATCCACACTTTGGACTTCTGCAGGTAAAGGCTTCACTAACTCGAAATCTAACAATACTGTTTGAATAAAACTTTACTCCCCCTGCTGGGCAAAAAACAAAGTGCACAGGCCCCAGTAAATACAATTTAAACAGCTCACAGAGGCACCCTCTGATGTAGAATATCCCTGTTGCTGGGGGTGGGGGGGGGGGGGGCAGGGGAGCTGGCCTCACTGGCTTGTGAACACAAAATGGTGGCTGGGGGTGCACTGTTTTAACACACAGGCCTTAGCACAGAGCAAAGGAGAAATTTGGAGGGAAAACAGATTTGTCACCAAGGAATGAGAGGGACAAACTACAGATGTTGGACTGCAAATCCCACAATTCAACAGGTTAAATGGAAGCAATCATGGGCAAGGAAAACCACAAGTTTAAAACACAAAACAGCCAAGTTTAGTTGCAGACTAATAATGCTTAAATGATAAAAATTTGAAATGAAAAACAACTTTCTTTTTTAGGTCAGCGCTGTACTTGTGATAAGTTGCCTCTTCTAAAATCTCTGATTCCTTCCTCACCGATCGGCACTGTGCTGTGAAATCGACGTGCCCCAGACGTACACGTACTGAGCGTAGTGACGAGCCTTGTGTCAATCACCAGTAAAATGTCAGGATTACTGATGGCGCACGCAGTGCTCTCGCCGAATCCCTGTGCGAGTTCTACTGCGTCATCATTTCTCCATGGAGCTTGAAAGATGAAGATCTCCCGAACCAACAAACCTTTGTTAACGATCAGCTGGTGCCAGCTAAAGTGCACTGCTACGCATGCCAAGTTGACATCCTTAATAAATAACCAGACCCTCCCGCTAACCTCCTCACCTTGGTAAATATGTTCAGGATGTTAATATCAGCCGCTGGAGAAATAAGGAAATTTCTCTTCATAAAAAAAACAGCAGCTGGAGGAGGTAAGAGGATTTCAATTACAGAGTCCTTTAACTGAAAGTAATTTTCTCACGATCCCGTTTTATTTTCTAGTAATTCTGATCTTCCCTTTTTTTACAAATTGACTTCTTAATGACGAAGAATACCCCATGAATTTGAGGTTCACATACTTGCTGTGTGCATGCGTAGTCAGAACAAAAGTTAATGGGCTGAAGGCACAGCCAGCAGAGACATGAGCACACTTTTTAACCAGACAGTGTGCAGGCGAAGATAGGCTAACACTTGCTTGAAGGCACAGCAAAACACAGAAACGTAGGTAGACTCACCCTGTGTTGAAGATTCAGCACATGAGCAACGTTGCTGAGGAGTGGCTTCTTACCCTCACAGAAACCACAGCCGAAGACAGGGGTTGTAGAGTGTCTTGCTTACCCTCTCTGAGGGCACAGCTCGGGCACAAACTTGAAGTTTGATGAGGGCGACCGGTGCAGAGGTCACTGGTGGGGCTATCTTGACGGTTGGTTGATAGCAGTGAAGATATCTTGAGGTTCCCAGACACTCACACTTAGAGTTGCGAGGTAGACGCAGGTTCTTTCTTTAACTCGTCGCCAGTAAAATGTAGTAATCTGGTCCACACTGATAGTAGTATTTCATGAGGATTTATTCAGGTTGGTTACAGCATAGTAGTACAGTAGTTATTAGCCCCACCAGGAGCACACAGCCAGGCGCTCAGCCCTTCTCCAACTGTGAGTTCCCACACCCAACATTCCATCTTAAATCACCCAGGCAGGGTTCCACAGGTACAGCATAAATGATAGCAACCTAGGATACTACAAACTTTAAACAAGCAAGCTGTCGCCATTGTGATAAAAAGATAGTGCTTACCGACTAAATAAAAGATACTGGATACTGCCGCAGTGAAAAAGATCCAGTCCGGACGGGCGGGGCCAAAAGGAGACAGGACGGTAACAAAAAAGCCTCATTTTCAATCGGAGGCCAGCGTTTTGCATTAATGATGACGCCAGCCAATGGTAATGATGGGCGAGGCTGCAAGTCCTTTTCTCAAAGTGTATCGATAACAATAAGCCTTGCAGAGCAACGAACGCATGCGCACTCCAGCGCTAGGTCTGCGAGACCTAAAAAGGACAGTTTTGGAATGGCAAAAGGTTTGTTTTGCCAGGTAGAAATGGAAGTTTAAAACTACACACACAGGCTGCAATGGCAGGCCTGAGGCATGTTTAGAGGGCTACTCAAGTGAGAGGCACAATCAGTGCTGCAGGCCCACTAGTAGCATTTAATTTACAAGCCCTAGACACATGTATTGCCACATTACTAAGGACTTACAAGTAAATAAAATATGCCAAATGAGGATAAGCCAACATTACCATGTTTTAAGGAGTTTGCACATGCGCTTTAGCACTGGTTAGCAGTAGTAAAGTGTGCAGAGTCCTAAGGTCAACAAGATCGGCAAAAATGGAGGAGGAAGACAAAATATTTGGGGGACGTCTAACAGCCTGGAACCAGTATAAGTGCCCTAAAGAAGATTGCCTCTTGCCACATTTGCAACAAGGTCGGATATTGGAAGCAAAAGTATCACTACAATCCTGATCGTGCCATAATTAATGCCCAAGCTGCAAATTTTGTGGGGCAGGAAAAGCTTCCCCTGATTCCCAGACGTCCTATGTCAACTCCAAAGGTTACAAAATCAGATATGTCGCAAAATTCCCCTGGGCCTATGCAAATTGAGGGAGGAATTCCACATTTTGAACCGATCCAAAGGGGTCCCCATAATCCATTGGTGACTCAGAATGCTTCAGTCCCTTTGATGTTTGCGAGCTACGCAAGTTTTGATTAGGCCCCATGATAGTGCCTGAGGGGGAGGAGGAGTGTGTACTTGGCACAGTCCCAGAGGTGGACAAAAGTGGATCATATGTACATGGATAGTTTAACGGACATCCCAGTAATATCTTGATAGACATAGTAGCCACTCACTCGACTGTTAGAACAGTGGAGGTCCCAAAACTGCCCATCTCTGGTAAAGAGGTCCAAGTTAATCAGCAGCAGGAACATCACCAGTTCAGGGTGTGTGATTCGATCCTGTAAGCTTGATAGGAAGGAAGCTCCTTTGTAAAAAAAATCAACTGCATCATTTACTGTATGCAGGATGGAGTTGGGATTGAGACCCAAACAGCAGATGCAGAGTTCAAGCTACAGACACCAGAACCTGGTGTCAAGCTTTCTCTGGTTGTTACCAAAGAGGACGTATCCATTGATTTAAAGGAGACAGTCAGAGAAGAAGTGTGAGATTTCACTGGAATTGAGATTGGATTGATTGAGGAAGCTAAAGCCCTAAAGATAACCCTTTTGGCCAATGCGGTCCTTCCTCAAATGCATCTTTGCAAGATGACCCCTGAAGCCATTGCCAGAATTTTCCCTGTTATCAAGAGCATGATAGAATAGGACATTATAAAGGAAGTCATCAATAGTCCGTGTAACTCTCCGGTCATGCCCTTACAAAAAGTCAACAAGAAGTGGCGGATTGTGCAAGATCCTTGGAAAATCAAGCAAATTGTAGTTCAATATCATTGAACTTTGCCAAGCTTTCTTCCCAGTTCACCCTTCACGACGATGGCCAGTTTATCTTCGTGTTTCTGTTTCATAAGAATACTCTCCTGAAGTGTTGCGCTCATCAAGGGTATTTTGAAAGTCCAGAACTTTTCAAAAATATACTTGAAAAGAATATATATTCTCTGCAGTTACCCTGTAGCTTGACCCTAATCCAGTACATCGATGACCTCTTGATCGTGCCGAAAACCAAGGAAACCTGTAGACAAGACACCTTTGCTTTGCTCAACCATTTGGCGAGAATGGACATAAAGTTTTCCCCCAAAAGAATTACAGTACTGTAAAAGGAAGTCATGTATCTGCAACATCAGATAGAAAAGGGAATCAGGGGAGTGTCCCATGAACATATTGAAACAATCCTTAAAATGAAGTTTCCAACCAAAGAGAAAGAAATACGAATTTTCCTGGGCATGGTTGGCTATTGCCGCCAATGGATCCCAAACATTTTGTTTGTGGCAAAGCTGTACTGAGGCTGATGCACACTAATGTCAATGACCTGGTGCCAGAGGATGGTGAAAGCATAGAAGCCTTCATGGAGTTCAAAAATGTACTTTGCAGCACACCCGCTCTTGGAATGCCAGTCCATACTAAGGACTTTGGGCTAGATGTAGGTAATCTGATTTTACCGATTCTGAAATACCGAATTTTACCGATTCGGTATTCAAAAATCGGTAAATGAGATGTAGGGAAAAAATCGGTATTTTTTACCGAATCAGCCTTTTGGCCCATAGGAATGCATTGGGAATACCAAATCGGTAAATACCGAATCGGACAGCAAGCAAAAGTGAAACTTAACACAACAGCCAATCAGGTGCAACCACCCTCCCCCTTCCTACCAGGAAGTGGCTACACAGGCAGCTGCAAGTAATTAGAAGGTTCTGGAGAGGCAGTTGGAGCAGAGAGACTGGGAGCAGCAGCAGACAGAGTTTGTGCTCTTTTCAAATTAAAACATGGCAAGCAGCAAGGACACAGAGCAGGCTGAAAGGAAAAGAAAGCTCAAATTCAGCAGCATGGAGCTACAGGTCCTTGTTGAGGAGGTGGTTAAAGTTCACCACAGACTTTTTGGTAAGCAGTCCCTTACTGTGCCAGAATCAGCAAAAAGGAAGATTTGGCTGGAAACCTGGAGAAAGTAAATGCAGTGGGAGTGACCCCCAGAGTCACTGAAGATTTAAAAAAGAGGTTCTATGACCTAAGGAGCCTCACAAAAAAGAAATTGGCTGACCACCACAAACAAGCCTCCCAAACAGGTGGTGGAAAGAACACTTTACCCCACCCCCCCTCACCGACCTGGAGGAGATGGTAGCCACAACCCTGGAGCCTGAAAGTGTCCATGGACTGGGAGAAATGGACAGGTCGGCGAAAGCTGCAACTAAAAAAGGTAAGATGCATGCATAGCAATCCCCCTCACACCCTCATCCATCTCTCACCCCTTGCAGCTAAGTTACCCCAGTCCCAGGGTGTCTGTGCCAAACTGTAGCAATGCATCATGGTACACGTAGTCAGTTAATGAAAGAGCATGTCACACAGCACTGTAACCACCAAGTTATTCAAATGAATGCAGACATAATGAAGGGCAGGCAGCATGTACTAAGTGCTATTACATATGTTTAATTGTAGTGGCTGTGAGACATTTGCACCTAGCTGATATGTGCTCATATGTCCACAGGTCACACATCCAGAAGGCAGTCTCAGGAGGCAGAAGGCACGGCACCTGAGAGGGATGACAGTCAGGAGCCAGGTCCCAGTGCATTACAGGACACAGGTGTTCCGAGTGGGAAGGCACCTTCCCAAGAACCTGGCGTCAGTGAAGAAATGCAGGCCTCCCCAATACCAACACAGTCCCCACTATTGCTTTCATCACCCGAAATGCCAGCATCCTTGGAGGAAGAAACACCTGCTGCACACCCTAGCAGGAGGCATGTTGTTTCCCCACTGCTGGAAATGGAGACAGCTGCTGGTGAAATGGTGGGTGAAGAGTCACACAACTTGGCTGAAGCTGCCATCTCTGCCACACTGCAGCCCAGCACAGAGCCTGTACCAAGCACCACTAGACGGTGCACAGTACAAGGAAGGAGTGTAGGTGCAGGTGGGGAGGGGTCCAGTGTCTTCCAAGGCCTGGAGGGATCCACGGTCAGGATTCAGAGGATGCAGGGCAAGGGCATCATGGCCTGTCAAAGACAAATGAGAAACCTCAACATCAACATGCAGGAAATTGGCAAGGGCATCAGGGAGCTGGTGGAATTGAACAAGGGCATGGCAACAGGCATACAGGACATGTCACAATCCATGCAGCAACTGTGCACAAAACTGAACTCTGAAATTACTTCAAGGCGCAGGGAGAAGCAGCGTGCAGAGAGAACAGAGAAATCTATACACCGCCTGGCAACAGCCACATCCCTGCTATGCAGACGTAGCATGAATAGTCAGGAAGTCCTGACTCATAACAGCAATCAGCTCACAAGGGGCATAGCCGGAATGACCGGTGCGCTGGAGGCTCTACTCAATGCCCAAAGTGCACAAACTGCTGCCATTGACGTGCCGGACACTGAAGGTAGCACCAGTAGGAGCAGCACGGCAAGCCCCCATGTCGTAGAGACAAGGAGGAGCAGCAGGCAACAGGGTGAGGCTACATGCCAAACGCCCAGTGAACAGGTTGAGCCACAAACACCTGCTAGTGCAAAGCGTGGCCGAAAATAAACAGTTGATAATATGGCCTACTGCCATTGGACATTATAATCATAGATCAAAAAGTTTAAGTTGCACATTTGTGCCATTTAAACCTGCCTAGTGACAATATACAACTATGGTGGGTGGATTCAACACCTGTGTGTGTGTGTTTGCTCACTGTGAGCATTGCTGTGAAATGCTTACTGTTGCACTTTTGTTCTTTAACGTACCTGGAAATATACTAAATTAAACAAAAGCTTGTGCTTTCAATATAGGTTTCAGTGTCATCACTTACTCAGAAATAGTTGCGTGTTATTTGCTCACGTCTGTATCTGCCATCACTTGGTGTTGACACTCCAGCAGGTTGTGTTTCAGGCACAGCAATGTCGTCGTCATGATCCTCATAGTCTGACAACTCCACCTCAGTCCCCCTCTTCACAGCAAGATTGTGCAACATGGCACAGGCAGCAATGATCTTACAGCAGGTGATGGGGGTATACTGCCTTGCACCTCCGCTCTTGTGCAAGCATCTGAACCTGCTTTTCCAGATGCCAAATGTTCTCTCAACAACATTGCGTGTGCTCTTGTGTGCCCGGTTATATCTCCTTTGGCTGGGTGTTGAGGGGTTGAGGTAGGGGGTGAGTATGAAGGAGCGGAGGGCATATGCACTGTCTCCTAAAAGAAAATGGGTATGATTAAATCACATGCATACATGTACTGCTTACTGCAATAGGTGTTATAGGGGTCGCACACTGTGTCTTACCTAGGAGGTATCCTTCACCAAATTCACCTGCAGTCAGCCGTGCATAGATGCCACTGTTTTGAAATATATAGGAGTCATGGGTACTCCCAGGGAATTTTGCCACAAGGTCAGTAATGGCGAACTTTGCATTGCAGATCACCTGCACATTGATGGTGTGGGTGGACTTCCTATTCCTGTAGATATATTCTGTGACAGCGGGGGACAAATGGGAATGTGCGTGCCATCAATGCAGCCAATGATATTGGGGAAACGTGCCATCTGGTAGAAGTCTGATTTTGTTTGGACCAGTTCAGCATGGGTTGCAGGAAATGATATGTAATGCTCCATCCTCTGTAACATAGCGTCAAGGAATTTGTGGAAAAACCTTGACAGGCTGCTCTGGGTCACCCCACCTACCACAGCAACCACACTCTGGTAGCTCCCAGAGGCAAGCAGGTGTAGGCTGCACAGCACCTGCACATGGGGAGGAATAGCGTGTGCCCTTGGGGTAGTGTGCTCCAACAGTGGGTGGAGGTCCCTGATGAGGTCAGTGATGGTGTCTGGGGCCAACCTTTACCTCTGGAGTATCTCTGTGAGCATGAACAGGGTTATCCTCTGTCTGTAGACCTGCTCCTCTCTCTGCCATTCCCTCTCCCCTTCCTCCTGTAGCCTTAGCCGTCTTGCAATCACATAAAATGCCGTCATTGTGCAAGAAGAATTGCATTTTGGGTCAATTTTTATAGGTTGCACCTGTTTACCACCTGATTCCAATCCATGGTAAATACCGACTCTTAAATACCGAATTTCAAGCAAATTCGGTATTTCAGAGCTTCCCTACATCTCAATATCCATTTTTACCACTTCTTATTTACCGATTCGATAATTTACTGATTCGGTAAATATTACCGATTCGGTAAATTTACCGATTCGCAAATCTTTGTGATTCGGTAAATTTACCGATTCTGTATTATTTCCGATTCGGTATTTTACCGATTCGGTAACTTTACCGATTCGGTAAATTTACCAATTCGGATGATTTTCGGTCTACTACATCCCGAATGCTACATACCGGTCGGTAACGGCCGAAAATACCGATTTTCGGCCGTTACCGACCGGTAAAGGCCTTCCTACATCTGGCCCCTAATGCTCTTTTGCCATAGGAGAAATGCTCATTGGGTACTTTTCAGTGACTTTTGATTCGGTAGCAGCAGCATTACCTAGTTGTCTCAAAGCAGTTTCAGTGGTGAGCCTTAGCATTCAGCAAAAAGTAGGGATACTGATTGGCTACCCACTGATGGTAATGATCATAATGGTCTCTCATTCAACTGAAATCTTCATGACTCACACATGCACACAGCATTTGACAAACAGTCGCTTAACCCACTATGATCGGATCATTTTGGCTGCCAAGAATGTTTTTATCAGGAGATGTAATACCCTAAACCGTGCTTTTCTATTACCAACTCCAGAGAGAGATGAGGAGGGAGACTTTGACCATGATTGTGTCAGTGTTATCAAGTTAGCTACAAAATCAAGCCTGACATTCTGGAAGTACCCATTTCCAAATTTGATTACACCCTTTTTACCGATGGGTTTTGTCTAAGAGACGTATATGGCATTCTAGGAGCCACCTATGCTGTGTACACCCTAAGTGAAGTTGTGGAAGCGTCCTACCTTTGCCATGTAACGTATACACAAGTAGCTGAATTAATTGCCCTCATTAGAGCCTGCTGTATATCAGAAGGCTCTTGAGTTACTATTTATAGTGACAGCTAGTATGGGTTTGGGGTTGTGCACGACTTTGGGCAGCGAGGTTTCATGACCCCGGCTGATTTCCCAATCAGAAATGGGTTATATGTCTCCAATCAACTTGGAAGCTTTGCAATTAACAGAAGAAATCACAGTGGTGAAGTGTACTGCACATACAAGACTGGCAGTGAATTTGTCCTCAAAGCCATCTGCTATGCGGACAAAATCACACAATATTGTGCTCTTGAATCCAGCATCTTTCACCTGGATGAGCCATGCATTGCAGAGGAAGAAACTGTGTCAAATATGCTGTTAAACACTGTAAATACATTCAATGAACTGTTATAATTGCAACATAGTGCCCCAGAAATTGAGAAGACTAAAAAGGAAAAGATGGGATGTGTAAAGGATGTTAGTGACATTTGGGTGTCTACTAGTGATGGGAAGCCAGCGCTCCCTGATTCGATGTTGCCTGTTATGGTACAACACATGCATGGTCTGACACGTGGGAAGAGATGGGAAGGTGTCTCCTTTTAAACTATATTGGCACAATCTCCATTTTCCAGCAATGGCAGAGAGTTTGTGTCAATGTTGCGCTACTTGTCAGAAACAGAATGTGGGCAAAAAGGTTGTAGTGACTGTGAGCCACATCAGCAAGTCTGATGGTCCCTTCAACTACCTCCAGATGTAACTAACTGAGGTATATCCTTGACATTTTTTGTTCATTTTTCCTATGGGTAAAAGCAATATCCCATCGGCAGATGTGAGAGTGTTACAGTCACCAAACTATTGTTGTAGGAGCTGATACCACGATTCAAGATGCCAGTTCATCTTGAATCTGATCAAGGAACCCACTTCAAGAATGAGATAAGGCAGTTCCTAAGCACAGTGTTAGGAATAGATCAGAAATGCCCGTGCAGTTATAGTTTCAACGCTTCAGGCATTGTAGAGAGGCTGAATGGAAAGATAGAAGCTAAACTAGCCAAGGGCTGTGCCTCTGCTTCCATTAAGTGGTCTTCCTTTGTGTTGATGAGCATTCGAAGCACCCACTGTAGACAAACAGGATTACCACCTCATGAGATATACATGGGAAGAGCCAGGCACATTTCTTCTGTTTCAGCAGCTGCTCTTCTGAATATTACAGCTGATCTGTTTTTCAAGTACCGCAAGGGATTGGCTGATGTGGTACGGTCTATATCCCACTAGGTTGATGCTACTATTCCAGCTGTCCGAGAGTCTACAGGACATGACCTGAACACAGGTGATTTGGCTCACATAAAGAAACACATCAGCAAGGCTTGTCTGGAGGAGTGCTAGAGACCCATATCAGGTGTTCCTGGTCACCAACAATGCTGTCAAGTGTGCTGGTCTGCCCAACTGAGTGCATGCCTCCCATACCAAGAGGGTAAGACAAGAAGAGAAAGACATGCAGCTAACATCTACCAATCTCTCAAGTAACTCTTGGTTTGAAATTTCTGAGGCCTCCAAAGACGACCAGTTTGAGGGCTCACTGTCACCCAGAGTTAAGCTTCAACAGGTACAAGAACCAGGAGATTGATTCATTATCCCAGAGACAACTGTAATCTCAACCATTGGGTTAAGAATATGCATTCACAGACACCAAAACATGTGGAAAGCTGAATCAAACCTGTCTGAGAGAAGATTCGGGAATCAGAGAGAGGTACAGCTAGAAAAGATTCCACCTCTGAGAGTGAATTGGCCTCATCAGAGCCAGAAATCATAAGCAATCAAAGAATTATGGCTCAACCAAAGAAGGCTAGTCAAGGACCACAACAAGCCGAAACAGACTGTCAACGAATAGGAAAGGACTTGAGCCGATAAAGGAAGTTACTGAGTCAGAAGAACTAGAACCTGCTGAACAACCAGACATTGCAGATGAGAGCACAGATTTGACAGCTCCCACCAGACCTAAGAGAGGTAACGGTCAATCGAACATAATCAGGTCCAGATTGAACATACCTTACAAAGATCAATACTAAATCTTACAGATATTGACCAGCCTCCCTAAGGTCGGAGCAAATCACACAAGGAACTCACTTAAGCAAACCACTGAAAATGTTGAAAAGGATGATTAGAGCTAGGGTAATGATCATAAGATAATAGAGCCTTAGACATTCAGCTAATGCAGAATAAAAATCACTGTAGCCTTTGAGATAGGGTAGTGACGACACAGTAGAAATCAGAGGACTAATTGCTTCACTCTGAGATTACAATCTAATTCCATGATCTGATTTAATCTAAAATGGCACAGCAATGCAACAAATTCATAGTTTTAGTTCTGGCAGTTGCCATTACTGTTTCCATAGTTGGACGGATGTTGGACATCTATCTGCTGGGTGAGATATCCCTCATTCTCCCGTAAACACCACGATTAAACTTGTTGTCAGTACCCAGTACTCCTGTTCTGTCTTTCTCAACCTATATTATCAGCAAAATTCCATTAAGTTGGTTTATTTCGATTGTTAGAAATTTTGTTTCTGGTTGGCAGAGGTATGTAACCTGTCCAAGCAGGAACCACAATCGTAGTCAGGGTAAGTCAGATACACACCATAAATTAACCTGTGCTCACCCTCTAGTAGCTTGGCACAGAGCGGGCACGCTTAACTTAAGAGGTCATGTGTAAAGTATTTGCGCAACACTTTAAACAGTAACACAGTGGAAACACCACGAAATAGACTCCACACCAGTTTAGGAAATAAGTTTATGAGTTTAGAAATAAAATAAGACAAAACAAGAAAAATCCAATAAGTAGAGGTCAGGATATGAATTTTTAAATATTAAAAGTAAAAACAGAGCTCAAAAGCAATAAGCGCCTATGGGAGTTATCTGGTCACGCAGCATGTGGCAAAGTCAAGAGTTTGGACTGATGGCGATAGAGCGTGGGCCGGGGACAAGAGCCATGCAAGGTCTGCTGAACAAAAGTACCTTGATCCTGATTGCAACAGTGTGATGTGGAGTACAGCCAATCGATACGTTGGTGATGATCCTGCAGTCGAGTTGTGGTACATTTTCTCCATGCGACGATGTTGATGCGCTGAGATGCACTAGTTGCAAAGCAAATGCGCAGAGTTTCTCCACGCCATAGAGGGGATGCGCTGGTCATCTCTCCTGCAGTGGCGGTGATGCGGTGGTTCCCACGCATCGGTTATGATGGTGATGCACCGGTTCTGTTCCCACAATATTGGCGATGCACTGATTCTGCCTCACTCAGCAGAGGAAGCGTTAGTTCCACTTGAGCAAGCACCTGGATCCACTTCCAATGGACCAGGCATGGAGCAGGGGGTAAGACTTTCATATCCCTGAGTCTCAGAACAAGAGGCAAGCCAGCATGCCCTTGGAGATCCCGCTGGGCTCAAGCAAGTCCAGTTCTTCCTTAGCACATGCAGGCAGCAGGGCACCATAGCAGAAAAGCAGTTCTTCCATAGCAGCAGTCCAGCAGAGTGGCAGTCCTTATAGCAGCAACACTACAAAAAACAACGAAAGAGTGGCTACTTGAAGCAGCTGACATTTAAAGGACACACACAGGTTTGTTTTAAGGACCCTCACTCACCAACCTGGTGGTGACACGCTTCATCATGGGGTCCCCACCTAGGAAGCAGAGTGCTTCCCTGGTGTGCTACAACGCCTGCAACTGCAGCGGAGCATCCAAATAATTGCAAGATCTGGTACGTTCCTATCATCCCGCCCGTCTATTACGTTCCTTCATGGAAGAGAAATTCGAAATTCCCAGGATTAAATTGGTGAGAATGGAAGGTCGCGCCTTCTCCTATCTTGGCCCAACCCTGTGGAACTCTTTACCCGACGAGATGCGAAAAGAGAATTTGTACCCCAATGTTCGAAAGCAATTAAAAACTTGGCTATTTAATCAATAATTTTAATCTAGGTTTTCAGAGTTTCTTTCAGGGCCTGCGCTGGGAAACCCTTGTTGGGTAGCTGTGCGCATTAGAAAAATAAATTAACATAACATAACATACCATTTTCCAGGGCATGCACCACCCCCCAATATTGCAAATTCGTGTATTCCCTTTATTTGATTGGTCAGAGAGAGGTCATCACACCACACCAGCATGAGATCATTTTCATTCACTGTAATTGATCAATGTTCCCGCCCATAATTTACTTTCCCATGAATTTTATTCCACCCAGCAATATTTAGTTTCAATTCATATACAATGTTAATGATTTGCAGTTCCTTCTTACCCTCTTCAGGGGCATGGGGTAAGGTTCCCAGGCGTATCGCTGGTAAGATGAGACTTGGCAAGGGTTCAATCCCAATTACTTCAAGGCTTGTATAGTTTCAGTGCGCTTGCACCGCGAATCCAAGATGGAGAGCACAGTAATTAATCAGGCCCAAATACCAGCTATCAATAAAGTCAAAAAAATAAACATTGGAATACAAGAATAAATGAATGCACTGTATACCACTTATTTCTACTCTAACCCCATCACTTTATTTTAACTATAGCATTAATGATTAGCAAGACACACAAAGTTTAGTTTAAGCAAAAGCATAAGCATTCGCATGTGAAGTTTGAAGCGGCCATTTTAGGCACTACTGCGCAGCTGCAAAGAATTCTCACCAAAAGCATCGTACGTCACACTACGTAGATGTAGTAGACGCATGCGCAAAAGGGTTCCAGAGTTTTCGATTTTAAGACACTCGGATTACTGGTTAGTAAAACACGTATGCAAGCTTCCTCTACATAAAAGAAATGTTGTGTGGTGCAATTATTAGTACTCACAAAAGATGTTGGTTAATTCATTACATGTTATTTCGAGAGGATTGAATCAGAGCAAGTTTCTTTATGTATGAAACCTTGCTCCATCACAACCTACCTAATTAATATATATCATGAGGCAGGTAATTTGCGACCCACTGGGAATCGCAGACAGTGTTCAACACGCTTTCATTCATGCTGTTGTGCGATTTCCTAATTGCAAATCACAAGGATTAGAGGCCATACTCGGCCTCCACCCATGAAAACCTTCCAACCACAAACATTTTTGGACAACTAGACAACCAAGGGATTCCAGAGTGGTGTGCCTTGTATTAATCCCACAAGGTTTCCCTATCCCACAATGCTCTGCAAACCTCAAACGTTGCCTAAAATCATGCATTTTCTATACATTTCTGTGATGAAACTTTCCAGAATCAGCAAGTATCAATAAAATACCCCCCACACACACACACCTGTTCCGATAAAAACGCTGCCCACTTGTGTGGCTCGGTCTAATGCTCACGACAGTCCTCTCCCATTGACCCTGGTTTGATCCTTTCCTGTCGCCAGTACTAAGCCCAGCCACACAAGTAAGACAGCATTTTTATTGGGTAACGATGGGTGGTAGGAATATTGTGCATTCCTGCTGATTCCGGAAGCAGAGTAGAAAAGAGCCCTCACAGAGCAGAGTAAAGCTCTCACGCAACATGTACATTATGATGCCATAATATGCTCTTTTGCTCTCTATGTAGTGACTAAATAGATGCTGCCTTTTTTTAAGGGGTCAAAAACTCATCAATGGCTAAATTATTTTCACCACTATAAATCTCTGGAAACCTGGCAGACAAATTTTCCATGGCAGGCCGAATTTAGAACCGCCTATCATGGTCTGGATGGCCCCGGGGCAGAAACAGATCTCTGCTCAGCTGCGTGTTACCTAAACCATGTGAGTAGACCAGTAGGAAAGTATGCTTTGTTTGTCCACTACCCCATTTTTAAGTGTAAGGCTCAGAAATTACTTGAAATCCCCAAGTGAAGTGGGAGACAACCGGTGTGTCCTAGAATGAGACCTTAGGGTGCATCCATGCGCCCTCAAAAAATGTTTGACAGGCACATTTGTTTGGTGCACAATTTCCTCAAAGAAGTCAACATTCAAAAAGAGATGGACGTAGATGGACATAGTCTATAGGCAAAACATTTACTGTATCAACTTAATATCCAATGTCTGCAGTGAACAGGGGAATAGGAGGTAGCACTAAATTGGGTGAGACCGCCAAGACAGCTCTCGGTCTGTGCTTGCCGCCGCACATGCCTTCTGTCCAGTCTAGTCTAACCTGCTACTGTCTCTCCACTGCACAGATTGTACTTGCAATGGAACATCACAACTGCTGTGACCATGTTCCTCAGAATCAATTGAAGACGAGTCATCGGATGGCACTCCGTCGACTGAAAAAGTGCTTCCAGATTCAGCTCCATTTTCTTCTCCCGCAAATGCTGTCTCAGTATCTGATCCTGCCTTAGAGCTGTCCTCCATAAATGGAGTTAGGGCCTGGCATCCACCAAGACACCATCTTTTGACTGTCTAAAACCTGTCTAAAATCTTCCTTCTAAAACACTGTCCTATGCAGAAGGCAGAAGTATGGTTCTAAATAAGTCAGTTGGTGTGTGCATCTGTGAGATCTGTGCAACAGTAAAAAAAAAAGATATATATATATTTAATTTTCATGTAGTTTCTCAAAAGACACTATAAAAAGAAGAAAGAAAACTGAGTATTACGTCACATTGCCATTTATCCAATACCACAGCATACGTCAAAGTAAAAGAGGTGAGAACACTCCAGCCACTGATCCTTATGACAGGGACATGCAGCAGAGACAATTTTAGGTGGGAGACAACTAAAATAAACATATCTGAGTCAGACAGGGCCAAAAACTAGGGTCTGGCAAAGCCAAAAGTCTGGCAGCGATCACCTTACCTTTTTGTCAATGCGTGTATTGCCATGGCTTATCGTTCCGTATGTTTTATTAGTTTGATCTCACGCCAATTAGGCAATACAAACCATCCATCTCCTAGCACACCAATAAAAAGATAATGTTCTAAGAAATTCATTGACTCAGCAATAAAACAACTCGTATTCACATATCGCTGGCTTAACGCCTCCGGTTAAGAAGCTGTAAACCGGTGCCATGATAACAAAAAAGTACACACATGACATGAAAAGGTGATTTTCAGTACAGAACCCATCCCCGGTATCTGTTGCAGAGCTTCTTAAACAACACAGACCAAGACTTAAGAATGCCAGGTATATACTACACAGGTCAATTTAGCAAAAAAGAAGAGGGACTTATAAAAACAGATCATGCAATACAGGCAAAGTATGCAAAACTGCATTAAAATTCGCACTTGCAGATTCATAAAGAAATCATGAAGAGAAGAGATGACTTATAACAACAATTTGTGCAAAATGTGCAAGACTTTATAACAAATCTCACTTATAGATTTCAAAAGAAATAACGACAGAATAGAATACATACATCCCCACGATCAAAATTGTTGTGCAAAGATCAGATAACATTTTTTTGCAAGGGAAAGGGTCAGTTTTTCAGCTAAGGCGGACAGGAATGTGCCAACATAATATTACAATGCAGGATTGCCCTCATTAGGTCACTAATGTGAAGAACCTGCAGCTCTCTAAAACCCGGCAGTAGAAGGTAGCGTCTTTATTATTCTAGGGGGGCCTTAAGGGAACCAGTCGTTTGGATTAAAAAACGTGATACCACTTTTTAATACGTAGCTTTCAGTGGGAGGGGTAAACCAGTGCTGTTCACGTGCAGCAACACTCTGGGCTTCTCCTGCTATTTAGCTCCACCCCGAGCACCGACATTGCAGAGGTCGGGCTTTGGACAGGGGCGCAAAAGCCCACTGGGCTAAATGGGGTTCAGTCCCTCCCCGTCATGTGTCTAAGGCTGGCCTGCTGCATATCGGTTCTCGTCATAGCTTCAACATTTCTGTGGGAATTCTGGTTGCTGCGCTGGAGAATAGTGGCATGTTTATGTATAGTGCTACGATGTCACAGGCTGCAACTGAAAGCACTGTGAATATGCAAGTCGTTATTTTAAAATTGTATTGCACACGTTATAAGCAGGGCACAAGTACGAAGCAAGCTTTGGCATAGCCAATAGGTCTCGCATTTGGGACCGTATAAGTGTTTGGCCATGCAACAGTTGATGTTGTTGCACCAAGGATATTCTGCGGCATAACTAAAAACGTATTGGGTTCAAATAGTGAGACCTATTGGCTATGCCAGTGCTTGTTTAATTGATTGTCTGCGCAATCCAGTTTCATGCAGATTCACTCTTTCTTTATCAGCAAAATGGACATTCCTGATCGAGAGACTATTGACTTATTTTGCACCACAGCAGTAAACGAAGACTGCCACTCAGCAGGTGTGAGCAGATACAAACAAACTCTTTCGCATGGTGGGGGCAGCAGGACCACTATTCATGTTCACCACCCTTTCTTATGGTGCTAAAGGCCCATTTTGCTTCACTTGCCCACCTTTTGAGTCAGGAAAAGTAGAAAACTTCTGAATCTGAGGATAGGTTGCACATTCAACTCCAGGAGCTCCCCAGCATGTGCATTTCTCCAGATGAAGTGTGCACACAATTCATTCAAGGGTGTGGGTCTGACTTTTTGAGGAGACAGATGTTGCATGAGTCAGGCAAGGCACACCCAGGCTTCAGGACACTGGGACAATCTGTGGAAATCTCTAGGGCATCAGGTATGGAGAAGCTCAAACCAACACCCAAAGGGATCAAAGGGAGAATCTGCAGGTAATGGGATGGAAGCTTCCCACACATAGGGGCATATTATCAAGACCAGCGTTAAAATTATAGCCGCTTTAGCGGCACGAAACTGCCGCTAAAGCGCCGATAATGGGCTTGATATTATGCCCTTGAGAATTCCAATAGAAGCCCAGGTTCACACCAGAACATGGGCTTCCATGGGAATTCACAAGGGCATATTATCAAGCCCATTATAGCCACTAAAGGGGCGACAATTTTAACGCCGTTTCTTGATAATATGTCCCATAGGTAGGTGACCAGCCAAAGGGAGAAGGTTGTGGCGTCTGAAGAAAAATCAACCCCTTCACACAAGCCTGCTGGCTAGGGTGCAGAAGCAAAACCCCACCTAAGAAGCTAATAAATACACTTGAGTCCTCACAGAACTAGACCAGTATAGGAGGCATGGCCAACTATGAGGAAAAAGGCGCCAAGTCAAGTAGGGCAACAAATGATCACTTCCTTCACTGATACTGGTCCATCAATCAATATCATGAGCCAAAGTCAATATAATATCCTGACACTGCAACCCTACTCAAACCCACCAAAGTGTTTGCTTACAGAGACAAGTCACTTCTACCTCTTTGTGTGGTGTTTTCCCTGCTGAACTGAATAATTGTGAGCAATCTATGACTACCCACATCTATATCACTCAGAAAGGCGAAGGAACTTTTGAACTGTCAAACTGCCCAGCAACTACAGCTAGTCCGCCTAGCCTACAGTGTTCACAATCAATGTGTTTTGCTGGCTGAGCACCAGAACAGCATTGTCTACCTGAAACTCAAAGTCATAGGACAACTCACCACTGCGAGATACCAACGTATGGTTAGAACAAAAAGACACACAGCAAAGGCTGGTTACTAGAGTGAGACTAACAGATGGAAGAAGCATTGGGAAGATGCCTACAATGCCAGGCAGCCAACCTTCATGAACACCAGGTATTAATTATCACAGAGAAGGCCTCTCCTTACCGATGGCAGAGAACCAGCGCTGGCTTTGATGGCAGATGGGCATGGTCATATGTTGGTGATCATCAATGATCATTTCAAGTACCCAGGAGTACAAATTGGTGACTCCACTGAGGCACCAATCCCAGAGCTAGAAAAGATAATGACCACCCACGGTGACATCCAGGAGTTCAGAATCAGCAATGGACCTCGCCTTCAGGGCCTGGAGCTGGCATAATTTCTTCATTTGATGGGGGTTGAAACCTGCAAAATAGCTTCCCAATATCAGCAGGCCAATGGTGAAGCGGAAAACATTGGCCAAGCCAAGCCCATCCGCGTAGCTAAGGCCACTGGTCCAAATCCTGGCTGGACTACATACAAGCCTTAGCGAGACGATTGATTAACATCTCATCTGACCACTGGGAGAGTCCCTGCTGGTTATGTGGTGCTTCTGAAAGAGCCAGGCAGCAGGATCATAATATCTTCCTTTTGAGCCTTCAGCATTGACAGTGAAAGGGCACTCAAGTGTTTGCAAAGAAAGGGACAGAAATAACACCCCTTAGTGTGTCTTTCTTCAGGAGATTCAAAGGAGTAACTGTTGCTAATGATGTCATGCAATTAGAGATAAATGACTCTCCGCTCATGGATGGAAGTTTTTCAAACAATGCTAAAGACCCTTCATAATTTGATGAAACAACATCACCTTCTTCAGGCACAGGAGAGGCCCTCACTCCTAAGACATCTAACCAGAGCTCAGAGATTCCTTTTCAATATTGTCATCCTAAGTATAGCCCAAGGCTCAAGAAAAAACCTGGGCCCACTCTAAAATACTGACTCTTTCTTGCAGAAGACCAATCATTTTTCGTTTTGATTGGATTTAGCGAGGAATGAAGTGTTGTGCACTTTGGTACCAGCAATAGATATAACATTAGTTATTTCTTATCATATTGACTATGTGATATATTGTCCCACATGTCTTCTCAGAGTGTGACAATAGATATACAAATTACATTAGTTGTTTCTTATCATATTGACTATATGATATAAAGTCTCACATGTCTTCTCAGAGTGTGACGACAGGGCGTCGGTGCCTTGGGTTCTGCAAGTTAAGCAATGCTTTTACTGCACCTGGGTGAGATAATATTTTTAATGTTATGCCTAGCATAAGTACAGCATGGGCATGACAACCCCACAATGGGTGATTTCTTCACTTGGAATATGGATTATTCGCAACATGAAGACTATACAAAAAAACCTCGGCTCCCACTTCTGTGGTAGAGCCTACCATAGACTCATTTGAGTCCACGGAGTGGGAAGCCCGATGACGAAGCATGCTACATATTGATATGGAAGAGGGCCGTGTATTTCAGGCCTCATCAATCATAATTGCCTAATCTTGCTGACGAAGTACTAATTAATTCTGTTTTATTGATGTGTTTCTGCAACTGCCGCTGTGCTTATAGGAACTTTTTTTGTCAACGCTTTTGTTCCCCGATTCGTACCGTCATTTTTCTTTTGTTTCTGATTGCCATGTTTTTAGAAGCTGCATCGTATCTCCATTTTTTATTTTTCCATATTTTTATGCTACTTGCATCTGCATTTATATTTCTTCTACAATTTTCCCGTTCTGGTGCTATGCTTCAGAGAAATATATTTTGCCTATGTTTTTTGTGGTTTTCAGATTGTCATGCTTTGTGCAACATTTGTTTTTTTGTTTCGTATCGGCATGTATTTTTTTTGTTTCAGATGGCCATGTTATATCGGCATTTTTAATGCTTTGAATGGGAATGTTTTTTTTCTGGCGTTTATGTGCACATGAGCTGTCCAAGTCTGCAGCTGACCATCCACTGCACATGTAGGGCAGCTGTTACTGAGAGATTGCCATTGTAGCACAAACAAAAATTAAACATTTCCACTTAAACTTTCAGTCATGTACAGTTGTTTGCAACACATTTCAGATGAAATGTCTTTGTGGTCAGTTTACTGCTTTCAGAGTCACATTTGCAAAAATACAACATCAATCTGGGGTTTGTAAGTGTTTCAGATAAAGCTCACTTTTTTAATTAAATTGTAAACAAGGGCACCCAGTCCAGCTGTTAGACCTGTTAGTCTTAGGGTGGTCTTACCCCAATTTTATGCCTGCTTAACTCCTCTTTTTGCTGATCTTTTTTGTTGGCCTTAGAACTATGAGCACTTTACCACCAGTGCTAAAGTGCATGTGCTTCTGCCCTAAACATGGTTACATTTGGGATATTCACAATTGTTATATTTGATTTATCTGTAAGTCCCTAATAGAGTGCACTACCTGTGCCCAGGGCCTGGAAACTAAATGCTACTAGTGGACCTGCAGCACTCATAGTGCCACACATCAAGTAGCCCTTTAAATATATCACAGGGCTGCCACTGCAGAGCCTCTATGAGCAGCTTTCGTGCCATGTCGATTTGGCATTTAAAACCTCTTGCCAAGCCTTATGCTCCCCTTTTATTACATCTGTGTCACCCCTAAGATAAGCCCTAGGTAGCCCATAGGGCAGAGTGCTATGTAAATAAAAAGGTAGGACATGTACTTTTGAGTTTTGCATGTCCTAGTAGAGAAAAACACATGAAATATTTTTTCTCTACTGTGATGCCTACTTTACTCATAGATTAACATAAGGAATTTTTTATTATACTTTTAAGCTGTAATTCCTGAATGAGAAGGTGCAGTTCTGTCATGTTTCATATTATTGAAATGGTAATGATAAATCGTCTTTACTGGTAAAGTTGGATTTAACATTACTATTTTAGAAAGGCCACCTTTAGAAAGTCAATGCCTTTTATGTTTGATTTGGGTTATTTATTAAACCATTTTGTTTAAGATTGTTTCGTATATTTTTGGGCGAAATTACAAGTAGGAAAAGAAGATACACATAAATTTCAAATGACATAAACAAATAGTACATTATACAATTCACAAAATTAAAGTCATGGACAAAACATTGAAGTGTGTAACAATTCAAAAAGGAAACGTTGTTTTTTTAAACACTATTTCATTAAACACACGGCAAACTTAAGGGCTTTCAATTAGACCAAAAATCAGAGGGAACTACGTCATGGGTTATCCCTTCGCCCCAGAAATGGCGCTTCTCTTCATGGCCAAATATGAAGAATAATTCATCTTTAACAACAACCCCTTCAAAGAGAAAATCCTACAGTGGCTACGATATATAGACAACGTTTGGTGTCTATGGCACAGCTCCAAGGAAGAACTGGAAATTTTTCATGGTTGGTTGAAGAGCCGCCACAAAAATATAAAATTTGATTGATGCTATAAAGAGATAAAGCTGAAAATAACAAAGGAGTCAGGTACCCCCCTTTGTCTTTGATAAGTATTACAGCCCTACTTGACACTTGTACAATGGGCCAAACCCCTTTAGCGGTTTCACTTTTAAAAAGTCGCCATTTCTCTGCACTTAAAGCTCTGTGTGCCTGCAGCCTGTCTCCAATACCTAAGTGGGTAACAGCTTGACTTGTGCATTCCCTCTAGACGGCCAGACACTAAGGAAGGTTAGGCGTGCCTGAGGGCCCATCTGCATCCTGGTGGCTCATTCTGGGCAGGATGTGAGGGAGGAGCTGAACATTATACCTGAATGGGCAGAGTCCCATGTAAAGGACTGATTACCCCATTGTAGTGAGCCTGGAGCAAGGGCTAGAAAGAAAGGACATATGTCCACTTCTTCAAAGACCCTTCTTTGAAATCATCCCACTTCAAAGGCACAACTGGGTATAAGTACTGGGTCTTTAATCACACCAAATCAGACACTTCAGGACCTGTAAAGATCGTCTACCAGAAGAGCTGCGGTGCTCCTACAAGAACTGTCACTCTGCTGGACTGCTGCTCGGGAAGAACGGCTTTTCTGCTGTGCCTGCTGCTTTCTGACCCCGCTGAGGGAGAGCTGGACTCTGCCTTGAACCCAGAGTGCTCTCCAATGGCTGGTTGGCTTGCCTCCTGTTTCCAGAGACTCAGGGATATAAAAGTTTCACCAACTGCTCCTGTGCCTGGTCCATTGGAATTGGACCCAGGTGCGTGCACCAGTAACAGTGACACATTTCCACTCTGTGTGTAGCAGAACCAGCACATCTATTCTGTTGTGGGAGCAGAATTGGCACATCGCACTCAGAACCAGTGATTCACCTAAAGAACCAACGCTTTGGAACTGTTGCATCACCGCCGCTGCAGTGTGAGAAGATTAACTCATCCCCTCAACTGCTTAGAGAAACCCGGGGCATAGTCTCCAGATTGAACGCCACTTGGCTCGCACATCGTCTTCATAACCGACGCATTGCCTCTACAGCTTGAAGAAAATCGACCCATTACCTCGACTGTAGGGTCAAAATTGACGCATCACTCGGCTGCACCCCACATCTCTCTGTTGCAACCAGGATCAAGGTCCTTTAGTCAGCGGGCTGGGAGTGGTTCCTGTATCCGGACCGTGCTCCATTCTGGTCGGCCTGAACTCTTGACTTTACCTCGGTCCAGCATGACCAGATAACCCCCATAGGCGCCTATTGCTTCTTAGCGCTAGAAACACTTTTATTCTTTAAAAACTCATATCTTGACTTCTACTTATTGGATTGTTGTTGCTTTGGTCTTGTTTTATTTATAAAATCATAATCTATTTGTATGTCCTGCTGTGGAGTCTTTTGGGGTGTTCTCATTGTGGTATTATGTGTTGTGTTGCACAAATATTTTATACATTGCCTCTTAAGCTAAGTCTGCCTGCTCTGTGCCAAGCTACCAGAGGGTGAGTACAGGTTAATTTAAAGTGTGTATCTGACTTACCCTGACTAGGATTGTGGTTCCTTCTTAGACAGGGTACATACCTCTTCCAAACAGAAACCCAATTTCTAACACTACTTAACACAAAGTTGACTAGTAGTTTCACAAATGCATTTATATACCATTTGGAGTCCCAAACGCATGAGTCCAGCACTCTCCCAACAGACCCTACACATGTCGGTCTACTGAGAACGGAAAGTTTTCTTGGCCGAATCCACTACCCTACTCTCACTCCCACTCCTTTCATGGCAAAAGATGGTCAGCGGTGACAGTGGATCCTAGTTGGATGATGGATGTAGCAGGCATCCCCATCTTCAACAGCAAGGAGTGAGTCCTGAAACTTGGAGAGAGCTTCGAGAAGCAGCTAGGCTATGGCTTCCACACCATCCGATGTAAGAGCCTGGCAGAACCTGGTCAGTCAAGTGACAGGGCATTGGTGGAAAGGTTAGCTTACCAAGGAAGAGCGTTAAACAGCACTGTTGTTTGCCTCAAAGGCCACAGAAAAATCCTCAGTTATTTTTAAAGCATTTCATTCTTTTGTACACACAGCACTCAACTTTTTCTGCTGATGCTACAACTACACAGCACTGTGGGCAAATATATTTGAGGTACCCAGCACAACAGACTGATATTGTTTAGAATTCATTATTATTCAACTGGCTGTTAAGCCTTGTTTTAGCCAAGTATGTCTCTGGATAAGTAAATATTAATATGTATAATACGCAGCCTGTGACGATGAGAGTGTAGCGTAACGGCCAGTGCTATCGACTTTGGAAATAGTAACCATTTCCGAGGCTAGGCGTCAGCGCAAAATACTCTGATTTTTGGGCAAATCCATTAATTTCCCCAATGCTGACAGACAATTAATGTGTCCTTGTGTAATGTAACCGGGCATCATGTAAAGTGCTTCAGGGTTGAGTTTGTGGTATATAAAACTGCCCAACAAATCGTACAGCCAATTGTTTTTCCAGAGCGTTTTTATTAAGAGGGTTTATTTGTTTATTTATTTGGGGTTTATTAACCACTGAAAGAACGCGTTTCTTTGGCAGAGTGTTGAACCCTGTGAGTTCTTCCATGCTCCTCTGATGTTAGGGGAGGTGACAGTCCAGATTAGAAATGCACCCGCTTGCCTGACTTACTGTCGCGTTTGCCTTCCAAACCGCCTGTTTTTTTGTGCAGAGCCTGAGCTTGTCTCTGCTTAGCTGTTTGAGTTCAGGAACTACACTTAGATGTTTGTGATGAACATGCATGTCCATTTTTATTTCCCATTTTACAAAATAAAGCGCCTGACAGCATTCCAATACTTGGCTGCCCCCAAGAAACATGCCAACATTTCAAGTTTGCGGCGCTGTGGAAAACAGTTGCGAATGGGCATCGTACGTTTCCATTGATCCACAGCTTTGTGTGTCACTTGCTATCAGAACAAATAGAGATAATAAAAGAATAATGACTAATATATATATATATAAAGATGATTATAAAACTGGGTTATTTTGCATCCATTTTTACTTGGTGGTGTGTCTTATGTGTGCTGGCTCTGTTTGGTAAATCAAGACAAATGTGTTGGTATCCTCTCTTTTTCATGATGCACACTTTAAAAAGTTGTCATTACGCTGTCTTCTTATGACAGTAAACAACTGTAATACCCAGGGCGAATAATAAGGTCTGCACAATTACATAAAGTGATCATGAGGGCATTGCTAGTTCTTTTGTTTTCTACACAGTGAGCATTAGTTACCATTGGTTTGCTTCATTGAGAGCTTAGTGGTTCTGACGTGAGCAGAGAACAAACCACGGCCTGAATAGCACAGGTGCTGCGGGTCAGAAGCGAGCAGAGAACAGACCACGGCCTGAAGGGCACAGGTGCTGTGAGTCTGAAGCGAGCAGAGAACAGACCACGGCCTGAAGGGCACAGGTGCTGTGAGTCTGAAGCGAGCAGAGAACAGACCGTGGCCTGAATAGCACAGGTGCTGTGGGTCTGAAGCGAGCAGAGAACAGACCACGGCCTGAATAGCACAGGTGCTGAGGGTCTGAAGTGAGCAGAGAACAGACCACGGCCTGAATAGCACAGTTGCTGCAGGTCTGAAGCGAGCAGAGAACAGACCACGGCCTGAATAGCACAGGTGCTGAGGGTCTGAAGCAAGCAGAGAACAGACCACGGCCTGAAGGGCACAGGTGCTGCGAGTCTGAAGCGAGCATAGAACAGACCACGGCCTGAATAGCACAGGTGCTGTGGGTCTGAAGCGAGCAGAGAACAGACCACGGCCTGAATAGCACAGGTGCTGGGGGTCTGAAGCAAGCAGAGGACAGACCTCGGCCTGAATAGCAAAGGTGCTGCGGGTCTGAAGCGAGCAGAGAACAGACCACGGCCTGAATAGCACAGGTGCTGCGGGTCTGAAGCGAGCAGAGGACAGCCCTCGGCCTGAATAGCACAGGTGCTGCGGGTCTGAAGCGAGCAGAGAACAGACCACAGCCTGAAGGGCACAGGTGCTGCGGGTCTGTAGCGAGCAGAAAACAGACCACGGCCTGAATAGCACAGGTGCTGCTGGTCTGAAGCGAGCAGAGAACAGACCACAGCCTGAATAGCACAAGTGCTGCGGGTCTAAAGCAAGCAGGGACGAGACCACGGCCTTAATAGCAGAGGCGCTGCGGGTCTGAAGTGAGCAGAGGACGGACCACGGCCTGAATAGCACAAGTGATGCGGGTCTGAAGCGAGGAGAGGACAGAACACAGCCTGAATAGCACAGGTGCTGCGGGTCTGAAGCGAGCAGAGACAAGGCCAAGGCCTGATTAGCACAGGTGCTGCCGGTCTGAAGTGAGAAGAGGACAGAACACGGCCTGAATAGCACATGTGCTGTGGGACTGAAGCGAGCGGAGGACAACCCAAGGCCTGAATAGCACAGGTGCTGCGGGACAGAAGCAAGCGGAGAACAGACCGTAGCCTGAATAGCACAGGTGCTGCGTGTCTGACGCGAGCAGAGGACACAGAGGACACACCATGGCCTGAATAGCACAGGTGCTGCCGGTCTGAAGTGAGCAGAGAACAAACCATGGCCTGAATAGCACAGGAACTGCAGGTCTGAAGCAAGCAGAGAGCAAAGCATGGCCTGAATAGCACACGTACTGCAGGTCTGAAGCGAGCAGAGACCAGACCACGTCCTGAATAGCACAGGTGCTGCGGGTCTTTAGCGAGCGGAGGACAACCCAAGGCCTGAATAGCACAGGTGCAGCGGGCTGAAGTGAGCAGAGACCAGACCACGGCCTGAATAGCACAAGTGCTGCGGGTTTAAAGCAAGCAGGGACGAGACCACAGACTTAATAGCACAGGTGCTGTGGGTCTGAAGCAAGCAGAGGACGGACCTCGGCCTGAATAGCACAGGTGCTGCGGGTCTGAAGTGAGCAGAGACGAGGCAAAGGCCTGAATAGCACAGGTGCTGTGGGTCTGAAGCGAGGAGAGGACAGAACACGGCCTGGATGGCACAGGTGCTGCGGGTCTGAAGCGAGCAGAGACAAGGCCACGGCCTGATTAGCACAGGTGCTGCCGGTCTGAAGTGAGAAGAGGACAGACCACAGCCTGAATAGCACATGTGCTGTGGGTCTGAAGCGAGGTGAGGACAGAACACGGCCTGAATAGCACAGGTGCTGCGGGTCTGAAGCGAGCAGAGACAAGGCCACGGCCTGATTAGCACAGGTGCTGCCGGTCTGAAGTGAGAAGAGGACAGACCACAGCCTGAATACCACATGTGCTCTGGGTCTGAAGCGAGCGGAGGACAACCCAAGGCTTGAATAACACAGGTGCTGCGGGACAGAAGCAAGCGGAGAACAAACCGCAGCCTGAATAGCACAGGTGCTGCGTGTCTGACGCGAACAGAGGACACAGAGGACACACCATGGCCTGAATAGCACAGGTGCTGCGGGTCAGAAGCGCGCAGAGAACAGACTACAGCCTAAACAGCACAGGTGCTGCGGGTCTGACGCGAGCAGAGGACACAGAGGACACACCATGGCCTGAATAGCACAGGTGCTGCCGGTCTGAAGTGAGCAGAGAACAAACTATGGCCTGAATAGCACAGGAACTGCAGGTCTGAAGCAAGCAGAGAACAAAGCATGGCCTGAATAGCACACGTACTGCAGGTCTGAAGCGAGCAGAGACCAGACCACGTCCTGAATAGCACAGGTGCTGCGGGTCTTTAGCGAGCGGAGGACAACCCAAGGCCTGAATAGCACAGGTGCAGCGGGCTGAAGTGAGCAGAGACCAGACCAAGGCCTGAATAGCACAAGTGCTGCGGGTCTAAAGCAAGCAGGGACGAGACCACAGCCTTAATAGCACAGGTGCTTCGGGTCTGAAGCAAGCAGAGGACGGACCTCGGCCTGAATAGCACAAGTGATGCGGTTCTGAAGCGAGCAGAGACCAGACCATGGCCTGAATAGCACAGGTGCTGTGGGTCTGAAGAGAGGAGAGGACAGAACACGGCCTGAATAGCACAGGTGATGCGGGTCTGAAGCGAGCAGAGACCAGACCATGGCCTGAATAGCACAGGTGCTGCGGGTCTGAAGCGAGCAGAGACGAGGCAAAGGCCTGAATAGCACAGGTGCTGTGGGTCTGAAGCGAGGAGAGGACAGAACACGGCCTGAATAGCACAGGTGCTGCGGGTCTGAAGTGAGCAGAGACAAGGCCACGGCCTGATTAGCACAGGTGCTGCCGGTCTGAAGTGAGAAGAGGACAGACCACAGCCTGAATAGCACATGTGCTGTGGGTCTGAAGCGAGGAGAGGACAGAACACAGCCTGAATAGCACAGGTGCTGCGGGTCTGAAACGAGCAGAGACAAGGCCACGGCCTGATTAGCACATGTGCTGTGGGTCTGAAGTGAGAAGAGGACAGACCACAGCCTGAATAGCACATGTGCTGTGGGTCTGAAGTGAGAAGAGGACAGACCACAGCCTGAATAGCACATGTGCTGTGGGTCTGAAGCGAGGAGAGGACAGAACACAGCCTGATTAGCACAGGTGCTGCCGGTCTGAAGTGAGAAGAGGACAGAACACAGCCTGAATAGCACAGGTGCTGCGGGACAGAAGCAAGCGGAGAACAGACCGCAGCCTGAATAGCACAGGTGCTGCGTGTCTGACGCGAGCAGAGGACACAGAGGACACACCATGGCCTGAATAGCACAGGTGCCGCGGGTCAGAAGCGCGCAGAGAACAGACTACAGCCTAAACAGCACAGGTGCTGCGTGTCTGACGCGAGCAGAGGACACAGAGGACACACCATGGCCTAAACAGCACAGGTGCTGCGGGTCTGACGCGAGCAGAGGACACAGAGGACACACCATGGCCTGAATAGCACAGGTGCTGCCGGTCTGAAGTGAGCAGAGAACAAACCATGGCCTGAATAGCACAGGAACTGCAGGTCTGAAGCAAGCAGAGAGCAAAGCATGGCCTGAATAGCACACGTACTGCAGGTCTGAAGCGAGCAGAGACCAGACCACGTCCTGAATAGCACAGGTGCTGCGGGTCTTTAGCGAGCGGAGGACAACCCAAGGCCTGAATAGCACAGGTGCAGCGGGCTGAAGTGAGCAGAGACCAGACCACGGCCTGAATAGCACAAGTGCTGCGGGTTTAAAGCAAGCAGGGACGAGACCACGGCCTTAATAGCACAGGTGCTGTGGGTCTGAAGCAAGCAGAGGACAGACCTCGGCCTGAATAGCACAAGTGATGCGGGTCTGAAGCGAGCAGAGACCAGACCATGGCCTGAATAGCACAGGTGCTGCGGGTCTGAAGCGAGCAGAGACGAGGCAAAGGCCTGAATAGCACAGGTGCTGTGGGTCTGAAGCGAGGAGAGGACAGAACACGGCCTGGATGGCACAGGTGCTGCGGGTCTGAAGCGAGCAGAGACAAGGCCACGGCCTGATTAGCACAGGTGCTGCCGGTCTAAAGTGAGAAGAGGACAGACCACAGCCTGAATAGCACATGTGCTGTGGGTCTGAAGCGAGGTGAGGACAGAACACGGCCTGAATAGCACATGTGCTCTGGGTCTGAAGCGAGCGGAGGACAACCCAAGGCTTGAATAGCACAGGTGCTGCGGGACAGAAGCAAGCGGAGAACAAACCGCAGCCTGAATAGCACAGGTGCTGCGTGTCTGACGCGAACAGAGGACACAGAGGACACACCATGGCCTGAATAGCACAGGTGCCGCGGGTCAGAAGCGCGCAGAGAACAGACTACAGCCTAAACAGCACAGGTGCTGCGGGTCTGACGCGAGCAGAGGACACAGAGGACACACCATGGCCTGAATAGCACAGGTGCTGCCGGTCTGAAGTGAGCAGAGAACAAACTATGGCCTGAATAGCACAGGAACTGCAGGTCTGAAGCAAGCAGAGAACAAAGCATGGCCTGAATAGCACAGGTGCTGTGTGTCTGACGCGAGCAGAGGACACAGAGGACACACCATGGCCTGAATAGCACAGGTGCCGCGGGTCAGAAGCGCGCAGAGAACAGACTACAGCCTAAACAGCACAGGTGCTGCGGGTCTGACGCGAGCAGAGGACACAGAGGACACACCATGGCCTGAATAGCACAGGTGCTGCCGGTCTGAAGTGAGCAGAGAACAAACCATGGCCTGAATAGCACAGGAACTGCAGGTCTGAAGCAAGCAGAGAGCAAAGCATGGCCTGAATAGCACACGTACTGCAGGTCTGAAGCGAGCAGAGACCAGACCACGTCCTGAATAGCACAGGTGCTGCGGGTCTTTAGCGAGCGGAGGACAACCCAAGGCCTGAATAGCACAGGTGCAGCGGGCTGAAGTGAGCAGAGAACAGACCACTGCCTGAATAGCACAGGTGCTGCTGGTCTGACACGAGCAGAGCACACAGAGGACACACCATGGCCTAACTAGCACAGGTGCTGCCGGTCTGAAGTGAGCAGAGAACAAACCAAGGTCTGAATAGCACAGGTACTGCAGGTCTGAAGAGAGCAGAGAACAAAGAATGGCCTGAATAGCACAGGTACTGCAGGTCTGAAGTGAGCAGAGAACAAACCAAGGTCTGAATAGCACAGGTACTGCGGGTCTGAAGTGAGCAGAGAACAAACCAAGGTCTGAATAGCACAGGTACTGCGGGTCTGAAGCGAGCAGAGACCAGACCATGGCCTGAATAGCACAGGTACTGCGGGTCTGAAGTGAGGTTAGTTGTCAGAGCTGCTTGTGGGCCGTAGGCCTAGTAGAACACTGATGCTGCTGCAGAAACGAGTTACATTACAACAGCTGTTTGTCGTCTCAGGGCTCGTGTGCACTGATACTGCAGATGAGGAAAGAAGAGCATTGGTAGAGCTGTTTGTTGGTCCGGGGGATGTCAAAGCACTAACGCTGCAGCTCAGGTTAGCGACACATTGGCAGAGCTGTTTTTTGGTCTAGGGGCTGGCATTTTACAGATGCTGTAGCTTAGGCAAGTGGTACATCAGCAGAGCTCTGTGTTGGACTGACGGCTGGCAAAGCTGTGCTGCAGCTCGGGTACATGGTGCTGAAGGATGGAAACACAGTACATTGGTGTCGGAAGCTGGCTCTCTATATACTATACCAAAATTAGGTATAGTGTGCACAGAGTCCAGTGGAACCCCAAAGGTAGGCAGAGATAAAATTAAATAGCACCTTACTCTCTATTTGTGGTAGTGTGGGCAAGCAGTAAGGCTTTATCGGAGGGTAGTGTTAAGCATTTGTTGTGCACGCTCAGGCAGCATTTGATGTAATTTGAGTCTGAGCTCAGACCAATTTGTTTGTATCAAAAATATTGTTATGTTATTTTATTTCTTAGAACCAAGCCAAGTCTGGTGCAGGTAAGTGAAATAAATGCTTTGCAAAATCGTATGTAATGTTTTACAGTTGAAAGCAGGTTCAAATGCAGTTGATTGAATTACAGGTAAGTCAATGTTTAAAAATCACTTTCCAGGTACTTTTCAGATTAAAATGTATGTTACTGTTAAGATTACTTTTCAGATTACTTTTGCTAATCAGTGTGATATGCCTAGATATCACACGCTACATCCCTAGACAAAAGATAAGTAATTTACTTTTAGTACATGGACAGTTTTTCAATGTTCCATACAAACAAACTCCACACTTAGAAAAACTTTCAAGGGAAAACAGTCAATGTATTCCTAAGGAGAAAAAAGTAGTTAACGCTTTGCAGGTAAGTACTGTTTTGTGGGAGTTGGTATTCTGGGGTTAGAGCCAGGGTCCCCCCCAGGGTCAAGGATGCACTCTTGAAACACCCTCAGAAGCACTAGGGAGGCTGGGTGCAGAGTGCTGAGGCCAATGTCTCAAAATGGGAAACAACCTTTACAACGCAAGTTTTACAACGCACTACCATTACAACGAAACTTTTACAACGCAAAAACTTTTACAACGCATACCATTACAACGCATGTTTTTACAACGCAAGTACTTTTACAACGCATGCCATTACAACGTAAGTATTGGTAAGTATATAATTATATTTAATATTTTATATGTTTGGTTTTCTTTTAAGTTTTCAGTTTTTGGGTAAAGGGGTATTTTTAGGGTTCAGGGTCAGTTTTCAGTTTTTGGGTAAAGGGGTATTTTTAGGGTCAGTTTTCAGTTTTTGGGTAAAGGGGTATTTTTAGGGTTCAGGGTCAGTTTTCAGTTTTTGGGTAAAGGGGTATTTTTAAGGTTCAGGGTCAGTGTTCAGTTTTTGGGTAAAGGGGTATTTTTAGGGTTCAGGGTCAGTTTTGGTTTTTTGGGGTACAGGGGTATTTTTAGGGTTCAGGGACAGTTTTGGGTTTTTGGGGTACAGGGGTATTTTTAGGGTTCAGGGACAGTTTGGGGTTTTTGGGGTACAGGGGTATTTTTAGGGTTCTGGGTTAATTTGGGTTTTTTTGGGGTACAGGGGTACAGGGTAAAAAAATTTAAATTAATTAAATTAAATTAAATTAAATTAAATTATATTAATTACAATTAATTTAAAATAAAAAAAATATTATATACTTACCAATACTTACGTTGTAATGGTATGCGTTGTAAAGGTATTTGCGTTGTAAAAACATGCGTTGTAATGGTATGCGTTGTAAAAGTTTTTGCGTTGTAAAAAATTCGTTGTAACGGTATGCGTTGTAAAAGTATGCGTTGTAACGTCATACATCCGCTAGATGGGTGACTGACCTATGCCAGGGCAGTGGGTTGTATGCATTGCACACAGGGACTTTGTTCTGCACCAAAACACGCAGCCTGTAAAGGCAATGTGTGTGTGTAAAAGTACAGGGCCTCTAAGGGTGGCACAAGAAGTGCTGCAGCCCTTAGAGGCCTTCCCTGCTCACAGTACCCTTGGTACCTATGGTACCATTTACAAGGGACTGACCTGTGGCTAAAGAGTGCCAATTGGGTTTTGTTTTGAATGCAGTTTAGGGAAAGAACATAGGCCATTGGTACCTGTTTGGCAGGAACCCAGGGCACACTCAGTCAAAGTACATTAGCAATTTAGCAAAAAGCGGGGGCAACAATGCAAAAAGAGGGCACTTTCTTACAATCGGCAGAGCTATTTGTTGGTCTCAGGGCTGGCGTAACACTGATGTTACAGCTCAGGAACAAGGTACATAGGAGGAGGTGTTTTTTGGCTTGTGGAGCTGGATTATCTATTTTGCTGCAATGCATGAGCTGGGGTTATCTGTATCATTGTTGGTGAAGAAGGTATTTCTCTAAGGTACATCATGGTGGATGAAACTTCTTGCATGAGAATGTTAGTGCATCTTTTTGTTTTAGGTAAAAAATGTTCTCATGTGCCTAAAAGTGAAACCTTTTTTACATGCAGAATCTATACTACTATTATAAAGAGAGAGCTGAAACATTTGAGGCGGGTAATCTCAAGCAGTTAAGAACCAATCACAACACCCAAAACAGCATTGTAAAGGGGAGTTGCAGCAGATGGATATAGGCTATACAGCTGGCCACCATATACATTAGAAAGGTCAAAGAACTTTAGGGGTAAAGTAGTCCCTTGTGGGCGTTGGCGTTATGCTGTCAGCGATGGGCGTGTCAAAGTAGCGATGGGCGTCTCAAACTACACTTCACATTACTCCTTTGTGGGCATCACCGTTGTCAGAGGGGCATGGCCCAAAACAAATGGGCGCGGATTTCACTGTGCGCGCCCATTGACGCTCCATTACTGATAACACTCACAGTACTTGCCGCGCTAGCTGCCGACTTGCCGCGCTAACAAAAGCAAAGCTTTACTCATTTGTGAGCCTCGGCTTTGTCAGAGGGGGCAAGCCTAAAAAAAGGGGTGTGGGTTTCACAAGAGCGGAATTCACTCGGCGCCACATTAACGCCTTTGTGGGCTTTACCGTTGTCAGAAGGGCCTGGCACAAAAACAAAAACAACAAAAAAATGTGCGCAGATTTCACTGTGCGCGCACATTCACGCTCCATTACTAATAACACTCACAGTACTTGCGGCGCTAACAAAAACAAGCCTTTACTCATTTGTGAGCCTCGGCGTTGTCAGAGGGGGCAGGCCTAAAAAAAGGGCCGCGGAATTCCCTCGGCGCAACATTCACGCCTTTGTGGCCGTCACCGTTCTCAGAGGGGCATGGGCCAAAACAAAAAACAGAAAATGAATGCTCTTGGATTTCAATGTGTGTGCCCATTCACGCTCCATTACTGATAACACTCACAGTACTTGCGGCGGTAACAAAAACAAAACTTTACTCATTTGGGAGCCTCGGCGTTGTCAGAGGTGGCAGGCCTAAAAAAGGGGCGTGGCTATCAGAAACGCGAATTCACTCGGCGCAACATAAATTAGGATTTACCATTACAAACATTGCACACATTACATTTCATCCCCGGACAACGTCGGGACGGGCTGCTAGTTTAGTATAAGTGTGCTAATTATACTCATTTTAGGACATACTCTTCCATAAACAACGCCCAAGAAACGCTGGCAGGGGCAGTTAATTGATGCATGAAATAAAGCACAACGCAACGTTTTGAATGAAATATGTAAAAGTCAGTATGAGGCGCAGCAGAGGAAGGAGGCTTGAGGGGGGCTGGTCACAAAATGTAGCATGCTGCTAGTGCCAAGCAGAATACAGTATTTGTGACACGCAGCACTAAGCTTTTATGTTTGTTTGAGAGGATGTGATTATCCTTCCAGCATGCATTTCTAGGAAGGCTTGCTTCTATAATCGCTAGCTTTTCCCTGGCACTGGTGCTTCTCATTACTATATTTTGTTTTCCTAAAGCAGAATGGGGAATGGAAGCAAAACTTTTTGTTACTAATGACAAACATTATTTTATTGTGGACAATGTACACATTTTTTTTAAGGTCTTTAGGCTGTAATAACAAATATTGGTAAAACCAATAGATCTCGCCTACGAGAGCTAAAGGCTTTGTTATTTGTTCCAGTCATGTGTACTGCAGTGCAGCTGCTGCACAAAATGGCTTAAAGGTAAACAAAAAAGTGCTATGGCGCGGAATGCTGCCTCATCACAGCACTTTTTTTTTTACTTTCAGCCGTACTGTAGAGCAGCATGTTTTAAAACACCGACAAAGCCAATATCTACATAGGCAAGACCTTTTGGCTTTGCTAATGCTTGTTTTATAAGGTGATATGTCTTATGATACAAGCTTGTTTTCTCAGGGTGTGACTAGGGTGCTCACATAGGTGTTGGTGGAGGTCCGCTATCTATTTTCTGGTGTATTTCTTGGTTAACACATACATGGAATGTTAGGTTTATTGTTTGGTTTGCTCCATTATGGAATGAACCTTAATTACAGTAGTATTATTTCTAAATTCTATTATATTTCTAATATAGGAATTTTATCAACCCCTCTTCTCATCCCTCCCACTACTTGGATCATGGAATTTTAATGTGCACAGAGGAAGATGTATAACTCATATTTGGTCTCTCACTGAAACGCGTGTTGGCACGAAGTTGGAGATCTAGTGAAGCCATCTATTGTGATCACTATATTAGATGAAGCATTGTATATTCGGGTAATGATGGGAAGGTATTTACCTGCTTAAATCACTGAAAGCGTGTTGACAATATAAAATATGTGTGTATAAAACAATTGAGGCTAATATACCCACGTGGAGCGATATATGATGCCCGTGTGTTTCAGTTCCCTCATTTGTTTTAGTTGTGTTGAGATATACTGTGTAGTCGTGGTATGCATGAGGTATGAATGAGCAACATTGATGAGAGGATTATGGCATCAGTTATTTTAGTGCGAGTTGGTTGAGGATTTGAAGGAGGGGGGTTTCTTTCGTCTAAAGCATGGGTACTCACAAATTTTCTCTATGGGGCCAAATTTACAGTGTGGTGTGTGGCCGAGGGTCGCACCGGTGGGGGCGGGGTCAGTGGGGGAGGGGGTAGGGTCTAGAGCAATAAAAAAACTTGGACCATAAAGTTGAACACAGCCTCCCGAAGCGGACGCATTCGTCCACTGAGCCACTAGCCCTGGCATACACACATCTCTCTATCTCTCTCTATCTCTCTTTCCCTCTCTCTCACTCTCTCTGTCTCCCTCTGTCTGTCTCCCTCCCTCTCTCTCTCTCACTCTCTCTGTCTCCCTTCCTCTGTCTCCCTCCCTCTGTCTCCCTGTCTCCCTCCCTCTCACTCTCTCTCTCTCTGTCTGTCTCCCTCTGCCTCCCTTCCTCTGTCTCCCTCCCTCTGTCTGTCTCCCTCCCTCTCACTCTCTCTCTCTCTGTCTGTCTCCCTCTGCCTCCCTCCCTCTGTCCCCCTCAGCCTGTCTACCTCTCTCTGTCTCCCTGCGTCCGTCTCCCTCTGTCTGTCTCCCTCCTTCCTGTCAGTCTCCTTCTGTCTGCCTCCCTACTCCCTCTGTCTGTCCCCCTCTGTCTGTCTCCCTCCCTCTGTCCCCCTCTGTCTCCCTCCCTCTGTCCCCCTCTGTCTGTCTCCCTCCGTCTCCCTGCGTCGGTCTCCCTCTGTCTCCCTCGCTCTGGCTGTCTCCCTCTGTCTCCCTTTCCTCTGCCTCCCTCTGTCTCCCTGTCTCTCTGTCTGTCTCTCTGACTGCCTCGCTGACTGTCTCTATCTGTCTCCGCCTCTGTCTGTCTGTCTCTGTCTCTGTATCTGCCTCTATCTGTCCCTGTCTCTATCTGTCTCTGTCTCTATCTGTCTCTGTCTCTATCTGTCCCTGTCTCTATCTGTCTCTGTCTCTATCTGTCCCTGTCTCTATCTGTCCCTGTCTCTATCTGTCCCTGTCTCTATCTGTCTCTGTCTCTGTCTGTCCCTGTCTCTATCTGTCTCTGTCTCTATCTGTCCCTGTCTCTGTCTGTCCCTGTCTCTATCTCTGTCTGTCCCTGTTTCTATCTCTGTCTGTCCCTGTCTCCATCTCTGTCTGTCCCAATTTCTATCTATCTCTGTCTGTCCCTGTCTCTATCTCTGTCTGCCTCTGTCTGTTTATGTCTCTGTGTCTCTGCCTCTATCTGTCGCCTCTATCTGTCTCTATGTCTGTATCAGTCTCTGTGCAAACAGGAAGCTTCCCAAAACGCCCTTTTAAAAGTCAGCTGGGAAAGCGCTTACAGCTGACTTTTAAAGGGCCTTTTGGGAAGCTTTCTGAAGGTGCCCTTACGTCACAGAGGCCGTCAGTAAACACAGAAGATGGCCACAAGAGCATACGTAGTGAATACCTATTTAATACATATTCACTAGGGATGCTCCTGCGGTCATTTTCTGTTTTACTGCCGGCCGTGAAAACTGCAAGGTAAGGTCAGCGGGCCGCCAGTGAAGGCGCGTCGGGCCGCTGGCAGCCCACGGACCATACTGTGAGTACCAGTGGTCTAAAGAGAACATTTCAAAATTGTATTTTGTTATTATGTTATATATCAAAAAATATGTTTTAATTGAGTAAAGAAGAAATGTTGTAAGATCAAATAAAAATAAAAACAATGTGTATAAAATACAGGCCTGTACACTAAGTTTTGGCTCAACATTACTTCATTGTTATGTACTGATTTAGTGACCAATGAGCAATTTATGAAAACTGTGGGGTAGGCAGAAATAGTTTGGTTTAGAGTGTTTTATTACCCTGGTCCACACCCTCTACATTTTTTAACAGGGGCCCTTTTATTTGTTTTTTCTTAGTGTCTGGACTGTTCCCATGAGGCACAGGGTCAGACTGATTTTCATATGGCCATGTCTGAACTGGGGTGGTGGAGTGAGCTAAAGAATGATGATGTATTAAACCCAGATCAGTTGACTGGGGGTGAGTGTTTGATTTGCCCAAGCACTCCGTCCATCATCCCCAGTGGCATTGCCAAAAAACATTCATCAACAGTGGTACCCACAATGTAGGATTGCTTTAAAAAAGATCGAGGGGCACCCCATCTGGACCTGGCGCTTTCAACAAATCCCATGTGCTTTTGCCTCCACCACCTTGGATACTGTGAGTTCGGTGGCGGCAGAAAAATCTTCGGGCAGATCCCTTGTAAAATGTTCTACCCTCCTTTCTAGCAGATTAAAAATTAAATTAAAATGAGCTACCCAAGCATCTGACAAAATAAGTGAGTCCATATGCCTCACTTCTTCAGGAAAAACGGGCGCTTAATGACTTCCCAAAATTTTCTTGTGTCTTTTCAAGCTCCTGATCTCTCCAGATCTTCCCATGCTGAGCTTCTCATATTGTTAAGTAAACAATGGGGTGACCCTGTGTCCCTCAGAACCTGGGTATAATATTGCAAATAGTACAGTGGTTCTGTCGGGTATGACCACAATATTACTACTCATTACAATTGAATCTACAAAGAACAAGTTATTCGATACTACAGGCAAATGTGAGAATATATATTTTTTTAGAAGGAACAGCAATCGCAATCAAATCTGGTTTGTTGGGTGATAGGATATTTTTATATAAATTACATCATTTATATTCACCCATATACACGTAATTTTTATAGCTTAGGCGGCTGCCAACAATGTGAAAGTTCAAAGTGAGTTGTGATTAAGTGACATGGCAGCCTAACGATTGGCGGGGAAAAGGCCTGGTTAGGTGCAATTCAGTGCAGATAGCCCATCCGGTTGGAGGGCATCATATGTGGGGCCAGCCGTGATTAATAGCCGGGTGAACCTTAGCGTTTTGTTAGGAAGCAAACCACGATTTCCCGTGCGCGAGCAGTGTAGAATCCTGCCACGAAACCACCTCAAGTCGGTGTAACACCGCCAATCGTTAGGCTGCCATCTCCCCCACGCTAGTCCTGATGAAGACCCGCATGACAATTTAATATTGCATATTTAGTGTTGAAACGTCGACAACATATTGGCCCGGTTTAAGGTACCGCTTGCGAAATATCTGAATTGTTTAGAGCAGCAGGGTCATTGTTTTCTTGTACTGGCCTTGTATAAACTTGTACATAACTTTTTAATCACCCTGTACATGTCACGTACTTACTGTATCACCAATCTCACAATGTCACTTAATCACAACTCACTTTGAACTTTCACATTGTTGGCAGCTGCCTAAGCTACACAAATTACATGTATATGGGTGAATATAAATGATGTGATTTATATAAAAATATCCTATTACTCAACAAACCTAATTTGATTGTGGTTGCTGTATCCTTGTTTTATGTGTTTTTTCCCCCCCCAAAATTATTTTCACATTTGCCTGTAATAGCGAATAACTTGTTCTTTGTAGATTCAATTGTAATGAGAAGTAATATTGTGGTCATCCGATAGAACCAGTGTACTATTTGCAAGAGCTTCTCATATCAGCTTTTCTTTCCTCAATCACAAGTTTATATGTATACCTTGTAGCTTTAACCAAATCATTATTGCGCGGGGTAGCATGAAGCGCCCTTTTTAATTCTTTATGGGCTCTGGTACATTCAGAGTTAAGTAATCAAAGAAGAGAGAAAGGAACTAGAATTGCTAGTTTTTTCCCCTAGGGATTTATGAAAAACCAAAGAGAACTAGCTATTGGGATAGTATTTGCGTACTATGTGTCTGTATGGGGAAACCAATTGGTTTCGTATGAAGGCCCTCACCCACCAACCTAGTTGGTGGCATGCTTTATCATCGGGCCCCACCCGAGGCACTGAGTGCGCCTCAGGTGTACTACGACGCCAGGCTACTGCGGAGTGGGTTTTGAAGCGTGAGTGTGCTGTGCTGGTGTGTTGAGTGAGGTTTAAAATGCTGTCCTCGGGGTCCCGAAAGTTTACTTTATTGGTGAGCCACAGGCAGAAATTGAAAACAAAGGCTTAGGACGTGTGGGGTAGACTTATGGTCTCCCACGTCCAGTGTGGTTGACTAGTTTCAGCCAGGCATTCTTACTAAACTGGCTATCATCAGGGACTATTATGTGTGGGGGTGTTACAGGGGTTTATGTGTTTGTCAGTGCCCTGTATGTGTAGCATACGCTAAGGTGCTATACCTGTGAGCGGTATTTCCTCTCAGTTTGTACTCCTAACTGCAAAGGACAAATTCCAAGGGCCTCTGCCGGGGATCTGGGACTCTTGTGCACTTTGGCAGGGTCTCCAGACCCACTGGAACACCTATGATCCAGTCACGAGCTCCGTTGTTTTTTCACATTCAGAGTTAAACCATTGGACCTCCTGAGGTTCCATCTTCTGGACTTTCCTGGTTAGTTGTTTAGCTATATAATAGCACATTGTGCGAAACTCCCGGACAACATCTCCTGGGGAAGAATCTAACTGCAAACACTCCATTATTAGGTGGTAATTTCCTCTGATGGTATCTTCCTCAAACTTTTGTGGATTGATCTAGCCCCAATTTATTCTGAGGGTTGCCCCTCAGTAGCTATCAGCCCACACACACGTTGAGATCTATGCTTACAAATTGTACAATTAAAATGCCCCACCCAAAGAATGCATTGCAGTTGCCACTTCCCAGTGACTTGTGTAATCTCATTTTGTAGGGTTTCAATGACCTGACAGTTGTTTTGATCAAAGATATTATGGTACCAATTTACACATAGGACTTTAACCTTAATTAAGTTAAAGCTCATGATTAATTGATACCAAGATGACGAACTTAAGCAGCTGACTTTTATAGATCAATATTTTACTGATACAAACACCGCAACCCCACCCTTGGCCCTCTCGTCAACCGAGGGCAAAGCAGGAACACGGAAAGAACGATACCCATCTATAGCAATATCATCTCTGAACCAGATTTCCTGAAGGCAAATGATGTCAAAGCCTCTAATATATCCTAGCCTGTCCTCGTTCAGTGGACTCATCTGTGACTACTTGCCTCCCAGCAGTAAATTTTAGCCAATTGCAGCCCACGGCACAAGTCTTTCCTCTGGGCTCATTGGTGGAGTACGGATCGCTGAAGTGCGCCTCATTCCAAGGACACGCACTCCAACTGTGACATTGCGTGTGTGTGCGTGCATTTCTGATTTGTATACGCATCCCTATGACATGAGCAAATGAGGTCATCATGTCACGTCCACAGTGGCCATATTGTATTGGGAACAAGTCCCACTGATTGTGTCTGAAAGTTTATTTTTATACTATTTTGTTAAAAAAAACAACAACAAAAAAAGATTGACTGCAAAAAGATTGCCTACACCATGATCCTGTTGAAACCTATTTTTTAGGAAGCAGACTTTTGTGTCTTGGTATGTACTATTTTAGAATGTTTCTCTGGTCATTCTGGACACAACCCCAGTGCTGTTTATCTCATTTTGTTGGTCTACTTTGTCTTACCCATTTTCCCACCATATTAGTAACTTACCACAGTAAGTACACTTACAACCCTTCTTGCAGCATTTTTAACCACAATTACCATGGAAAAAGTGGTTTTGATCCATTGAGAATTATTTAATAGCGATTGATGCAGATAAATTTGCACCGAGAAGGAAAGGAGCTCTTCTGTTCAGTCACCTAGGGACAGAAGGACGGGAAATGTATGGCAACTTACCACAGATGTTACCTCCTGCACACTTTGATGACTGGAACGAATACACAGAATCTGTTGCAAGACTGGAACATAAATTCACTGAACAACCAAGGCTTCTTAAATGATTTAATTTATTCAAAAGAAAGTATGGTCAAGAGGAAACTATGGAAGAGTATGTCTCTGCTCTTAGGAATTTGGCTGCGAAATGCAACTTTGGGAATTCGTTGGATACTTACATGAGGGATCAATCTGTGTACATTCACAGTTCCAAGGAAATACAAGAGCCACTAAGTACTTGTCATGATCCTAGTCACACTGAAGTGCTAGACATAGCCAAGAAGATAGAACGTTCCATCATATCCAGTAGATACACAGCGAGTGATTCTATTATTCACAATGTTAAGTGGTACAAGATTGTGATACTGTTAATGCATTGTCTTTTAAGGATAAGGGTGCAAAGTTGCCTCGCAAGAGGAATATTCCTCAATGTGTCAGATGTTGTTACCAGGCATATATGAGTAATCATTTCTCTTGCCCTGCTGTAATTAGGAGGTGTAACAAGTGCCATAAAATGGGGCATTTGAAGAGTGTTTTTAAGAGTACCAAATGTAATGTGCAGATACACTTGCTGGATGTCAGTTCCCCAATGGAAGAATGTACACATGATTTCTCCAAATTGGTACTTACACTAGATATTGAGGGTAAGGATTCAAAACCCATTAAAGGACCTTTGTGTGGTGTAGAGACTGGAGAAATGAAGTTACAAATGATGGCAGCCTCTAGGGTGCCTATTACCTTTGTGTTGGGTACCTTATTTATATAATGTTGAGCTGATACTAAAACACTCAGCGCCCCAGATGTCACTCCCAAAGATTACAGGGACCAAGATATTGACATTTTAGGGTTCTTCATGGAGAAGGTGAGATGTCTTGGGAGAGAGACTATGACTAAGATATATGTGGCCATGAAAGGTAAACAGATAGTTGGTTGGCAAATCTTGGCCAAGTTAGGTCTAATGCTAGTACCAGGATCAGACAACCTTGTGTTTGTCAACCAGACGTATGTGGCTTCTATTATAGACAGTAAAGATACCACAGTGAATGTTACCCAACAATATCTAGAAGTATTACAGACACAAATTGGCACCATACGTTAGTTTGAGCACCATATAAACCAAAAAAAAGGCAGTGTTAATTGCTCACAAAGCAGGACCAGTACCACTATTTGTTAGGAACGAGCACCAAGTATTATTAGACAAGCTTACAGAAGAAGGCGTACCAACTCCCAAAGACTCTTTTGAGTGGGTTAGACCCATTGTAATAATTTGTTTAAAAAACTGGAGACATACGGATATGTGGTGACTTACGCACCTTAAATATGAACATACTTGTGGATTGTCATACACTTCCTAAGAAACAAGATCGACTGGCCATATCAGGAAGCGCGAAATGTTCCTCCTTACTTCACTTACGCTTTGCGTACAATCAAAACCCACTCATTGCAGACTCACATGACCTTGCCACTTTTCCTACCCTATCTGGGGCTTTTAAATTCTATGGTTACCTTTTGGTCTGGATTCTGCAACTCATGGATTCCATCTTGTCGGGCATTGCCAGTACACAAGCATATCAAGATGATGTGCTAATTTTTGCAGACAGGAACACAATTTGATCCTAAGTAAGGTGCATGAAGTATTCAAGGAAGTTGGTATTACACTCAAACTAGACACGTGTCCGTGTTTGGTACAAGGTTTGGACTACCTGGGACATCACATATCCATGAATGGTAATAAGCCCAAATTCTCCTTGATACAGGCCATACGTGAGGTAACTCCACACAAATACAAGACACCCTCAAGTCTTTTGGAGCATAAGCAAGTACTATTTGAGATTTATCCAGGGATATGCCATGGTGGTCCAACTATTAGGCAAACTACTCCAGAAAGGGGTAAAGTTAATTTGGGATCAGGGGTTTGAGGCAATAAAGGATCTGATTGTTAAGGCACAGGCTCTTTCTTCTTTCAAAACAGAACATAAATGCATTGTCACAGTTGACTCAGGTCAAACTGGGCTGGGGCAGGTTTATCTCAATTGGTCAGGGTCAATGAACATACTATTGCTTTTGCCTCCCATTCTTTAAAGCAAGATGAATTATATTACATCACTATAGAGAGGCAGGCATTAGCTTTCTCTGGGGCACACATTTTGATGTTCATACCAAGCACCAACCTTTGCTTCATATGCTCAATGGCAATGGGTCTTGTAAGGCTTCTGCAAGACAGGTGAGACTGTTGTTACATTCCTGGAGGTAAGAATCTGATGGCGGATTGCCTCTCCAGGATGGCTATGTACAGTGCTGATCAGAATTATGTTATTTTTTTTTAAAACATTTTTTATTGAGAATTTATACGGTATCAAAAACAAGTAGTTATACAGTAGTTATACAAGTCAATTCATAAGACAATGGGTCTTTAAAAAAAAAATGCTAGCAGATCAGGTTATATAATAATACAATTCGATATAATTGCATTTAAAGAGCAGATCCGTACAAGACATAAATATATAAATAAGCAACATATAGGTATACCCATCAATATATATATACATAACCAGATAAGATTTTACCGATGATCAATGCGTTATATCAGGGGGGCTTTGCAAATATCAAATCTCCGGTGCACAGACATAATATCGACTCCAAAATATCGTCTGGACAGAATATCGAGTTTTAAATATCGTTTGGAGAAAATATCGACTAGACAGAATATCGACAGCCAAAATATCGTTTTTAAGGTAAGTGAAGTAATATCGACTGTAAATAATATAGACAGTGAAAATATCCAAGTATATAATCTAGATAGTAAAAAATATAGTTTTTTAAATAATATTTAATTATTTATAGTGTGTTTATGTTATAATATGTGTGAAAAGTGTCAAATTTTTTTTTTTTTTTTTTATTAATTATTTTTTTAATTATTGTGTAATTTAATTCTGTAGCGGGTTGTGGGTTTATAGGGGAATAGGGTGGGAAGTAATTTAATTATAATTAATTAAATATGTAAATGTATTAATTGGTAGTAATAATTAATTAATTGGTAATTAAATAATATATGTTAATTATTTAAAATTTAATTGGTAATTAATTTTATTTAATTGATTAATTGCTAATTATGTCAATTAAAATAATTTATTTTCTCTAGCGGGTTGTGGGTTTATAGGGGAATAGGGTGGGAAGTAATTTAATTATAATTAATTAAATATGTACATTTATTAATTGGTAGTAATAATTAATTAATTGGTAATTAAATAATATATGTTAATTATTACAAATTTAATTGGTAATTAATTTTATTTAATTGATTAATTGCTAATTATGTCAATTAAAATAATTTATTTTCTCTAGCGGGTTGTGGGTTTATAGGGGAATAGGGTGGGAAGTAATTTAATTATAATTAATTAAATATGTAAATTTATTAATTGGTAGTAATAATTAATTAATTGGTAATTAAATAATATATGTTAATTATTTAAAATTTAATTGGTAATGAATTTTATTTAATTGATTAATTGCTAATTATGTCAATTAAAATAATGTATTTTCTCTAGCGGGTTGTGGGTTTATAGGGGAATAGGGTGGGAAGTAATTTAATTATAATTAATTAAATATGTTAATTTAATAATTGGTAGTAATATTTAATTAATTGTTAATTAAAAAATGTTTGTTAATTAATTAAAATGTAATTGGTAATTAATTTTATTTAATTGATTAATTGCTAATTATGTTAAATGAAAGGGGTATTTTTAGGGTTCAGGGTCAGTTTTTAGTTTTTGGGTAAAGGGGTATTTTTAGGGTTCAGGGTCAGTTTTCAGTTTTTGGGTAAAGGGGTATTTTTAGGGTTCAGGGTCAGTTTTCAGTTTTTGGGTAAAGGGGTATTTTTAGGGTTCGGGGTCAGTTTTTAGTTTTTGGGTAAAGGGGTATTTTTAGGGTTCAGGGTCAGTTTTCAGTTTTTGGGTAAAGGGGTATTTTTAGGGTTCAGGGTCAGTTTTCAGTTTTTGGGTAAAGGGGTATTTTTAGGGTTCAGGGTCAGTTTTTAGTTTTTGGGTAAAGGGGTATTTTTAGGGTTCAGGGTCAGTTTTCAGTTTTTGGGTAAAGGGGTATTTTTAGGGTTCAGGGTCAGTTTTCAGTTTTTGGGTAAAGGGGTATTTTTAGGGTTCAGGGTCAGTTTTCAGTTTTTGGGTCAAGGGGTATTTTTAGGGTTCAGGGTCAGTTTTTAGTTTTTGGGTAAAGGGGTATTTTTAGGGTTCAGGGTCAGTTTTGGGTTTTTGGGGTACATATACAATATTGCCTATTATTTAATTAAATGTTGTTACTATATATATATGTTTTAAGAAATATGATTAAAAATATATTTATTTTTTTACTTTCATTAAATATTTAATTATTAAAAGTTATTTTAAGTATTGTTAATTATATTTTAGTAATTAATTTTTTATATTAATGTAATTAAACATTGTTTTTAGTAAAGTCGATATTTTTTACAACGATATTTTTGTAAACGATATTTTGTAGTCGATATTTTTGTACTTACCTGTTTGTACATACAAACTCGATATTTTTGTAGTAGATATTTTCACCTCGATATTTTGGGTACTCGATATTGTGGTAGTCGATATTCTTTCAGTGATCCCAAATCTCCCGCAGCCCAACCCTGGTTAATTATTTATTTAAAACCTGACCCTCCCTCCACTCTTTCGGGGGGGCCCATATTTTACAGCCAAAATCACGCAGTTTCCTACCCTTGTGCAAATACAGCGTCGATTCTATATTATGAATAGCGAGAAGTCTGGCCAGCCACATTCAAAAAGTCGGGGCATTCGGGTCTTTCCAAGCAGCTGACAGCAGAATACGTAGGACGGCAACAGCCAGGAAAATAAATGCCTCAGTTTCTCCGCTTCTGAAACCCAGCTTACTATCACTCCCGAGAATCATCACTGTCGGGGATAGACTGATCTTAGAGCCTAGCAGCCCCTCTAGGAATTTCTCAATCTCGGTTTTAAGCATGGTAAGCTTTTCGCAATAAAAGAACATATGCAGTAAATCCCCTGGGTCTTTCTGACATCTGGGGCAATTACTATCCGTCCTCATACCCCAGTCATACAACTTAGATGGAGTGTAGTACAGATTAAAGAGAGTTTTGAAATGCTGTACCTTCAGATTTGAGGACCGAAGTACCTGCCTATCCAGGTATAGAGCTTTGTCGAGATCTGCATCTGGATCTTGCAGTTTAGCTGCCCAGGCGGCCTCGTGCTTCTCGAGATCATCAGGCACCTTTTCGGTTAGTTCCTGGTATATAACCCGGATCCTATTTCCTCCTTTCAATAGATATTCAAGTGTGGGGCTGCGAGCGCCAAGAGCAGCGTCAGAGCCAACAGCTTTAAGCGTTTGCGAGACCTGGAAATACTTAAAGCTTTGACCAGTCGGCAAACCATACTTCTGTTGGATGGCATCGAGTGTCATAATACTGCCATTCAGCATTACGTCCCCTACTGTCTGGATACCCTGCTGTTCCCAGCATTTCCAGGCCCCGTCCACGCTCAGATTCGGAAAGAAATCAGATTTCCATAGTGGCGTATGCATGTTAATCCTAGGGATCTGTAATAGTTTCTGCAGTGTTTTCCACAGATCCCAAGCGCCAAGAGGAACCTTGTGCCGGGTTTTCTTAAAGAATCTGCGACCAGTTTTTCCCAGCAGTGCGCCTACGGCCTCCTTTCCCATCAAAAGTTCATATATTGATGGGAGGGCGTACAAATCGGAGGTCGAGTCCTGGGTATATTTTTCACTAGGTGTAGGTTCAAATAAGATAGACATCTGAGTCAGCAAACAGGCCCAATGATAGAATCTTACATTCAGAACTCCTAAACCTCCGCGTTCCTGGGGGTAGGGACATGTATTTTACTGACCGCCTAGTCTTGCCATATTGCCACAGGAAACTGTTAAAAAATTTTTATCACCCCCCTCCTCAATTAAATAGGGGATGGATCTAAATAGATAGAGAAGTTTGGGCAACATGGTCATTTTTAGCACATTTGTCCTACCTATAAGGGACAGATGAAGTACATCCATTCGCTTCAGATCTATCTAAATTTTTTTAAGGAGTGGATTAAAATTATCTTGGACGATTGAGCCTGTTGCTGCATTAATTATTACCCAGAGATAAGTCGCAGAGTTGACATACCGTTGATCGAGTTTGGCGATGTCCTTAGAGCATATTACCTGAGTTTTTGCCTCATTCAGGCGATACCCAGAGTGATATCCAAATTGCTTAGTGATTTCCACCAAGGTTCGCATGGTCTCGGCAGGCTCTGATGTAATAACTGCCAAATCGTCGGCATGCGCTAATATTTTACTCTCGAACCCGCTGGTTATTACCGGATTAATACTATAATTCCCCAGTATCTGCCTAACCAGCGGGTCGATATATAATGCAAATAAAATAGGCGAGCAGGGACACCCCTGACGGGTACCTCTGCTTATCATAATCTTATCTGAGCTCTGACCCATCATCTGGATACGCGCCACCGGGTCACAATACATGGCCTTTATAGCCGTCAGGATTTTTGGGCCGAAGCCTCTCTCCACAAGGACGTCCCACAGATACTGCCATCTAACGCGGTCGAACGCTTTTTCTGCGTTGAGGAGGATCATGACAACCCCCCACCCCCGCAGCATGGGCCTCAAACAATGAGATTGCTCTTCTAATATGGTCCGTCGTTCGCGACCAGGGATAAACCCATGCTGCCAGGGGGAGACGAGCCCACCAATGATCCTCCCCAACCTCGTGGCCAGGATCTTCGCGTAGAGCTTGTTGTCCGAATTTATAAGGGAGATCGGCCTATAGGACCCTGGGCTTTCTCTTGGCTTTCCCTTTTTATGGAAGACCACTATATTAGTGTCCCTCCATGTTTCGGGGATTTTGCCCGTGCAGATGATTCCATTAAATAAATCCAATAACATCGGAGCGACTTCAACCGATAGACATTTATACAGCTCCAAGAGAATGCTGTCGGGACCGGCAGCTTTGCCGGCAGCCTGATTGAGTAATGCTTCCCGTACCTCATCGGCCGTTACATCGCTCTCGAGATTTTCCAACTCGAGAGGTCCCAATTTGGGACCTAAGTCCGGGTAGCGGGCATCCAGACATGCATCCCCTATTTCTTCCTTGTACCGGATTTGATAGAAATTTTCAAACACCGAGAGGATGTCCTGAGGCTCCACAAAATCCCGTCCATCCTCGTGGATGCTAGTTATTACATTTTAAACACTATCTTGCCTAATTCTCAATGCCAATCCCCTCCCAGCCTGCTCCCCTGTCTCGTACATTTTCCTCCTATTCGTCCAGTATTCTGTCGCCGCCTTTTCGGCCAGATGTTTCTGAAATTCTGCTTTAATCAGACAGATACTGGTTCGACTCTCCCTACCTTCCTTCCCTTGTGTCAGATCCAGGCAGTGCTGTTACTCTGCCTTGACTAAGTCTACTAGGAGCTTATTCTTACCGGCCTGTAGTTTTTTCCTAGCCTGGGCAGTATAGCTGGTAACCTCCCCCCTTAGTGCTGCCTTAAATTAGTCCCAGACAGAGTTCCTCAAGGCACTGTATCGATTAGCGTCGAAGAACTCCCGAGCCCGTTTCCGAAGATGTTCCAAGAACGGAGCGTCAGCCAGAAGTTTCCGATTGAAAGTCCAGGCCCTACTTTTTCTGACCGGCCCTAGACCACTATATCTGATTACCAGTGGGCTATGATCCGAAAGCACCTTGGGGAGCTTCATAATGTTAACCGTACCGATTTCTACAGATGAAATTAAGAAATAATCCAATTTACTATACTTCTGGTGAGGGCATGAATAATATGTCAACCCTGGATCGTCGGGGTGCTTTGTCCCCCATATGTCAGTTAAACCATGTGAATGCATCATTGAGAGAAGTGCCCTGGAGACCCTTGGCTTCCTACCCATATATGGTACCCTCTCGGTCAAATCAATTGAGATATTAAAATCACCGCACACCAAAATGGGTACAGGCCAGGTTGACAATTCCCCCTTCAGTATTTCAAATACTGCTGGGTCATCCTGATTTGATCCGTAAATCCCACAGATTGTTAAGCCACACTCCAGCTCCGCCAAAGCCCATCTACCCAATGGATCCGACTTAACTCGTTTAGCTCCCCCTAGCATTGTTTTACCTAGAATTACTACCCCCCTTATTGTTGAAGTCTGAGAGGAGCATGACAAGACATCAAATCCACCAACCCTTAGCAGCTGTCTTTTCGCCCAAGGTAGGTGCGTTTCCTGAAAACACAAGATATCAATGGGTTCAGATTTAATGAACTCCTCCAGTCTAGCTCTCTTTCTCCAGTCGTTCAGCCCCCCTATGTTGATCGAGTATATACTAAGGCTCGACATCCTTATTTTTCTGCCATCTCCTAATTCTTATTGCCAAAGATTGAATAAGGACAGTTTCCACACCATATATATTATACCTCGCGAAAGCAGACTTTATACCGTATATTCTCATTTTTTTAATGCTTTTCCCCACCCTCACCCCGCCACCCGTGACCCCCAGCTCCCCCCTTGGTACCCACCCCAGCCTCCCTCCCCCCAATCCCCTCCCTCTCCCACTGGAAGCGCTCAGACCGAGGTCTGTGCGTCTGATGGATGTGTGCAGCAGCGTGGTGCATGGGTGCAACTACCATTTCAAAACAGAATGCATAAATAGCGTACCCTACCCCTAAACCCTACCCCCCACAGGACTCAAATTCATACAAAAAAAAAAAAGAGGAAGCGCATAGCCAAAAACCATCCACCTGTGCTAAATACCCAGTAACGAAAACGAAAACATCAGTGGTTACAATAAGGCAGTTCAAAGAGATAGAGGCCGGTGACAGTTCGGACCCTTACGTCTCAACTCAGAGATACCCGAGAGTCCCAGGGCAGACCCAGCACCCTGCTAATTACTCTTCTTCCCTTTTTTCCTTTTTTCCCAGTTCACAGAGAGTCCAGGAACTCTTTTGCCTTCACCTCAGACAAAATATATTGAGTCCTGCCATCTCTCGCTACCTTAAGTTGTGCTGGATATTCTAAATAAACCTGCATGTGCTTGTCCTGGAGAGGCTTGATCAGCTGTCGGAGTCTCCAGCGCCTCTCGACCGCTGTGTGGCAAAAATCCGGTCTAACGAAAAAGGACAATCCCTCACTGGATCTTCTTGCATCGGGTCTAGCCTTGTCAGATATGATTTGCCTGAGGATGAAGTTCCCAAGAAAGATTAAGACTGCCCTTGGCCTATCACCACCTGCCCCTGGGTGCACTCTGAACGGGGTACGATGGACTCTCTGGATTTCTCATGACCAATTCCAGTCTGAGAGCTCCGGGAATGCATTCTTAAATAGGTTGATCATAAAGGCCCTGATGTCTGACCCCTCGGACCCCTCCGGAACCCCCTGTACCCGCAGGTTATTGCGTCTTAGCCTATTCTCCATGTCCTCCAGCTTCCACTGGATATCGACAACCTGGGCGGCCTGGGAGTCAACTTTAAGTGAGGCCGCAGCAGCTTCTGATTCAGTTGCCACAATCCGTTCCTCTAGGTTAGTAACCCTATCCCCAACATTAGCATATGCCTTAGACAGTTTTCTGACAACGCCTTGCAATTTACACATTGCCGCCTGTGATTTCCGAGTGTCCTGTCTCGCTTCTTCCCTGTGCGTGAGGATAGTCTGGTAGATAACGTCCAGCAAGGGAGGGTGGGAAGCTGGTACCTCAGCATTAGGGTTTCCCTGAAGTGGCATAGCTGAGGAGTGGTCCCAGGCCAGATCCCTGTGAGGTTGTACGTGAGCATTATCCTGGGCGGCTGGTCTTTTAGCCGTGCTATGGGGGGTCTGTTCCAGGTCGCTATCGGACTCCAGGTTGCTCCCCTCCTGAGAGGAGCTCCTCTCGTCATCAGACCACTCTGCCTCTCCAGACAGAGAGTAGAAACATTCGCTACTCTCCTTCTCCATTTCCTGCTCCCTCTCCCTACAGTCCGATAGAGTCATCAGGGCGAGAGGGGGGCATAGCAGTGTAATATCTTTCTCCCTGCCATCATCTCCTGTCACCAACTCCTGTCCTGTAGCTGCCTCTAATCGCTCATCGTTCGCCAAAACAGGTATGCGCGCAGCTTGTAATGAGGCTTCGCCAATAGGATCATTGCTGGTTGTAGTCCCGTTAACTTGGTCATCCGTCCCTGTACCAGTAGGCTCGGGGGTCCCTGGACTATCACTACCCCCCTGCATCAATCGAGCCGACCGACAGCCCAGCAGCCTGCTCCATTGTGTCTGTTATACATTCTACATCCTCCGGCAGAGAGGTGCATTCGGCGCTTGTGTCTGAATCTTTAGCGTCCTTCAGTACTACATCCTTGGCTGGTGAATGGGGTGCCGCCACAGCCACGTTCTTATGCCCTCTTCCGCTGCGGACAAGCAGCTCCGATATAGATGGAGTCTGCCTTAGGCGCGTCGCCGTTTGTTTGCCCTTTTTCGTTGGCTCGGGTGACTCTATTTGTTCCACGGCAGGCGGCCCCCCCCCGCCGGAGGAACAATCTCCGGTATATCATCATGTGGCTGCCCCGTGGTTGACACTGCCTGAAGAACCTGAGCAGGTTGGGCAGCCTGTGCTACCTGGGCTTTCTTCTTTGCAGCTGCCGCTGCTTTTGCCGACACTCCGGACGCCGTCTTGGGGGCCATATCCGCTGTAGTCCGCTTCGAATGCCGTTTCCGCAGCCGCCACCCAAATCAGTTCCGGGAGACCGGTGTCTCCACTTCGGCCCGGGTTAACACAGCACTCCGCCCACAGTGCTGCCGATGCCGAGCCCAGAACGCCAGCACGGCTGTCAGCAACCTCAAAATCCCGGCTGCTCCAGCGGTCTGCTTTCCCCTGCAGGCTCCGGCAATACCTGCTGTCTTGCTGCGACAACAATAATCCAGCATTGGAGTGATACAGAATTTCACTGACCCTTCGGCAGGTAATCCCAAGCGATTAACGGCTACTCCTGCGGGGAGGGGGAGGATCTATGGAGCTATGTTGCACCGCATCCCACTGCTGCTCCGCGGCTCCTCTCACACAGCCGCCATCATGCTTCCGCACATGCCCAACCCTGGTCATCAGAATTATGTTAAATGCATATTTTCCACTTTGATTAATGCTTTTAACTGATCTGCAGTGGTATCCTTCAGTGAGTGGATGGATGCCTTGGGGAAAGATACAGCTTTACTGTCTGTAATAGATTTTGTTACAAAAGGTTGGCCCAGAGAAAGATCCTTGTCTACTTCTCTTACACCTTTTGCCCAGGTTAAGAGTAAATTGTTTTGATGAATCGGGTGTTAATAAAAAATTATGTTTACGTTCCACCATCATCTATCCCTGTGAAATTGATTAAAGCTGCTCATCAAGGCTGCCTAGGCATGGGCCGCACTTGCAAAAGCCTCAAACAGTTCTTTTGATGGCCGTCATTGGACTCACAGGTGAAAAACTGGATTGCTAAGTGTGACATGTTTGTTGCCTGGAAAACACTGTCTGACACACCAAACACCACTTCACACTTGTTAGATTTTGGGGTCTCTAGTTGGCACAGGTAGCTACTTGTGACAAATAGGGACCCTCTCCTCTAGTCAGGGAAAGGGGGATTACACTCCTAAAATAACCCCTGCTCACCCTCTAGGTTGCGTGGCGAGAGCAGTCAAGGCTTTACTTCAGAGGCGTTGTAAGTTAAGCAGTTGTGACCACATACAGTAACCCAGTGACAACACTACAAATGGACACCACACAGGTTTTATATAAAAAATAAGTAGACTTTATATAGAGTTACCACAAGACCATAAACGACAAAAATACACACTATGATTACTTTAAGATGGTAGATTTAAGCTGTCATGTATTTCTATAGGTTCTGAATCGATCCCCCTATTCCTGACCTATTCTGGTTAAACTAACTATCAAGTTAACTAACAGTCAGCCCATGAGGCAAGAAATCCCCCATGATGCAGATACCGTTATCTGACGCAGTCACACTACGGCACAGGAACGTGTTATCTGATTAGGTCATAACGCTTGAGATCTAATTAGACAAGCGACATTCCTCCAGCCCCTGATAAGGCATACGACGTTCTCATAACAAATCAAACCTATGACAACCTGGATAATCCGTGTGGCCATTGTTTTGATTTCACAGAGAACTTTTGCAAAAGAATGTGCTAACGAGCAAGTCGTATGACATCTTTATTGACGTACCTATGTCCATCCTTACGTCAATCTCGGCACCTTTAAGGTATAAATATTGCCGACCTTGCCCTATGCAAACAAACGCGTGGTGACAAGACGGAACAGCCATACTTGCCGAAGCCGAGAGCAGAAGCAGACCCCGCTGGCAGCAGCCCCGCCTTTCTGACGCGCTGAGAGACGCGCTGATATCTCAAGCCGAGAGACCCAGCACCGGCGCTTCCGGGTAGCCCTCGCAGGCAGCCTGGAATATCGAGAGCAGAGAAAGAGATACCATTCCTCATCCATCCTAAATTCCAGGTACAGAACTGAATAACCCCTCACAGAGAATTCTTTAGTTATTCACTTGGCAAAAACAAACTTAACTTAAACTGTAACTTTCTATTCCCGCCCACGCATTAGACTTAGGTCAGGTACACGGGGTAGGCGTATTTAGAAACACCAGTTGAGTACGTTTAGTCAAATGTATATGTGTATGTAAATATATTTTAATCATTTTAAACATCATATGGCTCAGAAACCATATCAATGTTTTTACAGTATTATTTTATACTATTGCTTCTAATGTATGCACTTTACTTAACTATAAGTATTGCAATAATATCGATCCATTTCTCTTGTACGAGAAAAGAGACTGATCAATAAATAACATCTTTTATTGAACACGCCCGTCTCTTCCTTTTCTCTACATTCTGATGAGACTAAGAATGCACGTACTGACTGAGTAAAATAATTGCCTTGTGCTCACACGACTCTCGAGATTGACTCTTGATTAGGGGAGAGCAAAGTTGTCATGTTCTATGGTTGTCAGAAACTAAATCCCTTCTTGTCTAATCAGGGGAGTTAATCCCTTCCTTGAACATTCGAGAAAGTTTCTAGCGAACTCTGAGCTTAGCTGGCAAACCCAAAAATTAAGTCTGGTATCGACAGTAGTAGACCTAGTTAACGTCTGGCCTAGGCCTTTACTGCTGTAGGTACTATTCCAATGCGCAGAGCCTATTGGGAAAATAGGAGCTACACTACATGGCGCCCAACGCGTTTGGAAAGGGCGATAAAACTAACGTAAGACATTTAGAGTAACTCAGTCGTGCTTTCTCACTCAGACCCCTTTTCCCGAATACTCCAAAGACGTCTGGAGTGGGTGAAAGGTTATATCCTCCAAAACCTCGCAGGAGGGAACTCCTATGTATGGTTCTTGGTCAAGTCAACGTTGAAGGATAAAAACAGTTCCATAATATTGTGCATCTAATCATTGTTCCATAAAGAAACCTGATCTGCAAATAGACATAATATCATCCTGTCTGTAAAATGGGAGACAGTGATGAAGAAAGAGAGGCAGTTAGATTAGCAGCTGAAATAGCAGCAGCAGATACTGCACTAAAAGATGCAGACGCGGATATAATACTCATTCCGGTCAGCAAAAGAAGATCTATAACCTTAAAACTTATAGAAAATGGACTGACACCTAGAGGTGGCACAGTTATATTCGTAATTGAGGCACACGAATATCGGCAGACAGAGGTATACTATACATGGATACATTTTCCAGCAGCAAATGCTGTAACAAAGTACTTCCACTATTACAAAATAGAGGTACCACCTGACATTTACACTCCCTTCGAGGAGGTGGAAGTACCACTCAAATTCCAAGAGCATTTGCTCTTATTTGATGGCGCCCTAATACATAACAATCACATTACAAGGCTCGGTCCTTTAGGTAGACCATGAGCAACGTGGCCGGTCTTAGCCGGATACACACCACATCCAGACATCGAAAGAATGCCTGCAGCAGAGCTATTAATACAGCTAAAACAACTACTAAAAATTCATAGACAATTAGTTCAGTATGTAATGCGGACTTCAACAATTCAGCCAGCGATTAAACTTCCACAGCTGACCCCTCACCAGGGGAACACAAATAAAATTACACCACAGAACATCCAATCCTGCCTAGGCAAAGTTCCAGCTAAACGGGAACAGATACCATTCTGGTTGGCACAGAAAATCACCCAAATAGAGGCGGTGTTTCCTGACACCACCCCATTAGAAAAACACAGGATTCTGACTATATGTCTCCCAATGGGAATCGCACCACATATTGAGGACTGTGACACTTGGGGTACAGTCTTTGCTTCCATCTACACAAAAACGCACGGTGTCCCATCCATTTCGGTGATACCAGATGTGCTAAAACAAATTCAAGATGAATACGGTCCAGAACCTGCTTTAACTCTTGGTATGAAATTACTGAAAGACTTCAAGCAGGTCTCGGCTATATTACTAGCCAACATAAAAGGTGAAGCAGCAAACGTGGCGATCCGCCAGAGGTTAAAAGAGACAGATATAGCAGACCAACCAGCTGAAATAGCCAGAATCATAGAAAAATCCTATGAGGAACTAGGCAGAGATAGTCTAGGTGGAATACCAGTAAAACCACAACTGACTACAAGTCCAGAAAAAATATTTTTTAATAATAATAATTCACCAAAAAAGAACTGGGATGGAAACAAACAATCCAATCCTAAAGAAAAGAAATTCCAGTCCAGAGGAAGGTCTCCGAGGCGAAGAGAGAAATCTCCAAACCTAAGACAGAGGTCACCGCAGAGTGACCCCTCTGGGAATAGATATAACCTTAGAAATAGGGATAATATTAAAAAACCTGATAGATATCAAGACATTGATACACGTCCCTCTCAATCTTTTCAGAATTCCTCGCAGAAATCGGAAAGAAGAGGACGATCAGAAGAGCACGCCAAGTCCAAAGACAAGGAACCTGCTCAACTGAAAAAGAAATTACAATTTCCAAAAAAGAAGGTAGCCAGTGTCAAGGTAGTTAACAATGCCGAGAATACTGAGGACACAACTGAAAAACGGAGAGTGGGCTCAGACAATGCTAGACAGCGCAGCAGAGGTGAGCATAGCTCGCAAAGTCCTTATGAATCATCTGGAGACAGTGGACACGAATGAATACCTTCAAGTGGAAACTGCAGATACCAGAGTTAGCAAGCCCCACAAGATATACGAGATAACATTACGTATAGAGGGAGATAAGACTAGGAAAATAAGGGGACTATTTTGGGATAACCTCTCCAAAGGCTATGACATCCTTCTAGCTGAAAAAGACTGGCCACCAGAGTTTGTCAGGGAGTGCCCTCATGGCGAAGAAGTAATTATGCCTGCCTTCTCGAATCAAATCCCGATTCATAAAAAATACACACTTGCTAGAAAGTGGGCAGTGGCCTTAGCACCTGCTTTATATAAAAATCACGTAGGATGGGATGAGGATTCTCCTCCTCACAAAATCCAGTTAAAATCACAACCAACTGCACAAAGGCAGTACCCAATTAAGCAAGAAGCTAAAAAACAAGTAAATGAAATACTAGATCAGCTAGAATACCAGGGGGTGATTGAAACTTGCACCTCACAAATGAACAATCCTTTGTTTCCGGTCTCCAAACCAGACAATTCATATCGTCTAGTTTTGGATTACCGACACCTTAACACATGTTGCAAAACTTTTGCAGTGCAAAACTCACACAGTGCTGCACTAATGAATAACATAGTGCGCAAAAAATACAAAACAACCTTGGACATCTCCAATGGATTCTTTTGTCAAAATATAGCACCAGAGAGCAGATATTTAACTGCATTCTCAGTAAATGGCACTCAAAAACAATTCTGTCGGTTAGCCCAGGGGTACAAGAACAGCCCAGGGGTATTCTCAGCGAGAGTAACAGAATTACTACAACTATATGATGATGAGGCATTATCTTATGTTGATGACATTTACTTAACAGATGATGACTTGGAGACTCACTTGAAAAGGGTGAACACCATAATACTTGGTTTCGCTGCAGAGGGTTACAAATTCAACTTCAAAAAATCCAGAATTGCCCATCTAAAAGTTCTATACGAAGGATACGAATTATCAAGTATAGCATGGTTGACAATTTTTTGAGAACTAGAAGAATTAAGAAATATAAAATATGAAAAGACGTATCCTCTGCCAATCGACATTCTGCCTCTACGACATTACGCCTGTGTAATCTACACAGACGGACATGCTCAACCCTCCGTTTGGGGAGAACATGCATACAACCCCACATGTGAGATTACAAAAGAAGTGTGGCGCGGAGGTAAATTAAAACCTCTATTAACAAAATCACACTCAGTAGAAACTAATTCAGAAAAACAAACTGAAATAATCGCATTGAAAATGGCGCTAGATAATGCGGATCGCGAATTCCCGACACTTATAGTGTCAGATTCATATTACTGCGTCAAATCATATAACAGCGATTTGCAGACATGGATTCAGAACGGTTACAAAGATGACACAGATGCACCAATAAAGCAGAGACTGCTCTGGGAACAAGTAGCTCTTTTGAAAAAAGAACTACCAAAGACTCACGTGACACACTCACTGAGTCATCAACGTGATGGCGTTCACGTTGTAGGGAATTCATTGGCTGAAGCAGCCGCAGCGGCAGCCACTAAACCGGCTCCCGTAGATCGAAAAAAGCGTACATTAAAATGCATTGACGGTGAAACATGGCTGGCGGTGAAAACGTCATCAAAAGGCGACTGCTCAGCGTTACCGATCAACTATCCACTCATTTATACATACATAATCGATGCAAACTCCGTCCCTTTTGCTCGAATCCCTGGAGTGGGGGATAGAGTGATTCCAAACATGGACAGGAGAAGCTTGTTAATCGCAGACGCACACATGGGCGAGGGTCACAGACACCTTAAATTAAAAGATTCTCTGGAAGAATTACAATCACGGTACTGGTGGCCAGGCATGAGCCTGCACTACACCATGTTTGTAAAAAACTGCCCAAACTGCAACAGAGATCGCAGTGGGGAGAGAAGCAGTTTAATACCTCGTCGTATCAAGGCAAATAATATTACCAGCAAAAAGAATGGCTTGCGATTAACATATACAGGCTAGTTTACACTTATAATGTAGATCCTCAGCACTCGGCTGACGTCCGGACTGTTATACAAGATTTGCGAGTCTAAATGGCATATACGCTAAGAGCATGCTACGTTCGACCATTTCTTTCACTCAGGCAAACCAGCCTGGGGGGGAAACATGGCCAAATGAGCACAGCCCAGCGGGAATCTTCTCACTTCCTTCCTGAGGGTATGGGATGGTGTAAAGAAAAAACCAAGGCAGAAAGCAATCTATAATAGAAAGGATATTAGGTTCGGGGGCTGGGTGGGTCAAACATCTAATAAGTGTCCAACGTAGTCTAAATAACTTGCCAAGAAATTCTCTGAAGGGATTCAGTCCGTACGAATTATTATTCGGAACTAGGATGTTGATCTCTGACCTTGATAGTCAGACTTCAGTGGTAATAGAAAAAACCTTTGATGTCAAAGACCGTTTGGCTATTTTGCAGGACTTAAACAAAACAAGAAAAGACCTGAGCAACATACAGTTGAAACAACAGCCAACGACCACTGAAGAATCACCACCTGTCCCAGCAAGACCTGTCTGGATTCCAAAAGTCGGGGATCTAGTCAGGGAGAAGATCGCGGTAAAGAAGGAATTTGGGCCTTCTTACAGAAAAGCAGTTCCTGTCTTGTCTGTCAACGGGACAAGATCAGTTGTACTACCGCCACTTGCTGGAAAAAAGGAGAACCGAGTTGTATCCATCGACCTGGTAAAACCACAACATGTGGCAGATAACAAACGGTAGGCCAAGTGGACTCCCAATAAGTAGCAGAACACCAAGGTTTGCTACCAGTACAGAGGTCCTAACAAAGAGGCTCATCACATTCGAAACGCCTACAGAAGAACAACAAGGACTATGCAACAATGCAATAGAACTAAGACCTCTGAAAACCCAAATAAAAACATTTAGCAGAGACACACCAATCTATACTGAAGTACCAAGTGACAATGCAAAAAACAAAAATCCTGAACCAATTGGATCAATTGACAGAACTGCATCTGGTTACTTCATCAACTTCGATGATTCCTCTGAAGGCTTCAGTGAACCAAAGACACAGCCATCATCAAAATCCTTTAAAGACAAAGCTAAGGAACTTTTGAAACAACTAAAAGAAACATATCTGGTTTCTCCATGGATTGAATTTTGGGTGGGTTTTGGTGCATTTATCCTCATACTTTGGCTCATCATGGTATTTACCTTGGGACGATTCATTGAGGGAAAATATGCTAAAATGGACACAGCAAGTCAGAACATCAACTTGGTCCTCAAACCACACACATCTTCACACGTCGAGAAAAGAGAACTTTCTCCAGAACTTTCTTCAGCCAACTTCACAGCCAATCCGATACCTGGTGGGGTAGCCTGGGACAACACTGACTATGAAATTTATGGTCCGGTCGAGATCCTGAAATATCCACACCAAATCAAGATCTCCTTGAGTGACTTTGCAAAACCAAACTCATTTGCTGATGATTGGGATTTCGAAAGTATAAACAACATGATGTCTGATTTAGTAATGTCTGCTAAATTTACATAACATGATTATTTGCAAGGTTCTACAAATTATGATAGTATGTATTGCTATAACCATTATGGTAACCATTTTTTGCATAAATCTGCACAACCTAGAAATGTTTTAAATTATAATCAATGGGAACATTGTGCTACACCTCCAAAAGGGAGCTCTAGAACCGTTTATGACAAATATTCATATTTTTCAGGTTTTAACATAACTAATGCTGAAACATTTTATTACAAATTGTCAAACAAGACAGGGATGAAAACCATGATAACCAACACAAAATTGATATATTCAGATTCATTCTTTGAAAAAATGAATACTTTTGGATTTGATTATTGGGACAAAAATGTTGATTTGAAAAGTGTTTGGGGTACAAAAGAATGGCAAGTACAGGGTTTAGAAGCTTTGTTTAGAGCCTGCATGATCCCAGAACAAATGATATTTTTAAATGACACTGTTCAACAAACCACCTGTCTTGGCTTAGCCAAAATCAAAGATTTAAATAACCTGTCTATTCCAAAGCCAACAATGTTTAGCAACAGCTCTGATACAGATGAAGAAATAGACGTAAACCATATACTTAACCAAAACAGAACACATCCTGATTGGAAACAATGGTTGATCTGGCCCACAGATACAAATAACTGTCAAGAAAGATTCCTGAATAAAACACAGGGTTTCAAAATGACCAGGCCAGACCCTAGATATCCTCAAAGACATCACCCAGGGATAATAACAACCTACAGTGTGGGCAAATTATGCCTTCAATGGCTACAGACTTCCACACTGCCTGAAATTAAGCAACACCTAACTTTACTTACTGATGGTGCTGACTTGCGTGATTTCATACTGGGACCACGCAAACAGCGTCAAAAGCGTTTCATAGCAGCCTCTGTATATGCAGCATACAATGAGGCCTGGAAGGTTACTCAAATTGAAACAGCAGAAAGAATACGGGAAATTGACCGTATTAATTTGGAAAAATCACTTTCTGTAGTGGATAATGGGTTAATGACTCTGTCCTCCAGAATTTTTTCATTGGACAGCATTGTGTCTTCAGCAATCGATATATTATCGCAAGACTTACTGTTATTACAACATGGTCAGTCACAATTGCGTTCTATTGTACAGCTTGGCTGGACGTTACAAAATCTGCGTTCAGGCTATGTGCCTTGGCGTTTAATCAACACAACGTCACTATTCCAAATCTTTAACCTTACTGATAGACAAATCGGTATGGCGCAAAAGGGTGCTGATTATACAATCTTGAGCATTGAAAAACTAGAAAGATTACCGTTGACAATGTCAGAACGACCTGTCAGTGAATGGATAATCCACGGAATCATAAATATTCCAATCTCAACCTTCAGGTTTCAATACTGCCAAAAATATATACAGGCTGGCATGTACGAGAAATTGGGAAAGGGATACCTTAAAACAACTTGGAACCTGCCCTATTCACATGCATGTGTCAGTAATAAAGGACAGAAAGTGTTTCTTAGTGGCAACAATTGTGCTATGTCACTAAGCGGCACGCTTCTGTGTAACGGAATTAGTTTGCACGGAGCCTGTGAAGGGAATTCATACAACCTTTCATGTCACCAGCAAGGCGCACCTGCAACTGAAATAGAACCATTCTTTCAAAGACTCTATAATGGGAGTTACATTCTTATTGTAGACCGCAGATGTTGCAGTCTTATGCCCGGGACTCCTTATCTAGTAACTACAACGGCGAAGGTCAAGTGCTGTGGACGTTCTTTATTCCCCAGCTCCTTTCCAGACAGGGAGGCAAGGGCATGGCCCGGTTTGAAAATTACTTCTATTCGAATAGATACTTTAAGCAGAATGAAAACAGTGCTTCTTCAGACGCCTACAAGGCTCACGTCATCAAAAGAAACGTATGATCTACAAGTCGCAAGGACGACTGCAGAGATACATACATTATTATCAACCAATTCCCCCGTACATTTCGCGGAAATCCTAAGCGAAATCTTAAATATTTCTGATACCACTGGGGTCTCAAAGGTATTTAAGACAGTATTTTCGATGGCATTAACACCATTCAAAGCCATACTGGGTATTTTTCCAGATTTCGTCCATTCGATTTTTGGCGGACTTCCCCTGATCCTAGGACTAATTGCCGGAATCCTATTCCTAGTCCTTATTTTTCGTTATGGCAACCCATGTCACAGATCAAACTCTCGCGACAATGGAAGATACGATCCTAGCCATTGGATACCGGGACCGGATATCAAAAATCCTGGGACTCTTCCGGCTTAGAGACCTGAACATGACTTGGTTTCTATCATTTCGACCAATGTGGCAAAGGTGTGTTTTACCTGTACTAAGGTGTCTGCTATGCGGAGAAGAATGCGTGTTAGACACCTGTCTGACGCTACAATCGGATGCGCCGGTGGATGCAGATACACTGTTGGTTCCTACCAAGGTTCACGCTTTGTGCTGCCCTCAAAGGCTGGCAATCCTGATGACGGCATTCCTGGAATCTTCACCACTGCGATTGAAGAGTAGTGAAGTTCAAGATGAAAGCAACATCGAACAGGTACGACCTTCTGTCAGCAATGCAAATCAGAATGTCAATGGAGACGATCATGCGCATGAATGCATGGTTACCCCTATTTCCGACTTAGTGGAACTTTCCCATGAAGCTGTTGACAGTTTTTTCGAAAGCCTGAATGATATGATGTTCTCTCCGGAACAGAAATAGAGACTTTTGAGTAAACTCGCACACGGCGTTCCCTGAATTCGGCCTTCAACTTTAAAAATAAAGTCACATGAACAATTACCATCCAGTTCACGGACAGCAATTTTTTCAGCATGCCCCTTAAAATATTTTTCTACATATTTTTTCCCGGGACACTGATCTTCTGCTTAAAGTAAGAAACTATTCCTAGAGAACTAAGATTTCTATTTTTAGATACTTTATATAAACTTTAGCTGCCCACTGGTAGGTTCACAAATATTTTATTATGTGATGAAATGGTCTCGGACTTCCTTTCTGTATAGCCATATTAAGAGCCATTTCATGTGTATTTCTCATATACCAAAAAGCAATAATGCATAACAATGCGTGTTTACTTTTGCATTTAATTCATAGCTTAAGTGCATACAATATATATGACTGCAATTGTTCAGTATATTTGAAAATTTCAAAATGCATTTATGTATTTTGGGGTGGTAAGGTATACACTATACTCTATAGTATGTTGTACTATGTTATACTATGCATAGATTAGTAGATATGACCATAGTTAGCGTGGAGTGGGTGTCGTGTATTTCTATAGGTTCTGAATCGATCCCCCTATTCCTGACCCTATTCTGGTTAAACTAACTATCAAGTTAACTAACAGTCAGCCCATGAGGCAAGAAATCCCCCATGATGCAGATACCGTTATCTGACGCAGTCACACTACGGCACAGGAACGTGTTATCTGATTAGGTCATAACGCTTGAGATCTAATTAGACAAGCGACATTCCTCCAGCCCCTGATAAGGCATACGACGTTCTCATAACAAATCAAACCTATGACAACCTGGATAATCCGTGCGGCCATTGTTTTGATTTCACAGAGAACTTTTGCAAAAGAATGTGCTAACGAGCAAGTCGTATGACATCTTTATTGACGTACCTATGTCCATCCTTACGTCAATCTCGGCACCTTTAAGGTATAAATATTGCCGACCTTGCCCTATGCAAACACACGCGTGGTGACAAGACGGAGCAGCCATACTTGCCGAAGCCGAGAGCAGAAGCAGACCCCGCTGGCAGCAGCCCCGCCTTCCTGACGCGCTGAGAGACGCGCTGATATCTCAAGCCGAGAGACCCAGCACCGGCGCTTCCGGGTAGCCCTCGCAGGCAGCCTGGAATATCGAGAGCAGAGAAAGAGATACCATTCCTCATCCATCCTAAATTCCAGGTACAGAACTGAATAACCCCTCACAGAGAATTCTTTAGTTATTCACTTGGCAAAAACAAACTTAACTTAAACTGTAACTTTCTATTCCCGCCCACGCATTAGACTTAGGTCAGGTACACGGGGTAGGCGTATTTAGAAACACCAGTTGAGTACGTTTAGTCAAATGTATATGTGTATGTAAATATATTTTAATCATTTTAAACATCATATGGCTCAGAAACCATATCAATGTTTTTACAGTATTATTTTATACTATTGCTTCTAATGTATGCACTTTACTTAACTATAAGTATTGCAATAATATCGATCCATTTCTCTTGTACGAGAAAAGAGACTGATCAATAAATAACATCTTTTATTGAACACGCCCGTCTCTTCCTTTTCTCTACATTCTGATGAGACTAAGAATGCACGTACTGACTGAGTAAAATAATTGCCTTGTGCTCACACGACTCTCGAGATTGACTCTTGATTAGGGGAGAGCAAAGTTGTCATGTTCTATGGTTGTCAGAAACTAAATCCCTTCTTGTCTAATCAGGGGAGTTAATCCCTTCCTTGAACATTCGAGAAAGTTTCTAGCGAACTCTGAGCTTAGCTGGCAAACCCAAAAATTAAGTCTAGTATCGACAGTAGTAGACCTAGTTAACGTCTGGCCTAGGCCTTTACTGCTGTAGGTACTATTCCAATGCGCAGAGCCTATTGGGAAAATAGGAGCTACACTACAAAGCTTAGTTCAGTTCAGTTCTTAGATGCAACACTCTGCGTCAATGTACCTTAAGTTGCATTGCGCTTCCACGACAAGCAATGTCGCAGCGATGGGAAATGCGGCAAAGTTCAGGTGCAAAGAAATAAAGACGTGAAGATATTCCAGATGCGGCACGCTTCTCGGGGATGGGAGAAGGTCTTGGTTCGATGCGTGGGCTGCAGCGGCAACACCCTTACGATACGACGGCAAAAGCTCCAGCGGCTGCGCTCTTCTCCCACGATGTGTGAAGCTTCCGCTCGATGCGACAACTACAGCGGCAACATCCAAGATGCAATGGCAGCAGTTCCGATGGCGGCACGCTTCTCGGGAATGCGAGGTGCTTTTGATCAATGCGGTGCCGTGCGACAGTTCCAGCGGAGACACCCTCCTTTGTCCAGAGTTGGGACGGCAGGCACAGGGACGGCGACATGCTCCGACCTCGTTGCAAGATTCTTCTCCTGATGCGGTGCAGTGCGACAGCTTCAGCGGCAACACCCTCCTCCTTCGGACTTACGACGGCAGCAGTAGCGACGGCGACAGGCTTCCTTTTCGTTGCGACACGCTTCTCTCCGATGCGGTGCAGTGCGACAGTTCCAGCGGCGACACCCTCCTTTCTCCGGAGTTGCGACGGCAGGCACATCGACGGCGACACGCTTCTTCTCGTTGAGTCACACTTCCAGCTCCTTGCGACACGCAGTTCCTCATAAGGCCCAAAACAGCAGCAGGCACTTCCAAAAGAACTCTGGGGAGCTGGGGGTGAAGTCTGTTGTCCCTGAGACTTCAGCAGGAGGCAAGCTCTTTTCCAAGCTATTGGAGATCCTTCACAAGTTGAAAGCAAAGCACACAAAGTTCCTTTCTCCTTCCTTTGGCAGTAAGGCAACCACTGCAGGGCAATCCCCCAAGCAGCACTTCAGCTTGGGAACAGTCTCTCCTCAGTTTCTTCAGGTTCCTCTCCTTAGTAAAGGTTTCTTCTTGTAGTCCAAAAGTGATCTAATTTCATGGGAGCAGGGTCCCAATATTTATACCCCAAAATCCTTTGTTCTCTGAGGGGAGAGGGGCCTTTGCCCAGTCCAAACCAGTTCTGAAGCACTCTGTTTACCAGACTTCTCCTTTACTTTCACAGTGCAGGGCATGCACATCAGACGCCCCACAGGAGGTGGAGCCAGCATTGTGGAAGGCAAGTACAGTCCTGGAGCACTTTGTTTACCGGACTCCTTTTCTTCTTTCAATGTGGTGGGCAGAGACATCAGCGGCTCCCCAGGGGGTGGAGCCAGCATTGCGGAAGGCAGGCACAGCCCTATTCAGAGTTAAGGTGCACTCCTCCCTCCCATCTGGATGCAGATCTCTCTATTCACCACTGGATGACTCAGTCTGTCTCCTGGAATTCCCCAGCCCTGTCACTCACAGAAACCAGACATAGGAATACACAACCCTGCAGAGGCAGGTTTGAATGGTTAAACAAGCAAATACCTACTTTCTAAAAGTGGTATTTGCAAACACAGTATATTAAAATAACCTTCACTAAGTAGTTTATTATTCTGAGTTCAGGCATACTAAACTCGAATTTCTACCATGTTCTCTGAGCCTGATAGGATTATAAAATGTAACAATTCTAACAGCCCATTCTGGCCTATGGAGAACATGTAGCCTTGCAATAGTGAAAAGCAAAAATGGCTGTAATTTACTATTAGGACATGCCACACACACCAGGGCTTGTCCTACCTTATACTTACAATGCACCCTGCCCTTGGGCCTACCATAGGGGTGACTGATGTGAAGAAAAGGGAAGGTTTAGGGACTGGCAAGTGGGTGCACTTGCCCAGTCAGAATGACAGTACCAGACTGCACACAGACTCTGCAATGGCAGACCTTAGACACATTTTACAAGGCTGCTTCGATGGGTGGCAAAACCAGTGCTGCAGGCCCACCAGCAGCATCTGGATTACACGTCCTGGCACACTCAGTGGACTAGACTAAGGTCTGACAAGTAAACCAAAATAGCCAAACATGGTATCACTAATCCATACATCAATTTACAATAGAGAGCACTTGCACTGTGGCCCTGAATAGCAGTGTCACAGTGCACAAAGCATCCAACAACAGCAAAAATACATGAGGCAATAGCAAAAATGGAAGGGAGACCCACGCCAATGGTGCCAGGTCTAACAACACTGTACCACTTCTAGATGTTTGGACAAAGATTGCATTGGGTTTTGCAGTCCCTTTTGAGGTGTTATAATCAGATCAAAGATATCTTTTGGTCTTGTTAGATTATTTCTCAAACTGGGTCTATTTTGACTTTGTTCCAGCCACCACCACAGCTACAGTAATCAGCTTTTTGCAACAACAAAAATTCAATTTAGAGGGTACACCCAGAGAGTTGATAAAAGACAATGACGCCCATTTTACCTCTTTACAAATTAGATTTTATTGATCGTTTTCACATTAAACATTTGAAAATGGCTCTATATTCACCAACTTCAAACGGACTTGTGGAAAAGATAAATAGATTTGTTAACGAAAGTGATCTAACTGCTGTAGCTAACAATTTCCCAGTTGAAGACTTTCTAAGAATGAAATTGTGTACATTGTAATGACTGTGCCTTAGCTTAGACTACGAAATAAGAAAATTAGCGAATGTAATGATGGTTTAGTATCCTTAGAGCGCAAATGCAATTTTCCTTTCCTTTTTACATGCTTTGCTCCTACGCCGCCCAGCCTCCGGGATGTGGGCCATATTTGGCTGTGTATTGTCCTTGAAACAGCATGTTATCACCTTTTACATATGAGCGGTCTCGATGACAAGGTATTTTGTGCCTCTTTTATACTTTCGCAATAAAAAACATATTTAAAAAAAAAAAAGAATGACATTGTGGGCCTAGCTGTTCACCCATTCATAGCACAACTGGGGTTTCACCTTTTTTTGTCCTTTATGGAAAAGGACACCCAAATGTGAAGTTTGTCCTGATTGGGTCAGAGACTTGGTAGTTAAAGAAAAAGGCAGTGTGGCATTAATAAAGCTGTGAACGAAAGAGAATCTGCTGTGCAGTCTGCACACAAGGTATATTTTGATAATATGCATTGAGTCAAGGATACTGACTTTCTAGTAGGAGATTAGGTGATGATCAAACGCCCCACAAAAAAAAGGAGAATCAAAATTCTCTGCACTTATAAAAATCACCAAGTTTGCGAAGCATTCTGTTCTGTTTAAGAAAAAGGGATAGTGTAGTAAAGGGGTTCTAGTAAAGTTGTCTCTGAGAATAGGCCTGTAAAATAAATAAGTACAAAGGCAATTTGAATGAAGACAATGGTGGGAGAGTTTGATGATTTGCCATGAACAGTACATGATATGATTGTGCAGGTGTTGGTCAACCCAATCCCACTTTGTCGAGTATTACAGCGCCTATAATGGATGATGATGTGGGTGATTCAGTTATTTAAGATTCACAAAGCAGTTGTAATTCAAATGGTGTTGATGTTTCACAGAAGCTTGCTTGAACAAAGACATCTTCACAATGTCGCTCATAAGCAACCTGAAAACTTGGCAGCTATGTCCAGGGCTTCCATTAAAGACTCAGGGCCAGATGTAGGTAATCCCAATTTACCTATTCTTAAATACCGAATTTTACCGATTCGGTATTTAAGAATAGGTAAATGGGATGTAGATACATTTTCGGTAAAAATTACAGAATCGGTAAGATTCGGTATTTACCGAATCGGTATTTACCGATTCGGTAAAATAAGGGAAACATTCGAGGTTGCCAGGGTGTCACTTTGACACCCTGTTGTACCCCTGAATCGTGCTTGTGTGCAGATGTGGCACACATACCTGCCCTAGGAGCATGTATGTCTGCCACATGGCACAGCTGAAAATGCACAGATTTGCATTTTCAAAGGTATTCCTTATTTACCACCAACTTATAGTTGGTGGTAAATAACGAATCCTAAAATGGGAAAAGCACTCATTTAAGTGCTCCCTACATTGCAAATTCGGTAATTTACCGATTCGGTATTTTAAGGAATCGGTAATTTACGATTCCTTAAAATACAGATTTGGTAAATTACCGAATTTGCAATTTAGGCCAACTACATCCCACCTACATTCGGTAACGGCCGAAATTCGGTAATTTCGGCCATTACCGACCGGTATTCGGTAATTTCGTCTATTACCGACCGGTATTGGGCCACCTACATCTGCTCCTCAGTGGGGCCCCTGCTTTCTGTTGTGTTGCACTGTTGTCGACAGAACACAGGTGACTTTGCATTAGTATGTAGTATAGAATATTGTGGGGTTGGAATGATGTTATCTCATAGTAGAATGTAGGTAAGGTATTGAATTGTTGGATCTCAGCCGGGTGTACCTAACGATCCCAAAGGTTTTGAGACAAAGGATTAAAGCTAAGAAACCGCTAAGCTTGTTGACTATGATTTACTTTACAATTTTGGCGATGATTTGTATAAGAATGAGTGTTGTGTTGAACCCAGGCCATCTACGTTGAAGTAAGACTTGTTTACAGGGCTGAGAACCAAAACCGGCCCTGGCAAAGTGCTCCGCCAGCCCCCTGGGGGTGCGACCGAGCTCTTTGGCGAGGCTGGTTTTCGGCCGATTTTGTTACAGGGCCGATTTTGCAACTATGCTGCAAAAACGGCCCTGTAACAAAAACGGCCCCCACAATTGCGGCGAACCGCGGGATTGCCCGGTGCCCGCAACTGCCAGTCTGGGCCTGCTTGTTTATTACATTTAAGCATGGCACCCGCGGTGCATGTGTGGGACTGCCTTTATCGGACATCATGTTTCAGTGACTTCGGCAAAGAACTGTGGTAATTGTTTGTGTGGGATACCTAACTTTAATGATTTCTGCAAATGCATGGACTTGCATCGGGTCGTTAGGAGTGAGGCTTTTTTTTATTCAAAAATCCAATATACTTCGGTGTCACTGCTCAGTTTTGCACACTGCTATCCCCCTGTGGTTCATCCTGTTACGACAAGCATCTTTGTTAACAGCATATTATTCATGCAATAACAGTGTGTTGGTTGGTGTATTCATTTGTATTTGAATTTGTATTTGATTTTGTATAGCGCGTATATCACCGATAGGTCTCATAGCGCTTGCAGAAATTCCGAGATATAGAGGGGATGTAGTTAGAAGGTCTAGAAGAGCCATGTTTTCAGGTTCTTACGGAATGATTTGTGGTTAATATCGGCCCTGATAGATAGAGGTAAGGTGTTCCATGTTGCTGGGCCGATTTTTGAAAAACATCTGTCCCCGTTTTTGACCGTTCGAACTTTTGGAACTGTTAGCAGATGTTTGTCCGAGGATCGGAGGGTTCTGGTTGGGCAATATTTCTTGAGGTTTTTTTCCAAATATTTTGGTCCCTGGCCGTTTATAGATTTATGGACCAAGCAGCAGATTTTGAATTTAATACGTTTCCTTATGGGGAGCCAGTGTAGCTGCTTCAGACAGGGGGCCGAGGGAGTGCGGGGCGGGAGGTCCGGAACTAGTCTGGCTGCAGTGTTTTGAAGAGTCTGGAGTTTGGTCAGGGAGCTCTCATTGATGTCAGCTAATAGTGCGTTTCCGTAATCCAGTCGGCTCACAATTAGGCACTGCACTAGAGGTTTGCGGGATGACTGGGGTATCCATTTAAAAGCTTTTCTAAGGCTACGCATTATTCCTACACTGGTGTGGACTATCTTATTTATCTGTGGGGCCATGGATAGTTTATCATCCATGGTAACTCCCAGGTTCCTTACTGAGTTCTTTGGTGCCGGGCAGGGGCTTAGTTCAGTTGGCCACCATTCATCTGTCCAATGTTTATTCGCGTTGCCGAATAACATTATTTCAGTCTTCCCTGCATTTAGCATCAAGTAGTTGTTTGACATCCAGTTTTATTCATGCAGCATTTCCTTCAACAATTCTACAACACTTGGCACTTATTCTTCTAGGTGATGTGCACACCATAGGGCATATTGAGCATGTACAACATTTTTGCATATTCTGTTCATTCTTCAATTTTTAAGTGTATACTGACAGCGTAGGGCTGCAGCTTGCCCACCTTGAGAATAGTCTTAGTGGGATTATGGCTGCAATCGATCTTTCTTCTCCACAACCCTTCATGATTAGAGAAGGTGAGGTGAATAATTTGAAGTGGGAGAAGTGAAAGGATTACTTCATTAACTATATTGATACTTTTGATAATGAAGAATTGATGCTGAATAGGAAGAAGAAGAAGAAACTGTTACACGGTCTGGGCCCTGGGGTCTAAAGTTTTATAACCAGATGGAGAAGAAACCCCGTTCAGGTGATGACGGGGCTTTGTTTGTGCAGACATTGTCTGAGTTCGATGCGTACTTTGCCACTACGGTTTGTAAGGCAATTGACCGTTTCAATTTTTATCACTGCAAACAAGGGACCAACGAAAAAATTAAAGACTATGTGGCTACACAAATAAAATTATCCTTGTCTTGTAGAGTTGGTGAGTTATTAAACGAGTTAGGGTGGGACCAGGTCATCATGAACTGTAACACCAATTTACAGGATAAGTTATGGGTTCATGGCAAATTCAGTCGGCAGGAGGTCACCTCGATTATCAGAGCTCATATCTAGGAGTGCCAGAGCAGTTATCTTGTCCAGTAAAAAACATGGAAGTGATGAAGTGATTAAAATAGTAAGGAAAAACATTCAAACGAAAGGTGAACTGGAGGATTGTAAGAGGGAGGTGAAGAATGTGGGGAAGCCTATCAAACCAACCTAAAAAATGGAGAAGTGGTATGGGCAAATTTTGCGGATCTGCGGTCCGCGAAATTGCAAAAAAATCCACGAATTCTCGGATTTTCCCGCGAAATCGCGGATTTCTTTGCAATTGCACTATACTCAACTGGAGTACTTTCTACTGGCTAATCAGTAAGTGCTACCTCGTTGGGTAAATCTATATTGCTTTTCCTACACTGCAGCTGCGTAAAGGGCCAAAAGATTTGCGTTCAGTGACCCTGTGTGCCTGTAACTTTGCCACCGTGCCAAAATGCGCTGAGGTCCCTTGAGTGAGCTGTCCATCATAGTTGGGAAAGGGCGGGAAGACTTTTGATACCGCTAGTGTGTGGTGCGGGGCTTCTATGCGTGTTCACATGCCTCTTGTGTATAAAGGGTCAGAGAGCGAGCAGGGCAGCAGGTGAGGAGAAAGCAGCCTCCTCGCCACAGGAACTACAAGGGGATCGTGCTCGAGAAACTCATGGATGCAAAGACCTCCCTCGAGTACAGCTAATTTTTGACAGCAGATATGGGGTTAAAGCACACTCGCCCAGCCTCGACCGTGCTAATGTTTTGGGCTGATTAAAACGTTACTGACTTTGAGCTTCAACTCGGGCACCTGCTTTATTTGTATCTGTAAGTGCTTCCTGCTGAGGTTTAATTTTTGGGACAGGAGCCTCGTTGCCTACTTGTAACTATTCTCTGACCCTGCTTCGAGGGTCAGAGAATAGTTGCAAGTAGGCAACGAGGCGCCGCTCAGGAAGCACTTACAGGGTTACAGCAGGTGCCCAAGTTGAAATCATTTCTTTGTAACCCTTTTGTAAATGGTTACAAAGAAATTAGCTTCAACTTGGGCACCTGCTGCTGCAACCCTGTAAGTGCTTCATGGAAAATTCGTCCCACTCACGGATTCGCTGATTTTTCTGCGATTTCGCGAGATTCGCGGATCGCGAAATCGCAGAAAATCCGCAAATTCAGCGAGCGGAACAAATTTTCGGACCACACAAAGATGTTACCGGTGTGGTAGTGCTTCCCATCTCGCTAATGATAAGAAGTGTTCTGCATTGGGTTAAAAGTGGGGGTCACAGGGTAATTCCATCGCAAGTTATTGTAAAACCAAATGTGTGAAGTGTGTTGTTGAAGAATGGGAACAGGAGGAGGATCTCTCCGTTTGGATACCAACAACCCTCAAGTTTTGTGCATATAGGATGGTGTGTTGGGGGTTGAAGGATAAGACAAGAAGAAACCTCTTTGCAGTGTAGTTGCTGGAGGCATTCATGTAGCATTGGTGGCTGACTTAAGGTCACCATCATATCATCAGTAAGGATGTGTGGTATAACTTATCTGACGGTAAAATTGGACCCAGTTTTGAAAAGCCTGATATCCACCCACAAAGTTTCACTGGAGAACCTATCAATCTGTTGAGCTTCTGTAAATGAATGTTGAATTCAAAGGGCAAATGGCTTAGTGTATATTGATACTTTTGAAAATGAAGAATTAATGCTGAATAGGAAGAAGAAGAAGATACTGTTACACGGTCTGGGCCCTGGGGTCTAAAGTTTTATAACCAGATGGAGAAGAAACCCCGTTCAGGTGATGACGGGGATGTGTTTGTGCAGACGTTGGCTGACTTCGATGCGTACTTTGCCACTACGGTTTGTAAGGCAATTGACCGTTTCAATTTCTATCACTGCAAACAAGGGACCAACGAAAAAATTAAAGACTATGTGGCTACACAAATAAAATTATCCTTGTCTTGTAGAGTTGGTGAGTTATTAAACGAGTTAGGGTGGGACCAGGTCATCATGAACTGTAACACCAATTTACAGGATAAGTTATGGGTTCATGGCAAATTCAGTCGGCAGGAGGTCACCTCGGTTATTAGAGCTCATATCTAGGAGTGCCAGAGCAGTTATCTTGTCCAGTAAAAAACATGGAAGTGATGAAGTGAGTAAAATAGTAAGGAAAAACATTCAAACGAAAGGTGAAGTGGAGGATTGTAAGAGGGAGGTGAAGAATGTGGGGAAGCCTATCAAACCAACCTAAAAAATAGAGAAGTGGTAATGCAGTTGTTACCGGTGTGGTAGTGCTTCCCATCTCTCTAATGATTGCATGTGGCAATTTCGGGACCTTGTGTCTTGGGATGGTGGGACCAGTGTTAGCTGGGCATCTTACTTGACCCAAACAGCTCAGATCGTGTTTTGATTGTGAGTTACGGTTCTAGGAACGTAACAGAAGTGGTCAACAAATTTCTCAACGTTTTTAAAGGGAATTTAGGTGAGCTTAAAGGATTTGTCCATAAAGTTGTGTTAAAAAAGGATGATCACCCCTTTATATACAGATTTAGGAAAATTCCTTTGAGTAAAAAGGATGAGGTGATCCAAGAACCTAATAATTTAATTGAGAATCGTGTGATCGAGCAGGTGAAATTGGAAGATTGGGTGGCTCCCCTGGTCGTGGCTAGGAAGGACAATGGCCGGATTCGTTTGTGTGTTGATATGAGGGTGTCATATGGCCGATAGGGTCATTGTCGACATCACTAAGTTAGCATGAGCCCTGCTGCCATGATGCTGCTTTTGCACACATTACTACATGCCTTTATTTGACAAGACTCTGTTTATGCCTTTCACATGAGAACCGCCTGCTTTGTGTGATCTCAGTCTGTTCCTGGAGTTTAGTCTGAACACAGTGAGCAAGGTCGATAAACAGTGCCCCTTGTTATTCTGTTCTGGTCAGTCCTTAGCAACTAGGCAAAACACACTAACACTGCTGCGGCTGCTGAGACTTGTGCTTTGATATTATGGGTATGCATGTTTGGTACAGACACACCACTTGAAGAGGGACCTTTCCAGGGAGAAGAGCCATGCGGTTCCTATGCTGTAGATGTACCATCTAGCCACTAAGGTATAGGGTCTGCTTGCAAAGCCCAGAGATCTTCTATCATATAATAAAACTTCTTACCATGGGGAGGTTGGATAGGCCTTATAATATATGGACTTGCTACAATGCTAACTGTTTTATGTTTATGCGTTTTGCTGCTGGTAGTGGATCGTATACTGCTAATGGGTCCGGGGATTGTGGGTACTGAGGCAGTAGGAAGGCTTAGCCCCTATACACTGAGGTCCCGTATTCCTGCGCATAGTTCTGTGTATTTGCAGAATCTCTGCAACATGACGCCACCAACGTTGGGTCTGGTACTTACCTGCGACACTCCTGAGTAGTGCTTGTCCTGGTCCACAATCCCCTCACTTCTGTTTCCGGAGATGGTTGTGACAGTGTAGCCTCCTATATTTGAAATTGTATAGGTTTTTCACGCTTGAATTCTAAAAGGTCTTTCTCTTTCTTTAGCCCAGTGTTGCGCTGCCGCTCGTAGGCTGTTTTAATATTCTTTTCATTATAGTGGTTGCCATAAGGGCTCCAAACCGCGCTCCAGTCACAGCTTACTTGACTCAACATGGAGTCCCTAATGCTAGTGCAGCTATTATTTTTGTTGTTAAGGTGGATGCAGCTCACCTCTTCGAGGTATTCTATTCTTGGGTCACCTTTCCGGCAGAGGATTGAAATGATAATTTCTTTCATGAATATACTGCCACTGTGCTTATAGATTTCTTGAAGTTCCGTTGACAGCTTGGCAACACACCATGGCACCCTTCCACACCCTTTGACAATATCCAATCAGACGAGAGGCTAAAGCTTCCATCTGTGACATTTTGTCCCAATTGGAATATCAAGGTTTAATTGAACCCTGTGTATCACCTGTCAGGCTCCGTCTCCTATACTCCTCGGGGCTGCGATGAAAGTCCTATACCCTCTCCCACACAACGACCCTGAAGTCTGATTATTAAACACAGACCACAGAATAGTCCCGTGAGCACGGGAAAGGAAGGGAACAGCGGGGAAGGAGATCTGAAACGACAAAGACAGTTGTTTAGATAAACACCCCCCATTCGTCTCTACACAGATGGATCTTAGCTCTATTCCTTTATACTAGCATGTGTGTACTTCTAAACCCCTACCTGAAAAGGAAAATATTAAAGTCTTTAAATACAGGAGCACAGGCACAGGGTAATACCAGGGGCTGCCACCAGCTAGAAGAAAACAAGGAACAACACACTGTAATCCTATACTTCTTTTTGAGAGAGATGTATGCACCAATAAACACATCACATACCACAATATTTCTGTGTGCAAATCTTGGTCACATACTCACTCTGCTCAAGTACCCCCTGTTGATTCTCTCCTGAACTGAAGGAAACAATGAAATAACGTTGTGCAAATAAATCATGTAAGAATACGTGAGGTTAATTCACCATACCACAGCTCCTTCCATAACAACAAAAAGGTAGTTCACATATTTAAACGTGTTTTAGTCATTGTACTTCTTGATGCAACCTGTGAGAAACTCGCCCAACGATTTGAGCCCAAACCGCTAGCAATATCCATAAGCAAAAGAAGTATGGCTTAAATTGAGAGGACTAATCAATAGTCCATATCCAGATGGTGTTTGGCCTGGTAATAACGTTTCCCCCTGCAATGAGAAAGCGAGACTTTCTCTTCCAACAGGGGAAAACGAACGTTGGCTCTTAAGAGCAGGGAATCCAGACAGGCAGAAATACTACACGCAGCCGCGTGTACTCCAAACGAAGAAAGTTTGACACACACTCAATCCAAATCCGAGTGCAAGTGTCAACTAGAAAACAGGATTTTTACTCACGATTTAACCGGCTAAGACTCGTCTTACCGACCACACCAACAAACACAGCAAGAATTATCGGCACCGTCCTTCCGATGCCGCCGGTACTTAGTTCCTGAATTAGCGTAACGTGCTTCGCTGCGTTACCGCTAGGGTTCTTGAGTAACGTAGTCTTTGAGGTTGAGAGCAGTCATGTGCCACGCTTCTCGCGGACAGCGGCACTTCATTGTGCCGATCCTGACACCACCCATGAATAAACCTTTTTCCGATATCGAGACCGGATGGTTCATATCGCGTTGTGTTGGATTATCGAAATTTGAATAGTCATGTTCGTACATTTGCAGTACAAAACACACACAGCTCTGCGTTAGTGTATAACATTGTTGGCAAAAAATACAAAACAGCTTTAGATATATCCAATGGTTTTTATAGTCACAATTTGGCTCCAGAAAGCGGTGATTTGACAGCCTTTAGCTAGGTCGGCAACCAAAAAAAGATTCACGCGTTTGCCTATGGGCTTTAAGTACAGCCCTGGTGCATTTGCTGCACGGGTTGTGTCTTTGTTACACTCCGTAGACCCTAATGCGTTCTCATATGTTGACGACATTTATCCGACGGATGACGAACTGATTCCGCATTTAGTCCACGTGCATCGAATCACTCGTTGCTTGCCGACTTTGGTTATAAATGTAACTTTGCTAAACCACACATCGCTTGTTTAGCTGTGCTTTTCTTGGGCTATGAGCTCAACAATGAAGGTAGAGGGTTGCCCCAACCACTTTCTGGAGAAATGTGCACAATTGCAGCCTCCATCTACTTTGAAAAAACTTCAATCTTTGCTGGGATTTTTGGATTTCGGGAGGACATACATTACGGATTATGTCCAGAGTATCAAACCGCTTTACGCATTGATACAACGTATTCTTCGGCCAGCTGGTTTCCGTAACATACCTCAACTCTTCAATCTTTGCAGTCTGATCTGCTAGCGACTAACTTCTTGTTGACACATGATAATTCTACAAAACAAACCTGGTCATACGAATTGTGCAGGGGATGGTGGGTTGATGTTCAACGAGGGGAACACAGTACCTGTAGCATACAAATCAAATTCGTACACATCAGCGGAAATGTGGTTTACCAATGTTGAAAAGGTTTTGACTGCAGTTCAAATGGCGATTCTGAAAGAAAGATCTCTGGCGCAGGGGAAACGCATTCTTATGGCTTCCCGGATACCTGCTTTAGAAGCAGTGACCATGGCGAGTGTACCGAATTCTAAAGCTTTACATCCCTGTTAGATACAATGGGCTACTTTTTTGACATCGGCTGATGTCACATTTATCTTTGATCCTGCTATGCAGACACAAGAGTTTTTACAGTATGAACATGTTCATCCTCCTCCGTTGTCGTTGCTTCCTTTGGATCAGTACAAATGTATCATTTATACAGATGGCTTGGCTCAACCGGCCATCGGGTCCAAACATGCTTATTCGGCGGCTTGCGCGATTGTGGCTGGTTCAGTTGTAAATGGTGAATTTAAGTCCTCCATAGTGCATACACAGGCACTTGGGGGCTGTACAGTGCAATTGGCTGAGCTGTGTGATCTAATTTTAGCTCTAGAATTCACAGATCCTAATGTGAAAACTCTTTTTGTGTGAGATTCTTACTATTGTGTCTAGTCTTTTTATGACAACATATTCTTGTGGTCTCAAAATGATTATCGAGACTCCAAGGGCATGGCAATAAAGAATAAAACGCTTTGGGTTTGAGTGGCGGAACTTAAAGAACGTAAAACTGAGGTGCGGAAATCTCCGTACATGTCACTCAGCGCACTGTTGTAGTGTCCCTAAGAACAGATACTGCATAGAATTCTGCTCATATTGATTTTTGCTTGTTTCATTTGTTCCAGCCGGTGGCTACAAGAATTTGCAAAGATTTGGAATCACATGCATAGAAATGTATGATTTGGTAATGTTATGCCCCTGAGGAAGGGTTGTACCCGAAATGCATTGGGCTTCTGTTAAAATATTTTTAGAGGTTCAAACAATTGAGATTAAGCATATGATTTGTATGTGGACTGTATTTATTTTCAGTTTGCATTCAGACTTATCTCTTGTTTGATACAAAGATACTGAAGAAGGTTGTGTAATTCACAAAAAGAAGCAATGAATAAAATGATTATGTTGTTGATCAAATGAAAAACATTTGTATTGGTTATACTGTTATATAACTTGGTAGAAGCCTTAGGGACACTACAACTGACCGTCCTGCCTGGCTCAGAGGCGGTTGCTCCCCACACCCCCTGGCATTGATATCGTAGCGCTGCACTGCTCCTGGCTGCATTGATATCGTAGCGCTTCACTGCTCCTGGCTGCATTGGTATCGTAGCGCTCCACTGCTCTTAGCGTTTTGTAATCTTTAAAAATCTACAGTGCCTGAGTATTAGCGTAGCGCTATAGCGCATAGCCCACTGTGCATATTTTGATTGGGATTGAGTATCTCGTAGCGCTTACTGCATAGCTCGCATTGGGTACCTATACCATTTGTGCCTGATTGTGCTGTTTCGATTCTGTTTATTGCTGCCACCATTTTGTTATTCTGCCTCCCAGCCCCTCTCTCCACCCCGCGCCCGCCTCCCAGCTGACCCTCCCTCCCACTGATAGTACTGGACTGACCCGCCTGATCCTGCGCTGTGACCGTCCTGCCTGACTCAGAGGCGGTCGCTCCCCACGCCCCCTGGCATTGATATCGTAGCGCTTCACTGTTCCTGGCTGCATTGGTATCGTAGCGCTTCACTGCTCCTGGCTGCATTGGTATCGTAGCGCTCCACTGCTCTTAGCGTTTTGTAATCTTTAAAAATCTACAGTGCCTGAGTATTAGCGTAGCGCTATAGCGCATAGCCCACTGTGCATATTTTAATTGGGATTGAGTATCTCGTAGCGCTTACTGCATAGCTCGCATTGGGTACCTATACCATTTGTGCCTGATTGTGCTGTTTCGATTCTGTTTATTGCTGCCACCATTTTGTTATTCTGCCTCCCAGCCCCTCTCTCCACCCCGCGCCCGCCTCCCAGCTGACCCTCCCTCCCACTGATAGTACTGGACTGACCCGCCTGATCCTGCGCTGTGACCGTCCTGCCTGGCTCAGAGGCGGTCGCTCCCCACGCCCCCTGGCATTGATATCGTAGCGCTTCACTGCTCCTGGCTGCATTGATATCGTAGAGCTTCACTGCTCCTGGCTGCATTGGTATCGTAGCGCTCCACTGCTCTTAGCGTTTTGTAATCTTTAAAAATCTACAGTGCCTGAGTATTAGCGTAGCGCTATAGCGCATAGCCCACTGTGCATATTTTGATTGGGATTGAGTATCTCGTAGCGCTTACTGCATAGCTCGCATTGGGTACCTATACCATTTGTGCCTGATTGTGCTGTTTCGATTCTGTTTATTGCTGCCACCATTTTGTTATTCTGCCTCCCAGCCCCTCTCTCCACCCCGCGCCCGCCTCCCAGCTGACCCTCCCTCGCTCCGCCCCCTCCACTATCCACTTATGTAAAATGCACATGCGCGCAGCGTCCACGCGCAGCGGTCGCGCCCCATGTGCGCCGAAGGTGCGCCAAACGTAAGCCTGTCTACGCCCGTCCGCGCCTGGCCCGCGCCCAGCGCCAGACCCCCTGGTCCCCGCAAAAACCACTCCACCCGCATAACGTACGATGCCTCAACCCTCTCAGCACTTAACCCCGGCCGACTCCCATTCTGCTTCCAAGCCGCCCCAGGACTCACCCATGGACCCTTCACCTGCCACTCCTGCAAATTCGAATGCACCAGAACCCACACCAAATCCACAAACCCCAAACAGAGCTCCGACACTAACTACCTGAAGTGCATCCTGCTCAACACCCGCTCAGTCCACAGACACGCCATTGAACTTTGGAACCTACTCGACACCACATCGCCGGACGTCGCCTTCCTAACAGAAACCTGGATGAACGCCTCATCAGCACCCGACATCGCCATAGCCATCCCGGACGGCTACAAGATCATCCGAAAGGACCGCATCAACCAGACCGGAGGAGGCATCGCCATTGTTCACAAGAACACCACTCGCATCACGACCAGTTCCGACGATCACCTCGCAGACGCCGAACACCTTCACTTCCAGATCCACACAGGCCCCAAGACCACACTCAGAGGCACCCTCATCTACAGGCCACCAGGACCCCGCACACAATTCAGCGAAGACATCACCGACTTCATCAGCCCACACGCCCTCCCCTCCGAGGACTACATTCTACTGGGAGACCTCAACTTCCACCTGGAAAAGAACAACGACAGCAACACTACCACCCTTCCGGACAACCTCGCCAATCTCGGACTCAGACAACTTGTTAACACCCCCACCCATTATGCAGGGCACACGCTCGACCCAATCTTCACCTCCAGCAAGCACATCTCCTTCAATCATACCACAGCTCTCCATTGGACAGACCACAGCTGCGTCCACTTCAACTACAAAAAGACTACGACCCACGACCACCCTCAACCTATTCCCCGCAGAAACTGGAACAAAATCACCACCGACCAACTCTTCACATCGCTCCTCCAAAACCCTCCTGCAAAATCATTGGACCCAAACTTCGCAGCCACCAACCTCACACAATGGATCACCCACAGCGCTGACGACTTAGCACCCTTGAAAAAACATCAAATCAAACAAGGTATCAAAAAAGCCCCCTGGTTCAACGATGACCTTAAGAAATCCAAGAAGTTCTGTCGCTCCCTCGAGAAAGCCTGGAGAAAAAACCCAACCACTGACAACCTGACCACCTTCAAGAACGCCACCCGCAAACACCACCAACTGATCCGTTCCACCAAGAAATCAGCATTCAAGGAACGACTCGACAACAACATTCACAACAGCAAGGATCTATTCAACATCGTCAAAGAATTTACCAACCCCACCGCAGGCTCCAACGACATCACTCCCTCCCCAAACCTCTGCAATTCCCTAGCCACATTCTTCCACAACAAAATCGCTGACATACATAACAGCTTTGATAACCAGTCCGGAGACCAGTCCACCCCACCCACCTCTGAACTAAAACCCCCCTCCAACAACCTTTGCGCCTGGAACCCAATCACCACTGAAGACACCATCCGCCTGATGAACTCCATCCACTCAGGAGCGCCCTCCGACCCTTGTCCCCACCACATTTTCAACAAAGCAGACTCCATCATCGCACCCCATCTCCGAGACATCATTAACTGCTCCCTCAACTCTGCTACCTTCCCGGAAAGCTGGAAACATGCCGAACTTAGCGCCCTCCTGAAGAAACCCACAGCAGACCCCACTGAATTTAAGAACTACCGCCCCATTTCGCTCCTCCCATTCCCTGCCAAAGTCATTGAGAAAGCAATCAACAATCAGCTCGCCGCCTTCCTCGAATCCAACAAATCCCTCGACCCTTCACAGTCCAGCTTCCAAGCCAAACACAGCACCGAGACCGCCCTCATCGCAGCAACAGACGACATTCGAACTCTACTGGACAACGGAGAAACAGCTGCCCTCATCCTACTTGACCTCTCCGCAGCCTTCGACACAGTCTGTCATAGCACCCTTATACAACGCCTCAACAACATCGGAATACAAGGAAAAGCACTGGACTGGATCATCTCGTTCCTCGCCGGAAGAACCCAGAGAGTCCGCCTTCCCCCTTTTAGATCAGAGGCCACCGAAGTCATCTGCGGCGTTCCACAAGGATCGTCACTCAGTCCCACCTTCTTCAACGTATACATGAGTCCCCTCGCATCCATAGCACGACAACACAACCTCAACATCATCTCTTACGCAGACGACACCCAGGTGATCCTCTCCCTCACCAAAGACCCAAACACCGCCAAAACCAACCTACACGAAGGGATGAAAGAAGTAGCCGAGTGGATGAAGAACAGCCGTTTAAAACTAAACTCGGACAAAACGGAAGTACTCATCTTAGGTTCATCCCCCTCCACTTGGGACGACTCATGGTGGCCACCGGTCCTAGGAAATGCACCCATACCTACGGACCACGCACGTAACCTGGGCTTCATCCTGGACTCCTCCCTCTCGATGACCAGACAAGTCAACGCCGTCTCATCATCATGCTTCAACATCCTACGTATGCTCAAAAAAATCTTCCGTTGGATCCCCACCGAAACAAGAAAGACCGTCACCCACGCACTGGTCACAAGCCGACTGGACTACGGAAACACCCTTTACGCCGGAACCACAACCAAACTTCAGAAAGAACTCCAACGCATCCAAAACGCCTCAGCCAGACTCATACTAGACATCCCCCGCCAAGCTCATATTTCTGGTCACCTGAAAGACCTCCACTGGCTCCCCGTTAACAAAAGAATAACTTTCCGTCTCCTCACCCACGCACACAAAGCCCCCTAGGACCTGAATGCCTCAACACGCACCTGTCCTTTTACACCCCCCACCCGCCACCTACGATCGTCCAATCAAGCCCTCGCCGCAATTCCACGCATCCAGAGATCCACCATGGGGGGAAGATCCTTCTCCTACTTAGCGGCCAAAACCTGGAATTCTCTCCCCACCTACCTCCGCCTTACACAGAACCACTTCTCCTTCAGAAAGCAACTAAAAACATGGATATTCGATAAGTAAAATACCCCCCTCCCTCAGCGCCTTGAGACCCTCTGGGTGAGTAGTGCGCTATAAAATGCTAAACTTAAACTTAAACTTACAACAGTGCGCTGAGTGACAGGTACGGAGATTTCCGCACCTCATTTTTACATTGTAGTATAACAGGTCTATTTAGGCTGGACCTTAAGCACATAGCAGCACGCTTTGAATAAACTGATTACATTAGCACAGTTTGTCTACACATTGCACTACAGGTGTGCAGGTTGGTACCCCAATTTTTGGAACTTAAAGAACGTCAGCCACTCACACATGTTATACATACTCTTTGTCATCAGCGTGTGGGAACACATGCTGCTGGAAAATCTTTGGCTAACGCGGCAGCCAAATCTGCAGTAGCCACATGTTCTGTTGCAGCAGTTACAAGGTCCATGACTAAAATAGATAATGAGATACTGGCAGCTATAGGTGCCTCAAAGGGTGGAACTGATTTCCCGCAGGGCTTCCTTTCTAAGTTTTCTTATCATTTTTCACCTGATCAAGTTCCTTAAGCTACTATACCATCAGTTGGAGATCTGCTCATTCCCAACATGCACTGCAGGCTTCCTTAGATCATAGCTGCGCACGAGGGCATGGCTTCTGCACATGCCGGAATGTCTGCGACTGTTTCTATTTTACAGCAACGGTATTGGTGGCATGGTTTATATAGACAAACCCGTAATAATGTGCTTTCTTGTTACGTTTGTCAACAAATCAAACTATCTACGGTTTCACGTCCAACACAAACTCAGGTATATATATATCAAATCAGCCATTTAGCTGTGTATATCTTGATCTTGATCTTGATCACTGCGGTCCATTGACTTCTGATACTGCATAGAAATGTATTTTTGTTGCAGTTGATTCGTGCACTAGATTTCTATGGGTTTGGCCGCAACCCAGTGCTGACGCTCGAACTGCCATTAGAGATTTGTGCGTCTTTGTCAGGACGTTTGCCTGTGGCACGTTCCATTCTGACCAAGGTCAAACGTTCACCTCTAAGGTGTACATGGACGTGATAAAGTCTTTGGGGGTGCTGGTGCAGTTTTCGTCTCCCTACAGGCCTGAGGGCAATTCTATAGTGGAGCGAATTAACCGTGACTTAAAGCAATCTTTGACAGCTAGAGTCTTTAAGTACTGGCAGGAACTGGTTGGCCCATTTGTATGGAGTTCAAAGTGCACTTAATAATCTCCAGAGAAGATCTCTAGGTGGGCGGACCCAATACGTAATGCTATTTGGCACTAAAATGTTTGTCCATACACGAAGGAACCTGTTATGATTCCGATCAAACTGCACAGCCATTTTTTCAAGGACTGAATGAATCAAATTAATTAAGTTTGACAGTTTGTCTTCTTTTGACTCCATATTTTACTCCGTAACTCTTTTTCCATATTACTTCTCATCCATGTTTTTCTTTTCAATTTATTTTATTCATTCCATAACCATGTAGCGATTTTTCATATGAACGTGAAGGACGCCAAGTTTTTCCACATCTCACATCTTTATTTTTAAAATAACCCAATGCGTTTTGGGAAGCCGTCTTCCCTTCGTCAGGGGTATCTACAATAAAAGATCAAAACATATACTGCCATCAGCATAAATGATTATATACCTTGAACATCAACTTAAATTCATGTTTACTTTACTCTCAGTGTAACGTACTCTTCAAGGTTAAAAAATCCCTTCATAATTCTAACCTGCTATTTGTGTTGATAATTGACACACCGCAGTTTAATGCCCAATTCCCGAAAGGACTCGCACATACCTCCCATTGATACCTCCCGTCTTATGTTGTTAACCTTCTAAACGCCTGAAAACGTTCCATCACTCTCATCCCTCTTATTCATTCACACACAGAAGGCTTGTGCCAGACTTTGATGGTCTAGATGTTGTGGCGGCTGCAGCAACATTTGAAGTAAATAGCCATTCTACTATGTTACAGGACCTACAAAAGACCCGTGACAGCTTCACTACTAAACAGTTACCCTCTTCCAATGATACAGCAATGCTGATTCCGGTCTCTGGCTGGCTCCCTAAGATTGTAGATCTGGTACGAGAAAAATTGGAGAACAAAAAAGAATTTGGTCCCTCTTATTGTGCAACGGTCCCAGTTCTTGGATTGAAGGGTACTCATACAGTGATACTACCACCTTTGCCTGGTCGCAAAGAAAACCAATATTTTTCCATTGACAATGTCAAATTACACCATCTGGCCGCTTCTGAATAGCGTGACTCCCAGTATTTCAAGCAAAGCTATTTCCCTGAATCCAATGGTTGCAGCCTCTTCGAGTAATGCCTGTGTCATTGAGGGTGAGATGGAGACTTCTATTGACTATGCTTATCTTGTGGATGAGTGCCATATTGAAGTACCGGATAGCCCTTTACATCATCAACCTGATGCTGCACTGTCTCCGTTAATGAACGTGAGAACAAGCGGTTATTTTGGGGACAGTACTAGCTTTTCTTAGGACGCTTCCTCTTCATCATCAACTGTGTCACCGACGAAAACCAGTATTTTCCTTTCTTGGTTCAAAAAGACTTACCTGGTCCCACATTGGGCCTACATCTGGCTAGTGCTTATAATGATTTTCCTCTTCATGTCGATTGGGTTTGTGACAGTGATCTTCTTTCTAATTAATGGTCATTACTTGCCAGAACGCTCTGCTGTGAAGTTGGTTGATAGAATTCTGGTTCCCCAAACATCGTCCCATATCATAAAGCCTGATCAAGCCCTTGTGAACATTTCGGCTTTTCCAGTTGCTGATTTGGGATAAGGTGGCATTCGAAATCCATGGTCCGACGGAAGTCCTCAACATACCATATGTGTTTCGCGTCTCCTTATGTGGTAACACAGGACATACATACTGACGTTTGGGATGTACAAGTGTTACATTTGTTGTTTTCAGATTTAAAGTTTCATGCTGCTTTTGATGCTGAAGATTTGTATTTAAATTCTGCTAATTATGCTGAGTTATTCTGTTACCAACATTATGTTCATCATTTTTTGCATAAAACCAACACATTAAGACCTGTTTTGAATTTTAAGCAATGGGAACATTGTCCAACTCCCCAAAAGGGAAGTTCCAAAACACTCCAGAATAAGTTCACCTATTTTACAGATTACAACACGTCCAACCCAGAGTCCAATTTCTTTGAATTAAAATTGCTGTCTCAATCTAAATTTATGCTGATGCACACAAAGTTAATTTATTAAAATTCATTTAGAACTGAATTAGCCTTGCAGGTTTACGAACATTGGACAGATACTATTGATTTGAAATCAATTTGGAGTACCAAGGCTTGGCAAGTACAGGGTACGGAAGCTTTGCATCGTGCTTGTCTCATTACTACTCAAATTGTATTTTTAAATGACATGGTGTACCAAACTACTTGCTTTGGCTTGGCTACAGCCAAAAATGTGAATATTCCATCCATTCCCTCATTGGCTGAGAATGATAATTTGTGTAAACACACCAATCATACTATTGAAGGACTACAAGCACTGTTTCGAAGAGGCAGTTTAAATATCTCTGATGTTGACCCCTCAGGATGGTTGTTGTGGCAAACCAATGCGAATGCCTGTCAACTGCGTTTTCATAATGAAGCGACCAGTTTCACTCAAACTAGACCTGATTCACATTTCCCGCAATCACATTCAGTCACCACATACTCAGTGGGGAAACTGTGTCAGCAATGGTTGCAACACTACACTGTTGTCAGTAAAACAACACCTGTCTCTCTAGTCACGCAACATTAATTTGGCTGATTTTATCATGGGTCCAAAATCACCAAGATCAAAAAGATTTATCTGAATTATAAAGAATTATGTAAACTATCGCAGATGGAAGCAGTGTTCCGTCTGCGCCAAATTGACAAGGCAAATTTGGAGAAAGTTCTTGCAGTTGTCGACAATAGCATTAATACATTATCTTCCCATATTTACACGTTCGATTATATTGTTTTATCTGTCACTGATATTGTTCAAAGTGATGTTTCTGTGTTATACCATGGTCAAAATCAATTACGATCTGTGATGCAATTTGCATAAATGTTGCAAACTCTCAAAATGGGTAAATTGCCATGGGATTAGTTGAACGCTTCTGCATTGTTTATGAAATTCAACTTGACTGATAAACAAAGCTTCATGTCACTTAAAGACGCTAGATACACATTGTTGCACATTGAACAATTAGAACATTTACCTTTTTCGTTGGCGAAGACTGATTCAGCTGTATGGTTAATTCACAGTGTAATTTCTCAGCCATTCTCACTATTTCAGTTTAAATCTTGTATGAAACACTTCCCGATGGTCCGCTTTGAAACCCTGGGTAGTGCATTTCTTCATGAATTATGGTCCTTGCCTTTCACCTAGAGATGTCAACGGGAAGATAAGGAAGTTTTCCTAATGGGGGAGGAGTGTGTTTCCACAGTAGGACATTCCCTGGTTTGCAAACAAGTTATATTACACAGAGCTTGTAAAGTGTCCACTGCTAATCTGGCTTGTTTTTTTAAAGGTACGCCTGTCCCAGTAATAATTCCCACACTCACATTGCTTTCGAATGGCAGTTAATTTATTTTGAATAACCACGACTGCTGTGGCTTATGGGTAGGCATCCTGTATATAGTAACAGTTTCACAGAGTGATACTTGTTGTAGCAATGTGCTTTTTCCACCCCCGCATGGGATTGTAGATAGTTCACTTTGGCCTTCCATTCCGACTTTGAGAACAGATTTCAATAAACTAAGCAGACTCAAAGCACTAATATTTCAACAGGAAGTGGCTCTAACTTCTGCTCGAGAGACCTTTGAATTGCAAGTGGCGAGAACATCTAGTGAGTTTCAGCCGCTTTTGAATACGAATCTCCCAATCTATTTTGGGGAACTGATACATCAAATATTTAATGCGTCTGACACAGAAGGCCTTGCTCGTTTTTTTTCAAACTAGTGGGATCCGGCCTTGTGACCTCTTTTTAGATGATTTTTGGAGTAATACCGGCCTTTATACATTCTATTTTTTCCAGCGCCTTCGGAGGGTTTCTTGGCGGCAGGCGTGCTGATCCTTCTGTTTTTGTTACGCAAAGGCTGCCCATCTTGTGGTAATGTGCAGACTCGGCCAATTGCAACTGTACAGTGACCGAATGCAACAAATTTTTTTAAGCTTGCCATTAGCAACGCTTGGCGTAAGTTATGGACTAACTTTACGCTCTACATACTTCACTTGCGTGCAACCTGTGTTCTACTGCCGGCTGTGCCCTTTCTATTGGGCCTTGGATTTATGCCTCTCCAATACGTCATACGATGACCCGGATTTTGATCTGTTGGTGGGTCCATTACTGGCCCATGAACAGGCATGTTCTGGGGATGGTCGTTTGGTGCCTGCAGCTGCACTTGGAGTATTGGATGAGTGGAATACCAGTGAGGCTTCACAGTGCCTCTTGAAACAAAGTTTCATTGAATATAAGGCAAGTTACCCGATAGGCTCTTAGAGGCATCGGATTATGAAGAACATGTGTGTTCCTTCGAACTACATGAGTAGATGGCATCCCTTTTTGCTACAAACGATAAGGATCGACCTTTTGGAACAAATTGCATTCTTAAGTTCACAGGATTTGATGGTTTATCCAAATCCGCATTAGTCACATTTTCGACGGAAAGCTTTTTTCCAAAATGTACAAATTGTTTTTTTTTCTCTTTTGCTTCCTTCCCAAGCGTTACTTGACTCTGCTTATATTTGGACTCTGATTCAGACTTTTATCTATAGGCTACGACCTGGCCACGGGGAGGGTGTCATATGGCCGATAGGGTCATTGTCGACATCGCTAAGTTAGCATGAGCCCTGATGTCATGATGCTTTTTTTGCACACGTTACTACATGCTTTTATTTTACAAGACTCTGTTTCTGCTTTTCACATGAGAACCAACCGCTTTGTGCATTCTCAGTCTGTTCCTGGAGTTTAGTCTGAACACGGTGAGCAAGGGCGATAAACAATGCCCCTTGTTATTCTGTTCTGGTCATTCCTTAGCAACTAGACAAAACGCGCTAACACCGCTGCGGCTGCTGAACCTTGCGCTTTGATATTATTGGAATGCACGTTTGGTTCAGACACACTTGGAGAGGAACCTTTCCAGGGAGAAGAGCCATGCGGTTCCTATGATGTAGATATACCATCTAGGCACTAGGGTATGGGGGCTGCTGACAAAGCCCAGAAATCTTCTATTATATAATAATACTTCTTCTTACCAAGGGGAGGGTGGTTAGGCCTTATAGTCCTCTATCCACTGTCTTTATAAGATGACATCTCCCTTTATAATATATGGACTTTCTGCAATGCTATCTGTTTTAGGTTTATGCATTTTGCTGCTGGTAGTGGCTTGCATACTGCGTTATATAGCATGCTAGTTAAAATAAACATTTCAAACTTTACCAGTGACTCTGTCAATTATTATTGTGGACAAGTACGAGTGAGTGAGCGAAAGGGTACGTCTTGTTATGGCAATTACAGAGAGAGTCTGGAGTGTTGTATTCTGGGGTGTCTAATCATTTGCATCTTCGGGATTGTTTAGGAGAGCGAGGGAGACACTGTAGCAAGTCGGTCCTGGGATTGTCGGTACTGAGGCGGTAGGAAGGCTTAGCCCTAAACACCGAGGTCCCGTGTTCCTGCGCATAGTTCCGTGTATGTGCAGGATCCCTGCAACAAGCAAAGTGAATCAGAACATTTATGTTGATTTGTTTCCCTTACCACACATAAATGAGTTGTTGTTGTTGACTATTCAGTCAGTTACAAAACTTTATTCGGCCAATAACGACCATTAAAGTACAGATGATAAAAAACATTGCTTAAATAGAACAGCATTACAAGATTCAAGACACATTCTTGTATAATTCATTTATTTCCAAGAGAGACACAACTTAAGGTACATACCTATAATAAGATGTATAAAACATATATTAAAGGGCCAATGGGTCTCATAGTAAAGACTATAAAGATTCAAAGAGTTAAACAATTAGATCATATCCAAACATACAAATCTGATAAGGGTGCAGTAGTTATTTTGAAACATATTTGTTGCTAACCCCCAGCAAAAACGGCCTAAATTTCCTACTGCCATAAAAATGTTCTCATTCTCCAGCCTTTTCAATCACTCAAAAGCCTCCTTAGGGGAGTTCCTATTAAAGGAGCGGAAAATAGGGCACAGAAATCGCTTTCCAGCATGAGCATACAGAGAGCAAAATACAATAAAGTGCCTTAAGTGGCAGTGTTATTGCATAGACACTAAGGCAGTGGTTCCCCCCAAGCTATATTCCTAGGAAAAGCAACTATTAGGAATGGTAGACTGAATCGTACTCTTGTTAAATAAAACCTGAAGTTCCCATTCGGAAGCCAGGAAAGATAAGGCTCACACCCCTGTGACAGATTAATTGGGTTATAAGTGTGATTTACAAGCAGATTATCAAAAGCTGCATGGTGGACTCTGTCATGCCTGTACCGAAATGCCTCCTTTACCCAGGAAATAGCTCTGGAGTCAATGCTTGCCACATTTTTGTCAGCCCAACTCAGGGATTATTTTTTTATAGATCTAATCCAAGGTATATTGAGGGCATTGTCCAGAAAAAGGCAATTCCACAATACTTCCTTAGAGAGTTGGGCATCAGAGTTCCCCCAAATCCTCAGCCATAAGAGTAGTGGTGCCAGCTTTATCCACCTACAGGTGTTAAGCCAAACTCGGATAGGCAAAGAGTTCAGCATGATTTGGGAGCGGCATGTAGCCTATGACCAAACTTATTTTATACCTGATGAATTGGGCTGGGCCCTTAGAGCTCCAGACCTCTGCTCACTAAGTCACCACAGACACACATTCACTCTGATATATCTCGGTCAGTTCTTTGATCAATGTGTGGCCCAGCCTTCACACAAATGAGAACACCACCTCCACAGCTCTTTGAGTAAGAGCGGCCCTGGATTGAAGTAGGCTCTGCCAGGTTAGGTTTTGATAAAAAGAAAGCCCAAGACAATTAAAACACAGCACTCTATCAATTTCTACCTCCCCCTCCAAACAAAAGACAGTCCCAGTTTTCACATATCTAGGGCCTAAACTAATTATAAAAGATTTGTGTAGGTTTGTTTTAAGATCAAGGCCCCCCCATAAAATTATAAAACCCATCTAAAAGAAGCTGGAGACCATTTGCAGACCTTGTCATTGGCACTGCATTGTCTGCATATACCAGCACTGACAGGACTCTTGCCTTAATTCTAAGGAGATCCTTACCCATCCTAGCCAAGTAGGATTCCAAGTCATAGATATAGATGAGGAACAGAAGAGGGGCCAAGACACACCCCTGTCTTACCCCTAAGTGTGACCTGATGGTTTCTGTAAGTTCCCCATCATCTCCAAATCTAACATTGACGTTGGTGTCCCAGTACATTCTTTGTAGAAGCCTAATTAAACCTGGTTCAATCCAAATCCTGGTCATATAGACCCACATCTTTCTCCTATTGACCAAATCAAAGGGAGAGGACTAAGGGGATGAGGTGGTTTTCCACCATTTATCAGACATCAGCCTATTTAGGTGCCGGCTGGACGGGACGCGCAGCAGTCTCCTACTGCTGCTAGTCAAGCACGCTGCTGATATCAGGGTGAATATACTGTCTCAGCTTTGCTGCTATTATTTTAATACGTATCAGTAGTATGTTTTAACTGTGCTCTTAATCTTCACGGTCATTGCTGCTGCTATTTGCACTTCTGTTTTTTAAAACTAGTTTTGCTGCTGCATTGCGCTTTCACCTGTTGTCAGTCAATTGCCTGGCTTCCCTGGTCCGCCGCGGTTTTACCGATTGATGCGGAGGGAAGACTACGTATTTACGACACTTCCGCCTCGGTTTACACTCTAGTTGCCAGGAGTACCGATTTAGGTGCAGGCTGGACGGGACGCGCAGTAGATGCGCCAAAAGCGTACCTAAGGCAAACCCGTCTGCGTCCGTCCGCGCCTGGACCAGGCCTAGGGCCAGGACCCCTGGTACTACCACTAAAAATGGGCATACTCTTAAATATTCAGGGGAGACCCTCCATGCTCTTCGACAGTCGAGGAATAAGGCATGTAAGTTGTTTTCTAATGAAGCGCTGTTAAGTGCAGAACACTCTCAATGCCAAGAATGTCTTACAGAAATCGCTAGGAGCTCTCACGCGACGTCTAACTATGAAAGTAAGCTGGCCATCTCTACCACAAATAATATGGAGCTCCAGTTAGCACTTATCAACGCTAGATCATTGATCAAACATAAGAATGAAATTGTGCAGTTCGTTACTGATAATAAATTGGATGCTCTATTTATGACAGAAACCTGGGGTGAACAATCTTCGGATCCCGATTTTAACATTGCAGTCCCTCTAGGCTGTAAAGTGGATAGACAGGATAGACAAGCTAAAAAGGGTGGGGGGCTTGCTCTTATTCATAGGAGCGAGCTTACTACACACTGCTCACTTTTTCCCTCTTCAGAATGCGAGCCATTCCACTTTAAAATTTCTTTTTTGCAACAAGAGACATTCAGTGGAATTTTGATATATCGCCCTCCTGGCTCCAGAAACAGCTTTAGACCAATGTTCATCCACTATTTGAGTTAAGCCTTCAATTCAAGCACTTCACTGTTTTAGGTGACCTGAACTTTCATCTTGAAATTTTAGATGACAGGGACACACAGGAGCTTCTTGATGTCACATCAGATTTAGGATTGCAGCAGCTCATATATATATATTTATTTATTTATTTTACAGATTTGTAAAGCGCATGGCTGCCCGTGAGCGTCCCAGCGCTAGTGATAGATCAGAAGAGATTGAGGGAGAGGTGAATTAGGGAAACAGCCAGGTCTTAAGTGATTTGCGAAATGGAAGAAGGTTGGGCTGGGCCCGGGTGTCTGGGGGCAATGTGTTCCACAGCTTAGAGGCATTGTATGAAAAAAGTCGGCCTCCAGAGCGGGCCTTCCTAATCCTAGGTACTGATGCCAGGTTTGAGTGTGAAGAACGGAGGGTTCTGTTAGTTTTGTAGGGGGCAATAAGGTCCTTTAGGATGGGTGGGGCCTTTATGTGCAAGATTTTATGGGTGGTGCAAAGAGCTTTAAAATGCACCCTTTCTTGGATGGGCAGCCAATGTAGTGATTTAAGGGCTGGTTTGGCTGAGCAGCGGCTGTGTGTCCCCGTGAGAAGGCGGGCGGCAGTGTTTTGCACATCCTGGAGTTTTGCCAGCACCTTATTGGGAGCACCTAGATACAAGGCATTGCCATAGTCCAGACGGGACACCACAAGGCCCGGAATCAGTAGTTTTTGGGATTGTGCAGGGAGTAGAGGGAGGATTTTTCTGGAGGTCCGAAGGAGACCATAGCAGTTTCCGGCCGTTTTTCTGGCTTGGGTGAAGAAGTTAAGACCCTCGTCCAGTCAGATCCCTAAGCTCTTAATTTCACGTTTAGGGGTAGGGGGTATGCCCATACAGGGAGGCCACAGGGACTCGGGGCGGAAGTGTGACTGGTTGCCCAGGACCATGATCTCCGTCTTTTCGCTATTGAGCTTAAGGTGGGACCTGTCCATCCATTTGGTTATGTCACCAAGACAGGTGTAGAGATTGGTGGAAGGGTGGCCATGCTGACTAAGGGATACCACCAGCTGGGTGTCATCCGCATAGGTTAATAGCTTGATCCCAAATGAAGCGACGATCTCCTCAAAGGGGGACATGTACACATTAAAAAGGGTCAGGCTCAGGGATGAGCCCTGAGGGACCCCGCAGTGTATAGGTGTTGACTTGGTGGTGAAATTACCGTCCGCTACCTGGAAGGAACGGTCACTCAAGAAGGATTCCAGCCAGGACAAGGCATGCCCTGAGATACCCAGGTCCTTAAGCCTGTGGACCAGTATCGAATGGTTGACGGTGTCGAAGGCCGCACTAAGGTCCAGGAGGATCACTGCCACTGATCCTCCTGAGTCAATGATCTTTCTTGCCTCTTCGACCACCGCCAACATCGCGGTCTCCATGCTCTGGCCTGGCCTAAAGCCCGTCTGTGAGGGTTTAAGAAGGCCATTGACTTCGAGGTAGTTGGAGAGTTGGCGATTGACATATTTTTCCGCGACGTTACTGATGCCTGGCAGTAGGGAGATCGGCCGAAAATTGCTTAGGGGATCTTAGTGTGGTTTCTTAATCAGGGCTTTAATGATTGCCTTTTTCCAGCTCGGCGGGATAATACCATGAGAGAGCGAGATGTTGATCAAATTCGCCATGAGAGGCAGGATGGTTGGGGCAACTGATTTTAGGATGTTAAAAGGTGCAGGGTCCAGTGGAGATCCACTTTTGATTGATTGTAGTATTGAGGATAGCGTATCTACTGTCGTGGGAGCGAACCGAGTCAGCTGGGGCTCCGGAGCCTGGGATACAAATCCGGGCGAGTTATGAGGGGAAGGTTTGTTTGGCGTTTGCCGGGGGAGGGAGTTGAGAATCTTTTTGATCTTGGAGTCAAAAAAATCGGCTAATTCGTTACACCGGCTGACCGAGGGTTCCACAGGGGAGGGAGGGTCCGGGGTTTTTAGGAGTTTTTTGCAATTTGGAAGGTCTCCCTAGATGAATTGGCGGATAGCCTAATTTGTTCTTCAAAAAAGTTGGACTGTGCAATTTTGAGGGCCTTTTTATATTTAAGATTCATGTGTTTATATTCGAGCTTCTTGATGGGGTCGAAGTATTTTCTCAACTCTCTTTCAGTTTTTTTGCAGAGCTTTGTGAACCAGGGCGAGGTGATTTTACCTCGAGGTTTGCAGGTAGATTTTTTTGGGAGAGTTTTAACCAATGTCTCTCCAATCCACTTTGAGAACTCGGAGTCAGCTAATGCGGGATCCGAGACTAATAGTGGGGAGGAGAGCTCTAGGTTGTACTTCCATTTTTCCGGGTCTAGTTTAGCCCAGGGGCGTGTAGGTTTGCTAAATGGAGGTCTGGGGCGAGAGATGGTAGAGAGCCGCCAGTTTAGCAATATTAGGAAGTGGTCTGACCATGGTATCGGGGTGGGGCCTAGAATTGTAATATCAGGGATGTTGAAGAAAATGGGGTCCAAGAGGTGCCCTAGCGTATGGGTGGGATACCGACTTTCCAGCCTGAGCTGGTGGGTTTCAAGGTCTAATAGCGGGTCAGAAGCTAGTTTATCTTCGCCCTTATCGAAGTGGATATTAAGATCTCCTAAGATCATGAAGCTAGAGTGGGTGGCAGCCAGTATGCCTGAGTGTTCCAAAAATGAGCTACAGAATTGTCCTATTGGGCCCGGCGGGCGGTAGATGAGAAGTCCCGAGAGAGATTTACATGGGGAGACTTGAATCATAAATAGGACATTTTCGCAGTCAGAGAGGGGGCTGCCTTGGAGACGGCAGGAAAGATGGTCCCTATAAATGATGGCAATTCCCCCTCCCTTCCCTTTTGATCGGTCTGCATGCTGGATAAGAAAGCCCGGTGGAAGAGACTTAATGATGTCTGGGTCTGAGTCAGGTCCTAACCATGTTTCTGTCAGGAAAAGGATTTCCAACTGGAGGTCTCCTAGGGTTTGCTAGATTTCTACAGCATGTTTTGGAAGCGATCTACAATTGACTAGGGCCATGCGTATTGAGATGGAAGTAGCTCGACAAGGCTCATTCAGCTTAAGCTTGTAAGGGCAGTGAAGGCAGTGGTTGGAGGGACTATTCCCCTGACATAGAGTGTAAGCAGGGGGTTGCTACCTTTTGTCTCATGTGCATCAGATCGTCTCTAGAGTATTCGAGTGAGACCTGATGGTGTCCTCCCATAGAGCCGAGCTCCGCCTAGCGCGGACGAGCGCATACAGGCTTACCTCTGGCGCACCTCCGGCCGAGGTGGGAGGGGCATTTTGTAGTGCTGGGCCTAATCGCCCTAAACACTAGCCCGCTGAACCTGCGGTACGCCCAATATGGCGCCTGAAGGGAAATTGGTCGTGCCTAGTCCCGCGTTCCAGAGGCCCTTAATCGGCCACTGAGAACGGCGTGGACTCTCTGGGCGAGCAAAGGAGGAGGTAGGGGCAGAGCGCTATTTTAAAATCCAAACGCACCAACACAGCGTTCAATGATTGTTTAAAATGCCACACAGATTTAGCTTTACGATCTACTAGCGCTGCAAAATAAATAAAGTGAAACGAATATTTAGATTGTCACACAAATAGATTTACGATCTACTAAAATGGTGCAAGTAAGAATAAAATTACACAAATGAAAAGAAATGCATTCCCTGACTCCCGGCTTCCGCCTCAAGAGTCTACTCACTATCGACCTACTCATCTAGCAGGACACACTCTAGATGGTTTGTTAACTAATAACACTGCTATTTCCAAGATATCTACTCTCCCTCTGACCTGGACTGACCTCTATGCCATTTTATTCAACTATAACTTACCCCAATCTAACATTGAGAATACGTCCAGCACTAAGACCTTTGGTGGATTATGGCATAAAATAGACCAGAGTGCACTGGAAAACCAGCAAGTACAAAGCCAACCAGATTTGGATTTAGAAGTAGAGGTCGCAGCTACAAACTATGCAGAGTGGCTGGAGTCCAACTTTGCTATAGTAGCTCCTAGAACAATGATCAATAAAAATAGAAAGATCCCGTCGACCCCCTGGTTCTCTGAGGCCTTATGACTAGATAAACAAGCCTGTAGAAGGCAAGAAAGAAAGTGGAGGAAAACTACGAAGCACCTGAAAAGGATGTGTATAAAGCATGCTGGCAGATTACAAGAAAAAGCTAATTGTGGAAAAAAGCCAGTATCTAATGGGGCAAATTGAAAAAGACAGTAATTCCAGTAAGGAACTTTTCAAGACGATAAAAAATTTGACCACAGTCCCCAATGATGACATTGCCTATTCTAGTCAATCTTTTTGCAACACTCTTGCCGACTCTTTTAAATCTAAGGTGGACCAAATATATGACCTATTTGGCAACCACAAACCAAATAGTAATGGATCAGAACAAGCAGTTATAGGCAAAATGCCTTTTCTTAACTTCACCTCGTCTCCTCAGTTCAAACAGCTACACTCCTTTCAACAACCAAATCAGGATCCCCTGACGATCCCTGTCCCCCCAGGATCATTCAGAGCATTAGTCATAATATTAGCTCACTGTTAACTAACATGTTTAATCAGATGCTACTAGAAGGGCATTTTCCATTCCGATGAAAACAGGCCTGTATACTACCCCTCCTTAAAAAAACGAATTTGGACATAACTAACCCTACGAATTACCGCCTTATCGCAAGGCTTCCACTTCCTACTAAAATCATAGAGAAATTGTTAAATACTGAACTCTCTACATTTATCACAGGGAACAACATCTTGGACCACAGTCAATTTGGTTTCAGAATGGATCATTGTACTGAGACAGCTCTAATAAAAACTACAGAGGAAATCCGTAAGGCATAAGACGGTGGAGGATCGGCTGCCCTCGTTTTGCTCACCCTGACCGCGGCGTTTGATACTGTGGACCATACTCTTTTGGTTGAACGCCTAAAAACAATAGGGATAGGAGGAAAAGCCCTTTCCCTCCTGACTTCATTACTTTCGGAAAGAATTCAAACAGTGCACCCGGGCAATTTTAAGTCAGCGCCTTTTACACTGCCTTGCGGGGTGCCACAGGGGTCCTCGCTAAGCCCAACACTTTTTCATATTTATGTCTCCGAATTGGCTCCCCTGATCAGAAGTTTTAATTTAGATCCTACTTCCTACGCTGACGATACCCAGCTGGTAATCTCAGCAGTTGACAAGGATATCAATTATTCGACCAAACTTCATAACTGTATGGTCACCTTGAGCAACTGGATGGGCAGGCATTGCCTGAAGTTGAATTCAAACAAAACTGGTTGTTTTCAGTTCAAAAGGGTACCATTTGGGTTAGCCTTGACCGCAGCCATGTTCCAATGCCTCATGTATAAATTGTTCCAGGACAGAAAAAGAGTATTTTTTCCCCCCAAGATGACATCTTGAATATTGGGAGAGATAAAAGGGAACATGATTCGGAATTGCGTGGGGTCCTAAGAACATTGGAACAGTATGAGTTCACGGCCGAGGAATCCAAGAACAGGTTTTTACCAAAAGCCCTGGGATAGCACATAGAACTACGGCCTTTTAGCATCCTTAAGGGAATAGAAACTTTGCATGCTTTAACAGAGTGTAGTAGTAGTAGAAAAGCTTTATTCGATTTTAGAACAATGTAAAATCATAAAAGCAACAGTCATTATATACAGGTTCATATACATCATAAATACACAATAAAAATAGTATTAAACAATGTATATATATATATATATACACATAATAAAGCCTTTCAACCATACAGAGGATTATGTAAAAAGAAGTTTTGGATTCTGTGCAAAATCAAGCATAACGAATATAAGTGGTCTATTTTTAAGTCACTATGAATCTCCAAGAGTGGCTCGAATTTTCAAACAGGTCTTAAGAAACATAGCTATGCATTTGGCATTTGATACTGTATCTAAAAATTGTAACGCCGTAAAGGCTGGATGGCATCTTCTTAAACCCAGGGATAATAGGATAGGGATAATTCATCGTTTGCGTGGTACGTCATAATATTTGCAGAACAGTAATACGTGGATATTTGACTGTTCGGAAGTACCATCACAAGGGCACTGAGTGATGGAAGTTGACCAATCCTGTCTCCCTGGGAATGTAATCAAGCAGTAAAACAAATTAAGTCTTAGCCGAGTTAACAAGTATTTTTCATAGGTAGACAAACAAAAAGTAAGATACGGCTGAATGCCCAAAGTACATTGGATAGTTAGAATATGACAGTTTGTAGCTTTATGAATTTCTTGAGTCATACGGAGTTCTCTCAGATGAGATAAACAAAGCGATCGCAGGGCCTTTCTAGTAATGGTGTTTAAGACTGACGGTTCTTTAAAATATTCGGAAAGGCCCAGATCATTTAAAAAATTATGAACATATGACAACCATGGGACATCCAGGCAGTTGTCTAGGAGCAGGCAATCTGCAATTAATGCACGGGTTAAGCTACACTGCTCGGTCGTCCAGATGCGGTGCCACAATAATATTGGCTGGATTTTTATATGGTCAGCGATATAATCCATGCCTAATTCTATGTGACATGCAATAGTTGGAGAGCACTGAGGAACGGCCAGAAGATAGTGGATGAAATTGTTCTCTGCCCTTTGCAAGGTGACCACAGATACATGGCCCCACACCCCAGCGCCATATACAGCAACGCTGTGGCATTTAGCGTAGTATATTTGCAAGAGTTCTTTTGGGGGTGTTTTTCCTAATTTGCGGGAGAAAGCAATCAAAGCAGAGGAGGCTCTTAGAAATAAAAGATATCTCCTGTCAATGGCCGATTTCCAAGAGGAGATATTATCAAATAATATACCTAAATAAGGGTATGTCCTAGTGCAATCCAACGTAGCTTTTTCTATACATATCGATGTATTCTTAGATCTCTTTTTGCCTAAATGCATAACTAGGGTTTCTTAATAATGACCTTTAAGTCTAGTGAGGCCATGAATTTACAGTATGAGTTTAGTTGGTTCTGGAGTTGTACTGGGGTCCGAGCCATAATTACTGCGTCGTCCGCATAAAGTAACGCGGGAATCGGACGACGGGCAATTGTTGGGAGGTCCTGACTCCCTTCTAACAAGGCCTTCTCAAGGCCGTTTGTGTACAGATTAAATAAGAAAGGAGTCAGGACGCACCCTTGTCTGACGCCCTTAGTTATTGCAAATGAATGGGTGAGCTCCCCATTCACCCCAAATCTCACCCTTGCCGATGCTCCTGAATACAGCTCACGTAAGAAGGATATTATATGGGGGTCCACTCCCATCTCCACAAGGATTGACCACAGCCTAGAGTGTGATACACAATCAAAGGCTGCGGTCAGATCCACGTAAACCAGGTGAAGATTGCCTTTCTTCTCCTGGACGTATTTCCCAATTAGAAAGGAGAGATTCAGAGCTTGCTCCACGGTACCCAATCCCTCCCGGAAACCGTATTGCCGGTCTGTCATGATGTTGTTATCTTCAGACCAGACCCGCAATCTCTCCAAGATCAAGCGACCTGCAATTTTACCAAGGGAATCCAGGAGAGAAATGGGCCTGTAGCATGCTGGATTGTTACGATCCACCTTCTTGAAGATGGGAAGCAGGATAGATGTAGACCAAATTTTTATTAGACCACCTTGTAATGCCGCTTTGATTACTCTAGTTAATACTGGCGACCAAAGCTCCTGGGTATGCGTATAGATGTCGAGTGGGACACCATCTGGCCCTGGAGCTTTGCCAGACGTTGAAGAAGACAAAGCATTAGTTACTTCCTCATGGCTAAAGGATAGATCAAGGGGATAGGGGGATGGGTATGGGTTTTCACTGTAAAGAGAGTCCTCACCCAGAAAAATCTGTGAAAAGTGGGAAACCCAGCCCTCTGCGGTGATTGCTACTTCCACGCTAGGGCCGTTCTTCACCGTATTCAAGAAGGGTGAGTTAACCACTTTCCAAAACAGTAAACTATCTTTCTTTTTACAACTCTCATGGAGCTTCTCCCAAAGATCTTTTTTCCTCTCTTTTTTACAATCTTTGATCGCTTTGTTATAAAGTTTTCTCAGCCTCCTGATTTCTAGTTGGTCCCTCTTGGGCTTATGTAGGGCTGAATTTAAAGGGGGATAGGGCTTTGCGACTGTCAGAGTTAAACCATCCCTTTTCGTGTTGGCCATTCTGCTTTTGTCTGCGGAGGAGCTCGTTGCTAATCACTTTAGTTATATCGATAAAATTATTCAATATTTCCTCTGCGGTGGAAAGGGGATTTAGACATGTTTCTAGCATAGGAAAAGGTTTAACAATGACGTTTTGGGTAATAGCATCTGGGTCGACCTTTGCCCATTTAACCGAATACCCATTACTTTTATCCAAGTTTAAGGCTCCTTGATTCAGCAGACCCAAATTATCAATTGGAGAGGGTCCAAACGGGATTATAAAGGTCACACTGTTTAGGAAATAATCGCTACTAGCATCGTCTCCAGTACAAAATGTATGTAAATCATCCCTCATGTGATTCGAGGTTAAAATGAAATCAATTGTGGTGCTACATCCCCTGCCATGAAAGGTGGGTGAAAAAACAATTGGGGGTACGACTAACTCGTTTGCAAATCCCAGTCCTAACATAAAAAGTTTTTCATTTAAAATATTACCGACATTTGAGTGAGCAAAATGGGTTAAAGGGCTTCCCTCCTCATCCACAATACCACAATTAGAGTTAGAGTATTCACTACATAAAGGAATGTTGTAATCACCACCCCAAATTAACTTAAGAGGAAGAGAAAGACAACGTTTCCGATGTTCCTCTAAAACGGTGGTTATCTTATTAACTACTTTGACAAATTCCAAGGGTAACATATTATTATGCAAATTTACCAGTAAATATGTGTGCCCTTGATCCACTGAAAATTTAATTATTTGGTAATTCTCTTCAGATGCTATTTCTGTAATATTCTTGAGTGGAAGGGTATTAGCTACATAAACTGATAGGCCTCCCTTGGGTCTTCTGGAAGGAGAAGGACAAGCACTGGAAAAATACAGTCTATAACCCTGCAGTTGTATTTCGATTTCCGACCATGTTTCCTGGCAGCATACTACAGTGTGAGTTCTGATTATTTCTAACCAATTGGGTTGCTCAATTTTGGATCGCAAACCTGCGACATTCCAGAACAGGATAGAAAGAATCAGAATACTCGGTTGTAGGGCCTTAGGGGAAAATTGCCGCTGTATGGACTGAGTTTCGATAACCACAGCTGGCTCCTGCGGCAACGAAAGAACGATTTGTGGTAAGTTGGTGGGCCCTTCATTCGGGAGACCAGTATCGATGAACTTATTAAGGGGATCAATATTGCGTGGGGGGTTACCGCAAGGATCTTCGGGAAGAGGGACCGTCTCCGCAATCCACCCTAGATGTGACAGGGGGGGTCTTGTGCATTACTGCCGTGCTCACAGACCGTAGCATGCTTGTCCAGGGCCTTATTTAAGGAATCGATGTTATCAGTAAGGACGCCACGATGATCCACCATTGGGCTGTCCTTTACGACCATGGTCGGCCTATCCAGGAGAGGGGGGTTATAGTTATTTAAAGAAGTTGGGAGGATAGTTAGTCACTCGTTATCATTTAGGCCTGACAGGATGTCAAAGCGATTCTGAGTAGGGATCATGAAAGGTCTCACTGGCGGGGGATAGTTGTAACTCCCCTCCCATGTATGTGGGCCTTTCCGTAATAAGGGATAGTGATCCCAGAAGGTCCTAGCAGGATCAGTATAATGCTGAGGAGTGGATCGGCGGTAATTGGCCTGATGCGTATAAAAGGGCCTATAGGAGACAACCTGCGGGTGGGATAAAAATCCAGGATACTCAACAAAATCATCAAAAAATGGTCTATTGTGAGGAATTACTTCATCGAATAAAGGTCTGATATCGTCAGCCTGGTATTTAATCGATGTTTTAGAATTAGTCGGAAATACCATACTTCTGGGATAAAAATACGTAAGGTCTCGAGCTGTAATTTCGTTACTACCATTGGGAGGAGGCCAGTCTAGAATGTAACTAACTGCCTTAGGATCTCTCAAATTTATTATGACAGTGTCCCCCATAATATTTTTTATACTAGGACCTAACCAAGGGAGACGCCTCACATGTAAGATTTCACCGTTAACATGTGGAGGAAGTGGTCGATTTTTCTTTAGCCAAAATATGACCTTGTTCTTTAGTTGGTTATGATTTTCGTTGTTGATCTTTTTTCTGTCTATACCTTCCTCCAGGGGCGGGACTCCGGTGAGCACCACCACTAGCGGTACTGCTTCCGGGGGCAGCTCTACGTTAAGCCTCTTGGGGGCAATTGACCTCGTTACAGACTCATGGCCAATAATTTTGTCGGCAATTACTAGCGAGTTTTGCCTTCCTTTTTCTTCACCTACTCTAGAGCTATTTTTTCCTTTTATCAGTGATGATTTGGTGGGCGTTAATTTTGGGACTTCTAATGTGGGTAACTTTAAAGATTTAGTAACTGATAAATCTGCAGCATTAGAAGGCGCCTCCTTCGTTGTGAGTACTGCAGATGATATTGCGGGATCCCTCATTCCTCCTTTAATGTCAATTATTGCCTGTTCCAGATTCCCCAATTGTTGGCCTATTTTTTGCAATCTCTCTACCAGGGGTAACATAAGCGACCTAATTAATTTTTCAATGTTACCCATTAGGTTAACACCTAATTGATCATGTGTTGGGAGGGATGGTTCATTGGGTAAAACAGACGGGACAGGAATAGAGGATGTAGGACTCTTAGATTTGATGTAGTTTGATTTGTTAAGTCGGGATCTATTACTCTTAGCAGTATCAACCTCCGAGAATGGTGACGCCATCAAGCCCCCGACCGATTGTGTCAAAGTTCCAGGAGAAAAAGAAAAATCAATAAGCAAATCATTATTTGTAAGCATGGATGGGGGAGTATTCTGAAGAAGTAGTGAAATGCCGTTACTGTTACTAGGTGAAACTTCATTCCCGTCACTTTCACAGTCAATGGTAGGTAGTGGGGACAATGCCTGTTGTAAAGAGCCCAGGGAAGACCGTTTATTCTTTATTAATTCTACTGAGTGACGTCTTTCAGCCCGTCGTTCGGCTAGAATTATATTTTTCTCTGTTTCCACAGAAACCTTTTTAAAATAATTATCCAGTGTTCGCTGTTTTTCCCCACCACCCACCAAGCATGAATTAACGTGAACCGGTGAAATCATTATGGCCGCTTAATGTAATCAATACACCGCCACAAATAGTGAGGAAGAGGGTCACAGTAATAATTGCCTGATGTCTTTCGTTAAAAGCAAGCAACAGGGTAGGACGCACTATACCAAGGACTCAGAGAAAATCTTAATAGCCAATCATACCTTCATATAACTTATCGGAGCTGTAAGGGGGGGGGCCCGGACCGGGCTCCTCCGGCCTCTGAGGGCCTCAGAGGGCCCGCCCTTTGCCCGGGCTTCGCCCCGGGCTGCGACCCGCTCGCGTCCCGCGTGCGCGGGTCCCTGTTAACTCTAAATGGGTAGAGGAGGTGGGAGCGGGAAGAGGACCAGCTGTGGCAAGTTGAAATCCGCACAGCCCGCTGGTCCTCGCAGTCCCGCGGGTTTCCGAGGAGAGGCTCAAGTCACTGCCCTCCAATAGTTCAAGACACGAGCGGCGCCGCGGAGCGGGGGCCGCGAGAGGTGGGTACAGCGTCCAGGAAGCAGCACTCCGCACAGGAATCGTTTAAAGGGGTCAACACCCACACACAGTCTCAGCACAGGAATCCAACGAAGTAAAGGACGCTCACTCCTTAAATCGCGCTGGATGTATGACGTTACAACGCATACTTTTACAACGCCTACCTTTACAACGCGGTTTTTACCACGCATACCATTACAACGCATAGCGCTTAGGGGTGCTGGATAGTGAATAGTTGAATTTACTATTCCAACTCCAGTCCCCGTGGATAGTAAGGAAGGTTATTGGATAGTAAATTAACCTATTCCCTATCCTAGAGCGCCCCCCAGAGCAATGCGTTGTAATAGTTTGCGTTGTAAAAGTTGCGTTGTAACGGTAGGTCGTTGTAAAAGTTTTGTTGTAAAGGTTAAATACCAATCGCGCTGGGAGGTGGGAGCGGGAAGAGGACCAGCTGTGGCAAGTTGAAATCCGCACAGCCCGCTGGTCCTCGCAGTCCCGCGGGGTCCGAGGAGAGGCTTAAGTCACTGCCCTCCAATAGTTCAAGACACGAGCGGCGCCCACGGAGCGAGGGCCGCGAGAGGTGGGTACAGCGTCCAGGAAATCGTTTAAAGGGGTCAACACCCACACACAGTCTCAGCACAGGAATCCAACGAAGTAAAAGAGTGATAAAGGCATCATTGAACTGGCCAAAAGCAATGGTATGGATTGGGAGGATGAATTAAGAAAAACTATAGGCACATACAGAAAACTTGGTGTGTAGCGACAGATCATAGCACTTTCGAATTGATGCGAGGGGGGTCTCCACGTACTAAGGACATCATGGGGTGGTTAGGTACATTAAGAGAGTCAGCTGGTCTGCTAATAGAGTAAGAGGGCGAATGGAGTCCGGACAGGAGAAATGCAAGCAAATATATGATATTTTGCACAGAGCAAAGAAAGTGAACCTCAAAGTTGGAGATTTGGTGAAAGTGAAAAAAGCCAGCTTGAGTGCAAAGGGGAGAATAGGCATTCTGGACCTTTCATGGTAGTCAAAATACTGTGTAACTCTGTCGTGTTGAGTGATGGGAAGGTTTGGAATTCGAAAGTGTTAGCATTTTAAAAGGTATAGTTAGTGAATCTACTCCTGAATTTGCTCCAAATATAGGTGGATTTAGCGGGAAGAATGAATGGATAGACGACTTGCCAGCCGGTCAGAGTGATGAGTTCTTGGGTGGAAATGTCACAAGAACCCCAATGGATCAGCCAAGATTAGTAGTTATAGATGCTGGAAATGCCAGCAGTTCTACTAATGTTGGAAATTTAGAGGAGAGTGGTGCAACCAATACTACTAGGTTGGGTAGAGTAACCGTGAAACCTAAACGGTTTGATGACTATGTTGTACCTGTGAGTTCTAAAGCATAATTTTCTCCTTTGGCTATGTTTTCCTGGGAGTGAACATTTATCCTTTGAATTTGTACGTATGTAGTATAAGGAACTGATCTAATGTATGTACCTTAAGTTATACATCTTGGTTTATTTTGTGTTTCTATTCTTTTTTGGGGGGAAGATGTGTTGTGTTGCACTACGCTTCATAGTAAACAAGTGGGTTTACATAATAGTCCGTAGAATAGAATACATGAGGTTGGAATGATGTTATCTCTTAATAGAATGTAGGTGAACAGTAGAATGTTAGATTAATTATTCTGAAGAGGGTTGGATCTCAGTCGGTTGTACCTGGCCATGCCAAGAGTTTTGAGACCAAGGATTTAAACTAAGAAACCTCCAAGATTGCTGACTGTTACTTACTTTACACATTCCAGTAATAATCCAATAGGGATCGACAGACGCCAAAAGGTTGAGAACTGCTGGTCTAGATCGTTTCACATAAGAACAATCATGGGAAAATTAAACAGCAGCTGATTTGAATGAGCATTCTGGAACCTCGTGGTAATGTAGGAACATTCCCAGAATGCGTTAGTCTAACCCCTGATGAGTGACACTTGGCAGGACTGCTGACAGACGGCTAATTGTCAATTCAGAAAAGAATCCTGACATACCTTTTCAGCAACAACCTCTTGCCTGCTCAAACACAAACAACGTAAAAAAACGGACAGTGTTATTATTTTTTTTTTTAAGAGGATAGCAACTGTTATATCTTAACCCTGTCCTGTGCCCTGGTTACCTCTCTGACGCGTGAGCTCCCATTGTCACCTCTCCCCTCCCTATTGGTTCCCCAACGTTCCACCCCTTCTCCCCATTCCAAGGAACTGCCTAACTGTCACTTGAATGACAATCTTCCTGACCACGCACTGACCAGGTGTGAGGCTGTTATATGAATAAACTTAATTGCAGTTTAATACTTCCTGCTTCCTGAATTCTACTTTCAACAGCAACCCTATCTGCGCGTTAACTGCCACGCACTCGTAGTACGTTAGCGCCAAGAAGTCAGAACGCTGCCACGCACTCGTAGTACGTTAGCGCCAAGAAGTCAGAACGCTGCCACGCTTCCGACGGTGAAGCTCACGCGCCTGACACCTACTTCCGGGTAGGACAGGTTGACGGGGACGCAGTGCGCGTGCGCGTCGCGTTGACAGCGGCTCAGAGTACAACAGTGATGGCGGCGCCCATGCCATGCAGCCTGCCGTTAGAGGGGCTGGGGAGGAAGAGCGCGTGGGCCCTGCCGCGGACGCCCGTCGCTGAGGTAACCCCCAGAGCGCGTCTGGGGGGGGGGGGAGGGTGGTGACCTGCCAGAGCATTGGCAGCCCCAAGGCCGCTCCCCTCAATGTCGGGCATGCAGGCTCCTGTAGCTAGGGGGGAAGAGACGACCTTCACGTTCGGGGGTCGCCAGTAGCTGCAGCTCGCGCGGCCGCTGAGGCGCAGTCACATGTGGACCCAGCCGGCTCTGGCGGTATATATGACTGGCCCCGCTGGAGCCTGGCGTGGGGTGACCCTGCCTGCGTCGCTTGTTTGCTGTGGAAGCTGGAAGGGGCGGGTGCGCGTGGGATGCGGTGGGGGTGCCCGCTGGGCGCGTGGGTTGAGCTCAAGGGGGGGGGGGGTGTATTGAGGTCCCTCCGGTTTTGTGAGGCGCAGTGGATGCTGGCTCCAGTGGCTCGCGTGGGTGAGTCACGCGGGGGTGGAGCCGCGCGGCCCCGCAGGCATGCTTCTGTGCGCCTTCCATGATCCTGTCGGCGTCATCCCTGTCGCATCCAGCGGCCCCGGATCCGATGCGCCGCGATCACACGGTGAGTCACGGCTCCTGTGCTCAGCGCCGGGAGTGCGCGGCTCCTCACGCCCCCTCCCGGGCCCCCGCGCCCCTCCCGCGCACGGGGGTTAATCTTTAGCAGCCCGGCGGCTTATCACGGCGACTTGGCAGCATTGCTCGCTCTTTGATCCGCGCTGCTCGGCCCCGGCGCTGCGAAGCTTAAGATCCCGCCCGCGGCGCTGGAGGTGAGAGGGAGCGCCTGGGAGACATGCAGCGGTGCGGTGGGTGCGTGAGAGGGCGCGCTGGTGAGACCTGCAGGGAGGTGGGTGCGTGAGAGGGCGCGCTGGTGAGACCTGCAGGGAGGTGGGTGCGTGAGAGGGCGCCTGGGAGACATGCAGCGGTGAGGTGGGTGCGTGAGAGGGAGCGCCTGGGAGACATGCAGCGGTGAGGTGGGTGCGTGAGAGGGCGCGCTGGTGAGACCTGCAGGGAGGTGGGTGCGTGAGAGGGCGCGCTCGTAAGACCTGCAGGGAGGTGGGCGCGTGAGAGGGCGCGCTGGTGAGACCTGCAGGGAGGTGGGCGCGCTCGTAAGACCTGCAGGGAGGTGGGCGCGTGAGAGGGCGCGCTGGTGAGACCTGCAGGGAGGTGGTCGCGTGAGAGGGCGCGCTCGTAAGACCTGCAGGGAGGTGGGCGCGTGAGAGGGCGCGCTGGTGAGACCTGCAGGGAGGTGGGCGCGCTCGTAAGACCTGCAGGGAGGTGGGCGCGTGAGAGGGCGCGCTGGTGAGACCTGCAGGGAGGTGGGTGCGTGAGAGGGCGCGCTCGTGGCTGCAAGCGGCTGCTGCCGAGACCTGCAGCTCAGGTCTCCCCGGGACACGTGCGAGACGCCCTGCCTGGGGGCACGTGCAGCGCTCAGAGACTCCCCTGACTTACACTCTGCTTTTCTCTTCCAGCTGACAGGCGGCCCCACCGCCAGGCCCTGAGCTGCCCCGAGCTGGACCCGATGTGAAGCAGAGGGCCGTGGACCTGCACCTGGGACCCTGCCCCCGCCCACAGCTGGAGCCTCGGGCACTCTGCACGTTGGAGCTGCTACTTGGAAACATCAGCATGTAAACTCGATGGTGTATCAAAGTTGAGTACTCCATTCGGAGTGGGTGTTGTCCACTGCAGCCAGGACACGCTGCCAGGCTTATGACCGCTTGATTGGTGCAGGCGCATGACCCCCAGGGCCTGCTCCAGCACAGGATATTGGGAGCCCCCCCCCGTGACTGTCAGTAAAGCTTCCACCCTCTCCCAAGATGAGGTTCGGCACCGTGGACTATGTCATCTTCGTGCTGCTGCTGGTGCTCTCCTCGGGCATCGGCCTCTACTATGCCCTGAGCGGGGGCAAGCAGCGCACCATGCAGGAGTTCCTGCTGGCCGACCGCAGCATGAGCTTCCTGCCCGTGGCGCTCTCGCTGCTGGCCACCTTCCAGTCCGCGGTGGCCATCCTTGGGGTCCCCTCGGAGATCTACCGCTTCGGCACCGAGTACTGGTTCCTGGGCTGCTCCTACATCCTGGGCCTGCTCATCCCGGCGCACATCTTCATCCCGGTCCTCTACCGGCTGCGCCTCACCAGCACCTATGAGGTAGGACTCTCTCTGCTGCTTGTTCTTCTTTCCAGCATCATGGACCACAGATTGCACAGTCTGCTCAGACCCTGAAAATCTTGTGTTATTTTTGCAACTTACTTAAATTAAACATCCTGTCCGGCTGGACAAAGGTCATACTTACTATTGAGCGTATGTCTATCATTTGTCTAGATCCCTGAACTACTAGGGGCCATTGTTCTTTAAAATACAGACCCTGAAGCAGAACCTTCTTCCCGGGTAGATTCCAGTGTAGTCATTAAATGCCACTCTAGAACACAGAAAAAAATCCCTAATCCGCCTGTTCCCTATAACAAGGTGCTTGCTAGGTGGGTCTCCGTATGCTAGTTCTGACTTTTCATCCATCATCTTACAGGTTGAGCCTTAGAGCCCCATGCTTGGAAGGGAAGGGGAAAGTACAAGCCTCAGAATGCAGTGTTGTTGGCTCTAAACCCAGGGGACAAATGGAATTATTGGTGTTATCAGTGCCCGCAGTTGTCTTTCTCTACTGTGCCCTGCTCCTTCAAGCATGGGTGGTGCTCTGCAGCTTCCCACCAGTAGAGACTAAGAGACGAGAGATGGATGTCAGCCGTCCACCCCTTCAGGACATATGGTCCACGCGTAGGAAGACAACTGGTGGGCGTACATTGTGCAAATTCTGCTACCACGTTTCTCCACCTCTGTCTCTTTAAATCTTGACTTCAAAACTCAGGCTGTCGACTTCAGGGCTCTTGCTTTATCACTTCACCACGTAGCGTAGCGCATATTTGTGATGCTGAAAGGAGTAAGATGAAATGATGCAACGATGTATGTAGTCAGAAATAAGTACTTTAATTAGATATTCAGAAAGGTGGGTCTCCGTATGCTAGTTATGACTTTTCATCCATCATCTTACAGGATGAGCCTTAGAGCCCCATGCTTGGAAGGGAAGGGGAAAGTACAAGCCTCAGAATGCAGTGTTGTTGGCTCTAAATCCAGGGGACAAATTGAATGATTGGTGTTATCAGTGCCTGCTGTTGTCTTTCTCTAGTGTGCCCTGCTCCTTCAAGCATGGGTGGTGCTCTGCAGCCTCCCTGCAGTAGAGACTAAGAGACGAGAGATGAATGTCAGCCGTCCACCGCTTCAGGACACATGGTCCATGCACTGGAAAGACATTTGGTGGACGTACATTGTGTAAATTCTGCTACCACGTTTCTCCCCTGTGGTCCCCTTGAATCTTGACTTCAAAATTCAGGCTTTCAACTACAGGGCGCTTGCTTTATCACTTCACCATGTAGTGCATATTTGTGATGCTGTAAAGAGTGAGATGAAATGGGGGCAACGATGCCTCTAGTCAGAAATTAGTAATTTAATTAGATATTCAGAAATCTGCTCTATCTGCACTCCACTCATTTCACAGTCAGTGCTGTTTTGTGATTTGTCTAACTTCTTCCATGCAGCCTTGTGGGCTCCTGTCGTTCATGTTTCCATGGGTTGTTTGCTCATCGTGTGCCCAAAAACTTGGAATACAGTTTGAAGGATCAGAATGGTTCTTATGCTCCTCAGTGTTCTCGTTTAATGTTGCTTGTAGCTATCACTGTGTGCATGTGATGTGTGATCTTTCTTCCCTTCAGTTATATTTCCTTATGATGTCAGGAGACGCAGCATGACTTTGGGTGGCTTGTTGATGTTGTCCGTACAAACACTGCCCATCAAAGTTTTTCTCCACAACTGTTATTATACCATATTTAAGTGTGTCAGTCATTTACCTGAAATCAGCAGAAGCAGCACTGACATCAGTATGTAGTGTTTTCTCATACTCTGTGCTTACTACAATGTTGTAGGCTTTTATACCAAGAAGACGCCATGCAGGAAATGACGTTCTGATGACAGTTCTGGAAAGTCTTCCTAGTAGTATTGGACAAACTCCAGTGTCTGGCAGTCAAACAGCCCTTGGCTAGGTGGTTTCCCATCAAACATTTCATGCTCTTTCAGATAGCTGCCTTCTTGATAGCCTTCCAGTGCTTTCTTTTGTTTAAATTGGCTGTAGCCAATTTTATTTACATTGTTCTGAAAAATGTAAATATGTTGCTCATCTGTGCCCTTCCTTGATGAGGAGACTTGAGCTCCTATTGCTGATTAATACTGTTTTCTTTTACTTATTGAGAAATGAAATGTTGAGGTTTTCAAGATAGTGTTTTTTATTTTTCTGTCTTACATATTGATCCCACACAAATGAATAATGCACAGCAGACAACATTCATGGTCTTTTCTTTTAAGCCCTTGGGCAGTCGGCTGTTGTTGAGCAGTATACTTTGAGAGCATCGTGGTGTCAAACCAGGGTCATCGTACTAACACACCCTAAGCCAATAAATAAGTTACACCCATTCGGGTTGTTGATGCTTCTCTAGGACTTGTATTGGAAAGTCTTGGGGCATTTTGGTTCAGCTATGGCTTCTTCCAAACAAGCATTGACAAAGCTAATAGTCTGCCCTTTGCTTCTGAGCCATTAGCTTTGTCTGTGTTGTTTGCTTTGCTATATTTCAATATTACTTTAGCATTCCAAAATGGCTAAAATGTCTGGAAGCAATGACCCTGGAAGGAAAAGGAATGATGAATGGCAAAAGCAATCCAAGATGGCCACAATCCTGGAAAGAGGTTTGTTACATGTTAGCGTAAACATTCAAAGATGGTCTCCCATGCATGCGTGCCTATGCGCACTTGTGGACGGCCATCTTAGAATGCTTCTTGTCAAAGTCCGTCTGAGCGGGTCTACTCAGCACTCTGGTCCATAAAATGAGTTGAATAGTAGTAAATATTGGTCAGTCAGCACAAAGATGCCATACGTGGTGGACATTCCCTTTGCAGATACAAGTTCTGTTAAACCACTGCCACAATGTGTGTTGTGTAACCTCGCCATTATTTGTTCAGGACTTGTGAATACCTCTAGAAAAACCAATATGGCTTGCTTTAATGTGTTAATGCATGTAAACAGCACTACAGTTGAAGCAGTGTTGGACCTGGAAGATGCTAGAACTCAAACGGAAACAGAGACAAAAGTAAGCTGGGGGCCCACGTACTTCATAGAGACAAATACCCCTCGGGTGACGAGGGAGAACACGGAGGTCATCCACTTTTAGAATTAGAATGATTGAAGATTAGGACAGTTATCAAGCAATCTAAGACCATACGTACAAGACTCGCATAACATAATTTTCAGGGATTTACATATGTGTAGGAGAAGAGACACATGAGCGCGAGAGCTAGAAACTATGCACTTGATAAGAGTGCTTAGGCAAAAAGAAAAAATTTGCTATGGAAAGACGAAAGTCTGACAGCCAGAGAAATAATAAAGAGCATATGACCAAGGGGAGGGATTGGCACATGAAACAAGGAAAGCAATTGAATCAAAAGCAGGTAAATGAGTCACTAGTTCGATCCGTGGTAAGCAATGGGCAGTCTGTAAGCCTCTGCAAGTTCTTGGTAGACCCACAGTTACCATTTTACAACCAGACCGCTTGCCCTGTCTGAAAGACTCAACTTAAAAAAACAATTGGAAGGGATATGCACCTTTATTCTCGTGCAGGGGTCTGACTGTCATGGTGTAGCTCATAAAATGGGTCATTGCTGGTGTGGCCAATTGGATTTTTAATTCTGTGTACACAGTAATATTTCCAGTTCTGCTCGCTTTCTGTTCCTAGCTCAGACCAGTAATGGGATCTATATGTACAGTTATCCACTTACCAATCTTTGAAATATCCAGCCACAGCTTGGGCATACGTTGGTCTTATTGTTTAAGGCTAATCGCTGACAGGGTGAGGCAGGAAGACCGCAAATCTTTTCTAAAAGACCTTTATTGGTTACCACGGACAAAATAATACCTGTACATAGTATCACTATACAACATTAAGTGCTTGTTGCTAGCACCATGGAATGGACGAAAATAAAAGATATGATTTAAGGGACCAATGCATAAAAAGTTTTCAAAACACCCATCTCAGCACCCAGGAATGTATGAACCCTAATCCTGATTGATAGCATGGCTAGATATGCAGTTGTAGTGGACTGCATTTACCTCCTTTGAGCAGTAATCACTTTTCAGTTAATTGAGTATGCATACCTACTGCACACTTACAAGTGCTTGGACCAGATCTGGCACTCTAAACCGCTCGGGTTGGCATTCATGTTTTACCTTCATGTAGAATCATTATTGTCCAATAGTATGTGTCCAGCTGGCCAGTTTTGACAGGCATATCCCTGTATGCTAAAGCAAGATCCCAAGACTTGATTGGACACATTTCTAGCTCTTCAGATGCACCACTCTATTCCTGTGGCAGCCTGCAAAACATTACTTTTCCTAAACCAACAGAGGACAAGTGAAGTATGGTTACAGGTTTGCTACTATTCCGCATACATCCCATTTTGGCATCAGTCAGAATTTCTGGAGAAGGTTCTTCACTTTTATAGAACCCGTTTTAGACATCTAGGTGCTGAAGATTTCACTGTTATGTTGCTGTCATCGGTTGCATTCTCAGACCCAAAACAACCTATCATTACTCTTGATACAAATTTAGGAAGGCTAACTTGACCCAGATGTTGGTGCCCCTTCTTTAGTTGACTGGAATGGCGTCTTAGGAGTGAGGGTGGTCTTGTTCCACTTACCAAGTATGATGACGTTTCCTATCTATTATGTGGTTGTTGATTTGTTGACACGTGACACCAACAGTTAAAAATGTATGCTATCTCAGAAACTTAGTACAGTGTCCTTGGCAGTTGGCCCGAGATGAAGAGACAGCTTGAACTGATCAGTTTTGATGCAACTCTGACCTACCTATTACAGCTGACCATATACAACTTCTGTGAGTGTGAAGAAATATTCTTTCAAACACTGCATGTTTGTTTAGCACATTGCTGTTCTAGGGTCCTCTGTACTCCTGTAGTGACCTACATGAAAAGAAGCACCGTTGGTGATATTTTAGCAAAAGGCATGCTCTGTAGACTTTGAAGTTTGCCAGCCGGAGGGGATAGACCCTGAATTGTGGAACATAGGCTTCATTCACCATTTTGATGGACCTTTGACTGCTCAAGGAACTCGGATCACTGTGGAATCTCTCAGCTTCTTACAAGATGGGGATACAGGCTGTACTGTGCACAGGTCTGCACTGAATGCACTAAGGCTCTGGATTCAGACATAGATGGGTGTAATGTCTGGAACATCTGTAAAGTGGCTGGAACCTAGATACCTATAGAACTTACTTTAATTTGAGCAAGTATTGACTGAGACCCATAGCCCTTGGCGGAGATGATTTCCTCTTGACTCTGCGTGCTTGCAGTCTGCCCCTGCTGCAAAAAACTGAAATCCAGACTGCCTATGCACTCTTTCCTTGCTCTGTACAAAGCATATTCATTCACTTTTAAATATTTTGCTTCTCACTTCATTTTCAATTCAGTTCGTAATTTTTGCCCCAATTTCTTCACAGAGATGTCCTTTTCATAACGAATTTGATTATCAACAAACAAAAAAGCAATGTTTGAGCTGATTGTCTGAAAACTGGATCAAAAGCGTCATCTCTCTGTTGGGAAAGTACACTAGATTCCAACTGTATTGATGGGTCTAGTGGTGTGGATGGTGGTAGTGACAGAGAATTTGGGATGGATTAGTTAACGTCAACCGTTATTATTTTTTTTATGGTAATCTTGTAAAACACCATGTGGAGAGCAACTCTGATATGCAGCGACTCTTCTAATGAATACCTTTGTAAGCAAGACAATTTCATTTGAAATTGTTGCAGTTTTGTGGGTGTTTAGGAGTGTGGAGGGTGAGTTTTCTTGTGTCAGTGATCAAAAAATGGGGTGCTTGCTGCTTTGTTGTGAAGCGTAACTTTTTCTTATTCGCTGTATTCCTGACCTAAAATACTGTAAGCTATAAAAAAAAAAGCTGGTAGGCAAAGAAGACAATCTACGCAGCTCTTGCTGGTTGTGCGTCTACCCGCTAGCATAGAGAAATCATAGACTGACTAGATTGCAACTAGATAATGGATTTTAGTCACAAACACCTTCGCTGGGGTTAGTGTAGTACTCCAAAAGACCTAAGCATTCTGGCCATCCGACAACTTTCTGTCCAAAAGTTATTGTGATGCTTCAAAGTGGTGTATAGTGCAAGGTGGGACTCAGTCATTTGCTTTCATCCAGAGACCATGTGTACTGTGTTCTGTTATGAAGGCAGATACTCTCCACTTAAAGCATAGGCACTGTGTCTAGTTTCTTCGTGCTGCTGCTCCAGTGTTTCTTTCATATTGTCTACCATGTAGTGCTTTGCATACTTCAGTATTCTGTATTACTGTATTACTTCAGTATTCTTTTGGTTGGGTAAATCGGCTACTTAGAGTCTGAAATGAAAATCCCAATTTCACAGGTGATTATCTGCATCTGTTGAGCTGCATCGATTTGTCCTGCACATAGCTACTTCAGCACTTTCTGTTTCCGTATCTCTGATTGCCATATAAGAAGGATCCATTGATTTAGTCATCATGAATAATTGAACAGTGCCCAGAGATACCCAAGAGACAGGGCACACTGTGGTAAAACTTGTTTGATAGCATTGTTATCATGGCCACATTTTCTACCTTCAAAGTCATAGCTGTGTATTCAATTAGATTAACGGCCCAGGTACTTGTAACATTTAATCTGCAGTTCCAGATGCGTACAGCTCTTATTGGTCCTCACGTAGTCAGGGCTGGAACCTTCTTGAATAATTACCTCTATGGCCAAGTGTTCAGACCTCTTGTATGCACGCTTGAGTCCTTATTGCTGCATTTCACAATCTGCCTCCCTCTGTTGCGACTTTAAGAGGATTATCCGTTCTGCTCTCAAATGCCTTGGGTCTGGAGATGTGACCTGTGTAGTTGTAGGTTTGCAACATAGGTCTTATAGATTAACATGCTAAATATATAAATAAAAGTAAAAACAGGCTGGCATGACTGAGGACCTGTAATGTAGCTCTTTGTAATCGTGTTCAGAAAGCTACAGTGTAGGAAAGTGGGTTTCTGTTGCAGTAACCTTCCCCCCCCCCGACCCCCACTTTTTGCCACACTACTGATGCACTTTTTCTTGGTGTGCCTTGGGTCCCTGCCAATCAGGTTTCCAGGGCCTGTGTTCTTTCCCCAATTCTTTCTCCAATTGGCATCTCTGGCCAAGGGCAGCCCCTGGTAAATGGTACCACAGGTACCCAGGGCACTGTGGCCAGGGAAGACCTGTAAGGGCTGCAGCACTTTTGTGCCACCCTTAGAGGTCCTTTGCCACTACACTCACACACTATCTTTGGAGGCTGCGTGTTTTGGTGCAGAACAAAGTAAAGAGTCAACATGGCACACATCCCTGTGTGCCATGCATACATCCCACTGCCCTGGCATAGACCAGTCACCTCTCTAGCTGGGTGCCCTATGCCAGTGAGGGTACAGGTGCATGATCCCTGTACCCCTACAGTGTCTGAGTCCATTCTGTGGCATTATAAGTGCAGTACTGCCATTAAGAGTATATGGTACTGGGAGCTTGTCATTACGAACTCCACATCACCATAATGGCTACACTGAAAACTGAAAAGCTTAGTATCCAACTTCTCAGCCCATTAAACCCACACTGATGCCAGTGTGCGATTTAATGAAAAATGCACACAGAGGGCATCTCCGTGATGCCCGCTGAAAAACGACCAGCCTCTGGTGGGTTCCCTGACTGGTACACACCAGCCTGCCACCACAAGACCTGTTTCTGGACTCCTAGGGTCAGAGACTACTCTCCCTGAGCCCAGAAACTAAGCCTTTCCTGGGCAGAGGTGTTCACACCTCCTCCCCCAAGCCAGGAAGAACCATCTGTGGCAGGGGAGCTTCAAAGGCTTGGCAGCCTTTGTAATGCGACCCCCATCCTCTCCTGCTATCAGGAGCAGGCCCCATTCCTGTCTCCCCTCCCTGTCCGCTGGAAGATGGGCAGGAAAAACTAGCCAGCACAGGAGGTGTGCCCACCTCTGCCAACTCCACCCCTCAGGTGGGGGAGGCGAGGTGAAGCCCACTCTCCAGTGCTCGCCATCTGGCAGATGGCAGGCACTCCCCAATCAGGACTAGGGATTGTGCTCACTTCCCCACGTGGGGTGAGCATACCAATGGTGTAGTCACCCTAAGGTCAGTAGCCCATTGACTACTGACCTCAAGACCCCTAAAGAGTATTTAGGGGGCAGCCCTGAACCAAGAAGGTAGATCCAGAAACCACAAGAAAAGAAGATGAGAAGGATGAAAATCCGTGCTGAGCTAACAAGAGTACAACGCCCACTGACTTGGCCTCATCCCTCCAGACCCGTCTCCCCTCCTGCGAAATCTCGGTGTGTCCTGCAGCCAGCAACCTCAAAACCCCCGGAGGACCTGCCTGCCTTCACCTTAAAGACTGAATCTCCCGTGAACACCGGACTTGTTCAAACTACAGCTTCTGGTGCCACTCTGTACCCGCTGAACCCGGCCTGAGCTCGAGTGGAAAAATAGGACAAGGGTTCACCCCCCCCCCCTAAACAGTTATCCTGATCCAAGATGTGGCGACCCCTGACCTCTCAAGCCTCCAGACGATGCCTGCAGCCTTAATCCAGGGGACCCAACCGCGACTAGAGCAGGTAAGAAAATCTGACGTCCCAAGGCACCCCAGCACCCGACGCCCCACGGCCTTGTGTGCCCAAACCAATGGTGCTTAACCAACCCTCAACATACCAACTTATCCCTCAAAGTGGTGGTCGCACCTGAAAGATCCTCATCCCCGAGTCTGCAGTGTTTCTTTGTCCCGGAAGTTCTCCATTGGAAAAACCGGGCACCTGACCTCAAAACAGCACCCTGCACCCGGCCGCCCTAGTGTTGCTGAGGGTACAACTTTGGTGCTACTTTGGTTCCTAACTTGCCCTGAGCTCAAACCTAGGAGCTCTTATCCCACAACCTTGTGGCCTGCTTGCCAGCAGCCACCAACCGGAGGCCCCCTATCCTCCATAGGATAACATTGGGCCTCAACACTCTGCACCCGGCCGCCCTAGTGCCGCTGAGGGTGCAATTCCAGTGCATCACTGACCCTGGGAGACCCCTGAGTCTAACCCCAGAACCTTAAGTCCCAAAGTTGTTTACTTCCCTGCAAACCAATAACCTGCTTTCCTTACATAGGATTACATTGACAATTTTCCCTCCAAAAACGACTATGTGTGGAGTTTTGAAAACTAAAGATTCTTTAACAATCGTACAAATAACCAATACGTGTTTTCTCACCTGTTTGCAGGACATGTCCCAGTGCTGAATCTAGGCACCCAGCCTTGAGTTAGAAAAAGTAACGTAAAAGTAACTTACCTGCAATTTATTGAAAAAGCCTATTCATTCCAATGTACTGTATTTACTAAGTGTTGAATACTACTGCTCCCCTGTAAATCAAACAAAGTACAATTTCTATTGCCTTTTCAAACTGTTTTATATCCAGTAACTTATTACTGAAAGGTATTTATTGCTTACCTGTACCAGGCTTGCTTGGTTCTAAAAATAAACAGTATATTTTTTTTATGGAAAAAAAATTTGCCTAGAGTTCAGTTCTTGAGTGTGTGAATTCATTTGCTGACTGAGTGGGTACATCAAATGCTTAACACAGTCCTCTGATACTGTCTTACTGCTCGACCAAGCTACCACTATTGGAGAGTAAGGTTTTATTTAACTTTAACCTCTGCCTACCTCCGGGCACACTTGGACTCTATACACACTATACCTCATGTTGGTGCTGTAATGGATATATAGAGGCAGTTTCTTACATTGGTGGATTAGCTGTGGGATGCACAACTTGCATTTGTTGGGCTACTTGGTTACTGTTAGACCTTTGACCATGGCGTGGGTCTCCCTTCCATTTTTGCTGTTGCCTCGTGTTTTTGCTCGTGTTAGATGCTTAGGGCACTCTGCCACTGCTGTCCAGTGCCACAGTGCAAGTGCTCCCTATTGTAATTTGATGTATGGATTAGTGATTCCATGATTGGCTGATTTGGTTTACTGATCAGACCCTAGTACAGTGCACTGAGTGTGCCCAGATGCTGCTAGTGGGCTTGCAGCACTGGTTTGCCACCCACAGAAGCAGCCTATAAAAGTGTGTCTCAGGTCTGTCATTGCAGAGCCTGTGTGCAGTCTGGTACTGCCATGTTGACTGGGCATGTGCACCCACTTGCCAGTCCCTAAACGTTCCCTTTTCTTCATATCAGACACCCCTATGGTAGGCCCAAGGGCAGGGTGCATTGTAAGTATAAGGTAGGACAAACTTTGGTGTGTGTGGCATGTCCTAATAGTGAATTACAGCCATTTTCGTTTTTCACTATTGCAAGGCTACCTATTCCCCATAGGACAGAATGGGTAGTTAGATTATAACATTTTATAATCCTAACTGACTCGGGGAACTAGGTAGAAATTTGAGTTTACTGTGCCTGAGCTCAGAATGATAAAATGTATCTTTTAGTAAAGTTGGTTTTAACATCCTGTGTTTGAAAATACCACTTTTATAAAGTAGGTATTTTCTTGGCTAACTATGCAAGCCTGCCTCTGCTAGGTTGTGTATTGCTTGTCTGGAGTTTGAGTGAGAGGGGCTGGGGGATTCCAGGAGACAGGGTGAGTCAGTCCAGTGGCGAATAGATAAATCTGCATCTAGAATGGAGGGAGGAGTTGCAGCTGGGACCTGAATAGGACTGTGCCTTCCCTCCACAATGCTGGCTCCAACACCTGTGGTGCGTCTGATGTCTCTGCCCTGCACTGTGAAAGGAAAGAAGGAGTCATGTACACCAAGTGCTCCAGGACTGATCAGAACTGGTTTGGACTAGGCAAAGGCCCCCCTGCCCGCAGAGGACAAAGGATTCTGGGGTATTAGTATTGGGACCCTGATCCCAAAAAATTAGATCACTTTTGGACAACAAGAAGAAACTTTTGCTGAGGAGTGGAACCAGAGAGACTGAGGAGAGACTATCCCTAAGCTGAAGTGCTGCTTTGGGGATTGGCCTGCAGTGGTAGCCTGACCGCCAAAGAAAGGAGAGAGGAACTTTGAGTACTTTCATCAACTTGTAAGGATCTTCAAGGGCTTGGAACAGAGCTTGCCACCTGCTGAAGTATTAGGGACAACAGACTTCACCCACCTGCTCCCCAAGAGTTCTCTGGAAGTGCCTGCAGTTGTGCTGGACTTTTTGAGGACTTGCATGTCGCAAGGAGCTGGAAGCGCGACTCAAGAACAGGAAGTATGTTTCCGAACTGCAGCTGCCGCTTCACCACACTAAGCGCCTCGCCGGAGAAGAGGATCGACGTCGCATCAGATGCCTCCGCATCTCAGAGAAGCGTGTCGCAGGGCCTGTCACGGCTCATAGCCGGAGAAGTGGATCGACGTAGCCGCTGACGACGCCGCATCACCGGCAAGAGTGTTGCAGGGCCTGTCGTGGCTCGCATCGTTGTGGAAGCAACTCGCATCGCCAGGTGAGGGGATCGACGTCGCAGCAGACGCCGCCGCATCACTGGGAAGCGTGTCGCAGGGTCTGTCAGAGCTCACATAGTGTAAAGCATCCCCGGAGAAGATGATCGACCTCTCCGCAGACACCGCCGCATCACTGGGAAGCGTGTCGTATCAAGGAGAAAGCACCATCTTTATTTCTTTGCACCAGATCTTAAACACATCACCGTCCTTGCATGTAAGGGACTACCACATCACCTTTCTTGCAACACTTTCATTGCCCTGCGTGTCGCATCTTAGGGTACATTGACTCAAAGTGTCGCATTTTAAGATCTAAAAGAGAACCAAGCTAATTCTACCATTTTAAGTACAGAATTGTGCATTTTTGTCGTTCATGGTCTTGTGTTAAGTCTATGTAAAATATACTTATTTTTTATGTAAAGCTTGTGTGGTGTCCATCTATAGTGTTGTCACTTGATTACTGTATGTGTTCAGAAATGCTTCACACACTGCCTCTGAGATAAGCCTGTCTGCTCGTGCCAAGCTACCTACGAGCAGGGGTTATTTTAGGAGTATACCCCATTACCCTGACTAGAGGCATGGGTCCCTATTTGTCACAAGTACCTACCTATGCCAACTAGAGACCCCCAAATCTAACAGTTACCACTTGATCACACAACAGAACTCTTAAATTGCCATTAGAATTCTGATTTTTACAAATTGGCATTTTTACGAAACTACTAAACGTCTTGTTAGGGCCTTGCTTAAGTCCCTTTGGAATTTTAGAAAATAAAAAGTCACTTTAGTCCAGGATAGAGGGGTTAGAACCTTTTGTTAGAATGTCTCAAAAACAGAACCCGGCTATTAGTTAAGAAAACCATAATGGCATACAGGACATGGTTGAGGAGCTTGACCTCACCCCTTACCTTCACCTGTCTTTTCAGGAGTTAAGGCACTTATGCAGAATAAAAAACATAGCCATGGGCCCACATCCAACCAAACTAAAGCTCCAGGAGCTGTTGGCTGAGTATGCTAAGGCTCACCCTTCTGAGAATGGTGTTGACCAAGCAGAAGAGGAAGGAGGTGAGGAGGATGGAGATAGGTACCCACCTCCATCACTTCTTAGGGAAGAAAGGGTCCCTGTACCCTTGATTCCACCAAGAGTTAACCTCTGGGGACCTAGAGGCCGCACAGCTGGTTCAGGTTCTGGTGAGGGCATTGAGGTCAGCCTCATTAAGGAGGACAGCCTTTTTGGCCAAAAGATTGGATCTAGAGTCCAGACGCATGGCTCTAGAAAAAGAAATACAGGAGATGGGTTTAGCACCCATCAATGGTGGCAGCAATTCAAATAATAAGGATCGAGAGAAATCTCATGAACCCAAAATCCCCAAAGGGATTGTCCCTAAATAGGAGGAGGGTGATGATATCACCACATGGTTCACAGCCTTTGAGAGGGCTTGCAAAGCCAGGAGGGTGAAGAAGACTTTCTGGGGGGCACTCCTTTGGGAACTGTTCTTTGGTAACTTCAGAGACAGACTCCTGGCCCTTTCTGGGTCAGATGCTGGGTCCTATGACCTCATGAAGAGCACTCTGATTGAGGGATTTGGACTCTCATCTGAGAAGTACAGAATAAGATTCAGGAGGGCTCACCAAACCCAAAACCAATCCTGGATTGATTTTGTAGACTACTCAGTAAAACCTCTAGGTGGCTGGTTAACTGAAAACCATGTTCATGACTTAAATGGAATTTATAACCGGTTTATGAAGGAACACACATTGAGTCATTGCATTGATGAAAAGTTGCATCAGTACCTGGTAGACCTAGGTCCACTTTCTCCCCGAGAATTGGGAAAGAAGGCAGACCATTGGGTCAAAACAAGGGTAACTTGGACGTCCACTGGGGGTGACCAAAAGAAAGGGGTTGCAAAGCCTCCCCAGAGGAAAGACCGTGAACCCCTTAAAGATAAAAGTAAGGCGTCCCAGGTAGCCCCTCCTTCCCCCCCCCCCCCCCCCCCCCCCCCAAACCTGTCCAGGAGGGTGGGCCCAAAGACCCCTCACAACCTACAAAAGGGTACCAAGGTAAGAATTGGAATCCCAACAGAATATGGTGTCAGAACTGTCAAAAGGCAGGACACTACACAAAGGACCGTAGCTGTCCTAAAAACAAAGTCCCTAGTGAATCTCCAGAGGTTGCTAGTGTAGCTTTGGAGGAGGGGTCCTCAGTCAATTAAGTCCTCTTAGCCTTCAACTGGAAAATGGACCCAAGAGGTGCCTGGAAATTCCAGAGGGGAGTAGACCCTTCCACCACTTACTGGTGAATGGAATCCCAGCCACTGCCCTGAGAGATACCTGTGCCAGTCACACTGTGGTAAATGCCAGGTTGGCACTCCCACACCAGCATGTCCCAGGGGAAACAAGAAGAGAAAGGGCTGTACCAGGGGGTGTCCCTGTTAGGCCTGTGGCTGTAGTGCCCCTAGCAATAGCTGGGTCCCATAGATGGAGAAAGGTGGTCGTCAGTAAAGACCTCCCCCTTGATTGTCTCCTGGGGAATGACCACTCAGAGGTTGGTCTGAGCCAAAGAGAGGTACTGGTCCAATGCAAGACCTCACCCAAGAAACCTGGGACTGGCTCAACCTGCAGTTAGTTCAGCTAAGCCCCAAAAGGAAAAGAAGAAACAGGGTAGGAAAGGTGGGCAACTGTTAGCCACAGTTCCAGTGGGCCAGGGAGATTCTATCCCAGTAAGGTAGAACTCCAAAAGTGGCACTGGTAAAGTCCCCCCTGGCCAACAAAAAGACCCGACTAGTCAGGCAACTGTCCAGCCTGAGTTGGTGGCTCTTCAGCTGGCAGAACAGAGGGTGGAGGAAGGGTGTTCACTACCAAGTGTAGTCACCCTTCTACCCTAAAACAGCAGACAGGCAGCCAGAACCCAAAGAAGCCTGTAAGATAGCCCCTTCACTTGCCAGTCAGGAGCTAAAGGTGTGGTTCTGGGCACTGACAGCTGTCAGCAGCGTCTGCTGGGTGTTAGCCTTCATGGCAGCACTGTCCTTGCATGGTGGCCTGCCAAAGAGCAAGTTAGGCCCCCTGACCATATTGCTCATGGTGGGATTGCTCAGGCTGTGGGTAAGCTGGGCTTTGTCCTGGCTAAGTTAGAATTTGCAGAGGTGGGCACCTTTGAACCCAAACTAAAAAGATGGGGTGAAGACACTAAAGAGCTAGGAAGGGAGCATTGGGAATTAGGTCCTGAAACTGTTGAGGTAAGCCAGCTCCCCAAAGGGATTGACCTGGACAGAAGGATGTAAGGCAGAGTAGGCCCTGCAACTTTCAAACCACTTCCTCAACTCTTCCTCCCCTGAAAGACTAGGAAGACTCTCCCAGCTTTGGCCTTTGGGCAGGAGGGTGGAGGGGGGCTTATGTAGGAAAGTGGGTTTCTGTTGCAGTAACCCCCCCCACACACTTTTTACCAGACTACTGATGCACTTTTTCTTGGTGTGCCCTGGGTCCCTGCCAATCCGGTTCCCAGGGCCTGTGTTCTTTCCCCAAAACTAACCCAATTGGCATCTCTGGCCACAGGTGAGCCCCGGGTAAATGGTACCACAGGTATCCAAGGCACTGTGACAAGGGAAGACCTCTAAGGGCTGCAGCACTTATTGTGCCACCCTTAGAGGCCCTTTACCTTTACACACACAAACACACACACTACCTTTGCAGGCTGCGTGTTTTGGTGCAGAACAAAGTAAAGGGTCGACATGGCACACATCCCTGTGTGCCATGCCTGTAACCCACTACCCTGGCATAGATCAGTCACCCCTCTAGCTGGTTTCTCTATGCCAGTGGTGAGGGTACAGGTGCATGAGCCCTATACCCCTACAGTGTCTAAGTCCATTCTTTGGCATTGTAAGTGCAGTGCTGCCATTAAGAGTATGTGGTACTGGGAGCTTGTCATTACGAACTCCACAGCACCATAATGGCTACACTGAAAACTGAGAAGTTTGGTATCAAACTTCTCCGACCATTAAACCCACACTGATGCCAGTGTGGGATTTAATGAAAAATGCACACAGAGGGAGTGGCAGCCTTTTTAATGCGACCCCCAGCCTCTCCTTCTATTAGGAGCTGGCCCCCTTCCTGGTTCCCCTCCCTTTAATCGGGAAGACGGGCTGGAAAAACTAGCCAGCCCAGGAGGTGTCCCCACCTCTGCCAACTCCACCCCTCAGGTGGGGAGGCGAGGTGAAGCCCACTCTCCAGTGTTCGCCATCTGGCAGATGGCAGGCACTCCCCAATCAGGACTAGGGATTGTGCTCACTCCCCCCACGTGGGGTGAGCACACTAAGGGTGTAGTCACCCTAAGGTCAGTAGCCCATTGGCTACTGACCTCAAGACCCCTAAAATACCTCCATAAATACAGTATTTAGGAGGCAGCCCTGAACCAAGAAGGCAGATCCAGAAACCACAAGAAAGAAAGATAAGAAGAAGGACGAAAAGCTGTGCAGAGCTAACAAGAGGACAGCGCCCACTGACTTGGCCCCAGTCCTACAGGCCTGTCTCCCCTCGAACCTGCTCCTGCGAAATCCCTGTGTGTCCTGCAGTCAGCAACCTCAAAACCCCCATGAACACCGGATTTGTTCAAACTGCAGCTTGTTGTGCCAGCCAGAAATTGTAAATCTAGCCCACTCTGCACCCGCCGAACCTGGCCCGATCTTGGGTGGAAAAATACCACGAGGAGGTCCCCACCCGGGGATCCTGACCCGAGATCCAGCGACGCCTGACCTGCCTCAAACCTCCAAACGACGCCTGCAGCCTCAATCCAGAGGACCCTCATACTGTGACCAGAGCGGGTAAGAAAATCCGACGTCGCAAGGCACCCCTGCACCCGACGCCCCATTGCCTTGTGTGCCCCAACCAAAGGTGCCTAACCAACCCTCAACATCCCAACTTACCCCTCAAACTGGTGGTCGCACCTGGTAGATCCTCGTCCCGAGCCTGCAGTGTTTTTGTCCTAGAGGTTCTCCATTGGAAACAATGGGGCACCCGACCTCAAAACAACACGGTGCACCCGGTCACCCTAGTGCCGCTGAGGGTGCAACTTTGGTCCCCAACTTGCCCTGAGCTAAACTCTAGGAGCTTTGATCCCACAACCTTGTGGCCTGCTTGCCAGCAGCCACGAACCGGAGGCTCCCTATCCTCCATAGGATAACATTGGGCTTCAACACACTGCACCTGGCCGCCCTAGTGCTGCTGAGGGTGCAATTCCAGTGCATCACTGACCTTGGATGACCCCTGAGTCTAACCCCAGAACCTTAACTCCCACAGTCATTTACTTCCCTGCAAACCAATAACCTGTTATTCCTCCATAGGATAACCTTGACAATTTCGACTGAGTGTGGAGTTTTGAAAATTAAAGATATTCTTTAACAATCAAACAAATCACCAAAACGTGTTTTCTCACCTGTTTGCAGGACATGACCCAGTGCTGAATCTAGGCATCCAGCACTGAGTTAGAAGAAGTAACGTAAAAGTAACTTACCTGCAATTTATTGAAAAAGCCTATTCATTTCAATGTACTGTATTTGCTAAGTGTTGAATACCACTGTTAATCAAACAAAGTACAATTTCTATTGCCTTTTAAACTGTTCTATATCCAGTAACTTATTACTGAAAAGTATTTAATGCTTACCTGTACCAGGCTTGCTTGGTTCTAAAAATAAACAACCGTCTATTTTTTTTATACAAAAACAATTGGCCTAGAGTTCAGTTCTTGAGTGTGTGAATTCATTTGCTGACTGAGTGGGTAAATCAAATGCTTAACACAGTCCTCTGATACTGTCTTACTGCTCGAGCAAGCTACCACTATTAGAGAGTAAGGTTCTGTCTAACTTTAACCTCTACCTACTCTGGGGACACTTGGACTCTATACACTCTATTCCTCATGTTGGTGCTGTAATATATATAGAGCCAGTTTCTTACATAGAGTACTCTCTGATTCAACCCCCATCTTCAAATTTCTTAATCTCCTACATGCACCAGGGATTAAGCACTATGCAATCCCTTGTGTAGGTTCTTTTTGGGCATCATCTTAACTGGCGGTGAGAACGTGGGTCAAGGGCAGAGTTAGGAGTTATGTTTTTTCTTTGCAATTGTCCACGAGTCCCAAGCATCATAAACTCACTATTGAAGTAGTCCTCACAGCTTGGAGAGATGACCATCATGTCTGTTTTAATCAGTTAACGACTCATCATCCTTCACTTGCCAGCCTGTGGAAATTTCCAGATCATGAATTTAAATTCTAGAAGACCGTTTGGAATGTTTAAATGTGCAGCAGGGCATAGAGATCAAATATTTGACGCCGTTTCCGAAGAAGAAAATAATATTGCCTTTTTTGTCAGACTCTGAATTGCCTCAACCTGAGTCGAATCAGACCCTCTTTTATGAGGGAGAAGTTCAAGCTCTCCTTTGAGATGGCCCTCTCTCCAAAGTCTGCATGAGAGGATGGATGGATGGATGGATGGATAGTAAGATGTCTGGTGTGCATGATTCGGAAGTCATGCTCCCAACAGGCAGTTATCTTGTACGTGAGGAGGAGACTCCACTGAAACATGTATGGATGCAACTTGACATTCTGTACTTACCTTTTGTACAGCACAACTGTGTTTTATACTTTTGTTGTCAACGGGCATGCTCCGATACTGCGGGTAGTATAAGGATTTTTAAGGTAAATCGTATTTTACCCACACCCTCCTTCTCACTGTTATGTTTACTAGCCTGTGCAGAGTATGCAAATCTGTAACTTATCTGTAATTTAACTTCACTGTATCTGAACTTTGTTTTAGCACTTCCTTTGAGTGCTGATTTGCATAGGACCATTGTAATGGCCAGATTGGTAAGTAGAAACCACAAAATAAACCGATCTCTCACGACTGCAGTAATACAACAGAAAAACGGTTTTGGCCCAAAAAAAAATTGTCTGCACCGCTTATCCCTAATATTTTATAGAAAATGCTCACTCTTCTGGGTCAACCGAAAAAAAACAAAAACAAATCTCTTCATACAATTCCACAATTTGAGGAGCACTATACATTTGTTACACCAAAGGTCCAGAATGAACCCAAAATGATTCAATGATTGCTTATGTTCAAGCAGAATGACCGCAAATAACCCACTTAAGCTTAGTTAAATGAAAGCAGGAAAACTGGTACTATTTTTATAACACTCAAAGTCCCAGATCGTTTTTCATCTTCTTTATTCTTTAATTTCTCAAATCTTGTATATAATACAAAAAGACAAATGCACGTTGGGTACAGCCTACGCGTTTCGTCCCTGTTCTCATGGGACTTTTTCAGGGCAACAAGCCAACTTGTGGGAAATCTTGTGTACAATCAATTTGTATAGTTCCAAGTATCAACCTCTAGTGTACTATTGAAACCTCCAGTGGCTCTCCTATCGACCCAGTGATTTGTAATTCCCTCTATAGCACCATTGAATCCAAACCAGGTCTCCCATTTGTTTGGTCTCGCCTGTGTTCAGTGATCAGGAGAGAAAAGAACATGCGAACGCTCACTTGACTAACATCTTCATAGCAGACCTCAATTTCTATCGGCCCCTCTGCACTTTTTCTAGAACACCCTGGCGTGTAATACTCCTTGTTCCTTGTAGTAGTCCGTTATCACCAATGTCAGGATCGCGACTGCAGTAAAGATGATTTGAAGATGGCGTCAAATTAGAGGGGCTTCTGAAGTTTCAAAAGGGATTGAATTTAACACACTCATTACCCTAAAGGCTCGATGTTATTTCTGATCTGACCACTATATTACAGAACCATGTTTATTCTGTCAATCTGCTATATCCTCACATCAAACTGTGCAACCAGTGTTGCAGTCAGTAGTCTTTTAGGTCTCGTGGCGTTAACCGCGGTCTCGCCAGAGACCTATTGTCAGCGACTCTGCTTTCCAGGAGACAAGTCTGGCCACGCGCATGTGAAAGACTCTGAATTGAGCGGGCCACGCGAACGCGCGTTCCATTGAGCAGCTTATGGTTCTTTTCCAATGCGTGCTTAGAGAGACAGTGCTTTCACTTTGTTTAAGTTTTGTTTTTACTGGTGTCCAGATGGCTCTGGGAGTGCGCTGTTAGAGCGACAGTGTTGCTAGCTTTCATTTTCTTTAAGATTCGTTCTTACTGCTGTTGCCAGCTTTCATTTTCTCTAAGTTTCGTTCTTACTGCTGTCCAGATGGCTCTGGGAGTTTTGTGCACACATGAACACGCGCTCCATTGTCTAGGTGGCTTGTGAAAGCAGCGTGTACTTAAAAGCAAGTGGCGCCTTGCTGGCGGTAGTAAATGTAAATATTCATGGGTTTTTAGGGTGCTGTGAAGTGTCAGCTTAACACCATGAGAGGGTTTAACAGCATGTGAGAGGATGCTATTTGTTTACATGGTGCCGCGTGTCTACTTTTTTTTTTTTTTATTGCGTGCTCCATTTGAGTAAATTGTAATTCGCGGCTTTGACTCGAAGCATTTCGATGCATTTGTAAAGGTACATTGTGTTATATGCTGAAAATATTCGGCTTTTAGGGTTCTTTACTCCATCAGTGACGCATTTTGATACCTGCCAGGACGTACACCACATGAGTGTTCTGTACTCAGTTAGTGCTGCATTTTGATACTTTCCACGACGTACAGGAAATTAGGGTTTTGTACTCCGTTAGTGATTCATTTCGATACCTCCCATGACGTACAGGTGCCCGCTATTGTGGCACTATGAGAATTAGGCTTTTTGCAACGGCAATTGAAAGTGACGTGATTTAAGTATGTCCAGATGGGTCTGAGTTTTGCACACACTTGAACACGCGCTCCAATACAATTAACGCCATTGTCTAGCTGTCCAGATGGGTCTGTATAAGGACAAACAGGACAGAAATGCTGTACATTTCCGCCAGCAGTAATGCATTTCCATATTTGCCACGACGTACACGACATGATACCTGCCACGACGTACAGGGGCCCGCTAACCTGCCACTATGTGTCATGCCTTTTTAAAATGGGCTTTTTAAACATTGTCTAGTTGTCTAGATGGATGGGTCTGTAGGACAGACAGGCCGGTAGTGATGCATTTCGATACCTGCCACAACGAGAGGCAGGACAGAAATGGTGTACATTTGCACCTTTGTAGTGTTCTGTATTCTGTTAAATTAGGTTTTTTGCGACGGCAATTCAAAGTGACGTGATATAAGGACAGGCAGGCCGGTAGTGATGCATATCGATACCTGCCACGACGACCGGCAGGACAGAAATGCTGTACATTTCCGCCAGCAGTGCAGGAGGCAGTGGCATAACTAACTAAGGGGGGGGGATGTTGCCAGGATACAGGCATAAGCAGATAGCAGGGAACATGACCACCATAGGAGAGAAATCACAAGGCCACTATGTGGGTTGCCTTTTTACAATGGGCTTTTAGCGACGGCTCCATATGGTACTGATGAACATGCGCTCCAATACAACTAACGGTGGGAAAGCATAACATTAAAGATAAACAACTAAAGACAGGCATGACAACAAGGTATAAGCAGGAGGCAGTGGCATAACTAACTAAGGGGGGGTGTTGCCAGGATACAGGCACAAGCAGAAAGCGGGGAACATGACCACCGTAGGAGAGAAATCACAAGCCCACTATGTGTCTTGCCTTTTGAAAATGGGCTTTTAGCGACAGCTCCATTCTCTAGGTGGCTTATAAAAGCTGCGTGTATTTAAAAGCAAGTGGTGCCTTGCTGGCGATAGGGTAAAATGGGCTTTTTCGACACGGCTCCATTGTCTAGCTGTCCAGATGGATCTGTATAAGGACTGGCATGATAGAAATGCTGTACATTTGCGCCTTTGTAGGGTTCTGTATTCTGTTAAATTAGGCTTTTTGAGACGGCATTCAAAGTGATGCGATTTAAGTTTGTCCAGATGGTTCTGAGTTTTGCACACACTAGAACATGCGATCTAATACAACGAACCATGGGGAAGCATAACATTAAAGACAAACAACTAAAGACAGGCAGAACAGGAATGTATAAGCGCTTTTTTTTTCTTTTCCAGCTTTCAGTTTAAGTTTCGTTCTTACTGCTGTCTAGATGGCTCTGGGAGTTTCATGCACACATTAACACGTGCTCCATTGAAGCAAGTGGCGCCTTGCTGGCGGTAGTAAATTTAATTATTCATGGGTTTTCAGGGTGCTGTGATGTGCCAGTTTAACACCATGAGAGGGTTTAACAGCATGTGAGAGGATGCAAATTGTTTACATGGCGCCGTGTGTCTACTTCTTTTTTTTTTTTTTTTTACCCTTTTTTTTATCACGTGCTCGATTCGAGTAAATTTTAATTCACGGCTTTGATTTGAAGTATTTTGATGCATTTGTTGTTAGTGATGCATTTCGATACCTGCCACGTCGTACAAGGGCCCGCTAACCTAGCACTATGTGTCATGTTTTTTTTTTTTAAATGGGTTTGATTCGAGTAAATTGTAATTCATGGCTTTGATTCGAAGCATTTTGCGACGCTAATTCAAAGTGACGTGACTTAAGTATGTTTAGATGGTTCTGAGTTTTGCAGACACATGAACACGCGTTCCATACAACTTACGGTGGGGAAGCATAACAGGACAGGCATGACAGCAAGGTATAAGCAGGAGGCAGTGGCATAACTAACTAAGAGGGGGGTGTTGCCAGGATACAGGCACAAGCAGAGAGCAGGAAACTAAAGGACGACAGGCAAGCATAAGTACTTATAGGGGAAGACAAGACAAGAAACACAACTAACGGTGGGGTAGCAGAACATTAAACATAACTAAACGCCCAAGTACCGAGCAAAGGCAGACAAAACCTGGCCGCGCGCATCTGCCAGGATCGGATCGGGAGGTGCGCACAACCACGCGCTCCGATTCCGGCAGGCTGGTCACAGACACACCCACACAGAGACACGCGCGCACACACACACACACAGGCACACACGCAGAGACATACACGTACGTACGCACACACACACACTAGCGCACACATACAGAGACACCCCCCCGCCGTGCACACACACGAGCGCGTACGTACAAACACACACACACACCAGCGCACGCACACACCAGCGCGCACACACTCACCAGCGCACACACACCAGCGCACAGAGACACTCCCCCGCCGCCACCCCCCACTACAACTAAGCCCCACTCACCTCATCGGCGCAACTCTGGACATCAGCCGCCACCGCGGGGCTCTCCCTCGGGCATGGGAGCCCCGCCTCACCACTGCTCCTATAGCCGGGCACTCCGTGGGCACGGGCTTCCAGCAGAAAACGGAAGTCCCGCCCCACGGCAGGTTTCGGCAGTGCAGGCGCACGTCTATTCCTGCTTCCGACGCGGCCATGCTTCTGAATGCTGCGCGCCTTGTAGGTTTCGGTTTTTTCAAGGAACTCAACCAATGCATCACAGTCCGGGCCTGCAGACACCCTGGCTAGGTCCATGACGGCACAGCACCCCCATCCTGCCCCGCAGCACACTGTCGCCGTCCTCAGTGCGCAGATGCCTCAGCACATGCACCTCTGACCCGGCTTGCAGATTTCAGGGTTGGCCACAATGGTATTAATGCCCACTCCCGACCCCGTGCCCGAGCACTGCCGTTCGGCTCTCACCAGCTGAATGTGCGCCTTCCTTCAGATCTTCCTGTGACGGGTCCGCTAACTCCGGGGCGACGCTGACCCTTTGTGTGGCAGCAGAACTACAGCTCCCAGCATGCACTCGGCGCTTCCGCGTGTCACGCCTGCTCATTGGCGAGCTCAGCTGGCAGGAGCCAGAGGGAAGGATTTGGAAAGTGGCGAAGAAACTCCACCTCCCCCTGACGCCCTCCCGCCCCCTCATGCTCTTCCCAGCACAGGCATCCCTGCCCACCCCGGGCCTGCAGACAACAAACCGGTCTCCCAGGACAACAGCACTCTGTCCTCCGTGAATGCGATCCCCGGGAGGGCTGGGGGTCCGACCGGCAGGGTGCGGGGGTGGGGGGTAGCCGGGTGTCAGTGGCAGCGGGAGGCCTGAGAGAGGCCAGTGACAGCAGGAAGGACAGGGACAGCAGACTAGACTGGAGGGCAGTGCCAGTACACAGGACAGGGAAGGGTGCCAGTGACGGCCTGCATCAGACAAGACTATAACAAAAGGCAGGGCTGGGAGGGGCGCAGATAGGACAGGACGGGAATACAGACAGGAGGGAGGACGGGGGCCAGTGACAGTGGGCATGACTGAGGGGGCAGCGACAGGACCAAAGGCGCCACGTCGGCGCTTTAAAACCCCCCAATAATTACCCACTCAGTCATTTATGCCCCGAAGCCAGATGTCTGTCCACCCCTTTGCATTTCTCCTCCATCCGACAGGGCCATCAGTCAGCCCGGGTTACAGACCCACGGGAATCCCACTCTCCCCCTCCCCCCGTTAATGGTCACACATGTTATTGCTTCCAAGAACGCCCCCCCTCGCCGCCCCCATGTCTTCACTTCTGCACTACGTGCCTCACGGAGTTGTGGGTATACTAATTCTGCCACAGGAGCTGGCAGGGCAGTAACCACTCTCCACATACACAGAATATCACCGACATTTACATTTGCCTGGCGTGCACACGGGCATGATGGCTTGCTCGAGCACCCCGCCCTCCTCGGCGCTGCAGGCATGAGTGTTCTCTGCCTGTTGTGTGTACTGCACAGAAAGATGGGGTGCGGGTAGCGTTGGCAACGGACCACTCTCGCAGTATATTTGGGGGCTCCATCCCCGTTCTCTCTCTCCTGCTTGAAGCGAGACCCCCTTAATTTAAGCCTTCCTGGTCTGTTTGATGATCTAAATTTTTTGTCTACTTGGCTACCATCGTCATGCTAATCAGAACTAAATTGTTACTCGGGATTATTATTGTTAAATTGTATGTCTCGCTCCATCTACCCCAAACCTTTTGGTATTTATATGCCTAACCCATTATTTTATATCGTGTGTGTTCCACCCCGATGTTTTTATATTTTTTATTGCCTGCTGGGGATTTCAGTATGGGATCATAGTGGGCAGCCCCATTCCTAGAATGAGATGGTGAATGGTATTTTCTTTTTGCACGTTATTTATGGTCTGGTGGACGTGGTACAGGTAGGGTATTTTTTAATTAATTTATTAGTTTTCACTTTAATATGGCGCAAACTTTACCCACAGGTACCAGAGTGCTTTAAATCAGCATGCTTATAACAAGCAAGACTAGCACTCTATATTACTGCCAACTTTGCTTAGCATATGCAACAGCTAACCATTCACAAACGATGTTTATATACCAATTGCAAATTGAAAAAAAAAATGAATGCAACGCATTGTCATTTACAATGCCAGTAACTCAAACTTTAATGCTGCGAGACCTATTGCATTACAAATGCTTGTCTTTATCCTTTCATGGGAGGGGTTGATTGACTGTGAGGTAACAGCAGTGACACTGTGCTCTATTGAATGAGAAGTTGATATTTCTCTCATCTCTTTTCTCTTAGTACCTGGAGCTTCGATTCAACAAGATGGTTCGCATATGTGGGACAGTGACTTTCATTTTTCAGATGGTAAGTGAAACCTAATTCATGTAAATTGAAAGACTACTGTGATCTCGACCCTGTACTGGCCGGAAAAATCCTCAAACAGTACGATATGCAGGCTGGTTTTGTTGGCACTAAAGATTTTGCACAGTACCAAAACATAAGTATGGATTGGCATAAACATGTATTGTATAGAGCACTTGTATAGCGCAAAACTGTCACCCTGCGGGTATCCTGGCGCTTAGACTTCAGACTAGCGAGCATGTTAGTTAACCTAAACTGGCAGTGAAATATCTAGTTTTCCGCCCTTGGAAATAACCAGGTTTTCAGATTATTTCTATTCAACTATGTTGTCCAGAGAGCTGGCTATAGAACTACAATATACTTGATAATTTTCACCAACTTAATTTGTGGGTACAAACAGATTTTGATTCTGAAGTTTCAGGTATATCTTATTTTTTTCTAGCTTGCCCCATTCTCTTCCATGTCGGTAGGTCGTCCGACGGTTATTATCCTCCTCCTGCTGGGGCATCGATATATGAAAGTGAACTAGAAAGTGGATCCGACCAACTTAAAGGCAGTATATCCACTATCTTAGTATCCAACTGGTTAGCGAATAGGAGATCTAAAACATTAAGTTGCCAGTTTGAGCTGCTGGAGCAGCGAGAGGTCAACACGTCTTTAACTTTGACATTTAAACCTACACAAAGTTTCTCTTAGTGCTTTACTAAGCGGAATATTTATCAGCTGTTGGAAGTACTTCTTTCGAATAGTTCTGAGTTTCAGTCTGCAGCAGCACAACAGTGATTGGGGCGAACATGCAGCTAGTATAGTCGTAAAGCTGATCTTTGCTGTAAGCAGGAAGCTGCAGTCAAGAAGTGATTGAGTGGTTTAGGAACTTCATCTCTCGACTAGCATTACTACCTGGCCTAATTGGAAGAACCTTGACTGTGCATATTATTTGAACATATTAAATATTCTCAAATAAGGAGAGGATAACAAATATAGCCAATGCTCTATTAGAGTTGTTTGTACTCATCCTACCTGCGCTCGTACCTTTGCATATGAAAGAAGTAGCTGTTAGACCTTTGCAAGATTTCTTTTGCCTGATGGCATTCTGAAGGGGAATTGAAGTATTCCATTTTATACTCTAAAACTTAATCTACTGCTAATCAGGAGCAATATATGTGCCTGACTGACTTTGTCTGAAATCCTGGCCAGGAGATGGCTTTGATGAGCTGTCAAGAAGGCAATACAATGATTTCACCAGTTGGAAGTGCATAGGTTATTAGATGCTAAAGGTGTATATTGTGCTAAGATCTCAGATGAAACGCAAGCTTTGACACTCAAGAAACACAATGTTCTCCTCAATGTGCTGTGTAGACAATTCTGGTAGGTCCGATAAAAGAATGCGTTCGGTACACCCCCACGCTTACAAGGAACCAGCAAAGAGAAGAGGTCACGGTGGCATTATATTAGCCATCCACCAAGGCTGAACAGACAAGTAAACTTCTAGCAGGATAGTGGTGATTGCCTTTGGGAGGGAGAGTAGGTGGGTCTTAAGGATTTTCACTGTTAGACCTGGCCATTTCTGCAGGGTCGCTCCCAAACCTTTTGGCTGTGACCCTCCTGTTCTCTGAATTAGTTTATGTTGGCATTAGAACTCTAGCACTGGTCAGCAATTGTAAAGTGCACTACATGCTTGGGCTCTCTCCTTAAAAATGGTGCAATTGGCTTAAATATGATTGCTATATTTAATTTACTTATAAATCCTTAGGCTAGGGTACTACAAGAGCCCAGGGCCTGTAAATGAAATGCTATCATTGGCTCTGCAAGACTCGTTGTGCGAGCCCCTCAAGTAGCCTTTTACAACATGTCACAATCCTGCCATTGCAGCTTGTGGAGCAGTTCTACACTGCCAATTTTACCTGCGAAAATAAACCTTTTGCCTGCCCTAACCTTCCTTTCTAATACATCTGTCATCCCCAAGACCGGTCCTAACCAGCCCACAAAGCAGGGTGCATTGTATTTAAAAAGCAGGACACATCTTTTTACATTGTTTACATCCTGTGTAATGAAAAACTCCTGAATTTGTTTTTCACTACTGCAAGGCCTATTTTTCCTATTGGATAACATTGGGTTACCTTATTACACTTAATAAGTGCTAATAACTTTTGCTTCGTAACATATAGGAATGTCAATTTTGGACTTGAATTGTAATTTAAAACTATCTTTAATGGTAAAGTCAGATTTTAAGTCACAGTTCTGCAAAGGCCACTTTTTGAAAATGTATAATAACCACGGAAGCAGCCCTTATACCTGGAAAGGTTGGGGTATTCTGTAATCGGAAAGCAAAAAATGTCTCTCTGGGTTTCATTCAGTATAATAATCCATAAACATTTGATTAATTCAATCAGCAATGCAGAATTACTGGCACTGATAAACGTAGACTATGGCATACTGCCACATTCCCTTATGTACAGAAACCTTAAAAAATATGTTTTTTTATATTCGGGCACTGTACAGAAGGATCTATGGAAAAGCAATAATGGTGCTCTGTGAAGCAAAGGGATCAAACAGTGCAAAGGAGTGAAACAAGCCATAAGGTGATCATCAACTGGCAACAGAAAATGGCATGGTCTTTTTGAAGGGCTAGTGCAATGAAGGTTCAAACATAATTAGTGAAGATTCCATCAACTTCATAATTGCTCCTATTAGACCCCTGTAATTAATAAGCAATTGCCTTACACACTCAACTGTCAATGGCGTTTCGACCCATCCGGTGATTAAGGGGTCATCATCAGGACAACAAAAGAATTTTCTGAGCAAAAGTAGATCCTAAAGATAACAATAAAGCACCAATGAGGAAACTCATTAAAATGATGTATTTAAATCAAAAGTATGGTCAGGAACGGTAGAATAGTTACCCAGGTATTTTTGATAGGAGATTCCTGAAATAAAAATAATAGTGGACCATAATTAGAACAAGTTCCTAAAAAAGGGGAAAGGAAGGGGTTTGTGGACGCCTAGTGCAGTGCTCAAAGCATATGACTTGCATAGTAAAGCCCGACGATATCTAGGCATAAAGTTACTGTTGGAGATGCTCACAGAAATTGCCAGTGGCATACTGAGAAAGGAAAGGAATACCCCAAAGTAAGTTGCTTCCTGAGAATGGCCGCCGCAGTGATCCTTTAGCGGTATGTTTTCATAGTTACTTACGAACTGTGTTATTGTCCCTCTTAGTAGATTTGCACATTTATTGCTGCTTGACTCTAGATTTGGTGGCGCTGCTGCTTTTTCTTTGGGTAACTGCAGAGAGCTGGAGAGGAGAGTTTGTAATGAGGAGCATAAGATGAACTGGAGAGAAGTTTTATTTTAACTTGATCAAATGAAGGATAAGAGAACAATGGAGACGTGGATGGAGAGGCATCAGTTGTCTGTATATTATGGGCAACATATAGAGAAAGAGGGTTAAACAAGAAGTACAATTAGGAGAATTTGTTGGGAGGCACCAAGGTTTCCGCTGGTAGGAGGCATAAACTGTTTTTTCATCAAGCAGGTATCAAACAAGATGGATTTGTTGACTTGGGCAAGAACATGGAAAGTAAAAGAAAAGTAACAACCCATTTTAGTCCACCTGGCTTTGAGTCAGTCAGCTGATATATTTTTTCTGGACTGAAGATGGCTATAGAATTTCTCTTCCCTTTCTGGCTTCAGCAGTATATTCCAGAATATTCTCAGACTGCTGCTCTTTGTCTGTCCCGCTTCCCACTCCAGTCTTCTCAGAGCTCAGTGGTATTCAGTCGAATCACTTTCTCACTCAGTTTTACTGTTTTCTCCTGAAAAGCATTGACTCCCATTAATGGTTCGTTGTGGATTTAGGTGTCCGCTGGGGATAAGGTTTTTCGTGTTGGCCTAGTGATCATTACTTACTACATCAGCTCCTTGATGGGTACGAGCTAGAGTTCGTGAGAGTGAGCTTAAATGTGGCCCTGTTCAGACCAGGAATCCAATGGAGTGGGAGCTGTTTTGATTTTATACAGGCTAGTAACAACAGGGGAGGGCGATTTACATCTTTCTTTCAGGATCTGCAGGTTGGAAAATAAATGTTTTTTTCATGGCGAGATAATGTTTTTAGTTGTACTGGTAAAAACTGTAGCACACATGTTCATTGGAAAGACTGAAACCTATACCTCACTCGTCCCGAGGTTTCTATTCCGCCTTTCATACACTCAATATTGATAACGTAAATTACTATTGACTTTGGATGTTCATTTATTTACAGTGTTTTGAAGCTGCAGGCAAGTGGTAGTTCACACTAAATGAAATTATATTATTGTGCACTGCATAAGCTGTATATATAATCTTGCTCTTCCTAAAAACAGAAACCGGGGTTTAAAAGCAAAAGGTTTAAGATTCTAGTTTATACCCCTTTATATTTTGCAACCGGTAGACGCAGGCGATGTCTTACAGCCTGGTTCAAAGCCTTCTATGAGAAGAGCTTGCTAAAGCTTGCCACAGAAGTCAACCTCCACACCGAGGCATAGTCGGTGACCATGGGTGGCGAAGAGCTTTGTCAAATGTGAGGACGACCCTTACTGCTCGTGTACCCTGTATTACAAACTCCACTGACTACCTTGAAGTGTAACCATCTCTGGCTATGAGCAGCCAGCAGTGACTGTTCTGTGGAAGCTGGATCCTTCCAAGCAGATCGCTTGCACCTCCTTGAAGTGCAGCGGAAGCATGCAGGACATCCTTGGCTCGACCCAGGGTCTTTCGCATGTTCTGGTAGGTTTGAGGTTCTTACTAACCTTATGCCAGTGTTTGCCTTGCTTCATATTTGCACCACAGGCCCGTTGTGCCTAAAGCTGTACTTGGCACGGTTGGTAGTCACAGCATGCGTTGTGCGCATTAATGCTGTAACCTGGACACAGTGTTCCTCTGTTACGTCGGCCCAGTGTATTGTGTACCCAGTCTGCATACACATTTGCAGGATGTGTGGTTTGTATAATGCTGAGCCCGAGGCTCTGTGCCAACTCTTGAGTGAATCCTGCATGACATTGCACTTCTGAGAGTAGTCGGGTAGCTGCACGAAGAGGAGTTTGCAGGTGACCTGGCCAAGGGGCTGATTTACCGCCTGAGCACCAGCTGCTGACCTTTGCGTAAAGCAGCCACATGGTGACATGGACACCCAATTGAATGTCATCAGTCGCCAGGATAAAGGGCAGAGGTGTTGGACTGAGGAGTTCTTACTCCAGGGACCATCAACATGGCTGATGGTTTTTATCTTTAGTACTCATGAAGCAGATACTTTGGTTCCGTCAGTATTACCGGGCAACCCCGTCTGATGAACCCGAAGTTTGGGGGTTGTAAGCTGGGCGTGAAGGTGTCCCTTGAGCAGTCCGCTCTTCTTCACTGTACACTGGCTGGACACACTATGTCCTGAGGTTCACTGCTCGCCAAGAGAACGAAGGCCGCACTTGCTGTTTTTCCAGCCTTCTGAATTTAACTGTGGCTTCTCGTGAGTCAAGTGTGCTTTTGTGTTCAGCTTTTCATTTAACAGTTTATTCATATCACCTGGGCTCTCTGTCTTTCTAGCATAACAGATCCGGGCTTGGCTTCCAAGAGGTCTTAGAAAGCATCTCACCGCTTTCTTCTGGCGCCTGCCACACCATAGCCGTTTGAGCGCTGTGTTTTTGATGGGTTGTTACCTCTTGGTGTACTGCTAGGAGTGTTGTACATGGATCTCTCTCTCAGTGCTGTCAGGACACCCTGCCCATCTGATGCAGAGTTGAGTGGATGTCCGAATATTAGGAGCAGCTGCACATTTCTCAGCAGGAGCAGAGCTGCTCAGAGCTATCCAGTCACTGGACCACATTCATGATGAGAGAGGGTTTCCCCACACCCCCTTAGAGGTCCTCCTCTGTTCTGGACCGTTGTGGAGGGCGCTCAGTCTTTCATTCGGCCGGAGAGTGACAGAGGTACAGGTGAGGTCTACACTTAATGGAATATTGCTGAAATGTATCTCTGAGCTGAGGCCTGTGGGGCCAGGGACATATGAGCTGATTCGTAGGAGGCCTAAGCTGCACCAGACCTTCCTTGATGTCTGACCATGCTCCTGCTCATCTTTACTGAAACAGTTCGGCCTACCAATGTTCCTTCTTACTGCCGCTGTCTAATGCCCAGTCTGTGAAGCCTGTAGTAGAATTGAATGCAAATGTTTGCAGTAAATGTGCTTGTGTTCATGTTGCCTGCACCTGACTTGACTGCACAACAGTCTGAGAAGGGGTGGGCTATCCAGGCAGGAATTGCTTTGTTAATATTGCGAATGTCTTCCCAGCAGCTAATAAATGACCTACAGGATAAAGCCATGCTGATTGGTTGTGGGCAGCCTGCACTTCAAAATAGTCCTATCCGTACCTGGCCAACCTGTTTCAAACCGTGCGTAAAGGGATGGGTGGGGAAGCAGTTCTGCAGTGGTGTGTGGCCCACTGCATGATACAACTCTGTTTTTAGGTTTTGCCTGCCAATGCGTACGAAGTACGCATGCGCTAGCAAAACCTCTTGAGATGTATATGTGATGGATGACCCGCCTCTGCCTCTCATTGGCTAGCTCCATAAATGGAGGCTAGCCATTGGGAGACAGAGGCTGTCAATCACGCTTTCTCACGAAAACGCGATTCGGGGGCGTTTCTCGGGCTTTTTTTAAGCCCCGCCCCTTTGTCCCGGGCCGCGCTGTCATTGGCTGCCGGCCCGGGACACCCCGTGACGTCATTTCCCGGGCCGCGCTGTGATTGGCTGCCGGCCCGGGACACCCCCGTGACGTCAGCCAATCACAGCACGCCCGGGACCTGACTTGTTCTGTTTTGCGTTGTGTAGAAAATTAAATCATAATAGTTTAGTTGTCTCTTGGATATGCTGCACAAAATAAACTTTAGCGTAATCTCATTTCACAATATTTAGCAGCAGTTATGTCAATGCATTGGCATTAGTACAGCGAGTATTCTGTTATTAGTAAGGCCTGGATTCAAGGACGCATTTTGTCCTATCCACTCGAAGCTCTAGTTCAGACTTCAGTTTCGTGACTTGCAGGACTTTTGTTCTTAGATCGGCCTGGTTTCTAAGTTCCACCCTTTGGTTTGGAAGATGCCCATGAGTAGTTTCTAACACTACTACTGGCCGTGCCACAAAGGGTTCACGTCGTGGGTGACTCGCAGACAAAGTGCAGAGGAACCATAAGCCTACCTTCAGGCGCCCATACTTCAGTTTAACACGCCTCGTGCATTTGATTCTCAGTGTTTGTGTGTGTTGGTGTAAAGAGTGACGTCACGTCCGTGTGCTCTTTTTCAGGGACTTTGGTATGCTACGCATGAGGGCAGAGCTTGTTTCTCCGTCGCTATCGGCGTCCTTTTACTGTAGCGCCTCATCTCGTGTATGTCGGCGATAGAATTTTTTATTGTCCTTCCTGTAACCTTTTGCGCTATTTTGGATCTTTCAGTGTAGGTCTGACGTGCCCTTCTAATGACCGTGCTGGTTAAATAGGAACACTTGGTCCTACTGTTGTTGCTGACGGTCCAGTTTCATGATGTCCGGTTGGTACAGCGCGTATTAAGTGTGTGCACTCCAAGCAAGTCGTGCTTGAAGCTGACTACATGGGAGGAAACACCCCACCCATAGCAATACCTTCGGGTCGAGTGGGCGCTATATAAAACTGCATAACAAAATATATATATATATATATATATATATATATATATATATATATATATATATATATATATATATATATATATAAACTATGCCTTCTGGCATTTCTCCACGCAGTCCGGTTTATTTCACTGTGGGGGTAAAAAGTTAGAGGCTTATTAAAATTCCCCCCGCTGTCTGCCCGGGCTGGAAATCCCACACATGCTTCGCGCCGTCCAATGGGGCGCCCTCGCCGCGCTCTTGTTTCACTGGCTGCTGCCGTACCCTGCAGACGAACCTCCTGCGTGGTGCGCCTATCACTGGTGCTGCCCGGAGGTAAGGCTACTCTCTCCCACTTGTCTTGCCGAGTTGGGCTCCCTCTACTTCACTCATCTGTTTCCCTGGCTCGGGCCGAGGCTGATCCATGGATCGACGGTGTGTCCTGGAGACTTTCTCGAGGTGACTTGCTCTGTTGTCCTAAAACACACGGGCGATCCCACGGTGCTGATCACGAGCAGCAGTAGAGGAAGCACAGGGTCAGAAATCTTGCATGAACTACTAAGCGCGGGGCGAGTTGCTAATTGACAGACTAAAAGAAAGCCTCATCCTATTCAACAATGCAACACATTTCCATGTATGTATGAGACCGAGCAACATGGCCGGTGCCCGGCGGAGCTGCCTTCCCTCTAGCCTTGTGGGCATGTGTCCCTGTCTACCCCACCCTGCCAGTAACACTTCTGGTCACTCCACTCTCTCCTCGTGGCTTCCCCTGTTTCGTTCCCGCTGTAAAACCCTCTTGTACTCCCCTCACATGCGTTTCTACCTCGCCACCCCTGACACGTTGCACTTTCCATGTGTTTCTCTGCAGTCCCTCTCATTGTGTCACCTGTTCTCTACAATCTGCTTCGCGTTCCTGCTTCTCTCGTCTTTCTCTCTCCCCTACAGACCCCCCCTCTGTTTCTGTAACTCGTCTCCTGTTTCTCTTTCCTCCAATGTTCTAATGAAATCTCTCTCTTAAGCCTCTACCTTCTGTGTAGAGTTCATCTCTCTTCGGGTTCTCTCTCCTCTCCAACATCTGTTTCTCTCTCCTCTTTACTCTCTCCTTTCTGCTTCTCGTTTGTGGACGATTCGCCACACCCAGCCCCTCTCAACACACAGGATTATCTCTAGCTTTCCTTTTGTTTCTCACACTTGTGTGAGTGACCCCTCTTGCACTCTCGGGTCATCACTGTTTACTTCCCTACCCCTTCTGTGTTTCCCATAACTTCTCACCAGCAATGCTTCTCACCCCTTATCCTATTGGGTCTCTGTTCTCACACTCCCTTCTCCACTATTACATGGATCTGACCCCCCTTTACTCCATACTTTACCCTCCCCCTGCACACAGATGCAGTTTCAACTTTGCGCCCACGGGATTCCTCCCCACCCACCCCCGTAGAGCAGGAGAACACTCTGCAGCCCTAGCCCCTTCTTTTGTTTTTCCTCTTCTTTAGGGGTTCACACCTCTCTCTCTCCTACTCTACCCCCCTCTGATTCTCTGCCTATCTGCACTCTCTTTCTGCCCGCTGCCTCGTGTCCCACTCTGTCTTCCCCCACAGACGGGTCTCTTCAGTTCGCCCCTTGGGTACCAGAATCAGGGTGCCTTGTGTACGCTGCTACATCATTGTGATTTTTTCCTTACAGTATCAAGCGAGGTACATTGAGTCTGCAGGTTTATTCTTAGTATAACTCAAGGACGTTGCCTTTGAATGGTAGTACATCAGACTAGTCTTGATTTATTTTGCTCCACATCAAACTGTACAATGTTCTTTAGTATATCGCAATGCAATGTGTTTAGAGCAATTCCCGTTCTCTTTGTATGAAGTCTACCACAATCTGGGCGCATTGTTCCCTAGTACATCGCAGTACCCTTATTTTATACCCCATGTTGAATGAATTGTGTTTACTGGTACATCACAATGCCTTTTGTTTATATTATAACACAACCACAGACAGACAGACAGCATGCTACTCCACTGGGACTCAGTGTTATTAGGGAACGATGTTTAGTAGTTAATAGTGTATTACCTCAGTCAGTTTCACTGTTAGGGGGGAGTGATTAGTGTTTTGTTTTTGTTTAGTGATTAGTTATGTTTGGTAGAAATTAGAAGAGCGAGCTGCTTACAGTATTGGCTGTGCGCGGACTATTAGGTTGGGTTTATGCAACCGGCTAATATGTGTTTTTAGTTTGTTTGTTACACCTTTGCTTGAGTGAATGCGGCGCTTGTTCAGGATGCATGTTGGTGGGGGTGCCTCTGAAATAACCCGGACGTGGTTGGAAAAGGTTTGGTTGGTTGATCTTGTATGAGTTTATTTCTGATTCTGGTGCTCTGTGGCGTGACTTGTACAGTCAGTTGATTCCAGAGAGGACGAACCAGGTCTTTTCTGCCTTCCTAAATGTCAGGTGAGCTTCAACGCACCCTTCATCCACTGGGAGTGAGCACCATCGTTTTGCTGCTTGCACAGAGAAAGATGTGCAACCAATGGTTTTTTTTTGTAAGTCAGAAAAACCAGTTGTGGTGTCATTCTACAGTGAGGTAATCTTTTCAGGTATGTGTGTTGATCTTTTGATGGAAGGTTGGTGCTGTTCTATTCATGGCTTTGTGTGGCATAAACAGGGTTTTGAAGGTGGCTCCCTTTGTAATGGGCAACCAGTGAAAGGCCTTCAAAGCAGCAAGATGTTCTCTTATAGGTTTATGTGCAGGAGCTGTTCTACGGGCTAACTTCTGGATTCTTTGTAAACACCTCAAGACACAGAATCTTTGGTTAGGCTGGTGACATAGTTGTCATGGATGTGCTCTACATTATGAAGTCAGGAGTATTGCTGACATGCCATATATTTTCAAAAGCTAATTTTGCTGGGGCAAAGTCAGACACTTATAGGAGTACTTCTGGGAAAGTTATGTTGGCTCTTAAAGGCCAGGGCTGCAGAGGGGGGGAGTTGACCCTCTTGTCAGGCAGCCTGGAAAATTCCTTTATAAATGATAATTTGGTCATGATATTTCTGGCAAACAGTATTGTTACTAATGACCACTGTCTATGAGGTCGCCCGAGTGGGCGAAGCAAAGGTATGCAGTCCCAGAGTGCGGCTGGAGAGTCATGGGGGCATTGCATCTACTTTGACTCTCATGGCGTCGGCTGACCAAGTTTTCCCCTGTCAGTTAAATACTAAACCCTCTCGCCCACCATAACAATGCAGGATGGGAGAGGAGTGGGGAGTGGCCAGAGCAGGTGGATTAATTTACAAATATATTCGAAATTCTCCCTTCTTTATTGATGTGAGCACAAACACGCATACACTCACAGCAATGCATATTGAAAAAGAAGAACTACTCAACATATGAGCTCTTACACCTGTTTTTTCGATTATCAGCCCTCATGTCTAACAAGTAATGGGATCTTAGGTGAGAATGATGGCAGCACATTCCTGGGAGAGAATAAAAGTGACACGTGGAAATGCTTGAATTACTCTAAATCACTAGCAGTGCATTCCATGCTATCGTTTTAGCTCATCACTATCATTTCAGAAAGAACCAATCACTTGGGCCTTGGTTTTGCTCCTCGTCCCCCCCTATTTCTGTGTGTGTGTTTGTGCTCTGTGAATGTGTGCAAATGCAATAGGTCTCGCATTTGTGAGAGATTAAGCTATTGGCATTGTAAATGACAACGCCATTTATTTATCTGTTTTCAAAACCATCACTTAAATACAAAATTTGTCATTTACAATGCCAATAGCTCTAACTTTTACAAAAGGTGAAACCGTTGCATTGTAAATGCTTGTTTCCCTATGTGGCTGCTAGAGTAAACCCTGAAAACTGAGATTTTGCTGGAAATGGCGAATTTGGCTAGCGGTATTTGCTTCTGCTTTCTGCGGCAGCAGAAGTCCTACCACCCCTAGGGTCTAACCATGACGTGATAGGGATGCAGCTTTTTTGTAAATGTATGTATGTGATATTTGTGTAGCGCAGACCTTGTCAAAAATGAGGGGAGTGATGTACATGGTCAAAGAGAAGCATAAAGTTTGCCGATTGATAGAATAGGAAGCCGAGTTGTGGACAGGGAATGCATCGTGATGTAATGGTCTTTTAAGAGGCAATCCTTCAACTTTTTCCTAAATTGGAGCAGCGTTGGAGAGGTCCTTATGGATACGGGGATGTTGTTCCAGATCCTGGGTGCAGAGATGGAACAGACATACTGCCTTGTGCTTTTTCTTTTTTACACTTTAGTCTGCAGTCTGATGGTGTCGTGACTGGGGGTGTGCCAAGATCCACTAGAGATGAGAAGCTTGTCTGCAAGATAAGTGGGTTGGCTAGTCTAAGCGGGGGTCTCGTGGTGGCGCTGTGAATGATGCAGATGGTTTTGAAGATGGTGTGGGCTAGTGGTGGGGGGTTGAGTTCCATCAGGATGGTGGTGCACTACCCAGCTTCTGCTTGAGGAAGTAGGAACCGATGAGTGGGTATTCTTTCCCACAGTGATTGATGGTAGCGATGTCTTTTGGATTGATCAAAGGTTAAAATTAAACCGCCTTCGCCCTCTTCATGACTACTCTGTTCCCTCAATGTATTGAATTTTTGGTTTGATATGAAAGCCAAGTGGCATCTCTTCCTCTGATGTCATCAGGGCAACAAAGGAACGTGGGCACCTGTGCTCGAAGTAAATCATATTATCTCCAAGGTACGCCTTTTAAATTATCCTGCTGCTAAAAATATTGCACTTTAAATATACAGCACTTTAACCAGGCGTTAGCTTTGGAATTTACAACAGAGGCACATTTTGCATTCATAGTGACTGGAATCATTTACAAATTGCTCTTTATCCAGGCTTAACATTGGTGCTCGCACCCGAACACAGGTATTGGACAGAGAGCACCTTCTCTTTTATTTGTTGTTTGGCATCCCTATTTGAAGTGTGGTCTTTTAGCACTTGTCTGTCAGCCCTCAGACCTACATTGCAGTTGGCGAAGAACCTGTAATGATATTAAGCAATTGTTTGGACTTCATTGTAAGGATTTTAATAAATTGTTCAATAAAAATCTGTCTGCCTGCCTGTCTGTCTGTCTGTCTGCCTGTCTCTCTATCTATCTATCTATCTACCAGGGAGGCACTGTTTTTGGAGGGCAGGGGTAGGATTTACAAGCAGGTATGAAGACCTGTGGGTGGCTGAAGCTGTAAAACTGGTCACTTGTAGAAGTGACACTTGGCTGCGCCAAGGAATGAAACTCTCGGCGCCTTCCTGTGAATGCCAAGAATTGGGTTTATTGGAGCTGTACTTTCACCTCTGCCTTACTAGATCTGCGAGGTGCTCTTGTTGTTTTCATGGCCGCACTCTGCAGGCGGGGCCAGGACCTTGACAGACTGTTCCCGTGTGACTTGGCACAGGGTAACTCCTCGTCCCCTGCAGGGTCGGAGGTCACGCAGGCGGGATCTGAAACCTGCTGTCTGCAGTCACTGCCTCTTGCTCTGTACCTTGCAGAGACGTTTTGTGCTGGACGCGAGGTGCCAGGGCTCCGGGGCGCCTTCCCTTCCCCTCACTGCTGGACCGGTTCAGGAGAGACACTGTTCAATCATTGACACAAGTGTGAACGAGCCTTGTACAAGGAGCCCTGGAGTCCACGCAGCCTGCCTTGTATCTCGGGCGCCGAGAGGTAGGAAGGGGCCGCGCGTGACCTTTAATCCCTGAGGTCTGCTCAAGACTTGGGACTTTATGGAGCAGGGATATGGGGATATAATTCCCAGATTGCCCTCTCCATTCAGCAGGAAGAAAATAGGTATCTTAAACGCCTATTATGTCTTCCTGCTTCAGCTTCCAACGAAATTACACATAGGGAGCTGGGCATACACCATGCTACAGACTTGATTGCACTACGTCCCCTCTCCCTTTGGCGTTCTATCTGGGCCAAAGATGAAACCAAGTTTACCCAGGAATTAATTCTAGACTGTTTTAAACTGGACCAGCACTTAAAAATCCCCTGGCTAAAACATATTTTTCACTGGTATAATTCCCTTTTTGGCCAGGATATTTTTAAGGATACCCCAACAGAATTAGTTTTAACGAAGCGTGACCTTAAAACCACCTATATGGATCATGCTGAAGGGATTAGAATGAAGGGGTGCGCTACACAAAGTACCCTCAAACTGTACCTGGAATACAATTTAAATACAGGATTCCCATTATACCTTATATTTGTCAGTATTAACTCCCATCGTTTTGTTTTGGCACGCCTGAGGCTGGGTATAGTCCACCATTTGGTGGCCTTCCCTACTATAAAGAAGCCGGGGTCCTGCCCGTGCCCATGCGATGGAAAATCGAAACAGAGTATCTGCCACTTTTTACTTTTTTGCAATTTTTATACCGGTTTTAGAAAATTTTATCTAAAACAATTATTTTTAGAATACAGTACGTATGATATAAGAGCTGCAATGCAATTATTGTTTGACCTGTCGTCCCCTAACATATGTTATCGTGTAGCCACTTATGTTCTTAAATGTATTAGGCACAGGAAATCAATTATCATATGATCTCCGTTGGAAAAGACACCTATGATCAATTGTGAGCTACTGTCAAACCTTATGCATTTCTCTTATACGTGACCTCTGGTTTTTATCATGATTTTAGACCTTGTATTGACTGCTCTTCTGGCCTGTACCCCCCTGGACTCATACCTTTTAAATTTTTTTTTGTATATAATTGTTGATGAATATGTAATAGACTTTTACAGTTAATGCACTTTAGTTACTCTGGCATATTTTTGCACATACTATTGCACTTTATGCCCAGTTCAGGTTCTTCTTTGTTTGTATACAATTGCTGCTTAAATACGTGAGAAAAGTTGTAGACATTGCACTTTAGTTATCCCTTGCACAATTTGCACATACTACTGCACTTTATGATCAGTCTAAGCCTTCTCCTGACTGGTACTACCTTATCCAGCAAGTTTTGCACTACACTTTAATAATTGCTGCTAAATACAAACGTCCCCCTTTTCTTTGCATATTTTGCACATGTTATTGCACTTTAGACCTGGAATAGGTCTCTTGTTTAAAGTACCACCTATCTGCATGTTGTACTAAATGTAAAAAAAGGGCTGCTATTTACAAGTGATTACTCTATGGTATATTGATGTGATATGTTTTGCATTAATTTGCTGATTGTCGTTAAGTGCTATGTCCAATCCTTGCCTATTTTGCACACATTACTGCACTTTTCGCCCTGTGTAGGTCTCTTATTTAGTATTATCCCCCCCGGCATGCCTTGCATAAAACGTGTAAACTGACGCTATATTTAGTGATTATTTTCTCTTTTAGATTTTATTTTTGCCTGTATTAATGCAATTGTTTTAGTAGTTTCATCATTCTTTATAAAAGTGACTTCAATTGTATTTATGAATGTTGCTATATGGTTGTATCTATACAAACCGAATAAAGCATTTTGAAACTGAAACTGACTTGGGACTCATTAACTGGAAGGAAGAGCCTGCCGTGTGTTTATCCTGCCAGCAGCGGAGGGTATCAAACGAGCAGTCCTTCCGTCACCCCATCCAACGCGCAGCCGCCGTGGAGGATGACGTCAGGGCGCTGAAGGCAACCACCTGCGTCTAATTACGCTTTACAAATCCTCTCCTAGAAGATTGGTATTTTATTGTCAATGAGGGTGTTAGAAGTTTTCTCAAACCTTGCAGAGAATGCGAATATTTTTAACCCAGGATTTGCACATCGAATTCGTGATATTTGCACCAATGTGTTTTCGTATTATCTACATCTGAGAAATGGTTTCATGAAGGATGTGCGTCACAAAAAGGCACCAGGCTTTTCCTGCAATTACATCCTGCTACCGGTTTGAAAATTGTAATCTTGGTGATTCTGCATTCATCTTTCTGCGCAGAACTACATGAAAGTGTGACGCCTTTCACTTGGTCATGTTAGGCGTTGACTGGTTTCCCTTAACGTGAAAATAAAAGTGCGTGGGCCAGAGACGCGCAGCAGGTATGTGTGGTGCGTGGGTCAGAGCCTCCCAGCAAGTATGGGTGGTGCATGAGTCGTGTATCAATTCGTAGACTGGGTGGACCTGAAGCCAGTTTAAGTCCAGTGCCTGTGCTCCTAACGTGAACCGTTTTAATCAAAAAAGGGGGCGCACTGTTTCAGATGAGGGGTGCAATTAGTCAATACAGAGGTGGAGATAGATGTAAGTGATCCTAGGTTTGTTGGGACCCACTTGTGAGAGGTAAGAACAAGTCTGGTCTCTTGATGCCCTCGCACACCCGAAGGATGTCATGCTTAATCATCTGGCGTTTTGCTTCTCGTCGGGCCGGCGCTGCAAAGCCCTACGGGCACCCCGAAGGGTCACTTGGCGGAGATCTTTTGAGACAAAACGCCGTTTAGTGTCTGATAGCATTTTTAATATCGCTCAAGGCTTGCTGACACTTATCTGACCACTCACAGGCGACCCTGTTCTGCAGTACATTTCTCATGGCAAAGATTTTTTTTTTAATGAAAATGAATCCACAAATTTAGAATAAAATTCAGCTACACCTAAAATGACCTTGAGTCATCCATTGATTTGGGAGCCGGGGAATCAATTATTGCTTTAACAAGTTTCTCCTTGGTTTTGATTCAAGAGCCACTAACTTTGTGACCTAAATAAGTTGCATTTCTTTCTGCAAATTTGCACTTTGAAATTTCTGCAGTTAGACCTTTTTGATTAAGTACACACAATACTTTCCTTGTCTTTCGTTATGCTCTTGAATATTGTGTCCTATGAGTAGGATATCATCCTGAAAAAATATCATTCTTGGCATATGTTAGAACTGGCTATTTCTGGTAGGCTAAGGCTGACGCCAAAGCCAGGCAGAAACTACCATTCTAGTCAGGGCAAGGGAGTCACACGCCAAGATAACCCCTGCTCACCCCCTTGGTAGCTTGGCACGAGCAGTAAGGCTAAACTCTGAGGCAATGTGTAAAGCATTTGCGCAAGCACACAACAACAACAACATATTAGGCACACCACAAAAGGAACTCCACACAAGGTTATATAAAAATAACTTCTGTATTGTCAAAACACATCAGATAGAAACCACACATGTACATTGTGCCAACTGGCACGGGCAATATTCATAAGGGATTATTTACAAGACAGGGCCACGTGGGCTACTGTCAGAATCAACACTTTTAGAAATAGAATATAGGATATAAAATCACTGAGCACCAATTAGCAAATATAAATCACAACCAGTAACTACTGGTAACAGGTAAGTACCACCTACGCAACCCTAACCACCTTAGGAGAATGTCACGCAGGGGACCAGGACCTCACTGGGACCACCTGTACTGGAAAGAACAACCACCTAAGAATAAAATACATTTAGGGGTATCAGCAAGAACACATTACACATGATGCATCACAACATTCAGAGGTGCAACACAGGAAAAACACATGATGCATAAAAACACATTCAGAGGTGCAACACAGGAAAAACACATGATGCATAAAAACACATTCAGAGGTGCAAGGAAAGAGAACACATGATGCCTGAAACATTCAGAGGTGTAAGGAAAGAAAACACATGATGCATCAGAACACATTCAGAGGTGCAAGAACAAGGCACATGATGCATCAGAACACATTCAGAGGTGCAAGGACAAGGAAGACACATGATGCATAAACCAACACATTCAGAGGTGTAAAATCAAGGAAGACACATGATGCATGAAAACATTCAGAGGTGCCAGAACATAACTCAATAGCGCAAAAACACATGATGTCCAAAAACATTCAGAGGTGAAATAAAACCACACAATTGCGCAAAACTCACGTAAGCCACTACCTGTGGCAGTCCCTAGGCCAACTGGCCTTGATGGGGCTAGGACGCCCTGTGTCTCAATGTCAGGGGCCTAAACGTGGCAGCTGCCCACAAAGTGCTGGGCAGCTGTAGACAATCCCAAGTGCCTAAACGGTGCAGCTGCCCACTAATTGCTGGGCAGCTGGGAATAAAAAAAAAACGGCAACAGGGCCCTCACTGGCCCTAGGACAGAACTGCACCAAAAGGTAGGAGCCACACAGGCTCTGGGCGACCCTGCGCAGAACGTTGGAAGGCTCTGGACATCACAAATGTCCCAAACGTTGGAGCCCCCCCTCTGGGGACTCGTGATCAAAGAAATGCCCCTCAGAGCCTCGCAGGCTCGTAATTACAAGGCTGCCGTCATTGGAGTCCCTCCCGGGGGACTCAAAATAAACTAAATGCCAGGCAAGAGCCTCTCATGGCTCGCTAAACAAATGTGCCGCTTGGGGCTTCTCAGGGCTCCACATGAAGCCATGTCCCTGAGCCTCTCGGGGCTCTCAAAACAAATATGCCCCCGGAGCCTCGGGGGCTCTAAACACTGAGGACTTGCTGGGGCCTCCCAGCGCCCCCCCACAAGGACGCTTGTACCACCGGAGGGGGGGCGGGCACCGGCAATGTGCCCCGACACCCCCCCTCGCAACACGCAGGCACTCACCGGCTGGGGCTGCTTCTCCTTCTCGTCAGCGGTAGCGCATGGCGGGGCTCTCTCTCCTCATGGGAGCCCCGCCTTCACAATGCGCCCGCTTCGCTGTGAACCCGGTCCCCCATCTCGGGACCGGGACTCGATGTGGAGCTTTCGGGGCTTCAAGGCAGCCCGTCTCCTCTCTCGGCCGCGCAGGCTCCACCAGCCAGACCGGGGCTCTCCTCTCTCCTCTACCGGGGGCACCAGCCAATCCCCACGCGGCAGCGGGCGGGACTTCCACGCAAAACCGGAAGTCCCGCCCCGAGTCAGGCGCTTTGGTGCCTGCCTTCCTGTTTTTCGAGCGAGGGCCGCGGCGGTGAAACAACGGGGCAAACCAAGGGGTGGGCACCCTCGGTTGTAGAAATAAAAGTAGAAACGGGGTTGTAGGAAGGTAGATCCCTGACTATGGTTGCCCCCAACTTTTTGCCTGGTGTTTTGCTGGTTTTCTGACTTAGTTGACCTGGGGCCCTGCTATTCAGGACCCCAGGCCTACTGCTCTCTCTGTAAAATGGATTCCATGTACCCTAGGTACATATCTAATTGGATACTGAGTCACCTTATCAGTCCCTGTACAGTGTACCTTAGGTACCCAGGGCATAGGTGTAACCAGGGCCTACCCCAATCAGCCCAGGCAAGGCAGAGGGGTCCCCCAGAAGTCCTCCAGGCATCCAGGAAAGGCCATCAGGTGTCCAGGGGCTGGGCAGGGCCCAGGGATTCCCCTGGGCCCAAGCAGCAGCTCGCCCCTGGCAGATTCAAGTCAGAAAACAATAACAAATTGTAAGGGGACACAGCCCCTTTTTTATACTGTAAATTCCTTTGTCTAGCAGGGTGCAGGCAGTGTGAGAACCAGCTAGAACTGGTTATAGGGAAGTCCTTTCAGTATCAGGGACAGAGGTGACAGTCGCCCAGCGGGGAGGTGGAGCCAGCATTGTGGTCAGGCAGGCACAGCCTCATTCACTCCCAGGTGCTATCTCCTCCCACTTCCCTGGCAGCAGATACAGCCTTTCATCCACGGGCTGACTCAGACAACCTCCTGGGGGCTCCCCAGCCCCTGTCATCCTCAAACCAGACAGTCAATCCACAAGCAGGCCCAGGCACTCCTGGGCCAGGCTCACCAGCCAATCACATGCCAGCCACAGACTACACAAATATGCCAACTTCTAAAAGTGGCACTTCTAGACTAGACACAATCATGCCGCATATACCATTACGCAGCATTCAGTCTCACGAGTTCTCACATACCAAACTCCACCCTGCACTCCCCACACATCAGGAACTACCATGGGCATACATATTCCCCATTCATTCCTATGGGAGGGCAGGTCACGCACCACACATACACAGAGAGCTCACGCACTTTACACTGTACCACAGTGAAAAAGTGCGCAAAGGCCTAAAATCACCAACATCAGGTCACAGAAACAGGCTAGGAAAAAGCAAAAAGTTTCGGGGTGAACCTGCCAAAAGGGCCAGGACCAACAGCATAGCACCAAATAACTGTGACATAAGTCTCAGAAAGACAGCAGCCGCGCATGCTAACCCAAAAAGGATTCGGCAAAATTGACAGCAACCAAATGTGGTGCACAAAGCGGTCTACTGGATGGATGCAAAGAAATTTGATGATATGCCAAAGAAAGGTCGATAGTAGAAAATAATCTTGCTCCACTGGTCAATGAAAACATTTCATCAATTCTTGGCAACATGAATTGATCTACCACTATGTTTTTGAGGCTTCTGAGGTGTTCACATAGACAACTTTTTCCATTAGCACGTCTTGCAATTACCAATGGAGAAATCCACTTGGATGCCTCAATGGGTTCTAGAAAGCCAGACTCTTGTAATTTAGTGAGTTCCTTTTTCACCTCATCTTTCACAATTAAAGGAATGTTATGAACGTTGTGTATTTTCGGTACTGCATTGCTTTTAACTTTGATACAATGAGTAAAACCTTTTAATTTGCCTAATTTACTACTAATACATTGGGGAACTCATCAAGGACCCAATTCTTGGTGTCCTCCCCCCTCACACGCAACAAGAACCTGTTCTGGACTGTTAAGATCACGGATGAAATATAACGCTTTTTAGGTCTCGCGCCTAGCGTTGCATTGCACAGCGAGACTTCATGTAGGGGCTTTTTCAATCTGACCACACGCTCGTGCGTGTGGTTTTGTTAGTGTTGCAGGCTATTGGGTGTTGCATGTGTCTTTCTAACAAAGACCGCACGCAATTGGGCAAATGCGGGCACATGTCCCGCATTTGCCCTGCCCATGGCCTATTGGAGTCGTCTGTTACCCGCACGGCCGACATCTGTTTTGTATTATCGTGCCCGATAATGCAAATCAGATGTCTCGCTGTGGCGCGCAAGGAAGTCTGTACAATTTTCTTCCCAATACAAATCTGACCCTATATTTTGTGTTGTGAATATGGGCGATTTCAACAACCGCGCAGGTGTTCCGATGAAACATCACAAATAGGTGTTACTGTCCAGATGGGGGTGAGTTGACAACCATGCATTGTTATTCTTTAGGCTTTCTGAAAACGTGACAATTAAGGAATTAACAGCCCGAGCGACGCCAGGCAAAACCCAATCCGCTACTTATTCTCCCCTTTACAGTCGGCGGGGCATGACATTCTTCACGGCCACGAGGCCCAGGATTGGGTACAAAGCTCCCTTGGTGTTGAAATCAGGATGGTGAGCAACAATGTCAGGGGGAGACAGCTGTCAGAATCGTGAAAAAATGTATTCTACTGAGGGGGTGTTGGGTAATGGAGAAGAGGCAATGAGAAAAATGTGATTGAAAGCAGGAAAGGATATGATTGACGCAGACTTTCTATCACCATGACACAGCTTTTAAAGTTTATAAAAGAGGGGGCTGGGTGTACGGTTGCTAAGCCATCATGGAGGCAGTTTTCTATGGAATTTTGTGGGGGGGGGGGGGTTTCCCCAAGAGAAAAATGCAGGCAAGCAGCGGAGTTTAAACATTTGTGGATGATTACAATTATGCAGATAAACTTATATTAAAATATATATTAACAGCCATATTTTATAGAATCTAGTGCTATTCTCTAATATACTCTGTAAATTATGATTACTGTTAACTCTAGGAGACAAACCGTTCACAAATTAGAAATACTTGGATAATGAAGTCCATAAATGAGCACTGCTGATAAGAAATAATAGACCTGGATTATATTTCAATTTGCTGCTTACTTTGGAATCGGTTATCACACTTTTTGCCTTTTCTCCTTGAAATACACACTTTCTCATCCAGTATTTTTCTAACACGTAGCACGTTGCCTCATTATACTGTGGGACTTTATTTTCATCCTATCTCTTACTGAGAGACGTTTTTCTGTTGCTTGGGCCACAGACCACCTGTAAACGTAGTCCAATACATACAAGGTCTCATACTATGAGAAAGTGCAGATAACCTCCTTCCTTCTCCAAACTAGCATTTACAATGCAATAGGTCTCGCAATGACATTATTTTGAGCTATTGACATTGTAAATGACATTGTTTTTTTCTTTTTTTTCTTTTTTTAATACATAAATTAAAGGCATTGTGTAATTTAAAATGGCAATAGCTAACATTTTTGTAAATGTAAATAGGTCTCGCATTTATGCGAGTTTGAGCTATTGCCATTGTAATTCACAATGCCTCTTGGTTATGTTTTGTTTATTAAAACAAATAAAAGGCATTGTCATTTACAATGCTAATAGCTTAAACTCTCGCAAATGGGAGACCTATTGCATTGCAAATGCTTGTTGATCTTTACACCCTAGAACAAATGGACCATCTGCAGCTACATACAATTTGCATGTGGCTCTACAATTCTTGAATTCAACAACCAGTAATCTATAACCTAACTTGTCTATTATATCACCAGTAAAACTTTCTGGAAGAACATTAGTTGGTTCAAGATGAGAACCAATGCTATCCACAAATTTACTTTCCCAAACATTACGTGCAATAATAGTGAAGGGAGAACCAGAATCCGCATCAACCTGCAAAGGAATCCCCCCAAGGTTAATTGTACACATTGGTTTGTTACTGTCAGACCCTTTGATGTTGAGAACAACACTTTTCTTTCTTTCGTTTCATAAGGATGATCCTGAGCAGAATCATTCAAGTCGTCATCAGAAGAATTAGTCCGTTTCAGTAAAGCAAGAAACCCTTATGTTTTTATTTTCTTTCTTTCTGCAAACTTTCACAAAGGGACCTATTATACCACATTCCAAACATTTTGCAGACCTGGCTGGATATCTGTCATATCTAGCACTGTGTGCTTTACTACCACAATGGTAACAAGATAAGGATGTATGTTCAATTTGCTTGTCTTTAGTCATGGGTTTCACCACATTTTTTTGGTTAGATTTGTTCCTTGTGAAAGTAATTGTAGAATCATTCTGCCCAGAAATGCTTTAGAGCTCCTCTTCGACAGCTCTGCTTTTTTCACTAAATCTACAATGTCTTTTAAACCAGTCACCCTCAAGCCACAGTGTAGGAGAGTAGGGTCTGCTTCCTATGGTCATCCCACTTTTTGCTGTGATTCTCTGGTTTTTCGACTTTAGTGTGGCTGTGGGCCTGCTAATCAGACCCACAGCCCAGTTGTTCTCTCTCTAAATTGATACCATGAACTTTAGGTACATACCAGATTGGTTACTGGGTCACCCTTGTGAGCCCCTGTATTGTGTACCATAGGTACCCAAGGCATAGGTGCACCTTAGGCCTACCAGGGGCTGCAGCATGTATTATGCCACCCCTGGTTTGCCTTCCAAACTGACACCACAGGTCTGTTCACACAGCCTGGGTAAGGTGGTGTAATCACCCCTTACTTAGATATAGTATACCTATATCTATATCTACATATAGACACATATACAGCTAGAAGTCACTCCTATGGCAGGCCTTAACAATCCTGGAGGCAGAGTGCTTGGTTTTATGTCAGAGGGTGCCCTAGCATGAGCTGAGCCCCTCTGCAGCTTTCGGAACCATCTCCTTATAGCTGTTCTATGATATAGCCATACCATATACTCTTAAGTGCATTATAATCCTTGCGGTTAATGCTAACTTTGGTTTGGCTTGATCAAAACATGTCATGTAAGGTGTCAAACACTTTGGAATACTACCTCCCTGCCAGTCCTGGCGGTGGGGGTAGCATTCCACCCTTCTAGAGGGAAAAGACATGTAAGTACTGGTTTACCCGGTTAAAGTTAAACAGAGCCTCAGCATCACAAAATGAATGCTGCTGCCACAGACAGGAGTCTGACCTCCTGCTGCTGGACGAAACTCCGGCAGGGGAGGCCTGGACAATAGGTTTCCTGTCCAGGGAGGTGCCGGCACCTCCCCAGACAGAGTTTTTTGTATTGGGGCAGGGAGGGCTGCATCAGCAGATGCTTTTCCAGACACTGCCTGGGGCACACAAGGTGCTCCATGCATAGGCCGGGTCAAACCAGTTGCTGGGGCACTCAGCCCCAGCTCTGGCGCAAAACTGGACAAAGGGAAGGGGGTGTAACCACCCCCTGCCCAGGTCCATCCATAGGAGGGACCTACCCAGGTAGTCCAGCCCCCATCCTTAGTATAAGAAAAGGGGGTGGTGATGAACAGAGTGCCTGAATTAAGCAGACCACTGTTCCCATGATGCACTGGGCCAGGGACAGACTAATTTGCATATAGCCAGGTTCTGAGCTGGGATGGGGCAGTGAGCTAAATAACGGTGATGGATCAAGCCCTGATCTTTGGACTGGGTAAGAGTGGTCTGCTTAATTCAGACACTCTGTTCATCACCACCCCCTTTTCTGAATCGTTTTTGGCCACTATAGGTGTGGCAGGGTATACTCAGACATGAGTCCCTTGCTCACTGCTCCATCAGGATTCAAGCAAGCCGGGCCGATGAGGCTGAAATGCCAGAAACCGGTCCCCGGTAGCTTGTATCCTTTCTGGTGAAGAATTGGCTTGGTAGTTTGGTCTGCCCTGTTCCCATGATGCACTGGGCCAGGGACAGACTAATTTGCATATAGCCAGGTTCTGAGCTGGGATGGGGCAGTGAGCTAAATAACGGTGATGGATCAAGCCCTGATCTTTGGACTGGGTAAGAGTGGTCTGCTTAATTCATGCAGTATTAGGTCGCGCAAGATGGCCACCGGGTGGGAGCTCCTGATCAGAGCTCCGAGTGCGTGGGGTTCCAATTCTGGATTTAATCCCCGTTAGCACCCGCATCTTCGAGGATTCAACAAAGAGTAACTGGAGCAAGTAACTGGATGTAAAAGCTAGTTATATTACCTGGTCTGGGGACGGCTACTGCCTGGGCGCTGGACATCACATGAGCTGCCTCGAGATCGGCTGCTGAGAGGACGGCTGCTGCTTTGGCGCTGGACGTTGGAGGCGCTGGAGCTGGTCTCTGGAGGTGCTGGAGTCCGAGATCGCCCTGAGGTCGAAGGAAGGCGCCTGTTCTGCACCGGACCACTTTGAAGTGCTGCGCACCGCTGGACACCGTAGGAGCTGCCTACATCAGGGATCTCTCTTGGATCTGTGAGCCCTGTGCTGCCTGCGGGAGGGCGCCTGCTAACACCGGAGCGGCTCCACAGGATTCACGGCGGCACCGGGGGCCGAGAGCCCCCCCCCCCATCCCCCCACCGCCCGATCCACGGCAGTGACGCGGTCAGGTACACGGGTGGCTGCCATCAGGAGCAGAGCCGCCGGCCCCGCAGCAGGCAGCAGAGAGTCACGGCGTCATTGGAGTGCCGAGAGAGGCTGAGTGCTGGGGGCGATCTGAGGAGTGGGGCGCCGCCGTCCGAGGAGCTAGCGGAGAGGAGCCCTGTGGCTGGTGGGATCAGTGGGACGGAGGTCGGCTGGAGCCTGCCCTTGCCACGCCGGGAGCTGGAGCCATCTGCAAATACCGGCTTCGACGCTCACTCTGGATGACGACGGGTGCATTCTAAGTCTGCAGGCGAGGGGAGCTTTAGCGGAGCCTGAGTGAGCACCGTCGCACACGCCAGACTGACTGGGTGATGGTAGACCCGGTGTCTGACTCACAACGGGAGTGATCTCCCTGCCCTGCCTGGCAAACTGCTCGCCTGGCTGTTCGTCCCCTGCCTGCGGCCACCAGGACACCAGAGGAAGCTGACGCCTTGCTGTAGGGTGGATGGTCGTTCCCCCCCTTTGTATCCAACACCCAGCTGCATTAGGAACAGACAGACCGACTGGTCTGCAAACGCTAGCGAAGATCGTCTTTGCCGTCTTTGCCGAAGTGACAGCGACAGCTAAAAAAGGTATTTGCTTTGCCCCACGCGTTTTATTGGAAATGTGCACATTCTGCCCCACTCGTTTTGTTTTACAAAACCTCTGTTTGTTCAAAATGGCGGGGGTCATAAACTGAGCACCTAATCCCCTCCTGTACCGCCTGAGCCCACGAGGCCCCTCAGCAGCCCCTCTTAAGATAATAAAAAACTGAGATAAGACTCCCCTTGGTATGCAAGTTCCTGCGCCGGCCGAATAGACTCTGAAACTACTCTTCCCTGCTCGGATATCAGTAACAACCAAAAGAGGACTAATCGATCCTCTCCTCCTTGCTCCAAGCAATAACAACAAAAAAGGACTAGCGTCTCCAGACCTATCTGGCGGCCATTTTAGACTGACCTCTCTCTCTACTCAGCGGCCATCATGGACTAGTCATTGCCTTTACTGCAGTTTCTATTTTATTTTATCTTATTATTACTGGCTTCCTACATTGTATGCATTGCTATCACATTACTATCGTATATTCTAGTGTTATATCTGTTATTGCTGCAGTTTGTATGCACATTTATGGGATGCAGTAACTCATTAGTAGTTTAGCCCTATTTTAGCCTGTATTTTATATGCGGCAAGCTGCACATATCTCACCTCTATCCCCATCATTCACTGTCCGCTACCGCATTTATTTATTTGTTGGTTTTTCGATGTAAGCTACATCACGTTATTGCACTGATTATTACTACCTCATTCAACTCGCTCTGTCATGTAAGCTGCACACAGCCACTTTCTACGCCTAGACTACACTGCTGTTACCTCGTACATTCTAATATGTAACTAGGCTTCCACCTAATCGGTCCTACCTCTCATAGTTGGTTTCACGGTGTAAGCCGACTGCTACCTCGTATATAGGATACATGTGGTAAGATGCACCTACGCACTGTCTGTTCGGGGAGCACACCGACTTCTACTCCTTATATCTTTGATCACTCACTAGTGTCGTCCTTGGCCCTGTAACTAGCGGCTGACAGTTTGTACTATCGTCCTGCTTCCTACACCTAACACCACAGCTTCTCCAAAATGGAGCTCAACGGCAAGCACACTTTTAGAATTAACTACCCCTCCATTCCTCTCTCCAAAAATGCCACTAAACGTTTTAAACACAACTTCTTGAGGTCGCACCCTGAAACACCCTTTGCCGACACTTACTTCTCATCGGGCAATGGAGCTCTGAATACTGATATCATCTTCCACACCTCACGCAGAGCCCAATGGAGAAAAACTTTCCTATCCCTACTCACAGTCTCCACCACCAGGAAAACAACTCATGGCTTAATTCTCACCATCACACCTTCCCACCTCTTCCCTGGCAGGTCTACCATTACTATCTACAATAACGGGATTGTCCTAATCCAATCCACGGACAAGAACCTGGATTTACTAGACAACCTGTTCCCCAAGTTCAAAGAGCACCTCTCCAAGCTGCGGACCCCTACACAGAACTCCGCCAGCACTAGCACCCCTGACGTCGCAGCCACCACCTACTACACTTCTACCCCCAGCGCCCCAGTAAATGGCCCACCTGCTGTTAACGCTCCCCACTCACCAAGGACAGTCACAAATATATCCAGTGCATATACTAGCAGCCCCTAAAACATGACCCTTCTTATCCCCACCCACACCCCCTCCATCTCTCTCCCCCTGGACAGAACATCCCCCACCCACAACACACCACCATCTGAACAAGCCACCGCCCAAAGTTTATCCACCCCCCACTCCCATCCCCCCCATGACAGACACCTCTCACTCCCCATCTCCCTCTCCACCCCCACCCACGAGTCTCTCACACCTGACACAACAACTCCCACCCACAACACGCCTACATCTGCACACACCATCACTCGGAGTTTATCCACCCCCCCCCATTCCCCCCACGGCAGACACCTCTCCCTTCCCTGCCCCCTCCCCACTCCCACTCCCACTCACAACTCTATCTCCCTCCCAACAAAAGATACAGAACATACCTCCCCCTTACCTTAGCATCCCCCTCTCTCCCACCTCCTACTCTCAGCCCTCACTACCCTCCTGTCTCCCCCACTGTCTTCAGCCTTCACTCACTCTTCTACTCACCAGCACCGTCTCCCACTGAAGTCACTACCTATGCCTCCCAACCACAGCCTGCCACACCTCCAATACCCTCACCCCTCGCCCACAAACACGTCCACACCTTGAATACCATCCCACTCACTAGCACCGCGGAACCCCTCAACAACGCTAGTATACCCCCCCCCCCCGATACCCTGCCTGCTCTCCAGCTCACTACTCCACCACTCACCAACGGCTCTCTCCACCAACACCTTCCCCAATGACCCTCCTGACCTGACTTTATCCACCCTCCAACAAGTCAAAGAGGAAATCCTACAAATCAAAAAAGACGTCCACGCAATCAAAGACCTTCTCTCCTCACAGCCCAGTCTATCTCCCACCACCCAACTACCCTACAAACGACGCACCCTCCCTACATACCCTCGCCCCCGACGACACCAGCAATGGCCTACTATCCCCGTTCGCAATAATTCCCACCGCCCCCGTCGTGTTCTCAACCCCTTGTCGGACCGCGACCTATGCTCTCTCCTACGCTCTTATGGCCCAGGTCCGGTAAAAGACTTTTCCAACTCACACATCCCCATACCCACAATTCTTACTAACCCTCTGAGGCTCCCAACACTCAACAACAGAGGCTCCGTCCCTAACAACCTCAGTAAAGTTCCCCTTACACTAGAAAGCTCGACCACCCTTCTCTCTCCCTAACTCAAATGCATCCTTCTAAACTGCAGATCGGCCCAGAGACATTCCTCCGACATCGCGGATCTCGTCTCAGATAGGGAGCTGGACCTAGCCATTCTAACGGAAACGTGGCTCACTGAAGCCTCTACCCCGATTATGGACATACTAGTCCCCCCCCAACTATCACATCATTAGGCTGGACAGGTCTCCTGGCAAGACGGGCGGGGGAATTGCATGCATCTTTAGGAGCAACCTTTCCGTTACTCAAGTCACCTCCCCCTCCCTTTCCTCCTGTGAACTCCTCTGCCTCGACATCACCAGTGAGGGCAAACAAGTCTGTGCTTTACATCTCATCTATCACCCGCCTGGTGACAATCTCATATTCACCCAACAATTCATGGACCTGATCACTTCCAATGCCGGTCGGCAGACCACTCAAGTATACCTGGGTTACTTCAATCTCCACTGGAACGATCAGAAAGACACCGTGGTAAATAGTCTGAAAACTTTCCTCAATGCGCTTGACCTCACCCAACTATGCGATAAACCAACACACGACAAAGGCGCGATACTCGACCTCATCATTGCCAAAGAGAAAGCTATTCAACTGGAGGCGATTCTACCCTGCGATTGGTCAGATCACCACATTATCACCTTCTTTATCAACGAAAAAGTTAAACCTAATCCTACGCAACCAATCAAATCCAAAACATGGAAAAGGGATTTGAGGAATCTTAACCCCTCCACACTACCTCCCCACTTCGGCAACCTCCTCCTTCCCCCTTCAGGTGCCTCAGATGTTCAATCACTGACTGACCACTACCTTGACTCTATGAATACAATAGTCAATGAAGTCGCCCCTCTGCAACTGAAGAGTCTCCACCAAAATTTCTAACCCCTGGTATGATGACAGGCTCAACGACGAAAGGCGTAATATGCGAATGGCAGAGCGCACCTGGAGATCGGACCCTTCAGCACTGCATCTCAAAAAGCTTAAGAACAAGAGAAATGCCTACTTTAGGAAAATAAAGCGCACAAAGTCGGACTTCTTCAGCCGCCAGTTGGACCAAGCGAAGAACAGGCCAAGAAAGCTGTTCGAGCTAATCAAGACCCAAACAAAGGCACAACCCACGCAATCAAACAGCACAACAAATGACACCCCACACTGTGAAGCCTTCTCTGCTTTCTTTAAACTAAAGACTGACAACATAAGAAATGACCTCATCATGGATGTAAGTCGATACCCCAACCACACCAGAAAGGCAGACACCCAACCTAAAAACAAGGCATCCTGGCAGTACTTCGATACCTATTCGGAAGAAGCAATACACAAACTGCTCTGCACCTTGAAGCCCTCTAATCACCTCACAGACCCTCTACCTGCTAATGCTGTAAAATACTTTATCCCCCTGCTCCTCCCTCTCTGGACCAAGATCATCAACAGCTCTTTACAACAAGGCCACATTCCAGACTCCCTTAAGGTGGGGCAAGTCACGCCTATACTCAAGAAACCTACAGTTGATCCGTCTGACCTAAACAACTATCGGCCCATCACCAATATCCCCACACTGGCCAAATTGCTGGAGAAATGTGTCCAACTACAACTAACAAAACACGTTGATCAATTTGACCTCCTCAACCCTCATCAATCAGGCTTCAGAGCGAAACATAGCACTGAAACAGCTATGACACACATAATTGATGACGCCCTCCAAATTCTGGATCGCAATGAGTCCTGCCTCCTCATCCTTCTTGACCTCTCGTCTGCATTTGACACGGTCAAACATGAGAATTTGCTGGAGCTGCTAAGTACTAGAATGGGGCTATCGGGAACTGTTCTCAAGTGGTTTTCGTCCTTCCTTCACAACCGGTCTCAGAGGTTCAAGATCGACAATGTGCTATCTACACCTGTGCCTGTAGATCTAGGTGTTCCACAAGGATCCACCCTCTCCCCTACACTGTTTAACCTCGTTATGGAACCGCTCGCCACCTTGCTTCAAGCATCCAATGTACAATTCCATATGTACGCCGATGACACACAACTCTATCTAAAGTTACAATCCCCGGAAGATATCAAACATCTGAATTCCACGCTTATTAACACCCAATCTTGGCTGGCCGATAATCACCTCAAACTAAATGCTCTGAAAACTGAGTTCCTACTCATCTCACCCCCGGCGAAAATCTCCACCACCCAAACCTGGCTCAACAACCTAACAGCACTCAATGTCCAACCTACCATCGTGGACTCTGTGAAATCCCTAGGCATCACACTCGACGCCAAGCTCAACATGCAGCAGCACGTCAGCAAAGCCACAAAAGCAGCTAATTTCCAAATTAACACGCTGAGGAAAATTAAACCCTTCCTCCCGGCCAAAGACTTCCAAACTGCTGTACAAGCTTTAGTCATCCCTCGAATAGACTATGGAATTGTGGCCCTCAGCGGTCTCCCGCTATCAACAACAGCACCCTTAAGAGCCTCCCTGAACGCTGCCGCGAGACTCATTACTGGCTCTAGAAAGCATTCGCACATATCCCCAGACCTAAAGTCTCTAAAATGGCTGCCTTTTGAAGCCAGAATACAGCTAAAAATTGCAGTTATGACACACGCGGCCGTGCACCACAAGGCACCTAACTACCTCGCTCAAAAGCTGTCTATATCAGGAGGTTCGAGATCCAATAGGAGCACAAAAAATCTTCTCCTGAAACCTCGTAGATTCCGGAAAGTGAAAACTTACAAGCGCTCCTTCTCAGGGATGGCTCCCCGGATCTGGAATGCGCTCCCTCCTGAAACCAGGCTGATCTCCTCCACTGCACTCTTCAAGAAAGAGGTGAAAACCATCCTTTTGGCCAAGATCTCCTGATCGTTATAGATGTTGGTACAGAGACTCTGCATTGCTTTGTATCACTGCTCACCCTATCCCCTGGCACTATACTCTACTTGTTGGGGGCACTACTACGCTACTCTCTTACTATCGACCAAGATACGATACACGCTGGTTTACTGATCCACCTGTACGCCTCTGTAGTGTGATCAATGACCTGTGCTGTTCCTATATTACTCCCTTACCTGATTGTATATGGATTGGTTTTATGTATGTTTTTATTATCCATGTTATTACCATGTTATTGACTATTATACTGTCTCCCATTATCTCTGTTGACTCCTACTGCCCCTTCCCTGTCTTTGTGAAGCGCTCTGATATCTGTAAGGATCCTGTTCGCGCTATATAAAACCTTGAATAACTAAATAAATAAATAATTCAGACACTCTGTTCATCACCACCCCCTTTTCTGAATCGTTTTTGGCCACTATAGGTGTGGCAGGGTATACTCAGACATGAGTCCCTTGCTCACTGCTCCATCAGGATTCAAGCAAGCCGGGCCGACGAGGCTGAAATGCCAGAAACCGGTCCCCGGTAGCTTGTATCCTTTCTGGTGAAGAATTGGCTTGGTAGTTTGGTCTGCCCTGTTCCCGTGATGCACTGGGCCAGGGACAGACTAATTTGCATATAGCCAGGTTCTGAGCTGGGATGGGGCAGTGAGCTAAATAACGGTGATGGATCAAGCCCTGATCTTTGGACTGGGTAAGAGTGGTCTGCTTAATTCAGACACTCTGTTCATCACCACCCCCTTTTCTGAATCGTTTTTGGCCACTATAGGTGTGGCAGGGTATACTCAGACATGAGTCCCTTGCTCACTGCTCCATCAGGATTCAAGCAAGCCGGGCCGACGAGGCTGAAATGCCAGAAACCGGTCCCCGGTAGCTTGTATCCTTTCTGGTGAAGAATTGGCTTGGTAGTTTGGTCTGCCCTGTTCCCATGATGCACTGGGCCAGGGACAGACTAATTTGCATATAGCCAGGTTCTGAGCTGGGATGGGGCAGTGAGCTAAATAACGGTGATGGATCAAGCCCTGATCTTTGGACTGGGTAAGAGTGGTCTGCTTAATTCAGACACTCTGTTCATCACCACCCCCTTTTCTGAATCCCATCCTTAGTATAAGTATAGGAGCTGTGTCCCTAGGACTTTAGATTAGCCTGGACGAATCTTTGAAAGACATATCCTGGACCTTCGACGTTTCATTCTGACTGGAAGACGGAAGATATCACCCTTGTGGTCAAGAAGTGACCACCCTGTTCAAACAGGCTCCAACAGCAACTTTGCAAATCTGCATTTTCGAGGCTCCCGCCGGATCCCGAAGAATCTGCGACACAGGAACTGGACTTCCAGACTTCTCTGGCTCCGACCCACATCCACAGCAAAGCTGAGACCCATGGCGGACACGAGAGACGTGGGACCGGACACCCTGGACTTCCTGCATTTTGCTACCTGCACTCCTTTACTGAAGCCTCAGTAAGTTGTGCATTGGGGTACGAGAAGCCCCAGCCCGAGCACCATTTGCACTGAAGCCCAGGCCCCCACACTCCGCGAGTGTCCCGTGGGCCCCACCTTTGCATTTGAGCTCGACGCATCTTCCAGGTTCCTTGCCCGTTGGCTAGTGAGCCCACGAAGACCTTTCCTTTGAACTTAACTTGCTTTACTGGTTGTTCCACAGACCTTGCTGGTCTGCAACAGAGCCAATCTCGACATCCTGCGTGGGTTGCGGTTGCCAAGGCTTGTTGGGTCCAATCCGGATACCGACACCGCAGTCCTCTAGATCCATCGTGGGACAGCTCGAATCCAGCGCCTGGTCATCGTCGATGCCTCCTGGACCTCGTGGCTGAAGAGACAAGTTCGACTACTTCACCTGAAATCACCCGACATCGCCTGGTTCCTTCCTGGTTCCCTCCTGGTCACTGGCTAGTGACCCAGACTCTGTCCCTCCTGCTTTCAGGTTCTTCAGATCTTCGATCCACCCGGAAACCTTTCCTCTGGTCGCCTGCAGCACTTCTTTGCATCACCATAGAAAACGATGACGAAATCCGACACGAAAAGACACCTATGCACCCGGCTTCCCTGGGTGTGAGGTAACATGAGTACTCCTGTGCTCCCGTGGGTCTTGACTCTGGAAGTGTCCTAGTTTAAAAGGGTTCCATGCTAGTCCATCCGGAAGTGTCCTTAAATTGTATATTTGTAACTTTTTCGAACTCCATAGAAAGTCAATGGTAACCCGCGCCTGTGTTTAGACACTGCACTCGGCTCCCGTGGGCCTCCTACTTCCTAACCTTGGGTCGATTAGTGTAGCCCCAGCGATTCCACAGACCCTAGGCCTGCTTTCTAATTCTCTCGTGGTACTTATACCACTTTCTTAGTATATGGTTTGTGAGGCCCCTAGGACATAACATATACTGTGCAACTTATCGTATATTAACTGTGTGACTTGTATTGTATTTTGACCTCTGACCTCATAAAGAGTGCAGAGGGGTTGTGTTTAGATTAAATACATATATATTTTATATATACCTTGTGTGGTGTCCTTTGATTTGGTACTCAAGGGATTATAATTGGTAAAACAACTTGCTTAACTCGCCTACTGAAGTCTTAGCCTGATGACTGCTGGTCCATGCTACCACTAGGATAGCTTTCTATAAGGTTCACTTTACAACCACCATCAATAAGGGTCGATTAGACTGGTGGAAGGTGCCCACTAGAACTAGTGGACATCATATACCATGCTAACTTCTCACACACAGTATCTTGAATTCCTTTTGTTTTTGGTACAAATAGTAATTTGGTCACAAATTAAGTCATTGTGCAATACTCCTAATTTGCATTTGGCTGCTAGCGTTTGAAGCGCAGAAACATACTCTTCAATTGATTCATGTTGTTGTTGTTTCCTTTTAAAAGAAAGCACGTCTCGGAATTGCAACACATACAGTAGGTGTATATGGTAATTCAAATCTAAAATGGCACACCTGAAAACATCTATCACTAGCTCTTTCTGGCATTTGCATTTGGTTATACACTCTAAGGTCTTCAGGACCTAAGCAACGCAAAAGAATTATTTATTTTCTTTCAAGTGTTAAAATGCTACCATCGTCCCATCATCTTCCAAAGTAGCAACATAGTTTAAAAAAAAATTCTTTCCACGCCACCCATTTTATGATTGGATCAACAGGGCTGGTTAGAAATTCTGTGGGCGTCTTTAAGTTAATGCCCACATTAGTATTTGAGTTTTTGTTGGAGTATCTAGCACTGGTATCCATGGAATATAAACTCGCTGAGGGAAAGACTTGTAGCAGGAGAAATAAAAGAAATTGGAAGGAAAAAATATAATTTCCTGAACAAGAGATAAAAGTCAATAATTGCCGTTTGAAGGGGCTGTACAAGGCAAAACATGTGAAACTAAGATGAAACGTGGTGCAGCGGTATTACCGCTTTGTGCTTCGTTGTTGAACTTCATTTCAAATGGCAACACGTAAGGACATGTTGCGTGTCCTCGTAGAACTCTAGGCTCGCTCCCGAGTGCAACGTGCAGTGCTCGGCAAGACATCCTAGGGAGTAGACGCGCCGGATGTTTTGTTGCTGTCTAGAAGCACGTAGCGCAGGAGCGTGCAAGGAAGCGTGCCAGGAATTTTGCTGCTGGTTTCAGTGTCCCCTAGCTGGCACATGTAGCATTCTGCTTTCAAAGGTAAGAGTTTTGAAGGTACACCACGCCGTTAGGGAAAAAAACACGATCGGCCTTGGGAGCTTTAAACGAAAATTTCCACCAACCTCAAATGATGCAATTAAAAGTGTAGGCTTCTGATGAATCGGATATCTTCAAAATCGTAGTAGGAAATGGAACTTCCAATTTTTTGTGATTTCAGTAGAACCGGCAGGAAAATAATAACTTTCAATCCTATGAAAGATGTGCGCGCATGGGTTCAAGGGCTGATAATCCCATCTCGTCGCCAAATGGATGTGGTATAGTCCTAAGAATAAACCCAAATCCTTGTAGTAAATGTAGTTAACTTCTTTATTGTCACCTCTGACACAGTACACGCGTGGCATCTGCCCTAACATTCTAGTCCTAGCCCATATAAACAATGAACTTTGGGAAACAAACAGTAAGAGGATTCTATGTGCTAATTACATTCTGAATATTACTTCCATGTATACTAAAGTGCCTCTGAAGTGGGACGGTTGTGCCACATAATGTTCATTCAGTGTATGGTCTTGTTTAGTTATCCTTTTTAAGCCCTTTCAACCTTCTGTTCCCGCTGCAGGTCATCTACATGGGTGTGGTCTTGTATGCTCCAGCTCTGGCTCTTAATGCAGGTAAGTCCTTTGCTTTTCCATTGCTGCTTTTTATCTGAAGGCCTGGTATCTCTCATCACCAGAGGACTTCCTACCTGTACCATGTTGACATTACCCATGCCAATCAACCCTGTCTGTTGATTGTATGGAATGATTTTGAGGACTCTCATCATGCAGAAATCTGAATATGAATTTCTGTTGAGCATTTAATAGTGGTGTCACCAGATTACAACAAGCATTTGCAATGCAATAGGACTAGCAGTTGCAAGAGTTTAGGCTATTGGCATTGTAAATGACAATGCCTTTTATTTATATGTTTTGATAATTAACACATAAATAAAAGGCATTGTCATGCACAATGCCAATAGGTCAAACTCTTGCAAATGCGAGATCTATGCAAAGAAGCAGTCGCCATTGTCCCGGGCTGCTTAGAAAGTGAAAGCGCACATGACGTGCTGAATGTTGAAGGAAAGCATGTCCTCCCTGCAGTAGAAGAAACTACTTAAAGAAAATAGTGCTTACATACTATAAAAGACATACCATGTAACAACATAAGTAAAAGGGCCAGTCCTCATGGGAGGTTACAAATGAATAGAAGGTGGTATTAAGGAGGGACTAAGATGCCTATTAACGAATCAGAAGCTAGCATTTATGAAGGACAAGGACACAATCCAATGACAAATATGGGCGGAGAGTGGGGGGCTTGTATGCCATAGTCCAATACAACATGACTCACAGAGCAGCGCATGCGCTGCCCTGGCTTGACCTAAAAATGAGCTCCCACCTAGGGCTCCCTTTTCTGGGCATTCTCTGATAATCTCCATGAATCGCGCTTCTTTCTTTTTTCTCCTGGGCAATTACTCCGAGGCCTCTGGTTTGAGAGGACCAGGGCTCTCAATCTGAATGAAACCCTGCTGGCCTCCTCCCTGCCCCCTCTGGATTTTCCTTCTACAAAATAATCTGCCCCACTGCCTCTACATAGTTAATTGTGACCTTGAAGTGCCTCTGCCTGAAAACTAAAGGGGCAGGGGGAAAGAAGGAGGCAAAGAGCTGAACTAGAAACAACCTTTCTCATCAGCTGTTAATTGATTGAGTCACACAAAGCCAGGGCCACTACTTGGGTAGTAGCATTTTCCTCATAATTATGGGGTGGCTGCATTTGCTACATAATCTGCTGCTTAATCTGCAGGTTTTAACCAACAAAAAAAATAGATTCTAGCTCAGATGGATCAAAATGTTTGAAAAACATGGTGACGATTTCCCGAGCAGTCGAACGCCCTTCGCAAAGGTTGACTGGTCATCTTTCATTTGTTGAATACTGTATTTGGGTGTCAAACTGCTATTAACTAGGTACAATATTTCCCCTGACAGTGTTACCATGAGTACTTACTACAAAATAATGAAGTAATACTATCACATGATGTTCTGCATTATGCTGCATAATTTACCTCTTCTTGCTGCATAATTTAGTTAATCCTACCACATACTTTGGTCCTCGGTTGCTGCCTAATTCCTGTGGCCTTCTTAATGCTTAATGCTGACAGATGTATTATTTTTGAAAGTTAATGGAGTGTGATCAGCTGAGTTCTGGCATAATGAAAACCTGTATTAAAATGTTTACACTAGGTACAGTCTGATTACTTAATGCTCAAATATGTATTTTGTAAGCAGTTGTTTCATCGCAAACATTGCATCATTTTGTTGCAGTTTAGCTTGGACTGTGTGTAATGGAATTTTAAACTGACTTGCATATTCACAGTGCTCTCTGTCACAGGCTGGGACCTCATAGCACAATAGATAAAAATACAAGTCACTATTCCCCACTGAGCCAACTAGGGTTCCATCCAAGGTCTCCCAGGTGTCACACACTCCGACATCTACAGTAACAGCATTTGCCAACTGAAGTTTCATAATCTAAAAGAGTGCATTTAACACCTTTAATGGTGGAAAAACGACAAAATACTTGGACTATTTTTTTTCCTTTTCTTTTTAGCACCTCTTTGCCCCTGCCACCACACTCATTGACCTCCTGCCCCCATGGCACTCGAATCACAGTTCCCATACATTTACATCATCCCCAACCTGCCCACCCACAACCAGTCATATCTTTCTGCAGAAAAATAAAATGGTATTTAAAATAGTATGTTATGTTTCTGCTTCTCGCACTACGAGAAAGCAGTGGGACGACGCTCTTCCGTCCTAATTGAGGAGCCACCCCTGCCGCCTGGAAACATACATACTGTTTGCATGTGTATTCTGCTGTTTATTTCTATATTTTTATATTTTATCTATAGATTTATATTTTATCAGAACTATTCCTCCAATTGTACTCTGCACTACTCTACACAATTCTGCAACCTGCACCCATTTCTCACTTCTATCCCCGGTAATTCACCGACTGCTACCTCATATAGTGTAGGTTTATATTTTATCAAAACTGCTCCTCCAAGTATACTCTGCACTACCTTGCACAATGCTGCAACCTGCACCCATTGGTGGTCTATAGTTTCTCAGAACTATTCCTCCAACTGTACTCTGCACTACCACTTTACACAATTCTGCAACCGCACTGCATTACCTGTATTCACCTGTATTCACTTTACCTATCCTTCATGTAATGCATCGACTGCACATATGCCTGTCGTCTCACTAGTGTATTTTCTGCCCGCTAGTGCCATCGCTGATCCTGATAACCTGTTGTGTTTGCATGTGCATCTTGCTCCGGCATATCACTAGTGTTCACCAACCCCTGCGCTATACTGCCACCATACCAACATGGAGCTCAGCGGCAAACACACATATAAAATAAACTACCCTCCCGTGCTCACCAAAAAAGCTACTAAACGCTTTAAACACGACTTCCTTAGGTCCCACCCAGAAACACCCTTTGCCGACACCTACTTCTCATCGGTCAATGGACCCTTGAACACCGACATCATTTTCCACACCACACGCAGAGCGCAATGGAAAAAAGTGTTCCTAGCCCTATTCACCGTCTCCACCTCCAGGAAATCCGCACATGGCCTAACACTCCATCACATCGTCCCAACTCCTCCCAGGCAGAACCACCATCACTATATACAACAACGGGATTGTCTTAATTCAAGCGACAGACAGGAACCTGGAACTACTTGACAACATGTTCCCCTCTCTCAAAGAGCACCTTTCCAATCCTCGGACTTACACGCATATCACCCCCTGTCCTACCTCTCCTAACGTCACAGCTCCCACCCTTAACTCTCCTAACCCAGTTCAGCAGCAAGAAGACACGCACCTCACCTTCACACCCTGCTCCACAATCAATCACCTGCCCGTCTCAGCTACCCCTCCCCGCCCCTCATACACAGACATAGACCTGGTCCCTCCACACACCACTCGCTTTCCCAGCCCCCCTACTAACCTTCGTACCTCCGCTCATCCTCCTGTCTCCCCCCCCACACTTTGCACTCCCGTACCTTCCCCCGCACATTTTCTCTCAGAGCACCCCTCCTCCCCCAATGGCACCCCACACAACATGACTCTCTGACTTCCGCCCCCCCCACACTTAGCACTCCCGCCACGCCTAGCCTGTATCCCTCCTTCAACCTCCCACCCCCCTCGCTCACTCCTCAATATTCCACCTCCTCCCCCACAACAGCCAGCCTTCACATCGCCCCCTTATTCCCTTCCCCCCCTAGCACGGATGCGCTTCCCAATAACACCTATCCTCTCGCTAACGCCCCCAACACCCACATCAGCTCCGCCTCTCCACCCGAACTTCCCCCTGTCAACGTATTCGCCGGTTCAGCGCCAGTACCCTCCCCCAACACCGCGCCCATCATCACCTTGGACATTATTATGTCCACTCTCCTCCAATTGAAAGAAGAATTTCACTCCATTAAAGAGTTGCTCTTCACACACCCCATCAGACACCCCCCCCCCCATCACCACCCTTACCACACCTAACACCACGTCCCCCTCACCTCCTACTCGCCCTACCACACAACACTCCACACACCGGACCTCTATCCCCCCTCGCAATACCAACAATCGCAATAACAACTGCAATCTCATTACTACCAAGCGCAATACTCCTCCTTCTTCTACACCTAACAACACTTCCTCCACACCTCCTACTCGCCTCATCACACATCTTTCCCCACATTGGACTTCTACCCCCTCTTGCAATACCACCAATCGCCCCAGACGCACCACCAACACGATCTCTGACCTTGACGTACACACCCTTCTCCACTCTTACGACCCGGCACCCCAAAAGCCACTAGCTACCAACAACATGTCTATCCCAACGATTATATCTAACCACCTCAGGCACCAAAAGGATAACAGAGGCGCTGTCCCCAACAACCTCACTAATGTACCCCTCGTTTTGGAATCATCCTCCACCCTTTGCACCCCTAGCCTTAAATGCATACTTCTCAACTGCAGATCGGCCCAGAGACATTCCACGGAGGTCGCCGACCTCATCATGTCCCTGGAACTGGACCTAGCCATTCTGACTGAAACATGGCTGTCTGATTCCTCTACACCTATACTGGATATCCTAGTCCCTCCCAACTACTGTATCATTAGACTTGACAGGGACAAAAAGATAGGCGGTGGAATTGCATGCATCTACAGAAGCAACCTCTCAGTCTCCAAAGTGGCCGTCTCCTCTCTTACTTCCTGTGAATACCTCTGCCTTGATATCATCAGCGAAAGCAAACCGGTATGCTCACTACACATTATATACCACCCACCTGGGGACAATCTCTCCTTCGTCCAACAACTCATGGATACAATTACAGCCAACTCAGGACGGCACCACACCCAAATTTTCCTTGGCGACTACAATCTCCACTGGAATGACAGCAGTGACACAGTGGTAAACAGCCTCAAAAGCTTTCTCAACGCACTTGATCTCAACCAAATATGCAACAGCCCGACCCATAAGAGAGGTTCTACCCTTGACCTTATCATCTCCAAAGAGGGCGCTATTCAACTGGAGTCAATCCAACCTTGTGACTGGTCAGATCACCATATTGTCTCCTTCCTCATCAAGGAAAAAACCAGACTTAACTCAGTTCAACCCCCTAAGCACAAAGTGTGGAAAAGAGACTTGAAGAAACTCAACCCAAACTCCCTACCACCTAACAGCTGCAATCGGCTACTTCCCCCTCCCGGCGATACAGACGTTCAACTTCTGACTGACTACTATCTCAATACTATGTCCACAATAATCGATGAGGTGGCGCCCATGCAACTGAAAAGAGTCTCGTCCAAGAAGACTTCCAACCCATGGTATGACGGAAGCCTCAATGAGGATAGACGGGCGATGCGAATGGCAGAGCGCACCTGGAGGTCAGCCCCTTCTGCAGTGCACCTAAAAAGTCTAAAGAAACAGAGAAACGCCTACTTCAGGAAAATAAAACGCTCAAAAAGAGACTTCTTCAGCCTCCAGCTCGCCCAAGCTAAAAACCGTCCAAGAAAACTGTTTGAGTTAGTCAGAACACAATCCAAAGAGCATCCCCAGACAATCAGCTCCATGGACGTTACTCCTTCCTGCGAAGACTTCTCTGCCTTCTTTATCCAAAAAACTGAGAGAATAAGAAGCGATCTCCTCAATGACGCTATCCTGTACTCCAACCCCCGACACACAGCAGTGCCTCAACCAAAGAACAATGCTACTTGGTCATCCTTTGACACTTACTCCGTAGAAGAAATTGGCAGACTGCTCAGCGCCTTGAAACCTTCCAATCACCTCTCTGACCCCCTTCCTGCTAACGCTGTAAAAGAGTTTTCCCCTTGGCTTCTCCCACTCTGGTCTAAGATTATCAATAGCTCTCTTCAACAAGGATCCATCCCCAACGCCCTCAAAGTAGGGCAAGTCACACCGCTACTAAAAAAAACAACAGCAGACCCCACTGATCTAAACAATTACCGCCCTATTACAAACATTCCCACTCTCGCTAAACTGTTGGAAAAATGCGTACAACTACAACTGACTAAACACATAGATAAGTTTGATCTCCTAAACGCTCATCAGTCAGGCTTCCGAGCAGGGCACAGTACCGAAACTGCCATGACTCACATAGTGGACGATGCCCTCCAAATCCTAGACCAAAACGATACCTGTCTCCTCATCCTTCTGGATCTCTCCTCAGCATTCGATACAGTTAAACATGAGAACTTACTCGAACTGTTAAACACAAGAATGGGCATATCTGGGACTGTTCTAAAGTGGTTCACCTCATTTCTACACAACCGGACACAAAGAATCAAAAGCAACAACCTGCTGTCCTCTCCGGTACCTGTATCGCTAGGCGTCCCTCAAGGATCCTCCCTCTCCCCAACACTGTTCAACCTAGTTATGGAACCTCTCACTACGTTGCTACAGGCTTCTAATGTGCACTTTCACATGTATGCCGACGACACCCAACTTTATCTCAAAGTACAATCTCCCAAGGACATCATGCTGCTGAACACCACGATCAGAAACACCCAATCCTGGCTTGCTGAGAATCACCTCAAACTCAATGCTCTGAAGACCGAGTTCCTCCTGATCTCACCTCCCGCTAAAATATCCACGGCACAAACATGGCTTAAGCAATTAACGGCTCTAAATGTACAGCCCATCGTAGTAGACTCAGCAAAATCTTTAGGCATAACACTTGACACCAATCTCAACATGCAGCAGCACATCAGCAAGGCAACCAAAGGAGCGAACTTCCAAATCAATACCCTGAGAAAACTTAAACCCTTCCTTCCTGCCAAAGACTTCCAAACTGCAGTACAATCTATAGTCATCCCGCACATAGAATACGGTAGCACCGCCCTCTGCGGGCTCCCCCTAACTACAACGGCACCCCTAAGAGCGTCCCTTAACGCCGCAGCAAGACTCGTCACAGGCTCAAAAAAACACTCGCATAGCTCCCCGGACTTTAAATCACTGAACTGGCTACCTTTTGAAGCCAGAATTCAACTGAAAATCGCATGCATGACACACAAGGCTGTGCATCTGAATTCACCCGCCTACCTCACTCAAAAGTTGACAATTTCGGGTGGCTCCCGAACTACTAGGAGCACAAACAATCTTTTGCTGAAACCTCGAAGATTTCGGAAGGAAAAAACGTATAAACGCTCCTTTTCAGGAATGGCACCCAGGATCTGGAACTCACTCCCTCCTGAAACAAGGCTCATCTCCTCCATCACAATCTTTAAGAAAGAAGTTAAAGCGATCCTCATGGCAAAATACACATGACCTATTACTCCGTATCACTCATGAATCTGCTCTGTAAGTCCTGCCCGACCTTGGCCTATTGTACCCCGTATTATCGAATTACGTAATTGTATACGCTCACTCTTTGTATTGTGTTATAATGTTTGATGCACCTGGTTGATTATGTATACTGTTATATTGTTGACGCACCTGGTTGACTTTGCACACTTTACCCTCTCCACCTTAACGATCCTTACTTCCCTTCTACTGTCGCACCTGTGGGACTATACATCCTGCACACACCCACCTCAACTTGGCCCACCTTTAAACTCTAAATACTCTAAACACGCTTAAGCAAGTATATGCTCCTTGTTATTGCACTTTATGCTATTGACGCAATTGTTTGTCTATACTCAGTGTACCTACACTACCACACCTGTGACCTACCTCATGTCCTTTGACCTACCTATGTAACTAGCACCTTGTACCTAACTACCTCATATATTACTTTGTATATACGCCTCTTTACTTTGTATTTTTACTTTGTATTTTTACTTGTAAAGCGCTCTGATATCTGCAAAGATCTTGTTCGCGCTGTATAAAACTCTCAAAATAAAAAAAATAAAAAATACTACATAAATAAAACCAGGCCATATTCATTTACAAGTACTTTCAGTGGAATATGTGCCCCCCCCCCTGGAAACCTTCAAGGACCCCCAAGGGAGCGTACCCCATACTTTGAAGACCTCTGGGCCCCTGCTCCGTTTCCTCTTATCATCTTGCAAACCCTGCTGGTGACGCAGGATCTGACCATCTAGACTTGCTGGAGAACCGGCCTGAGCTGCAGGTTATACGACATTTAGTGTTGCCTAAAATTGGAACAGGGCTTCTTTTTGAAGCCACCTTCCGGCTCCCATTCAACCCTTCAGAGGCGGTGTGCTGAATCTCCAAGGCTGTGAGTTAGTGGGTAATTGTGTAGAGACAGTGTAGAGCGGTTTTCGTGTGCGCCATTGTCGTTTGAGCAGATATCTTATTACGCTCTACTGTGTTCTGGTGGGCCTATCTGTCCTTACCTGCATATACATTTACATATCTAATGTTAGTATGTTTCCTGTTTGCTGCTGGAATACACTTGCAATGCCCTTTAACCTCATGCAAGAAATTTGCACTAACCCTTAAAGCCAGTGTAGTACCCTTTAGCTGCCTTGGGATTCCACTGCCTCTTTTCTGCATTGGACTGCAATGCTAACTTCCTGTGAGAGACTACTCCGTTTTCTTACAGGTCTCTTTATTGACCTCTTCAACAGTAAAGCATGTTGTTACCTTGGAGGAAGTTAGCCACCATAGAAACATGCAATTGTCCAAAACGTGCTATTTGCTTTAATACTCTAACCTAGAATAAATCATTATTACATCTCCAACATCTCGTGTAAACCCACCTGCTAATTCTGTTTTGTGCATTTTGGGCAATAAAAAACGTTGGTAACCGATTTGTGAAACTCATCCATTTTAACCCTGACATGATCCATTTAAAATGTAAATAAACAGTATTAATCAGCCTATAGTAAATATAGCTTGCAATGTTAATTCTATGGAAATTCAAACATGTTTCTCTTTAAAGAGACATTACAAAAGGGTCGTACGGTTCTTCGCCTTCCTACCCCCCATGTGACTGCCTGATTGTGTGTAGATTCATGCATGCTTTGTGCAAATTGTCAGTGGGCTGCTTGACACTCGAATCCTAGAACGAAAGTGGATAGTTGTACCTCAGAATTCTGTGAAAAGGCCTAATGGTTACAGGCCCAAGTAGTATGTTCCAGTGTGTGTAAAACATAAAGGACATGGACGGGAATAGACTGTGACCTTTTTGAGTTTTTCTGAGTTTTGTGCTGCAACGGTGTGTGAGATTTAAATGATCCTGAAAACGGACAGTTCATACAAGCTAGAAATTACATTTCTGACATGCTTATGTGGGTACTTGCAAAGTATTTCCTTGCTCTCAAATAGTGTGTCAGTGTTGTTGAAAAGATCTGCGTCACAGGTTCTCTTTCAGAAACGTTTCTATTCTTCCGAAGAGAATTAATGCGTTTACACCAAAGTATTATTTTGTTGTGGAATTTATTTAGCACGTGCTACCCCCTCATGAGGTGCTGAAGCGGTGTGCAGCCGGGTAGCAAGCAACTTCGTGGAGTGCTTGCAACATAAGAGTCTTTGTTAGCCGTTAGGATTTGCGTATTGTCATGCTGTTTAACATGGTTGTCACGCCCTTTGTGGGCTGTGCTGAAAGGCTGCGGACTACGGGAGGGGGTCGGGAGCATGGAGAACATGGACAACGAGAGGGTGCAGGAACAAAGGGAACGAGGACACCGGGAGGAGAGTGGGAGCATGAAGAACATGGACAACAGGAGGGGGGGGGGGCAATGGAGAATACTGACAATGGGAGGGGCGGGAACTAAGGGAACGTGGACAACGGGAGGGGGGCAGGAGGAAGGAGAAGATGCACAACGGGAGGGCGGTGGAACAAAGGGAACACGGACTATAGGGGGCGGGAACAAAGGGAATGGGGACAACAGGAGTGGGGCGTGAGGATGGAGAACACTGACAACGGGAGGGCGGCGGGAACAAAGTAAAGCACAACAGGAAACTAAAAAAATAGTATACGTACCGTGTTACAACCAAGTAAAGGGGCCAGTTGCCATGGGAGGATACCAAATACCAATGACTGCTTGGCCGTACTAAGGAGGGACTAACAAGCAGATTAAGGAATTGGACACCAGCATTTACGAAGGGCAAAGACACAAGCCTATGAAAAATGTGGGCGGGGCATCTCCTCCGTACTCTTCCTACAACAGATCGCCAGAGCAGCGCTTTGCGTGCTGGCTCAGGCTCGATCTCAAAAGGAGCAGTTGGTTCCAGTGTTGGTATTGGACAAGGCCCCCTTCTTTTATCCCGTTAATGATGCTCTTTCATTGCTTACTTGGCATGTTTGGATATACGCGTAGATTCTTGCAAGGTCTACTAGCCAGTGAAATAAAGGTTTCTTTCTTTCAGTATTAAGTGGGTAAGAGAGTTGATGTATTACAATTTTTCCTCGCATGGAAGGGGGTGTCGCCCTGGTTAATGGTGCTTTGGTGGCCTTCTACAACGCATCGCTATTTTTTATTTTTTTTTATATTTCTTTTTATTGAAACTTTTAACAACATAAACAAAAAGAAATAATCAAGGCAGTACAATCAATTGAATGGTGGTGCGTCCTGCGGGGAGGAAAGCATAAGATCATAATACAATCAATGACAATGCAGGATGGGAGGATTGAGGGATACAGCAAGTCCTAAGACAATCAAAGCAACATGATAGCAGGAATGTTTGGTCAAGGGGAAGGAGGATCCGCACCCAAGTGTGTGAAGGGGGGTGTACATATATCTCCCCGGTAGGAATTCCATTGACCCCAAATCTTACCCCACTTGCGGGGCCTGCCACGGGCCACATACACCATTTTTTCCCTGAACATACACCAATCCATATTCTCCTTCCATGCCAGAACTGTGGGTGGCCTCTGGGAGCCCCACAACTGGGCGATATCCCTCTTGGCAATCATGTTGCCAAGGGTCACCCACCGAGTCTGTGGCAAATCATAGTCATTCGGTTCCCACACATTCAACGAGCATCGTCTAGCTTCAGGCAACAACGCAACACCCGTGACCTCTTCCATTACAGCATGCACTCGATTCCAGAAACGAACAACCGCCGGGCATTCCCAGAGTATGTGACGAAAGGTGCCCGGAAGGCCACAACCACGCCTGCACAGCCCATCCGACGCATAACCCATAACGACCAAGCGCGGACCAGTAACATAGATCCTGTGGAGAATCTTAAGCTACACAAACCTAAGGCGGGCCGGAATTGCGACCTCTTTCGGCGAGGACATGGCCGTCTGCCAGTCCTCGTCATCTAACTCCAAACCATCGCCAGTCCAGGCTTCCCTGAGTCGCTGTAAAAGGTCAGTCCTATCGTTTATCAACTTTTTATAAATAAGCGATATCGTACTGTCGGGAACGTGCCCATCCAGCACCCGATCCTCAAGTGGTGACGCCTCCGGAACAATAGTACCCGGAGGGAAAACCGCCATCAGCGCGTGTCGGATCTGAGCATATCTAAAAAACTCCCTGTCACTCAGGTCATACTCCAATCTCAACTCGTCGAAGGTTTTAACCCTACCCTTAGTCCACACATCATTCACCCTGCAGATACCAATCACGTCCCATCTATCAAAGCCCTTCGTCTGCCATAGGGAGCCGAGCCTCTCGGAAGCATAAAGCGGAGTAGCGCCTGTAAGTCTATTCCGCCATCCCATGGCATCATTCGCACGATGCCACACTTGTACCGCTATCTTGGTAGGGCCAGTGAGCAGCTTCACTGCAGATTTCGTATAAAGCGCCCTATTATAGTCACCAACAGGCAGTAACCATCTATCCATTTCGAACGCGGGGTTCGACGCGGGATCATACGTGCCGTGATTAATTGCCCCCAGTTGGGAGGCCCAGTAGTAGCGCTTAATATCCGGAAGAGCAATTCCACCGTCATACCAAGGAAGTATCAACTTAGCAAGTGCTATGCGAGACCGTCCACCCCATATCAGTTGGCGCTGCAAGCTTTCAATCTCCCGAAAATAACTGGCCGGGATGGTATCGCAAGTATTCTGTAGGGCATATAAAAATCGGGGCAATGACATCTTAAATAGAGCCGCACGCCCGAGCGGGGACAACGGAAGCCTACGCCATGCCACAACATCGGATCGCAAGCGCTAAAGTGGGGGCAGCAGGTTACGTTCATAGCGAACCACAGGATCCAAGGTGATAAACACCCCCAAATATTTGAAACCCGCGTGTACCACCTGTATTGGGCACCCACGCGGCAAGAGAGGAGGATCCCCCGAGAGAACGTACAAGCAGGACTTGGACCAATTGATCACAAGGCCCGAGTTTTTACCGAAGGAAGTCAAGACATCGAATAGTACCACCAGCGACTTCCGAGGCGACGTGAGATATAACAGGATGTTGTCAGCGTAAAGTGATATCCGGTCCTCGAAATCAGGGGTCCAGCGTATTCCCTTCATTGACGGCTCCCAGCGCAGCCAAGCCGCTAAAGGTTCCAAAGCAAGAGCAAAAAGAAGCGGAGATAACGGACATCCCTGGCGAGTACCCCTTCCAAGAGAAAATAAGCCAGAAACACGACCATTAACAACCACCTGAGCCAAGGGGTCTTGATATAATAGTTTCACCCAACTGATGAAAACTGGGCCAAAACCAAACTTGGCAAGGACAGGCCAGAGATATGGCCATTCCAGCGTATCAAACGCCATTGTGGCGTCCAAAGAGGCCAAAATGGCCGATTCACGCAGCGAAGACGCTCTCACAAGGGCGCCATGTAGACGCCGAAGGTTCAGCGCCGTGTTCCGGTGCGGAATAAACCCGGACTGATCCGGATGGATCAGGTCGCAGACGACAGAGGTCAAGCGATTCGCAAGCACTTTTGCGAGGATCTTAGGCTCAGCGTTTAAAAGCGATATGGGCCTGTGCGACGCGCAGCAATCTCGCGGCTTCCCTTCCTTGTGAATCACGACGATAGACGCAAGCCTCTGATCAGATGGAAGGGTACCCGCGTCAAGCGATTCTAAAAACATCGAGCGAAGATGTGGTGCTATTTTGTCTGGGCGCAGCTTATAGAGTTCGATAGGGAGACCATTCGGACCCGTGGCCTTTCCCGATCTCACAGAGCGGATTGCGGTCGCAACCTCCTCAACAGAGAGTGTCGCGTCCATCTGTTACCTATCCAGATCCGACAAGCAGGGCAAAGCAATGTCTCTCAGAAGCAAATGCGAATCCTGTTCCAGTCTGACCAATACAGGGGAGTATACGGTTTGAAAATACTCAGAAAAACACCCCACAATCTCAACCGGGTCAGCCACTCTCACTCCATCCGCCCTAACAATCAAAGGAACCACACGATTAGCCCTCTCCTTCTTGTCCAACCAAGCTATCAACTTTCCGGCCTTATAACCCACATCATACAAGCGGCCTTGCTGCTCTCTACTCATCACCTTGGCGGCATCAGTGACCAATGCTCTGTAGTCAGTTTGTTTGAGGCGAAGAAGTTGTAACCTGTCCTGGGTAACATCAGATTCCAGCTCCCTTTCTATGTCTGATATCTCAGTTTCAAGTCGGACCACTGTCTCGCATTTACGTTTCTTAGCGTTCTGAATTAATGATAAGGCCTGGCCGCGGACGACCGCCTTATAGGCTTCCCATAGCGAGACAGACGATGACACAGACCCCACATTCTCCACAAAATAATGGTCGAGTGATTTGATCAGTTCCATACGGATCTTAGGGTCACGGAGATACCAAGGGTTGACCGGGGCTACCCGGCCCTCAGTTCCCGGACCGGTTTCCATTACAAGCCATAAGGGGGAGTGATCTGAAATACCCCAAGCCAAATGTCTGATCTCCTTAACAAGAGGGGCCTGTGTTGTTGGCATCAGGATATAGTCAAGTCTGGAAAGACTACCGTGTGCACCAGAGTGGAAGGTGTATTGTAATTGTCCAGGGTGCAGCAGCCGCCAGCAGTCTATTAGACCCAGAGTGTCAAGGAAGCCACCCAGCCAGGACTGTGACCTCCCAAGATCCCTGGGTGGGTAGCGATCGACATGTCCGGAGACCACAGAGTTAAAATCGCCACCCACCACAAGGATGCCTTCCGGGAGCCCCAGTATCACCCTCCCCAGATCAGCAAAGGTCGTAGTTTGAAGGCCAGGCGGGACATAGACGGAAATCAAAGTGACGACCTTTCCCTCCCACCGTCCCGTAATGGCAGCATATCTCCCCCTGTCATCAAGGATGACAGCATCGATCTCAAGGGGGAGGGACACTCTAACCAAGATACCCACCCTCCTAGAGCCAGTGGTAAAGCCGGAGTTTGCCAGGAGACCGTAGCCCCTACGGTTCATAGCCTGGCATGTGTTGCCCAACAGATGTGTTTCCTGCAACAGCACACATCGGGGGAAAGACGTCTCAAGCGTTGTAATACCACGCCCCGTTTTATCCTGTCTCCCAACCCGTTAACATTCCAACACAGCAATTTTAACCCCCTACCCCCCATCCCAAACGTAGTCGCAGCACCCACCCCACATTAATCACAGCAGCCAAGTCCAAATGTCCATCAATATAGTGCCTTGAAGGGAACAAAATAAGAATGACTTCCCCCCCCACGCCACCCCCAAACCTACCCAATAAACAGAACCCCCCCCCACCCTGCACCCCTGCGTTAGACTCTAAGGCCCCCCCCCAACTTGCAGTGTGCCTGTCGCCCTAGCAAATAACTAATCTACGAAAAGAAACCCCAGAGGAGGAAGAGACTCACTCCCCGGCCACCCCTGGAGGGCCACCGCAATTAAAGAAAGTTAAAGGATCCGCAAACCATGCCGAAAGATCTATGGGCAGTCCAGCGAACCAAATCACAGTACTATTCCTGGTCCATCAGTCCACCCTCAGCTCTACCAGAATGTTCAGGGTGTTCCTGCTGCCTGGGCAGCGTGTCGAGCCAGTCACTTGCAGCCTCAGGGCGATCGAAGAAGAACGTCCGATCCCCATGTTCCACACGCAGTCGGGCTGGAAATAACATCGTGTATTTCATGTCCCCGTCTCTCAATCGTCTCTTCACTCCTTGAAACCCCATTCTTTGCTTCTGTACCAGCTGAGTGAAGTCGGGATAAAAGCTCACCGTCGTGTTCTCCAATTTCGTGGGGCCACCCAAACGCGATGCCATCCTGATCACGGAAATGAAATATCCTGGCGATGATGGGCCGCGGGGTAGCACCCAGCTTAGGTTTACCGCCCGGCACTCTGTGAGCCTGCTCCACTGCAAAGAATTTACTCAGGCCTTTGGGTGCAAGATGGGTGACGATGAGGTCCTCTACAATAAGATCGACATTTAAGTTGTCTGAATTCTCAGGGACACCCACAATACGAACGTTGTTCCGCCTAGAACGACTTTCAAAATCTTCCAGGCGACGGGAGAAGGAGTCATTAGAGGACTGTAGATCGCGGACCTCCGTTTGTAGATCGGAGACATCCGCCGTGAGGCTGGAAGTCTTCAAGTCCAGGGATTTGACTTTTTCGTTCGTCTTAGCCAAATCCGCCCTGATAAAGGTGACATCGATCGCCACTGTATCCAGTTTGTGCGCCAGGGTTTCATACTGCGCACCGATGGAGGCCTGCATACTCGCAATGGCGCCCATGATATCGTGCAGAGTCAGGTCCTCGTCCGCCGGAAGGTCATCTCCCTTGTCCGCTGGAGGCTTGCCAGTTCCACTGGGGGACCCCTTGGGATGGGTGTATCGGTCCATGACATTAGATTGTACGGAGCCCCCACGGTGAACAGCCTTGGTCTTCCGCTTGTCAACCTCGGGCTTGCCGGCCATCTTGGACGCTGCTCCACCGAGGGGACCCCGAGATCTGGTGAAAATGGCTACGTCAAAGTCACCCACAGACGCTCAACCAAAGGACGGCGTGTTCCAAGTCACACACCGAGCGGTGATATACAATCCCGGTCCTAGAGTGGGACCGGGAAGTGAAGTGATCCGGGTGCGGCGGGGCCAGATCTGCTGCATAAAGGGGTCTGGGCCAAAAGCGAAACCGAAAGCCAAGTCCAGGGTCGAAAGTGGGACCAGGGAAGCCGCTGTTATTCAATTACCATCCAGGCAGTTCACCAACTCGAGCCCGGGGCAGGACCAGCCAGGCAGGCCAGGAAAGTTCAAATCACCATAACATCGGTTTTCTTGGACCAATTCAAATTTTGAAAGCAGCTATCCTATCAGCTGGGTTTCATCTGCGATGGGCCGTATTCATATCCAGGATTATAGTCAGGATAAGTGCCGGAGATGGCGAAGGTCCGGGAGCCCTGTGCTCACGCAACCATCTCGGTTGCCCGCGTAGCTCCTCCTCCACGCATCGCTATTTAAGATTTATTTCGGACAGGCGTATCTATACACTCCACCCTTTTTGCATGTATAGGATGTTATCTAAAGGCAGATGCCCTCTTTTGCTCATCTGTGCAGAAAGAAGTTTTCAATTGCACATGCCCCAGCTGCTTCCCCTCTTCTAATCTTCCTCCTCAGGGATGTCAGCAGTCATTGAAAGGGAGCTGAAACAAAAGTGCATGTTACTCACCCTGGTTTTTCCAGTATTGTTAGTCTGTGTGCTGGTAGACATGTCATCTTGCATTACTTACCGCCGATGCATGTATCCCAGTCTCATCTATCAAGGATATTGGACCTCCTGTGATTATGACTAAAGAGGAGTGAGCTCAAAAGTTATAACGGCGCAGTCTGTACAGATGGTGTGAATGTTGCACAAGAGCTCTCAAAGGGAGGGGTGTTCTGCTATCTTCGGTGTGAGCTCTATAAATAATAGCAAAGTCCAGCATCATGCGATGATCAACTTTATTGGACTTGTAACATTAGCATGTCTCTAAGAAGAAACACTAAATCGAGGAATTATTTATCTGCTGGCACCCATGCATGGAGGTTTTGTATTGGTCATTGGTGGACTGCCAGCATTTCTGAGATAATTCCTGGCAAAGCGGGCCTGTAGTAATGGTGTAACTTTGTGGAATGTTGTAGATCCTGGGGAAAGTAGAATGTCTGATGAATTCTAAATACTTAAGTAAGGGTTTAGAATGCTGGGGTCACACGCTGTTGCATTTCTCCTATGTGCGAACAAGTACTCCAAGCTGTATGAGGTTACTCAAATAAATACTATTTCAACTTAACCTGTGTTGGAAGGTTACTGCAGTGCCTCTTCAAAGGTCCAGACAGCTTGATTGAACAAGGCCAACCCTCAGATTTCCACTGGCAAAGACTCCCTCATGTTTCAATCCGGACTGCATCTCTTAACCAGGCAGCTGCTTGACTAAGTCTGATGTTATAACTCCGCCCACTTTACCCTTCATAGGTCCCAACACTTTGTTGTGCTTAAACATTTGACTTATAGGCCCTTTATTTCTATCGAAGATAATGCCCCAAGTTTGTTGTGCTTATACGTTTGTTTCTTTGTTCACAGTGACCGGATTCGACCTCTGGGGAGCCGTGGCGACCATGGGCCTGGTCTGCACTCTCTACACTACTCTGGTGAGTCTCCCGCACCACAGGACTGGGTCTGTTTTCAGGGTTCGTTTGTGTAAAATCTGACCTTTTTAACTTCCTCCGCCTAATGTGGGTTAGTACTTGTCCTTCTTCAGTGGTGAGTTATTTCTGTAATGGCTTCCTCAGTCCAGGCTTTGTCCTGTGAGAATTTTAATGAGTGGTCCTGCTCGGGTGTTGTTCCGTGAAGGTATAACGCATCACCTGTCTGAGTTTATGGCTAATTAATGGATTCTGATGAACACCGCAGTGCTGTATCCCCGACCTGATTAGTGTCGAGCAATTGGCATTGAAAATGTTAGTTTTTAACATTTTGTTTTTGCAGTGCAGTAACAGTGAAGCAGCTCACTTTGGATTTGAGTTGAAAGCCTGACTGAGAGCTTGCCTCTGCACTGCAGTTGAGATCTTTTAACACTGTTTTTGAGCTTATGAACATTGCGTCTTCCTCGGAAAAAGCTTACGTGTTTACATGTAAATGTAAAGTTAAATCAGGCTGTTAATAAATAAAGGCGCGTGGCCATGCTGTGTTGGTGGGAGGGGTCTACTTTGGAGTGAATCCCACAAGGAACACGACAAGCAGACGAGCCCAAAGTGAAAGCGGCGCTGTTAATAAATAAATGTGCGCTGCCATGCTGTGTCGAAGGTGGCAGGTTTGCTTTTGAGGAAAGGTTAAGAAACACTTTAAGAACACACAGGCACCGTCAATAAATATGTAAAGGCGCACCGGATTGCTGTGTCGTAGGTGGGAGGTCCGCTATTGAGGAAAGGCAAGAAACAATTTAAAAGTACACGGGCGCAGTTAATAAATAAATAAAGGCACACAGGCATGTTGTGTCGGAGGTGGGAGAGGGGTCTGCTTTGGAGTCAAGCCAAGAATTTTTTTTAAGCATATGGGCGCCGTTAACAATTAGTTGAAAGCGCACGGCAAGCGCTGCTCGAGAATAGGTGCGCGCCATCGCTGCTCGAGGATATCTAAAGAAAGAAGTAGTGCTTACAAGTGTTAAAATAACATGCAGCGCAAGAGCCCATGTAACAGGGCCAGTCCATATGGGAGGTTACAACATTTGAAAAGGAGGGACTACTAAGCTATTTCACCAATGAAAAGCCCAAAGACAGAAAGAGGAGCCAATAGAAAAGACGGGAGAGGCATAGAAAAGATGGCAGGGGCTTCAAGCCCATATCCTGAACACAGCATGTCTCGAAGAGTCAGAGCAAGCACTGCATAGGCAAGACTTAGAAACGGCCAATACACTGATCTGTGAGACCAATACTTTGAGCACTGTCTGAATAATAGTCCAGTTCGACCCTGTTGAATTGCACATTACAACGTGTTATTGGGTCCTATGCCTCCTCACTGATCCTCAGTTGGTTCCGTAGTTTCCGGTCCTTGCTCTCAAATCCGCACGGCCATGGGTGTACCCTCAGCACAAGCCTGGGAATTGGTTTACCCCTTCCAGACACTCTTCATTGGATTCAGTCCACTGCAGCCGTGGTTGATTGTTTGAAATACACTGATGTTTTTGTAGTATTTGTTTTCTCTACCTTGGATTTGCATGTGGGTGACTAAGCCTGCAGCAGTAGCCGAGGAGAGCCATGAAACTGCTGTATTACTAATTGTTAAGATATTGGCATGGAGTGAGAGCCATGTGGTGGCATCAGCCTTCCTGCCTTGGAAACTCTCAACACCTAGCAGTGGTTCCCAAACTTTTGACTTTACAGGACCCCCACTTAATCATTACTGGAACCTGGGGACCCCCACTGGAATCTGAGGATCCCCCACGAGTCATTACTGGAAGCTGGGGACCCCAGCCTAAGCATTATCAATGATTTGAACTACAAAGCAATGCACAAAAAATACAGGAAAAAGATTTCATAAAATAAATACACAAATTTTACATTTTATTTAATTCGCAAACACATATAAATAAAACCGAAATCAAAATTGTATTTTTAGAGAAAGGTTGGAGCTTTTCTAAATTCAATTGAGGCCATTCATCATCCATACTATATTCTATGTGATGCTCCTGCTCTGCTCCCACAAATCACCTTCCGTCTCCTCACCCACGCACACAAAGCCCTACACAACCAAGGCCCAAGATATCTCAACAGCCGCCTCAACTTCTACACTCCCACACGCCAGCTTCGATCGACCAGCCACGCCCTCGCCGCCGTCCCCCGCATCCGAAGAGCCACCACAGGAGGAAGGTCCTTCTCCTACCTGGCCGCCAAGACCTGGAACTCCCTCCCGACCCACCTCCGCCTGACCCAAGACCACCTCGCCTTCAGGAAGCAGCTCAAGACCTGGCTGTTCGAGCAGTAGCGGACCCACCCTCCCCAAGCAGACACCAGTTTGGGAACCACTGCCTTCTGGTGTTCAAGTTTGCACTATATGCCTCTTGGATCTGGCACATTACATTGGAACATACAGTATTTAAAATATGCAGAATGTTATATATTTCATTAACCCTGCCCTTCTCGCGCTGCTGCCCTCAGTAGAAGGGTGTCTGTATAATGTACAGGGCATCAATGTGTTGAGAATGGAGTTGTTGGGTGTTCTGGGTGAGTGAGGCAGTAGCAGTAGTGCATTTGTTCTAAGTGAGATAATCCATAGTCTGCGCTGCTCGATCTTGGTATTGGCAGGTTATGGATGAATCGTAATTTACATTGGAGCAGTACTATTGGGATTGCCAGTATCCATTGCCCATTTTGACTAATTTGTACAAAACTTTCCAAAAAAGTACTGCTGGGATATGTGGGAGTAATTGGGGTATAACAAGCACCAAGATAGTAACCAAGATAGTAAGGGTACCAAAGATAATCGTGATGATCAAGGAAAAGAGAAGAAGATTAAAGGCAAGGAGGACTGCACACAGGGCATGGCCCAAATGAGATTCCCAGGTCCAAGTGTATGCTGAGAAATACTTTACTTATGTTATGTTTTGTTATGTTATGGTTACTTAATGTTGTGGTTATGTTTGTTTGTCATGGTTTGTTATGGTTGGTATGTTTATGTTATGGTTATTATGTTTATGTTGTGGTAATGTGGTTATGTTCATGTTTATGTTCACGTTTATGTATGGTATGTTAATGTTTATGGTTAAGTTATGTTTGTGATGTAGTTATGTTGATGATCATGGTATGTTATGGTAATGTTAACCTCTCCCGTGCCTCGGACGCCCCGGGCCGTCAGATGTCACGTTGGGAGTGTGCGTCGGGCGGCTGGGGCCGGTCCAATTTGCGCACGTGTAGAATTCTCCCGCACAGCGTGGAAATGTGCGCTGCATCGATGCGGTTAATGTTTGTTATGGTTATGTTAATGTTTGTTATGGTTGTTTTAAACTTTATGTAATGGGGTATGTTAATATTTATGTTTATGTTGTGTTTGTTATTATGTTTATGTTGTGTTTTATATGGTTATGGTATGTTTATGTTTTGGTTAATGTTGTGGTTATTGTTACCTGTATTGCTTGATGTTATGTACCAATCTTACTCACATGGGAGTATCCTAGCACTGAAAGGCCCGCATACTGACAAATCCGGCCTACCGCCACAAAACCACTGCCTAACAAAGTTTTGAGACGTTTTTTGAAATAATCTATTTTCTGGCAAGTGCGGATTGCAACCGACAAGCGGTTTGCTCCAGTGCCAAGCGACCAGGTAAGTAAGAGTTGCCACCAATTTTTGCTCGAGCAATGTGATGTGCAAGCGCCATGGTGCAAGACTATGACCTAAGAGTCTTCTTGGGGTTGTAAAAACTGACACAACTGTGGAGATTATTTGCTTCCAAATGTGTAATCCGTGAATTGATTTCAGAGTAGACTCAAAGCCATCACTCCTAGAGGAAGTAGACAAAGTAATCTGGCAGCCACATTCTGAAATGTTTAAAGACATGAGGGCATCATTGATACCTACATACAGAGTAACACCACAGTCCAGATGGTTGGTGATTAAGGTTTGCGTAATAAATAGCCTGCAATGTAAGGGGATCCAATTGCAAATTTCCCTAAGCATGCGTTGAATCCCGTAGCAGGAGCCACAGACAGAAGAGATCTGTGTTCTCATACTGAGCAAATGTTCTGTCAGAATGCCCAGGCATCTTGCTTTCTCTTTTTTTTTTTTTAATGAGCGATTTCCTGAGCTTAAATTGCCACAATTTATCTGATCATGTGCCGCTCGCTTTGCCAAACCCGACATTCTCAGTCTTGCCACCATTAAGTTTGAGACAATTTGGTTTCATCCAAAGAGCCTCGGACCTCATCCATTGACTGACAGAATCTGATAGTGGTGGACTGTGCATCATAGGGTTACCTTGTGCAGGGCAGCTTGCCATAGAGGCGTTGGACAGGACAGGCCTGTGTTAAACATGTGGGGCAGGATGAGCTGGTTAAGGCTGTAGTGTAGTTGATAAAGCACACCTCTTAATACATAAATAAAGTATGAGTCTCACAGGTTCAAACCATGACAAAGGGAAAAATCATCTTTCGGAGATGATTGAATTATGAGTATTGTGTAAACGCATTATTTGCAGCACAGCAATCTGAGTTTAGATGGACGTCCACACCCCACCATGCAGGCAACAGAAAATGTGACTTAAAGGGACAAATGGGCTGAAACAACCAGGGAGGCCTTAGGAGTAATTAATACTGTAGGATTTTTTTCACTCTAATCCCCGGATTACATATATTTCACCTAACGTTTGCTCTGACATTTCCAAATTATATAGAATCCACTGGTACACCGTGCAATTTTGCTCCAACATGTTTGAGGTACGTAGATTCTACGCACACAACTTCGGTTTTGCACCTACATTTCGAAAGATGATTGATTATGTCCATGTGTTTGATTTTCATAGATTGCACAGATAACGAGCAATTTTACATCATTTGACCGTGCTCACTGATTTTCGCAGGATCACGTCACACAATGAAAGAGTGACAAAGGCACGGCTCTTCTCGTGGGTCAGTCCCCATGTCGATCCTCATTGTGTAGCGTGTACTCTGGTGCTCAGTAGAGAGCCCTGAAGCTGCAGTGCACGGCGCTGTAAAAAATATTCTAAACATAAAGCACTAGACTATAGTCTGTTACAATTGTCGGTCACCATTACTGACTTCTCTATACCTCTCAAGGTGCATAGAGTGGAGTCGAAACGCAGCATACAGCGCTTGAAAAAAAAACATGAAATACGTAACAGTATTAAACTCTGCTGAACGACACCCACAAAATGTGCCTTTAAAATCAGAATGTCTTTGCTCCACACCACCCAATCCTGCCCCGGGGCTCTGGTCTTGAAATGCTGGAAACAACATCTCTTCTGACTTACAACAATACATCGATTTTTATAACGTGGAAATGATAATAGCCTCGCCTTCTTATTTGGCGCTATAGTCCTGGACATCCAAGCGTTGTTTAATGTCATTGCTAAGGAATAGCCGGAATTCCGTTTGGTGGCAACGGATGTATATTTTATTTCTTTCCACATGGAACAGCCCTGCCGGGACTTGTATCCCGTCTCCCTCAGGATACCCAGAGGAGTGACCAGAAGGAGCTATGACCCGCTGAGCTATCCCCGATGTATTGCCCCCACCAAAGCGGGATCGAAATGTCAGAGTACGCGGATACCCAGGAGTGCATCGTTTGAACCCAGTCTCAAGGCTCTGTAGCTTCTAACCTACTCTGAGTGGGAATGCCATCATGTGCGGAATAGAAGCAGCAGGTGACTGAGTGAGTAGCACGGGTCCTGGTGTTTACCCAAATTCACTGAAATTTGATTCCGTTACACAACTGGTGAGACCCCAACCAGTGGGGGTGAGAGCACAACTCCTGGGAGAAGAGACAAGTTGTATCGTAGGGGGAAACCTCCACCACTGGAAATGTGTGGTAGCTCAACAGTTGGAAGAAGGGTGAGAGAAGTAGGGGGATACCCCAAACTCTGGGGATGTGGGTAAAACCATGGCCGCGCGGGGAGGAGAGCGAGACCCTACCTACTGGCAACAAGGTGAGCCCCATATTTAAAGAGAAGAGTAAGACCCTAACTACTGGGCATGAGAGTGATCTCCATCCTCTGGGGAGGAGGGCGAGACTATGACTGCTGACAATGAGGGTGAGACCCCATGAGGGTGAGACCCCTTCACTGGGGAGAAAGGAGGGACCATATGAGTCTGCAGGATATGCAGCGTCTTGGATCGCTCTCACCTCCTGCCATGCGAGGGTTTACGGGTTATGTAGAGGTCGAGCAAGCGTGTTGTCATGACTACGCTCTGAAGATTTTCTGAGCTCGTCATGATCAGAGACAAACGGAGCCAATGCATAGCAAATGCGACGAGATAAAAGCACGGCGCGTTGAGCCACAACGAGGAATGCAGCTGCCACCCTGCGCGCCGCTGCTTGCTCCCGAGAGCAAAACGCAGTGGGAGTGAACCTTTGCAGAGGAGGTGGGACATGCACCAACCTTTAGCCATTTGCAGGCTATGATTACTAAAGGACACATGCAAAAGACAGCCCAATGTGTTGGGGGAGTCAGACCTACTCTGAGAAGTTTAGAGTGCTTACAAGAAGCCTCGGCTCAGGCTCGCTTTAAAAAGGGTGGGGCTAAGGGATGATCCCAGTGGAACTACCCAAGATGTACAGGTGGTATTAGATCTAGAAGGCGGGAGATAAATTGCATGAGATCTGGGGGACCGAAAGAAATGTAACCAGGCCAGAGCTTTAGAACAGATTCCAGTCTTGCACAGCCTCTTGATCAAGATCACATGGGAGACTTATCAAAGGCTGATGTGAGATCGAGTCGGACAAGCGTCCCAGGTCTTCCCTCATCCAAACTGATTCAGATTTCATCTACGGCTGCCAGGAGAACGATTTTGGTACTTTGCTCTGTTCTGATTCCAGTCTGAGAAAAGTGTATAATTTTCTTCCAGATGCAGCGATAACTGCATATTGATGATTTTTCCAATGGCTTGGCTGGGAAAGAGAGAGCCAGGGATGTGATTCGAATGGTTGCCTGGATCAGCAGAGAGGGTCTGGAGTAAGGGGAGCCCTTTGGCATGTTTTGAGGCGTCAGATACTCTGGCTGTGGTGAGAGAGAGGTTGAAAAGCTCCGCAAGAGGAGCCCGGATGGGTAAGAACAAATGATGTGGCATGAACACTGGTCGTCCAAGGAGCCTGAAGAGATGGACTTCATCGAATATTCAATGTCTTGGACTGTAATTCCTTGAAGGTGCCTAAGCAGCTCTGTGCTCCAGAGTGTGGCTGCTATTGTGAATAGACTAGAGACTGAATCTCAAGTTGAAGTCCAAATTATTATAAATCTTCGTAATCTTGTGACAGTAACAGATAAAGAAAGTCTCACAAAGTTTAAGGGGGTGGAATAGAAGATTTGCAAGCCGAGGAATGAGAAACTTCATTTACAACTTGGTGCTGGACTCCGGATACTGGGTTCAGTTTGTGTCGGCTGGTCTCACTCTATGTCCTGTACATATTGGGAATGTCCATAGGTTGTGCTCTCAGGGTACTTGAGGCTGACCTATGGGACAGAGCAACGGCCTACGGTGATTTGGCTTACAGGAGGGGCTTGTGCCCGAAGAGTTCCTTTTTTAGGTCTTGACCTAAAGCATTGCTTTAGCAATGTTTGTTTGTCGAGAATTCTAGTAAGCAGTACGAAAACTCTACCAAAACTGCGGATTAGACACAGTTCATGTGAGACCGGCGCGTGCACAAACTAGCCACGTGACACACCACCATTTGTCTGTGCCTCGCGTAAAACTTCAAAGGCTGCTGCTCCCCCGCCTGTCGCATCAGACTTCAAAGGAATGCGCTCCCACTCCAGCTATCTTTCTCTTCCTTCCTCTCCCGTCTTTTCTATAATCTTGTTTATATTGTATTTCCTTCTCACGCTCGACGGCAAACACCCCATCACCCTTTGTTTGTGGTGGCTGCCGCTGTGGCTGAGCACCTAGTTAAGACGCGTGCAGGTCTTGCATTGACTCAGCCTTTTATCCTTCTGAGGCCAATAACATGATGCAATTAATTTGGTTGTGAATCACCCTCTACCAGACATTAACCCCAAGGTAGCTCAGTGATTTCAGCGCTCGCTGCTGACATTTTGCCACTCATCTGCTGGTCAAGCATTCAAACGCTCCGAGGGCTAATCAAGTCTTTCTTACTTCAGAGGTCGAGTTACAGAGTACATTTAAACTGATTGATGGTGGCAGCATGTACCTCCCGTGCATACAGACAGAGAGGATCCTGTCATGCTACACTATGAAAAATGTTATTTTTGTGCGTTACAACTTTAAATAGCGCCGCCCACCATGCAGCTGTCGTCTCCATGTTGTGGGACGTGGCTGTCGAGGTTTGTGGCCCGAGCGCAGTCTACTTTTATGTCCGTCCGCTCCACGGTTTTCTCTAATTGCTGCCCTGCTTTCTAAAGAAAGCAGCGGCTTGTTTAGCTATCGGACCAGTAAGCCCGGAGAGGGCCGACACCCTGGAAAGTCTGCACAATGATCGCTCTGGATAATTCACGGCCTATATAATGGGGAGGTAATTAAGGCCGATGTGAAAAGGGGAGCCATATGTTTCCATGCATACCTCGAATGCAGGCAGTTTAAGCCGTTGCACTGCAGCAATTATCCCATTATTTGGTAATATTTAAAAAACGTAAACGTGCTATTTACTGTGCAACGGAGCTGCAATTTTCTAGGTTTCCTGGCAGCGGCTGGCACAGCTGTGTTCCTGTTAACATCTGACAGCGATACTTTAGCACACCAACTGCTTACAAAAACAAAATGTGCTTTCAAACGAAATTTGTCAATTTTGCAGAGTGGAAATGTTTTACCCAGTTTCAACAACACTAGCACCACAGGTACAACATGGGCAGCAGATGTGAAAGCCATGCTTACACAAAGGGAATGAGTAAAGCGAGCTACAGTTCCCCCCCACCCTGCGCGTGTGCGCACACACACACACGCACGCCCAAGCACGCACGCACGCATGCACGCACACACACGGTACAACAGACAGGCAGCATTAGCTTCTCTCTCATACACAGAACAGGTACAATGCAAGCTTCCTGTGTCATTAAATCTTCGAGTTATTGCGTCACATTACCTCAATTGGGGCACACAGTGTGATAGGGTCACAGAAAAAGTACAGTAATGCTGGAATGCAGAGAAGATATACAGTTAAGAGGAAAAAGTTCTGTTATCACTCAACATATCCAAAGTACTGTGTCTAGTATTGAGTCCAGTTCAGGAGGCTGGGTCTGGAGTGATACATTCAGTTCTGGTAATTACTTGCAGAGTGATGCGTCCAATTTTGCAGGGCTTCCCTTCATTGCGTCCATTTCTGGGGTCCTCTTTTGGAATGATGTGCTGAGATCTGGAAGTTTATGCTGCCAGATTGTGCTCAGTTCTGGTAGTTCCATATGGAGTGCTGTCCTCAATTCCCAAGAGCACGTCTGCAGTGAGTGTGTCAAGGGCTGGAAGGCCAACTGAACTTTTGTGTCCAGTTCTGAAGGCCTCAACTGACTTTTGTGACTAGTTATGGAGGCCTCACCTGGACCCCAGAGACCAGCTCTGGAGGTCTCCTCAAGAGTATTGTTTCCAGTTCTAGATGTCACCTCTTACATATTGGGTTCAAATTTGGAAGCATCAGCTAGAAAATGATTACAAGTTCAAGAAGTCGTATCTGATTGTTGTTGCCATTTTGGAGGCTTCCTCTAAAATATTGTATCTTGTTCTGGAGGCCACCCCAAAAGTATTGCCTCACACTGCCGCACGCCACACTGCCGCACGCCACACACTGCCGCACGCTGCTGCACGCCACACACTGCTGCACGCCACACACTGCTGCACGCCACACACTGCTGCAAGCCTCACACTGCTGCAAGCCTCACACTGCTGCACGCCTCACACTGCTGCACGCCTCACACTGCTGCACGCCTCACACTGCTGCACGCCTCACACTGCTGCACGCCTCACACTGCTGCACGCCTCACACTGCTGCACGCCTCACACTGCTGCACGCCTCACACTGCTGCACGCCTCACACTGCTGCACGCCTCACACTGCTGCACGCCTCACAACACCACCACATCACTCTGGGGCACCACTACATCACTGAGGGCACACCTACATCACTGAGGGCACCACTACATCACTGAGGGCACCGCCACATCACTGAGGGAACCGCCACATCACTGAGGGCACCGCCACATCACTGAGGGCACCGCCACATCACTGAGGGCACCGCCACATCACTCTGGGACACCGCCACATCACTCTGGGGCACCGCCACATCACTCTGGGGCACCGCCACATCACTCTGGGGCACCGCCACATCACTCTGGGGCACCGCCACATCACTGTGGGGCACCGCCACATCACTGTGGGGCACCGCCACATCACTCTGGGGCACCGCCACATCACTCTGGGGCACCGCCACATCACTCTGGGTCACCGCCACATCACTCTGGGTCACCGCCACATCACTCTGGGTCACCGCCACATCACTCTGGGTCACCGCCACATCACTCTGGGTCACCGCCACATCACTCTGGGTCACCGCCACATCACTCTGGGTCACCGCCACATCACTCTGGGGCACCGCCACATCACTCTGGGGCACCGCCACATCACTCTGGGGCACCACCACATCACTCTGGGGCACCACCACATCACTCTGGGGCACCACCACATCACTCTGGGGCACCACTACATCACTGAGGGCACCGCTACATCACTAGGGGCACCGCTACATCACTGAGGGCACCGCCACATCACTCTGGGTCACCGCCACATCACTCTGGGGCACCGCCACATCACTCTGGGGCACCGCCACATCACTGAGGGCACCGCTACATCACTCTGGGGCACCGCTACATCACTCTGGGGCACCGCTACATCACTCTGGGGCACCACCACATCACTCTGGGGCACCACCACATCACTCTGGGGCACCACCACATCACTCTGGGGCACCGCTACATCACTGAGGGCACCGCTACATCACTAGGGGCACCGCTACATCACTGAGGGCACCGCTACATCACTGAGGGCACCGCTACATCACTGAGGGCACCGCTACATCACTGAGGGCACCGCTACATCACTGAGGGCACCGCTACATCACTGAGGGCACCGCTACATCACTGAGGGCACCGCCACATCACTGAGGGCACCGCCACATCACTCTGGGGCACCACCACCTCACTCTGGGGCACCACCACCTCACTCTGGGACACCACCACCTCACTCTGGGGCACCACCACCTCACTCTGGGGCACCACCACCTCACTCTGGGGCACCACCACCTCACTCTGGGGCACCACCACCTCACTCTGGGGCACCACCACCTCACTCTGGGGCACCACCACATCACTCTGGGGCACCACTCAGGGGCACCGCTACATCACTGAGGGCACCGCTACATCACTGAGGGCACCGCTACATCACTGAGGGCACCGCTACATCACTGGGGGCACCGCCACATCACTCTGGGGCACCGCCACATCACTCTGGGGCACCGCCACATCACTCTGGGGCACCGCCACATCACTCTGGGGCACCGCCACATCACTCTGGGGCACCGCCACATCACTCTGGGGCACCGCCACATCACTCTGGGGCACCGCCACATCACTCTGGGGCACCGCCACATCACTCTGGGGTACCACTCTGGGGCACCACTACATCACTGAGGGCACCGCCACATCACTGAGGGCACCGCCACATCACTGAGGGCACCGCCACATCACTGAGGGCACCGCCACATCACTGAGGGCACCGCCACATCACTGAGGGCACCGCCACATCACTCTGGGACACCACCACATCACTCTGGGACACCACCACATAACACTGGGGCACCGCCACATAACTCTGGGGCACCGCCACATCACTCTGGGGCACCGCCACATCACTCTGGGGCACCGCCACATCACTCTGGGGCACCACCACATCACTCTGGGACACCACCACCTCACTCTGGGGCACCACCACCTCACTCTGGGGCACCACCACCTCACTCTGGGGCACCACCACCTCACTCTGGGGCACCACCACCTCACTCTGGGGCACCACCACATCACTCTGGGGCACCACTCAGGGGCACCACTACATCACTGAGGGCACCGCTACATCACTGAGGGCACCGCTACATCACTGAGGGCACCGCCACATCACTGGGGGCACCGCCACATCACTCTGGGGCACCGCCACATCACTCTGGGGCACCGCCACATCACTCTGGGGCACCGCCACATCACTCTGGGGCACCGCCACATCACTCTGGGGCACCGCCACATCACTCTGGGGCACCGTCACATCACTCTGGGGCACCGCCACATCACTCTGGGGCACCGCCACATCACTCTGGGGCACCGCCACATCACTCTGGGGCACCGCCACATCACTCTGGGGCACCGCCACATCACTCTGGGGTACCACTCTGGGGCACCACTACATCACTGAGGGCACCGCCACATCACTGAGGGCACCGCCACATCACTGAGGGCACCGCCACATCACTGAGGGCACCGCCACATCACTGAGGGCACCGCCACATCACTGAGGGCACCGCCACATCACTGAGGGCACCGCCACATCACTGAGGGCACCGCCACATCACTGAGGGCACCGCCACATCACTGAGGGCACCGCCACATCACTGAGGGCACCGCCACATCACTCTGGGGCACCGCCACATAACACTGGGGCACCGCCACATAACTCTGGGGCACCGCCACATAACTCTGGGGCACCGCCACATCCCTCGGGGACACCACTACATCCCTCGGGGACACCACCACACCACTCGGGGACACCACCACACCACTCGGGGACACCACCACACCACTCGGGGACACCACCACACCACTCGGGGACACCACCACACCACTCGGGGACACCACCACACCACTCGGGGACACCACCACACCACTCGGGGACACCACCACACCACTCGGGGACACCACCACACCACTCAGCCCAACCACATCATCACTCAGCTCAACCACATCATCACTCAGCTCAACCACATCATCACTCAGCACCACAACAGCACTGTCCTTGCTTGCTACCTACAAGGATTGCCATAGCCAATAGGACTTGCATTAGGAAAGTGTAAGCTATTGGCTTTGTGAATAACAATGCTATTCATTTATATATTTTCACAGCCAACACATATTTAAAAAAATTGTCATTTACAATACCAATAGCTCACACTTTCCTAATGCGAGACCTATTGCATTGCAAATGCTTGTTGGGATTTAGTGTAAATATGCTCATCCTTTGAGATACTGTCAATGACATTTAAAAAAGAAACAACCCTGGCTAGATAGTGTTAGTCTTTGTGTATCAGGGCTATTAAGATCCATTGACTGGTCCCCAAATTGTAGTTTTAAATTTGTAATAAACCTGATTAGTCCGCGGGCCTGCCGGGCCCAGACCCATGCTATAGGTTTGAGTACCTGCTACAATCTTGATGGCTGATTGAATGTAAACTGGAAAACTCTGTGACGTTTGTGAACTTCAGCCCTGTCGTGGTGATCCACAGATGGAGGTTCACGGACGATTGTCACCATATTGGTGATCGTGAGTGCTATGTGCTCAACGGGAAGCGAACAAAAGCGCAAGAAGAAAAATAAATCACCCAAAAAAAGTTTATCAAGGGAGATTATGGTAAAAGCCTCTGAAATGTTCCGGTTTTCGTTCAGTGCACTACTAGAACCATAACCCACCGAGCTGCTTGGGCTCCAGGGTGCCCGGCTGGCCCAGGATTCTGCTGGGGGTGGGCAAAGGCTGCTCACACTCTTCGGGCCAGAGGTACTGGGCTCCGTGCCATGGCCAAAGGGCAATCTATGCCTGGTGTTCAGTGTCCTTGCCATGCACGCTCTGGGCACTGCTTCAACTGCGTTGTTATAAAACCAAAGTAACTGACTGTAAACACTTTGTTAAAGGCGTTATGACCACAAAAACCAAACTTTAGTTCGCACGACTTGATGGGTACGACCAAAACCACTGAGGTTTTCTAGAACATTGTTTTTAAACCACACGTTAGTTTGTGATTTCGATGCCACCTCTAGCTCTCGTTAAAACACATTTCACAGAAAACACAGATCGGCGGACTTGTCCCAGTGTGGAAAGAGACCCCACCCCCTGCGTAAGTTATGAGCGAGGAGGCAGGAACACCTGGCTCACACAATGCCAGAGGTCCCTATCTGCCGTCATTATCGGTTTCTTTGTCGCCTTGTGTCTGTGATAAGTGATAGCGGCCCTTATCCCCCGCCATGAGCACTTATCTGCGCGTGTGTGTGTGTTGATATAAGGTGTTATCGTGGCACAAGCACACACCGTCCTGGTGACGCAGTGATGTCTATTGTGTCGCAGCGGGCACCAGATGCCCCTATCTGCCTCCAACCCCTGTCTGTCTCCAACCCCTGTCTGTCTGTCTCCGCCGACAGAATGTCGCCCCGTTGTCGGCTCTGTCGCTAAGGAGCGGCTGGACGCCCTGCGGGGAGGGACATCCCATGCGGGAACTCTTGAAACGCGGCAGAGTTCACATGACGTCATGTCCTGTCACCCACGTGACGCGCACACAGAACACTTCCGGTGGTGGGGAGAGTAACCACCGAGTGTAGGGACTAGACAAACCGGGCTTCTAAAGGTCCACTTTCCTGGTCCTTGTCCCCGGTCTTGGACAGCAGGACATCCTCAGGGGCGGATCTTGGCCCGTGAGGTTTGGGAGAGATGTACGCCTCAGCTTTCCCAACAATCACATCGGTCTAAATATATTACATAACAAGGGGGCAAGAGGAAGGCTTAAGGAGCAGTGGAAAGGGAGAGGAGTGCTGATTGTGAGGGGTCCTTAACACGTATTGCTCAGTAAAATAACCATGTAAAGCCTTTTAAGCAGAGACGAGACGGTGTGTCTGTTTCTGTCTTTGTATATGTAAAAATCCCCCGTGAAATCCGGCAAACACCTCAACATACCCCTAAGGAATGCACCTATACACAACTGTTGACTACAGAATACATTTCAGTGGGGGTGTAACACCCCAATTGTGTATGGCCGACTGGGTAATGATGCTAACCGAGTTTCAGTTGAAGCCGGGTCTACAGAGGGTGTTTTAATGCAGAATGTAGCACTATTCAAAGGGGGATCATGCTTTTTTCCCCCACAATCCTTGGGGGCTAATGGACAACCTAAAACACATGCACAGCGCCAGCTGTCGGGCTTTGTCCTACACCCCCCCAAAGCCTGGAACAACCTGCTGCTAAATATCCATAGCTGCCTCTTTTACCCTGGAGTTCCCCGAAGCGGAAGACCTAGCTCTTCGAATGGAGCCACTCGTCAGCCCTATGCCAGGCGTTAGTGCCAGGATGCCTTCCTGGATGAACGTTCGCTTTACAAATCAACTAACAACGTTAACCCCTTCGGCGCTGATGACGAGCTCAGCTCATCATCAGTTGCGCCGCTCGCACTCGTCATCTAACGCAGCTTTTTGAAAAAAGCCGCGTAGCGCGAAAATCGCCGCAGCGCGCATGCGGTTAAAGGAGAGATTAAAGTTGAAGCGGTCTAGCCAGTACTTGGCCTGCCATGAAAGGTTGGTCTCCAGTCCCACGCCTCCTTGACACTTCTGGTAGCTAGGTCGAGTAGTCAGGCCTAACTTATAGGATGTAGAATGAAGTTTGATTCTAGGTACACTACACAACAATTATCAAAGTTTCAATAACTGTGGATTGTTTGTGTCAGAACTGTTCTTTTGTATAACACAAGACTTTTTAATAATGCTGCAAAAACATTGCATTTTTAATTATATTGATCAATTTCAAACCAGCTTTGGCGAAAAAAGGCCTTTAAAAATCTATCTTTCAGGGTGCCAGTTTTTATGCAAATTACTCAAAGGAATAACATGTCTTAAGGGAGGTTCTAAAGTCTGGCTTTTCCCTTCAACATGGAAATTCCGTATGTGACTTTGGTTGTGATCAACTTGAAAATCTCTGAACGAACGTTCACCATATTGTGGTAAATAAATAAATAATACCCTATTTTTGACTAGACATATATCATAACAGATAGCTCAATAAATAAGAGTCAAGATTCGAGGTAGTAGGAGTTTTTGCAGGTTTAATACAGCATAAGGACAGGAACAGGACGACCTGCATAGGAATAGGATGGCAGGGCCCAGCAGCTGCTGGGGCTGGATCTGGGATGAGCGCGCTGACTTTTAATAACAATACATGAGCATATATACATAACGCAAACACATAGCATTACATTGCAGTAGGCGTAGCAGTGGGTGGAGCAGAAGGTGTGACGCGTAGCAGTCGCGAAAGATAAGGGTAAAAAGAGGTGTAACAGGGCGTATACATAGACATGTGATGCAAACGTAACAGAATATGTCATGAATGGGGCGGAAACCATGGAGGGGGCTACCTGAGGAGCCGGGACCTCTAACCTGATGGTGCGCGCAAACTGGCAATGACGTATCACTAGGAGAAGCTGGGGGCTATGAACTCTGTGCTAGAAGCAGAGACTGAAGTCTGGAGGGTCGGAGCGACATGTACCTAAACCCTATCTAGTATCTGATGTTTAGGGAACATGTTGATATAAACTAAAAGTCAGGAGGGGAAAGGCTAACTTGGTTCTAAGACTGGACCATGCATTATTCTACATGTAGTGCGTGATGAAGAATATGAAATGACCATTAAATGCAGTATTTCTCTAACGTGGAGACGTGAAGGCTAGACAATGACGGAAACTATTGATGCAGTTCAGTAGCTTAGGAATGCAGAGAAGGAGGACTGAACTGATAACTGGAACTATAACATACTTTTGGCAGACTCAGAGGCAGAGCCAGGCTGGACCGGGCACTGCGAGGCAGGAAGTAAGTGAAGGGTCGAGGATACAGGTGGGGGCTGTATCCCTCCTCAGCGAGGCTTCAGGAGACAGGAGCTGAATCTAGTGTCCAGGCCCTTTTGAGGCCTAGAAACGGGGACTTTATAATGGAATAACGTGCACACTGAGAAACGTGGCAACGTAGCTTTACATAGGCCTGATATTCGTAGTATTCACGAGGACTGGAAACTGGCATACTAGAGGTGGACACAACTGTAATTGCGTCATTAATCGGACATGGGGAGTACATATGCATATTTAATCATGCACACATAACATATGATGGACGACACGTAGGGACACAGAACATGGCAAAATTTACTTTTCCACATTCCCTCCTTGTCACTACGTTTCCATCAGGAAACATCAATATTCATGATACCATCTATCATTTCATACAGTATCATTTGCTCATCTCGAATTCTCTTAGAACGGGTTTTAGAACGAGACTTGGGACTAGGAGTTATACTAGGAATACAGGATGTAGCACACATGCCGCAAATCGCAGGGCCACATTGTATACAGAGGCAGCAGCTGAATATGATCGCTACTGCTATACCTAGAAAGGACAAGACTTTCCATCCCCATGCGGAAATTATATTCCAGAACCAACCGGACCATGTCCAGGTGCCTGGATCTTGGTGTATCAGATGGGCAATTTTATGGAGTCTGGTTATAGCTGAATAAACAGACGGCGCGTTATTTGGAATGAAAATGCAGCAACTAGATCCGATGACTCTACAGGCCCCGCCCCTATCGGCCAGTATGACGTCAAGGACGAGACGATTCTGTAAAACGACAAATCTCATAGCAGATTGCTCTTCAGTTAAGTTACCTAGAGCAGAGGCAGTCTCATTTATTACAGCTTCAAGGGTTCTGGTTAATCTACGGATTAACTTACTATTCTGGACAGGGCCTATAAAGAAAAAGAAACCTTTATTGAAATCGGTATATTGTTCTAGAGTAGTTTCAGTATAATCGACAATTGGGGACTCCCTTCTATGTCTAATGTGTACTAGATGTGTGTTTCTATGATAATCAGGTGGGGCTAGGAAAACTGGTGGCAGTAGGAAGGCAATGTAACAGGTTCCCTCAAAATCGAGGGGCAGACGAACATATGCGGTCTGACCACAAATAAAATATGAATGACGTGAAGCTTTGAAAATAGATTTCCCACTGTCACTATACTTGACAACAGTAGTACAATCACTATGTCCTACATGTACGGAACCATTATTTCGGACACATAATTCGCCTTTGACTGGTAGTACTGAAATAGCAGGTAAGTCTGGAGTAGTATCAGACTGAACATTCAGGACCATGAAATTCGACGAATAATTACCTAAATTATACACTTCATTTTCTAGATCTAACCCGGTTCTGTGGGGAAGACCTTGCTTGTCTGGGAAACATGTACTGTTAAGAAAAGACATATCTGTTGAGGATGACGTTAACGTGGACCATGCTCCACACGAACCATTATGTGAAAAAGGATAAGGAAAGAGTGGCAGAACTCCCTTCGGTGTCTGAAAAGGGGGGAGTCGACCACACACCCAACAATTAGTGGCATTGCTGGTCTGGTGTGAGTAATGTAACATGCGGATAAATGAGTTATTACGCATAGCGAGGCGGTAGGACAGTTCATGAGGGGGCAGATCACTAAACGTGTGCTCTACTGTAGCATTAGCAGATTTATTTACATGTGAAACTGGGAAACATAGGTAAAATGCATAACTGGTGCAGGAAATCATAAGGCTGGAAAACAATATGAAACATAGAAAAACGATACATCGGATTGAGTTTTGACTAACTCTCTCACTATGGGGGTCTATTTTATACATGTCAGAAACAGTCTAACCGTTTCACCTAGGGGAGGACTTAGACAATCAAACTGGCTGACTTAATTTACTAGACCGTAGTTTCTGTTTATACTCCTGCTGTGGAGTTTTCTCTAACAGGGGAGGGGTTGTAACAATGTCATTTGCGGGACAGTCCTTGAGAACAATGCCTTGGCAATTCTTTAAATCCTGGGAAATGTTCTTGGAGACCGGTTTCAGTCCTTTAAAAAGTTTAACATGAGAAAGGTGCACCCAGCCTCGGCGTCCTTCCAACTTCACGGCTGTACGGGTGGTGAGGAGGACCTGTCTGGGCTCTTTCCAACGAGGCTCCAGCGGACTTGATCTGTCAAAGTTGCGGACCATCACCATGGATCCTGGAACGATTTCATGCGGTGCCACCTCGGTATTGTCTGGAAATGCGGCGGCAACCTGTGAACGACATGAGTTGAGGGCAGACATCAAGGAAGCTAGGTAATCTGTCAGCATATTACTTGAAACATCGGTAATACTTCGGGGTCTAGGAGTACCCCACATGTTAGGGGGGCGGCCGAATACAACCTCATACGGGGACAGACCTGATCTGGAATGTGCGACCATGCGCATATAAAATAAAGCGACTGGCAGAGCTACTAGCCAGTCCACACCTTTCTCTTTACACACTTTTGCAATTCGGATTTTCAGGGTCTGGTTATGTCTCTCAACGAGACCGGCTGCTTCAGGATGGCGTACACAATGGAACTTCCACTGGTACCCTAACAAAAGGGAAACGTGCTTCATTAACTCTGAGGAGAATGGCTGGCCGTTATCAGAATATACGACTCTAGGGAGTCCATAACGGGGGAAGAACTCACGAACCAACTGCTTGGCAGTGGTCGCGGCTGTGTAATCTGGGACTGGATATGCTTCTGTCCACCTGGACAAAGCGCATACAACTACAAGGACATACTTGAAACCTCGACATCGCTCCATCTGAATATAATCCATCTGGAGGACTTCAAAAGGGTGGTCAGGGGGCTGGAATCCACCTTGTTCCACCGGGACACTTTTACCTGGATTGAACTGACAACATATCATACAGGTACGGACTTTCTGCTTGGCTGCAGCTCGTAAATGCTTGTTGAACCAAATGTTCTGGATACTGTCTAACATAGCTTTTTCTCCTAAATGTGCTGGACTATGTGCGGTATTAATAATGACTTGAACCATAGAGTCGGGGAGAAACCATGTGGCTCTACCCTTCGTTAACCATCCTTGATCTGTCTGGACCCCTCCTTGTTCGGACCATTTCTTGATTTCATCGGGAGTAGCATGTAACTGGATATTGTTGAAAATTAGTACGTTTTGGTGAACATTATCTGCGCCATCTTGCCTCTCCCCCTGATGCCACACTTTTGTCGTGCGCGCCCGCCATTTTGTTAGATGCCCCGATCAGAACGAACCCTTTTGCATGCCGCTGGCCCCTGACATAGCCTTTCGCCTTCACTAAGCCTGCACGCTGACCGCCCCCTGCTTGCACCTGCCTTGAGTCATAAACCCCTCTTCGGCGCTGCTCTGCCCCAGGCCCCCATCCTGTTCCCAGCGCGACACCTCCCTGCTTCCCTTTCATGATCTCCGGCCCTTAGATGCAAACCCCTTTTCCCCGTGTGCCCGTTTTGTCTTCCCCGTTCCCAGGCCGACACCCAGCTCTGCCGATACCATTCCTTGCCCCTCCCCATACAATAGAAAGCTTCCCCCATCAAAGGATCCCCGGGTTGATCAAAGCCCCCACTCCATGAGATCCGATCAAACCCCCCACATTCCGTGAATCGGCGGAATATCCAGCTGCGTGATACTCACCACCTGTTATGACTAGGGTGGGGACTTCAACTGTAAATGTGTGTGGGAACGGGCCCCAAAGGGGGATTCCGGGAATGTCTTTCCGTATATCAAAGCTTTGTCACATGTATGTAAACTGTAATAAAAGTCATAAACTTGTGTATAAGAGGCCAGGCCTCAGGGATGCAGTTAGAGCACCTCAGAACGATACCTTCTGTCCGTTTCGTTGTGTTCTCCTCCGGAGAGAATAAAAAAAACCTTGTTTCCTGCTTTCCAGTCTCCAGCGCCTGCCTCTTCATTTGATTAAATAACTAGAGGGTCACAGAGGCAATACCGCCGGGCAAATATCGATTGTCCCCGACCCGCCTCAGGTTTTTACAATTGGCGTCCCAAGCGTGGGGCCCATCAGCGACTCGTGGATCCAGTGGGAGAGGTCCCGACGACAGAGTGAACGACTGCAACGATCGGGAGAGCTCTTGCCCAATAGACCCTCGTCTGGCAGCCGATCATCCGAACTTCACTAGTTCCGAACAGACCTCTCTCGAGTGATCTACGGTCCTGACTGGGGACCATCAGGAGTGCCGTGAGAAATACGAGAAAAAGAGGACGATCGGGCGCTGGATTCGGAAGACAAGAAACTGTCCACATGGTCCGGGTAAGGTCGTGTAATCACGACAAGTTGCGAAATAATTGCTTGATTGCTTGATTGTTCAAAAATACTAGTATTGCTCTTTTTATTTTATTTGGAGATTCACTGTCTACAAACGGAGAAACAACGGGCTCTCTCTCTTTGCAAGCAGTGGAGGATAGGTAGGGCAGCAACCGTGCTTATTTTTTCTCCCCCACTCAATAATTGCTTGAAACTGAACTGTTGTTCGCAAAACTATTGTTTCCTGGAGATTCCCTGTCTGCAAACAGGGAAGAGACCACCCTTTTTGCAGATAGTGAAAAGGGTAGGTAACGCAGATCTTTGCGGACCTACTCATTCTCCCCATCGTTATTTATTGGTCGTTTGGTTTTTATCATTTTTTTTTGATCCATGAGGTATTCACTGCCTGCAAACAACGTCGAATAGAAATATTCTGTACGGTCTTTGCACCTAGTGATAAGATAGGCAGTGCTGACTTTTTAGTCCCTCGTTACGAGCCGTCATGTCTGTCTTCTCCCCACTGATAAATAGCCTGTTTAGCCCGGACCGCGTATTAGAGGTGGACCATATAGCTCCACTAGAAGGCACCCCTAATAAGGACATGTTCATAAACTATGGATTAGTCACCATAGCCTATAATAAATTGTGGCACAGGTATACCGAAGAGAGTCAAGACAAACAGTGGCCACTGACCGGGTCCTTTGACCTTGATAAAATAGAAACGTTAGAAATAGCCCTTCGAAATAATAAAACAACGCCAATTATGCTCGACAGTCTCGGTATGTGGCGCAGAGAGGCTACGAAACGACAGAGAAAAGACGAGGACAAACCAAGTAGAGAAATATACCGACAGGACAACCCCAGGACACCGCTACCCACAACTTATCCCCCGACACTGTGCAAAAGACGACTAGACTTAGGGCCAGACCAATGCGCTTTCTGTAGGTATGTCGGACACTGGAAAGCCCAATGCCCGACTCTACTGAGCGTGAGTAAAGGCAAAGGGCCGACAGGAACGACAGACCGGCAGTACGGGAAAAAGCGCGAGACAAAGAAGAACCCGACTTACATAGACAGACCAGACAGAACCACCACGTTTGATTATGCCCGATGGCACAGATTTCGCCAGGAAAATCTCAGCGGCATGCTCAAGTTCTCCTAGGTCGGGCAACGTCAAGACAGGAACCCAGCCTCGTTTCAAATTCACAGACGGAAAGAGATAATTATGACCAATAACTGTTTTATATTCGTCTTGGGTCTTTGTATGTCGTACTTGTACTGTCCCCCGTCTGAGTTTGTGTGTATGTAATGTACAAATCTGCGTCATCCCTCTACACGTGTTTCCGTGTTACTCAACCTCTGTTAGCAGAAACTTAGCATAAAAGCAACCTTGAAAGAAAGAAATGGTAAAACAAAATCCGTAGACCATTAGTGAACTTGAACTTTTAATTTAGCACAACAAACAAGGAATAATAACGGTAAAACTGTAGAAAAATGAAAGTCAAACAGAACATTCGCCCCCCCCCATTCTGGAACCTTCCAAAGTTGGGCAGGGTTACGGCTACGCCCAACCAACGGCAACCCATATAAGGCGGGCCCGGCCGCCAACTCTTGGTCAGGAAATCTTAACGTATGGGGGAGCCGGAGGAGAGGCAGGAGCCAGCAGCCCGGGCTGTTGTAGGTAGTCCCGCCACATGTCCAGAGGAGAACGAGGCACCTTTTTTTCCTTTTCTCTTCCGTAACAGCCGCAGCAGCTCTGGACGGCGGGATGTCCTGCACGTACCTCCACAACAATTTGTCCAAGTTGGGCTGGGAGGGAGAGGCGACGCGGACGAGCCTCTCCCACCTCCACCGGTAGGAGGTTTCCCAGCCCCCGGCCCGACGCCGAACACCCCCAGTCAGGCGATGGTGCCCATACTTCCACAGCACCGGACACACCATGGTGGCACCCCAGTACTTGCGCAGCACCGAACGTGCAATGGTGGCCATACTCCCACAGCACCGAGCACAGGTCTTGGGGAACACCGGATGTGGAGAAACCTTCATGCGGGGCGATGAAAAGGAGCGGCCTGGAGTGCACCGGGAGAAGGAGACGATGCGAACCAGTCTCCCTCGCCCCCCCAGGCGGGGGCATCACAGCTGCACCCCAGCCGAACGTCCCGCTTTCACAAAACAGAGACCTCTTCCTTTCACTCCGAAGGATCTCTCCCACTCTTGCAAACTCGACGAGAGTGGCCCCTGCAAGGCCTCAAAATGGCGTCTGGGTCCGCTGGAAGGCGGGCCCCGGCCACTAGAGTAACTTTGACCAGCAACATAACTCGAACATTTGCCCCCTGGAGCACGAGCCCCCATCTCCGACAGCGTCTCCGCAGCCTTGAAGATCCTACAAAGGTCCCCGGCGGAACCTTCGGCCTTTGCAGGTTTCCGGTAAGGGACGGCTGCCTTGTTCGCCAACGAAACAAACATGACATTGCCACTCCTTCTGTTAGCATGAATTCTAGAACTGCCGAAAAGGACTCTGGTCCAAACTGCCAGTAAATGGGAAACATTTCCCCTGATGCTGCTTCCGGACTGAGCCGGCCCCGCCCAAAATGGCGCTGGTATCAATCGGAACTTACGAACACCTCGTGGTGTTCCTTCGCACTAATATAAACTTAATGTTCTGAGATTTTATATGATCCTTTGTACACTTGGCTAGAAAAGACAAGGAGAACTCACTCGACGAACAGTATGAAAGGATCCCCGTTACAAATGTTGATTACAAATGTACAAATGTATTATATTTTTTATAACTGATGTAAACCTCATTTACGACGTACACGTACGGTATGCATATAGGAAATCTGATTACAACCATTATGATTATGCTTCTGAATTATGAAAATGAATGCCCCCGAACCCCCAGCCAATTAATAGATGTTTTAGTTTCTTACAAATGAATGAGTAAAACTTTCCGATGTTTTTATTGCTGCAAACGACACCCCCCACTGTACGCACTTTAGCCATTGCCACGACCGGCCAAATACGACCGCACCCTCATAATCCACATGCTGAAATGATTTTGCAAAATAAAATTTTTGAAACTATGAACGGGTATTGCATGCTTTATTTTAAAAATGTGGGATCGGTGGGAAAGTTCTTTTCTGTGCACCCTACTCTGCTCTCTCTTTAAGGTTAAAAGAAGATGGTTGCCCAGCCCTGGAGGACGGATCGGATCGACAACACGACACTCCGCCTTCAAAGTACGCGACTGACTCATGAACTCTCGCGTAGAGGAAGACCTTGACTTCCAAGGATGGGTAAAACGAACGGTGTAAATGGGGGAATGTAAAAGAAGGGTGAAATGAAATAATGTAAATGTGATAAAGTACAACGTTCCAAAGTATCGGGGAACGGAGCTGACCCAAGAACCGAAGAACCTTAGAACGCCACAGCGTTGAAAGAGGTTTAAGGACCCCGATAGTGAGATACATCCTTTGACTAGATACCTCGCACTAGGCACCTCTGGTTTCCTTTTTACGTTTCCCCGCACACGACCTATATGAACACACTACCCCCCCCCCCTCGACTCCAGAAACCATATCCCCGGGGACCCTGCCCCAAGGAGGAAAGACGAGTAAGAGGTAAGTAAAGGACTTATGAATCCATGTATTTGAATGCGCGCGAATGCTGTCTCCCCCACCCCCCCCTTTTTTTCCTCCCTCTGCAGGTTACATCAGAGATTACAGCCAAGGTGTGGCGAAGATCTGAAGCCTTGCCATGTCTAATACACGAAGCGGACTAGCGCCGCAAGGTGGTGTCTAAGCACGCCTGCAAACTACTCACGTATTGAACAAATCCGAAAAATTAGCACAACCTGATAAAAAGTGATCACCCTTAAACCAGACCGGACGAATGAACCCATGTCACGTATGATGCGAAACTATGAGGGAATGTGTGTGTGTGACTGAGGCGTCGACCCAACTGGTCGAAGGACCGAGAATGCGAGAAGTGCGACAAAATGGTACCTCCTTTCTTCTTTCCCTTTTTTCTCAAAGCACGTCCCCTCTACCCTGTCTAATGCTCAAACTGCATGATTACAAGATTCTAACGCAGACCCGTGAATGCCCTTTACTGTGTAATGCACTAAATAGCCTTTCTTGAATACACTGCCACCCTCTCTGTTGCACGTGTACTATTTAGCCTGCCGTTGCTCTCTCTCTCTCTCTCTCTCTCTCTCTCTCTCTCTCTCTCTCTCTCTCTCTCTCTCTCTCTCTCTCTCTCTCTCTCTCTCTCTCTCTCTCTCTCTCTCTCTCTCTCTCTCTCTCTCTCTCTCTCTCTCTCTCTCTCTCTCTCTCTCTCTCTCTCCCTCTATTTTTGCACTCCCACTCTTCCGAGTGGTTAGCCCCGAAATTGGCAGACCGCCACCCCTAGCACACCACCTAATTGGCTTCAAATACCGTCAGTATTTGCACAAAAACTTGTCTTTAATACAATCACCCTGAGGCCGCGTCGTTACCTCTCCTTTTCCGCTAGAAGTCAATGAACCCAGGTTGGGCCGTAAGGGAAAGGACAGGTAAGACGACAGAAGTTCCCTAATCTGGCCCGAAATAAGGGAACTACATGTCGACGGCTCCTATGGTATAAAACAAGGACCTCAGAATACGCGACCCTCCCCTCCCCGAATTATCGCAATACCCAAACCGGAAAAATGATCACCCCTGTTACCTCCCCTGTATCAGCCGCCCAAAACTGGAATTATGAAACTACCCCCCATTTCCAGTTGTGAGAGATGGGTCGATTTGTGCCCTTACCACAAGTTTCCTATGTCCCTGGTTGTTTCCCATAAAACCCCTGTCCTTCCTAATTAAGTAATCGGGCTGTAAAAGGTTACGTAGGACCCAGAATGATGTTTTACAAGGTTAACAGACTAGTCCAAGGTAAAGAAATCATCAAAATGAACCCCGTAGTAGTTGAAAAGCAGGATGCATCGATAGAAAGGAAATGTTCAGCCATGTTCGTCTCTCAGCAAAATACCTGTGTAGTAACTAATTGTAAAGGAAAGTCATAGTAAATCCAACAAACCCGTCACCGGTCATTCATATGCCAGTTGTGAACACTAAATAACGGGCATTTTTCATTCTTTGCCTGGAGCTGGGAGAGAAATAGACTTTTTTGCATCTGCAAATTCTCTAAAGACTGTCTTTTTCAAACTTGTTTAAGGGTACTGCTGTTGGAGGAGAGAAGGACCGGATGTGGGAGCACGAGGCCTGACTGCAGACTAAGGAACACCTGCGACATTAGCCAAGGCGAGACCACGACAGAAAAGAGCTGCGGGACGAGGCACTGTTTTCGACAACATGAGAAGAAAGGGTCGACCTGATGCCCCTGCTCGATGTCCAGTATCTGTCGACAAGTCCCCGCTCTCTGAATTCGGTCACACGCTCGCCTATTGGAAGTCTCTCGTTCCCCTAGTTTGTTCCTAATTTGGCCTTGCTCCATCCCCCTTTTCCTCTGACCTACCCTATGGACTGTTTTGAACGCTCTTCTTCCACCTGAACTTTCTGACAACCACCTCAAAGGACCTTTCCGACCAGAAACGCGAGGAAAGGGTCGTGCCCTGCAACGCAGAACTTAGAACAGAGCTGGACCTGTAGCTCCACCGCCGGTGCTCAACAGCGCCAACGAAAGGCAACAAAGAACAATGAGAACTCGAACATTTGACATCCTCAATCGCCGTTTCTGCTAGACCTCATTTCTCTCCCAGCCGCCATTGTATTGATCATGCTTCAATCCGAACCTGATATATATGTAATAACCTGCCAGTATGAAATATGCTTGCTGCTCTCGCTACAGAATCGTTTTTGTATTACATTCCTATGACTTTCCTGCTGAACAAGTTTATCAAAGTCTATCAAATAGGCCCACCTCCTAAAAACTAGAAATGTTAAAATGTATTGTTTACAACTCTTTTTTCATCTAGGGTTCCTACCGTTTCCTTTCTCATGCCCACCACAATAGAACCGAGTAGAAAATGAACCAGCAAGATGTCTTGAATATGTTAAAGGGAGGACTGTTGAAAATTAGTACGTTTTGGTGAACATTATCTGCGCCATCTTGCCTCTCCCCCTGATGCCACACTTTTGTCGTGCGCGCCCGCCATTTTGTTAGATGCCCCGATCAGAACGAACCCTTTTGCATGCCGCTGGCCCCTGACATAGCCTTTCGCCTTCACTAAGCCTGCACGCTGACCGCCCCCTGCTTGCACCTGCCTTGAGTCATAAACCCCTCTTCGGCGCTGCTCTGCCCCAGGCCCCCATCCTGTTCCCAGCGCGACACCTCCCTGCTTCCCTTTCATGATCTCCGGCCCTTAGATGCAAACCCCTTTTCCCCGTGTGCCCGTTTTGTCTTCCCCGTTCCCAGGCCGACACCCAGCTCTGCCGATACCATTCCTTGCCCCTCCCCATACAATAGAAAGCTTCCCCCATCAAAGGATCCCCGGGTTGATCAAAGCCCCCACTCCATGAGATCCGATCAAACCCCCCACATTCCGTGAATCGGCGGAATATCCAGCTGCGTGATACTCACCACCTGTTATGACTAGGGTGGGGACTTCAACTGTAAATGTGTGTGGGAACGGGCCCCAAAGGGGGATTCCGGGAATGTCTTTCCGTATATCAAAGCTTTGTCACATGTATGTAAACTGTAATAAAAGTCATAAACTTGTGTATAAGAGGCCAGGCCTCAGGGATGCAGTTAGAGCACCTCAGAACGATACCTTCTGTCCGTTTCGTTGTGTTCTCCTCCGGAGAGAATAAAAAAAACCTTGTTTCCTGCTTTCCAGTCTCCAGCGCCTGCCTCTTCATTTGATTAAATAACTAGAGGGTCACAGAGGCAATACCGCCGGGCAAATATCGATTGTCCCCGACCCGCCTCAGGTTTTTACAATATCTATGACATCTTGAGTAGGGTCCTTAACTGTCATACATGTAATCGGATCTGGAGTATGTGTCTGTGTCGGATTAACTTGAATGTCTGGAGTCTGTGCTGTAAGCTTGGCTGTGCGATCTGCTAGATCGTTACCCTGGGAAATAATGTCAGTGACTTTCGTGTGTGCTTTGCACTTCATGATAGCAATAGATGTCGGTAAGTGTATGGCATCTAACAGAGCTTGAATAAGGAGACCATGCTGAATCTTGGTTCCATGAGAAGTCATGAAACCTCTCTCTTGCCAGAGCACTCCGAAGTCGTGTACGACTCCAAATGCGTAGCGTGAATCTGTGTAAACATTAACTTTCAGGTTCTTGGCGTGTATGCAGGCTTGTGTCAGAGCAACTAGCTCTGCTGCTTGAGCGGACAGAGTGTCAATACGGTGTGTCTCAATAACTTCAGTGTCAGTAGTCACTGCATACGCGGCGACTAGTTCTCCTGTACTTGTTCTCATACATGAACCATCCACATAAAGTGTCAGGTCTGGGTCTGATAACGGAATATCTGTCAGATCTTGTCTTGGCTTTGTCGTAATGTTAACTACTTCCACACAGTCATGTGGGTCAGGATTTGGATTAACTGATGGTAACAGTGTAGCAGGATTTAAAATGTTGCAGCGTCTGATTTCTATGTGTGGCTGGAACAGCGTCAATTCATAACCTGTTAAACGTGCAATTGTCAAGTGCTGAGTTTGTGTTCGGTTTAAAAGAACTTCCACAGAATGTGGAACTTGTACTGTCAAGGAGTGTCCTAAGACTATGGAATCACTTTGTCTGATGGCTAGTGCTGTGGCTGCAACTGACTTGAGGCACGCAGGCAGAGCCTGGGCTACTGGATCTAGTGTGCTAGAAAAATAAGCACAGGGCTTGTATTGTCCTGCTTGATCTTGTGTGAGAACAGATAATGCTGTACCTTCGCGTTCTGTGACGAAAAGTGTAAAAGGCTTACTGTAGTTCGGTGTGGCTAGAACTGGAGCTTGGCATAAAGCTTTCTTTAACTCGTTGAAACTAAGTATATGTTCAGATGTCCAAGGGAGGACAGTCGATGCGGCTGCCTCCTGTGTCGTTAACTGTATCAGTGGCTTGGCTAGAAATGCATACTGAGGAATCCATTGTCTACAGTAAGAAGTAAGGCCGATAAAAGCACGTACCTCCTTCTGGGTCTTGGGCTGAGGAAGACTCGCTATTAATTGGATACGGTCTGGTGTCAACTGCCTACCCCTCTTGGACAGTAAGTGTCCTAAGTATACCACTTGCTGGACACAGAATTGAAGCTTAGAAGGGGACACCTTGTGCCCCATCTCGGCTAGAAAATACAAGACTGTAAGTGACGCTCGCTCGCAAGCACGTTCAGAACGGGCTGTGATCAGTAGATCATCGACATACTGGAGCAGGGCAGTGTCAGTTGGCATGTGAATGTTGTCTAGTTGTCTCTTGAGTGCTTGACTGTAAATACTAGGACTTTCTGTGAAACCTTGAGGAGCGCGTGTGAACATATAGCTCCTTCCATTTAAACAAAATCCAAAAAGGAACTGGCTGTCTGGATGAATAGGAACACTAAAAAATGCGTTCTTGAGGTCTATGACAGTGAAGAACGTGGCTTCGGAATCAATGGCTGTCAATAGGGAAGAGATGTCTGGGACAACTGGATACTGAGGAATAATACATTTATTAAGTTCTCGTAGGTCGATCACTAATCGATAAACTGGGGGTGCATTTGGATCAGTACGTTTCATGACTGGAATGATCGGAGAATTACATACGTTGGAGTCAGTTTCTACAACCACTCCTTGAGCGATGAGCTCGTCAATAATTTTGGATAAGGCTGCTACAGCCTCAGGTGGCAATCTGTACTGTCTGATTCGTGGTAACACTACACCTGGCTTGAGAGTCACACGATAGGGTGTGATTTGCATATAACCTACATCAGTTGGACCTTGCGCCCATAAATGCTGTGGGACATTAGACAATCTGGGATCAAAATCACGTAAAACATAGTGACCCTTAAAGTCACGTAGGAACAGACGTATTCCCTCTGGGGAACAACATATAACTGCACCTAACTCTTTCAGTGTCTTAATGCCTAATAGATTTTCTGGACATGACTTAGTAAGTAACAGATCAGTAGTACGGGACAATGGACCTACTTCTAAAGTAACTGGCTTTGAGATCTCATTTACGATAGGTTTTCCTGAAAATCCAAGGGAAACATTTCTTGAGCCTGAGAGCGGAGCCCCTGGAACTTCGGCGTGACTAATTGTGGTCCTACTTGCCCCTGTATCAATCAAAAACTTTCTGTCTTTCCCTAATACTTGACTGTGAACATAGGGACCTTCTTGATCTACCGGTATCTCGATGAGAGGCAAGCCTACCTCCCTCTCTAGGCTGTTTCATGAATACTGCTGGTACTCTGGATACTCAGACTGTGCATACTGGTACATCTGCGATGTAACGTGCTGTGTTGCAGCAATAGGCTGCGGAGCTGTAACTGTCTGTGGTGCATTCTGTGGCTGAGGAGTCTGTGAAACTTGCTCTTGTCTAGGCGGACGTGGTCTTTCTTTTGTTTTACCGGTAGCTATGTTGTGTTTCAGAACTGCACACTCATTTATAAAATGACCTGGCTGTTTACAATAATTGCAGTTCCCTTTAACGGGAGCTGCGGGATGATTGACTTGATTCGGACCCCTCTTCTGACTGTCTTGAGGAACAGATTGTGCAACTAGTACTTTCATTTTCGTGTCTTTCATACATTTTCTCTCGTGTTCTTGCTCTTCCCTGATTCTATTCTGGTGGTACTGGAGCATCTGGAGCATCTGGGACGGAGTATTAGCTTGCCAGGTGCTTTCGACTTTCAGAACTCGATTTTTAATTTGTGGACTTGAATTCTCGACTAATTTAGTAACAAAAAGATGAGGGTATGACTCACTACTTGTCTTGAGGCCACTGTTGATACTGAAACATTTTTCAAACCTAGAATAAAAATCACTAATATCTTCATCTTGCTTTTGTTTACAGGCTGAGATTGCATCCCAGTCTTCTTTTCTAGTTGTCAATAATCTGGGTAAAACTTGAATCAATAATTCTGGTAATTCTTTACATTTCTCTCCTAGACCAGTACCTGGTACTCGTGCCTTGTCTTCAGCTTCTAGAACTGCCCAATCGATCTTTTTCTCTCCCACCTCCCATTCTTTTTCCTTTAGCTTTTCATACACCCCTGCGGGCAACAGGACCTTTAACATTTTAATGATATCTGGGTAAGTGTATTCTCCCATACGGAGCATGTCTTTTAATTCTCTATGGAACCCTGCTGGATCTTTGTCATGACAGGGAATTAATTTCTTCATTTCGAGGAGTTCCATCTTTGTAATCGGGGTGTAAACAAACACTCGTTGCATTTCACCGTCCTCTGTCTTAACTGGATGCACTTCTCGTAACGGGTTCTGTCTTTCCATGTAAAATGGTTTACTTTCTGGGGGTGAGACATGAACAAAATGCGGATTCAGGAACGTTCGGTATTTGTGACGCTGTTCTAGAATGACACTAATTAAATCGGTACCTAAACCTTTCCATTTATACTGGAGTAACTCGTTCAGGATATTGTGTAACGGACCTGGATCAGAGTGCTGACCCTCATACAGAGTAATGAGGTGCTGGATCATATACATACCCACCAGTCGCTGCTCGGCTGGGGGCAATTTCAGAAACATTTGTGCCACTATTTCGTCTGGAAAAGTGGTAGAATCAGTAATCCATCGGACTGCTGATCGGGCTAGTTCCTGTTCATGCATGGTACTTAACTCACTGTAACCGATTCGTGATTTCAGAATGTGATCGGTAGCTTGGAACACTTGTTCTAGGGAACCTTGTTCTGGTGCTGAATGATGGAAAATTGACTTGTGTTCTAGGCGTAAATGGCGATCTGGAAATCTAGATTTTCCTACATACGCTATTCTGGCGGGATTCTCGTCCTCTTCCTCTTCAGGATCAGAGTTACTTTCTTTCTCGCTTACTTGTGCTGCTTTACGTTGTTCGTGTATCTTTATTATTTCTCTACGGATTTTCTTGTACATACTCTCCATGGCACTAATGGTATTGTGCTTACCCTCGGCTATATTATCACTCCACTTTGTCAGGGTTTTCATTTCGGCCTGATCTTTAGACGGGTAATCTTGTTCTCTTATTAGACAGTTAATTAAAAACTTTAATATCATACGCTGGATCTCAGCTTTCCTTTGAGACATGGCATCACTAATACTTTCTGGATCATCCCCTGTACGGATGAAACGATATATTCTGTCTAGATCTTCTTTCATATTGGGTAGGGTGACTAGATACTCGGTCACCCTCCTTACGCGTACTGAATATAAAACCATATTATTCTCGCCTGGGACTGGGTCATAGGCACATTCGCCAAGGGCTTGCCTGATTTCTGCAACAGACTTATTACTCTTGGGAGTACGCTGTGATGCTTGAGCATGTAATTCAAGTGCTGATAAACGCTTGCGTGGCGGCGGGGTTTGAGGAGGACCTCCTCCTGCGGCCCCTAGACTAGAATCGTCGACTGATATTCTTCGTGGCGGAGCGGGAAATTGAAATGCTGGCTGGACCGGGGGTACCGTAGCAGGTACTGCATGGGGTGCCCCGGTGTCTGGAGAAGCAGGATGTGCCTGATTTACTGGGACTGGCGGAGCGCGAACAGGATTTGCATATTCAGGGACTGTGTCGTCCAAATAGGACGAAATAAAAATATCAGCTGCGGTCGGTTTGTGACGTAGCTTGGTCGGAACTAATGGTGGCGGGAAATTACTGGATGCCTCCGGGGTCGCTTTTGGCAAGCCCTCGGCAAGAAGAGGATACATACCCTTAATAAGGGCATTCCTCTGTCTGTCTCTCTGTTCAGTTTTGACTTGTTCACCTATCTCGATTAATTCTTTTTCTTGTGCTCGTTCTAAGGATTCTCTACTTAATTCTGACTTTCTGATTTCTTTTTCGTTTCTTTTATGAGCTTCTTTGCGCCATAACTCGATGGCATCTTTCTGTGACTGTCTGGCTTTCTTTTTCCATAATGCCTCTTCTACTCGCATGATGCACTCAGCATCCCATGTACCCGATACGGGCCATCTATACTTTTCTTCTAACTGTTTGGTATACTCTACCCATAAATCTAGATACAATATGGCACTTATGCCATGCTTCTGGTACATAAAGTGACCTGGACTGTCCCTGGGCGGGACGGGAACTGCTGCTTCCAGCAGACCCTTTCTAGTTTTTAACTGACGTAACTTGGAAAATATGGGCATGACTGAACTGTAATCTAGACACAATACAATACACAATGAACACGATACTTATTCCCCATTCATACCACGACATTAAAATACATGAAAAACATTTAAAATAATCAGTTCGAACAGAATACTACCTGGAAATACTGAGAACAGAACACATAAATTTTCTCGAGAACAGAAACTGACTAGAACAGAAACTAGATGCACTGCTGAAACAGTACGAAACTTACCGGTCTCATAAAGAGACACGTCAGGACCCGCATCCACCGACGTGGACACTTCGTTTGTGGGACTGTGTACCACCAACCCACAGACCAGAGTCAATTAAATTGACCCTGTCTAGATACCACCCCAGTAACGGTACTCACCGGGCAGCAAGAACGGAAAGCCTCAGACTGGACTGGACTGCTACGACGACGGACGACGAACTTCGGGCTTCGGACTTCAGTTACGGGTGGACCTCCGGATACCTCGGACCTTGGACTCTTGGCTTGGGCTCTGGTCGGGACTCGCCGCGTTCCTCCACCGTCTCGTCTGGATGCTGGACCGCCTCCTCCGTCTCCTCCGTGGGCCTGAGGGATACTTGAGCAGAAATATCTGCCACTGCGCAGAAGAGTTCCGTCACGACTGCAGAGGGTCAGGGGGTCGGCGTGGCTTCACCGACGCGTGGGGAAAGGGCAAGTCCCTGTTCGGGCGCCATTATGTGGTAAATAAATAAATAATACCCTATTTTTGACTAGACATATATCATAACAGATAGCTCAATAAATAAGAGTCAAGATTCGAGGTAGTAGGAGTTTTTGCAGGTTTAATACAGCATAAGGACAGGAACAGGACGACCTGCATAGGAATAGGATGGCAGGGCCCAGCAGCTGCTGGGGCTGGATCTGGGATGAGCGCGCTGACTTTTAATAACAATACATGAGCATATATACATAACGCAAACACATAGCATTACATTGCAGTAGGCGTAGCAGTGGGTGGAGCAGAAGGTGTGACGCGTAGCAGTCGCGAAAGATAAGGGTAAAAAGAGGTGTAACAGGGCGTATACATAGACATGTGATGCAAACGTAACAGAATATGTCATGAATGGGGCGGAAACCATGGAGGGGGCTACCTGAGGAGCCGGGACCTCTAACCTGATGGTGCGCGCAAACTGGCAATGACGTATCACTAGGAGAAGCTGGGGGCTATGAACTCTGTGCTAGAAGCAGAGACTGAAGTCTGGAGGGTCGGAGCGACATGTACCTAAACCCTATCTAGTATCTGATGTTTAGGGAACATGTTGATATAAACTAAAAGTCAGGAGGGGAAAGGCTAACTTGGTTCTAAGACTGGACCATGCATTATTCTACATGTAGTGCGTGATGAAGAATATGAAATGACCATTAAATGCAGTATTTCTCTAACGTGGAGACGTGAAGGCTAGACAATGACGGAAACTATTGATGCAGTTCAGTAGCTTAGGAATGCAGAGAAGGAGGACTGAACTGATAACTGGAACTATAACATACTTTTGGCAGACTCAGAGGCAGAGCCAGGCTGGACCGGGCACTGCGAGGCAGGAAGTAAGTGAAGGGTCGAGGATACAGGTGGGGGCTGTATCCCTCCTCAGCGAGGCTTCAGGAGACAGGAGCTGAATCTAGTGTCCAGGCCCTTTTGAGGCCTAGAAACGGGGACTTTATAATGGAATAACGTGCACACTGAGAAACGTGGCAACGTAGCTTTACATAGGCCTGATATTCGTAGTATTCACGAGGACTGGAAACTGGCATACTAGAGGTGGACACAACTGTAATTGCGTCATTAATCGGACATGGGGAGTACATATGCATATTTAATCATGCACACATAACATATGATGGACGACACGTAGGGACACAGAACATGGCAAAATTTACTTTTCCACAATATTGTGCAGGAGTGCACAGCTTGGCTCTGTTCAGTACCTTTGTTTGGAGTTATTAAGCAAAATCCAATATGTGTTTGTGTGTGCAATTAGATAATATTTAACTACCACAGATTCGGATGACAGGACGAATTTTGATGAAAAAATAAATAAAAAATCATGAGCATCCATTGCTGCGAACCTCTGTTGTCATGAACGCTGGACTCAAAACTGCTGAAACCTAGGTGGGTGAAATGCCCACACTCAGGTGGGCCGAACTCTTGTACTTGCCACATATGTGCAGACCCCAGTCAATGATGAAGTAGAGCAGCTTTCCTCTATTTTGTGATCTATAAGTCCTTAATTAGAAGTAGAAGGTTTGCAGGTATCTTTAGAAGTCCAGCCCAAATCTGTCTAGCTAATGTCAGACAGTGTGTCTCAGGCCCTGTCTGTTACCTGTTGTGTAACGCAGTTGAGATCTCCAGGTGTGTAGATGTTGTATGCACAGAGCGAGCAGTAACACCTTTAGTTACTGCCTCCTCTCTGCATCCGGTGGTAAAGTCTACAGTAGCTGGGCAGAGGCACTCCAGATAGTCCCCTCCGATAATGACCGTTTTCAAGCCATACCAAGACTACAAGAAGTAGATACCAGTTACAGACTGGCACAAGGTATGCCTGGGGCCCTGGACTCTGGCCACAACTCTTAGTGATGCGACAAGGATGCCCTCATACACGCTAATGCAATTTTGCACCGGGAAGCTAAACTCTGTGAGGCTGAATATAAGAAGGGGCTGGGATTAAGGCAAGGTCCCACTTCTATTGCAGGTCGAAGGCCCACCCATGGTCTCGGACATCTGTCCACTCTCGCAAAAAGTCTACTTCCCGCTTAAAGTTTTCCAGCACGTCAAAGTCCAAGCTTAAGAAGGTTAAGTGGGAATCAACCCTAGCCCCCAGTTGAATTCTAGAGAGATGGCAAAAGGGCATCGTGATGTGTCACTCCACCCGTGTCCTTGGTTCAAACCAATCCTGCAAAAGTCCCCAGTGTCCCCCAAGCTCAGGGGCTTCCATCAAACAAGTAGTCAATAGCAGCCTTAAAAGGGACCATGCTGCAATATGCTGGTGCAAATCTGGCTTTCAGGCCCAATGTAGCCACAGGGGTTTCTAGTCAAACTTTCACCAGTGAGTCAGTCTTGGGCACAGTGTGCCCCCTCTGGACCCACTACCGGGCCCGTGATGCTGCACAGCGGACTAAAACTTTGACACCAAGGTCCACACTTGTTCCTTCCATATCAATGTCTGCTCCCATTGTGCCAGTCGATGATCCAACCCTGATGCTGATCTCCGACCCCAAACAACTCTAGGACGATGTTGCGCTAGGAAATCATGAAAGCGCAACGAATGATTACACAACTGGTTCTTAATCCCAGACCTAACACTGAATATCAGTATCCGCAGAGGATTGATGCAATTTGTTTGCATCCGATTTGGACCCAGTGGAGATAGCAAATATCTCTTCAGACACTGATGACGAGGATTGAGGCAGATTGCTGCCTCCTCATTATACTGATAGTGCATTGTATGTAGGCTTGCAAAAAAAACAGTGGGCTAGACTCCTGACAGAGCTTGGCTCTCCATTTGGGCTATCAATGCAGGTGAGTGCTTTGTTGGCAATGGCTGTTTGGAGGGCAGCAGAAATACTAGAACTGATGTTCCCCACTATCGGAGATTAAGAAACATGTTTTAATTGAGATCCTACAACCGTGGCAAGCTTCATTTGAGCCTTTAGTGCCCTTTAATCGTTTTGGAGTGGCGTGCTACTCACCAGAAAAGCGATTCAACATCCATCAGGGGTAACTAGTGCTATATGAATGCAAATATTTCTTCCCTTTTATCCCTCCGCTATCCTTCTCACTCTAAATAACTGACTAATATCCACCACTGAAATTACTTTCATATTTCACCATACTAATTCACCACTTATCTTTTATGGGCTATCGGAGTAGCATGCTTCAACACCCCATCAGGGGTAACAAGCGCTATATAAATACAAACCTTTTTTCCTTCTCTATCCTTCTGCTATCATTCCAAATAACTGACTAACCTATCCACCACTTAAAATGTACTTCTATGTTTCACTATACTAATCCTCTATGGGTCCCGGAGTAGCGTGCTACTCGCCGAAAAAGCGCTTTGACGCCTCGTCAGGGGTAGTAAGTGCTATATAAATGCAATTACAATACAATACAATACAATGTGCCGGTCTGGCTCGTGGGCAAGTCATGCCTGCCAGTTGGCCAGGTTGTGGCTTGGTGAAATATACTGCCTACCAGTGACCCAGTGGTCCTGATCAAGCACCCTGTGCCACAGAGCCCGATTGTTCAAGCTTCACCAAGGAAGGTCAATCCAGATTCCTTCCCGACTAATCCTTGGAATAGAGAATCTAAAAGACGATGCTTTTGGGAAGAGAATGATTTCTTTTGCTAGTCTAAACCATAGATCTGCCAACGCTGTAGGTAGGCCCACATATTATGGTATATGATCAGTGACCGCTTGCTAGCTGTCCTGAAGCACCTCGTGCGTCTTTGGACCAAAAGCTATACGATGGTCACTATGCAGTCCAGCATCTGCTCCAGACTGACCAGGGCACCACGGACTGCATCGGCAGAGCTATTGACCACAGTGTCATGCACAGAGGGAAGGCCTGAATGAGATAAAAACGGGGTTTCTTTAGAAATACTGGCTTCACTAATGGACATGCCCTTTGATGGCTCAGGCTCTTTGGAGCAAACACTGATTTGATGCTGAAACAATTCAAGAGAGTCGCGCCACAGCACATTCTCTGGAGCTATTGACACTGGCTAAACAATTTTAAGATCGCTTTAAGGCTTGTCGGAATCCTCATGAATTGAATGCTTGAATGGGTAGCCTGGTGCCGTGTTCTTTGGAAGCTAGTTGCTTGGCTGCCTTCCAGGGAGAACTACAGGGCCTCTGTGATAAATAAACTTGCTGCAAAACGAAAATGGTATGCTGCACTGTCACTACAGGTTTTTGATGACCAGCTATGGGGGCCTGTTCTGGACTGCTGGATCCTGATAGTGGACAGATCCACTCTCTCCGAGTTTCTCTGCAGAGAAAAGACCTTGACTTCAGTGAGGATTTAATTCTCGAGATATTGCATCAGCAACTTAGTATTTAAAACATGCCGCTTTGGATATAATGGGAGAGAGGACATTGGGAGTACATTTTACTTTCAAGCGCAAACACCAAGGCAGCGTTTCTCCCTCCGGCTCGAGCAAACAAAGAATTCTCGCTTCATAATCTAGCCGGAAGTAGAATCCTTAAATAAGCTGGTCTAGCACAGAATAAGCAACAAGCAAAGCGCCCATTCAGATAAAGAGTGAAAAGAAACATTCAAGTGGAAGATTAAAACATCTCACTGCAATACAGCCGAGTTACTCTGACCATCTGCAGAATTTCCCACAGTCACGTGTCACAAGTAGATGCTGCCGCCTGTGGATACTCACAGAAATATCTTTGAAATATCACAAAAAGTGAATTAAAGGGAACTTTTCCAATAATTCCCAAATACATGGTTTGGACAAGGCTACTACTTGCTATGATTTGTTGACATATCAAATATGAATACAACACAGGAAGGAATAGAATCGTGTTTGTTGAACTGGAATCTGAGGACAGCGTGAATAAAGTTTTGTGTGGAGGGTCAGAGTGATGATGGGGACAAATCGGAAAATGGTACACACAAATCGAAGTACGGGAGGAAGTCTGGAAACTGCAACCTCCGGGTGAACAGACCCAAAGCAGCGTTCATTGTAGGAGGAAAAAAAATAACTCTTATGGCGGATTCGGACTCCTTGTGCGCAATTGTTCCCAAGGAATTATTTATAGGAACATGGCCTGGAGTTCAACTATTTCCTATTTGCCTACAAGAAACACTTTAAAACCTGGCTCTTCCAGGGCTAGACGTGCCTATAGCTCCTGTTTGCGTTAACCAATCAGTGCCGGGGCACTCTTGTTGAGTAGCTGTGCGCTTTACAAGTGCGTTCATTCATTCAAGGTGTTCATATGAACTTCAAAAGGTGTTTGAAGATCAATTGGGTACAGCGAGAGAGTATTAACACAAAATAGTACTAAAGAAGTATCAAGTGCCCACTAAGCATAAAGTTAGACAGATTACAATCCTATTTGGGCAGGCGGGCAAAAGTTATGCTTCACCAGATGGTAAGAGATTGAACTATTGAATCAGTGGAATCCTCATAATGGCTTTTTCCTGGGGTGCTGACCATGAACATCGATAGGGACCATCAGTTTTTTGTGGATTTGAGATCTCGGACTCAAAACATTGACTATTTTCCCCGCACCCAATATTAACAAAATGGTACTACTGATGAAGGGTGGAAGGTATTTTTCTAAGCTAGATCTAAAAGAGCCTCTCATCAGGTTCAGTTGCATGCAGACTCCAATGCACTCACAGCGTTATAACCCCGGAAGGCATTTTTCACTTCAGTAGATGCCTTTTTGGCTTATCGTCTGCTGCGAGTATGTTCCAGCCTTTGACTGGACTTTTGAAGGATGTACACAATGTTGTTTTCTTCTAAGACAATATTTGAGTCATTTGAAGCCCAGTGGATGAGCCTAATATCATGTTTGGTACGGTGTTATTGAAATTGGCTGAAGCAGGGATGCCGTTTAGTAAAGAAGTTTAAGTTTCTGCAAGAGGAAGTGGACTTCCTTGAGTATACCACATCACCGGATGGAGTCAAACCTAAAACTGATCTCAGTAGTGCTTTACGAATGCAAGTGCTTACTGTGATAAAGACCAATTGATATAGTTTTGGGTTTAATTGAATATTATTTGAAATTCTTGGTGAATTTTTCTAAAAAAACACTGAGGATCTAAGCTTGTTTTTGAGAAATGGTGTAGCATTTTCGTGGCAAGAACCTCCATTAACAAGCATTCCAAACTATCAAAATTAACATAGCATAAGCAGGTATTCTCCAACCATTTGAGACACATAATCTATAATAGTGGTGGATGCTAGTGCTTCAGGAATTGGGGGGAGGGAAGGTCTTTCGCAAAGCCACAAAGACTAGGAGGCACAGTCAACGGTTGTGCATGATTTGCTGCCAGACTACGAATCTTTACCCGTGCGTTGGACTATAAACGAGAATGGAGGAACTGATAAGAGTAAAACTGTTGAAGCATTTGGGGTAGAAGTGGTAGCGTGTGCCAATGATGCCAGTGAGTGATTGCATGATGCAATTGCCAAGACAGTGTGGGTTGCTGAAATGAAAAAGCATGGAATAATGAAAAAGTAGTAAATCTGATTTGAGGCTGATCACATAGATAAAGCTCACTGTAAGTAAGCGTTAGGCCATACTACAACATTGTGTTTGAGTTGAGGGAAGAACGTAGCAATCCACTTCTGGTGAGGAGAGAGAGGTTTGGGCATCCTCATTGTGAATGGAATACATTTATTACATTAGCACACCAAGGTCATTTGAGGCAAACTATGACAACAAAATACTTAAGTATAGATTTTGAAGGCCTGGTAGGGAAGCAGAGGTGTCTAGAAGGGTGGTAATTGCACTGTATGTAAAGATAGTGAAAAAAGACTAAAGGTGGATATGGGTAAGAGTATATATAACGTATTGAGGATCCTAGTGCACCATGGGTAAAGATATGTTTGGACTTATTTGTCCTGTTAATATGCTACCATAGGCACCAAAAATGTGCATTCCAGGTGGTAAGAAGTGGTTTTCGTGGTGACTGTTACCACAACTCGCACCATAAGAGTCTGGAAGGAGGTTTTTGTAAAAGAGTGCCTCAGTATCTGTAATTAATCCAACTAAGACATTCTTGCACAACTTTCATTGACAGAGCAAGGTCGACTGAAAACTGGTGGGGTCCACTGAGCTTTCATCAACCACACAATGTACCATTGCATGGATGATCAGCTCTTCGTGGGTTTCTTAAAGTCAGAGAAAGGGAAGACTGTGCAAAGGAGGACACTGTCAATGTGGATAGTCCTCTGTATTCAAATCATCTGTGCACTGGCCAAGAAGCAGCCTCCCGAGGACTTGTGGGTGTATTCCACTAGGACCAAAACAGCTACGACAGACCTGGTGTGAGGGGTGCCTGATCTGGACATATGCACTAACATCCAAGACGTAACCTGGCAGATGTTCACGAAACACTACTGCCTTGAAAGTCAGGGCCGGTGTGAGTGGCGCTTCACCTGCTGGGTCCTGTATGACTTCTTGGTCTGAATCCCTCCCCAGACCCTTCACCTTTGGAAGGTTCTGCTATGGTATCTATTTTAAAGGCAAGGAATGTGCAGTCATAAGTATATGTTCAGAAGGACAAGTTGCTTATCTTCTGAAATCCTCGTTCTGGTAGATAGTCTAACTAAATGCAGATTCCTCACTTCCCTCCCACCTCCTTGTTTTGTGGATTGACCTTTTTACCATGTGAAAAGGTCCTACGTTAAGGGTCAGCACACTGTCTCTACACTCTGCCTCTGAGAGCACGGAAGTAGTGTTGGAAAGTGGATTATTAGTAGTGGTAAATGCGCATCCACCACTGGCAATAAGGCCACTAACACAGTGTAGGGCTCAGAATAGGTCTCAAAAATGTATTCCCATACGCATCCCTTGGTAGCTTGGCTGCGAGCAGACAGGCTTAACTTCAGACACAGATAAATAAAGCATTCAAAAACACCAAATCGGTAAATATTTAAGACACAACACACAAGCAAAACCCAACACCAATTTATGAAAATAGGAAATATTTTTATCTTTAAAATGATACCAAATGAAAAAGAATCCAATGTAGGGAACCGGAGATGTGAATTTTGAAAGCTTTAGCACTGTATAGCATATAGAAACCTATAGCGCCTATTGGGACATCTGGCCGCGCTGTTCCGGGACAAAGTCAAAGTTTCAGGCTGGCTGCGATGGAGCGCTGGGCAGCTACCCCTCGCTGCAGGCCTCGGTCAAAGTTTTTACCCTCTGATGTAAACATTTCCTGGAATTTTTTCTCCAGGGTCACTGGATGCTCTACACCTATCCGAGTTTTCTGAGAGTTCGCTGGCTTGACTTTCGACGAGCTCCCGGTCAAACTCTGGCGTCAGGCCTCTGGAGCTTTTCAGCGGGATGAACCAGGATCCAGATCGGCTCGCGGTTGAAGGTGGGCGGCTTGGCTCTCATGGTTGAGTCAGCCCCCCTTTTGAGCTTTTTCCCACGGGGGCTCCAAAGTCCTCCAAACTTCTGGAACTTCTTCCTGAAGTTCCTCTGGGGGTTCCAAATTGTCCAAAACACAATCCAAGGGAATGTCCAAGATGGTCCTTGAAAGTTAGGGACTTTCCCACAATCCACTTGGGCAAGACACTTACAAATCCACTGGACGCACTCCAGACTAGGGATTCTTTGTGGTAATGATCCTGGTGAGCTCTGTTGACCTGTATTATCCTCTTGAAGCAAGTTAGGTCCACCGGGCTGTAGTTCAAGATTGTACAGCAGGTGCAGTCCTTCAGAGTGCAGTGCCTGGTTGGTACAAATCAAACTTCCAGCATGGACCTTTCTTCTTCACTTAGTTTCAAGCAGCATATCTGAGAGGCTCTTCCCCTTTCAGATACTTATTCAGTGTTTTTTGAGATTTAGCAGGAGCGCACTCCTTTCAATGAGGTGCAGGGCAACACACCAGAACATGACACTTTCTCCAAAGTGTGGTATGATGGTTTCCTAGAAAGCACTATTCCTCCATAATTCAATATGGCGGAAGTCTCAGCAGAGGAGCAAGAGCTAGCTAAACCAACCTCTAGTATGGCTCATTTCCGTAGTCATCCCCCGACACCTACAAATCTGTTCCTTAAGCCTGCCATCTGGCTAGGTCATATGGGGGTAGATTGAACTGGCTCTTTCTGCCTGGCTTATCTTTTCTTTGAAGCCCCATGGTTTACCACCCCTCCCCCTTGCTCTGGCATTCCTCTGTAGCAGAGCTCTTTTAAACAGATTAGCCTCTCTGGGGTAAGCCACTTATAACTTCATCAAAGCCGCCTGGCTTGTACTGTTAACTCTGACTAATCAGGGCAGACCACTGGAAGGATGAATTTTGGCTTAGTTACAGACAAAGTGTTATAACTTCTTTTCTGTATATTTTAGCATACATTCAACAATAGTTTACTGTTGCATTTATCAATACCATTCTCCAAAGTCCTTGAATGATATTTTCAGGAATCCAGTGATAGGTTAACATGGCAATAGTATATTAATGAATAACTATGTGGCTGGGGATCTACAATGGTAAACATTAAATGTGCAATTTCTCCAACCCCAGGGCTTATAAAATACCGTTTAGAAGAACCTTGCTCATAGCAACAGGACTTCCCACTCCTGGGACACCTAGGGGAGACTTTAAGGGTCCTGAATATGTAAAAATAGTGTAGATCCTCACTCCAGAGTGCTCCAAGCACCAAAGTCGATTTTGAAAGGCACTTTTCTAAAATGGGGTAAGTGGAAGGCGCAATTTCTATATCCCGGGCATATAAAACATAATTTCAAAGGATCCTCCTTATAATGACCTAAGTCCCCAAACCCCTGGGACACCTAGGGGAGTCTCTGGGGGTACCTAATATGCCAACAAATTGTAGAATATCAATTTTTATGTGCCCCTACCTCCAAAGGCGAGCTTGAGCACAATTTACATTTATAAACTGCTGCAACACAAGGCTGTTTTCAAAATGACCGCAGGCTGTCAGCAGTAGACACATGCAAGTGCAGAAAGGGCTGCTGGCCTCTAAAATGCCATGCCCTGTTATTTACTAGGGACGTAAAGGTAGTTTCCACCACCCTGCTCTATTCTATACTCTGGACTTATAGGGTAGGTCATGCCTATTATAAGTGTACCTTAATATATAGTGTACCTCATGTATGTAGGTGTTTTCACTGTATTCCCATTGTGTTTCCACCATCACACTGGCCCTGGGCCTGTCTAGCAGTGCCCAGAATACAGTCCGAGTCGGTTACCACCAGTACCAGTCAGGAAAAATGGGGGTGCACAGGGCACACAGAATGACTTTGCAACAAGTAGGAAGAAAAGTAAATGACTTTAGTGCACAGCGGTGGCGCTTATGTGTGGCTCCATTTTGTCACTTACAAAGCCATTTGGTGCCACCTACTAGCTCTTTTGAGCGTTGCTAGAAGATTTTTCCAGCTCCAGTCTAGTGCTTTGAATATGCTGAAGGTGAGGAATCTGGGGGTTAGATAGAGAATCCACACGAAAAGGTGTTGCTTAAGATAATTAATTTTTTTTGTCTTCCTCTCTTGGTCTCAGAGCCAGGCTCTGGGTCAAACAGACAATTTCAGGCCTAGAACTCTGTGCTCGCACAGGGCTTCGTGTTTACTGAATCAAAAGAAATGGGATGTACTGCTCTAGCTCTTGGTTAGCCAGAATGCGTATTGCAGTGAGATGGTGCAGAGGTCCTCTTCCCGCAATACATGACTGGGTGCAAGACCTCCTGTATTGCAATACAGTGTCCGACAATTTCAGCATGCTTATCCCACCCAGATCTGAGATCTATGGACCCCCCTGCAGTCATACTTGGCACTCCATGCTTTGGGAAATGTCCGACAGTGATGATGTGCATATTGCTGTTCTTCTTGGACGAAAAGTAGAGACATTTGGGTGTGTACTATCTGAATAGAGATTCTATGTTATGTAATTGGAAGACTGCGTATATATTATTTCTTATGCATCGCCTTGATTGCCCATGAGTCATATTTACTTTACTGCACTGTCCTTCTCACCCTTTCCTTTGTGTTTCCTTTGAGTAAATAACGTTTTTAAACAAAGGGCTACCAAATTCACTCGCCACCAGGTGATTCAGTATAGAGGCTCATGTCCATATACTATGCAGAAGACATTCCTGTTCCAACAGTGAACATGTGCATAGGTCAAAGAATTCAGACCTTCTGCGGTGTGGCTTACGCAGGATCTTCTACAGACCAAAAAGTCATGCAAGCGCTTAAAATGCAAATGGCAAAAGAGTTATTGCACTCTAGACAAAGAGATCCTCCAGCTTAAGCTAAACGAATATCAAAAGCAGATCAGGCTTGCTTGGACACAATTCTTTACACAAAAGATAAACAAGGCAAAAAACGCTCATTGCGAGATTTCAGAATAGTTCAATCTCTCACGTCTTTGGACGCGGTGTCAGACTCTAGAGTGCCAAGTCCGAGTAGCTGTAATGAGATTGTCCATTTTTGTCCAGATAAAGTCTCATCCCTATACGCTTCCTGTCCAGAATCTGTTAAGCATATAGTTTTCCACGCCAGTAATGACTGCAGACCCCTGCCTAGAAGGTTCCTTTATGATGAAGAGCATCTCAGTGGAAACCTATGCTCCCTGGCTGCTAAAATCAAATCTGGATCTCCTTTAGACCTGGCGCCCCGGCTATTGTGGAGCATGGGCTTCCCGCCCTTGCTCCCACTCTACGTACTGTGGCTAATTTATCATTTAAAGCAGGCCTACTTCCAGCTGAGTGGAAGCACGCTATGGTGTTTCCCCTTCTAAAAAAAAATCTCTGGACCCCTCTTAACCGGAGAACTTTTGCTGAATCTCCCTGCTTCCATTCATGGAGAAAATGGCTGAAAAGCATGTCCACTTTCAGCTTATGGAGTTCATTTGGGAGAATAGTCTCCTTCACGAGACTCAATCAGTATTCAGGCCACTATATAGCACGGGATATGCTTCGCTTCTAGCCTCTGAGACACTGCGAAGGATGGCAGATGAAGGGAAAACTGCTGCTCTCATTATGCTGGCCCTAAGTGCAGCGTTTTAAACAGTCTTGCATGCTGTGCTGCTGGAACAGCTGTGGGCACATGGCATAGGGCAAGAGCGTTTGACTGGTTTGCAGATTTCCTTCATAAACGCTCTTTCCAGGTAATTCAGATGCGCTGTACCTCTGACATTTTCCAACTTCAACAGGGAGTGCTACAAAGTTCTGCACGGAGTCCAACTCTTTTCAATTTGTATCTCTGTCCTCATGTCGGACATATTCGAGCGCCACGGCGTTCGAATGATGTCATATGCTGACGATACTCAACTAATCATCCCACTTGCACAAGATGCCGTGCTGCAGCAAATTTTAAATCTGGTCTGGTCGACCTTGCGGCTTGGATGCATTAAACACAGAGTGTCTTTTAAAGCTCTCTGCCTTCCGTACAGGATACTGAATCTGAGGGGTCCTAGTTATCTTTTTCCCCTGTTTCAAGCTTATATCTCCTCAGAAATCTTAGATCCAATGAAGCAGCTCTGGCAGGGATTCCTAGAGTACACAGACTGCGACGGGACAGGAGGGGAGCTCCTTTAGACTACAGGCAGTCAAGCTGTGGAACACCATGCCACTGAACCCGAGACTCGAACCTTCAGAGGGAAGGATCCGGGAAGACCTTAGGACCTGGTTCTTTAGGTAGACTCCGTAAAACTGTTGGGCCTTATCTGTTTTCTGACTTTTCTGACTTCGTTTCAGTGCTACTGCTTAGCACGGGGACACTCCTTGGAGTAACTAGGTGCTCTAATCATCTCAAATAAATAAAATAAATGTAGGTCTCCACCATTTTAAGACCGTACATCTATAGAAAGCAATGACATTTGTTGCAAAAGCTTAAGTTAAAGATAAGACAGAAGTGCCTATTGCACAAAATCAAAAAAAAAAAAGAAATTCACATGCGCTGTTCGAAATGTTTTAAGAGTACATGGGGATCGCAGTCCTTCTACCTAAAGACAGTGACTCTTTAGACAGTGTTTGCAGTTGTTCGCCTTACACAAACACCAGAAAATAATGAGAATGCAGATGACTCAATCTGTAAGACGGGAAAACCCGATTCTAACCCAATGCAATCAATTGTCTCTGAGTTTTTTGTCAGTCATCGTGGAATTAATCAAATAGGCTAATATCTTGGTTGAAGGTTATAGTTTCAGTTTTAAAAAAAAATTGGGGTCTTACCAACCCCGGGGGCTAAAGAAAGCAAATTTTACATTGTTGGGGATCTCAACATACATTTTGATAGAACGAACAATCGGACAATAAATAATCTCATTCATCACATGGCTGCTATTCAAATTATTCAACTTGTAAACCTGCCAACTCACCAATTAGGTCATCTTTCGGACCCCATCCACTCAAACAGTGGGGAGCTTACAGTGGACATACATATTCAAATACTGGACAGTTCACTACCTAGTCCTATTTTCCATCCCCTCATGCCCACATGTACGCAAGACCCTCCTATTCCACTAAGTTAAAGAGATGTTCGTCCAAACTAGATGCAACTAGCTGGGAAAACTCTCTAGCAGAATCTGAGTCTAGAATGGCAGGGGATATAGGGGAAAGATATGATTATGAAACTGGTTCAAACTCTCTTTCGATAATTTAGCCCCCATTGTTTTCAACTAATATCCTGCAGCTAAAAAAGGCTACCAAAAAACTTGAAAGAAAATGAAGGAAACATATGATGGGCCCAGTAAGGTGGCATATAAAAAGCAGGTAAAAAAGTACCCATATGCAATAAGCGAAGCATGAGTTGCGTATTTCCAGGATGAAATAGAAAAGGCTTCCAACTCATCTAAGGAGTTGTTCAAAATAGTTAACAGCCTTATGAAGCCAGCCAAAAACAAAACTGGTACGACCCCTTCAGTAGAGCAATGTAATATGATCTCTAACGTCTTAGAAAACATCATCTGCATTCGACTAGCCTTACCCAAGATGATACCCAACCCCCAGCCTTAAAAGAAACAACACCAGCCAAACTCAAGTTACAATCCTTTCCTTTAATGAGTAAAGAGACTACAGAAGAGATCCTTAGGACCATTAAATCAGGGTCCCCCTTGATCCAACCCCTCCAGACATATTGAGGAAAGGGGTTAGTATCATTTTGACTACACTGACAGATATGTTCAACTACTCTCTTCAGAGTGGCTCTGCTCCAGTGGCATGGAAACATGCAGTGGTAAAACCACTTTTGAAGAAACCCACGACAAAGCCTCTTAGGGCAGAGAATTACCATCCCATTTCCCTGCTCTCAGAAACTGGAAAAACCCTTGAGAAATATGTGAATGAACATCTGTCTGCCTTTTTTAGAGGCCCACTCCATCCTGCATCCTACGCAAACAGGATTCAGGGTATGGAAGCAGTACAGAACCGCACTGCTTGCAGCAACGGTAGAACTCCGAGCCATCCTAGACCGAGGTGGCTCAGCAGCAGTGATTGTACTCTATTTGAGCACGGCCTTTCACAGTGTCCCACCCTGTATTGATCAAAAGGTTAAAAGAGCCTGGAATCATTGGCAATGCGCTCAAATGACTTATAGCCTTTCTAGAGCACAGAAGTTTCCAAGTTCAGGAGGACTCACAAACTTCTGCTACATACTCGTTGAAATGTGGTGTCCCCCAGGGAGCTTCTGCAAGTCCCCCACTTTTCAATATATCCGTGCACCTCTACTCCCTCCCAACTTCCAATGAGATGCTCATCGCCCCCTCACTCCATTACAGCCAAGCTCAACCTATCGTCTGCAAACGTCGTTAACTCACACAAGCCCTTGAACGCCACCCCTCTTCAACAGACATACCCTAGCAACCCCACTATCTACACTATTCCGATCATCACCTCTGTCAGAACAAAGCATCCACCTAAACCTTCCCGAGCACCCCCACATAAGTACAATATCCCGATCACCCTTCGGAGCCCAAGTGCCCCCGTCACCAAAACAGTCTTGACAGAGCTTCCCTGTATGCTTCACAACTGCAGATCTGCAGTAAAACAACTTGAAATCTCCGATACCATCACCCTTCACAAACTTGACATGCTCTTCCTCACAGAGACCTGGGTCAAAGATACCTCTCACTCTATATTTGATCTCCTATTACCCACAGGTTATTCCATATTTAGGAATGACAGAACTGAAAACACGGGGGGAGGTGTTGCAGTCATCTTTAGAAACGCCCTCCAACTTAAGGCCTCTCCTATCAGCTCCTCCGACACCTTTGAATGCCTTTCTCTTGAGCTTCAATTGCATCACCGCTCAGATTCCATGTCATTTACCGCCCGCCCCGTAGTGGCCCCTCGTTTATGGAAGATCTCACTAACTTCATCAGCGACCAATACACACAAAGTGACAATCAGACCTTCGTGGGTGACTTCAATCTCCACTGGGGCGTACCGCAAGACTCCGCTGCAAACTCTGGCCACCTTTCTCTCCACAAACGATCTTATCCAACACTGCATTGAACCAACCCACTCTAAGGGCGCAATCCTGGACCTTGTTATTGCTAAAGCAGGCATGCTGTCTACCACTACCCCAATTCATGTAGATTGGTCTGACCACCACCTCATCCCATTCTCTCTTCAACTTTCACACTCTATAACTCTCGGCCAACCCAAGAAGGCCATCTCCTGTTTCCGTGATGCCAAAAATATTGATGTCGGTCCCCTCTGTGAATCAGCTTTGCTAGCACTCCCAAAGCTAGACCCGAACATAGCTGTTGACTGTGAGAAGTTGGCCTGGTATATGATGCTCACTAGTTCTAGTGATCACCTTGTACCATGCCAAGCAACCCTTATGGTGCAGGTTGTAAAGTCAACCTTATAGACAAGCTATCCTAGGGGTAGCATGGACTAAGCAGTCTTAGGCTAAACTCTGTAAAGGCATGTGAAGCAAGCTGTTTTACCATACACAATCCCTTGAATACCAAATGAAAGGACACCACACAGATATATATTGAAAATATATATGGATTTATTACTACAAATATCCCTGATACTTTTTTTGAGCACAGAAGCAAATGCGTTAAAACAAAACACAGTTAAAATACACAAAAGTTGCACAATTATGGATGAGCCCTAGGGGCCACCTAAACCATATACTAAAATAGTGGTATAAGAACCACTATGGGGAAAGTGAAGAGGCCTAGGGCCTGGGGAATCGCTGGAGCTGTTCGTGACTAACAGTGAAGAAGTCGGGAAAGGCCCGCGGGACTCGGGTGCAGTGTTTAAAGTGCACGCACTCCCCAATGCAAAGTCTATGGTGCGTAAAAAGTACAAAGTTAGTTAGAAAGGAACCTTCCGAGTGACCTAGAAGGATGAAACTTCAGACACAGACACTAGAGGTGTGTACCAGTGTGGGAACACCGGCGGAGCTGAGTTACCTCACCCACAGGAAGCGGGTGCATAGGGTCGAAGTAGTGTCGGGTTTCGTCACGCAGGTCGATGGTGCTTGGAGCTGAAGATGCTGCAGGCGGCTCGATGTGAAGAGTTCCGGTGGATCCAAGGGTGGATCTGAAGAGGTGAAGACCTGAAAGCAGAGGGGACAATGTTCAAAGTCACTAGCCAGTGACTACCGTGGAACCAGAATGGAACCAGGCGATGTCGGGTGCAAACAGGCGTCGAGGTGTAGCTTCTCTCTGCAGCCACGTGGACACGAGGGGTCGAAGACGTCCAGGAGTCGGTCACGAGCTGTCCCACGCAGGCTTCTCGCTGTTGGCGGTGTCGGCAACTTGATTGAAGCAAACAGGCCTTGGCTAATGCAAGCCACGCAGGAATCGAAAAAGGCTTGTTACTTGGACCAGCAAGGTCAGAGCAGGGGCTCCTTTTTACAGGAGCAAGGGCAAGTCTGGAGCAACCAGACCTGCAGTGAAAGTTGTAGGTTTCGTCGCCAAGATGGCCACTAGCCGCGTGGCAAGTGGACGGTTAGGCGCGTCGAGTGGCACGATGCAAAAGGGCCCCACGCAGATCGTGGAGATGCTGGGGGGCTGATCTTCGGTGCAAGGGCTGCTCGAGGTTGGGGCTTCTCAAACCCCAAAGCACAGCGTCGAGGGTACCTCTGATGCTGAGCAGTCAGCGTTTCGGGGGTCTTCCAAGAGGTCCGGTCCCACGTCTCTCGGTGCCTCCACGGGTCCCTTCTTTGCAGGGACTGTGGATCGGGCTGTGAGAAGTCTGGGTCTTGTCAGGCTCTGGGCTCGGGCTCCGGCGGGAGGCGGCGGCAAAGCAGACGTTGAGTTGCTGGTTGGTGCCTGTGTTCACAGGGTGGTCACTCCTTGGCCACAAGGGAGATTCTCTTCCGTCTTCTGTGCAGCAGAATGTCGAAGTCCAGTCTTCTTCTGTATTTCAAGTTGATTCAGGATGATCTGAAGTCTCAGGACACAGCTCCCACTCTTATTCGAATCTGGGGGGCCGGATCACCTACTAGGTCCCTCCTCTGGGTGGAACCAGGAAGGGGGTGGTTACACCCCCTTTCCTTTGTCCAGTTTCGCGCCAGGACTGGGGCTGGAAAGCCCAGCACCGGTTTGAACTGGCCTATGCACAGGGACACCTTGTGTGCCCCAGGCATGTCTGATTCTATTCAGCCCTGTCCTACCCAATACACAAAATCCTGTCTGGAGTGGTGCTAGCACCTCCCCAGGCAGGAAACCCTTTGTCCAAGCTGCCCTCGCTGGAAGGACTCCCAGCAGCAGGAGGTCAGACTTGTGTCTGTGGTGGCAGCATCCATTTTGGGATGCTAAGGCTCTGTTTAACTTTAACCGGGGTTCAGGCTTGGTACATGTCGTGTCCCTCTAGAAGGGTGGAATGCTACCCCCGTCGCCAGAACTGGCGAGGGGGTAGTATTCCAATTCGTATGACACCTTACTCGACATGTTTTGATAAAGCCAAACCTAAGATAGCATTTAACCGCGAGGTTCATAATGCACTTAAGAGTATATGGTATGGCAATATCATGAAACAGCTAAAGGACATGGTTCCGAAAGCTGCAGACAGGCTCAGCTCATGCCAGAGCACCATCTCACATATTTCCAAGCACTCTGCCTCCAGGATTGATGAGGCCTTCCATAGGAGTGACTGATAGGAACATACGTGTCCATTTTAGGTTAGGTATAGGCATACTACACCTAAGTAAGGGGTGGTTACACCGACTTACCCCAGCTGAGTGATCAGCCAGTTGTGTCAAATATGGAGGCCAGGCCAGGGGTGGCACAATACATGCTGCAGCCCCTGGTAGGCCTTGGAAGCACCTATGCCCTGGGTACCTGGGTACACTGTTACAGGGGCCAATAAGGTGAACCAGTTCCAATTTCGTTATGCACCTAAAGTACATGGGTTACAATTTAGAGAGAGAACAGCAGGCTGTGGTTCTGATTAGCAGGCCCACAGCCACATTAAGTCATAAACCAGTGAAGCAAAAAGCAAAAATTTGGGGTGACCATAGGATAGCAGACCCTACTCTCCTACATTGACGATCTCACCTCCCAATGCCTCACAGTTCTTGCAGCTGAAATTAATAACGTCGCTCCACTCAAAAGCAAAAGGATTAGGCCCACTCCCTCAGCACCTTGGTTCAACAAATCCCTTTATGAGGAAAGGAAGCAGCTAAGATTCCTGGAGAAGCAATGGCTAAGATTCCTGGAGAAGCAATGGAGGCAAGTGCCCTCCACAGACAATTTAGCCATGCTTCGCACAGCAAGATCAAAGTACCACAAGCATATCTTCCTTGAGAAAGCGGCGCATTTCAAAGCCCTCCTTGACTCCGCCAAAAATAGACCCAAAAAACTATTCGATCTCATCAAGATTCCGAGCTGCTCTCCCACATCCTCCGAGGTGGAGGATTCTACTAAGAGAGCAGCGGATTTCGCTACGTTCTTCGATGTAAAAGTGAAGTCACTTGTGGATCAGGTCGCTCATCCTACACCTCCAGAGGAGCGCAAATCCTTAGCCATTTAACAGAGCTTTGACCCCATATCTGAAGATGCCCTTCTCAAGTGCATACGCGAAACAAAGCCCTCCAACCATTCTCTTGACCCTATCCCCAGTGCCATTGCCGTTGACTTCTATACCCATTCCCTCTCCTATTGGACCACTCTGATCAACCTCTCCCTATGGCAAGGCTCCCTTCCTGTCGCCTTCAAAACTGGGCAGGTCACCCCTCTGCTTAAAAATCCCACTGCTGATGCGAAGGACCTCCCCATCACTAACCTTCCCTTTCTCGCGAAGATCACAGAAAGATGTGTAGCAAAACAACTCTCTCGTCATATCAAGGACAATGATCTTCTTGACAATTGCCAATCCGGCTTCATCCAAAACTGCAGCACTGAAACAGCCCTACTGCAAGTGGTTGATGATGCGCTGAGGATACTCGACTCAGGGGGGTCCTGTCTGCTAATTCTCCTTGACCTTTCTGCAGCCTTTGACACTGTCAATCACAACACCCTCCTCAATATCCTTCAACAGAGAATGGGCATGGAGGGCACTGTGCTTAAATGGTTTGCATCCTTCCTCTCTGACAGATCTCAAATGATCAAAATAGCGAATAGTCTTTCTTCTCCTGTGGCGGTGGGTCAAGGTGTTCCCCAAGGCTCTATACTTGCACCCACATTGTTCAATCTCTACTTAGAACCACTGGGAAACCTCCTAAGCAAATCCGGGATTCACTATCATCTCTATGCAGACGACACTCAACTCTACCTCAAGGTTACCTCCACTCATGATCTCTCCATCCTAAGCTCCACTCTTGACTCCATCCAAAACTGGATGTCAACTCATCAATTGATTCTGAATCCCTCCAAAACTGAATTCCTCCTCTTCTCCTCCTCACTCTCTCCTCCCCCGGTTCAATCATGGATGGATGAGATGAATCTACTAAACAATAAACCCATCATTGTCGACAGCGCAAAATCCCTTGGTGTCACTCTAGACAAAAAACTCATTCTAACTCCCCACATCAATTCTACTGCAAAATCTGCTTGTTATCAACTGCGCCTTCTTTGGGGAATCCGACGCTTCTTCCCAGAGCAGGACCTTATAACCCTGGTGCAATCACTGGTCCTCTCCAGACTAGACTACTGCAATTCTCTTCTTACTGGCCTCCCCAAATCTCACCTGTCCCCACTTAAGTCTGTTTTCCATTCAGCAGCTCGTTTCATTTATGGGGCCAAAAGAAGCGATCACATCACACCGTTGTTATCTACCCTCCGCTGGCTTCCCTTCGAGGCTAGAGCTATCTACAAGACCGCTTGTATCACCCACAAAGCCTTGCACTCCTCCTCTCCTCGATACCTGGCGAATAAACTGAAACTCTCTGGAGGCTTGAGACCTTCACGAAATGCGGAAAATCTACTGCTTGAACCTTCCTCTTTCAAGAAGGAGAGAACAATGGCCCAATCCTTTTCAGGCAACGCAGTGAGAATCTGGAACTCTTTTCCGCCTCAGCTCCGGACCACCGCCTCCTCCCAGGCCTTCAAAAGGGACCTCAAAGTTCTCCTCCTCCAGAGACACCTCCAAAAGTAATTCACGTCCTCATTTTATTTGGAGGAAGACCTCCCATTACTGAAAATTTCTACCTCCCATGACCATGGAAGTGCCTTCCCAGTGTGTTCTTGTGGTTGGAGTGTCTGTCTGTTTGTAGTATTTTCCATGTACTTGTGTTTGGTGCCCTTTTGTAACATGCACACTCCACTTTGCCCTGGTAACACACGGTTTGCTACCTCTCACATGTTCTACCTTTGATACCTGCACAAGTGCCACCTTTGCCTACGTAACGCTTGTTTTTTTGTGCATGAGTGTCTAGCACCTTTTGCAGTATTATACCTCAAATGATACTTTTTCTCTTGTAACCGCACACTTGTCACTTTTTTCCTCTTGTGCACTTTTTACTACCTCATGTATTTTTGGTTGCGCACAATTTTTACTACCTCAAGTATTTTGTTTGCTCACAATTGTCACTATTACCTAATGTAATGTAATGTATGCTTTTGTAATCTATTAGTGTGTAATGTTTCTCATTATGTTTCATTTCCGTTCCTATTGTGAAGCGCTCTGACGCCTTTGGGTAAAGTCTGTGCTATATAAAAATGCATAAATAAATAAATAAATAAATATATATGTACGTCCTCTAGCAGAAATTGTGTAATCGCATGGATTAGCAATAGTCTCCTAAACACCCAGATTGTCATCTCTCTTACCGCGGAATCCATTAAAACCTCAAATTAACCAAATGCTTGTCTTAAACAAGTTAGCCACTGTATGTCTTCTAGTAGCTTAACACTGAACAGTGATGAAACTGAGATTTTGGTTGCAAGAAACAACCCCCCCCCCCCCCCCCTGGTGGTTGGAACTTTATTGGCCGGATGAGCTTGGTTCACTCCATCGTCCTCCCTACAGTCAAACAATTGGGAGTCTGGATCGATGATAGGCTACCATGGAGGTCCAGGCCGTGAAATTGTCTGCATGTTGCTTTGGATTACTCCGAACGCTAAGAAAACTGCTAAGCTGGCTCCCTGACCCACTCCGTAGAGTGGTGGTACAGGAGTTAATTATTTCTTGCCTGGACTGTGGCAAATCCCTTTACTTGGGGAGTCCAAGATATGTCATTAGTCGACTACAGGTAATGCAAAATGTCGCCTCCGGGAATCTTTATAAAATTCTTAAGCAAAAATCAGCAGCGCCAGCATTGGCAGCTTTGCACTGGCTGCCAATACAAAAAATAATTCAGTTCAAAGCTCTTTGCCTTGTTCTCCACACCTTCAACAACAAAGACCCCAGCCTATAAAGAGCCTTTTGACTTGTTACAGGCCAAAAAGAACATTAAGGCCAGAGAGTCACAGTCTGCTGGGGGTTCCTAGGATTAAGAGAATGAGATGTGGTGGGAGTTCTTTTGCATACCTGGCATTTAATTTGTGGAATTCCTCCCAGCACATCTGAGATTGGATGAATCAGAAACTAGTTTAGGAAAAAACCTGAAAACCTATCTATTTTAGCTCAATTCAAGGGACACTAGAGAGGAGAGAAGAGGTTTTACCGGCGAAGGAAGGCCCGTTGGGTAGCCATGCACGATATATACATCTCGGTGAATCGAATAGTGTGCTGAGAAGTGTTCTGTGGTACGCGGGGTTAGATGCAGGGCCTCATAGTGTTCTCTTGAGCGCCGCCTGGCGGCAGGATAGCAGGACCCTGGCCGTTTGGCTGACGATCTGCTTGACTAAGTATGAAATGTGCAGCAACATGTTTTCTGTTCGTTGTTTTTCTTTAAGCAGAAAATAGTTTTCCCATAGAAAAAGCTGTTCACCTGTGTCCCCTCCAGAATGTCGATGTATTCTTCATTCCCCCTCTGGAAAAGGACTCTGGTTTTTAGAGCCAGGCACTAATGCTAGTCCCTGCCCCTTTGCCTTCTCCACTCTTTTCTTTGCTGTGCAGGCCTTGAGGGTTGACATTTAAGGACCGATATTTTCAGCAAGCACGCATCCCATGAGCGCTACTTCTTTTCAGATCTGTGCATTCGGGTATGCTTTTAAACAGCTACTGACTCCTGGGTTAGTGCCCAAATGAATAATGTAAAGCGCTTTGACATGGAATCCTTAATAACGTTGACCAGTCAAACTATCTGGCCACTAGTGATGGCTGTGTGTGAGGGTCTGACACTTGGTGAAGCTTGGCGGTCATTGTATGAGGAATTCTGATGTCTCAGGTGTTAGCTCTACCTTTATACAAAGCCTTTTAAGGTGTTTCACACCTCTCCTCTCCTCTCTTCAGGGTGGACTGAAAGCTGTAATTTGGACAGATGTCTTCCAGACCTTTATAATGTTCGCAGGACAGCTAGCGGTCATCATTGTTGGGACCATAAAGGTCGGCGGAATGGGCGAGGTCTGGCGAATCGCTACAGAAAGTGGAAGGATTGCAGACATAAAGTAAGTATGGATCAAGAGGGGGTGGCAGCGATTTTCTTTCCCATCTGATCGGGATCTATAAACTGTTCAATTTTCAAATGTACCCATATAGCCCCCGAAACACTATTTACTTCTGAGTTTGTGAGAGTCTTAGGGAGTACCCTGCCCATCATTTGACACCAGAGCAGGAAACTTTGATCCTTGGTTTAATCGTTTTAAACCATTACGTTAGCAATTGCAAAATGTGCAACTGTTTCTCATAACCTCTCACGGTATGCGAAGTACACAGCAATGGAAAAATAGTTCTAATTGTTGCCCTTACTTTCTTTGGCCAGCTTGAACCCAGATCCGTTTGAACGTCATTCCTTCTGGTCGCTTGCTATTGGTGGCGTCTTCATGATGTTGTCCCTGTATGGGGTAAATCAAGCTCAGGTCCAGCGATACCTCAGCTCCAAAACCGAAAAAGAAGCCATCTTGTAAGTATTGGAAACACTGCCAGTTGTTTGCTAGTATATTGCCTTCGTTTATCAAGAGTGATTGTGCGTCAGGAACTGGCATAGGTTTAGGGACATGTTGCTTGTCTACATTGATGCCCCCAGTTTCCTTGAAACTAGCTGCTTTTTGTGTTGTAAATGTCTTGTGCCAGCATATGCTGTCATTTCTAGGGCCTGGCATTAGCCAAGGCGTCTTCATTTGACTAAAATGGTATGTGTAATATATTTACTTGAAGGGGCTTTCAGCCAAGGAGCACACCCATGCACAAAGTTGTTTCATTTAGTGCAAGGGAATATTATGGTAATGTGTGCCTGTTAGAAGGGGCGATCCCAGGGGGACAGGATATGCTCTCCCGACCACCCCGTGACCCACCTCTCCTAGGAACGCTGCGGAGCACTGGCGGGAGGCCCTCGCAGGGGAGGACTTTGTATATAGGATCGTACACACTGAGGTTCCACCACACTTAGAAACGGACACCACACCGTACAGTTCAGTATACAAGGATCTTTATCAAACAGTAGATATGAGGTAACGAGTACGTATTTACAAGGCGATCGTAAAGAGTCTCGGTTGTGAGGAATAGGGATGCGGGACAGTCACGGTACTGGAATCAGTACGAAGCGTACCCTGCGCATAGCTCTCAATCCTCGAGCCGGGGGATACGGTAGATGGGGGCCGTACTGCTGCTCCACTCACTTCTTCTCGAGCCAGGTCGTGCAGGTAGCAACGATGGTCCAGCCGGACCAGAGTACTCCTCGAGCCGCGACAAAGTCAACAGGGCTCGATCCGGAGTGAACGGAGTGTCTGTGAGTTCTTGGGGAGCCGCGACCATGTCAGCACGGCTCAAGATGTTCGACGAAGGTCCTTTTCCAAAAGGATGAGCCGCGACGTCGTCGGCAGGGCTCGCACAAGTTGCAAAGTTCCAGTATCGATCTTCTTCTAAAAATGGCTGAGCCGCGACTAGGTCCGCAGGGCTCTCTTCTTCAGATTCAACTGCCCGCTAGTTCTAGAGCGGCTCTTGTTATAGTCCGGTTTCCCTTTGAAGTTCGGACCCTCGCAGGCGGGGATCTGATGCCTCGGGGCTGATCGTTGGGGGTTTCCTGCCGGCTGGCTCTTTGATCCTTTGAAGATCCGTCCGGGGATTTCCAGACTCCTATCAGGGCCTGGAGCCAGCTCTCGGGGAGGCCAGAGGTGTGATCGAAACTGATCCCCAGGGGGAGGCCAGAAGTTTGAGGGAAACCAGTCTCCCAGGGGGGCAGGAGGTGTAATCGAAACCCTTTGGTCCTATATCCCCCAGAGGGAACCTTCCACCCCTCAGCCGGGTGTGGCGTGTTTGAGGCCTAAGTTTCGCTGGTGCCGGGGTCATGCAGGGGGCTATGGAGTCAGGGATCTCGGGAAGGGTGATGGCTGCCGGGGCCCTCTGGGATGATGCGGGTTCTGGGCACCCGGTACCGGGAGGATAGATGGCGGGATGCGGGGATGGTCATCCGTTTGGTAGGGTCCTGTAGGGAACGGGGCGGGCAGGGGATGGGACGACTAGGGGTTTCTGCTGCACAAGGATAACTGTCGGGGCGCTGAGGATCGGGGGGGAACCACGCCACAAGGCCGGATCCAACAGTGCCTTTTTGAGAGCCAAAAGTATTTTTGCCTATAGCCGCCAAAGTTTTCACTTTTTTTTAACAAAACAGGAATTGCCTTAGCCAAAAAGCTGATGGCCTTTGCCAGACCTATTGCCTTTGCCAGAGCTTGCTTAGTGTTTATATCGCATTTCTGTGCTGAGAATTCACTGCACCACAACTAATATCTGATTCTTTTTACGTTTTTTATTTAATGCTGCCGCATGTGCAATGCCCGACTCAACATATATAGTCAGTATTTGGAAATAGCAGGTTGTAATACTCCCCCATACATTATAATGATTTGCCATACCTCATCAAGGAAGGAATTCCAAAGATTACCTCTTTGAACAGTCAATAATATTTCTCCTGCTCAATTTCTTTCAATAATTAGAAGAGCTATTAGACGTTTGCCACCATATCTGAAGTACTGGAGTGGTTGACAGACATTTAGCCTTTGTTTCATCTTTACCACAGTTTGTGTTTAAAAGTTAGTCTGTTATCTTTGATGTCATTACAAGCCCGGTTATACATAATGTTAGCCTCCGTGTCTTTAATGAAATCCTGATTCTCTATTCATGTTAATCTGAGAATCGCCATTCTTCTACCAAGAACTGAATTGCTGTAATATATTTTAACTCCAGTGATTAATGTCACAGTTATACCTCTATCTAGACTCACTCCTGTATGGTGGTGGCCAGATTTGGAAGCCAGCTTGTCTAGTGTGGCAAGTTCTGCCACCACCGTGCAGCACTAGTTTCTTGTTAGGTAAATACTATCTATAAGACAGCCTCATCTACCCTTAGTAGCGCACAACTGAAAGGTAGCTTCAGAGAATGTGCGTTAAGGGTTAACAATACAGCACAATACTTGCAATGAGAAACCACTCATTAAAGCACCTTGAACAATGTAATGATTAAAATATGGCCAAAATAACAAAAATCGGATAATTTACTGGAAAGTAATAGCTTCTTAAAGAGACCGGTCCATTCCACGTGGTTTCTCCATTCTCCATGGGCAGCTGACGAAAGTTTCTTCTCAGTAGTCACGAGTGGCCACTGGAGGTTCCTTCTCCCTCCAGTTCCACAGCACAACTGCCTCTATCATTCCGTCAGGCTGGAATGTGAATCAATGATTTTGTGCAGGTAGGCATAATTCACAGCTTTTAAACTTCGTAGAGTTGCTGTACTGGTATCTCTTGCTTGTGTTGCATCGGCAGACAGAATCTCATTTTTTTCTGAATCTGACGAAGGCATTAGGCAATACTCCCCTCTTGCCCTTCTCTTCTGCCAAACAAGTCATTTGTGCGGACTCGAAAGTTCTCATCTTCTTCTGGAGAGTCCTCTCTCTGGATGATAGTTCACAGTGAGTGTGTATTGGCTTTATCACTCACTTTCCAGTTCCAGAAACGAATCTTCACCAACTCCAGTGTCAGACCAGTGGTAACTGGTCTACTTCTAGGGTGCTCTTGATTGATTTGGTTTAGCCAGCGGGGGGGAATCAGCTGAAACGGAACATACAATTCTTCGTTGTGATGAGTCATATTCTCTCCCACTCTTCAACAGTTAATCCCTTTTCCACCAGTGGGCCATGCAGGTTTGTGGATCTGGTTATGCTTTCCTTCGCAGGATTCTAGATGTTGTTCAGTCTGGGCTCAGGAGTTATGATGTCCCACACAACGTTCACCCTGCTTCAGAGGCTCTGTAAGCCTCTCAAGCAAATGAGAGGCGTATTTATGTTTCCAGCCCCATTCAACGCTTCTCATGGACACACCAACAGCTAGCATTGGTGGGGGGGAACACCGTAGCATAATCCCCACACCTGCAATGTACGACAATCACTCCTATAAGCCTATGCCTAAGGCTTCGCTGTACATGTGGTCAATTCAAGCTTTTTAAAGGTTTACACCAGTAACATTCCAAAGCTGGGCTGAACTAGTCTAGCCCATCTCATTGGCTACTTAGGCTGGCCTCGCCTAAACTGGTTTGGTAACCTCTGATCTTAGACTTCAGTGGAGGATAGGCTGAAAAAAATATATTTGCCCCTCTTGTATCCCTCCTCAGCAAGTTCTTTTGAAGATTCACTGAAGGGCATCTCTCGTGATCTCCTACAGGGTGTCCTAGGAAGATGGCTGTCCCTCCCTCTCCTCCTCTGCAGATCCCTTGCAGGTCTTGCAAAGGGAAGCCAGCCTCTCTGCAGCTCCCTCCTGCAGAGAACATGCAGTTTGTGTGCATGTGACTAAGAGCTCAGAACAGCATTTTTACTTTTAACGCAAGGGGGTGGGTTGTTTTTTCTGTTACTGAGCAAGGATCCCAGAAAACACCAACCTTTTTTAAGGACCCATTTGACAGGGAAATCAGTTTTTTGTGGAATTTGGATATCTAGCTGATATAAAAATTTCAAAATATTCTGTGCTGCTTTTTTCCTGTTTCCATCAAGGTCTGCATGCTTTTCACAATTTATTTCTTAGACCCCACTCCTACTCTTTTTCGCCATGTGATCCTCCTGTGCTTGGCAGGTGTCTAAGAAAAAGGCTGCTAATGCTTGTGTTGTCCTTCTACTAAATTCCCTCACCATTTGGAGTTGTGAGAACTGTCACAAGATGTCTTTTGTAAAGCGAAGGGCCAGGAAATATGCTACGAACACCTTTGAGTTCCACCAGGTGTGGCATTGTGCACAATTACAATACAATACAGGATTACCTTTGAATGTGCAAGGAAAGTGCTTTTGCTGGGTCCCCTTTTTCTCACAGGACCCAGGTGTTCTCTTGCCTCCTATTGTGCCACTGAAGGAACCAGGGCTTGTAACTCTCTAGCTTTGATGGAAAACCTTGGGCGCCTGCTTCGCTCCATCTCCATGGAATCCGCATTGAATCATTTGAGATTGTAGACAATAAACAGGTAGTGTGTTGTGTTGAAAAAGAGCGCTCGCCAAGGCTACACCAAATGTCGTACAACGATATTGCATGTTTCAATTGGAGACTCAAAAGAAGTCAAATGTCTATGTTCCTGTTCTTTCTCTACTTGCTGGCAAATGGATGCCAAATCAATTGTGGGAAACCAGTTAGCTATCAGCCTAGCATGGCCAACATTTCACTTATTTCCATGAAAGAATGGGAATCGACTCGCCCTTTTTAAAACTGCAGAGATATAAAAAAAAACACTCTCTCACACTTTTTTTTGTTTTTTCTTTTTATTTACGTTCTCTATGTATATGGACCACAAGGGGAGAAAGCCACAAAGTAAATTCAATCAGTTCGTTGTACTATGTTGGCACAAACTCATCAGCTCTCTTTCAAGATCCTTTTCAACACCGATTAGTACCCTATGCAGCTTATGTTTGACCGAAACAGCACCACCTTCACCTTTATCTTTGGTTTAAACACCTTAATGTTACCCAGCTGTTCAGAAAAAACACTTTGGTTTTTGGCCATCATTTATTCTTCAAAATGCTCACTTCTTCTGACTAAAATCTGTTCTTTTGCTCCCAGCATGAACAACATTATGAATTGATCTTGGTGGAAACAGACTAAAATGTCCAGCCCATTAATAGCAGCATAAAGTTTACCCAGAATGCTATTCCTTTAACTTTCAAAATGTCTTCAAAATATCCTCACAAGTCAGTTGTATGACTGTTGCAAATGGGTTCCATCTATTTTGTCTGCTAGGATTTGTTTGCTTTTGTTCGTCTGTTTTTTTTACTTTTACTCTGGGTGAATCCCAGTCTAACTACATAAGTCTCACTCATGGTAATTGGACTGCACATGGATACTTCCTGTGTCCTCCTTTTAGGGTAAGGAGCTGGGATGCAGCTAGGGTGAGTGGCCATGGACTGGTTACACGTGGACAAGTGTGCACACATGTATGCATGTGTGCAGGCTCCATGAGAGAGACTGCAGTCTTGTACAACCCGGTAGCTGCAGACCGGTAAACTGCCTGTGGCAGTTTTAAACTGCTAATTTGACCTGTCAAAATAACACCTTTCAACAGGATTAACACCTTCCATGCTCATGACGAGCGGTGCTCCGGTGCTCATGACGAGCTCAGCTCGTCATGAGCCGTGGAACGCTCACACGCGGGGATAATTCCCCTGCTGTGCTGAACGTTCCACGGGAATGAGTGCAGCTGTGACGAGCTCAGCTCGTTATGAGCACCGGAGCACCGTGCCTCATGACGAGCTGAGCTCGTCATGAGCATGGGGGCGCTGTGCGCTCCCGTCCCCCAGCACAGCGGGGGAATTACCCCCCGCAGCGAAGGGGTTAAACCTTTCTGGCCGCACTTGTGTGATCACCCTTTTCTGTGGGACGCTACGCATCCAGGCAAGGGTTAACTTGGATGGCCTCCACAAACACTTTTGACTGCTGTTCTTGTTACGTACGGTGTAATGTATGCATCTTTTATTTCTGTTGTTCTGGGCAGCTTCATGTCTGTTGTGATCGGTTGTTTTATTTATTTTTGTTATTTTACCCGCCAATAAAATGTGCTTAAAAAAATAAATGAGACATTTTGTGGAAATCTAACTAAGAGCATGATGCCATGTTAGAGACTGTTACAAATTCTCAAGAAAAATCGTTAAACAATCAAAAAGGAGAAATGTGAACTAGTGGTGGATAGAGAGGAATACTTTGGAAACCATATTGTAAAAGCTGCAGCTGATTTTTGTGCTAAGTTTATAAACCGCTTGTGGTGAGATAAAAGGGTTGTAAAATTAATTTATAAATGTGATAGATGAGTGTTCTTAGAAATAATTTGTAGATAGCCATAGTGTTCTGTGCTGAAGCCCTATCTGTCATATTAGATGAAAATGCAGTATAGTTACTGATGGCAGCAACGATTGCATTGGTGTAGTTTTGAGGCAAGAAAAGGAAGAAAGGGGATTGTATCAAAAGTATTGAGAACTTTGATGGGGTGGAGCAAAATGACTCCACTATTGAGGCATTGGCGTGCTGTGATGGGGTTGGCATACGACTGGCAATATTGTGGGGTGAGTGGGACTAATTGAGGGGGTGGTTAAGAATTTACAGCCAAGGGAAAGCATAGTCCTCTGGTAGATTTGGCTGCTTTCAAAGGAGTGTTAATGGAGGTTCCTAGGATAACTAGGGAGCAAATGAGATTGTTCTTGTCCTGTTTGAATATGCACTGGTTGGGAGAAGCACCACAGCTGATTCTCTACATAGGTGTTCTGTGGAATAACCTGATAAAGAACTAGAAGAGCATATGTGTGGGTGACACCTATGAGTGAAGTCATTGAAGAGCGGAGAATGAGGTGTTTAAAATAGCTTCAAATTCTGAAGGAACAAAGTGGCCTTAGAAAACACATGTCGCGGAGGAAGGTTGACCTGTCTCAACACTGTAAACAAGCTGTCATTAAATGATGGTCTGTTGTATCTGAATGAGACATGGTACTGAAGAGCTTGTGCTAAGGTTATTAAAGGTGCATGAAGGGTACCCGGAATGAGTGCCACCAAAGGGCGAATTAAACAAATGTTGAGTGGTCCAGACTTGATTGTAGTGTGAAAGACAAAGTGCTTCAATATGTCCTTGTGATTGGTGCTCTAAATTACAGGAAACTGTATCCTGTGGAAAAGTTAGAAGGATTTGAAGATCTTTGAGAGAAACTTGCTTTGGATATTTTAGAACAATATGACATCATTGAAAATTACTTCAGTTAAACTATGATACCGTTTTCAAAGTGTTTGTGGCCAAGTTTATATCAAGAAGTGTATTCAGCACTACAAGAAACTCTGATGGCACCCAGTGGTATTTTCGGGTTGCTTACCTAGATTGATAGCCACGTAGAGTTGGAAAGTTAAATGCATTGTCTACTGATACTAAAGGCCTGGCAGATAGCTCATGGTGGCAGCAGGCACAGCAATATCCCTTTAGGAGAACCGGGAAAGACCTAGTTTAATAGAGTCTAGAAATCAAATTGATTTTCTTCAAAGGGTGGAAATGGTAGTGGTAGCTTAAAAAGGAAATTGCACAGATGGGTTTTATGCATATATTAATTGAGGGCTGAAGTGGCCACACAGTTTCCACTTGCTAGGTCAGGACTGCTTTTCCAGAGTTTGCCTCTTCACTCGAGGTGTTCAATCTGTGCTGCAGCAGTATGGCAGCTACTTGGGCCTTATAAGAGTGGGGTCCGGCCTGCACTACTTTCTGTGCATCAGGACGCATTGGTAGAGCACAGCATCACCAGTACGAAAAATCTTACACAGGTGGATTTTGAGCTCTTTCCGTAGCATGACGTAGTAATCTTAAATTGGGTAGGAGTGTATTTTATATTCTTAATGGATAATCAAAAGACCATTTTACCATGTTGTACTTCTTAAAGTGCCGGACTTGTAAGCAGAGGTATTTGCCATGCAGTTGCTCAAGAGTCCAGATTATCTTTCTGCTCGTTGACCTATGGTGTCCATTTCTGAATGGCTGTAGTAGACTGCAGACTGGTGCATGATGGGATCAGTACAAGCAGTAGAAGCTGGATGACATCGACTGCAATCGCATGACAAGCTCTTTGTTTTTCAGATCTTGCTATGCAGTTTTCCCCTGCCAGCAGCTTGTGCTTTGTCTTGGCTGCCTGATGGGACTGGTAATGTTTGCATTTTATAAGCAGAACGAGAGTGCAGAGCTGACTTCCCTTCGTTCCCCAGATCAGGTGAGCACAATGCTTGGACACTCATGCCAACACCCTGCTGGTTCAGGGTTCATCTGCAGTGCCTGGCACTAGCTGTGCGAGTACCTCAGAGCATCTACAGCTCGTGTCTTTGCTTTCTCAAACCTTAACACAAAGAGACCACCACCAAACGCATTTTGTTATGCTAGAGTAAAAAGCTGGATGAACACTGTGCATTTGCTGATAAGAAAAATTAAGTCAAATATTGTTGTTTGTCTCTGTTCTTCATTATGATCCAGTATAACTTACAGCACGGTTTTTGGCAGATTGTTTTTCACCATAGGCCTACACTCTACCCATGCATAGGTGTTCTGGTATTTATTTATTTGACATGACAATCTGTACTTATCAATATATATATATATATATATATATATATATATATATTTACTAATGTGATCTGTATTATTCCATGTTTATTTTATCAAAATGGAGCTAAAACTCGTATAGCTCCCTGTTTATGTAATCAATAAACGTAAACTCTTACTTGAATGCTTAACATGTTTCAATGATGGGAACACACACAGTTGATACATCAATACACTTAAATAAAACATGCACATTTTAGTGTTAGCCTTGTGCATATCTTCTGCTGTTTAAGCCTCATTAATAAAGCTGGTTTACTAACTCCCTTACCTGTCAATACACACAGCTATTGGCCTGTCTGTCATGGCTGACAGCATTCAAAATCACTTTAAAACAATCTGTTTTCTGTTTCTATAAACATTTAAAAAATATACAGACAGGAAAGTAAATGTTTTACTGTCTGTATATATCTGTGAAAATCAGTAAAAACGGAAAACAGTGAGTCCTACGCCATAGCAGCTGGGCCATTCCTTTTCAAACTAATCTTCTATTAGATTATTAAATACTAAATGGGCTCTTAAAATAGGATGAGCAATACATAAAGCACAGTATATTTACCTGACTTTTTGTTCTATATGCGCCAAAGTTGTTATAAGGGTCCTTCAAAGCTGCCTAAATCTGATCCATTACCAGTGATGTTGTTTTATGCTACAAGTAAGAATTTAATTTTTGTTATAGGCTACCAAACAGTTGACATGGGTAAGGGTAATCCATTACTCGGATATTTCCAGATTTAGCCAAGCCTCCAGCAGTTGCTCCTGTGTTCCGTAAGTTTTCATGGTAACAGTAACACTGGCTCATATGAGTGACCACTGTTGGGTGGTAATCTAGCTTTCAAGAGTCCTCATACTGAGTGTTTGGCTCTCAAAATCCTGCATTCATTCAAAACCTACCATTACCCATCTCGCTTGAACCATGCTATCCTACATATTTGTCACTACTGCTCCCTTACCAAACCCAGCCAATAGACATCCACTCTTTGAAAGACTATTTTCTGCGCGATTAATTCCTATACCAATTTAACAATGAACTTGAATACCTGCTTCATTCAGTGTCCTTTAATCAATTCAGGAACACCTTGAGAGAAACCTTTAATTCACCCTATCTTGTATAAACCTTTACTCCAACTGCCGCTATCCTAAGTCTTGGATCTTTTCCAGTAGTCACTGTATTAAAAGTCTCCAAATACATGAATGAACACTAATTAATTTTAAATTTGCTCTAAACACTCCTAATTCTGATTACTTTCTAGATCTTATTACCTCACTATAAACCTACTCAAAATGCTGTTTGTACTTTGAACAATCTTCTTAACCCACCTCATCCTTCAGCCTCATCACTGAGCATCAGAATTTGCCACTTAAGTCTCTTCTAAGATCTGAAAAATGTGGAGTCTCTCAATTTCTTGTAACTTGATCCAGTAATTCCTCATTCTTCTCACCCCCATAGTTCAAGTATAACCAAATTATCCTCCCTTACACTAAGCTCGGCTGCTATATTAATCCCTGTACTTAAGAGGGCAAACTCTTGTGCACCGGCTGAGCATTTCAGCCCGCACATCTTCAAACATTTGCTCTCTCCTGATGTGGTATCTCCTGCCTAACACCAGAGAAAAAGTCTCCCTCACGACCAAGATTATTCTACAGTGGTATTAATCCAAATACATACTGTGAGCACCCACACCAAATTATTAACCCACTAGACAAAATATTCCAACAATTCTAAAAAAAACTTTGTTTTTTTTATTATTCTTATTTCTTTTATCAAATGTATTTTCATAAATATACATATCTTTAAATACTTTTTTTGACATTTCCAACATAAATAATACATTCATAAATAATCACAAATAAAGAAAACAATACATTCAATCAAATCAAATAAACCCGGGAAGAGAGAAACAAAATAACATCGCAACAACCCATTAAATCCCGACTCGCACATCTCCAGACAAACCTTCACATTCATAACATATCTGGGGAATACAACTACAGAATAAAATTGTAATTGGGATGACCAAAGACAAAAACTGCACAAAAGCAGGATGTTCTCACGGCAGTGGTCGACGCGTTTCGGTGGCTGCATTCTGATGGAATGCCACCTTCATCAGAACCTGCCAGATAGAATGCCCTAAACAGGGCCACTCCACCCGGGGAGGAAAGAACACACTGAAACAATAGGTACAGCACTTTCTAAATTGATACAGACTGGTGTTTCTAAATATAGTATCCGAATATCCAACACTTCTCAGCCAGGTGCTGACACCGATCTTAGTACCTCAAGCGACTAAACCCCATGAATTGTCGCATAAATTGCCTATAGAAAGTTCAGAAGCCTCTAATCCTTGCAAATTTTGTTTTAGAGGAAACGTATATAGCGCCGGTCCATCATTGAAAAGAGGTTTTCATGCACAGGACACCAATTAACACAAAATACTTCAATGACTGAATGTTGTCCAGTATGCCTACTGCTCCTAAGTTCCCAAGATATGTCTGCTTCAATCTATAATATGCTTCAAAATGTAGCCAGATGTCCACATAAGTAGCCGCACGTAACGTCCTTACGTTAGCCTGATCAGCTAACATCCCTCTTCACCCCTCTGACAACCTACTTATGTACCATCAATGCTTACAATCTGCGGTTACCAAACCTCAACTTCGGAAACCCACCACCAGTCCATCATCTTCTATTTCAACTTCCTTTCAGTTCAAAAACCTTAGTATCGCCCACATTCCTTACCCCCACAGCCTACTCTTTATCCTTTCAATTTGGCTCTCAGACTCCGCTCTCCATTGAAACTGCACTCATCCGTGAGCCTGATTTATAACCCCTGCCTTCCACAACAATAATAATATTTCTCAACCTCTGTGGCATTTGATTCTGCCAGTCATTCTATCCTACTTTTCACACTTACTGCCCTGCTTACCTCCAATCAAGCACTCATCTTATTGTACTATCTTTATGATCGATTCTTCGCTGTATCCTGGCATTCAGCGCTTTCCCCACCAACCGATGTGGCTAATGGAGTCACACAAGGCTCACTTCTGGGTCCAGCCCTTTTATCCGTCTACACCACAAACTGTGAAGACTTGGTCTCATCCTTTTGTTTCTCGTGTAATTGTTCTGCCCACGGCACAACTTTAACATCAAATCTTTGGCCTGATGGTTGCCTCTCGCCCTCATTTGATTGCAGTTGATCCCCTCGAGCTAAACTCCTCTAAAGCTAAAAGCATTGACTTACTGATATGAGTGAAGGGATGAAAAACATCTATCGAGCACACAGCTACTTCTAGAAGTGTCTCGGTGCTAACAAGACTCATGGAACTTGCAGGCAACAGCCAGTTATGTTGAAGCAAGAAGCCATGTTTCCAGTAGCTTTCAAAACTGCTGTTCAATGTTAATTGTGTGCTATTTGGCCGGAAGCTAATGCCAGGCTTGTGCAACCCAAAAGGAGAAGGAAAAGTCACCAGTCTCCTTTTCTTTACTGACAGCCATTGCAGGGTCAAGAGACGATGGGAGATAGAAGCATGACTACGAAATTTCAGAAGTATGTGGGCAGCAGCATCTAGCACCACCTGCAGTCGCGTCATTAAAGAACCCGGTAAACCCAAGTTCAAGACATTTGCATTGTCCACTCTTGAGGTGATTAGAGCATGGACAACTGTTTTCAAGGAGTGTAGTAGCAGAAGGAAGAGAATTCTTTTAAGGCCGATTGCCGCGCAAAGCAATCCCAACCACAGCAACGACATGAGGCTGCAAAGAGCACCCACTGTCAAATTTGACTCCTAAATTCCTTGCTACTGTGGCTTGTGGAGGGGTAGGAGGCAGGGTGTCAGGCCAACAATTCCTCCACCACTCGAAATGCAAACACGCCAACAGCAACATTTCTTGGTTGTCACAATTTTGTTCCGGGTTGCTAGAGACGCATCCAGTTTAATACAGGCACTAAGCAGGTTTTAAAGGAATACTGTGCTGTAGATGGTCCATTCTCAAAAGAGAGGAAATGAGACATAGAAGCACCCATTAAATAAGTTTGTTTCCCTCACGATGCACTTACCCCAGGGCACCTGGCCCTAAGTGTGCATTGAGCCTGACAGGAGCAATAAACCCTTTCTTACTATGATACCCTGTGCCTCCTGATTAGTAGAGAATGTTCTCTCAACTTCTTTAACGTGGCTAGCCCATTACTCTTCTCACATCTTGGGCTGGGCAGAGTGCTGCAGCAGTTTGTTGTTCGGCCGGCCTCGCCTTACACTCCTGGACAGGGTTCTAAACATTGCCAGCAGGACCCTCTACAGTCTCCCCAGGCACGAACACTACCTCTTCCTGTGTTCTTTATGAATTATAGTTTGTGATTTACGTGATTTGAGTTGCCTATGTTTATGTAAATTTGATTTTCATTTCCGTGCCTCAGGAATTGACGTTGTTAGCGGGGGGTTCCCTTTTTCCTATACTACACACCCTACCTCTTTCCATCATCACCAAATTGTCTGGCTGTTAGAAAAACCTTGTGCCAACTACTAGTCTTCAAGGTTTGGTTTGTTGATCCATAATGGGCCACTACACAAGGAAATGTAAACCTTGGTTTTACTCCTAAACCTTCATCATCTGAATCACAGTTGAGCTCTTAGTACCTGCTTGGTCCACACTGTTGCAATCAGCTCTCTCCAGATCTCCCTTCATCTTCTCATTTTCCGCCTTCAAGGCTGCTCTGAAGATGCATATCTCAATTAAACCTCAAAGCAGTCATTATATCCTGAGGGCTCATCTCCCACTTTCCCTAATCCTCAAGTAACGAGGATATGATGTCTGTATGTTGAATGTCATTCATGTCTCTGTACTACCCCATAATGGTTATTGACTTTGGGTCTTATGCACAAAAAATCCTAAATATTTATCACCCAACCTGATTCTAGTCTCCTATAGGTTTCTTTTTTAAATTGATTCTTGTTGCTCTGATAAATGCCCCGTACGAGGAGAAGCATGACGAAAATTGAAATTTTGAGATGACAATATTTCAGTGTTTATTGTGGCATTTCATGAGCATTTGTTCTCGTCCGTTGTTCCAGAATTTGAATGTGGAGAGGACTGCACTTAGTTATTCACTTAGCCATATAAAAACTTTAGAGCCTCCCAGACAATCATGGGTCTCCCCTTTCTGACGTTCAGACTCAGGGGCCTCATAGGTCATGATAGTCTTGAGGGTCCTGCATGAGGCTGCTCTAGTCTTCTTCAGCCATACATTTGCCCACTGAACAGTAATGTGTCTCTTGCGCTCTTATTTACTTTAACCCCCTTGTCCCCTCCAAAGCAAGCAGCACCACATCTACATAGCAATACTTTCCTGACGTGCTTCATTAAAACTTATTTTCGGATGAGCTCTGAGCAGCGGCCTTCCTCCCTATCCTTATGATCTAAAAACACACCTTCAAGTGAGGAACACCCCGCACACCCTTCACTCCACCACCCCACCCAGCTACCATCCAAAACCGTGCAGGATCGTGCAAGCTATATTACTTGAACCCTATGTGTGATTATAAATTGCTGCCTGTATCCTTCTTGTTGGTGTCTGTCTCTTACACACAAGATCAATCACATTCTCCATCACCTCTTTGTGCTTCTCAGAACTGTATAGGTCTCCTACCCTTCTTGATGTATCCATACACGTCCCTTATCGAAATGGTTTTACCTGTTTGACACCAACTATTGAACAACCAGGGTATGCCTCTGTAAAGCTATTGTCCTTTCATGGTTGGAAGGAGAAACTTGTGTCCAGAGATTAGTATTGGGCATTTAATGCTTGGTCAGTGCGCTCAAGCTCACCTAGGGCTGTACTGGTTTTGGGTGATTGCTCACTGCTCTCCATCGCACCAAGAGCTGTTCAGGTTTTGGTTGCTTGGTCAGTGCTGTCCAGCTCACCAAGAGCTGCACAGGGGTTTAAGTCCTTGGTCGGTGCTCTCCAGCTCACTAAGAGCTGTTCGGGTTTTGGGTGCTTGGTTAGTTCGCTCCAGCTCCCAAGAGCGGTTCAGGTTTTGGGTGCTTGGTTAGTTCGCTCCAGCTCCCAAGAGCGGTTCAGGTTTTGGGTGCTTGGTTAGTTCGCTCCAGCTCCCAAGAGCGGTTCAGGTTTTGGGTGCTTGGTTAGTTCGCTCCAGCTTCCAAGAGCGGTTCAGGTTTTGGGTGCTTGGTTAGTTCGCTCCAGCTCCCAAGAGCTGTTCAGGTTTTGGGTGCTTGGTTAGTTCGCTCCAGCTCCCAAGAGCGGTTCAGGTTTTGGGTGCTTGGTTAGTTCGCTCCAGCTCCCAAGAGCTGTTCAGGTTTTGGGTGCTTGGTTAGTTCGCTCCAGCTCCCAAGAGCGGTTCAGGTTTTGGGTGCTTGGTTAGTTCGCTCCAGCTCCCAAGAGCGGTTCAGGTTTTGGGTGCTTGGTTAGTTCGCTCCTGCTCCCAAGAGCGGTTCAGGTTTTGGTTGCGTGGTCCATGCTCTCCAGCTCATCAAGAGCTGTTCAGGTTTTGAGCGCTTGCTCACTGCTCTTTAGCTCACAAAGAGTTGTACAGGTTGTGATTGCTTGGTTGCTGCTGTTCAGAGCTCCAAGAGCTGTACAGGGTTATAGTTCTTGCGATCCCGAGCACACCAAGAGCTGCACAGGGGTTTAAGTCCTTGGTCAGTGCTCTCCAGCTCACCAAGAGCTGTACAGGTTATGGACGCTTGGTCGGTGCTCTGGAGCTCCCCATGAGCTGCACAGGGTTTTATGTTCCTGGTCAGTGCTCTCCAACTCACCAAGAGCTGCTCAGATTTTGGTTGCTTGGTCAGTGCTCTCCAGCTCACCAAGAGCTGCTCAGGGTTGCATGTTCTTGGTCAGTGCTCTCCAGCTCACCAGAGCTGCACATGGGTTTAGGTTCTTGGTCAGTGCTCGCCACCTCTCCAAGAGCTGATCAGGTTTTGGTTGCTTGGTCAGTGCTGTCCAGATCACCAAGAGCTGCACATGGGTTTCGGTTCTTGGTCAGTGCTCTCCAGCTCACCGAGAGCTGCACATGGGTTTAGGTTATTGGTCAGTGCTCTCCAGATCACCAAGAGCTTCTCAGGTTTTGCTTGTTTGGTCAGTGCTCTCCAAATCACCAAGAGCTGCTCAGGTTTTGCTTGTTTGGTCACTGCTCTCCAAATCACCAAGAGCTGTTCAGGTTGTGGTTGCTTGGTCAGTGCTCTCCAGCTCACCAAGAGCTGCTCATGTTTTGGTTGCTTGGTCAGTGCTCTCCAGCTCTCCAGGAGCTGCACAGGTTTTGGTTGCTTGGTCAGTGCTATCCAGATCACCTAGAGCTGCTCAGGTTTTGGTTGCTTGGTCAGTGCTCTCCAGATCACCTAGAGCTGCACATGGGTTTAGGTTCTTGGTCAGTCCTCTCCAGCTCACCAAGAGCTGCACATGTTTCGGGTGCTTAGTCAGTGCTCTCCAGCTCACCAAGAGCTGATCAGGGTTTGGTTGCTTGGTCAGTGCTCTCCAACTCACCAAGAGCTGTTCACGTTTTGGTTGCTTGGTCAGTGCTCTCCAGCTCTCCAAGAGCTGCTCAGGGTTGTATGTTCTTGGTCAGTGCTCTCCAGCTCTCCAAGAGCTGCTCAGTGTTTTATGTTCTTGGTCAGTGCTCTCCAGATCTCCAAGAGCTGTTCAGGTTTTGGTTGCTTGGTCAGTACTCTCCAGCTCTCCAAGAGCTGCTCAGGTTTTGGTTGCTTGGTCAGTGCTCTCCAGATCACCAAGAGCTGCTCAGGTTTTGGTTGCTTGGTCAGTGCTCTCCAGCTCTCCAAGAGCTGTTCAGGTTTTGGGTGCTTGGTTAGTGCTCTCCAGATCACCAAGAGCTGCACATGGGTTTCGGTTCTTGGTCAGTGCTCTCCAGCTCACCAAGAGCTGCTCAGGTTTTGGTTGTTTGGTCAGTGCTCTCCAGATCACCAAGAGTTGCACATAGGTTTAGGTTCTTGGTCAGTGTTCTCCAGCTCACCAAGAGCTGCTCATGTTTTGGTTGCTTGGTCAGTGCTCTCCAGCTCACCAAGAGCTGATCAGGTTTTAGTTGTTTGGTCAGTGCTTTCCAGCTCACCAACAGCTGTTCAAGTTTTGGTTGCTTGGTCAGTGCTGTCCAGCTCTCCAAGACCTGCTCAGGGTTTTATGTTCTTGTTCCGTGCGCTCCAGCTCACCAAGAGCTGCTCAGGGTTGCATGTTCTTGGTCAGTGCTCTCCAGCTCACCAAGAGCTGCACATGGGTTTAGGTTCATGGTCAGTGCTCTCCAGATCACCAAGAGCTGCTCAGGTTTTGCTTGTTTGGTCAGTGCTCTACAGATCTCCAAGAGCTGTGCAGGTTTTGGTTGCTTGGTCAGTGCTCTCCAGATCACCAAGAGCTGCACATGGGTTTAGGTTCTTGGTCAGTGCTCTCCGGATCACCAAGAGCTGCACATGAGTTTAGGTTCTTGGTCAGTGCTCTCCAGCTCTCCAAGAGCTGCTCAGGGCTTTATGTTTTTGGTCAGTGCTCTCCAGATCACCAAGAGCTGCTCACGTTTTGGTTGTTTGGTCAGTGCTCTCCACCTCTCCAAGAGCTGCTCAAGTTTTGGTTGCTTGGTCAGTGCTCTCCAGATCACCAAGAGCTGCACATGGGTTTAGGTTCTTGGTCAGTGCTCTCCAGCTCACCAAGAGCTGCTCAGGTTTTGGTTGTTTGGTCAGTGCTCTCCAGATCACCAAGAGCTGCTCAGGTTTTGTTTGTTTGGTCAGTGCTCTCCAGCTCACCTAGAGCTGTTCATGTATTGGTTGTTTGGTCAGTGCTCTCCAGATCACCAAGAGCTGCTCAGGTTTTGGTTGCTTGGTCAGTGCTCTCCAGCTCTCCAAAAGCTGCTCAGGTTTTGGTTGCTTGGTCAGTGCTCTCCAACAGCTGTTCAGGTTTTGGTTGCTTGGTCCGTGCTGTCCAGCTCTCCAAGACCTGCGCAGGGTTTTATGTTCTTGGTCAGTGCTCTCCAGCTCACCAAGAGCTGCACACGGGTTTAGGTTCTTGGTCAGTGCTCTCCAGCTCACCAAGAGCTGCACATGGGTTTAGGTTCTTGGTCAGTGCTCTCCAACTCACCAAGAGCTGCACAGGTTTTGGTTGCTTGGTCAGTGCTCTCCAGATCACCAAGACCTGCTCAGGGTTTTATGTTCTTGGTCAATGCTCTCCAGCTCACCAAGAGCTGCTCAGGGTTGCATGTTCTTGGTCAGTGCTCTCCAGCTCACCAAGAGCTGCACATGGGTTTAGGTTCTTGGTCAGTGCTCTCCAGCTCACCAAGAGCTGCTCAGGTTTTGGTTGCTTGGTCAGTGCTCTCCAGCTCACCAGGAGCTGCACAGGTTTTGGTTGCTTGGTCAGCGCTCTCCAGATCACCAAGAGCTGCACATGGGTTTAGGTTCTTGGTCAGTGCTCTCCAGCTCACCAAGAGCTGCACATGGGTTTAGGTTCTTGGTCAGTGCTCTCCAGGTCACCAAGAGCTGCTCAGGTTTTGGTTGCTTGGTCAGTGCTCTCCAAGTAACCAAAACCTGTGCAGCTCCTGGTGAGCTGGAGAGCACTGACCAAGAACCTAAACCCATGTGCACCTCTTGGTGAGCTGGAGAGCACTGACCAAGCAACCAAAACCTGTGCAGCTCCTGGTGAGCTGGTCAGCGCTCTCCAGCTCACCAAGAGCTGCACATGGGTTTAGGTTCTTGGTCAGTGCTCTCCAGGTCACCAAGAGCTGCTCAGGTTTTGGTTGCTTGGTCAGTGCTCTCCAGCTCACCAAGAGCTGCTCAGGTTTTGGTTGCTTGGTCAGTGCTCTCCAGCTCACCAAGAGCTGTTCACGTTTTGGTTCCTTGGTCAGTACTCTCCAGATCACCAAGAGCTGCACATGGGGTTTAGGTTCTTGGTCAGTGCTCTCTAGCTCACCAAGAGCTGCACATGGGTTTAGGTTCTAGGTCAGTGCTCTCCGGATCACCAAGAGCTGCACATGGGTTTAGGTTCTTGGTCAGTGCTCTCTAGCTCACCAAGAGCTGCACATGGGTTTAGGTTCTTGGTCAGTGCTCTCCAGCTCACCAAGAGCCGCTCAGGTTTTGGTTGTTTGGTCGAGGCTCTCCAGCTGACCTAGAGCTGCTCACGTTTTGGTTGCTTGGTCAGTGCTCTCCAGCTCTCCAAGAGCTGCTCAGGTTTTGGTTGTGTGGTCAGTGCTCTCCAGCTCACCAAGAGCTGCTCAGGTTTTGGTTGTTTGGTCAGTGCTCTCCAGATCACCAAGAGCTGCTCAGGTTTTGGTTGCTTGGTCAGTGCTCTCCAGCTCACCAAGAGCTGCACATGGGTTTAGGTTCTTGGTCAGTGCTCTCCAGCTCACCAAGAGCTGCACATGGGTTTAGGTTCTTGGTCAGTGCTCTCCAGCTCACCAAGAGCTGCACATGGGTTTAGGTTCTTGGTCAGTGCTCTCCAGATCACCAAGAGCTGCTCAGGTTTTGGTTGCTTGGTTAGTGCTCTCCAGCTCACCAAGAGCTGCACATGGGTTTAGGTTCTTGGTCAGTGCTCTCCAAATCACCAAGAGCTGCACATGGGTTTAGGTTCTTGGTCAGTGCTCTCCAGGTCACCAAGAGCTGCTCAGGTTTTGGTTGCTTGGTCAGTGCTCTCCAAGTAACCAAAACCTGTGCAGCTCCTGGTGAGCTGGAGAGCACTGACCAAGAACCTAAACCCATGTGCACCTCTTGGTGAGCTGGAGAGCACTGACCAAGCAACCAAAACCTGTGCAGCTCCTGGTGAGCTGGTCAGTGCTCTCCAGCTCACCAAGAGCTACACATGGGTTTAGGTTCTTGGTCAGTGCTCTCCAGCTCACCAAGAGCTGTTCACGTTTTGGTTCCTTGGTCAGTGCTCTCCAGCTCACCAAGAGCTGCACATGGGTTTAGGTTCTTGGTCAGTGCTCTCCGGATCACCAAGAGCTGCACATGGGTTTAGGTTCTTGGTCAGTGCTCTCCAGCTCACCAAGAGCCGCTCAGGTTTTGGTTGTTTGGTCAGTGCTCTCCAGATCACCAAGAGCTGCTCATGTTTTGGTTGTTTGGTCAGTGCTCTCCAGATCACCAAGAGCTGCTCATGTTTTGGTTGCTTGGTCAGTGCTCTCCAGCTCACCAAGAGCTGCACATGGGTTTAGGTTCTTGGTCAGTGCTCTCCAGCTCACCAAGAGCTGCACATGGGTTTAGGTCCTTGGTCAGTACTCTCCAGATCACCAAGAGCTGCTCAGGTTTTGGTTGTTTGGTCAGTGCTCTCCAGATCACCAAGAGCTGCTCAGGTTTTGGTTGCTTGGTCAGTGCTCTCCAGCTCACCAAGAGCTGCACATGGGTTTAGGTTCTTGGTCAGTGCTCTCCTGCTCACCAAGAGTTGCTCAGGTTTTTGTTGCTTGGTCGAGGCTCTCCAGCTGACCTAGAGCTGCTCACGTTTTGGTTGCTTGGTCAGTGCTCTCCAGCTCACCAGGAGCTGCACAGGTTTTGGTTGCTTCGTTAGTGCTCTCCAGCTCACCAAGAGCTGCTCAGGGTTTTATGTTCTGTGTCAGTGCTCTCCAACTCACCAAGAGCTGCTCAGGTTTTGGTTGCTTGGTCAGTGCTCTCCAGCTCACCAAGAGCTGTTCACCTTTTGGTTGCTTGGTCAGTGCTCTCCAGCTCACTAAGAGCTGTTCAGGTTTTGGTTGCTTGGTCAGTGCTATCCAATCGCTGCTCACGTTTTGGTTGCTTGGTCAGTGCTCTCCAGCGCTCCAATCGCTGCTCAGGTTTTGGTTGCTTGGTCAGTGCTCTCCAGCTCACCAAGAGCTGTTCAGGTTTTGGTTACTTGGTCAGTGCTGTCCAGCTCTCCAAGAGCTGCTCAGGGTTTTATGTTCATGGTCAGTGCTCTCCAGATCTCCAAGAGCTGTTCAGGTTTTGGTTGCTTGGTCAGTGCTCTCCAGCTCTCCAAGAGCTGCTCAGGTTTTGGTTGCTTGGTCAGTGCTCTCCAGATCACCAAGAGCTGCACATGGGTTTAGGTTCTTGGTCAGTGCTCTCCAGCTCACCAAGAGCTGCACATGGGTTTAGGTTCTTGGTCAGTGCTCTCCAGCTCACCAAGAGCTGCTCAGGTCTTGGTTGTTTGGTCAGTGCTCTCCAGATCACCAAGAGCTGCACATGGGTTTATTTTCTTGGTCCGTGCCCTCCAGCTCACCAAGAGCTGCTCAGGGTTGCATGGTCTTGGTCAGTGCTCTCCAGCTCACCAAGAGCTGCACATGGGTTTAGGTTCTTGGTCAGTGCTCTCCAGATCACCAAGAGCTGCTCAGGTTTTGGTTGTGTGGTCAGTGCTCTCCTGATCTCCAAGAGCTGTTCAGGTTTTGGTTGCTTGGTCAGTGCTCTCCAGCTCACCAAGAGCTGCTCATGTTTTGGTTGCTTGGTCAGTGCTCTCCAGATCACCAAGAGCTGCACATGGGTTTAGGTTCTTGGTCAGTGCTCTCCAACTCACAAAGAGCTGCACAGGTTTTGGTTGCTTGGTCAGTGCTCTCCAGATCACCAAGACCTGCTCAGGGTTTTATGTTCTTGGTCAGTGCTCTCCAGCTCACCAAGAGCTGCTCAGGGTTTTATGTGCTTGGTCGGTGCTCTCAAGATCAGCAAGAGCTGCACACGGGTTTTATGTTCTTGGTCAGTGCTCTCCAGCTCACCGAGAGCTGTTGAGGTTTTGGTTGCTTGGTCAGTGCTCTCCTGCTCACCAAGAGCTGTACAAGTTTTGATTGCTTGGTCAGTGCTCTTCAGCTCCCCAAGAGCTGCTCCGGTTTTGGTTGCTTGGTCTGTGCTCTCCAGCTCACCAAGAGCTATACCGGTTTTGGGTGCTTGGTCGGTGCTCTCCAGCTCCCCAAGAGCTGTACAGGGGTTGGTTGCTTGGTCAGTGCTCTCCTGCTCACCAAGAGCTGTACAAGTTTTGGTTGCTTGGTCAGTGCTCTCCAGCTCACCGAGAGCTGTACCGGTTTTGGGTGCTTGGTCGGTGCTGTGCAGCTCCCCAAGAGCTGTACAGGGGTTGGTTGCTTGGTCAGTGCTCTCCTGCTCACCAAGAGCTGTACAAGTTTTGGTTGCTTGGTCATTGCTCTCCAGCTCACCAAGAGCTGCTCAGATTTTGGTTGCTTGGTCAGTACTCTCCAGCTCAGCAAGAGCTGTACCGGTTTTGGGTGCTTGGTCAGTGCTCTTCAGCTCCCCAAGAGCTGCTCCGGTTTTGGTTGCTTGGTCCGTGCTCTCCAGCTCCCCAAGAGCTGCTCCGGTTTTGGTTGCTTGGTCCGTGCTCTCCAGCTCACCAAGAGCTGTACCGGTTTTGGGTGCTTGGTCGGTGCTCTCCAGCTCCCCAAGAGCTGTACAGGGGTTGGTTGCTTGGTCAGTGCTCTCCTGCTCACCAAGAGCTGTACAAGTTTTGGTTGCTTGGTCAGTGCTCTCCAGCTCACCGAGAGCTGTACCGGTTTTGGGTGTTTGGTCGGTGCTGTCCAGCTCCCCAAGAGCTGTACAGGGGTTGGTTGCTTGGTCAGTGCTCTCCAGCTCACCAAGAGCTGCTCAGGTTTTGGTTGCTTGGTCAGTGCTCTCCAGCTCACCAAGAGCTGCTCAGATTTTGGTTGCTTGGTCAGTACTCTCCAGCTTAGCAAGAGCTGTACCGGTTTTGGGTGCTTGGTCGGTGCTTTCCAGCTCACCAAGAGCTGCTCAGATTTTGGTTGCTTGGTCCGTGCTCTCCAGCTCACCAAGAGCTGTACCGGTTTTGGGTGCTTGGTCGGTGCTCTCCAGCACCCCAAGAGCTGTACAGGGGTTGGTTGCTTGGTCAGTGCTCTCCTGCTCACCAAGAGCTGTACAAGTTTTGGTTGCTTGGTCAGTGCTCTCCAGCTCACCGAGAGCTGTACCGGTTTTGGGTGCTTGGTCGGTGCTGTCCAGCTCCCCAAGAGCTGTACAGGGGTTGGTTGCTTGGTCAGTGCTCTCCTGCTCACCAAGAGCTGTACAAGTTTTGGTTGCTTGGTCATTGCTCTCCAGCTCACCAAGAGCTGCTCAGATTTTGGTTGCTTGGTCAGTACTCTCCAGCTCAGCAAGAGCTGTACCGGTTTTGGGTGTTTGGTCAGTGCTCTCCAGCTCCCCAAGAGCTGCTCCGGTTTTGGTTGCTTGGTCCGTGCTCTCCAGCTCCCCAAGAGCTGCTCCGGTTTTGGTTGCTTGGTCCGTGCTCTCCAGCTCACCAAGAGCTGTACCGGTTTTGGGTGCTTGGTCGGTGCTCTCCAGCTCCCCAAGAGCTGTACAGGGGTTGGTTGCTTGGTCAGTGCTCTCCTGCTGAGGTGGATAAGTGTGGCTCACTGGTTAGAGGAGGCAGACCCGGACGCTGCGATCAGACCCGGGACCAGGGTTCAATTCCTGACGCGGCAGGGTCTTGATCCCAAAATGTCCACGGACTCGGTAATTCTCGCTTCGGTGCCTACTCGAATCACAGGTTCACACTCTGCAACTCTGGGCAATAGCTTGCTTAATCTCCACTACGGCCCCCCGCGGCGGGATGCCTGGCTTTCACCTTGGGGATACCCAGTAGGGGCTATCTCACAGGGAAAAACCAGGACGGGTTCCCAATGCAAAGCGCTTTGAGACCTGGCGGTGATATTGCGCTATATAATCATCCATCCATCACCAAGAGCTGTACAAGTTTTGGTTGCTTGGTCAGTGCTCTCCAGCTCACCGAGAGCTGTACCGGTTTTGGGTGCTTGGTCGGTGCACTCCAGCTCACCAAGAGCTGCTCAGATTTTGGTTGCTTGGTCAGTACTCTCCAGCTCAGCAAGAGCTGTACCGGTTTTGGGTGCTTGGTCGGTGCTGTCCAGCTCCCCAAGAGCTGTACAGGGGTTGGTTGCTTGGTCAGTGCTCTCCAGCTCACCAAGAGCTGCTCAGATTTTGGTTGCTTGGTCAGTACTCTCCAGCTCACCAAGAGCTGTACCGGTTTTGGGTGCTTGGTCGGTGCTCTCCAGCTCACCAAGAGCTGTACCGGTTTTGGGTGCTTGGTCGGTGCTGTCCAGCTCCCCAAGAGCTGTACAGGGGTTGGTTGCTTGGTCATTGCTCTCCAGCTCACCAAGAGCTGCTCAGATTTTGGTTGCTTGGTCAGTACTCTCCAGCTCGGCAAGAGCTGTACCGGTTTTGGGTGCTTGGTCGGTGCTCTCCAGCTCAGCAAGAGCTGCTCAGATTTTGGTTGCTTGGTCAGTACTCTCCAGCTCGGCAAGAGCTGTACCGGTTTTGGGTGCTTGGTCGGTGCTCTCCAGCTCAGCAAGAGCTGTACCGGTTTTGGTTGCTTGGTCAGTGGTCTCCAGCTCACCAGGAGCTGCACAGGTTTTCAGTGCTTGCAGTCCCCAGCTCACTAAGAGCTCCACATTTTTGGCACATCCACCCACACTGGTAAAGAAGCGAGAGGCATTGCTTGTGGAATACCGGTAATTTGTTGCGAATTCAATCCATAAATTTTGCCTTGTTATTGGCTGCTGTCCAACGCCCGAGGTTGTTGCTGTTGTGCAATGTGACTCAGGGCTTGTAAAAAGTCTGGAATATGTGCTGACAAGAGTGCTCAGTAGGTTAAAGGCGTACAGCTATCATCTGCTGTAATCTGTTTCACAAGTTGGACTCCCGCGAAGGCCAAGTCGGCCATCTTTTCTACTGAGCTCATTTCATTTAGAACCAATAAATTGGGTAACTGCAGCAATTGGCATTGACGGTGCTTAGAAATGTCAGAAGTGCTTTATTAAACGCTATATTAAACACGTTGTTATAATCCTCATTATTATTGCTAATTCTTGGGGGCTCTGGTCTTGCTGGTCATTTCTTCCCCCTCTTCTGTCCTGCCCCAGATGGTGCTGTATTTTGTGATGGACATTCTGAAGGATCTGCCTGGGCTGCCGGGGCTGTTTGTCGCCTGCCTCTTCAGTGGCGCACTCAGGTAAGTGCATGTTGGCTTTGTGTTCTCTCTGGGGGCCCCCTAGGCATCAGGGAGGTTCATTAGAGGCAGTGGGGATAGCAGCTGTAACCTTGACCTGACCTTCAGTATCTCTGCCCAGGCCTTAGGAGTCATGACACAGAAGCATGGACACAAAATAAGCAGAGCTATTAAAATCCTGCTCGCCTTTTGTCTACCTCTAGATGAGGCTGCAGAGCAACCTTATGGTGTAATTGGGGTCAAAGGAGCGGGATGTCATTTCTCATGCCCCAGCTTTAAAGTGAACCAAGACCACTCCCTCCCTCCCATCTCCCCCTCCCCATGCTCGACATTACCAGCTAGTGATATGGGAAGTCATTGAAACGTTGCAGGAACAATGTTTCACCTCCAAGGTTAACACCTGATCCTCTAACACTATTGTGTGTGCTGGGTACAGGCGTTTGGTGTATTTTGAGAGGCCGGTGTGACATGATGCTAAGGACAAGTTTCCAAAGGGGCTGTGTCCAGGTCGCTGAAAGCGCATAACGTCTTGCAGGAATTGGAGCCATTCTTGATGCCATGCATAGGGGCTGAGGGTGACATACGCTTGAATGTTTACTACACCTTTGTCACTTTACCTGGTGCTCCAATAAGGGTGAAGGCGTCTCTCACAAGGGGTACTGAGGGAGACAAAACTGTATCTCTATACACTAGTACAATAGTTAATAATACAAGTCCTCACCCTCGGACCCTGCATACATCAAGGGCGATCTCCCTCTGGACTCCCTTGTGGTCCATGCAGCCGGCAAATTTGGTAATGCCCAGTGCACTAGACACGCCCTCAGCAGACAAGGAGTGTAGGAAGGTCAATGTGACCGATAGCATAGTTGCAGCAGTGCTTAATCCTTTGGTGCATTGTCAATTCCATTGGCCTGCTCTCCAAGTTTAACCGGGCACACTGGGATGAAATGGAGGAGCTCCTCCAACACCTCCCAGACCAGTACAAAAAACAAGCAATCCGCTTGTTTCTGAGGGTAAACTTATTTCCAACACCATCATTCGGTGTGCCCTGGATGCCACTGACACTGTGGAGCATGTTATGCTGCCTTCAGTGTCACCGCAGCCCCCAGCGTGTTCATAAAGTGCATTGCCATGGTAGTCACTCATCTCAGGAGGTCCGGCATTCACATGTTCCCTTATTTGGATGACTGGATGATCAAGTGCACAAATGAGCGACAGTGCCTGGCCATACTCGGGCCACCATAGACCTAATGCACAATCTAGGGTTTACTGTCAGCAAGGTAAAGGCATACTTTCAGCCCCTTTAGTTTCAAACTTCTTAGGGACAGTCCCAACACAGTCACCAGAACAGCTGATACCAGCCTAGTAAGAGACCTAGCTTTTAAATCTTTACTGCCTCTTTTTCAGCCATATCACCAGCTGATGGTAAGGACTGTCATGCGCTTCATTGGCATGATGGGCTCCTGTATTACCATAATCCCTCACTCCTGGTACACATGCGCCCATTGGAGGAGTGCTTAGCTGCACAGTGGTCATCAGCAGAGGGCCACTGGGAAAATCTAGTGTAGAACCCATCACTCTCTGCAGTGTTGAAACAGCAGCAATCTGTTCCAAGGCCGGTCCTTTCTCAACGCAGTACCACAAGTGACCATCACAATGGACGCTTCCCCCAACCTGATGGGAACCACACTTCTAGCGCTTAACCGTTTATGGCTTGTGTGTAGAAAAGTCAGCCCATATCGCACCCGATGCCCAGGCTGCTGATGCAGGGAGACTCTTAGTTCCCATCTTGAATAATTACCAAATGAAGAGACGGGCGCTGAAGGCAGGAAAACAAGAACAGAGTTTATTTCTCATGAGGAGAGCATGTAATTTCGGACACTCTCATAGTGTCTTCAGGAGGTGCTCTAACAAGTTTCTCTGAGGCTTCGTCTTTTATACACAGGTTTGTGGCACACATGCATCCTTTATTACAATCAAGACATTGTACGAACATATTCCAACACGTGGCTACAGTAGGGGCCCTTATCCTCCATACAATAGGAGGGGGCTGTCACGCAGCTGAGTGTTCTGCTGATTCTTTTGGAATGTGTGCTCCTGATCGAATCTCAGGGGGTGGGGAGGTCATGATCAATAGTGGCTCCTTTCAAGAGAGGCGAGTGCATACAGTAGTGGGCAATAAACTGTATCCTCAGGCTAAGGGATGACCAGCGGTCCATGTAGACAATTAGGTTCAGAGTAAGAGGTCATCAAAGGAGGGGTATTCATGGAGAGAAAGGAGGTGTTGGTCAGGCGCGGGGTGCGATTCTCAGAGGCAGAGTCATGCGGGAGGGGAGGGCTCATGACTTGTGCATGTGAGAGCGGGGGCGATCAGGGTGCATGGGGGAAGCTTGCAGGGTCAGGGAAGGGCGCTGGTGATCGATCGCAAACAGAGAGACCACGGTACCTAAAATGGCTGTTGTATATATGTGTGCATGGGTCTATGCTGGCGGGGTAACACAGTCAGTGTTTTGCAATGTCCATTCTGCTTACGACAAGAGGTACAGTGAACACAAATGAACGCCGCTTATGTACATACACATTGCTATTTTCAACAGTCGCCGCTTTTTTACATAAGCAAGTTCAATTTCTACCTAGTCGATGCTATAGGCAGAATGCAATACATGTTAATTTACATTTGTTGGGTTCTTCATACAAGCCTAGAGATCGGCATAATATTTAGTCGGTATAGAATCAAGTTCAGACTTTTTCTCCGGTGACATTAATCAAGAGTAATCTGATACCTTCGGGCCTTATCAGCGCTTTGGAAAGCTAGATACATGGGTGACCGATGAAACATTTGTGAAAGCAATAAAATTTGAGGGAGGAATGCAATTTTGATGTAAACAACTAGTCCAGGGGTGGGTAGAAAGTTCTGGAAAGGGGGAGGGTCTTTGTCGCAATGTCTTTTAACAGAGTCCGTCTTCTTTTGTTGGCGCTGCTGAGCACCGGCGGTGGAGCTATAGGTCCAGCTCGGAATCATCCTTACACGTTGCAGGGTGCGATCAGTCCTCTGCTGTTTAGATCACAGTCCTGTTTCCTAACTTATTTTCTTAGGGGTGCCTTATGCTGGGCACCTGCGTGTCTTTCTTCTTTCGTGGCAAAACCTAATTCTATAGTCAAAGTTTGTGCGAAAAGGGTGAGTTTGTTGAATAATCGAGGGAAGAGAGGGCGGAGTGGGATCAGATCTTTGAGCACATCAAGGGACCAAAAGGGGCAAAGGTTAACGAGCAGGCAGGCCCATCGGTCGGGCTCAAAAGGGACGGGGACTTCAGGCACGAGTGGGGCAGCAAATCGAGGGCTTCAAGGCAGCCCTTTATTCCTTAATCTGCCAAGTTTGAGAGTGGTGCCTCGTCCCGCGTCTCGTTGCTTGGTGGCTCCACCTTTGGTCGCGGTCACACGTGCTTCATGATCTGTGGCCAGGCCGTGCGTCACGTCCAGCTCCTCTCCTCCGGTGATTGTATCTTTGAATGAGTACAGAAAAACAAGTTTTAGAAAAACTGGTAGGAGAAGACATTTATACATTTCAATTCCGTCCCCAATCCTATGTAGGTGGGAAAAAGTTCATCGGTCATAGTCAGAAGTCGTCACGTATGGAGTCTGTAGGAGTGCATTGCCATGGAATTCATAACCCTGTTTGGTGCTCATTCGTGACGTACGTGGAGAGAAATTTGGACCTTTATACACAGTGTATTATAAAAACTCAAAATCGAGTCCTTATGTAGAGACTCGCCCTTCCCTTTTAACCCAAGTATCGACAATCTTACATTTCCCTTCGGGGTCGGCTAACTCTTGTAAGCAGGGGCGTTATCGTCATGAAGAAGGGGGAGGGGGCAGATGTAAAACATGCTTTTCTTGGGGAGTGGCCGTTAATCAAGGTCATCAATTTCGCTTTCGAGGGCGGCTGACATGAGGCTGGGGTTAATCGGGGGAAGCGTGGGCGCTTTGGACAGGGAGCTGGGGTCGATCTGGAGAAGTGGGGTATTCTGGGCATCCGCACTTAAGTGCAGAGGGGTGAAGTGGTCGGTGCATTGGGAATTGCATTTCTAGCGAACCGAGAAACAGAAGGCCATTGACGTTATAGTCCCCCCATAAAAGGCCAGATTAGGGGACGTTAGTCGTCTGACCCGTCCTTTCTTTCATGACCAACTCGGGTCCTATTGTTTTGCAGAAAGGAGAGGTAGTAATATGGCAAGTCACAGTCGTTTTAGTTCCTGTCAATTTTTCCAAACACCTTTGTGTTCGAGGAGACCCAATTAGGTGTTGTGCCGGGGGGCACAACGTTACCATACAAGGAAAGAGGGAACAGGGGGGGGGCTTTAGAGAGTGAGAGAGAGAGAGAGAGAGAGAGAGAGAGAGAGAGAGAGAGAAAGATTGCACTCTAAATGGTCCATTCTGTACACGCATGACATGGAGCGAGAGAGAGAGAGAGAGAGACGTGTACAATAATGGGCCATTCAGCGCGCACACAACACAGAACAACAGGGATTAAGTACTACGGAAACACAGGCAGAGGGATGACGTAGATCCATGCATCACGTATACACAAACTTAGACGGGGAAGACAGTACATGTACTATGTACAAAAATCCAAGACAAAACATAGAACAGTTATTGGCCAAAATTATCTTTTCTTGTATGGTGCGCATCCTTAGCATCCTAAGCTCTTTTTATCCTTTTCTTCTCCTTTATTCGTCGGCTGCCTTTACTGGTGGCTTTGATTGTACACACTTACGTCTTTGGCAATTGGTCATGAACTAACCTAGTCGGGCTAATGCTCACGGTGGTATTTTCGAGTCATTTTAGTAAATGTGTTTCTAGGCTGAGACAACAGTTGGTGTCGATTGGAGAATAATGGGGCAGCTTTGATTTACATGTCTATGAAGATGCGAAAAAGGAGGTAGTAGGTTTTTAAATATTGGCAATATTCCTAGTCCTCCTGGCGGAGGATACTTGTGTAAACCTTACCTCGGAATATTCCTTAAACTTTCCTTATTTAGTTAAACGTAGGAATATATTCCTCATTGTACGTCATTTTTGGTTGCATTATTTGGGGTACCAAGCGACGTCATATTTCGTAGTTCCCGCTTCAGGCTGTCCTCCCAGGCGCTAAGTTCAGGGAGAAAAATAGTCATGGTTTGCTTGTTGCGGTTAGGTACCATAATCAAACCCTTTTTCCCGTCTCTTCGTCCGCTAGATCACTGTTTTCATACATTAATCGATATTTCGATGTGACCTGCAGAGAGAGGGAAAAAGAAGGGTGGGGGGACAGGGGCTACATTGATAGACGCATTAGCGTGCATAAACCCAGAAAGGCTTTTACTTACTGCATACTCGGCCTATCTCCACGGGATGCAGTCCCTGCCAATTGGGCGTTCAAGCCCAGGTGGACCGTTAGTGTGACTCTTCTTATACAGGTAGCATATAAAGTATAGGCTAAATACCAGGATCTTTAGCGGTTGCTTTGGCTGTACCAAAGGAAAAAATACACAACTAAAACTTGGACCCTCCATATCTGCAATATCTCTATATATTATACCTTTTAAACCTTATCTAATCGAGCTGAGTCATTTCATCTGCATTTTTAGTTATATCGGAAATAGTGATCATTTATTTGAAACTTATTAATGTACGCGTGACAACTACGTTAGCTTTTTCCAAAAATCTTTAATAAGAATGTTGGTGCACAAATACGGGCCTACAACCCCGTGAGCCGGCCACGGAGCAGGCTGGAACTGTAGATGTGGGGATACTTTATTAGCGGAAAACTTAATGGAGTCAGTGGTCGTTAATTTCATAAAAAGTGCGCCAAGTGCAATAAAAATCATATCGAATCTTTTAGTGTGAGCGAGTATCATAAGCATTGAAATTCGAACTTTCAATAATCATGATGCGCCAAAACTCAACAACAATTCATTGTCCGAATGTTCAATCGGTACCCATCTCATGTCAATTCATTGTCCTTCATTGTCCGAACACATAATCAGTACCCATCTCATATCAATTCATTGTCCGAGCTGACAGTATACATCCTATATCAATCCATTGTCCGAACATATAATCAGTACACATCCTATATCAATCTATATGTTTTAAAAACTTCATACATATCCCATGACACCAAGGCTGAGCAATCGGGGTATAATGAGTTGAGAGTTTCATTTGCGTCGGCGCCATTTTGGGTGCAGTCAGGCAGATCCAGGCATAGTCTAAATCTCCACTAACTCGTGGTTGGCCCAGAGCTTCCTTTTGGCAGTCAAAAAGTTCCGTTAAAGGGCAAAAGAAAGGATCGGTGGTCTGAACCATCAGTCAAAGGGGGAGGGAGGCAACAATTTTTCCTACCGGGTCATACTGGGGTTTTCACCGGAACTGTTCCAAACTGCAGTCTGCAGGATTCTAGTCATTCAAACCGAGGCTGGCGACAGCATGGGAGCGCTGACGTCCTGCGGCTATATTTCCATCGTTCCGTGGGCAATCATGGCAGTCATTCCCCATCGGGGGTATCTGCGGGAGTCGGGGACTCCCGCGGTTCCTCTAGAATCTTCAAGGTCGAGGAGAACTTCTATGATGGTGGAATCAGCAAGCAACCGGGCCATTCCTTCATGCTGGGCCCGCTCTTGCAAGTTTGACCGCCATTTTGAGAGTTCGGCAGCTACCGGCAATCGCGGGGTCAAATGAGCGGACGGGCTCCAACCTGCCGGGCGAGGCGTTGCAGCATTGCCACAGTGGACGAACCCTTTTGCTGGGTGCGAGGAGCGTTGGGGGTGCAGCTGGGGAGCCTCCACCTGGGGAGGTGGGAGAGGCTCGTTCGCGCCGCCTCTCCCTCCCGGTGCACCCCACGGCGTCTCGCTTGACATTTGTTATGGCCGGACCAGGCGATGAGGACGAGGGGGGGGGGTCGGAGGCATGTGCAAGACATCCCCCCCCCCAGTGTTGTCGCAGCCATTATAGAAGAAGTGGCGCCTAGCACGTTTCGGGCCGGGCCTCCGGTTGATGGCGGCCGGACGCTCTTCGCTCTGGCCCCAGGAACGGGTCCCTTGGTTCATCCGGTGGGGCAGACCTTGGCGCGTGGTGCCGCCTTCGGGCTATTTGCGCAGTGGCCTCTCCACCCCCAGGCCTCTTAGGGAAGCTGGTCCAGACTGTCTGAGAGAGGGGGGGTCGGGTACATGGACACTCGAACCCCCCCACCCCCCCCCCCCTACAACTCTCCAGGGTTGTCGTAGCCGCCACCGCGGCCGGATCCCCTCGGCCTCGGCCTCTCCTCAGGCCCACCCCATGTGATGATCTCCGGCCGACGTTTGGCAGCAGGACCCGCCCTACATGTGTTGAAGATCTCGTCTTCCGGCTGGGCGTGGCCGAAAACCTGTTGTACTTTGGGAGTTTCCAGAATGGGGCGGATGTCTACTGACTTGTCTTTCCCAGGTTGCCGTTATTGGGGCGTGGCAGGCGGTGGGACAGACATGTTTGGAGCAGCGAGGGGCGATGAAGCCTCGTTGCCTCGTGGCCGTCGCAATGTCAAGCTTGGCTTCTCTTATCGTTTTCAGGTCTCTTATTACGGGCTTATTTCTAACGTTTCTTGTTTCTAGGACAATCATATGTTTTATCATTAAGTATTGTTATCGTTGCCTTATTCGTTATTTAATAAAAAAAATTCATCAGTGGCCTACTGATTTCGTTTTCCTATTTTCTTTCTAGTTTGCTTCGTGCTAAAGTTTCTGTTAACAGGATACAGTGATCACTTCGTTATTATTGCATATGTCCTTTTTCACTAGGGGTGCTCTCTGGTCGGGCCAGATGACCTACCTCTAGTAAATGGTCCGGGTGGAACTGGTTTATCAATCAGTGGGGAGTAGATAGGCATGACAGATTACAACGGGGGACAAAGGCCCGCATTACCTACCCTTCACTACTTGCAAAGACTAGACAGAGTATTTCTTTTCTATGTTATTTGCAAACAGAGAATACCTCCAAAGAGAACCAATTTCGAACAATCAATGTTCGGACAATCAATCAATGAGGAATGAAATAGGCACGACGGATTACAATGGGGGCAAAAACCTGCGTTACCTACCCTTCACTATCTGCAAAGGGAGAGAGAATATTCCTATTCTTCCCCGTTTGTAGGCAGAGAAGATCCTTGAGAGAACCAACTTCGAGCAATTCAATGCTCGATCAAACAATCAATCAATGGGGAGAAAAAAATAGGTATGACGGATTACAATGGGGACAAAAGTCTGCATTACCTATCTTTCACTATCTGCAAAGGGAGACAGAATATTCCTATTCGTCCCCGTTTGTAGACAGGGAATATCTCGAAAAGCAATAATCGATAAAAACCGATTAACAAACAATCAATGGGGAGAAAAGATAGGCATGACGGATTACAATGGGGACAAAAGTCTGCATTACCTATCCTTCACTATCTGCAAAGGGAGACAGACGTTCCTATCTGTCGCTGTTTGCAGACAGAGAATGTCTCCAAGAGAACCAATACTTCAAGTAGCACCCAAGGCTAAATGAACCAATCAATGAACAATACCAGTATCTAAATACCGTTTCCAATATCAACAATCAATCAATCAATCAGATGGATAAAGCCATCCTACCAATCAGACGTAAAGACGTCCTACTTAACCTTACCCGGACCGGACCGTGTGGACAGTTCTTCGCCTTCCTTTTTCCAGCGCCCGATCGTTCTCTTTTCTCCATGTTTTTACCGCAGCAGTTCTGTGGGATTCCAGTCAGGACAATAGGTCACTTGAGAGAGGTCCGTTCGGAATCGGTGAAGTTCGTTCAATCGGCAGCCGGACGAGGGCCCTCTCAAGGCAGGTATACTCCAATCATTTAGATGTTCACCCCATCGTCTGGACCTCTCTTACCGGACCTTATGTCGCTGATGGACCCCGCGTTGGGACGCCAATTGTAGAAAAGTCAGCCCATATCGCACCCGATGCCCAGGCTGCTGATGCAGGGAGACTCTTAGTTCCCATCTTGAATAATTACCAAATGAAGAGACGGGCGCTGAAGGCAGGAAAACAAGAACAGAGTTTATTTCTCATGAGGAGAGCATGTCATTTCGGACACTCTCATAGTGTCTTCAGGAGGTGCTCTAACAAGTTTCTCTGAGGCTTCGTCTTTTATACACAGGTTTGTGGCACACATGCATCCTTTATTACAATCAAGACATTGTGAAGTACGAAGATATTCCAACACGTGGCTACAGTAGGGGCCCTTATCCTCCATACAATAGGAGGGGGCTGTCACGCAGCTGAGTGTTCTGCTGATTCTTTTGGAATGTGTGCTCCTGATCGAATCTCAGGGGGTGGGGAGGTCATGATCAATAGTGGCTCCTTTCAAGAGAGGCGAGTGCATACAGTAGTGGGCAATAAACTGTATCCTCAGGCTAAGGGATGACCAGCGGTCCATGTAGACAATTAGGTTCAGAGGAAGAGGTCATCAAAGGAGGGGTATTCATGGAGAGAAAGGAGGTGTTGGTCAGGCGCGGGGTGCGATTCTCAGAGGCAGAGTCATGCGGGAGGGGAGGGCTCATGACTTGTGCATGTGAGAGCGGGGGCGATCAGGGTGCATGGGGGAAGCTTGCAGGGTCAGGGAAGGGCGCTGGTGATCGATCGCAAACAGAGAGACCACGGTACCTAAAATGGCTGTTGTATATATGTGTGCATGGGTCTATGCTGGCGGGGTAACACAGTCAGTGTTTTGCAATGTCCATTCTGCTTACGACAAGAGGTACAGTGAACACAAATGAACGCCGCTTATGTACATACACATTGCTATTTTCAACATGTGGACATGCCATCAACTGACTATCCATATCGACCACCTGGAGATACTGGCCATCCAGTTATCACTCAAAGCTTTCTTCAGTCACATTCAGCACAGAGAGGTCCTCATACCACAAACAACTTGACCACCATGTATTAGCTCCAGTAAAAGGGTGGAACACAATCACCACATTTGTCCGTATTAGCTCAAGGCATTTGGCGATGGGCAATTCACCACAGAGTCCATCTACTGGTGTTGTACTTGTCAGGAGCAGACAGCTACTCTGCAGAACGTCTTAGCAGGATGCAGAAACAAGTCCACGAGTGGGTACTACACCTGCAAGTTATGCTCCCCTACTTCCTTCATTGGGGGTTTCCAGATGTAGGCTTCTTCGCCACTGCTAAAAACGCCACATTCCCAAACCACCTCCAGGATCCCACACCTACATTTCATGGGCAGTGCACCATGGATCAACTGATCAGGGATATTTGCCTGTGATTTCCGACTCTCCCGCGCCTTCCATTTGTGGTTCGCAGGCTTCGGCACACATCCCTCACTCTAATCCTAAGGCTCCAACGTGACTGGACAGACTTAGTTCCCTGTTCTACTTGACCTCTCCCTTGCGCCACATGAGAGGCTGCCATAACTGTCAGACCTTCTGACTCCGAGCCAGGGCACATTCAGGCACCCGAAGCCCAGGCAACTCAACCTCGCTAGTTTGCTCCTGAGTTCATAGAATCGGGCTACCTCAATCTCCCTCCTGAGTGTATATTCATCCTCAAGGAGGCCCGTAGACCCACCACGCCGGCCTGTTATGCCGCCAAATTGAAAAGTTTTGTCCACTACCGTCTCCCTAAAAAGATAGACCCTCTCAAGCTGACTTGCAGATCTAGTCTGCTTCATTTACCGATTTCAGGCCTTTTCTAAACACCTATCGGACTGCATTTCGCTGCAGATGCTGCTTATCTCCAAAATAAGGAACATACTTCACTATTCAGGATTCTTGTCATTACGGCATTCATGAAGGGACTGAAATGGGTCATCCCACCCAGAGGTCGCAATCTAGAACCTCAAGATTGTTCTCACACAACTCATGGTCCCTCCCTTGAACCTTTGCATTCATGCACTCTACATAACATGACATAACATGTGTATTTGTAAAGCGCACGTTCACCTGAAGGTATCTTGGAGCTAAACAACAGATGTTTCTTGTTGCCCAACTCAATGGTACTCATTTTATCAACCTCAGATGGATAAAAGGCTGAGTAGACCCGCCGGGATTTGAACCTGTGACCATGAGGTCGAACACAAGCCCCTGCAGTGGAGGCATTCGTCCACTGAGCCACCAGCCCTGGTCTAGAGTTCCTGTTCTGGAAGGTAGCTTTCCTAGTAGCCATAACCTCACTCGGATGTGTAAGTAGGCTTCAAGCTCTTACCCAATGATCGGGTTGTCCTTACGACAAATTCAACATTCTATCTACTGTGGTGTCTTCTTTCCACCTAAACCAAACCATTGAACTCCCGGGTTCTCCACACACCCAGACTCCGTGGGAGAAATGGCCCTTCAAAATCTAGAAATTAAGAGAGCCCTCAACGCATTCCTGAAACCCAGCAGCTGTTTGTCTCATTCTCAAATCCACGCAAGGGGCTTGTTCTCTCCAAAGCGGGCATAGCCCGGTGGTTGGTCAAATGCATTCAAACTTATTATGCCAAACCCAAGAGATAATTACCTGCCCTACCCACAAAAGGGGGGTATCCTTGGATTTCCTTGGTAACATCCCTATAGCTGACATATGTAAAGCTGCTATCAGGTCCACCCCACACTCTATCACCGAACATTAGTGTGTGGACATGTTAGCACGTCAACAAGCCAACAAGGGCCAGGCAATCCTAAGTACACTCTTCCAGGCAACATCCTCCACCACGCCACCGCTACGGGGACAGCTGCTTTACAGTCTGCGCAGAACTTGTGTAACTACACCTACACATGCAACGAGTGGAAAATGTTACTCTGTAAGCATCTGTTTCTGGCATGCAGTGCTGGAGATTCACTGTTGCTCCATTTCATCTTCGTTCATTGAGTAAGTAAGAAATAATTTATTGTTTAGTTAATAAAAACCTTAACAACTTTCACATAAAAAGCATAGTACAGCGTAATTCGTAAATCGAAGATCAAATAGCTTACTGTAAAAGATTGATACCTGGTTAATGTCAAACAATATAAAAGGTAAAAACATCAATTTTGCTATCAGACATAAATTATTCGTCTCCGACTAATTAGGTATACAAAGATCCAGCTAACCGTTCGTTCAGTGGGCAAAGCGACTTTCTTAGATGCTGAAATATTCGACTAGAGACCTGAGTGCATTACTAGCTTAAGTTGTCGAACAAAGTTCAGTCTTGCTTAGGAGCTTCACACATTTGTTTAAAAAAAATGAAATAATTAAGTTTGCATGTTACTGACACATAAAGTACCTGGGGCCATATGTAGGAACACATTTTCCCATAGGCAGAGAATGGGTGAAACCCTTTGATACATCTGGCCCTTGGTGCGTTATGGATGAAGATGCATGACTTTAAGTCTCATGAGTTGATGAAAAGCCATAGCAATGAATTAAAAATGTTTTAAATTATTTATTTACCAAAATAGGAATAAACAAAGGGAATGGTGTGCATGGGAACATGAATCAACAAGGAGCAAGTCCAGGTCAAAAGCTCTGTGGAAGTAAGAGGCCGTGCTGTACTCCATTGATCTTTGCACAACCTAATGGTATTTTTCTGTTGGAGTTGTGCTCCAGCTTGTGGTGTCGAGTCCTAATTAGTCCCATGTCCTAAGATGCTGTGTCGGAGCCCTGATGTGAGGAGCGTGAGGCTTAGAGGACCCACGATACCCAGGGGTGTGGATCCTGATTTAAAGGGGGTCGAAAGGTGTGTGACTTGCCGATAGGTTTGGGGACAAAGGACCTTGGTGTAAGTGCTAATGGTCCACTGCGTGGCGGCACTGTGAGCTTCTTATGGTGCAGTGGTTGCTGGTTGGTTCTTTTCTATATGTTTTTCCCCTGCCGCCTCCATAAAACGTACGAAGCGGCACACCAGCTGTATGTCTCCGCCTCCCAGGCATGCCTTCACTGCTTGTCTGCAGGAACTCCTCTCCTTGTTTTTAAAGATGGGTTTCAGTAGCGGTCGGCGTTCAAGTTGCAGTTCCCCTCAGATTCATAATAGGTGTAATGCGCTCTCTTCCGCTTTCCCACATAGGCGGCAGTTGGTCGATGTCGGTAATCGTTTCCAAGGGGGCAGGTGCGGCAGGATTGGTAAGATGCCCACTCAGAAGCAAAGATATTTTTCTTTCGTTCTCCTGTTAAAACCGGCACCTAAATAGGATTGTGGAAGTGGCCTGACGTAGCTCTGCTGGACAAACCATCCATGTGCCCTATCTTTGAGTGCTGCCTTGTCTTCCACTATAGCCAGTTCGTTGAGTAGGAAAACCGAACAGTGGAACTGATGCCAATGCGCATTACCTGATATGAGAAGTCGATATACCTTTCAACTCAAGACTTCTTCAAAGAAAAACAAGTTGCAGCTGTCATACCCCAACACTACATTGCAGTAGCATGCATACCATATGAATCAGCACTACATGCCATGAGTTATGCTTAGAGGGTAAGTAACCTCTTCCTTATAATTCATATCCATAGTTTTGAACATCATTGAAATTGAGTTATTACAGAGCTCGCCTTTCTGTTTCATGGGTTTGTACTATAAAAATAGCACATACGTACTAAAATGCATACATTATATGTGATTGCTAGGTTAGCTTTGTGTGATTTTAGTGAAAATACAAAAATATACCGAATAAAGGGCACTAAAGTCAACTAAAGTATAATGTTTTTCTCAGATCGGAACTATACATTATCACAGTTGGTTTAAAAAAATTAATGTTTGACTGTGGCATCAAATTCCATTATTTTCCAAAGTTTGCTAGCATGAAAAGCCATTGTCAAGCTCATAACATGGCATGACTCACCTCACTAATTTACTAACAGGATGCAATAGAGTAGGCCTCTCCACGGAGTAGCTCTCAAATTTCCTATCAGTAGCTCTCCTGCCTGCAGCCCAGCTTCTGGTTATTTCAATTAATAAATGTACTTCAAAATTTTATAAGTGTGTATTCGAAAAATGTTTTTGTCAATTATCAGAAATCATGAGCTGATGTTTGTAGAAAGGTGGCTGAATTTCCAAAATGTATTTAAAGCTGATATTTCGGTGGCTGTTTATCTGGGTTTGGTGAAATTTGTACTTATGATATTACCTTGGTGTGAGGCGCATTGCAGCTATGGCTGCTATGTTTTACCCTTTAGAGGCATTGGACACTGACAAATCTTTGTTTTTACATTACTTCTGGTGACTGTGACTGATAAACTGAGGTGAGCACTGCTAGTAATCTTGCATATGGTAACTGCTAATGCAATCCTGTCTGATGTGGTCACTATTACAGCACTACAGATATTAGTACTTTTGGATGCTTATCATTAAACATTAGTAGTTCTTATTACAGAAAAGGTTGGATACCTCTGTAATAGAGAGTTAGTAATAGAATTTGGCCTTTAAAGTGTGCTGAATGTGTTAATAAGTAATCATTTGGAAATGTTTAGACATCATTTCCAGCAATTCTTTAATATTGGGTCATGACTCCACAGCACATTCTAATTCAGTTTATTCTCTTTCAGCACCATATCTTCAGCTTTTAATTCCTTAGCCACTGTTACCATGCAGGACCTGATAAAACCCTACTTCCCAGACCTCTCAGAATCACGTGCCACCATAATTTCCAAGATTCTTGGTGAGTCTGCGAGTCTTGCATTTTATATAAGACCTAATATCTGAGAAACTGTTCCTTAATTCTTGCACAGTAATATAACATACTTACACACGCTTGTCACTGTGTATACTTGATGGGTGTATTTCAACGTGGAGGGCATTTTAATTTCATTGGTTATCTTTAAATGCCACCATGTGTCAAATGAAGCATTGCTTTCCATGGTGTATGGGAAGTGTCAGAATGGCTCCTGAGGTTATAAACTGAATTCCAACCCTTACATTTATCCCCTTCTTCCCTTTATAGCACCAGTAGATCTCCGGCTATTTCCTCTAGCTGCTACAAAGGACCTTAAACTCTTGTTCCCAGTTCCTCACTGTAGCAGTTACTAACTAGTATTTCAGTAGATGAGATTATGATTTTATGAAATCTCAGTGGTAACTGGGTCCTTTGGTATTAAATCTGATTTTCCCATGCACTTTACTTTTGATGCTCACATATTAGGAAGGTTACTTGCAGTGGAACATTGCAATGTTTGCATTGGCGGTCCTCAGGGGTCTATCACTGTTGTTGCTTTTGCCCTTTAATGCATGTGTCTGTATTTGTGGCTGTGTTTACACTGATAGGTGTTTTCACAAAGTGGAAAAAATGCTGGTATCCTTGGTATTTTTGAGACCAAAAGATACACATACATCAGTGTTTTGGGTCAATAATGATACGTGACCATGTATACCAGTAGGTAGAACCCTGTGCATCAGAGCAGCACTGGATGTTGTGCAGAGGGGGCACGAGGTAAGGTTGAAAACGAGTATGCAAGGTGATGTGCCCCAGGAAAGCTCGAGGTGATGTGTACCAAAAGCAAGTGTGGAGCTGACCGGAACGAACACTGACCCATATTCCTTGAGAGAGCACTTGGCTGTTCTTACCCTTCAAAACCCCTTGGCCATGTCCCTCGAAGGCAGAGCACTTGCCTTGTCCCTCATAGGGAGAGAACTTGGCCATGTCCCTCGTAGGGAAAGCACTTGGCCGAGTCCCGCGTGGAGAGAGCACTTGGCCGAGTCCCGCGCGGAGAGAGCACTTGGCCGAGTCCCGCGCGGAGAGAGCACTTGGCCGAGTCCCGCGCGGAGAGAGCACTTGGCCGAGTCCCGCGCGGAGAGAGCACTTGGCCGAGTCCCGCGCGGAGAGAGCACTTGGCCGAGTCCCGCGTGGAGAGAGCACTTGGCCGAGTCCCGCGGAGAGAGAGAGCACTTGGCCGAGTCCCGCGGAGAGAGAGAGCACTTGGCCGAGTCCCGCGGAGAGAGAGAGCACTTGGCCGAGTCCCGCGGAGAGAGAGAGCACTTGGCCGAGTCCCGCGGAGAGAGAGAGCACTTGGCCGAGTCCCGCGGAGAGAGAGAGCACTTGGCCGAGTCCCGCGGAGAGAGAGAGCACTTGGCCGAGTCCCGCGGAGAGAGAGAGCACTTGGCCGAGTCCCGCGGAGAGAGAGAGCACTTGGCCGAGTCCCGCGGAGAGAGAGTGCTCTTGGCCGAGTCCCGCGGAGAGAGAGTGCTCTTGGCCGAGTCCCGCGGAGAGAGAGAGCACTTGGCCGAGTCCCGCGGAGAGAGAGAGCACTTGGCCTCAGGGAGAGCACTTGGCCGTGTGCCTCAGGGAGAGCACTTGGCCGTGTGCCTCAGGGAAGAGCACTTGGCCGTGTGCCTCAGGGAAGAGCACAGTCATTTGCCTCAGGGAAGAGCACTTGGCCATGTGCCTCAGGGAAGAGCACAGAGTCATTTGCCTTAGGGAAGAGCACAGAGTCATTTGCCTCGAGCGAGCACTGGGCGGGTGTTTCGGGAGAGCACTGGGCCGTGTGCCTCGAGCGAGCACTGGGCGGGTGCCTCGAGCGAGCACTGGGCGGGTGTTTCGGGAGAGCGCTGTGTTCGCCTGCCGCGGGAGAGGGCTGTGTTCGCCTGCCGCGGGAGAGGGCTGTGTTCGCCTGCCGAGGGAGAGGGCTGTGTTCGCCTGCCGAGGGAGAGGGCTGTGTTCGCCTGCCGAGGGAGAGGGCTGTGTTCGCCTGCCGAGGGAGAGCGCTGTGTTCGCCTGCCGAGGGAGAGCGCTGTGTTCGCCTGCCGAGGGAGAGCGCTGTGTTCGCCTGCCGAGGGAGAGCGCTGTGTTCGCCTGCCGAGGGAGAGCGCTGTGTTCGCCTGCCGAGGGAGAGCGCTGTGTTCGCCTGCCGCGGGAGAGGAGATCAGTGGGTCGCCTGCCACAGAAGAGCAGTGGGTCGCCTGCCACAGAAGAGCAGTGGGTCGCCTGCCACAGTGCAGTGGGTCATGAGAGCATTTCTCTAGAGAGCACTGGTTGTGTGCATATTAAAGGCAGCAAGTGATGCCCTGATTAGGAGCACCAGATTGCGTACATTACATGGGCACAGGCTGGTACATTGCATGTGTAATATTTTCATCCAGTCCTATAGTTTTTTTGCATTTTGAAATGTTTAACCTGTTCATTTAGTTAAATAGCCAGACTTAGTGAAGGTGTCGTATATGTCTCTTGGATGGACCTTTGAAGTATAAAAAGACATTTCCTCCAGTTGCGGCCGGCATGGCTCGCTGGTGGGGGGGTGTCACACAGGGGGGTGTCCTGTGGGGAGGTCGCGCTGGGGGCCGTTGATTTAATAATAAAAGAAAATTGTTTATGGCGAGGGCTTATGGGGAGGCCATGTTCTCCATGCAGGCTGCAATGCAGTCTGAAGGTGTTCCTAAGTAACAGGACTTTCCACAATAATAACGTCCTCTTGTGAGTAATTTACACGTTTGATTTACGCTTTGACTTTTGAGTAACTTTATTACTTTTGACTATTTACAAAATCCAAGTAAAAATGTGCCTGAAGAAGGGGTTGTGCCAAATGTACAGGTGTAATTACTACTACCAAAAAAGAAATAGGAGTGAAGTCCAAAATCTAACATGACCAATCACAGGCACTGCAACACACATCCACTGAAAATAATAGGGGTAGTTTTCTAAATAAAATAAAACCCAACTTTAAATTTAATGTTTAAAATAACAAGAACACTGAATTTAATGTTGAATCATTATTTAACAAGCATTGGCATAGCCAATAGGTCTCGCCTTTGGAACCTTTTAAGTGTTTAGCCATGCAACAGTTGATGATGTTGCACCAAGGATATTGTGCTGCATAACTAAAAAACACTTATAAGGTCCCAAAGGCGAGACCTATTGGCTATACCAATGCTTGTTAAGAAGGTTACTTTTCTCGCGCCATGGACAGCAGTCCTGTAAATGTGCCATTCATGGTGAATGACTGTGCAGATGTCTTGATTCCCTTCTCACTGCACCTCTTAGGAGGCTTGGGATGTGCACTATAATAACAAGGGCTCAACAGTGAACACAGATATTGACCGCACTATCTGGCATCATTTCTCTAGAAGGGGTGGAAATGAACTGCAAAGTCCAAAGCTTGTATTAGATGTTGCTGCTACTTGAGGAGGCTGTGCTGCGGCATGCAGGGAGATCCTTTTCCAGAGTAGGATGAGGGGATGGTGTGTTGGGGGTTTATCACACGAGACAGAGATGGTCCTGTAACCTAGAGGTAGAATGTAGAAGAGGGTAGAGCACATGGATGCTGGATATCAGGGCCTCCTGACAGTGTGGTCATGCTGCCCTTCTTAAGTGCAGTCTGCTTGAAGTGAAAGTGTTTTTTTTTTTTGGGGGGGGGGTTCCCTTCCAATGACCATAATAAGCCTCCTCCGCGCAGTCGTCCTCCTCAAGCCAGTTACTCTCCGCCTGCGATGTGCAGTCCTCCTTTAAGTTTACAGCACCATTTACTGCCATTGTGGAGGTCTGTGCAGAGAAATGCCTAATTGAAGTGAACTGCATTCAAGAACGTCAGGTTAGCTAAAAAGCATTGCTTACACAACCTCAAACATGCTACCAGGATACAGTTAGTTGGTGGCCTCATAGAGGGGCCACACAAAGTTGACATGGGCACATTGTTCCCTAGCAAAGAAGAGCCTCAAGAAAGCCTTTTCTGCCCATGTCCCTGCAGGCTGCAGCTGGCTGTCCATATACAACTATAATTCCATGCTCGAACCATAGTCTTGCAAATTTTGTAACTCAAAGCTAAGGAGATAATGAAAGGGTTAGCAGTGTGATTACCTTCTCAGCTCCCTTGAGATGCTTCACTTGCTGAGGTAGCAGGGGTGACGCAAGAAGCGCAGTTGGGTATTAGACATTGGCCCTAGTGAGGTGCACATGCTTCAAACAACTATTTGTTAACTGCTCAATATACACACATACTTCATTTACCCTGGAATCTCCTGACACAGAATCAACACCACCAACTGTAAAAAGAAGAAAGCGTGAGAACATTTGAAGCCTGGCATCTATGACCCTTCTAATAGTCTGTAGAAACCCCTCAACCTGCACTCTCAGTGCACAAAGGGCTTAATTCACACAGTGTTCAAAGATAAACACCTGCGCCTGCAATCACAGCCATAGTAGGTCTGCAGAGGGCCACAACTGCACTCCTGGGGCAGCAAGGACAGCCCAGGGATGCAACCATTGTAAAACAAGTTATCACACTGCGGTCGCCAAAAGGAATGAAAGCAAAGTCATCTCACTCATGCCATATCCTAGTCCACCGTTTAGATCACTGGGACACTAAACCGACCTTATGCAAACCAGGCTAGACCCTGTCAGACAGGATAGTCCAGTCCGAGTTGCCTCAAGACAGGTGTCAGCCTGCTTGGTGCTCCTGGAGGTGGCATCTCTAGTCCCAGGACACCACAAGGTTCAGGAGCTATGTTTGAGCATACCCGTCAAAAACATGCTGAGCCTGATGAAAAAGGAGATGGACATGGGACACGGTGCAATTTCCAGTCTCTGTGATTAACTCAGTTATTCCATACACCCGGCTTTATAGAGTGATGCATGCTCCGAGTAACTGAACAAATGGAAATCACACTAGTCTAGACAAAAACACTATTTTTCGAGTAACCCATACAGTCCTTATCAGGGAATGTCTTTTCATGCAAATAACCAACTGCTAACTCCAAGTTATGAACAAAAGTCTGATATTTACTCATAGCAGAATACTCGGAATAAGACAAACGTCTTGTTAGATCCTTCATTGGCTGATGATGTCCCAAGAGGCCTCCCGGTGCTGCCAAACCCCGGTCCCTCATTGGCCGATGATCCAAGAGAACTCCCGGTGCTACCAAGCCCGGGTCCCTCATTGGCCGATGTCCCAAGAGGACCCTTGGTGCTGCCAAGCCCTGGTCCCTCATTGGCCTATGATGTCCCAAGAGGCCTGCAGATGTTGCCAAGCCCCGGTCCCTCATTGGCCGATGATGTCCCAAGAGACCTCCCGGTGCTGCCAAGTCCTGGTCCCTCATTGGCCGATGATGTCCCAAGAGGACTCCCGGTGCTGCCAAGCCCCGGTCCCTCATTGGCCGTTGATGTCCCAAGAGTACTCCCGGTGCTACCAAGCCCGGGTCCCTCATTGGCCGATGATGTCTCAGGAGGCCTCCCGGTGCTGCCAAGCCCGGGTCGCTCATTGGCCGATGATGTCCCAAGAGGCCTGCAGATGCTGCCAAGCCCCGGGTGGGTGGGGGATACATGGAGATAGTTGGGACCTTCAGAATGGTGAGGTACTTGAGCGCTGCATAAATATGGAGCTTTACTTCCAAGAGAAAAAGGACTCATTGGCTCCCAGGTGATACTCTGGGAGTGCTTGAAAGCAGCACTTTGCGACAGAGCCCAAAATAGGATTTCCCTAAAGAAACTACAGGAAAACAGGCCATCCTGACCTTAGAGGGGCTGATTCAGGCTGCTGAAGCAGGCCATCCCAAGGCTAGAGACAGGAGGTGGTTACTGTTTCTGAAGGGCCTACCAAGGGAATACCACATCAAACCCACATGGTCGAACAGTTCTTAGTGACCACACAAAAGCTGCACAAGGTGGGAGATAAGGCCGGGAGACTACTGGCGTGGCTGAGCAGATGAGAGGTTGCGTCTAGATCAATGCCTGAGCTGGAGATGCACGATGGCTCCAGGATTCGAACGGATGAGGGAATAGCAGAGGAATTTGCATTCTATTACTAAGATCTCTGCAAGCAATGGGCCTGGGCTGCAGAGGAATACATGGAGTCCTTCCTGCTTCCTGGGGGAGGGGCGGGGGAGGAATCTGCCCCCCCTGTGGCTCTCACCGGAAGACAGGGGCTCTTTGGACCGGGACCTCATGCTGGATGAACAAAAGCACTGGTCATGATGCAGCCCGGAAAGATGCCGGGACCTAATGGTATCTTGGTAGAATTTTATTAAAAACCTTTGCTTTTCATCTCGATCTGACCCAGATGAAGAGGTCAGTCATGGAGGACAAGTCTCACCTCCATTACTTATACGGGAAGAGGAATTGCTGGCACCTGCTCTGCTCCACAGGAAGCTCCTTGGAAGCGCGGGACAAACCTGTAGCATATGTGGGATACAGGCATAAACGCTCCTTGGCGACCCCGTTGTGGAATAGGGACTCCTTCAAAGAAAAGGGGGGGGGTGTCAGGAATGACCTTATTGTAACCTGATTGATATGTCAACGCTTGTTGATTTGGTTGGGAATACCTGTGGAAGTTCACAGCCCCAGAAGGCCGCTCACTCTGCGCCCTGGGGTCATGTGTAGCACAGAGAGACATGGCTAGTAAACTGAGAAGCCCCTAGACCCGCACAGACACCAGTGCTAAACTGGAATGATGCATTGCATGGAAGATAAAAGGGGTATACGAGGCAAGGGGCTGTCAGAGGAAATTTAAAGAAACTACTAGGACAGTGAAGATCCTACCCTGTCCTGGAATAGGACATCACTGCCTCCAAGTGTGACAATATGCGAGAGGGACAGGGGTGGGACTGGGGGTAGTGAGTGTGGAAGGGAAAGCAGACCTGCCAGTCCGACAAGGCTCTCTGCAACCACACAAGCTGCTCGATAGACCCAGCGAATCTGACATGTGACCATGGCTTGTGGTTCACTCCTTACGTGAGACAAAAAACAATAAAAAGTTATTAGTGTAAGATAGGCTGCCACAAAATGTGCAAGAAGATTGCATTTAAGTGCTTTCAAAAGTTACATTTCAATAATTAGCAGACTGCACCAAGGACAAACTTTACGGTTTCCATTAAAGGGAAGCATTCGAGAATGGGTAACACTAGGTGTAAGGTTAAAAAAAATACTCTGCCAAAACGAAGCTTCAAATGATTCTAGAAATTAAAGCCCATACAGCAAGCAGATTTCTATTTATATCATTGCACACTTTCATATTTTTCTCTGGTAGAAGGGAACCCTGATGAAAAGTCTGTCTTCCTGCCTGTCTTCTTACTGAATTCGCAATTGCCATTAACCGTACACAAGGTTTTTTTTAAAATTTTTACACAAAAACAATAGAACTGCATTGGTCAAATAAAACAAGCGCATGCGTCGCGCTAAAAGTAAACAAGCGCGCGCCTCGCGCTGCAGCATGGAGAGAGGAGAGGGCGTGAGCCGGTACCCCTTGCGGGAGCTAGCAGGACCCATTTGTCAAAGCTTGCTTCCGCAAGGGAATTTGCCAAACGTGCACGCGTTGCCATTGAAGGCACTGCAACGCGTGCACGTTTTTGCCTGAAAAGGCAATTCAATTGCTAAAGGTCTCCTTCCTAAGCAGCGCATAGGCGAGACATAAATATCATATTATTTAATTATAAAATATTTTTACATTTTGATTTAATTTAACAAATAAATGTAAAGTTAACTTTCATCAGAATAAAGTGCAATTACTTTTATTTAATTGTATACATCACTATTAAAAAGTATTAATGCATTTTTACCTTAGGTGGGAATGAATTTTTTTAATTTAAAGTTTTTTACTAATTCAATTTATCAAAATTGTTAATAGTGCTGTGGCATTATGTTTTTTTTATTCTACGTTTAAAATAAAGGAATAAAATTATTTTACATTCTCATTTAACCCAAAAATATTTTTGCTAATTTATTTTAAAGTTTAATACATCTTTTTAATTTCCCCCATACTCCTAGCCTGCTCCGTAATGCTGCTGTCAGTGGTTCTATCCCTAGTGCGAACAGCAGCGGGGAGCGTGGGCATCCCTGTTCAAATTTTTGGGATACCAGGTTCTCTATTCTGATGCGTGCCACAGGAGAGGTGTACAACAGCCTGACCCACTTAAGAAATTCCTCACCTACCCCCAACTTCTGTTAGACCAGCCATAAATAGTGCCACTCCACCGAGTCAAATGCCTTTTCTATATCTAGCAGTGCCATTGCATAATCGTCTGACATCAAGCATGGAGCCTGCCAAATACGCACTGCCCTCCTAAGGTTGTGGGCGGTAGTGCGTTTAGTAATAAATCCCGCCTGGTTTGGGTGAATGACCTGGGGAATCCCAGGGAGAAGCCGCGCCGCCATAACACTGCTTAGGGTTTTTTCATCTATATTTGATAAAGATATCGGTCTATAGGAACCGGCGAGCAAAGGTTCCTTGTCTGCATTAGTTATCATTGTGATTAATGCTTCTCTCATGGTGGGCAGTAGCTCACCCCGTTCCACTGCCTCGTTGTACACCTCCACTAAGTGATCCGCTAACTGGGAGGCATATTTTTGATAGATTTCTGCTGGTAAGCCGTCAGCCCCCGGGCTTTTAGCAGTGTTCAATCGTTGAATGGCCAACAGAACCTCCTCCTTTCTGATGGGGACGTCCTCTGACATCTCTCAGTCAAATCAAGGGATCTCAATCGAATCCATGAAGGCGACAGGGCATTGGGATATCGTATGAGGAGTGCACAACACAATACTGTACAGGGCATTGGGATCCCTGAACCGTCGTAACATTAGACCCCAACCATAGTAAACTTACCCCTCCCCTTGGGCAGAAATGCACCCCCAGGTGGCAAAGATGCAAGGTGAAGTATGCCGCCCCAATTCCTCCCCCACCAACAACAAAGCAAAACAATACAATTGATAGTATACCATCCTTAACTTAAGTTTCAAAGCAGCAATGCTTTCCGCATTACTCATGTATAACATTTCAACAGTTTCTGCAGTGCTAGTGGTAAACTTTCTAATGAGTTGCAAGGGCAAACCTCCAGCTCCCTACTAAGTCGTCCACGACTTGGAAGGGGGGTGGGGGGCGGTTAGGCTTCCCGCCAACTATCAATGCATTAAATCCAGATTATGTAAACACTATGCCAATAACCTTCTGATTATGCAAATCCCCCTTTTCATGTTATCATGTTATCAGAAACAAAGGCTCAGTAATTCCCTGCATTGCGCAGTTGTACACTTATCAAGTCCAGTTCGTCCTTCAGTGTCTAGGTTGAATAGATGATGCTGTCCTGCCTACTCTTCTTCTGCACCAGGATTCGTATATAGCTGCGGTGTTGGGAATTAGGCTCCTGTGTCCGACACGGTGTCCGAGAATTGCAGTGTTCCATCCTTACATACTCTCACCCTTCCGGGACTATGTAATCGGTCGCCTGATGGCTTTACATTCTGTGTCCCTTTATCCCTTGAGAGATGTCGGGAGCCGCCCTCCCGTGAGTAATTTGCTGAGAGGGCCGGATGTCCCTAAGAGCCTAGCCAATCACTGGCTTCAGCTGACGAAATAAAGAACACCACTTTTCCATTGCTCTCGATTCTACGTTTGGCAGGGATTATGAGACTGTATTTAAAGCTTGACTCCCTAAGGCACTTTTTAACCATCATAAAGGATTTTGTTGCTCCTGCACCTGTTGAGTGTAATCTGGGTATACAGAGATGGGGTGTCCTTCATACATCCATGGCCCACGAGTGCAGGCCATTTGCAGGATAGCGTCCTGATCCCTGAAGCAAAAAAGTCTTGCATTCATGGCCCTGGGTGGTTCACCAGGCTTGGGCGGAAGCACAAACGCTCCATGCGACCTTTCCACGTTGAAGAATTTGCAAGATTTTTTGGTGGCCATTGCGGCAACAATCAAGTCCTCCAGAAAAGGTTTGACTGATGGGCCCTCTGCCTTTTTGGGAAATCCTATAACCCGCAGGTTATTCTGTCTGGATCTCCCTTAGGAGTCCTCTGTTAGTTGTTAAGACGGACCACTTTCTTTGGAAGATCCCCTACAGTGTTCCTTATGGTATTTACCTCCTTCTGCAGGGTTTGCACCTCCTGCTCATTAGTAGTGCCTCTATCGGTGGCCGTCCAAAGATCGCAAGAGAGCAGGTTGACCTCTATGGCGACTATATCTATTTTAGGGACAATTTCGTCCTGGATTGAATGTATGGCCTCCAATACGTCTCCTATTGAGGGGGGTCTGGTTCTCCAGGTCCTGCATACTTCCTTGCATAGGAGTGGAAGCTTTCTTCTGGGTTCCTGGGCTATCGATAATGGTTGCACATACTTTGAAATCTTATTGGCTTGGGTTGCACAAGCTCCTTTTTCTTTGACCATAGCGATGTTTCTTAGCATTGAGTACAGTACGTGCTCTGCATCTGGTTCACTCCACCTGCCTTGTGCCAGGGCCCTCACTAGCTCAGTCCAGGAACTCCGGGCACCCCTTGGACTATAAGATATCACATCTTGTGCGTCTACTGTGTAGGCTCCACTCCCATTGGTGCTGCACTCCGCCACACTGTGGTGTCTGCAACAAAGGGGTCCGTTATATCCACTGTTTGGTGTCTGCACCGGTCTGGTCACACCCTGGTCGATCACCGCAAGGTGTGGTTGCCTCCTATATCTCCAGCACCGGTCCCTGGCCTGGTCCTCTATGCCCAGTAAAGTTCCACGTGTCCCAGGCCAGGCCAGCGGGTTGCAATCTTTATTCACCCTGCTTTCCTCTGTTGCACCCTGCTCTTTATTCAAGGGAGTATGGGTCAGTCTCAGCGGAGCCCCCAGAGAATCAAGGGGCCCACTTCCTTCCTCCTTTTCTTCATGGCAATATCGACACTGTGCACTGCTGCTCCACCCTGCGCCTCAGGGGACCGCAACCGCCCCGCCAGTCCCAGGCAGCTCCTGCATCTTGCCTCTGGTCCACTTTACACTGGCTTGGTCTGTCACCACGCTTCTTAGGAGACAATCGCCGCCGTGGACACCCGTACCCTCCTCCTGATATTTTGGGAAGTCCTCCTTCTCGGGGCAGGTCCCCGTGGGTGTACAATCCGGTTCAAGCTCTTCGGGGGAGCCCTCCAGCTCGTGTCAGCCCTGGTCCCCGTGGCGTCTCTGTATCGGGCGTACCTCCCGACTCCTCTCCACACCTCTTACTTGTAACGAGAACCGCCGTTCCGGCTCTTTCCGTGGGCTTTCCTGCGCGGGCCAGCAGCATCCCGGGGTCTTCCGGCATCCTCCTCCCAGGCCCAATATTCAAGATAGCGGCTAGCCCCGGCCCAAATCCCTGTTTAATCCCCACGCCACTCGCACAGGTCTGTAAAGCGGCAGGTGAGTGCTGAAAATAGTTCTTTTTTCCTCTGCCTGCAGCCCAGCAGGGAAATCTGTGTTTATATTCCACAGGATTCTGACGGATTCATGAATGGCTGACGGGAGAGCCGAGAGAAACCTCTACTCAGCCATCTTGCCAAGCCCGCTCCTCCCCCAGTATTACATTAACTTAGAAATTAAAACGCTACAGTTAAAATATTTTATAATTAAGTACTCATTTTCTTAACGTTAAATTAAATTATTTAAAATATGAATGAATATAATATAACATCATTTCCTATGGGATTTTATTTTAAATCCCTAATGCCATTATTTTCAATGGGAGGTATTGCTGTACCAGTGGTTGACAATTTATTGTGCTGGACATATGTAATTTTCTACTGTTTTGAGTCCCTTTTTAGTGTAGTAACAACTTTAGAAATTGTTTGTGGATAGCTATGAGCCTATTCTTCTGTGTGTGGGGGCAAGTTGCTCCCCAAACTCCTCCCTAACGCTCCTTCAGCCCTCCTTACTCTTATCTAAACCCTTTCCATTTAGTAATTGGTATTCTCCATTTTCCAGCCACTCCCCTTGTCCCTCCCACATTGTTAGGATCTGGAATGTTGTGTGTGGGGCTCGAGGGAAGTTCCCTGCGTGGAACATGGAATCAGTTGCTGCCAGGAGCTGCAGTGCGCCAGACGGAATAACGGCAACTTACCTGGTGTCATGCTTCTTTTCAATGGTGATGAGTTGTCCATTGTGTCCAGCATCTTCTTGAGAATGACTGCTTGGTACTGCGCATCGGGATCAACCCAAAGGAAATGTCGCACAGTTGGAGTTTGTCTTGCTGTCTACTTCTGCGCAGGTGATAAGTGAATTGTGAGAATTGTCTTGCAGACTGAAGTTCTGGAGATGTGAATGCTTCTGCTGTGAAATTACTTTTCGGCCAAGCAGGAGTTTCGGGTGACGGCATGTGGCGAGTGATCCTCATTGTCTGCTGTCACTGACGTGTATGGCGCAAAGGCCTGAGGTGCGCTGAGGAAGAGAGAGGCTGATGTACACTACTTTGTTTTGGTCATAACTTCAGTGTTCACAGCCACTTGATGACAGCATTCATTGCGCACACCTTAGGTTGACCCCAATTTCTTCATGAATGATCACCTGATGACGGCGTTGCGTACTCTGTGATGTGCACACCTTTGGCTGGTAACTTTTTATTTCAAATGCTTTCTGATTTAGTAATGTTAGGTGCATACAGTGATGCACACACCTGGTCATAAAAGTGTGTGTTAAAACATCTAGTGTGTGTACACGGTGACACTCATCCTGTCTTTGTTGATGCTTTAGAGTGCAAGGGAAAATTAGCCGAATCGGGTCAATATGTAACATTAATTTTCCTTTCCAAGTCACATTTGTGTTGGTGTTGGTGTTGGGCCGCAACTTACCCACCTATGGCCACTCAATGGATCGTGTGTTAGCATCACCACCTTTCGTGCAATCAGCTGGGACTCCTCCATTGCATTGGCAACATTGGAAGGACACGTTTGCTGCCTATTTAGAGGCCATTGATGGTGATACTTTTACTTCCAAAAAGAAAAAAAGCTTTGTTAATATATAATATAGGTTCCGAAGGAAGGAACATTTTAAAAACATTACCCCTAGCGCTTGAGAGCACCCATGTGGGCGGTAGAGATGATGGTGATTCACTGATCGTTAATCACTATGATCCGTTATTAAAATGTTGGACAAGAGATTCAATCCCAAGAGGAAAGTAGTGCTTGAGCGCCACAAGTTTTTGCAATGTGCTCAAATCCCTGGTGAATCCATACACAATTTTGTGGCCGCACTCGGAACTCTAGCCAGCACCTGCAACTACAGAGAATTCAGGGAGGAAATCATTCTGTATCAATTAATTGAGAGAACATGCAACAAGAAAATCCAAGAAAAACTATTCTTTTCCGAGGATCCGGATTTGTAAACTGACATCACTTTAGCTAGAAGAATAGAACACTCTCCATTCTGTGCAAAAGAAGTGAGTGGAACTGTACAGTCCCGGGCAGTTAAGCTGATCAATGCAAAGCATAATGCAACCACATGAGCGGGTCCAATGCGAATTCTGTGTGAAACCCTATGACAAATTCATCCAAATCTGAGAAAGGGGAACTTTCATGTTTCTGTTGTGGGAGCAAATCGCATTTGTGAAATGCAAAATTTTGTTTTGCCTTGACTCAAACATGCTTTAAGTGTGGCAAGAAAGGGCATTTTGCTCGCATTTGTGCAAAGCTGTGGCAGTGCAAAAAGCTTCTGCGCAAACTGTTAAGACCATTGAGGAAGATTTTGTTGACTCGGATGATGAAAACCATGTGTTTTGACGCTATATTCTTCGTCTTCACAAGCTGAAGGAGTCGTTGAAATAGCATCCATGGCAGTGTTCTGCAGTAGGAAATCTCCAGCTTGCATGGTCGGCGTGAACGGTAAAAAGGTTAGTTTCTTAGTTGATTCTGGTTCTGCTAAGGATTTTGAAGGATTAGATAGCGTTCAATTGCCTGCGTTCAATATCAGAATCTTTGCTTATGGTGACAAGAACGTGGAAGTTCTTGGTAAATTCATGGCTAACCTAGGGTTTGGTGAAGATCTTGCTACCTAAACCGTGTATATTGTAAAAGATTGTGCAAATTTGTTGGGGTGGGAAGAGAAAGGGGAGCTCGGAATTATTATGGATCCCATCCAACCTGACCGTTTTATCAAGAAGGGAAGTAAAGCAGTTTTATTGCACACCCCCATCAACTCCACCTGTTGATGGTGTGGTTGAACATTTGACGAGAAATAAATGGATCCAGAATTATCCCAAGGTGTTTAGCGGGGAACTAGGGAAACTGAAAGGATTTCAACATCACATTAGTCTCAAGGAGGGAGCAAAGACAGTGGCGCACAGAGTGGGCAAGGTACCATTAAGACTGCGAAATTAACTTATTTGAGCTCATAAAACAGGAAATTGTTCTTGCTTGTCCTCTCAAATTATTCAACATCAATGACCGGTGCATTATCTCCACTGATGCTAACAATGTTGGTTTAGGTGCTGTTCTTATGTAGAAGAGGTGACTGACTTGAAGAAACAATTTCTTTCGCCTCTAGAACATTAAGGAGGGCGGAAGGCACTTATTCCACCTTCGAGAAGGAGGCTCTAGCCTTGTAGTGGGGTGTGCAGCATTACAGGAATTTTTTGTGGGGAAATGGATTTGTTCTCGGAACAGATGATTAACCTTTAATGATCTTTTCACCACAAGAGGGTGCGGAAGGGAATTCCATTATCGCCTGGAATATGTAGCAGGGGTGAAGAATCATGTAGCTGACAGCTTATCTAGGGTACCCCTAACTGAAAGTGAGTGGAATGTGACGTCTAACGATCTGGAAATGGCAGGTTCGGTGGAGGATACTGTAAAAGGCGCACTTTCAGAGCAAGAATGGTTGCAGGCTGAGTCCAGTAGTGGTGAGCTTAAAATGGTTGGGAACTTTGTAGCCATAGGGTGGCCCAACAACAAAGACTTGTCCTCAGAGCTGATTCCATATGAGAGAGATGGAGAGGAGTTTTCCATGGTTGGTGGGATTCTTCTTAAAGGAGGTTTGTTAGTGGTCCGGTGTGCATGCGTACAAAAATCTTGGATTTAACCCATGAGGGGCATCTTGGAATTCGGGCCATGAAACACAAGGTTAGGGAAGATTTCTGGTGACCTGGTTTAGACAGGGCTGTTGAACGCTATGTTCGTGACTGCTGTATATGTGTTCTGAGTGACCAGTCGCAAGTAACGTATCCCTCTCCTATTGATCCTGTTGTTGCTGGTGCAAATTTGCTTTTGATGTGGCTAGATCTTTTGGTGTCATTGGGAGCCCACCGAAATATGCATTGGTCTTAGTTGATTATAAGTCAAAATGGCCGGAAGTGAAGTTTGTGGATAGCGTTAATTCATCGACTACCATTACTTTTTTCAAGAAGTGTTTCTTTGAGAGGGGTTTCCTGAGGAACTTGTGACCGACAATGGTACACAGTTGGTGTCCAGAGAAATGCAGAACTTCCTCAAGGAAAACGGCATCAAACGCATTCTCTCCTCCCTTTATCACCCTCGCAGCAATGGCCTAGGAAACATATGATCCATGTAACCAAGGAACACTTCCAGCTGGCTTTGGTTAATGGGTTACAGTGGAGGGTGGCCATAACTGACATGTTGTGGGCAGTTAGGGCTACCCCACACGTAAGTATAGGCATGGCTCCATTTACGTTGCTCCGGGGAAGGATTGCGGGCTCCAAGTCGAACAAGGATTGGTATCCAGAAAAGGTGTTGATCAGGAGAAGTTGAATAAAGTAGTTGATGTTAGAGCAGCAGTACAGGCGAAGTACAGCATTGGGACTGACAGTATTAGAGTTCTTGCTGTCGGTGTTGGTGACTGGGTAAGAGTCAAGAGGCCTGGTTCTGTCAACAAAGGGGTGTCACGTTTTTCAGCACCAGTGAGGATGAGAGAAATTAAAGATTGCGTGGTGGTGTTGGAAAATTAGGAAACGTAGAACAAGTGTGCCATCTCTGTGGTGCCTGGATCTAAAGCAAGTTACTTGAATAGAAAAAGTGTGTTCACCGGGATTGCACTTGTGGGGGGAGGGTTCCTTTTTAGAGTGAAGGTTGCTCCGACCAGGTTTCATGATTATGTCCTGCATTAGATCCAATGACTCTTTCTTCCATCTGGGGTCACAACCCAAATCCATCTCCTTGTATTGTACCTGTATTCTCTGTTATTATAGTTTCTCAATTGTTGCTGATTTGGGTGGAAGAGGGATGCAGGGGTACTATGGAGTAGTATGCCTTTCAAGGTAGTTAGTTTTTTTTTCTGCCTAAAGTCACGGTTTTTGTCTTTCCCCATTTTCTTAATCTGTATTCTGTTTTCATGGTCTTCTCATTTTCCGTTGCTTTGTGAATGAAGGGGGAGTGTGTTTGAATCTGGAATGTTGTGTGTGGGGCTCGAGGGAAGTTCCCTGAGTGGAACATGGAATGTGGGGGATCAGCAGTTGCTGCCAGTAGATGGAGTCTGTCGGGCGGAATAAAGAAAACGACAACTTACCTAGTGATGTGCTTCTTTTTACAAATTTACTACTATTGAGTTAACTTACATGTGTGAGGATCTCCCATAGAGAAAAAATAGGAGAGGGCGGGTTGGAGATTTACATTGTGAATAGCATTTTGTTGTACCTTAGTGGTACTATTGTAGTACTACTAAACGTACTACAAAATGGAGTTGTGAATGGGTCCCTAGGAGAGTCCCATGCAATAAGCTGCTGCAATGAGAAGTGTGTAAGATAACAAACACTCTGAACCTGAACAGAATGAATTCTGTCAGTGACACAGAGTGCTATAGAAAATACATACAGTGAAAAGGCAACTCCACCCTGTAGCACGATGGATACTGGAAACTCAACCTGTCACAAAACCAACAATTCACCTGCCCTAGGCCACATTGGCTTCATTAACCTTTTAGCATAGACCCACAACTCGTAGTGCCTTACCTATAAATGTAGTTTGTCGTGAAAAACCACATATTTGTCCATTCTAAACTCTTCTTGTGCAGGGGAAACATAGATTGTGAGGTTTATTTTTCGTTTGTAAATTCCTGTTAATTTTGTTTTTGACAATTTGACTGGATACCAGTCGTACACTTGAGTCACACTCCTGCTCTACCCACAGCCCTAAAGGGTCTCTTCATTTCTTCCTCCTCAGCTCTCGGATATGGCTTGCTGTGCATTGCTATGGCCTACATCTCCTCCTTCATGGGCTCAGTGCTGCAGGTAAGATGGCTCCTCTATTTAACTTTACCATTGCATCTCAGGGGGTGGGGAAGTCTTTACACAACACTGTCTGCCCCAATCAAGTGTAGATCTGGGGCTGCATTGTCATGTGGCTCTTCCAGATTTAGTTTAATGAAGATCCTCGTGTCCAGTTTACAGTAGATTTTCCGTCTAATACTTTGTAAGCCAGTGACTGTTGCCTTCAATCTGGGGTTTAGAAGTGCACTCATCATCCGTAAGGGTCTTAAGGTGGGTGCGAGCAGCTTCGTAGCTCCGTAGATCATTCGAAAAACCAGGTCTTGAGGTCCTTTCTGAATTGGTGCAGTGTCGGGCTTCGTTGGATGCGGAGGTGTGTTCATTCCAGGTCATGGCCACCATTTAGGCCCTGTGGCACCGTGGCTAGGGCTAGGTTGGCTGAGCGGAGGTGTTGGGGTCCGGTGTTGTGGAAGGCTTTGTAGGCGTGTGTGAGCAGTTTGATGGTTTTTTCTTTTTTTTTTATGGAGAGCCAGTGAAGGTCGCGGAGGTGTTGGGTGATGTGGCCATGTCGTGGGACGTCGAGGATAAGTTTGGCTACAGCATTCTGGACGGTCTGGAGTTTGCAGAGGAGTTTTTTTGTTGATTCCGGCATAGAGGGTGTTTCCGTAGTCCAGTCTGCATGTGATGAGTGCGTGGGTGACGGTCTTCGTGGCGTCGAGATGGATCCATTTGAAGGTTTTGCAAAGAATGAGGATGGTGTTGAAGCAAGTGGAGGACACTGTGTTGATCTGGTGGTTCATGGTGAGTGAAGAGTCGGGTATAATGCCGAGGTTGAGTGCATGGTCCGTTGGGGTGGGTGGCTTTCTGAGCGTGGGGGGCCACCAGGTGTTCTATGCGGAGGTGGTGGAGACGAGGATGAGGACTTCTGTATTCTCTGAGTTTAGCTTCAGGCAGCTGCTGCTCATCCAGGTTGCGACGTCTTAAATACCTTCTTGAAACTGTGACTGGTGACGTTGGGTTCCTTTGTTAGGGAGAGGATGAGCTGGATGTCGTCAGAAAACACAGACTCCATGTAGCCTCATACTACATAGAGTCCGTGTTTTCTGACAATGGTTGTGAGGGGAGTCATGTAGACTTTGAAGAGTGTGGGGCTGAGGGAGGATCCCAGGGGTACTCGGCAACTGATCTCGGTTGGTTTGGAGAGGAAGGGTGAGAGTCTTATTTTTTGTGTTCTGCCCGAGAGGAAAGATCAAATCCAGTCTAGGGCTGTTCCCTGTATGCCGGTGTTGTGGAGTTTGGTTGCTAGTGTGCGGTGGGAAACGGTGTCGAAGGCTGCTGAAAGGTCCAAGAGGATGAGTGCTACTGTGTGGCCTTGGTCGAGGAGGGCGCGGATGGCGTCCGTGACAGCTATGAGGGCAGTCTAGGTGCTGTGGTTGCTGCGGAAACCAGATTGAGAGGTGTCTAGGATGTTGTTGGTTTCTATAAAGTGTGCTAGCTGGGTGTTGACGGCTTTCTCTGTGACTTTGAAGGCAAAAGGGAGTAGTGAAATGGGCCTGAAATTCTTGAGATCCGTCAGGTCTGTAAAGGGCTTCATATGGAGGGGTTTGACTTCGGCGTGTTTCCAGTCATCTGGGAATGTGGCGGTCTCGAAGGAGCAGTTGATGGTTTGGCGTAGTTTGGGTGCGATGGTGGTAACGGTCCTGTGAAAGATGCGTGGCGGGCAGTGGCGTAACAAAACTTGAGGAGGCCCCCTTGCAAAGTACATGGAGGGGCCACCCACGCTCCAGGCCCAGTCAGAAGCTCGCAGGGCAGGGGTCCGTCACCCATGCACAGTGATGGAGGGGGCACTGTAGAGGTCAGGGCCCCTCCTCACACAGTGGGAGCTGCTGGGGTTACTGCTACTCCACTGTTTCACATCCAATGAAAACACAGAGCAGTGCAGTGATACCCTGCTTTGTTGTGGTAATGTGCACTGGAAATGGAGGGGAGAGGTAAACTCTGGTGAAAGGCACTACTGGAGTGAAAAGCATCAGGAATGCAGTTTGTAAAAGGAAACTGCATGGCTACCACCTCACAGCTATTTGATTTGTGAACAGAAGTGCATTCCTGCTGATTTTTTGCTCACTGCAAGTCGTCTGTTTGGGCTCAAGCATCCAACCCATTTACCTCCTCTCTCCTTGTGTGGAACAAAATAAAGGGAACGTGAATACATACGGAGAGCACTGCAGAAGGAGTATTCTGGCCAGATTAGGAAAAAAAAGCATTGGTAATGCCAATAGGTCACACTTTCGGGAACTATTAGCTTTGTCAATGATTTTCAGCTGTGTGCAGCATTGCTAAAGGATTGGAAAAAAGCCCTTGACATGGCCCACCAGTCATCATTTTGAAGGCATGTGCATTACGCACAACATGCCTTCAAAATGATGTGAGAGCTGTATTTTTTTCTTTGTAGTTACAGATCTGAGTTGGATCAGTGACTAAAATTAAACAAAAAAACGGCTACGCTTTTTTTAAGCAGAGGGATGGAGCAGAGCAACATGGGAGGGTTGAACCAACAAGGGCAGAATGAACCCAGTGGGCGGGTGAGGGGAAGCACATGACACCAAAAGCAAAGTGGAGCACAGGGGAAGAACAAACAGGTGAAGAGAGGAACTTGAAGTGGGCAGGAGAGATGCACATGGAGGAGAAAGCAAGAGTGAGGTACATGAGGTTGAACGCAACATGGAGGTGGGGGGTGGACAGAAGCACATGGAGCCTGAGAGTAACACGGAATTCTGAGGGAAACAGTTGAAAAACATATACACTGCCATTAAGTGCTGAACCTAAAAGAAAAAAGTATTACATTAAAAGCAAGCAGTGGATGCTTAGAAGCCAACCAACCAAAAGAGATAGAAAAGAGGCTAGGCTGCATGGGAGGGACAAACACAAAATTGACAAACTGGGACACACACAAGAAGCAGGCAAATGAGTGACAGTGAAGCCAACCAATGGTAAGCAACAGGTGGACTCCAAGCCCCTGCATGTTCTTGGCAGGCCCACAGTATGTCTCATTACAGGCAGCACATGCACTGTCTAGGAAGCAAGACCTAAGAGTCTGCTTTTTTAATGGTGGAAGGGTGTGAGGGGAAGTTGCAAAGTGATAAACAACTTTTACTTAGGTGTGAGGGGAACATGGCAGTGTATATTCAAAGACCACTGCATGACATTCTATTCGAGCCAGGCACAGCACACTCTATCATATGTTACTTGCCAGGCAATGCAGCGGTGCAGACCCGGTGAAATGGGTTGAAATAACATACCATTTATATTGGGCTTGCAGAGATATTATTACCGAAATATATTGTTTTTGATTGTGTTTTCTTTTAGAATACTCTCTTCCACGTCACTAGCTATCATCCCAAAGCACCGAACAGGGGTAGAGAAGAGTGACACAACAGTGTGATGATCGGCGTTTCAGTATATATCTATTAAATGAAGGATAATTTTATGAACTGCAGTCGAGTGAATGTAAGAGGTTTAGATACTGTGAGTTATCTCAGCTACTGCACCTGCACCGTGGCGCTTTGCAAGCAATTATTGAGAGCTTATACTGTGATACACCCACTGTGGTCTGCGGGAGGGCTTTTGGACAGCACCGCTGACTTCCTCCACAGACCTGCAGGACACAATCTAACTGTTGGCTCACATTTTCTGAAGTGTTTGCTTCCTCAGAATGACACGTATTTAACGCATAACACTGGCGGACGTGAGGGTGACACATCTCCCACATGTTCATTGCGCGCCTCCTTGGTATTAGTTTCCACTGTAGACTAGTACGAGTCAGTGCACTCGGTGCGGGGATGGAAACCGCACACGCCACACACAGTGCACGCCGAGTTTACAACCTTGAATGACAGACCCCCACCACCAATAACACCCTCAACAAAAGTACTCCCTATGTCCGTGGTACTCGTACGCCAGCAGCCCGGCAGGCCTTCATTGGCGGCCCACGGACCTTGCCTTGCAGTTTCCAAAGCTGGCATTAAACACAGAAGATGGCCGCAGGAGCATAGTAGTGAATACATATTAAATAGGTATTCACTATGTTTGTAGCTGCGGCCATCTTCTGTGTTTACTACCGGTCTTTGGGACGTCAGGGCACCTTCGGAAAGCTTCCCAAAAGGCCCTTTAAAAGTCAGTTGTAAGCCTTTCACAGCTGACTTTCAAAAGGGCGTTTTGGGAAGTTTCCTGATTGGACAGAGACAGATAGAGGAAAAGATAGAGGCAGAGAGACAGATAGAGACAGAGACAGATACAGTCAGATACAGACAGGGACAGACGGAGACGGAGACAGACGGAGACGGAGACAGACGGAGACGGAGACGGAGACAGACGGAGACGGGGACAGACGGAGACGGGGACAGACGGAGACGGGGACAGACGGAGACGGGGACAGACGGAGACGGGGACAGACGGAGACGGGGACAGACGGAGACGGGGACAGACGGAGACGGGGACAGACGGAGACGGGGACAGACGGAGACGGGGACAGACGGAGACGGGGACAGACGGAGACGGGGACAGACGGAGACGGGGACAGACGGAGACGGGGACAGACGGAGACGGGGACAGACGGGGACAGACGGAGAGATAGAGGCAGGGATAGACAGGTAGACACATAGGGGCAGAGACGGGTACAGACAGAGAGATAGAGGAAGGGATAGACAGGTAGACACATAGAGGCAGAGACGGGTACAGACCGAGAGACAGACAGAGAGAGAGACAGACAGAGAGAGACAGACAGACAGACAGACAGACAGACAGACAGACAGACAGACAGACAGACAGACAGACAGACAGACAGACAGACAGACAGACAGACCGAGAGACAGACAGACAGACCGAGAGACAGACAGACAGACCGAGAGACAGACAGACAGACCGAGAGACAGACAGACCGAGAGACAGACAGACCGAGAGACAGACAGACCGAGAGACAGACAGACCGAGAGACAGACAGACCGAGAGACAGACAGACCGAGAGACAGACAGACCGAGAGACAGACAGACCGAGAGACAGACAGACCGAGAGACAGACAGACCGAGAGACAGACAGACCGAGAGACAGACAGACCGAGAGACAGACAGACCGAGAGACAGACAGACCGAGAGACAGACAGACCGAGAGACAGACAGACCGAGAGACAGACAGACCGAGAGACAGACAGACCGAGAGACAGACAGACCGAGAGACAGACAGACCGAGAGACAGACAGACCGAGAGACAGACAGACCGAGAGACAGACAGACCGAGAGACAGACAGACCGAGAGACAGACAGACCGAGAGACAGACAGACCGAGAGACAGACAGACCGAGAGACAGACAGACCGAGAGACAGACAGACCGAGAGACAGACAGACCGAGAGACAGACAGACCGAGAGACAGACAGACCGAGAGACAGACAGACCGAGAGACAGACAGACCGAGAGACAGACAGACCGAGAGACAGACAGACCGAGAGACAGACAGACCGAGAGACAGACAGACCGAGAGACAGACAGACCGAGAGACAGACAGACCGAGAGACAGACAGACCGAGAGACAGACAGACCGAGAGACAGACAGACCGAGAGACAGACAGACCGAGAGACAGACAGACCGAGAGACAGACAGACCGAGAGACAGACAGACCGAGAGACAGACAGACCGAGAGACAGACAGACCGAGAGACAGACAGACCGAGAGACAGACAGACCGAGAGACAGACAGACCGAGAGACAGACAGACCGAGAGACAGACAGACCGAGAGACAGACAGACCGAGAGACAGACAGACCGAGAGACAGACAGACCGAGAGACAGACAGACCGAGAGACAGACAGACCGAGAGACAGACAGACCGAGAGACAGACAGACCGAGAGACAGACAGACCGAGAGACAGACAGACCGAGAGACAGACAGACCGAGAGACAGACAGACCGAGAGACAGACAGACCGAGAGACAGACAGACCGAGAGACAGACAGACCGAGAGACAGACAGACCGAGAGACAGACAGACCGAGAGACAGACAGACCGAGAGACAGACAGACCGAGAGACAGACAGACCGAGAGACAGACAGACCGAGAGACAGACAGACCGAGAGACAGACAGACCGAGAGACAGACAGACCGAGAGACAGACAGACCGAGAGACAGACAGACCGAGAGACAGACAGACCGAGAGACAGACAGACCGAGAGACAGACAGACCGAGAGACAGACAGACCGAGAGACAGACAGACCGAGAGACAGACAGACCGAGAGACAGACAGACCGAGAGACAGACACAGAGAGACAGACACAGAGAGACAGACACAGAGAGACAGACACAGAGAGACAGACACAGAGAGACAGACACAGAGAGACAGACACAGAGAGACAGACACAGAGAGACAGACACAGAGAGACAGACACAGAGAGACAGACACAGAGAGACAGACACAGAGAGACAGACACAGAGAGACAGACACAGAGAGACAGACACAGAGAGACAGACACAGAGAGACAGACACAGAGAGACAGACAAAGAGGCAGAGACCGATAGGGCCAGAGACAGACAGACAAAGAGGCAGAGACATTCTGATAGATACATCTGCCGTGTAAATTCCTCACCTTGTGAATATCCCCCTGCGTCAGCAACATTCGGAAATTCTTTTTTGTAGCTTCGCGCCGACGTGGACTCGGACGTCACAGAGGTACGGCATCGCTCGTGACTCCGCTGACGTCACCGACGCCTACAATAGGCCCACGCCGGCGTGATTACATCAGTTCCCTTTTTTCCGCGTCGTCGACGCTAAAGGTTTTCTGGGATCGTCTGTAGCCTTTACTGTAACTTTGTTACTATCTAAATTTATAGTATCTTTGTCTTCTCGTTTTCATCATGACCTCGAAGAAGACCGGATTTAAAGCTTGCGGAGAATGTAACAAAATAATATCCATTACAGATCCGCATGAATGCTGTTTGTGGTGTCTGAGCTCCGACCAAGACGTCGAGGACTGCCAATCCTGTAAGAAGATGACACCAAAGGCCCTCCGGGAGAGAGAAGCAAAACTTCTGGTTGCTAAGTGTAAAGAAGGAAAAGAAAAGAAGAAGTCAAGATCACGAGCTCGTCGTTCGAAGTCAAGATCTCGATCGAGGTCGCGATCGGATTCGTCCTCGGCCCATGCTTCAAGGTCTTCTAGAAAGAAGCATAAAAAGAGAACCCATGAATCCCGACATCGATCGAGGAAGGAGTCGGGTTCCAAGCAGAAGTCACAAGTGAAACTGATTGAGAAGGTAGTTTCATCGGCTTCGGAGGATCACGATGTAGAGGTTGAGGTGTTGCATGCAAACTCACCGAGTTCACCGAAGCCGAAGAGTATTCCATCTCCGGAACCATCCCATCCTTCAGGTCGGGAGGATGAAGGTGAGGAGGAGGAGGTTGGTGAGGGTGGAGCTCGGATGCCCGAAGGTCGTACGACTCCGGTACACCAGCCCGAAGAAGAGGTCGACGTCGTTTCGACTCCACGCCCTCAAGAGCAACCTGGGGGTTCATACCCAGCCTTCCCGGCTCCAGGTCAGGACCCTTTGCATTTCCTGAATGCGATGTTCGGTATTTATTCAAGGGCTATGTATCCCTCTGGGGCTCCTACTGGTCCTATGGGTCCTATGGCATATGGTTTGGGTGTTCCTCATTCCTATGCACCTGCGCCCTTTATGCCTTTTATGCCGGCTCCGGCGCCGCATTGGAATTATCCGACTCCGGCGAGGCCTTCGACACCGAAGCCATCGACGCCGAGATCGATGACTCCGATTCCTTCGACTCCAGTTCCATCATCTATGATGCCAAACCCTGAGCGACGTCGTGAATCTCTCCCTTGTCCGACGTAGAGTTCGACGCCGGCTCCGTCGGAGTCGATTGCGGATCCGACGGCTTCGAATGTGAAGCTAAGGTCTAGGCGTGAAGCCCAAAGATTGATGGAAGAGGAAAGATATAGAGAGGAAAATCTGGAGGAGGGCAAACTTCAGGATTCTGAGGACCCTTTTGAGGACCTATCTGTAGCTAGTGGCCTTGAACTGTCACCTGAATGGGACTTTGTTTCGGTTTCTAATGAACCCTCAAAAGATGTGACACCTTATCATGTAGTGATAAAGAAAGCTGCAAATGTATTGAACATTTCTCTACCATCTGCAGAGTTTAAGTCTAATCTGCTCACAGAGGTCCTTCACTCTCCTTCTTCAGTGACTGAACCTTTACTACCTTTTAATGATGCCTTAAAGGAACCAATTTTAGAAATTTGGAAAAATCCTGTATCAGCTCCTGCTGTATCTAGATCTGTGGCTAGGAGGTATAGAGCAGCTCCTGAAGACCCAGAATTTTTAACATCTCATCCTCTACCGGAGAGTTTGGTGGTGCAGGCTGACTGTTCCCAGAGGTCTACGGGTGCGTTTCCGCAGGTCCCAGCGGAGAAAGAGTCTAGAAAGCAGGATCAGGCTGCTAAGAAGGTCTTTTCCTCTGCCAGTATGGCTTTAAAATCCACAAATGCAACCTGCTTAATGGGGCGTTATATCCATGCTCTTATGGACACTGTGAAACAATTGGTTCCCAAGATACCTGAAGAGGATAGGAAAGACTTTCAGGAGGTAATTTCTGATACTCAAGCTGCAGCAAGACAGGTTATCCAAAGTGGATTGGACACGACTGATTCTGTGGCAAGGATCATGGGCTCTTCGGTTGCGACAAGGAGAGCCGCATGGCTTAAATCTAGTGAGTTTTCCACTGATGTCGAAGCTGAATTGATGGATCTTCCTTTTGACGGGTCTGGATTGTTTGGGAAGAAGGCAGACACTGCATTGGAACGCTTTAAAGATAGCAGAGCAACGGCAAAGTCGTTGGGCCTTCAGACCAGGGGCACTTTTGTAAGACGTTCAAGAGGATTTGGCAGATCTTCTTTTCGAAACTATAAATCAACCCAACAGCAGCCACAACAGCAGCAGAACACTTTATACAGAAATTATAGAGGCAAACAAAGGGCCCGAGCTCGGGGCCGTAATGTTTCCTCCTCTTCCTCCTCTTCCCCATCAAAGCCCCCAGCCACAGCAGCAAAGCAGCCCTAGATCCACCATTCTGGATCATGTGGGCCCAGTGGGGGGCCGGCTTACCCATTTTCTACAAGATTGGGAATTAATAACATCGGATCTTTGGGTTCTCAATCTTGTGGAGAATGGGTATGCACTTCCCTTTCGGGAATTTCCCCCAAATTACCCTCCTTGCCAAGGTTATTGTTCGGAGGACCATCTGCTTCTCCTGCAAGAAGAAGTCCTGGCTTTGTTTCGAAAAGGTGCAATAGAAGTGGTTCCAGAGCAGGAGAGGGGTCAGGGATGCTTCTCCCGGTACTTCCTGATCCCCAAAAAGGATGGCAGGCTTCGGCCAATTCTGGATCTCAGGATCTTGAACCTTTACCTGAAACAGGAAAGGTTCAAGATGCTCACTCTTGCACAGGTTCTTCAGGCGCTGCTGGAAGAAGATTGGATGGTGTTGATCGACTTGCAAGATGCGTATTTTCATATTCCCATCTTGAAGTCGCACAGAAAGTATCTCCGTTTTACGGTTGGGTCGCAACATTACCAGTTTGCGGTCCTTCCGTTTGGTCTTACTACTGCGCCTCGAGTCTTCACCAAGGTGATGGCGGTGGTGGCAGCACATCTCAGGAGGTCGGGGATACATGTGTTCCCGTATCTGGACGACTGGTTGATCAAAGCGGAGTCGCCGGAGAAGGTGCTCCATCATCTGCAAGAGACAACTCAGTTGTTACACAGGTTGGGTTTTTCGATAAATGTACCCAAATCTCACCTGGTGCCCTCCCAGCGCAACCTGTTCATAGGTGCTGTACTGGACACAACTGTATGTCGTGCATTCCCTCCTCTTCAAAGGATTCACGACATACAGGAAATGATTCCTTTGTTCTGCAATGGAGCGGTCGTTCCAGGCCTGAAGGTTCTTCGCCTGCTCGGTCTGATGGCTTCTTGTATTCTATTGGTCAACCATGCACGCTGGCATATGAGGGCACTCCAGTGGTGCCTCCGCAGGCAGTGGTATCAGCACAACGGAGATCTAAGGGAGTCTGTGAGGATCTCCAGAGAAACTGCAGCGGATCTGACTTGGTGGAGCGTGGAAGGCAATCTGTCACAAGGAAAGCCTTTTCAACTTCCTCCATCGGTGGCCACAGTAATTGCGGATGCATCCACTCTCGGGTGGGGTGCTCATCTGGGGGACCTGGAGGTCAAGGGTCTTTGGTCTCCAGAGGAAAGGTTGTTTCACATCAACCTTCTGGAATTACGGGCAATACGTCTGGTGCTCAAGGCCTTCCTCCCTTCCCTTCGCGGTCGGTCGGTTCAGGTCCTGACGGACAACACGGCCGCGATGTGGTATATCAACAAGCAGGGAGGAGTGGGGTCGCAGTGTCTCTGCAGAGAAGCTCTGCGTCTCTGGTCCTGGGTTCAGGACCACCAGATTTGTCTGATGGCAAATCATCTGGCCGGAGTTTAGAACGTGCGGGCGGACAGTCTCAGTCGGCAGTTCTCGGCCGACCACGAGTGGAGGCTTCACCCGGAGGTGGTTCGTCATGTCTTTCGGACATGGGGGACTCCTCGGGTCGACCTGTTCGCCACTCACTAGAACGCTCACTGCCTGTCATTCTGCAGTCTCCAGTATCCGATGCAAGGAGCCTTGGGGGACGCGTTTCAGTTGAGTTGGAGCTCGCAACTCCTTTACGCGTTTCCTCCCATACCTTTGATTCCTCGGGTTCTGAGGAAAATTCGCCAAGACCGGGCCCAAGTCATATTGATCGCCCCGGATTGGCCAAGAAGGGTGTGGTACTCAGATCTTCTCCACCTCTCCTCTCACCCGCCGCTCCGTCTTCCTCACAGGGCAGACCTCCTCTCTCAGATGGAGGGGCAGGTTCTACACCCCCACCTCCAGACCTTACACCTTCATGCCTGGAGATTGAACGGGGCAACCTGAGTTCTTTTTCTCTCTCGCCTGACGTGGTGGACGTCATCTTGTCAGCCAGGCGTGACTCCACTAAGTCCATCTATTCTTATAGGTGGTCAAAATTTGTCGCTTGGTGTGGGGAGAAATCTATAGACCCTTTGAGAGCCCATTTGTCTGATGTTCTCCAGTTTGCCCTTTCTCTGGCGCAACAGGGTCTTGCCGTTGCTACAGTGAAGGGCTATCTTTCAGCGCTGTCGGCATTTCTCTGTTTGCCTGATCAGCCTTCTCTTTTCAAATCTCCTGTGGTTTTAAGATTTTTGAACGGCCTCACAAATAAGTTCCCTCCTACTCCTTTTATTGTTCCTCATTGGGATTTGAATCTTGTGTTGACCTATTTGATGGGTTCTCCCTTCGAACCCTTGCACAAGTGTCCCTTGAGACTTCTTTCTTTTAAAACGGTCTTCTTGGTTGCAATCACCTCGGCAAGGAGGGTGAGTGAGCTTCAAGCTCTTAGTTCTAAGCCCCCGTTCCTGACCATTCATGCTGAAAGAATGGTTCTTAGGACCAGGGCTGCTTTTCTGCCTAAGGTGGTATCTCCCTTCCATCTAGGACAGTCCATTACCCTCCCTACCTTCTATCCTCCCCCACACCCTTCCAAGGAGGAGGAGAGGCTTCATCGCTTGGACCCAAAGAGCTGTTCGTTTCTATCTTGATAGGACTAAAGACTATCGTATTGACGATCAGCTCTTCGTGGGTTTTGCTGGCTGCAAGAAGGGCAGAGCGGTGCACAAGCGCACACTTTCCAGATGGATAATCCTATGCATCAAGATTTGTTACTCTCTGGCGGGTAAGGACCCTCCTGAGGGTATTAGAGCACATTCAACTAGAGCAAAGTCTGCAACATCTGCTTTGTCTAGAGGTGTTCCTGTTGAGGACATTTGCAGGGCTGCGACTTGGGCCTCCCTCCACACTTTTGCAAAGCATTACTGCTTGGATACCGAGGTGAGGAGGGACGGTCATTTCGCGCGTTCTGTCCTCCAAGATTTTCTGGTATAGCGGAGTGGACACCCTCCTCCAGGAGTGGGGATTGCTGTGGGACTCTATTCACAAGGTGAGGAATCCACACGGCAGATGTATCTATCAGAAGAACAAGTTACTTACCTTCGGTAACGCTTTTTCTGGTAGATACAATATCTGCCTGTGGATTCCTCACTGACCCACCCGCCTCCCCGTTGTCCACTCCTCTATACCAGTGTTTCTGTTATATATTTATTTTGTTGTAAAATGTTTTATTGCATTTGCTTCACACTGTGTGTGTTACCTTGATATTGGTATTGTGTATACTGTGTATATGTCTACTGTCATTGGTCCGTCCATGTGCCTCGATGACACGGAAAAAAGGGCGGAACTGATGTCATCACGCCGGCGTGGGCCTATTGTAGGCGTCGGTGACGTCAGCGGAGTCGCGAGCGATGCCGTGCCTCTGTGACGTCCGAGTCCACGTCGGCGCGAAGCTACAAAAAAGAATTTCCGAATGTTGCTGACGCAGGGGGATATTCACATGGTGAGGAATCCACAGGCAGATATGGTATCTACCAGAAAAAGCGTTACCGAAGGTAAGTAACTTGTTCGATAGGGCCAGAGACAGATGGGGCCAGAGACAGATGGGGCCAGAGACAGATGGGGCCAGAGACAGATGGGGCCAGAGACAGATGGGGCCAGAGACAGATGGGGCCAGAGACAGATGGGGCCAGAGACAGATGGGGCCAGAGACAGATGGGGCCAGAGACAGATGGGGCCAGAGACAGATGGGGCCAGAGACAGAGAAAAAGAGACAGACAGAGAGAAGGAGTTAGATAAAGAGAGAGTGGGAGACGGACAAAAGGAGACAGAGAGAGAGAAAGACACCGAGAGAGAGAGCGAGAGAGAGAGACGGAGAGGGAGAGGGAGACCGAGGGAGAGGGAGACCGAGGGAGAGGGAGAGCGAGAGAGAGGGAGAGGGAGACCGAGAGAGAGGGAGAGGGAGACCGAGAGAGAGAGGGAGAGCGGGAGACCGAGAGAGCGGGAGACCGAGAGAGCGGGAGAGCAGGAGACCGGGAGTGATCCCAAGTCATATGACTCCGTCAGTTAGCCTCCTGTCCCTAGTCTAATCACTGTCCGGCATGACCTTGATCCCATCAAAATAAAATAGAAGTTGAACATTTATTTACAATGGAGGTGGAACATATCATGACGCCATCATTGTCACTGTCCCTGTAAACGAGTCACTGCAGAATCAGGAAGGGGGGGGGGGAGGCTGCCTGAAGCAAGAACAGTCCCTTCCGTATCTTTCAACTTAAAGAAGGAAACACAATTCAAGCCCTGCAATATATTGGAATCCATAATTCGAGGAATTATGTATTTCCCCTGAAATGTGGAAATTTTGAATTACAAGATAGAGAGAGAGCGAGAGAGAGAAAAAAAAATCGCTCTGATGAAGTGTAACCCTCAGAGGGCTCCCACCCTTGTTCCGGCCGGGCTCTGACTGAAGAGAAATAACGTAACTTGTTACTTTGTTTCTCTTCAGTCCTGGGTCAACCGGAAGAGCTCAGAGCAGACAGCAGCTGCTTAGCGCAAGAGACATACAGCTCTCTACCGATGAGCTGAGGGGACCCTCTTCACATACTGAAGATTGGGGGCCTCCCGCACTGCGGGGGGCTATGGGGGTGTTTGTTACGCTCCTGGTGGCGGGCAAGGGTCAGTAGGAGCTCCGGAGTGGATGCTTATCATGTTCTTAGCGGTGTCTTCTGTGGTGAGAGGGGTCCAGGTGAGGAGGGTCTGTTGGATGGTGTTGATTGGGAGCGGGAGGTGTTGAGGCAGTGCCGTGGTCGTCGAAGTTCTCATAAAGCGTCTTGATCTTATGGTGGAAGAAGGAGCTGAGTCTGTTGCAGAGGTCTTGGGAGGGAGAGATGTTGGTTGTTTCGCTGTTGGGTCTGGCAAATTCTTGTATGATGGCGAGGAGTTTCTTGGAGTTGGAGGAGTTGGAGAGGATTCTGTCTTGGATGAAGTTTCTCTTGATTTGATGAGTTGGTGGTGTGCCGTGGTGGCCGCCGTGTAAGCGGAGCGTGCTTCCGGGGTTTTGCTGTTTCTCCACGTTTTCTCTAGTCGTCGGCAAGAGCGCTTGGATGCTCGATGGTCTGTGGTGAACCAGGTGGCTTTCATGTTGTCATCTCTAGGTGTTCTGGAGGGGGGCAAGAGTGTTGGCGCAGTTGGCGATCCATTGCTGGAGATTGCTCGCTGCTGTGTTGGTGTCTGTCGTAGTGGGGGGAAGAGTACAACTGAGGGCGGAGGTGAAGAGTTCTTCGGAGACTTTGTTCCAGTTTCTGCGTGGGAGGTGGGCGTGCGCTTGTGTGCAGAGAGTTTCAAAAAGGAGAAATGGATGCAGGGGTTGTCTGTCGAGAGCGGCTCCGTGGTATGGCTGAAGCAAATGTTGTTTCCTCTGACAAAGATGGGGCCGAGTGTGTGTCCTGCTGTGTGTGTGGGGGTGGAGACAAGTTGTTTCAGTCCTATGTTGGTTAGGTTCTCTAGGAGGGCGTTGGTTTTGGGATCGCTGATATTGTTTAGGTGGAAGTTCAGGTCTGTGAGCAGTATGTAGTACATGGAGGCAATGGCATGAGGAGCGATGAAGTTTGCGATGACGTTGGTGAAAGGGGTGCAGGGCCCGGAAGGTCTGTAGGCAAGTGTAACACAGAGCGTTGTTCTAGGGTTGGGCTGGATCTGAATGTGGGTGTGTTCCTTGAGGGGCGAGGCATCGTCCGTGCAGGTGGGTGTTAGTCAGGGGGAGTTTTTGTGGATGTTGGCAGCTTCCCCCTTTGTCTGGAGCGAACCGGGAGAGGGACACGCCATTCTTTACCTCTTTACGTAGTTGTGATTCTGTGAAAATAATTTTTGTCGGCGTACTCCCACACTTAAAGAATAAAGCGATCATAATTACCATCTGGATTTATCACACTCTGTGGACCAATCTACTGTTGGATAGAGCTATTTAAAAGAATGGCCAAGATTTGTTTCACTTGAAGGAACGTCAATAACCATATTAGATTTCAGTATATATCTACAAAGGGATCCCCTGGATAATTGGGTTGTTGTATTGGAAGTGGTCCTGAAGAAGGTGGCCGTGTGCCGCCGAAACGCGCGTCAACCAAGTGCGGGGTCTCTCACTTTTCTTGGAGACCTGGATTCATGAGTTTACTTCCTTGTTTTTATTGGCGTGATAGTGTATGCAACTAAAGTGAGAATGTTTGGATTGCTGAGTATGTGTGGTTGTAGTTGAATAAATGCTTTTCCAGGGGTTTAATATATTATGTATTAATTTGTAGGAATTGTTAATGATATTCAGTTATGATTTACCTGTTTTTCATTATTCATATCATGTGTATTATAAAAAAAAAAATCTGTCTTTTATAAAAATTGATTTTCTGCATTTTTTCATCTGGAATTGATAAAAAAGTATTGTTATAAAATAATGGAATTTATATTTATAGAAATAAAATTAATTATTTTTGAAACAAATATAGGTTATCTATGAGCTTCTGTCACCTATAATTGATTTAATCATTTGTTGTGTTGGTACATTAGTATTATGTGGTAGATAAGGGAAACTGTTCTCTCTGTCATATTGTTGGCAAGGCCTCCACCCGGGTGGTTGGGGCGGTCCTTCATCAGGATTTTGTATGCGTGTGGGATGGCGGTTGCGATGCTTGGAGCAGATCTGGCATTGGTCCAAGTCTGTGAGGAAAGTGATGTTGGGCGAGTGAGAGTTGAAGAGGTCCAAGATTTCTACGGCGTGTCTGTGCAGGGAGCGTACATTGAGGAGGATGCAGCTCAGGGGCTTGTGTACGGAGGTGTCTGGTGGGTTGGGAGGGGTGAAGGTGCAGCGGCGGGTCCGGAGGTGGGTGAAAGTGCGGTGGCAGTATCGGCAGGAGAACGGGTTTTGGGTGTTGGTCAGCTTCGAGAGCTGTCAGTTGTTGTTGTGTCCAGGGTTGAGTGCCTGGAGGGTGCTGGGGTTCATAGCGGTAGGGGGTCGGGTGACCAGGGTCCTTGGTGCTGGTCGTGGTAGAGTCGCGGATGGCCCTGATGAGGGCATCTAACGAAGTTGCCTTGGAGTTGTTTAAACATGGGGTAGTCGTCCCTTTCAAATAAGTGTCTGTGCTGCGCTGCTAACTCTTGACTCTCATATAATTCTGCGTAGAAATTCCGAAACTCATTCACTATTTGTTCACCACTCAATATCTCTGCTCCCGCTTGGGACTTCAGGGATTGAACATTCTTCTGCTGCCTTTGGGCCCTCAGCTTATTGGCTAGTAGTCGCCCTGCCTTGTCTCCCCCCCCCCCCGATATATATATATATATATATATATATATATATATATATATATATATATATATATATATATATATATATATATATATATATATATATATATATATATATATATATATATATATATATATATATATATATATATATATATATATATATATATATATATATATATATATATATATATATATATATATATATATATATATATATATATATATATATATATATATATATATATATATATATATATATATATATATATATATATATATATATATATATATATTGTTTTAGGCGTAGGGCCAGGTATTCCGCCCTGTCAAGATTTAGCCCAGCTAATTAATCCCGCTCTGTGCATAGTAGGTGCCACATTATGAGAGCCCCAGTACGTGTGCGTATACGTTCCAATGTCCTGACTTGGGCCGTCAATTCGCCCACTTTCTCTCTGTATTTTGTTGTTGGCTGCCGATATCGCTATTAGTTCCCCCCCCAACCACAGCCTTCATAGCCTTTCAGAGTGTGGAAATTGTGATATAAGGAGTGTTATTCTGTTCGAAATAATTGCATATAGCGACTGATGGCTGCTGTACTACAGCAGGCCTGTGGAGCATGGTCTCCCTAAGACGCCAGTTCCCATGTTGGTGCTTCTGGGGTGGGACTTCTGGGGTGGGACTCACTGCGTCATGGTCCATTAATTCCACTGGCTCTATCTCTGTGTACCTCATGATACGATGGACCTCCCTGGTCCCTAGTAAATAATCAAGATGTGCATACGTTTTGTGGGCATGCGAGTAGAATGTTTATTGGGTAGATTGTGGATAGGCCTCCCTCCAGAGTTCTAGTAACCCCATCTCCTGGAGCCACAAGCCTCCTCCCTTTGACAAGGCCCCGGCCTGATCAGTCCTAGAACAAGACCTATCCATATTGGTGTTGAAAGTGAGGTTCAAATCTCCCATCACCAGAGCCATGCGGTCCTTTGTGGTCATCGCCTCTGAGACTAATGTCTGAAGAAACTGCTCCTGGCCTGAATTAGGAGTTTATAGAGGTCCCACTACCATTTTGTGGCATCCAATATGGCTAGAGTATGCCAGGAATCTACCTTTAACCTCTGCTTCTTTGAGTCCCATCTTCCCTTTAAACCGTCTAGTACTTTAATTGCCTGCAGTGCCATAACTTCTGTGGAAGTTATCTAATTGTTCCCTTGTACCCCAAGTGATCCTAATCTCCCGCAGGCCCTTGGGACAGAGTATCTCCCCTGTATATGCCAGTTGTGTTCCTCCTTTCCCTTTAAAGTGTGTAATGCGGGGTAGGTCTTCCTTCACCTTGGTGCAACACTAACGACACTTGTTACCTTAACGTGTCCATTACATGCCGGGATTTGATGCGGCCAATCGCGATTAGTTTATAGACTGACAACCGCATCGACAGGTACTACACCTTTTGGTGCAACTCATGGTATGATAAGGTTAAAACATCACATTACCATTGTTTTAGTGTAGATATACCACATTTTCACTAGTTCCTGAGGAATTGCCGCTAGATCCACATGACTAAAAGGCAAGAAACATGTTGACCTCATGAGATTGAGCGCAACACACTGCAGCCTCATTGCAGAGAGTCGCCACTCCAGATTTTAATCAGGGTGGAAAGCAGGATCATTAAAATTATTTTGCCTGATTCTTCCATTTCCCTATTTTAACTCGCATAGTCTACTCGACTAACACACTTACACTGCTACACTTCTTAGGCGCCTTACACCCACTGCACCATACGGCAAGGAATAAAAGATCTCCCCCAAAGAGCCCCAGCATTGGGTGCCCGTCTGGTATTGCAGCGCTGACCCGACGAGTAGCATGCCAAATGATGAAGCATGACACCCAGCGGGCTGGGTGTGTGAGGGCCCGCATTCCGAAAGGATGGATTTCCCTTCCCTCCTTTCGTTACTTTCCTGCTTTGGTTCTCGCCTCTTTACCTGTCACTCCCCCCTAGGAAGGGCATACCTATTTGTTGTGTACATTGACCAGGGCACGTATGCTGGACCTTTTTAAAAGCCCTCAGTCCCCCCCTCCTAGATTGCATTCTTAGTCCCACTATTGACATTTCCCTAACCACCATCCCTGTATTTTACCTGTGCCATCCTGTACGTAACGTATCTTTCCTTGTAAAGCGCTCTGATACCCTAACGGGTCATGTTTGCGCTATATAGAACTTCAAATAAAAAACTCTTAGCAGCATAGATACATTGTTGCATTTAGGTTTTGATGCTAAGATTTAAACCTTAACATAGTTCGGATTTTTTTCTCAAAATTACAATAGTCTACCACCTGTTGACAGGAAGTGACGTACCTGCAGCTGTTTCTCTTCTCTGGTATCTTAGTTTTTCGTTACATTTTGCTGGCAAGTCCGTCCTTGGGCAGCTTGAGAAGGTGTTCCTCTGGTACCTGTGTTATGTAGACCAGCCTGGCTCATGTGCACCCTGGTCTCGGTTTCTCCAGCCGCGTTCAGTCCAGAGCTGGGACTACGGGGAGTGCAACTTCTCTTTGGGCGCAGCTCGTTTATAGCCCTTGTTTGGGGCCACTGAACCTTTACCTAGAGGACAATTCACAAATGTACATTTGTTCGCAAATGGAAATTTACAAATAAATTTGTCTTACTTTTCCTAGCAGGGAATCCAGAAAGGGATTCCTGCCAAGTGTAAGCCCATTTATAGTTATCTCCACCACGAAATCCTATTTAAAGGCTGGGAAATTGGCATTCCAAGGTGTAGCTAGCTGTGGAACACTGGGCACATCCACTGACAGCTATGTGTGTGGGCATTCATAAACTCCTCTGGTTTCCCTTTCCAGCCTGGAAAGGGTTGGGTTTACCTTCCATTCCAGTGCTGGTGTAAATCCCTTTCAAGGGTGGGATGCGCCATGAATCATCCCCAGCTGTGGTGGTGGCGGGATGAGGGGTTTCACCACACAGATTTCCCCCTACCCCGGTTAGGAAAAACCTAAATGTGCATTTGCACAGTGGATTTTGTTTCCCCTGTGAGGAGTCCTTTTTTATGGAGAACTCTGCAGAGCAGGACTGGGATTCCAAATGGACTGTCCCATGACCTTGCCAGGAATCCGCCTGGAACCCTTTTCGTGGTTCATCTTTCTGTGACGATTCCTCAAAATGATTGTGAAATACAAATATTGGTAAATCTACACTTGGATACCAAGCGTGGTTTGCATGTGTAGATGCATCCTTCGTGAACCGGCCCCTAAGGGTCCGTATTGTGTGCTCCTGACAGAGGCGGAGTAGTTTGAGTTAAAGGTTTCGCGACAGGCCCTGTAGTGATCCACCTTGGTATTCGTTTCTACCAGCACTTCCTGGTGGGTCACGTACTGATTTTTTTAGGGTTCCATAGTTTCTTATGTCTGCTCCCTCCTGTGTTTGGGCTTTGAGGCAATAAGCTTGGCTGGTGCTATTCTCATCGTGTCAGTTTGGGGGTGCATGATTCTCTCTGGGTTGTGAGTCTCCCGCTTTTACTCAGCTGAGTCAGAATGTAACTGATGTTTCTAGGTCTGAAACAGTGGAGTTCTTGTTGGTTGTGCTCTTCACCCATTCCTAGGCACTTTGTGCTGCTGTCGTGTGTTTTTGGGGAGGTGGTGGATATGGGTAGTTTTCAGCCCTTGGTAGTCCCTGGACTTCACATCTGCATGGTTTGTATCCTATTGTCAAACAGGTTTTAAAGTGGCTATAGTTGGGGTTGAATTTGCCCGGTTATTTCTTATCAATGCATTAACGAGCGCTTCCTCTTGTAGGGATTTGACAGCTTGTCACTACAGTCTTTTTTCCGAATGTGGCTTTCTGAGATGGCAAACACATGTTAACCTTTACACCTGCAGCAGGAGTGAAGCACACAGCCTGATGCTTATCTCCTGGTGCACAGGTGGTTGTAGAACATCTTCAAGATGCACCACGATGTCTCTGATCCAAACACGCCCTCCGTGGGGCCCTTACCAAAAGGTTTCTCTCCAGAGTCTCATTACCAGAAGATGCTGCATGCATCCAGATTCCACTCAAGGAGCACCTCCCGCTATCTTTGTTGATTCTAATCAATGCCGTATTCAGAAAATGCAGATGCTACCTTGTTGAGCCATTGCACGATTGCCTACCTGACCTGCCTCGGGGGACCATGAGGGTGAACCGGTTTCATTTCATGTTTTGACAATGTGTGACTGCAACCTTAGTTGTTGATGTTTGACCTTCCAAATGGTTTGCATGGCTTCCCTTGCTTTGTGTTCACAATGCCTGGATACCGTATTCTGTGCTTTACCATTGGGTCTGTATAAAGCTTGATAACTCTTCTCTTTCTCTCATTCCCACAGGCAGCTCTGAGTATTTTTGGGATTGTTGGAGGACCTCTTCTCGGTGTCTTCTGCCTTGGAATGTTCTTCCCTTGTGCCAATTCCACCGTAAGTGATGTGAAACCCCACCCAACACAAATCTAGTCCCTTTAATTTCCAACCTTCAATCAGGCTTAACGGGTCAGATAGCGTAGTGGGCTGTGTGCTTGCGCCACAGCATGCTGGTCACCGGTTTGAATCCCAGACAAGCAGACTCCACCTTTGGGAGGGCCTAAAGACATGATGGCCCTTTCCCGAGCCCACCCATTCTCCTCCGCAAGAAAGCAATTTCCTCCGAGAAATTGTCTAGTCTTTTCCAAATGGCAAGTTCTTTCTTCTTACCTTCATACTGTATTTAAACCTGTCAACATCTGCACTGCAAGGGGGCATTATTAGTGGCTATTACATTGACCAGAAGGGGGCGGGGCAGCACAAAGACCCTGTATTCCCTGAGCCATACAATGTATTCCCTGGTACTAATGTTTCCATGAGAACTTGCCCATTCTCCCTTGCAAAGATTATTGTAGGTTTTTATACAGACTAAAGTGTTTCTGTACTTTCGTGGTTTTCCCGACCTATCCCATCCCGCTGCGAAGTCTCTCCGTTCCCTGTGCACCATTGGATCCATATTGCACGTCTAAAGACGTTAGACAGGCAGGACAACTTCCTGATATATGTGGTTCTGTCCGGTGACCTATCCTCCCTCCTAATTAACCCATCAGCAGATAGGTACATGCATTGGTATATGACGTCAGAAGTTGAGCAGCCAACAGACTGGGAGCTGAAGAGCACATTCCACAGAGAGCAAGATGGCTTCTCCTGATTCCATTTGACACTTTAACCCCTTAGATCTGCAGCTGGGCTCTTGCTGGTGCAGACATGAAGTCCCCTGGCACTCCTGCCTGGACTGAGACCAGTGATACATGTATAGGAAAGGGTCCCCGTAAAGGTAGTGTATGCCAATGGGCCACACTAAAAAGTGATTAATTACAATTTAGAAAAAAATATATACAACGAAATTTCCATTGGTAATAAAGTTTTATTACCAAGGATTTGAAGACAAAAATTATCTGTTACAATACAAAATTTCATATATTGACAAGCCCCAAAGGGGGGGGGACAAAGGGAGAGAGAGGAAGGAAACTAGAGGAGGAGATAATGAAACAAATAGACACAATATAAATAGTGACCCAATTATTGCAAGGTTAGTGACACTGTACGAAAAATTGACAATACAGAGGCCAAAATACGGCCGAAATCAAACAATTAACAAATAGTCCAAAACATCCGGCACATATGATGATTCAAATTAATAGGGGTTGTGCCCGGTGTATCAACAAAAAACAAACAGTCGACGTTTCGACCCCTAATAACAGGCTGGGTAAAGTCCTTTCACGGGGTCTTCATCAGGACGTCATACGGGGAGGGGAAGGGGGCCACACTGTGGGGAAAAACATCTTGACTTTAATACATGGTAAAGACGGCAGTTTATCCAATAGTCTAAACCAAGCAGTTAATTTAAAGCTATTACAGCAAAAATTTAATTACCATGGGGTACGGCCTGGGGGGGCTCTGTACACAGGGTTGGCGCCACGCAATTAAGTCGCGGTCAGTCACTAATGGTGGAAAAATCCACAGGAGAGGAGAAAATCAACAGTTAAATCTGTACATGCGCTATGTCAAATTACATCTTATGGTAGGTAAAAGAAGGCTCTAAGGGCCTTTTTTTGGGCAGCCCCAAGAGCAGAACAACAGGTCTTGTAACCACTCTTAGAGTCATAATCATGAGATTAATAATTAAATACTTAAATACCTCGGAACTCTGGCGAAATTGTTGCACCAGGAAACAGCGAGTGGGGCACTCTTAGTGGAATGTAAACATTCGGACAAGCTGGAATTAAGTAAGTGGAAGCACTCGTGTTACTGAATACAAAAAATGATGACCCAAGAAAATCAAAAATTAAATAAAGGCCAATACTGACGAACTTACAAGAGATTGTTTTGCGAACAAGGTAATCAGAGGCCTCCGTCACCGTGGTAATGTGAGGAGCCGTCTGTTTGGAGAGACTGCTAACGAGGGGGCGGGTAGGCGTGTGTTGTCAAATCCAACCTGCCACTGAAAAAATTAAAGAAAAGAGCTGGAATATATACTTGAAAATTACGTCAGACAAAACCGTACAAGATCGTACTAGGGCTATTACTCACAAGAATTTGTGGTACGTAAGCTTTCCGTCTAAATGCAGAGCCGATATATTACTGCAGGGCTCCACAGAAGGTAGAGATTAATTCGCGGGGCTCGTAGTCCCTTGGTTCCTAAAAAAGGCGGGATAACGATTAATTTCGGATCTCTAAGGAGCCGATAGGAGACGCCCGCCAAATATTCACTTACATTAGATCGACTGGAAAGCGTCTGCAGGGATCAGGCCTGAGAGGTGTCTGCAAGAATCCGGACAGCAACTCCGCAAGACCGCAATGCGGAGTTTGTGGGCGGGGCCAGCTAAAGTTGGTTCCATCAAAATGGAAAAAATACTCAAGGCTACCGCGGTGAAAGGGGATAACTTTAAGGCAGCGATATTAAATTTGTAGAGAGTGTCTAAACAAGCATAAAAATATATATATTATCACAGGATAAATCGGTGCAGCTCTCATCTAAGAGGATATCGACCACAACTGCAATTTACAACACCTAGATAGTCGTTTGTTACAAAATGGTGCTTCTCTCACACAGGAGGAAGTAGACCCATTCCTTAATTAAATACCAAACTACAAATTAAGTAGCATCACATATTTTGAGGAAAGTATTGTGGAAAATGGGTGCATCTCTCACACAGGAGGATGAAAACCCGTTCAACCAATCTTCCAAGAGACATAATTAAATTAAATTCCAGGCTAGAGAGGGAAAGCAACACATAATTTAAGACAGATCCTGAACCATGGGTGCATCTCACACGCAGGAGGATGAAAACCCATTTGGCCAAAATTCAAAAAAAGTGTGTGCCCAAGCATTACAAAGGTGGACTTCAGAGTCTCAGTTACTGGAGTCAAGGTGTTCCAATAAGGGACATGTTAGATGGTTCAACCTAACGCTGCCAGTTGTGATAGACTGCTATCCTGTTCATTCAGTCCGTTTTTTATGGAGTCCAGAAGTGACATCCATTTGGACTCCCGTGTGTTCAGGATAGAAAGGAGGTTACCTCCCCTTCTCCCGAGAGTCACCTTTTCAACAGCAAACCACCGTAGGTCGGTGACCAAATGGCCAGCAGTGAGCCAATGGTCCACAAGGGGGGCGCCTGCCACTTTGCATCTCAGTCTACTACAGTGGGAAGAAATTCTAGCCTTGATTTTTTGTTGTGTCTGACCTACATACAATTGACTGCATGGGCAACGGATGATGTATATCACTCCAGTGGAATTACAATTGGTGTAGTGTTTGAGGGTATACGTACGTCCACGGTGGTCAAATGTTTTGGTCTGGATTGTGGTGTCGCAGGCAGTACATCCACCACATCTATAGTGGCCGATCACAGGGGGCAAATTCCAGAGGGATGTTAGTGGGTTGGCTCTCGCCTTCAAGGAAAGAGTGAACAACCAGGTCCCTTATGTTTTTGGCTCTCTTAAAAGAGTGAAGGGGCAACTCTGTTTGGTTGATGACATCAGCCACCAATGGCCAGTTATGGTTGATGATCTTCTTGATGTCGTTACTGCGAGTTGAAAAGGTCGTAACGCAAATCACGCGATCAGTTGTGGCACGTGAAGCGTCACTTGGATTAAGTAGGGAATCCCGGGGGTTATACCAAGCACGCTTTCTTGCTCTCTTGACCAACCTAATTGGGTACCCCCGTGCTATCAAACGTTCACTCAGGACCTCCGACTCTTTAAAATAATCGGCTCTTGTGGAGCAATTCCTCCTAATCCGGAAAAATTGGCCGACTGGCAGGTTATCTTTTAAACCCCTAGGGTGATGACTCTGGTATTGTAAAAGTGAATTACGCTCAGTTGGCTTCCTGAACAAGATAGTGTGCAGATGATCTGATTCTGCGTAGATAGAAATGTCTAGGAAAGGTATAACTTCTTTACTGGATTCCATCGTGAACTGAATCGCCGGATTTCGGGAGTTGAGCCAATTATGAAATACTTGGAGTTGGTCAACGTCTCCGTTCCAAATACACAGGACGTCGTCTATGTATCTGACCCATAGGGGCAGATGGGCCTTAAACGGATTAGTAGCTGGAAAAATGTGCTGGTGTTCGAAATAATCCATAAAGATTATAGCCAGGTTTGGAGCGAAGGTGGCCCCCATCGCTACGCCCCTGGTCTGCAAATAAAAATGATCTTGAAAAATGAAAAAGTTTTGCATCATGGCAATTTCCAATAGTTCGATAATGAACTCAGTAGGAACCTGGAAAGGGGCGGTTCGAGTGTCTAAAGCCATTCTCATTATATCCAATGCTTCTTGTTGGGGGATGCTCGTATAGAGTGATATGATGTCACATGTAACTAAGAGGGAATTTTTTGGATTAAAGGGTCGACCATCTATCAAATTAATGACTTGTGTGGTATCTCGTAAATAGGCTTTTGTATGGAGTGCAATGGGCTTCAGAAAGAAGTCAACGTATTGACACAGAGGTTCTAAAAGAGACCCACAGCCAGAAACTATCGGGCGTCCAGGAGGTTTGCTAAGGTTCTTGTGTACCTTAGGTAAGGTATAAATTGTGGCCAGTCTGGGAAATTTTTGATTAAGGAACTCGAATTCCTGGTTACTCAGAAACCCGGTATCCAAACCCTTTTGGGTCACCCTTAGGATGGTGTTGGCCAAGTCACTTGAAGGGTCGCTGGGTAAAAGACGGTAGCTAATGCCATCTGATAGTTGTCTGTAGATTTCGGCTTTGTAATCAGAAAGATCTTGAACCACAATTGCACCGCCTTTATCCGCGGGTTTTATAACAACCTCTTTGTTGTTACTTAAATCCGCCAAAGCCTTCTTCTCTATTTTTGGTAAATTCAACCTCGTGAATTTGGGCTCTTTGAGGGAATGGTCTATAGAGGAGGTTACAATATCCTCAAAGGCAAGGATCCGACTATTCATGGCATATGTAGGTGGAAAAAAGGTTGAGGGAACCCTCAGGCCGGTAGCCAAATTATTTAGTCTAGTGGTCTGATTTCGAAAGAAGTAGCGCAGCCTTATCCTTCTAAAGAAACTATACAGTTCGGTTTTCAACAGGAATTTGTTGACCGAAGCAGTGGGGACATAAGAAAGTCCTCGGCCGAGGACCTTGAGTTCAGCCTCCTGGAATTGATGTTTTGAGATATTAATCACTGGACTAGTGGCACTGGAAGTCACAGGATCTGGTGGAGTAGGCATGGTTACCATCTGTAGGTGTTCCTGCGTGTGGATATCTCCCCGTGTGTTTCGGGGCGAAAAGTGACCCGCTTCTGTTGCTTGCCTCGACCCCCTTCCCATCCTGCCTGATTCTGTTGTTGGCCTCTTGTTTGTCCCCGGGGCCAGTTGTTGCCACGGCCTCGTGGTGGGCGCCACTGTCCCCGACCCTGATCTAAAAAATGAGGTGGGAACTGGGGGGGATACTGCTGGTAAATGGGGTCTTGAATGGGGTAAGGGGGGTAAGGGTATGAGGTGCTGGGTCCTGCCTCAGCCTCACTGCCAGAACTGTAGGAGGAGTCCGAAAAAGTGGTGTAATTTTGTCGTCCTCTGTACCCCCCGCGGCCGCGATTGGTAAATCGGCCTAGATTATCCTGTTTATAATAATCTGGCTGTAAGTAAGGATACACTAGTTTTTTATCAAAAACTCTGAGATCACGTGCCAATTTCTCCAATTTCTTTGTTTGGGCCACCTTCGCTCCAAACCTGGCTATAATCTTTATGGATTATTTCGAACACCAGCACATTTTTCCAGCTACTAATCCGTTTAAGGCCCATCTGCCCCTATGGGTCAGATACATAGACGACGTCCTGTGTATTTGGAACGGAGACGTTGACCAACTCCAAGTATTTCATAATTGGCTCAACTCCCGAAATCCGGCGATTCAGTTCACGATGGAATCCAGTAAAGAAGTTATACCTTTCCTAGACATTTCTATCTACGCAGAATCAGATCATCTGCACACTATCTTGTTCAGGAAGCCAACTGAGCGTAATTCACTTTTACAATACCAGAGTCATCACCCTAGGGGTTTAAAAGATAACCTGCCAGTCGGCCAATTTTTCCGGATTAGGAGGAATTGCTCCACAAGAGCCGATTATTTTAAAGAGTCGGAGGTCCTGAGTGAACGTTTGATAGCACGGGGGTACCCAATTAGGTTGGTCAAGAGAGCAAGAAAGCGTGCTTGGTATAACCCCCGGGATTCCCTACTTAATCCAAGTGACGCTTCACGTGCCACAACTGATCGCGTGATTTGCGTTACGACCTTTTCAACTCGCAGTAACGACATCAAGAAGATCATCAACCATAACTGGCCATTGGTGGCTGATGTCATCAACCAAACAGAGTTGCCCCTTCACTCTTTTAAGAGAGCCAAAAACATAAGGGACCTGGTTGTTCACTCTTTCCTTGAAGGCGAGAGCCAACCCACTCTAACATCCCTCTGGAATTTGCCCCCTGTGATCGGCCACTATAGATGTGGTGGATGTACTGCCTGCGACACCACAATCCAGACCAAAACATTTGACCACCGTGGACGTACGTATACCCTCAAACACTACACCAATTGTAATTCCATTGGAGTGATATACATCATCCGTTGCCCATGCAGTCAATTGTATGTAGGTCAGACACAACAAAAAATCAAGGCTAGAATTTCTTCCCACTGTAGTAGACTGAGATGCAAAGTGGCAGGCGCCCCCCTTGTGGACCATTGGCTCACTGCTGGCCATTTGGTCACCGACCTACGGTGGTTTGCTGTTGAAAAGGTGACTCTCGGGAGAAGGGGAGGTAACCTCCTTTCTATCCTGAACACACGGGAGTCCAAATGGATGTCACTTCTGGACTCCATAAAAAACGGACTGAATGAACAGGATAGCAGTCTATCACAACTGGCAGCGTTAGGTTGAACCATCTAACATGTCCCTTATTGGAACACCTTGACTCCAGTAACTGAGACTCTGAAGTCCACCTTTGTAATGCTTGGGCACACACTTTTTTTGAATTTTGGCCAAATGGGTTTTCATCCTCCTGCGTGTGAGATGCACCCATGGTTCAGGATCTGTCTTAAATTATGTGTTGCTTTCCCTCTCTAGCCTGGAATTTAATTTAATTATGTCTCTTTGAAGATTGGTTGAACGGGTTTTCATCCTCCTGTGTGAGAGATGCACCCATTTTCCACAATACTTTCCTCAAAATATGTGATGCTACTTAATTTGTAGTTTGGTATTTAATTAAGGAATGGGTCTACTTCCTCCTGTGTGAGAGAAGCACCATTTTGTAACAAACGACTATCTAGGTGTTGTAAATTGCAGTTGTGGTCGATATCCTCTTAGATGAGAGCTGCACCGATTTATCCTGTGATAATATATATATTTTTATGCTGGTTTAGACACTCTCTACAAATTTAATATCGCTGCCTTAAAGTTATCCCCTTTCACCGCGGTAGCCTTGAGTATTTTTTCCATTTTGATGGAACCAACTTTAGCTGGCCCCGCCCACAAACTCCGCATTGCGGTCTTGCGGAGTTGCTGTCCGGATTCTTGCAGACACCTCTCAGGCCTGATCCCTGCAGACGCTTTCCAGTCGATCTAATGTAAGTGAATATTTGGCGGGCGTCTCCTATCGGCTCCTTAGAGATCCGAAATTAATCGTTATCCCGCCTTTTTTAGGAACCAAGGGACTACGAGCCCCGCGAATTAATCTCTACCTTCTGTGGAGCCCTGCAGTAATATATCGGCTCTGCATTTAGACGGAAAGCTTACGTACCACAAATTCTTGTGAGTAATAGCCCTAGTACGATCTTGTACGGTTTTGTCTGACGTAATTTTCAAGTATATATTCCAGCTCTTTTCTTTAATTTTTTCAGTGGCAGGTTGGATTTGACAACACACGCCTACCCGCCCCCTCGTTAGCAGTCTCTCCAAACAGACGGCTCCTCACATTACCACGGTGACGGAGGCCTCTGATTACCTTGTTCGCAAAACAATCTCTTGTAAGTTCGTCAGTATTGGCCTTTATTTAATTTTTGATTTTCTTGGGTCATCATTTTTGTATTCAGTAACACGAGTGCTTCCACTTACTTAATTCCAGCTTGTCCGAATGTTTACATTCCACTGAGTGCCCCACTCGCTGTTTCCTGGTGCAACAATTTCGCCAGAGTTCCGAGGTATTTTAAGTATTTAATTATTAATCTCATGATTATGACTCTAAGAGTGGTTACAAGACCTGTTGTTCTGCTCTTGGGGCTGCCAAAAAAAGGCCCTTAGAGCCTTCTTTTACCTACCATAAGATGTAATTTGACATAGCGCATGTACAGATTTAACTGTTGATTTTCTCCTCTCCTGTGGATTTTTCCACCATTAGTGACTGACCGCGACTTAATTGCGTGGCGCCAACCCTGTGTACAGAGCCCCCCCAGGCCGTACCCCATGGTAATTCAATTTTTGCTGTAATAGCTTTAAATTAACTGCTTGGTTTAGACTATTGGATAAACTGCCGTCTTTACCATGTATTAAAGTCAAGATGTTTTTCCCCACAGTGTGGCCCCCTTCCCCTCCCCGTATGACGTCCTGATGAAGACCCCGTGAAAGGACTTTACCCAGCCTGTTATTAGGGGTCGAAACGTCGACTGTTTGTTTTTTGTTGATACACCGGGCACAACCCCTATTAATTTGAATCATCATATGTGCCGGATGTTTTGGACTATTTGTTAATTGTTTGATTTCGGCCGTATTTTGGCCTCTGTATTGTCAATTTTTCGTACAGTGTCACTAACCTTGCAATAATTGGGTCAATATTTATATTGTGTCTATTTGTTTCATTATCTCCTCCTCTAGTTTCCTTCCTCTCTCTCCCTTTGTCCCCCCCCCTTTGGGGCTTGTCAATATATGAAATTTTGTATTGTAACAGATAATTTTTGTCTTCAAATCCTTGGTAATAAAACTTTATTACCAATGGAAATTTCGTTGTATATATTTTTTTCTAAATTGTAATTAATCACTTTTTAGTGTGGCCCATTGGCATACACTACCTTTACGGGGACCCTTTCCTATACATGTATCACATAGCACCCAGGTCCCCGTGACTATATGGGTTTAACCCCCCTGTTTGTAACATGGACTGAGACCAGGGCTGGACTGGCCCATGGGGCACTCAGGCAGGCATTGCCCAGGGGCTGATCCGACAAATCAGTATGTGAGGGCCGTGTTGGCTGTTTGTGGGCCTCTGGGCCTGTTTTATGGTCTGCTGGGTATTTTTACTGTGGATTTCACGAATAATATTAACCAATCATAGTCTGCACCAATCTCAAATCCATGCAGTCGTCCCCACCTTGCAAACCCCTACACAGTGTGCCTGTGCGTGGTCAAAAGTGCCCCGATTTGCAACGATGGCCCAGTTTTTCAAGCCAATGAGTATCTGCGTTCATCAAGAATTAAATCAAAACAGAAGAGCACATTTTTGAAAAAGACAAGTCATACATCCGGAGATAAGAAAAGCAGAGAAGAACATTTTCATGTTTGCTCGAGACCACAGGGAGTGAAGCGTGGCCTTCTGCTCACACCGAGGTTTCTTGGGTAAGGTGGCAGCAGGAAGCCACCGGCTCAGTCTCAACATGTCTCCAAGGCGCTTCTCCCTCACAGCGTCACATTTTATTTATTCAGGAAAAGGCTTTTCAAATGCAAGCAGCATTCGCAAAGTCAAAATCCTCAGACCATGATCATTTCTAAGTTCATTACGTCATTATGTTGGGGGAAATACTCGTGATTTAAAAAGTAAAATTGTAATTATAAATGTGTTCTATTTTTCCATATTCATTTTATGTATTTGTTGTACTTTTTGGAGATTTGCTGGCAGTGCTAGTCTTCGAAAGCAGAGCATACAGCTTCGTGCCGGACTTTTTGCTCCTGTGTTGTGCTATGTGGTTTTCGTGTGCTACCTGCCCTGTTTGGAAGTGATGTGATCATGGTAGTGAGTGACTCTTGAGCTCATGTCCTCAGTGACTCCTGCCTTCTTGTCCCCAGGGCGCTCTCACTGGTCTGCTCGCCGGCCTCGCCATGGCCTTCTGGGTCGGAATTGGGAGTTTCGTGATGAACATGAAGTCTGCCACTGTGCAGCTGCTGAACAGCACCGTCAGCCCCGAGGCTGGGAACTTCACGACCGCCGTCATGACCACGCTGCTGTCCACGGCGCCAGTCAGGAAGAGGTACTGTAGCGAGAACAAGGCGGTTTCTGAGTGAGCTGAGCAGCAGTGATAGGCGCGAACAAGGCTGTGTCTGAGTGAGCTGAGCAGCAGTGATAGGCGCGAACAAGGCTGTGTCTGAGTGAGCTGAGCAGCAGTGATAGGCGCGAACAAGGCTGTGTCTGAGTGAGCTGAGCAGCAGTGATGGGCGCGAGCAAGGCTGTGTCTGAGTGAGCTGAGCAGCAGTGTTAGGCGCGAACAAGGCTGTGTGTGAGTGAGCTGAGCAGCAGTGATAGGCGCGAACAAGGCTGTGTCTGAGTGAGCTGAGCAGCAGTGATGGGCGCGAGCAAGGCTGTGTCTGAGTGAGCTGAGCAGCAGTGTTAGGCGCGAACAAGGCTGTGTCTGAGTGAGCTGAGCAGCAGTGATAGGCACGAACATGGCTGTATCTGAGTGAGCTGAGCAGCAGTGATAGGCGCGAACAAGGCTGTGTCTGAGTGAGCTGAGCAGCAGTGATAGGCGCGAACAAGGCTGTGTCTGAGTGAGCTGAGCAGCAGTGTTAGGCGCGAACAAGGCTGTGTCTGAGTGAGCTGAGCAGCAGTGATAGGCGCGAACAAGGCTGTGTGTGAGCGAGCTGAGCAGCAGTGATAGGAGCCAACAAGGCTGTGTTTGAGTGAGCTGAGCAGCAGTGATAGGCGCGAACAAGGCTGTGTGTGAGTGAGCTGAGCAGCAGTGATAGGCGCGAACAAGGCTGTGTCTGAGTGAACTGAGCAGCAGCGATAGGCGCGAGCAGGGCTGTGTGTGAGTGAGCTGAGCAGCAGCGATAGGCGCGAACAAGGCTGTGTGTGAGCGAGCTGAGCAGCAGTGATAGGCGCGAACAAGGCTGTGTCTGAGTGAGCTGAGCAGCAGCGATAGGCGTGAGCAGGGCTGTGTGTGAGCGAGCTGAGCAGCAGTGATAGGCGCGAACAAGGCTGTGTGTGAGCGAGCTGAGCAGCAGTGATAGGCGCGAACAAGGCTGTGTCTGAGTGAGCTGAGCAGCAGTGATAGGCGCGAGCAGGGCTGTGTGTGAGTGAGTTGAGCAGCAGTGATAGGCGCGAACAAGGCTGTGTGTGAGTGAGCTGAGCAGCAGTGATAGGCGCGAACAAGGCTGTGTGTGAGCGAGCTGAGCAGCAGTGATAGGCGCGAACAAGGCTGTGTGTGACTGAGCTGAGCAGCAGTGATAGGCGCGAACAAGGCTGTGTGTGAGTGAGCTGAGCAGCAGTGATAGGCGCGAGCAGGGCTGTGTGTGAGTGAGTTGAGCAGCAGTGATAGGCGCGAGCAGGGCTGTGTGTGAGTGAGTTGAGCAGCAGTGATAGGCGCGAACAAGGCTGTGTGTGAGTGAGCTGAGCAGCAGTGATGGGCGCAAACAAGGCTGTGTGTGAGTGAGCTGAGCAGCAGTGATAGGCGCGAACAAGGCTGTGTCTGAGTGAGCTGAGCAGCAGCGATAGGCGCGAGCAGGGCTGTGAGTGAGCTGAGCAGCAGCGATAGGCGCGAACAAGGCTGTGTGTGAGCGAGCTGAGCAGCAGTGATAGGCGCGAACAAGGCTGTGTCTGAGTGAGCTGAGCAGCAGTGATAGGCGCGAGCAGGGCTGTGTGTGAGTGAGTTGAGCAGCAGTGATAGGCGCGAACAAGGCTGTGTCTGAGTGAGCTGAGCAGCAGTGATAGGCGCGAACAAGGCTGTGTGTGAGCGAGCTGAGCAGCAGTGATAGGCGCGAACAAGGCTGTGTGTGAGTGAGCTGAGCAGCAGTGATAGGCGCGAACAAGGCTGTGTGTGAGTGAGCTGAGCAGCAGTGATAGGCGCGAACAAGGCTGTGTGTGAGTGAGCTGAGCAGCAGTGATAGGCGCGAGCAGGGCTGTGTGTGAGTGAGTTGAGCAGCAGTGATAGGCGCGAACAAGGCTGTGTGTGAGTGAGCTGAGCAGCAGTGATAGGCGCAAGCAGGGCTGTGTGTGAGTGAGTTGAGCAGCAGTGATAGGCGCGAACAAGGCTGTGAGTGAGCTGAGCAGCAGTGATAGGCTGATAGGCGCGAACAAGGCTGTGTGTGAGCGAGCTGAGCAGCAGTGATAGGCGCGAACAAGGCTGTGTCTGAGTGAGCTGAGCAGCAGTGATAGGCGCGAACAAGGCTGTGTGTGAGCGAGCTGAGCAGCAGTGATAGGCGCGAACAAGGCTGTGTGTGAGCTGAGCAACATTGTGAGCGCGCTGGGCCGGGTGGACACGATTGAGCAACTGAGCGGATATGAGGACGTGGGAAAAGATAGAAGTGTGTCTGTCGAGTTCACACAGGGGAAGGGAAATGCACAAAAGAGACTGCTAAAGGTTACAAGGCCGGGGCAAGGACATGTAAGAATCCTTTGCTAGCGTGGAGCTCAGATAACAGACGCTGCCAAATGTTAGATGCGCTGTGATCAGGTCGGGGTCACTGGAATTATGCGGCAAGGGAAGACCGAACAATGCAGCAGAGTTTACGGAATTATGCTGCAAGAAAATGAGAATTATGTGGCATAATGAGGCACATTTTGATTTGCATTTTATTTAGGCACTTTCTGGGCAAAGATTTCACCTCATTTGAGGAAGTCTGGCATCCATGAGCAACAGAAAGATGCCCAGTTAACCTTTGCGAAGGCCCTTCAACTGCACAGCAACAGGCGTTGGAGCTTTTTTAGTAATTTTGAGCTGGAAACGAGTTATTTTGGTTAAAATCTGCAGATTATGCAGCAGATGGTGGATAATGTGGTAAATAGGCCAAATCCATAGTTATGCAGAAAACACGGCAGTTGCAATATCGCAAAATTCCAGTGGTCCTGAATCTGAATTCCAGCAAAGGTAAAAACAGACCTGTGATCATAGTAAAAAAAACAGCCGTTCCTATTGCTGTTTGTTCACACGCAAAAAGTGTAAAGGTTCAGGTGCTGATAATGGATGGCTTCAGAAGACGAGGACACCATCCTGAACATGTGGGCAGGCTCTGTTCGAAGACCAAGCAAGCTGGAGTACTGAGCCAAAGTGCTGCCTATGGATCTACTTTCAAAGATGGAGCTTCCAACTCAAAAAGAGTAATACACATACTGATGTGTATTGTGTGTGTACTGACAGCGGAGACGCGCAGCGGTGGCGCCTGACTCGCGCCTGAGTCAAGCCAGAGTCCTGCCCGTCTGCGCCCGTCAGCGTCCCGGAGGCGCTCGAGGCGGCGGGGGGGGGGCTCTGATACCAGGTATGTGTTATACAGGGTCTTCTGTGCTGTGCTATACTTCTGTGGAGCTTCGCGCTCTCTGTAATCCAGCCAGTGGCTGTTGCACTGTTTTCCCTGGTCGCCACAGTGGTAAGTCCATCTGCCCGGTTTGTGGCTGGCGCCCCTCCCGCGCTTTGTTATCGCCTCCTCATAATGACATCGCTAGTGCTGGATATCTGTGCATGCTATTAAACACGCGATCGGCGGGTAGACATGCACAGGATATTTACGAGCTTCTGGATACGCTAAGGCCACTTTGTCTCATGCTTACCGAGACGTGGTGGGGCGAATTCTCCAATCCAGATGTTGCCATGGCAATCCCGCCTGACTATAACATCTTCAGGAAGGATAGAGCCAAGGGAAGGGGTGGGGGAGTGGCTCTGGTGGTGAGGAAGGGCACGCCATGTGCTATCTTGCCAGCAGATGATATCCGTGGCTCAGATAGCCTCGCCTTTTCTATCACCCTGGCACCGCACCAATCAGCTAAGGGATTATTGGTCTATAGACCGCCTGGTCCATCGGGCACGTTCTTTGAAGATCTTGATTCCGTGCTGCTGGGACTGGCCCTGAAAGCGGAACACTGCATTGTGGCTGGGGATTTCAACTTCCGGTTAGATGATCCGTCGGACCCTGCCGCTACCAAGCTTTCTGAGGCTATGACCCCGCTGGGTCTGATCCCTTATTTGCAGGGGCCTACGCACGACAAGGGGCATACCCTGGACCAGGTCTTCTCGTCTTCCCCTCTTGAGGGGATAGAGATTACCCCGGTACTGTGGTCAGACCATCTGCTGCAAAATTTACTATCAAAGGCACAGTTAAAGCGGCTGTTGCCTTTTCACAGCAGCAGGGTCGAGTCCATAGGGCCTACCACCTAGTGACCCCTGCGATGCTTGCCCAGGCAGCCTTGGCTCATCCCTGCCCTCTCACAGGCGACTTAGAGAGGGACCTGGATTCCTTGCTTGCGTGGCTGGCAGACAGGATAAATGATCTTGCCCCGGAATTGTCCCCCCGCTTGTCACCGAAACGGGTCTCCGCTCCTTGGTTCACCGCAGCACTGTCCGCTACGCGGCAGCAGTGTAAGGTGGCCGAAAGAGCTTGGAGGGCACAATATGACACAGGGGCTAAGCTGATCTATAAGGCGGCGGTTAAGGCCTATCACCGCGACATCCGTCTGGGGAAAAAAGCCTATTTGGCAGGGAGGATAGAGGCCGCTACCAACTCCTGTAAGGAGATTTTCTCCATTGTGAGAGAATTTACATCCCCACGGTCTAATATCTCGGATGAGAGGCCAGTTGACTCCTGGGCCTTGGATCTGGCTAATTTTTTTACTAGTAAGATCCAACTTATACAGGACTCCTTCCCTGCGGCTGTTCCAGTAGGGTTGACTAACCGTGAGGCTAACCTGTCTGCTCTGACCGCGTCAGCCCCGACGTTGGGCGTGTTTCCACCCATTTCCGCCCCTGCTTCTCTAATACTTATGGGCAAGCTCAAATCGGGCTCGCCGCTGGACCCGTGCCCCGCTAAATTTCTGGCAAAAATGGCGGAGGTAATCAACCCACTGGCGAACCCGTTATTGAATCTCTCGCTGAGCCAGGGAGTGGTCCCGCAGGCCTGGAAGCAGGCAATGGTCATCCCGCTGCTAAAGAAGCCTGGTTTGGACCCAAAGGCCCCAGTCAACTATAGGCCTATCTCTCTGTTGCCGGCTCTCACGAAAGTTGTGGAAAAGCACGTTCAATCGGTGCTTTCCAATTTTCTAGAGACAAACGAGATTCTGCATGCCACCCAGTCTGGTTTCCGTCCAAATCTCAGCACCGAGACCGCGCTCCTCGAGGTTTCAGAAACCATTAAAGGGGTTCTGGACACGGGAGGCAAAGCCATGCTGGTGCTGTTGGATCTGTCGGCGGCTTTCGACACCGTCCCCCATGACGGCCTTCTCGCAAGACTCTATGAGATAGGACTGCGGGGGACGGTGCTCGGCTGGTTTTCTTCCTTTCTAGCGGGCCGCCGGCAAACGGTCTGGGCCTCGCCAGATTCCGCCGTGATGCCGCCATTGGGAGTCGGGGTCCCTCAGGGCTCTATTTTGAGCCCGACCCTTTTCAACATCTTTATGGCCCCTTTGGCGGCGCTGGTGGAGTCGTTTGGGGCCCAGATCGTATCCTACGCGGACGACACCCAGCTCCTCTTCTCGTGTAAGAGAGGAGGGGACTTTGATGGGGAGAGTATCCGGGATTGCCTTGGGGCTGTTTTTCAATGGTTCCAACTAAACAGCCTCAAGTGCAATTCCGATAAGTCTGAGGTACTCTTCTTTGGGTGTACAACGGAGCCAGATTGGCAGGCTTGGTGGCCCATTAGTATGTTCCCTCCGTCTTGTTCATCCCAAATGGCGAAGAACTTGGGGGTCAAGATGGATAAGGGGCTAACGTTGAAGTCCCAGATCCTTGGGGTCTCGGGTATGTGTTTCGGCCTCCTCAAGATGCTGCGGAGGTTTCTTCCCCTTCTATCTGAGGAGCATAGGAAGCTGACTGTGCAGGCTCTGATCGGCTCTAGGCTAGACTACTCCAACGTTCTTTACCTGGGCCTGCCAGAGTATCTGCTACAGCGGCTTCAAGTGGTGCAGAATGCGGCTGCTAGAGCTGTTTTTGGCTTAAACAGACGTGCCAGTGCAGCAGGTCTGTTGCAGACGCTGCACTGGCTTCCAATCCGCAAACGGATTGCCTTCAAGGCCTTGACTTTGGCCTACAAGGCTCTCCACGCGGTCGGAGCAAAGTACCTCCAAAAGAGACTCGCATTCTACCACCCAGTCCGTTCTTTGAGGTCGGAATCCCTGTTCTTGGCGGTGGTCCCGCGAGTGAAGAAAGCTCGACTGGGAGGTCGTTCCTTTGCACTTTTGGCACCACAGTTGTGGAACTCTCTGCCGCTCACACTTCGGGGAGCCACCAGCCTACTTGTTTTTAGAAAAGGTCTTAAAACCTGGTTGTTTAGCCAGTAGGTTGTATAAATTCTGTCTGCTCTATTTTTTTTTCTGTTTTCTTTTAACTGTGTTGTGTTATTGTATGGTAGTCCTCCTTACTCAAAGCGCCGGGACACTCTTTTTGAGTAGCCGCGCGCTATACAAAAATAAATATAACATAACATGCTGAATTCTATGATGTTAATTACCCCCATCCAGGGAATGCGAGAGGGTTTGTAATTGAAGCATTGTCTCTTGCTTGCTTCCTTTCCACGCCTTCCTGGGCTGAGGTCCGGTGTTGATCTGTGGCCTGAAGCAGATGTGGGCGGAGTGAATGCTCCTGCATGCTATGTGCTCTGCTGGAAGAGCACCGAGCACAGCCAGGAATATAAATAGGGAAGTCACAGTGTTAAAGAAATCACTCACCACATAATCCGTGGTATGTTTTCCACTTTGATCAGATTTGGAAAGGGTTTGGGAGGCAGTTAGGATTCATGCACTGCACGTGTGAGTTAACATAAATGTCACAGAACACGTAGAATTGATGAATATCTGCAAGTCTGTAACGCAACTGGTGCTCATGTAAAGTGCTCTGATACCTTTGGGTCGAGTTTGCGCTACATAAAACACTCCCCAAGTGAGTGCAAACTTCTAGAACTGAAGTAGGGCACTGTAGTTTGCACCTGTGATCCACACATGACCCAGCGGGGGCATTATAATGCAAGCACCAAACAGTGTGGTCACCCAGGGCTTGTTGGAATGATCCGAGGATGGGTAATTCAGTCAAGGAATGAGTTTGACACAAGATGAAACATGGGCTGGGGAGGCAAAGCCGGAGGCGATAGGGGCCAGTGTCGAACGCTGCCTGGAGGGGGGACCCCCCCCCCCCAACAAGCTAGCGAAAAAGGGGAGGCACCGGATTGGTCGCCCCCTAGGCAGCCACTGGCTGCCCAATCAGGATAGGAGGCGGTAAGCGGCCGGGGGGATTCAAAAGGTCCCCCGTTGAGCATACGAACCCCTCCCGGTCGAAACGAAAGCCTGGGACCGCAAACACAGAGGCCTTGCAAAAAGGGGCTCCTCGAACAACGACAGTGCTGTCCTACAATGAGCAACAACAAAATGTTAAAGGACATTGCAGGATGTACAATGACATGGATGTTTGACTGACCTTCTACATTTGCGAGATGTACAACCATGTTTTATAATTAACTGCAGCGTTTTCTATGCAGCACATCCCGTTGTCACGGGAATGATTAATGGTAAAAGGGAAGCAATTCTGGCGCTGAGGGGGACTGGAGGACTCGCCCCCTAGGCGAGGTTATACTGACCCCCAGACGGTGCAAGCCCCCTCCCTTCCCTCCTGATGCTGATGACCAGCCGACCCATGACAAAGGTTTGATACCCTCTGTCCTGCCTTATACAGCAGTGGTTAAGATGGCGGCTGGGATAGAGGGCAGAGTGAAAGTAGGCAGGCAAGCTGCCACATAGGACTCGCCAGTGTCTACTATGGCAGACATACGGTAAGGCCTGTTTGATTGTATTACATCCGGTTCAGCTGCTCTGATCAGCACGTGACCCCGGTCATGGCAATGAATCCACATTCTCCCCTCCTGACACCCAAGAATCTCCATGCTTTGAAAGGTCTCAAGACCTACAGGCATAGTAGAGCCTTGATCTCTCTCTTCGCAGTATCAGGGGCTAGACGCCACCCCCTTTCAAGTACCAGCAGTGATTCAAAGTTGTGATGTGACATGGACACTGGGAATCCTAAAGCAGTAAGTCCTGTCAGGAAGGCTGGGGCATGCACACTTAGGAGGTTGCTTGGGAGTGCTCTCAGGCTTGCGTTTGTTTAGTAGTGATGTTGTTATTCAGTTTAGTAGCCCTTGTTGTCTTGCAGAGTTTTCCCTGTGCCCCAAACTGATAGTTTTTAGTACTATATGGCAAGTGTTTTAAATACTTGATGCAAATCTACAGGTGGCCCATAATCCAAACAGTGCAGCGCTTGTGTAGAGCTGTCAGTATACCAGATATCACAGACGTTGTACCCACTCTCCTCACTGAACTAGTCAGCAGAAGACACTGATGCAACTTGACAGCACTTCTGGGGCCAGCTGTCCCCAGTGACCCACTTACATGCCCGAGACAGTCTATCTGCCCGCCAGTGGGTCCTAACCTTCTCCCATCGGTTCTTCATAGTCTTGTTGCCAAAACGCTGAAGCTTGTATTGGAAGTGCACATAAGCATGAACCTTCAAAAAAGTGTAGTTCGGAGCACAGCTACTTTGCTCGGCGAGCTGGTCTGTTCGGTCGAGTATATATTTTATTAGACTCCAGCCTGCGCCAGCTTAACTCTCACTACAAACACCCAAATCGACTTCAACCTCTTCACTCCCACCAAGGCTGTTTCCTGGAGTGCATTGATTCACGGGTGAAACGCCTATCGATAGATCTACAGTCATGAATCACTGTGACCAAATAATACATTTATAGGTTTCCAATATGGCACACTGGTTCAACGGCGCTTTAAAAAGTCATAGTTGTGGCCATGTCGGCAGCCCTTGTTGGGGTTCACATCAGTCTGACAGTGAGTGGAGACATCTGTGCTCATCAGTGTAATAAGCAGGAATGATCCCAGGTACCCCTTGGCTGTGTTTACAAAATAAATACAATGTGGTAAGATTGTTGTTGTGCATTATTTTCTTGTGTTTCTGTGAGTAGTGTTCGAGGGAATAATAGTATTAGTTATTGTCAGTGTGTGGATACCTCCGTGTAGATTACCACTTTATTAAAAAGATGACGTGTCATTAATAAGGAAACAGCCTTTACAACGAAGTTTTTACCACGTTGTACATTTACCACACATTTTTTTCCACATGTTTTTAAGACGTCTATGCTTTTACAGCATATGCCTTTCCCACGCAGTTAAGTTAAGTTTGAGGGTTTTGGGTGGGGGGGGGGGGAGGTCCCCCCCCACAAATACATTGTGTGTGTGTGTATATATATATATATATATATGTATCACAGAACACCCTACTCCCAATAAAGCAGGCTGGGGCCCAGAGGGGAGTCCAAAGGTAAGCTTTATTTCACAGGCACAGCAGGAAATCGTGGCGGCGTATGCATTTCGGGCGAGTGAATGTGCTCTCATCAGCGCCCTTCACAGATAGAATGCTGGTCAGTCCCGCTCACCTTCACAGATTAAAAAGAGGTCTGTCGCTCCTCCCCCGCCGGAATATCCAACACCTGCTGATTTAGCTGGAGTCCAATACTTCCTACAGCTCCCAGAATGCTGTAGAATACACACTCTGGTTGGTGATGACGGAGGTAAAAAAAAATGTCAGTTAATGGAGCGAAAAATACATTTCAAACGGGCTCACTTGTGCTGTGTCCAATGTCACAAAGTGTCCCCTCGGGTCCCCTCGGACTGTCGCAACCATTTGGCACTGGAGAAAACTTGACAGGGGCCATTTGTGCAGTGCACAAATTGTGCATACAGGTGCCTATATACACACAATGCATGGTAAAGGCATACGTTGTAAAAGCATATGCGATCTAAAACTAAAAAATGTGGGGTAAATAACGCGTGGTAAAGGCATGCAGAGTATTTGCATGCATTGTTCCCTTATACAACCTATTAATATTTCAAACCTATTGTGCTGTTATAGTACCTCCCACCCAAATGTTTTATTTTCATTGTTTGTTTTATTTTGTTTCCACTTCAGTGGGTTGGCCAAGTTCTACTCGTTATCCTACATGTGGTACAGTGCGCATAACTCAACCACGGTTGTCGTTGTGGGGCTGATTGTGAGCTTCCTAACAGGTATGTCCCTTCTCACGATATATATTTTTGTGTTATGAATGGTATTTATTAAATAGTACTCAATATAGGTCATCCGGCTGGATTGTAGAAACATTTAATTGTATCTTCATGTACTGATCTTAGGGAACTGCTTTATTAAGCAATTGGGTTAGCAGAGAATGAGCTGTGACTGAGCTAAGCAATGTCCTGCCTGTTAAGTTAAAGAAGGTGTCGGCGAGGAGTCCTGGTAGCCTATCACAGAGCCCTAACATACAGGGTATGTAGAAATGGAACTAAGGATAGTAAATCTATACTTACCTATGTATACGTATTGTCATTTTATCACGTGATCTATATTCTTTACTGACAATATTTAGTCTCTTGATTCTGTGAAATACATCTGCGTGGTCACTACTATAATCCTGCAACAATGATCAGTCATTAGTAGCTCAGAACGCTTTTCATTGATCAGAAGTAGCTCTCATTATAGAAAAGTTTGAAGACCCCTGCACTAAAACAATACTAACGTTAAAAAATACATTGGTAAATCAATTTAGTAAACAGAAGAAAAATATAAATGATGAAACTTCACACAAAAAAACAAAAATCGGTCAAGGGGATCAGGCTGTATGAAGTTTTAAGAAAAGGCAATACGCAACAAAAGAAAACACAATGGGGGTCTCAAAGATTTAAGTGTTATCCGATTGGACTGGCTTTTCAAAATGGCAACTAGAGAGCAATAATGCATTTGCATTTTTGATGAATACTTCTACCTACCAGCAGATTTCTCACATTTGGCTCTCTCCAGGCACCAGGCTGGATCCGGAAAACTCATATAATATAGCTGCCCAGTGATGACAGACGCAACAATGCACTTCTGATCTTGGGTTTGGTTCTTTCCCCGGACATGCCTTCACGAGCCATGTTGGTTCCTTTTATCCACATGCCATTCAGCGTGGATCTTAAGTTCACTGTCCATCAGTTTTTGCCTAACAGGTCCTATACATTTTCATTTGTGGCAGTGCACTGAGGGCCAGGTTCCCCAAAAGTCTCGGGCTTCAATCAATGCTCTTACTGACGTCAGTCTTGGATCACCAAGCGATCGGTCTTTGATGCTGGGGCCCAAACATGACTCTTGCTCATGGGATTAATGCAGCCTTATACATTCCAAGGATGCAAAGATAAGTCAAGCTTTTCATGGTGCAATTCCAAGGCTTCTGGAATTGATCCCGTTCACATCCCCTTCCACAATTTATTGGTTGAAGCTGGAACACTCCAGTGAAAAAAAACATACAAGAAGTGTTTTTCTGGGGCGGACCGATGTCCTTGCACCCAGATTTTCAGGCTCCACTATCTGTCCCAAAACAGTCTTTCTTTCTAGCATCAGTAAATGGCTGTGTGTCCACCAAGAGCAGAGAACACAAGTATCCAAACTTCCAGACCCTGTAGCATATATTCTATACTTTTAATTTATGGTGCTCATTATGTCACCATCAGGGAACATTTTTGAGTAGGAGGCCTTTGTTTCAGTGTAAGACAGGCTTTGTAATTCTTTAAGACTGTAGCCTAAAGTCTGTTCCAAACGGGAAGTGTTATTTTTCTCCAAGGTAAAAAGAACAAAATTGATGGACAGAATGCCGAACAATGTCATACATTCACCACCGTACAGAAATCTGGACCTAAATCTGTCGTTTTTTGTTCCCCATGCCATTCCAGTTTCAACCCAGCCATATGCAAATCAGTCTTGACACTGCACCCAGTGGGAACAGTACCGCCCAAACTGCCAGGCCAGGTCCTCCCTGGACTGGAAACAAGCATCCTAGGAACTTTTTCGGCGTTTAACCCCTCTTCAGCCAAGATAGATTGACTCCAGAGGCATGGAGAGAACGGCACCCATGCCTGGGCCTACCCTTCTCACTCGGGGTGACAAATGCAAAAAGAACAATTGTTGGACAGAATGCAGAGCAATGTCATACATTCAACCCAGTACAGAGATCTGGGCCTAAATATATCCTTTTTTTGCTCCCAATGCCATTCCAGTTTGATCCCAGCCATATGCAAATCAATCTTGACCCTGCACCCAATGGGAACAGTCCAGCCCAGGTCCTCTCTTGGTTGGTAACAAGCCTCCTAGGACTGGTTTCGGTAATTCACCCATCATCGGCCAGGATAGCTTGACTCCAGTGGCATGGAGAGCACAGGACCCACGTCTGAGCCTACCCGTCCCACTCGGGGTGACAAATGCAAAAATATTAATTGATGGACAGAATGCAGAACAATGTCATACATTAACCCCTGTACACCCCAGTACAGAGATCTGGGCCTAAATCCAGCTAGCCTGGCTGATTAGGGGTGGTACCTGGAAACCGGTCCCAGGGTGTTTGTTCCCGGTCCAGGGAGGACCTGGCCCGGCAGTTCGGGCTGAACTGTTCCCATGAGGCACAGGGTCAAGACTGATTTGTATATGGCTGGGTCCAAACTGGGGTGAAGTGAGCTAAAGAATGATGATGGAGTCAACCCAGATCTGTGACTGAGGGGGAGTGTCTGAAAAGTTTCAGCATTCCGTCCATCATCACTTTGTGTTTGCTTTGTTCGCCCTAAGTTGGCAGAGTTTTCCCACACGTGGATCCCTTGCTCATTTTGCCACTGGATTCAAGCTAGCCTGGCTGATAAAGGGTGTTATACCAAAAACGGTCCCAGGATGCTTGTTTTCGGTTACATCTTGCTTATGCTTTACATATCCCTTGCTTGAATATCCCCATTCCCTAACCACTGCATCTTGTAGAATGTTTAATGACACCTTAGAATGTTTGGTACCTGACTGCTCTGAGTAAAGGCAGTTGATAGAGACAGGCTGAGCAAGAGAAGAACTGCTCCTGGTGGGGTTTTTATTATTACATCTATTGATCAATTTATTGTTAACTTAACTTGGATTTATCTACAATAAATAATACCTGCATTATATACTGGATTTAAGAACATTATTTGTTACAAATTGGCGACGAGGTACAGAACAGAACCTATGCGTGGAAAGAAGACGGATTTAATGAAGTACTACTGCAACCAAGGAACTACTTAAGCCGAAAAAGAAAAGGTAAATTTACAGAAACGCCCTGGTTAGCCCCACCAGTGTCCCCAGTCATCTGGACAGCCTCTTATCCCAGGGTGTTTGAGTTCTGACTGCGTGATTTGGTCTGAATTTGAAGGAATTATAACTGCATTGAGTTGACCTAAATTTGAAGAAAACTTGGAGTGAACCATTAAGTTATGGCTTCTGTGTTTTAAAGAGAGACTTTCACGGTCTTCGTTTGGTTACTCTCTTTCAAAAACTATTCTCATATCAAGCTTCTAAGCGTGTGAGCAGTAACACACATGATTTGGGTTTGGACAAGAAAACACGCGTCTAATATCAGCTGTACAGAAGGGATGCACAGTGTTTGTTCATTATTCAACAACTCAGTGGATGAGCAACGTTTTTGTTCCTGCGGGAGAGATACAAGAATGCTGGCTATTGTGAGCAAGAGTACGAAGTACAAAGGGTTATGGTACACCGTGCTGTGAGGATACTGTGCATTTACTGGAAAAAAGTGTTTCCTGACTTTTACTGAAGATTATCAACGTTTTTCATGTATTTTGGTAAAGTGTTTACTTTTGATTTGTCCTAACGTCTTCACACGCCACGGACTGGAGCGAGCTGTTTCCATGGTTTCCGCCGTCACTACTTAGAGTTGCTGCCCAGAATTCCACGGTCTGGAACGTGATGACTGCGCACGCGTGATGACAACTAGTAACGTATGACGTCATTAGCGGCCATATTTGTTTTCTCATCGCGTTGTGAATCAACGCGACTATCCTTATCACGTCTGGAATTTAAATACGTCTTGGAGGTAAAGGTACTGTTCTACATTTACGAAAAAAGTACTGCTTGTTCATTGCTTCTATGGACATCGCGTCATCTGTGTGCAGTGTGAAGATTTTGGAAGTGAATACGAAGTGCCATTAAACATTTGAATCTACTACTTCTGCGTTGAGCGACTGTTTGGAAGCAAATACAACTTTCTTTAAGAAAATTGTTTAATGCGCTTTGCTGGTTTTGGATGTCATCTTTCCCTTCGCTGATATACACAGCTGATGTACATTTTTATTTTGGCAGAAAGACATAGCTGCACTTGACTACTTTTCTCATGTTCAGAGGGAGGTGGTGGATTTTCATATATGTATTCTTTGGGAAAGACTGCACATCATTTTAGTTACCATGTTTTCTTCTTATATGAGTTGCATGTATGTACTTTGAATGTGTGTACTTTCCATGTGTGTTCTGGAACCCTTAGTATTTTGATGGATGAGGTGTTTAGTTATACTACAGTGAGTTTGTATCGTTTATTTGCATCTTTCATTTATGTATTTCTATCACTTTTTGTATTAAGCTATGTGATGTGTTCAACTGTTGTTGGGGCGCTCAATTACTTTTATTTATTTGAGCCACTTGTGTGCTCAACTTTTGTTGGGGTGCTCAATTTGTTATTTCTCGTGATTATTTGCAGATATGTTTGATATCTATATGCTGTTTTGAACCACCATTTAGGTGCTCAATTTCCATTGAGGTGTTCAATGTTATTCTTTCTTGCTTTTGATGTACCAGGTTATTTAGTGCTCTAAAATATTAGAGGAGTTCACATGTGTTACTGAGTAGAGTCATGCATTTTCTTTTATTGTTGTGAACCACTATGTGCTCAAATCATTTTGAGGTGTTCTTTTCAGAGGATTAGTTGTCCTAATATTGGATTTATTGAATGTGTAGTTTGAGGAGCCACATCAGTGCTCATTTTGAGGCGCTCCATTTCTTGATATAAACTCTGAGGAGTTAGGATTTATTTGATGTGTAGTTTGAGGAGCCACATCAGTGCTCATTTTGAGGTGCTCCATTTCTTGATATAAACTCTGAGGAATTAGGATTTATTGAATGTGTAGTTTGAGGAGCCACATCAGTGCTCATTTTGAGGCGCTCCATTTCTTGATATAAACTCTGAGGAGTTAGGATTTATTGGATGTGTAGTTTGAGGAGCCACATCAATGCTCATTTTGAGGTGCTCCATTTTTTTATATGAAATCTGAGGAGTTCAATTGTTCTATGTTATGGAGAGCAGTAAGTTATTCAATTCTCTTGATATATACTCTGAGGAATTCAATTGTTTAGATTGATCAATTCTCTTGATATATACTCTGAGGAATTCAATTGTTTAGATTGATCAATTTTCTTGATATGTACTCTGAGGAGTTCAAATTATTTCATGTTATGAAAAGCCGCAGGTTACTCTATCTGGCTTATATGAACCACGCAAGTGCTCTAAGGTTTTAGAGGCGTTCAGTTTATTAAGTTTAAGGAGCTGTTGTTTGCTCTATTTACAAATATATTTATTTATCTAACCCATCCATTTTCCTTCTTGTGGATGTTAATATGTATCATATCAAAATTTTTTCATTCTAGTGGATTTATTAAGTTATGCATCAAATCCAAATTTTCCATTCTAGTGGATTTAATTAAGTTGTGCATATAATCCATAATTTCCATTCTAGTAGATTTTGTTATATTATGTAATATAACATATTATTTATATTTGATATGGAAGTTGTGAGCTGTGTACTACAACAAAAAATTTAAGTTTAAGGACCTTGTGTTCAAGTTGTAAATTATAAAAAACATCTGTCTACAATTTTAACTGTTATTTAAGAATGCAATGTAATGTGTTCTTTTGGTCATTATATTTGAAATTGCAATCCTTATTATATTTCAACTGTTATATGTAAGAATGCAATGAAATGTATTATATCAATTTATTTATTGTTTTATAAAGAAGGGGGATGTGTTACATCTTGCTTATGCTTTACATATCCCTTGCTTGAATATCCCCATTGCCTAACCACTGCATCTTGTAGAATGTTTAATGACACCTTAGAATGTTGGTACCTGACTGCTCTGAGTAAAGGCAATTGATAGAGACAGGCTGAGCAAGAGAAGAACTGCTCCTGGTGGGGTTTTTATTATTACATCTATTGATCAATGTATTGTTAACTTAACTTGGATTTATCTACAATAAATAATACCTGCATTATATACTGGATTTAAGAACATTATTTGTTACACCAGGGAGTACCTGGCTTGGCAGTTCAGCTGGACTGTTCCCATGAGGCACACGGTCAAGACTGATTTGCATATGGCTGGGTCCAAACTCGGATGGTGAAGTGAGCTCAAGAATGATGATAATCGATTCTACCCAGATCTGTGAGTGTCTGAAAAGTTTCAGCACTCTGTCCATCATCTCTTTGTTTTTGCTACGTTTTTCTCCAAGGTAGGAGAGCACACTCCTTCCCTAGGGCCCTTTTTTGACTTGGGACATAGCAGGTGCTCACCTGAATCTGTCCGGTGCCCACCCTTTTTGCTAATTGGGTGCTAGGGACTAGTGGCTAGACCTCAAAGTAGCCTTTCTAAGTCCAAGATACCTGGGAGAGCATGGACATTTCCCAGGCCTCTACCAGGCGGACAGGTTTCTGCTCTAACAACCAGTTACTTTCTTTTGTTTCTCCCTGTCATCTTCGTTCCTAGCAGCACTTTGTCTTCTTGGCGGAGGGTTTTGCAAGTTATAGCAGAAGCCTACAAGTGGTTGGTGGAGATACCTGAGCCAAATATTGCAAAACAAATATCCCGCCTCCACCCAGCATTAGTTGTTTAAGGTTATCCCAAAAATCACTATTCTTAGTTTTTCCTAAATGGCAAAAAGGCGTCTCCTCAATCCGGCCAGTAGAAAGAACTGTTTATGGGAAGTACCTGAAAACACAAGTGAAGGAGAGGAGAAGGGTAAGACACTGTATGTCCCTTCGTTCATTACACATAACACAAAATATTTGTACTGGACCTCCCTTTCCCCACCAGTAGATCTACTGAAACTCAGCCAATCGAAGAAGAGGGCATTTCCAGACTATTTTTCAGCCAAGTTATACAGTTAGGTGAATACTAAAAGAATGCAGGCTCTGTCAATTATAAAAGTACCTTAACCGTGCCTACCTTATGTAGTAAATGACAGGATGTGTATGATGAGAGAATGGATTCTGATATGGGTTGAAAAAAGTTACATTTGTGAACACAATCGATATGTACATTGTTCCACTTTTTTGTATAAATGTCTTTGATCAGAAAAAAATTGAAACTTATTTGCAAAACAATTGAAAATAATGGTTTGATCATGTCAGTTGGAAAGCATGATTGACTATCACAATGGTACAAATCAATCAAAAAAAAAATATTTATAAAAAAGTAATATGTTTTGAAATTGTTTTTAGTCAGGTTACTGAGCACTTAGAGCTACTGCAGAAGATATGCAGGTCAAGTATGATTTTGTGTTCTTGTTGTGTCCACCGCATTACAAAACACCCCTTCCTTAGCACATAGAACTACTACAGATACCTAAGCAAATAAAAACGTACGATTGCAACACGTTGCTCGATTTGCTTTCTATATTCCTAAAGTCACTGATGGTGAATTGTGTGTTTTTGTAAAGGTAATGTGCTTTTCCTTCTGAGTAACTGATTCCCTATTCTCGGTCCTTGTGTTTCAGGCTCAATGAAGGGTAAAGATGTGAATCCTAGAACGATTTATCATGTTCTACCTAAACTTCTGTTTTTCCTGCCGGATAAGTACAAGGAGAACTTGTACTTCGGTGTTCGCCATACCAAAGAGGTAAGCAGACCTTCTACTACATAGATGGATACAGTGTACTTTGAGGCATCATGGGTGAAGACCACATCAGAATGTAGCCCTTGTAGCATGTTTTGCTGTAAATACACATGCTCTGCAAACTCCTTGCCCTCTCCGACTCGGACGTTTGCAAGTTGTTTTTCTTCGAAGAAGACTTTAGAGCCACGGGATGCACTGTGACTCCAGCCTTTGTGGCCAGTGCGCATGGACACCTACTTCATGTTACATTGTTAAGCCTGTCTGCTCTGTGCCACAGCTGCCAGGAGGTTGAGCTCAGTTTTGTTTGTGACTTTAGTGGTTCACCCTGACAAGGACTGTGATTATTATGTGAGGTTAGTGATTAGCCCCTTCAACTAATAACACAAAGCTGTGCTGAAGATCAAGGGCAGTAGTGACCGTGCCTGGTTCTGGTAGTTAGTCTGACCACACCAGAGTAGAGTCTAAGATCCTTGGCCTTGCATTCAACAGGACTGGAGGAGAGACTCCTGTCTTCTAAGGTAAAACCGTTCTTCATTGCAGCCCCAGGGTAGAGTAGCACAACTACAGCAATATAAATCCACCTGCCCTTTATGTAGGCTACTGCACTCTATAATGGAGTCTACAGTAGAATACAGGAGTAGAGAACTTGATGAAGGAATATGCATGCAGTTAGAAGAGAAGAACAACAAATCCTACGTACTAAACATCTCTAGAGAAGGTCACTTCACCATTTTAACTGATCCACTATAATCCAAATATGCATAGTGCATTTATAGCAAGAACAGCACATTAGTGTGAGTAATTATGGTAGACTATACTACAAAAATACATAATACACAAATGACAGGAATAGCATAATAGTAATGTATGAGTGAAGGCAAGAATTACTATGTGTTTTAATGACCAATAGTATAAAGGCTTTATTGCACATCGCAGGCATAGTCTTTGAACTACTTAGGTGTCACAGACGTTAGACTAAACCGCCCTTTATTGCCCTTGATTCTTTTTGGGAATCTGCAGAAGTTTTTCTCGGCTTTTATGTCTACAAGTACATTTTTCAGTCTGACTATCAAAGGTATATTACATTACCCACGAATCCTGTGATCCGTTCCTTGGACAGCATGAGCATAGCTCCATTTGAAATAACTTATAAAAATCCTGGGGCACACTCTCCTACGTGCCCTTAAAAGCATTTTCCTTTTTAGAATTTTTTTGATTTAGATATTAAAAACAAACACACTATATACCTTGACGCTTTACAGTTTTACACATCCATGAAACTATAGTAAGCTTGATTTCTATAAAGCACTTCTGATGATAGTTCGACTGCAACTTCTCAACTTTTGAATATCCCCAAGATGCTAGACTGGATCCATAGAATTTGGTAGGGTGCTCATAGGTGGCACTGTGAGGCTCCGCGATGACTCCATACTGCCCTAAAAGTGATGGAAGAGAGCAGCAGATAAGTGCCACCCCTGCTCACTGATATCAGCTACTTTCTTTCCGCAGCTTCTGACGCAGATCCAGCGCTCTCTTTCCACCTTGCTAGTCTTCTGACTTTTCTTGAACAGTGTGATAGGAAATGATATCCCCACCAAAAATGACAGGATGCAAGTTGTGCTAAAATTGCAGGAAGTCGTTTACGGAGTCACGTGAGGTGTGGCTTTGGTGCATGGACTCATAGTTGTTTCATAAATGTATCCAAAGGCGATTCGAGACCCGGAGGCAGGCAAAGGTGTATTTCGTCAAACACAAGAAGTCACAGTCTTCACTCAAGTCCATCTTCAAGTCACTGTACCAGTCACTGGGCTGTTCCCAAAGACTCAACTTCCCCCTCAAAAATTAGAGCTAAATTCAAGTTCAAGCATAAGAAAGCGAAGCAGGACTCAACCTCATCTTGCCACTCTTGACACCAAAGAGAAGGCTTGAGGACATCAATATTTAAGTCCCACTCCGTTGATGTCACCAGACACAGAACTTATTCCTCAGTTGGTCTCAACGTGCCTTAGATCCCAGGCTGTCTTCGATTCTGCAGCACGTCGATACATTCAGAGACACCATGTTGCAAATCTTTGAAGTGCTTTCAGCACTTTTTTAGGTCTCACAGATCTGTAAAGTCGATCCTGTTAGTTCACTGCCAGTGGGCTGTTCTCCGTCACCGTCAGTTTCTGTGGAACTCCGGTACTGACTTCCACTCAGACACTGCAGACAGCCGTGTGCTAAAGGTAAATTCTTCTAGGGCCGGCCATTATGCTGGTTTGAATACTTTTCTGTTACCTACAAGCTGTAGGCTTTATAAGGGAACATAACTTAAAGCACCACAGTTCCATCAGTAGTACATTTAATTGTTCTAAGCGGTACTTGAAAGTTGGTTATCTCAATTCCCACTCTTTGGTAAAGCATACTCCGAAAATTATTGAACTCAGACATACGCACAGACTTTGGTAACCTAGCTATTTATGAAACCTGGCTTAAGGAATGCCTCAAAACTCACATTAATGCATTTCTCCCCCGCGGTCATATGGTTAGTGGAAATAGCCGCCATAGAATAAAAAAGTGCGATGGATTGCCTTTAATATTCTGGGACACTTTGAAAATAAATCAAGGCCGGTATTTTAAGTTAGCCTTTCACATATTCTTTTGACTTCTGTTGGATTCAACCACAAACAGTCCCAGGCCATATTGATACTTTACCATCCTCTCTTGCCCCCAGTCACTTTCTTATCTGAATTCTTAGATTTAGTCACAGCCTTAGCTTCCTCCCATAAAACAGTAATCATTGTCTGAGATTCTGACTTCCATTTGAGAACACCAATGACCCTCCCCCCCCCCCACCCCGATGCAATGGAATTACAGAGTTATCTTTGAGATTGTGGCCTATCTCAGAAAATTCATTCCTGTACACATACTAGAGAACATATTTTAGGTTTGGTGTGGACCCTACTATGCACTGCCATTCTCAGGAAACTCTGCCCCTCACGCCAGGACTGGCCTTTATTTTTATAACTTTTCTCTTGAAAGATGTGCATACAGTAAAAATATCCCAGATCCTCCTATAATAAGGTGATCTTGAAATAAAACAAATCTAAAACGTCTGCAAGAAACTTATTCAAATCCCGCCCCCCAAAAATAAATATGTTCTAGTTCCATTTATGCTGAGTGTTTTAGGTGGGCTTACAATATTGTTCGTATCCTCACAAATGAGAGAATTTGCTTACATTCAGTGATGGCCGCACCTGTTGGCACACAGGAGCACTGCTACAATATTCTCTGGATTGAGTCTGACATCTCTGGGCTAGTCTAAGGTGAGGAATCTGCGGTTAGCTAGAGTATCCGCCAGAAAAGGCGTTGCTGAATGTAAGCAAGATTTTCTTCCAATAAGACCTAGCACCTTAGAGATTATCTAACTAAATACTTTAACATATCGTAGCAAATTTCTGATGGATACTTCTAATCGCAGAATCTAGACTGGATCAGAAAGTTTTACCCAGCATTGCTCACGTGATGATGGAGCTGCATACAAGGCACATCAGCACCTTTCTTTCCTCTCCTTTATACGCAGATGCAGACCTCGCTCCCAAGTTTTTCCTCTTAAATTGACATGTTCTCTTTTTTTTTTTTTAAAACACTGCTCTCTGTAATGGAGTCAGAACTAAAATATGGAATACAGTGGGAGAGATTGGTGAAGAAATATGCAACAGGAAGAAGAAGACTGCGTACACTAAAAGGACCTCATCTCTTTTTTTGTTGTCTGTGCCATTGCCAGGATTTGCACCCTGATTCACAATTAAGTGGCATTTTACTCTTGATCCAACCTGTCTCACTTGCCCTGCATGAAGGATCAAATCGGTGATCAGTGGAACCGCGACTTGCACAGGAGGTATCGGTGACCGCTGGAGAACTGAGATTTCTACTACCACCCTGATATTTTTGTGAGACAGACTTAATTCTTGCAAGGTATTGAGGCGCCGCTGCAGTTTACAGAAACCTCCCATTGGAGGGAGGATCCCTGCCTAGTCAAATTATGACCTTCCACATTTATGGTTGAGCAGAATCTAAAGTGAGAGTCTTTTGTTTAATTACAACTTGTGGAATTACTCTTCCTGTAACGTTTACCTTTTCCATAGAATATTGGCTTGTCGGCTGCCATCACATTCCTCAAAGCCTGATTAACTCCAAGCTTTTTTTTTGTTCTGAACCACGCATTATTTCACTGGGAAGGTATTGATCAAAATACCGGACATAATAGTATCTTGTTTTTTTTTTTAAACCGGTAACTCCTATTGTGCTTCTACTGTTTCTAATCTCGATAAACAAAGTTTTACTAGTACCCGTAGTAATGGTCGTCGATATACTGGTCCCTGGAAGATGGAAGGCTGAGTCAGCTACATTTGAGGTCCGCCAATTACTGCATAGTCCGCATCAAGTGCACAACTTATTTGAGCAATCTTTCTCGCAACCATGCTTCAGTGAACTGCTTCTCTCAGACTTCCTTCTCAGACAGCAAATCGGTTTTGGGAGATTTTGATTTTAGCTGCAGTTCGAAACAAACTGGACTTGAAAAAAATTCTGTTGAGAACTAACTGGATAATATGATGGATCTCGGATATTTTGACTAACCTCAGATTCATTATTTTTTTTATTCTTATTTTGTCTTGGGGTGGTAATCTTGTTTTTTTTTTATCATAGTCTCCGTTACTCAACCTTGGGGCTGACTTTGTTTAAAAAAAAAAAAAAAGAAAGAAGGTCAGCAGTGGTTTTCTTTGCTCCGAAGCCCAGATGGTCCAGTCGGTCTGCTGCTTGTTCTTCTGCTTCAGTCGCTAGATTTATTGATCTTTTTGGCCCTGAGCTCATGCTCTATTGATGGGGGAGAGTCACGCACATCCACATTAAAGACAGTTGTTCTATATCATTTTAAAGGGGAGTCCATTACCCTTGACCTGGCACAAGGAGAACCCCAATACACAACCACGAAGGCAGGGTAGTAGACGTTTAGGAGCAAAGGAAAGATATGGAGATATAAGCAAGAAAGCTATAACTGAAACAACTAAGACAGTATATGACGCAGGTGGATTCTATTTTGACATCAAATTATGGTCTATTTCCGTCTCGCAGCTAGGCAGCTGTACACCATATACAAAGTGTCCCCGGGTTCCACACTGGCTATGCAAAGCAGGACAAAACAGCCCGGTCATCCCGTAGGTGGGAGGCTGCAAGTTGCACTGGTCACAGCCTGCTCCTTCCACCACCCCTTCACAACCCGCTTCCACGTTATGTCTTCACCCCTGTGGTTCACCAATCCAGAGTCTGTGTTCCAAGCTTCCGCTCCTGCTCATGGTGCACGGCTTTTGTGCGTCTTTTAAACCTTCAATTCTCCAACTCCTCTTTAGTCCTTCTGCTCCAGTGGTAATCCAGTGACCATAAAATCCCCATAGGTACAGCTCCTCCATGCTTCTTTGGGTGGGGAACAGGAAGCTGTAACCCCAGTAGGGCAGCCGACTGAAGAGCGTAAAGCAGAGCTCGGCCTCAGCCAACAAAATAACGTGGATAGCCAGCCACAAAGGGCTTGGGGAACGGGAGACATTGGTGAATAAGAGTCACGATCTGCAGTGTCATGGAGGAAGAATGTAGATGCAGAAACACGAGCAGGTAGGAGGAATGGGGCGATGGGCAAGGATGCACACGCGGCTCATGTGGAGGGCACGAGAACAGCTAGCTGCTTCTGCAGTGTCTCAGCAGTCAAGCGGTTATGCTGGTAATGCCTCAAGCAAGCATCTAACGGGGTTGTTGCTAGTTTGCACTGTGATGGGCATTTCATGCTAGTCAGCAGAACAAAAAAGCACACACTCAAAGATGTCCATTGACAGTTCAGTTGCTGGTGCCACCAAGGTCTTCATGAAAGCCAGGCAAATGTGTGATGCTGGTTTCTGCTGCTCTCTGTAATGCAAGAACTCTTGCTTCTGGCTCTGCTATCAGGTGGTTTGTTGTTTGCGGCTCATTGATTGATTGATATCCCTGTCCTTAGATTCATAGTTCTTTACCTGCAGAAAAGAAAATAATACTGACCTTTTTTTAAATGCTTTTTCAGTGCACATAGCTTCCATGAAGTCAATCACCCCCTTGCTCTTTTAGAGTTTCCATCTGTGACCTGTGGATAAACACAGTGAGACTTGCTCTTTATCGTGACATCAGAGCCTATAGATACTTGGATGCTTAGTCTATAATGATGTGGATATGCAAACAGGGTTTTAAAAGTAATCAGCTAAAATTCAGAGTATGTTGACAATACTGGTGCCCGTAGACCACTGTCGGTGGTCAGTTTCATTCTCTATCTCTGTGCTGGTTTGTTGGACAAGGTGGTATCATTGATGGGATGCTGAAAGGGAGGGGGAAGGGGGGAATTTCATAGGTTTTAAAAAAGAAAGAAAAAACCTGGCAAAAATTATAGCTGCTTTTGGCTATCCCGTGATTGAAGTTTGTAACAGTTACGCAGGCCCTGATTTGAGGGTCCTATATGTAACAAGAATTGTAGTTCTACTGGTCTGTTTCGAACAATGGTTGACCTTTGGGGTATCTGGTTTGGATTTAATGGTGGAACCTAAATTGATATTTACAAAATTATGTTTAAACAAGATTGAGGGGGTGAAAAGGCGACGGGTCTGTAGATTCAGGTTTCAACATTTTGACATTTTAAGAATCCATAGTGGCTAAAATATGAGCATTGCCTGTGCAGTGAGAATATATACAACTCATTCAAGACTGAAGCAAAGATTTTGGGAATTGAGCCTGACATCCGTGGTGTAACTGGAATACCTGAGGCCACAGTGCAGTATTCATGGACATGGTGGATCACTTTTCTCATTTTGGTATTTTAGGCGGAGTAGTACAAATTAAGTAACCTCAGCCATTACATATTTTATAAGCTAAATTATCCCAATTTATAGTCTTAACAGTATAAAAAAAACTCTTGGCACTCACTGTTAAACCCGAAGAGTATTATTCTATGTTGTAATTATTTTAAATGTCCACTGTATGGAAAAAGTCCATTAGTGAGCTAGGGGTTTGGTAAATTATTGTTGTAATGTTTTAAAGAATCAGTATATTTTAAATTAAACTTTGACCATCTCTTCTTTCATGTCCACTTTTTGGTTTGTTTATTCTTACTCCTTGCATGATACCTATTGGTTGATCCATTCATGCGGTTTAACATCCTTCTCTCGACTCTTGCTGCACAATATCCTTCTAACCTTTTCTCTACCAACTAGGAGAGTGAACAAACTTTGGAGCAGACCCCTTCCCCAGAAAAGACCACCAACGGTCTAATCAATGGAGACATCAGAGGGGAAGATAGTGCGGACAGTGAAAAGTATGATGGCTATTCCAGAGCGGATGGTGGCCACACTTTTGTTGTACACGAGACGTCCCTCTGAAGAACAGAGGTGGACCAGAGTAAGGAAATGCGCAGTGGATGGGCAAATGAAGACGATCAGCACTCTAAAGACATTTAGACACTGGAAAGCACTGGTACGGTACCGGTCGTTCAGAATGAAACCTGGGACCAATAGCTGCTAAGAGGAGATGGATTTATGTATATTTAATTGTTATCACTGTGAGTGTCAGGCTTGAGTGAATTATTGTCCATCTTCTTTAAAGACAGCCAGTCTCCCATCGAGGTCCTGCTGGCATTTGTCAGTAGACAGCCCTATCTTCTGTCCCCTACTGCGCAGTCTCACCGTGTACCGACTGAAACTCTGCACTAGAGCTTAAAATGGCTCCCAAATGAGACATCGTTGATCTTGAACAAGAACTCCTGATAGTCCATCATTTCTCACATTTGCCCTACTTGTCCAGAGGTGAGAATGGTGATGAATCTAAATGGGGTCTAGTACATGGTGGCTCCTAGTGAATTTTTCACCATTACCTTTGCGATAAGCAAAAACTACATTTTTCAATTTTGAGAATCTCTTGAAGAGTGGATAGGCCATGGTGAGATTCATCCTTTTGGGGTTGGAATGATGAGTGCTCACAATAGTGCCGCAGTTTCCTCTTCTGTCTTGTCTTAAGTTGGGACCTATCGCATTACCACAGCAAGGCAACAATGGTAGTACAGATTGTTAGGAGTGTTGTGAATTGCGTGATGGAAGAACGATTACTAAAGACTTGTCTGATGGAGCCAAAATCTGCTCAGAATGAGAAAAGCTACAGACCCCTGATAAACGCACAAACCTCTGTATTGGTGTCTGTATGTGTTTAAATAGTGTTCATGTAAAATACATGTGTGCCAAATGACATGTTGGGATATCCCAGTGCCTGGTCTCTAGCGATGAGGTTAGAATGTACAATAAAATCGCCGGGCACTGGCCAGAGAACAGCTCTCGGAAGATCACCTGGGAGCTTTGACGGGTTCATTGCCGTCAGTGTTTGAGTTGCACAGGAAGTACAATGGTGTGCCTTTTGTATCCTTTGTCCATTCCTCTGTGCGGCCATGTACATAGTTCTCTTGAGCATTTTGATTGTTGAACATTAATCTCTTGCTTGCATCTGTTTAGATTCAAATTTGCGTGAGATCAACACATCGTTGTACAGTGCCAGGGCTACAGAGTGAGACAATAACACTCGCAACATGTTCCCTACACACTGTCATGGCCCGGCCAGAACTGTGCCATACCTTTCTTTTTGTGACGTCTGTTTTCTGCCATTTTGTATGTCAAATGTGAGATTAAATTCCTTGATGCCATCACAGAACTTAACTTATAGAAGCAGTAAACCATATTAGGTTTCTTTGTTTTTTAAAATATTTTTTGTTCCTCTGGACCTATGCTGACCAGGTTGAGATACAGTAGTGACTTGATGTTGTGTCTCTCTGACATTTCTCAATGTGCTGTTTGTTGATGATTGTTTTTTTGATTAATGCCTTTGCTTTCTTATTGTGTGTGTGAGACTGTGCTGATATAGCGGTCTGTGTTCCTTTGAGGAGAGAAGATTGGAAGTAGTTGTATCTTCCAACATTATGCTCCAACGCAAATCGAAACTTCTTGCTTCCTCTGGCAATACATTGTCTCCACTATGAAATGAAACATTTGGTGCAACAGAAGGCAGTTCCTTTAATGAGTTGAGCCCATTGCACAGAAAAAACCAGGAGCAGAGAGCTACCTAGTTCTGCTTCATAGCATGGGGCACACTGGAAACAAGCCTGATTCTAGGATGTCAATTCAGCTTGGCACATCTCTATCGTACCATTTGAATTCATCTGTGTTGCAGTCTGGGCCTTCCGATGAATAAGTATGTGAATCATAATTGTAGGCGTTGGAGAGGAGAAGATTGCTAACTGGTTTATGGTATCAAGATGAGATGAGCACAATCTGGAGCAGTCGTGTAGTTGGTTTTGATCGCACATGGATTTCAAAACTGGATTGGCTTATACAGTGCTTTATTGAGTCTTGATTGTATGCAAAAGCATAATTTTTTGCAGGTTCTGTTTGTATATACCATGAAATATAAATGTAAAATGCTGCTCGTGTCTCTTGTTAAAGTTGGATTTGTAACGGGTACACTTCCCTAAATTTTCCCTTATTTTTGACAACTTCCTGATCCTTGGAACTCCGGATTCCTGTACTTGACTTTGTTTGTGGTGAACAGAAGACATCTGTGTCTGTGTCTGCGTCTGCACAAGGATTAAGATCTGAGACACGATTCTGATATATTCTAGACACAGACTCGAGGAAATGTAATTGCAGTCCTAATAATTGTGTTCTCACCTTGGCTTTCATGATACAAAATTCCTATTGCAGCCTTCAGTCTAGACATGCAAAGGATGCAGGTGACTGTTGGCTCGAGCAGGTTGTTTTGTGGCTCCTTGTTTTCTGGCTGTACACCTCTGCATGTGGCTGTAAAGAAACTGTATGTGTATGGGTGTTTTGATGGACGTCAATAGGAATGATGAGCACAGTGCTGATGTGGTGATTGGTATGTGGTTAAGTTGCTCATGTCTCTCAGGTGTTAGTACCAACCCACTGTGAAACGTGTTATAATAGAAACATTTTGCAATATCTTCACTGTTTGGAGGTTTGTGGTTATCCCTTTTTTATTGATCATGTCCACAGATCAGTATAGATGATCTACTTCCATGTGCACAGGTTGCCATACATAGAAAATGATTAGAGCTGTTGCCTCAACCAAATGTAATTCCCTGTTTTATGATATAAAGACATTTGAGCTGTGTTAATGATTGGTGTTTCTCATTGGGCCTGGGGGTAAATACCTGTAACATACACAAATGACACCTTGGCACTAGAGTGTGTTTACTACTTTGGCAAGAATTTATTCGTGCTGAAGACCAGTCTTCAGACATACTCTGGCCCTTGCCATTATCTGCAAACGTATAACCTGCGTAAGGAATTTTTGAAATGTATCTGACCTTTGACAACTATGATCTGCGTTCACGATTGACAGTAGACATTGCATGGCCCAGGAGACAGCATTACATTCTTACAGGCATATGATTGGGTTGCTCCGTTACTTACTCGAGGACAGAGGACTAGCATGAGGTGTGTCGCCCCATTCTCTTTCCAGTATAGGTAAAAGGCATATTACACTGCTCACTAGTTCATACATTTTGCTTTGGGCAAACCAGTTCAAGAGTACATGCTCAGGAAGCTGTTTGAACCAGCCTTTGTAATTCTGCCCATATGTATGATATAATTAGCGTTGGTGATTAATGTCACAAACTCCGTGGAAAAGATGGTAGCGAATAATGTGTGATTGCAGATGCATCATCAATTGAAAATTACACAACTTCTCCGTAAATGAAAGGTTTAATGATGGGTTTGGGTGCCAATGTAATATTGATGAAGACATCTTTGTCTCGAGAAATTATTTCCTTTGTAAATTGGCTATAAAATCCAGGTTAATAGATAGTTGCCAATCACAGAAGTATGTTGGTGCCTTCTACAGAAGGTGCCTGTACATTGAGAGTAGGGTGTGACATGAATATCTTTGAAGCACAATAGAGGTAGTATTGTGATGTTGAGAACCATTGATCAGAACCTCAATATATCTGAAAAGTCAGCATGTATGTTTGGGTGACAACAGAAGCAGGAAAACAGACCAAAGCAGCACAACTTGGAATAATAGACAGGTAGTTATTATGAACAATCCTGCCAAACTCAACAGTGGGCATTTATCTTGTTATCTTTAGGTTTAACAATAGGGTTTCATTGGATACACAAACTACTTGATGGTATCTTAAACCTCCCATCTTCTTATAATAAAGAAGCAATATGTGATGATACTTGTGATAATGTATTTTCTGGTACTTGAATAATGCACTGTTTCTTTTTTGTTACCAAAAACCCAAAGCCTTATTGTCTCCAGTTTTCTTTCTTGTTCCTTATGTGATGCGTCAGGATGGGTATATGTAATGCCCAAGATCAAATAGAACTGTATGCTCAGGTCACTGGAGGTGTACTTACTTTGTTTGTGAGGTACTGTCATCTGTATAGAAATTCTCCAGTGGCACTGTGCAGGATATATCATTCCATGATTCGCACAATACATCTGTGCAACGAATATGAATCAAAGAATTAAAAAGATGTTCAAACATTTGCTTGCGTGATTTGTGTTTTTGTTTTCCATTTGTGATTTCCTGTTGCAGCTGGAAATATGACCGCACCTCACTGGAATGGTAGTATAGTAGTTGTAACAATAAACTAAAGTTATAGTGTGCAAACATGCCTTCAAAGCACGCTTAAAGTGTGGAACACTGTGGCCTTTAAATGGAGGCTGGTGATTATGGGGCATCCACCAAACATTGAGGATAATCTCTTGGTTCCCCCACCTCAATTAGAGGTGGAGAAGTGCAGCATTAATGACACTGAAGCCCCCCACTGACTCTGTCGTAAGCCGCCTCAATGGTATGGGCCGACTGGGAGCCATGTAATGTAAGATGGGCCTTTAGAACATTATGCAGACTTAGGGAGCTTTTTTTACAATAGCAAAATATGCAACTGCTCTGCCATGATACTGCAGCCCTGTAAGCATGTTTTCTTTTCTGAAATTGCTTCCACCATATTGGCACTAGCAATAATTTATTGGGAAAAAAATATCAAAGTCCCCCAAAGCACATACAGAAGGTTGGTTGAAGCAGCTGGTCCCCCAGGGGTAAAATGAGACCCTCTGCCATCATCCTATCTCTCCTTAACTACCTAATGGGAATTATCACCAATTATAAAGGAAGGAGATCAAATATGAACAGAAAATTTTCCATAAACATACATTTTCCTGTACCGCAACAGAATATAGAGATTAGGCGTTGGGGTCCCTGAATCACAATACATGAACAGATTAAGATCACAGCAGCAAAAGGAGATGGAGCTCAATAAGACCCTGGGTTGTTTGTCATCTAATGAGATTGAAATAATTGTGTTTTGCAGTCAATGAGGAGCTTCCATTGAGTGACCCTGCATGATGACTATTTTTTTTTTAAATTAAAGTAGAAAGAGCTCAGCACGTAATCTTATCCAGCTGCACTGGAAGGCAGGGTGCACAGTTTCTGGAAGGAGAGCAGTTGGAATAGATGTGCTGATCACTCTGTGCCTTACATTGGGGCTGATATAATAGGAGCTGCTGAGGACTCAAATTTGGTGCTGAAAACTCTTGCCCTGTTGGAGTTTATGTTGTATATTGATAACCAGGTACAATGTTAACCTCATCGCTGCGGCACGAATTCCGCCGCAGTGCTGAACATTCTGATCGCGGGCGTGGACAAGACGGCTCCCGGCCGTCATCAGCACACTCCCACTGTGACTCATGACGGCCGGGAGCCGTCATGAGCATGGAAGAGTTTAAAACAGTTCCATGGCAGCGGAGTCCAGTCAATGCATACTGAGATTGTTGCAGATGTTTGTAAGGGTGAGTTAGACCTCGCATCCTTAGGGTGGTGTTTCCCCAGACTTTTTGCCTCCTGGTATGTCTCTTTTTGTTGGCCTGAGGATTCTGAGCACCTTACCCCTGCTAACCAGTGCTGATGTGCATGTGCTTCTCCCTAAAATTATATTGGTGTTTACCTGATTGGCATATTTGATATACTGGTACGTTCCTTGTAAAGTGGTATATCATATACTCAGGGCCTGTATTTCATATGCTACAAGTGGGCCTGCAGCACTGATTGTGCCACCCACTTAAGTAGCCTTTTAAATCTGTAGCACCTTTGTGTGCAGTTTACTGCCACTTTGACTTGGCATTTAAAACTACTTGCCAAGCCTGAATCTCCCCTTGTATTACATGTAGATGACCCCTAAGGTGGGCCCTAAATGCAGAGTGCTATGTAAGTAAAAAGTAGGACATTTACCTATGTGTTTTACATGCTCGGTGATGCCTGCTCCTCTCATAGGTTAACCTTGGGGATTCCTTGAAATACTTTTAAGCTGTAATTCCTAATTGCAAAGAAGTAACAAGTTTTAATTTTGTATCTTTGGATTGGTAATGACACATCCTCTTCACTGGTAAGGTGGAATTTGGCATTGCTAATTTAGGAGTGGCACTTTTAAAGTGGACATTTCTCTGCTCTTAGCTCTTTGTGTGCCTTCCAGTCTATCTCCAATACACGTATAGGGTTTGGGTGACATTTACACTTTGTGCATTCCCTCAAGAAAGCCACAAAATCAGGACACTCAACTACATCTGCATTAATCTGGGAGAGGTGTGGCGCCGCGGCCAGGGCGACTGACACTGGAATCTGGGGATCAGGGTTCGATCCCCGGCTCCGGCGGCAGGTTAGCCCAGCACCATGCGACTCTGGGCAATAGCTTGCTTAATCTTCCCGACGGCCCCCAGCGCCTAGAGACCCTAACGGGTGATTGTGCGCTATACAAATGTGGATTATTATTATTATTATTATTATTATAATCTGCATACTGATAGGTCATCCCGGGCAGAGGGAACGGGAGGGACTGACACATCTGCGTTGTTAGGTAGTGTCCTGCCCTCACACAAAGCACTGATCAAGTCTCCAGGGTTAGCCTTGTAGGCAAGACTGGGCTGAAAGGGGTCCTGCACACTTCAACGATCCTGCTTTGAGGTCGCCTCCACTTCAAAGGCAATTTTGGGTATAAGTACTGGGCCTCTGACCCATTCTAATAAAGCACTTTTTTGACCTGTACCCGGACAACACTGGCTCTACATCTGCACATTGCTAGAAGGAACTGCTGTCCTGCTAATTGATCTGCTGTGTTGGTCTGCTGCTTGTTGAGCTGCAGGAGGGACTACCACTTTATTATCTGCCTGGCTGACCTGCTACTGTTTTGCTGGGCTGATTTTAAAGAGCTCTCCAAGGGCTATTAGCTTAACCCCAATACTGGAAATTTCAGGGCCATCAAATATTTCCCCCTTCTTACCCCTACTGTGGGACTGTGCTACTTTATGGTAGGTGGTTGCCAACAAAGATCAGAGCATGTCTGATTGCTAAACCTGCTTGTGAGTAAAGCAAGCGCTCCTATATGGCTCCAGTTCTCTTGCTGTGTGTGCCCAAGAACAGTGATTTCCTGTAGGATTTGCTCTGCACCTCTCCAAGACTGCATTCCTGTAATTTCCACCCGGTCCTTCAGCAGCACCTTCCTGAGACTTGATGCCTTGATCATCCAGGCACCCAAGACGCATTGCTCATCTGCCGTCTACGCCCACTGAAGCAGTGCGATCACTGGTCTTCTCTTCCCGGAGGAAGCCAACCTCATCAACGCGGGCCCTGCTCATGAGGCCCACTGACACTTCTGCCCTGTGTTTGTGCCGCCTCATCGACGTTGGGTTCTCCCCCACATCAGGGCCCCCCCACCAACCAGGTACAGTGTGCAGCGGGACCCAGGGGAAACCCGTAGTTAGTTGGCATGCGTGCTTGAGCGGCTGAGATGAACTATACATGCCGGTCTTGGAGAGACCTAGTGCTACCTTGCGTTGTTGGGTGACTAATTTCTCGTATACTTCCAGATCCCTGGCGGGTGTCTCCTGTCTGTCAATCTGGTCCTGAGTGATTGCAACTAACCTGCTAGATGTCAGTCTTAAGTCAAACACTGTATTCTCCTGCATTTTTAAGATATTCGAAACTTGCATTTAATGTGATTTTAAAACGTGCATAACTCAAAGTATACATCTGATTTTATTATTTTGGTCTGGTTTTGTTTGGAATACAGAAAGCTATTTTTTTTAAACCTGTGTGGAGTCTTTTTGTGGTGTATTCATTGTTACTATGTTTGTGTGTGTCTGTGTTGGATAAATACTTTACACATTGCCTTTTGAGATTAGCCTGCCTGCTCTGTGCCAAGCTACCAGAGGGTGAGCACAGATTATCCCAGTAGTATATCTAGCTTACTCAGACTAGAATGGTGGGTTATGCCTGGCCTAGGTGTATACCGTAGCCAACCAGAAACCCCATTTCTGTCACGGTTAGCGGACGACAGGCAAACCCACGAAGAGAACAAGCCACTAACCTTATGTGTCTAGCCAGCGGGGACCACAGCTTCGAGAAAGTCCTCCCAGTTCCTATTAGTACAACCCCTTCCTGTGTGAGGGTACACACCAGGGACAGGCAGTACTCCAGAAAAAGGGAAGGGAAAAGCAAGACAGGGTGGTTGTTGAGAAGACGCCCCTTCCAGTCTGGTCACGGGTCTGAGAGGTCTTCCGATGCACAACTGTTCTAGAAAACAAGAACACCTTATTAGACGCTATGCGCATATAACGCGCTATAGATGTCAGGGGAGGTTAGGGGAACACTTACTGAATGCCCACTGGAGAACAGTCTGCAGTGAGTACTGTATCGGGCGCGGTTCTATAAGTTCCACCACCGCCCATACACAAATGGCCGAAGGGTTTCAGGCTTAGGTTCCTGCAGGTCAATAACCGTTCCGTCACGGCTCACCCCACATTCTAGTTCAGGGTTGGAATCCACACCCCCAGGTAGTAAGCGTCACTCCTGATTATCAATGCGCCACAAAGGTCCCAACACTGAATGTACAAAACTATAAAGGTGTACGGTGTCAAAGCGTTTCAGAAAAGTTACCGAATACTCAAGCACGGCCGTGCTTACTGTACTAGGTCCTACCTCGCCAGCGGTGATTGAGTTCATCGGCGGGAAGGCAAGCGTCCGCTCCCTTCTGTCTCTGCATCCGTAGCGGGAAGGCAAGCGTCCGCTCCCTTCTCTCTCGGCGTCTTTTGCGGGAAGGCAAGCATCCGCTCCCTTCTGTCTCGGCGTCCTTTGCGGGAAGGCAAGCGTCCGCTCCCTTCTGTCTCGGCGTCCTTTGCGGGAAGGCAAGCGTCCGCTCCCTTCTGTCTCGGCGTCCTTTGCGGGAAGGCAAGCGTCCGCTCCCTTCTGTCTCGGCGTCCGTAGCGGGAAGGCAAGCGTCCGCTCCCTTCTGAAATCGGCGTCTGCACCAGCCCACACTCAAGTGAACGGTTACAACGCCAGAGCTTAACCAACCGGAAAGATTGACAAGCACCCGGTTGTTCTTGGGAAGTATTTTTATGGCTGCTCGGGAGGTAATTTCCGGTTTGCCCGGACCCAGGGCGTTCTGGGTGTTGTAGTGCTTCCGAGGTCTCGACATTTACGAGCCCTGAACCGGCATTTTCGGGTGAACGCTACAGAACCCCCTCTCAAGGACCGCCGACCCGGCGGTCGCCCCCGCGTCCCTGGATGCTCCAGGTGAAACTGCGCCACCAAGTCAGGGCAATGAAGGTTCCGCTCAGGTTCCCAGGTCCTCTCCTCAACCGCAAATCCTTTCCAACTCACTAGGTATTGGACCCTACCCCGGTGCAGCCTGGAATCCAATAGTTCGTCTACCTCATATTCCTCCAAACCCTCCACCAGTACCGGAGGACAATGGACAGGCAATCTGGTATCAACGTGACAGGGTAGGAGGAGGGAAACGTGGAAAACGTGGTGTAGCCGCCAGGAACGGGGGATGGCCAATCGAAGTGCCACAGGGTTGATGACTTCCTCAACACTATAGGGACCTATATACTTGGGCTTCAGTTTGTTTATACCCCGGAGGTGTATGTGTCTTGTGGAGAGCCATACCTTGTCCCCCACCTGATAGGCCGGTTCAAGACAGCGTTTCCTGTCGGCAAAACGTTTTTGTGAGGCTTGAGCATCAGACAAATGATGTATCGCATCAATCCGAACAGCTTGGAGATGCGCATGATGTTCCTGTATGCTGGGCAAATTGGAAGATACCGGCCAGTCAAAGGGGAGAATATTAGGGTGATATCCCAAAAGACAGAAGAACGGGGAACAACCCAGGGTGGAATGTTCGGAGTTGTTGTAGGTAAATTCAGCTAACCACAGGAGGGTGACCCAATCCGTTGTGTTCTGCAGGATAAAACATCGCAGGTATTGTTCTATGGTCTGGTTGAGCCGTTCAGTCTTGCCATCCGTTTGCGGATGGTAACTCGTTGAGAGCCGGGCATCAATGGCTAAAGACTTGCAGAGGGCCTTCCAAAATTGGGATGTGAATTGTGACCCCCTGTCCGTAATGAAGACGCTAGGAATCCCATGAGCTCTGACTAAATGTTGAAGTATCACCATTTCCAGTTCAGCCGATGTCGGCACGCCCTCCAATGGTACAAAATGGCCCATTTTGGTTAAATGATCGATGAGTACCAGGATCGTTGTTTTCCCTTGACATACGGGCATTTCCACAATGAAGTCCATGGAGACGGTGTGCCAAGGTTTAGGGGGGATTGGAATAGGCAGGAGTAGCCCTGTGGGTTTGGTATGTTTTGCTTTACTCTGAGTACATACCGAACAGTTCCTGACGTATTTCTTGACGTCGTTTCGCAAGGTGGGCCACCAGAACGACCGTTCAATGGTGGCTATGGTTTTGTATACCCCCCAATGGCCCCCTAACACAGAATCATGGGCCCAATTGAGCACCTGCATATGTAATCCCGGGTCAGGTACATATAACGCATGGCGGTAGTACAGAAGATCATCGATCTGTGACCGCCCTTGGGGCTCCTCTTGTAGCCAGGCCTGGGCATCGACCTCCGTTAACGCCACCCTGATGTCCTCGATGAAGTCTGTGGACGTGAGCAAGGCAATGGTGTTTTCAGGAAAGGACCCTTCAGGTAAAATGGAAGGCGGTTCCTCTTGGACGGCCGGCTGTAGGTCTTGGGAGTCTTGATTCCGGGAGAGAGCATCGGCCTTTCCGTTTTGTGGTCCGGGACGGTATTTAATGACGAAGTCATAGTCTGAGAAAAACAGGGTCCATCTGAGTTGTCGAGGTGTGAGGGCTTTAGCTGTTTTCAGGAACAACAAGTTCCGATGGTCCGTGTATATCTCGATGGTGTGCCGGGCTCCCAGTAGGTAGTGGCGCCATTCCTCACATCCTCTTTTAATGGCGAGCAGCTCTTTATCGGTGATGGAATAGTTGACCTCACTCGGATTGAGTTTTTTGGAGTAGAAAGCAACAGGGTGGATCTGCCCTGTCGTAGGGTGGCGTTGTGATAACACCCCTCCCAAGGCGTATTGAGACGCATATGTTTCCAAAATGAAAGGAAGATGAGCGTCCGGATGGCGCAAGATAGGTGCTTGGGTGAACCGTTCTTTGAGTGTCCGAAATGACTGTTCGGCTTCATCACCCCACACGAACGGAGCGTTTTTCCTTAGCAGACGGGAAATGGGGTGGATAATCTTGGAGAAGTCCTTAAGGAAGCGCCTGTCATAATTTGCAAAGCCTAAGAAACTTTGCACAGATTTGACGCTCTGCGGAGCTTTCCAGTTCGTGATGGCCTCTACTTTCCCGTCCTCCATTTGAAACCCGTTAGCATTTATCACGTACCCTAGGAAGGACACCTCAGTAGCATGGAAAAGGCATTTCTCCAACTTGGCGTACAAGTCGTGTTGCTGCAAGCGATGTAAGACGTCCTTCACGTGTTTCTCGTGTTCGTGGAGGGTACGTGAGTAGACGAGAATGTCGTCGATGTAGACCAGGGGTACTCATAGTACGGCCCGCGGGCCGGATGCGGCCCGGCAAGCCTTCCTTGGCGGCCCGCGGACCTTCGAGACAATCGTACCTGTGCTTAAAAAAATAATTTATCAGTGTTGGCAAACACCGCCGCAGCAGTGCTGGGCTCGGAGACCTTGATAATCACCGCTCCCCCGGCCCCCACAGAGCAGAGGCTTTGTTGTATTTCACCTCTTAGCGCCTCTGCTCTGTGGAGCCGGGCGAGATGTTGGTCAGAGTGGAGATGCAGGGGCACTACAACAAAGCCTCAATAATATGTAAATGGTCTTTTAACGACCTGCTAAGTACTTTGGTGCGACTGATGGATGGCTGTCTCTTTGCCCCCCACACACCCTTAATCACCCTGATGCGGTGTCCATTCACTCACAGTCCTGTGGACACTCCTAAGAAGGGCGCGCGCAAACTGCATTTTAGTCATGAGAAACTTCTTGCCAGATAGGGATCTTTCTGTGTGTGCGCTGAGGAAGCTGTATCGGCCCGGGCTGAAGGCTGACACAGACAGACACACACAGTGAGATGACAGAGGGGGAGGGAGAGGGAGAGCTGGATGGAAAGAGAGATGGAGAGGGAGGGCAGGAGGGAGAGAGGGAGGGCAGGAGGGAGGGAGATGGAGGGCAGGAGGGACAGGGAGGGCAGGAGGGAGAGGGAGGACAGGAGGGAGGGCAGGAGGGAGAGAGAGAGGGAGGGCAGCATGGAGGGCAGGAGAGAGAGGGAGGACAGGAGGGAGAGAGAGGGCAGGAGGGAGAGAGAGAGGGAGGGCAGGAGGGAGGGCAGGAGGGAGAGAGAGGACAAGAGGGAGAGGGAGGGCAGGAGGGAGAGGGAGGGCAGGAAGGAGAGAGAGGGCAGGAGTGAGAGGGAGGGCAGGAGGGAGGGCAGGAGGGAGAGAGAGGACAAGAGGGAGAGGGAGGGCAGGAGGGAGAGGGAGGGCAGGAGTGAGAGAGAGGGCAGGAGTGAGAGGGAGGGCAGGAGGGAGAGGGAGGACAGGAGGGAGAGAGAGGGCGAGAAAGGGCAGGAGGGAGAGAGATGACAGGAGGGCGAGGGAGGGCAGGAGGGAGAGGGAGGGCAGGAGGGAGAGAGAGGGCAGGAGGGAGAGGGAGGGCAGGAGGGAGAGAGAGGACAGGAGGGAGAGAGGGAGGGCAGGAGGGAGGGAGATGGAGGGCAGGAGGGACAGGGAGGGCAGGAGGGAGAGGGAGGACAGGAGGGAGGGCAGGAGGGAGAGAGAGAGGGAGGGCAGCATGGAGGGCAGGAGAGAGAGGGAGGACAGGAGGGAGAGAGAGGGCAGGAGGGAGAGAGAGAGGGAGGGCAGGAGGGAGGGCAGGAGGGAGAGAGAGGACAAGAGGGAGAGGGAGGGCAGGAGGGAGAGGGAGGGCAGGAAGGAGAGAGAGGGCAGGAGTGAGAGGGAGGGCAGGAGGGAGGGCAGGAGGGAGAGAGAGGACAAGAGGGAGAGGGAGGGCAGGAGGGAGAGGGAGGGCAGGAGTGAGAGAGAGGGCAGGAGTGAGAGGGAGGGCAGGAGGGAGAGGGAGGACAGGAGGGAGAGAGAGGGCGAGAAAGGGCAGGAGGGAGAGAGATGACAGGAGGGCGAGGGAGGGCAGGAGGGAGAGGGAGGGCAGGAGGGAGAGAGAGGGCAGGAGGGAGAGGGAGGGCAGGAGGGAGAGAGAGGACAGGAGGGAGAGAGAGGACAGGAGGGAGAGAGAGGACAGGAGGGAGAGAGAGGGCAGGAGGGAGAGAGAGAGGGAGGGCAGGAGGGAGATAGAGAGGGCAGGATGGAGGGCAGGAGGGGGAGAGGGAGGGCAGGAGGGAGAGGGAGGGCGAGAGAGGGCAGGAGGGAGGGCAGGAGGGAGAGAGAGGGCACGAGGGAGAGAGAGGGCAGGAGGGAGAGGGAGGGCAGGAGGGAGGGCAGGAGAGAGAGGGCAGGAGGGAGGGCAGGAGGGAGAGGGAGGACAGGAGGGAGAGAGAGGGCAGGAGGGAGAGAGGACAGGAGGGAGGGCAGGAGGGAGAGGGAGGGCAGGAGGGAGAGAGGGCAGGAGGGAGAGAGAGGGCAGGATGGAGGGCAGGAGGGGGAGAGGGAGAGGGAGGGCAGGAGGGAGAGGGAGGGCAGGAGGGAGGGCGAGAGAGGGCAGGAGGGAGGGCAGGAGGGAGAGGGAGGGCAGGAGGGAGAGAGAGGGCAGGAGGGAGAGAGGGCAGGAGGGAGAGAGAGGGCAGGAGGGAGAGGGAGGGCAGGAGGGAGAGAGGGCAGGAGGGAGAGGGAGGACAGGAGGGAGAGAGAGGGCGAGAGAGGGCAGGAGGGAGGGCAGGAGGGAGAGGAAGGGCAGGAGGGAGAGGGAGGCCAGGAGGGAGAGGGAGGGCAGGAGGGAGAGAGAGGGCAGGAGGGAGGGAGGGCAGGAGAGGGAGGGCAGGAGAGGGAGGGCAGGAGGGAGAGAGAGGGCAGAGGGAGGGGGAGGGCAGGAGAAAGGACAGGAGGGAGAGAGAGGGCAGGAGGGAGAGAGAGGGCATGAGGGAGAGAGAGAGGGAGGGCAGGAGGGAGAGGGAGGGAGAAGGCAGGAGGGAGAGAGAGGGAGAGGGCAGGATGGAGGGCAGGAGGGAGAGAGAGGGCAGGAAGGAGAGAGAGGGCACGAGGGAGAGGGAGGGCAGGAGGGAGAGGGACGGAGAGAGAGGGCAGGAGGGAGAGAGAGGGCACGAGGGAGAGGGAGGGCAGGAGGGAGAGAGAGGGCAGGATGGAGGGCAGGAGGGAGGGCGGGAGAGGGAGGGCGGGAGGGAGAGGGAGGGCAGGAGGGAGAGGGAGGGCAGGAGGGAGAGGGAGGGCGAGAGAGGGCAGGAGGGAGGGCAGGAGGGACACGGAGGGCAGGAGGGAGAGGGAGGGCAGGAGGGAGAGAGAGGGCAGGAGGGAGAGAGAGGGCAGGAGGGAGAGGGAGGGCAGGAGGGAGAGAGAGGGCAGGAGGGAGAGAGGGCAGGAGGGAGAGGGAGGGAGAGGGAGGGCAGGAGGGAGGGCAGGAGGGAGAGAGGGCAGGAGGGAGAGGGAGGGCAGGAGGGAGAGGGAGGGCAGGAGGGACAGGGAGGGCAGGAGGGACAGGGAGGGCAGGAGGGAGAGGGAGGGCAGGAGGGAGAGAGAGATGTATGTATGCTGGGTCTGGTGGCTCAGTGGATGAAGGCATCTGCTGCAGGGACCTGTGTGCAACCTCATGGTCACAAGTTTTCTTTTTGTTTTAGCCCCGCCCCCTCCCCCTTTGACCCCGCCCCCACCGGTGCGGCCCTTGGCCACAAACCACACTGTAAATTTGGCCCCCGAGAGAAAGTTTGTGAGTACCCATGATGTAGACCATGCAGGTGGTATCCAGTAGGCCCCTGAGCACTTCGTCCATAAAGTATTGGAAGGCCGCAGGGGCGTTGCAGAGGCCAAAGGGCATCACCTTATATTCGAAGAGACTGAACTTGGTGCGGAACGCAGTCTTCCACTCGTCGCCTTTTTTGACCCGTACCAAATGGTAGGCCCCTCGAAGGTCCAACTTCGTAAAGTAACGGGCTCCTTTGATTTGATCCATTAATACCGAGATCAAAGGGAGGGGATAGCGATTTTTTACCGTGATGTTGTTCAATGCCCTGTAATCGATACATGGCCTCAACTCGGCACAGTCCTTCTTCGGTATAAAAAACAAAGGCGACGAAGCAGGGGATGTGGAATGACCGATGAACCCAGAAGCCAGATTTTCCTCTATGTAGTTCTGGAGATATGTGTTTTCATGTTCGGTAAGAGCGTAAACGCAACTGCATGGAATGGATGCCCCAGGGAGCAGGTTGATGCAACAATCGTATACCCGATGCGGGGGTAACCGAGTTGCCTTCTGTTTGTCAAAGAGGGAACTATACCCCTTATAGACCTCGGGTAGGCTGGTGGCGCTACATATATGTTCCACTGTACAAGACAAAGCCAAGTGGCGAGCACCGGGTATCTCGTTGTCTTCCGTCGCCAAGGCGGGAAGTCCTTGACAATGTTCTTTGCAGTAGTTCGAGTTCAGGGACACCGTACGTGCGGACCAGCTGACATCAGGGTCGTGTAGAGTTAGCCAGGGCATCCCTAATATGAGGCGAAACTGAGGTGCCGCAATTAAATCGAATTGGATATACTCCGCATGTTCTTCATGCTGCATACGCAGAGGTAGAGTATGTAGTGTGACCGGTCCGGAAGTCAAGGCGGAACCGTCCACAGCCTTCACATTTTCGGGTTCATCTTTCTTCTCCCAGGCTATTCCGAGTGAGTTTGCATAGTCTATGTCCATGTAGTTGCCTGTTGCCCCGGAATCCAGCAGAGCGTCCATGTGCGTGATCGTGTCCTTCGAGGACCACAAAGAGACTGGCATGCTGATATGGGCCACAGCGGGCATCAGGGTATTCGCGAGGAGCGAGGAGATCGATGTCAGCCGCTCGTCCACCCCAGTGATCTCCACCTGGTGTGGACTTTTTAGTTTTCCGACGTCTCTTTGGTTCCCATGACGGCTGGTTTACGCAGAGCCAGGTTTCTTTCTGGTTGTTGGGCCCTCGCCTTGCATTCTCTTATGAAATGCCCTCCTTTACCGCAGTAAAGGCATAGTTTCATTTTGCGTCGTCTTTCTCGTTCCTCGGAAGACAGGGGGCCTCGTATTCCGCCGATTTGCATCGGTTCGGTCCCGTCGGTGACTTTGGTGCTATCTTCGGACGGGGGTTTTGGTTTGGGATACCATCCTCTTCCGTCACCCCTGTTCCGATCCCCTCTTCGTTCCAACAGCCGATGGTCTAATTGCACAGTGAGATCTATTAGTTCCTCGCAAGTCGCCGGCATCTGGACAACCTGTGATAGGACGTCCTTCAGTTCACTTCTTAACCCCTGATAAAACAAGGAAGTCCGTTTCTCTTGGGGCCAATCTGTTTCGGCCACTAGTCGGTTGAAGGACGTGATGTAAGACAATAGGTCTTGTGACCCCTGGCGCAGCGTAAGGAGTTCCTTATCCAGGGACAACATGTGAGTCTTTCGATCAAACAGTTTCCTTAAGGCAGAACAGAAATCCGGAAACAGATGCAAGACTGGATCGTTCCTTTCCATTAAGGGTATCGTCCAGCTTGCGGCATTCCCTCCCATATAAGACATCATGAACGATGTCTTTGCTGCGTCCTCCTGGAACACTGCTGGTTTGCACAGGAAGTGGAGACTGCACTGGTTCAAGAAGGTTTCGAATTTCCTGGGGTCCCCATAAAAACGTTCAGGAGGGGCCAAAGGTATTCCTGTGTTCTGTATTACGTGCACCGTTGGGGAGTGATCGGAGGAGGACGAAGGCATGGCTGTAGGGGTAAAGAACCCTCCCCCGGTTGCTGACGGGGGAGACGGCTGGGATAATGTATGCCCAGGAGGGGGGAGCGTGGCCTCCCGAATGTAGGACCCTGCTCCGGGACCCTTTCGTGACAAGCCAGCGACTTCCCTACGCATGGTATTCAGTTCCTTTCTCAGGTCCTGATTCTCCAATCGAGAAGCATGGACTTCCTGCTGTAGTGCGCCGAAGCCCTCAAGTAGAGAGGCTAAAGCCGCACTCGTATCCATGGTCCAGGCTAAGCTTCTTCCTTGGGCGTGTCAATCTGTCACGGTTAGCGGCCGACAGGCAAACCCACTAACCTTAGGTGTCTAGCCAGCGGGGACCACAGCTTGGAGAAAGTCCTCCCAGTTCCTATTAGTACAACCCCTTCCTGTGTGAGGGTACACACCATGGACAGGCAGTACTCCAGAAAAAGGGAAGGGAAAAGCAAGACAGGGTGGTTGTTGAGAACACGCCCCTTCCAGTCTGGTCACGGGTCTGAGAGGTCTTCCGATGCACAACTGTTCTAGAAAACAAGAACACCTTATTAGACGCTATGCGCATATAACGCGCTATAGATGTCAGGGGAGGTTAGGGGAACACTTACTGAATGCCCACTGGAGAACAGTCTGCAGTGAGTACTGTATCGGGCGCGGTTCTATAAGTTCCATCACCGCCCATACACAAATGGCCGAAGGGTTTCAGTCTTAGGTTCCTGCAGGTCAATAACCGTTCCGTCACGGCTCACCCCACATTCTAGTTCAGGGTTGGAATCCACACCCCCAGGTAGTTAGCATCACTCCTGATTATCAATGCGCCACAAAGGTCCCAACACTGAATGTACAAAACTATAAAGGTGTACGGTGTCAAAGCGTTTCAGAAAAGTTACCGAATACTCAAGCACGGCCGTGCTTACTGTACTAGGTCCTACCTCGCCAGCGGTGATTGAGTTCCTCGGCGGGAAGGCAAGCGTCCGCTCCCTTCTGTCTCTGCGTCCGTAGCGGGAAGGCAAGCGTCCGCTCCCTTCTGTCTCTGCGTCCGTAGCGGGAAGGCAAGCGTCCGCTCCCTTCTCTCTCGGCGTCCTTTGCGGGAAGGCAAGCGTCCGCTCCCTTCTGTCTCGGCGTCCTTTGCGGGAAGGCAAGCGTCCGCTCCCTTCTGTCTCGGCGTCCGTAGCGGGAAGGCAAGCTTCCGCTCCCTTCTGAAATCGGCGTCTGCACCAGCCCACACTCAAGTGAACGGTTACAACGCCAGAGCTTAACCAACCGGAAAGATTGACAAGCACCCGGTTGTTCCTGGGAAGTATTTTTATGGCTGCTCGGGAGGTAATTTCTGGTTTGCCCGGACCCAGGGCGTTCTGGGTGTTGTAGTGCTTCCGAGGTCTCGACATTTACGAGCCCTGAACCGGCATTTTCGGGTGAACGCTACAATTTCTAACACTGCATCAGTGTTGTTGACTCATCCTCTTCCAATTGTCAAAGTTTTTTTGCAGCTTCACTTTAGAACTGTCAAGTTAGTCCATCATACATGTTCACTCTTTACTTCAGGGGCACACGTGCGGAACTGGAACAAAATATTTTTGCAACATGCAAAGAAACATTCAAAAGAATTTCACTAGACCTGGTGGTTTGTATGGTGTTAATGAAAGGTTTTCTGCCTTGTTAGAGACTGAGATGTTGTGGGTGGAGCGTCAGTTAAGCTCTAAAATTATTGATACTAAGTACAGGCTGGTACTGAATGAAGTACTAACTCCTCTCCCCAATCATCCGTGGGCACAATTATTTGTTATTGCTGCAGTTCTTACCTGGGACAAATATCTTTGCATATTTAGCCTGTGCACCTTTGGATAAATCCTTCAAGGTCCTTGAAAGTATTGAACATGGATGGTATTGAAGCGGGATATAACTTGATGCTAAATGTCAATGTTTCTTGCTAATTTCCGTCCAGCCTTTCCAAAACACCTCAGAGTAGACTTCCTGGTGATCCTGAATGAATTGATTTATTTATTTATTTATTTATAAAATGCACATTTATAGAGCAGCACCTTAGAGAAAAAAATCAGAAAAACAAAAAGGAACATTTTCAAGGTATTCCTAATGGTTGACCTGGAAGTGATGTCTGCCACCCATCGGGGACCACTGGCTTACTTCTGGGTCCACCTCCCAGCTAAAGAATACTAGGACATGCTTTATGCTCTCCTCCTGGGTATAATATCAATCAATCAATCATGGGTTTGTTAAGTGCAGCTACTCATTTGATAGGGGCTCAAGTCGCTGTGGGGGGTGGGAGGGTTCAGCTCCTGGACGTTCATGGCGATTCGTCAAGGAGCCAGGTCTTGAGGTCCTTCATGAACTTGGAGAGTGTTGGTGTCTGGTGGAGAGGGAGGGTGTTCCATGCCTTGGCTGTGAAGAAGTCGAAGGAACGATTTCCTGTTTTGGTCTTCTTGGTGAGTGGAGGGATCTTGGGGTGTGTGGAACGAGAGGTGGTGGTTCAGGTAGGCAGGTCCGGTGTTGTGGATGGCTTTGTGGGCGTGGGTTCGAAGCTCGAAAGTGATTCTCTTTTCGACGGGGAGCCAATGTGGTGTTGGGTGATGTGGCAGTTGCGCAGTAGGTTGAGGACTAGTCTGGTCGAGGCGTTCTGGACGTCTGGAGTTTGCGGGTGAGGTTCTTGTTGATTCCGACATAGTGTGTTGCCGTAGTCCAGTCAGCTGCTAATGAGGGCGTGGGTGATGATTTTCCTGTGTTCGAGGGGAATCAAGTTGGAAGGTCTTTTGTAGGAACGGAGGCTGTGGAAACAGGAGGAGGAAACAGCGTTGATTTGGCAGTCCTTTTTGTGTTCGGAGTCCAGGATGATTCCAAGATTGGGCGCATAGTCCATGGAGGAAGGTGGGTTCATGAGGGCGGGGGGCTACCAGATGTCGTTCCAGGCGTCTGGGTGTGGGCCCATGATGAGTACTTCGGTTTTGTTTGTGTTTAGTTGTAGGCAGCTGCTCCTCATCCACCTGTAGACTGATTCCATTCCTTCTTGAAAGTTGTGTTTGGAGATTTTGGGTTTGTTGGATAAGGAGAGGATGAGTTGGGTGTCATCTGTGTAGGATGCAATGTTGAGTCAGAGGGATCTGACGATGGGTGTGAGCGGGCCAAGTCAACGTTGAACAGGGTGGGGCTGATGCAGGATCCTTGGGGAACTCCGCAGGTGGTCAGTGTGGGGTCCAGGAGGAAAGGTGTGAGTCTGACCCGCTGCGTTCTGTCGGTTAAGAATGAGCGGATCCAGTTGAGGGCCTTGTTCCAGAATCATGCCTGGTGAAGTCTGCGGGCTAGGGTGCAGTGAGCGATTGTTTCAAAGGCTGCGGAGAGGTCCAGGAGGACAAGGGCCACAGTCTCTCTTCTGTCGAGGAGGGAGCGGATGTCATCTGTCGCTGCAAAAAGTGCTGTTTCTGTGCTGTGGTTTTTCCTGAAACCAGATTGGGAGGGGTCGAGGATGTTGTTTTCTTCTGTGAAGGAGGCGAGCTGGCTCTTGATGGCTTTTTTCGATGACTTTCGCCGGGTACAGGAGTAATGAGATCGGTCTGAAGTTTTTGAGGTCAGTGGGATCCGCCGAGGGTTTCTTCAGAAGAGGGTTGATCTTGATACTGATACTTGATACTTGTATAGCGCACTACTCACCCGCAAGGGTCTCAAGGCGCTTGTACGAATACCGCTGTGGAACCCATCCTGGCTTTCCCTGTGAGGTGTCCACTCCTGGGCACCCCCAAGGTGGAGGCCAGGCATCCTTAGCGTTGTGGGGGCCATTGTGGAGATTAAGCAAGCTATTGCCCAGAGTTGCAGAGTGGGACTCCATGATTGGAATAGGCACCGAGGCGAGAATTATCAGGTCCGTTGAATTTTTGAGCTCAAGACCCGCCAAGGCGGGGAATTGAACCATGGTCCCGGGCTAGACCTTTGCATCAGGGTCTGCCGCTCCAACCATTGAGCCACACTTCTCCACTTCTCTTGGTGTGTTTCCAATAATTGGGGAAGGAGGCGGTCTCCAAAGAGCGACTGATGATTCGTAGAAGCTAAGGGGCAATGTCAGCTGCTCTGTGGTAGATGTGGTGGGGGCAGGGGACTGTGGGGCCCTGAAGTGGGTTGACTTCATAGTCTTAAGGGTGTCTTAGATGGTGAGGGCAGTCCAGCTGACAAGAGTAGGCTGCGTGGTGTAGGGAATGGTGGGTGTAGGTTCTGCGTGTAGGTTGTCATCAAAATTGTCTTGGATGTCTTGATTTTGTGATGGAAAAAGGCACTTAGCCTGTCGCAGAGGTCCTGGGAGGGGGATGTCAGATGTCTTGCTGTTGGGTTGGGAGTACTCTTTGATGATGCCAAAGAGTTCCTTGCTGTTGTGTGCGTGGGAGGAATTCCTGTTTTGGAGTGCTTTCTTCCTTGTGTATCTGATGGGCTTGTGGTGGTGCAGCGATGGCTGCATTGAAGTTGTCAAGGTCTGCTTTGGTTCTGGAGTTCCTCCATATCTTTTCGAGGTGTCTGCAGGTGCTTCTAGATTCTTAGAGTTCGGTGGAGAACCAGCTGGCTCTCTGTGCCTGTGGTTTGGTGGTTTTCTTGGGGAGGGTGGTGATGTTGGCGCAGTCGGTGATCGAATTGTGCATGATTCGGGTGGCGGTAGTTGGGTTGTCATCCGTGGCGGGGGGAGCAGAGCTGCTGAGGGAGGCTGTGAACTGGTCGTCTGAGATCCTGTTCCAATTCCTGCACTGGAGCTGGTGTGGACACTTGCGGTGATGATTGTTTTGAAGGTGAAGTGGACGCAATGATGGTCAGTCCATTGGAGCTCGGAGGTGTGGCTGAAGGTGATGGAGATTCCTGCTGTGAAGATGGATCGAGGATCTGTTATGTGAAGTGCGTGGGTTCTGATATGATCTGTTGGAGTCTGATGTTGAGGAGGTTGTCCAGGAGGGAGGTGGAGTTAAACTTGGAAGTTGTCAAGGTGGAATTTGAGTTCTCCTAGCAAGATGTGGTCACCGGAGAGATGGCTTGCGGGGTGATGTCAGTGATGGAGTCGGAAAAAGTTGTGCGGGGTCCAGGGGGTCTGTAGATGAGGGTGCCTCGGAGGGTGGTGGTCGGGTTGGTCTGTTTCTCGAAGTGAAGGTGTTCCATCAGGTCTGTGGGCCCATTGGTGTGGGTGGTTGGATTTGTCGGCGATGCCTCCGTAGTGGCAGTCCTTCCAGAGGTTCTTGTAGCCTTCGGGGATGGTGATTGCGTTGTCAGGTCCAGAGGTGGCATTCGTCCAGGTTTCTGTGAAGGAGACGTTGAAGGTGGTGCTGTCGATGAGGTCCCATATTTCCGCAGCGTGTCTGTGGAGGGAGTGAACATTCAATCAATCATTTGTAAAGCGCACTACATACCCGCAAGGGTCTCAAGGCGCTGGGGGGAGGGCACTACTGATCGAACAGCCAGGTCTTGAGTATCCTCCTGATGGTCAGCAGGTCTTGGGTCTGTCGTAGGCTCAGTGGGAGGGTGTTCCATGTCTTGGCGGCGAGGCGGGAGAATGATCTCCCACCGGTGGTTGTTCTTCGGATGCGCGGGATGGTGGTGAGTGAGAGGTCGGCGGAGCGTAGTTGGCAGTTGGGGATGTAGGAGAGCAGTATGTTTAGGTAGGCTGGGCCAGTCTTGTGGAGTGCCTTGTGTGCGTGGGTGAGGAGCTTGAAGAATATCCTCTTGTTGACGGGGAGCCAGTGCAGGTTTCTCAGGTGGGGGTGATGTGGCCGTGGCGTGGTACGCCGAGGATCAGTCGTGCCGAGGCATTTTGGATGCGTTGTAGTCATTTGATGAGCTTGGTCGGGGCTCCCGCATAGAGGGCGTTTCCGTAGTCCAGTCTGCTCCTGACGAGGGCCTGGGTGGCTGTCTTTCTTGTATCTGTCTGGATCCATCTGTAGATCTTGCGGAGCATGCGTAGGGTGTTGAAGCAGGAGGAGGAGATGACATTGACTTGCCTGGTTATTGAGAGCGTTGAGTCGAGGGTGATTCCCAGGTTGCATGCGTGGTCGGTGGGTGTCAGGCCTGCCCCAAGTGCCGTCGTCCCAGGCTGAAGGGTTGGAGCCGAGGATGAGGACCTCCTTCTTGTCCGAGTTCAGCTTCAGACGGCTGGTCTTAATCCAGTCGGCGACGGCCTTCATTCCTTCGTGGAGGTTGGCTTTGGCTGTGATGGGGTCCTTGGTGAGGGAGAGGATCAGACGAGTATCGTCGGCTTAGGAGAGTTCGAGGCATGTGGGCTGCTGAATTCATATCTATAGCATAGATCGCCGCCTAGTGTTGGGTCCGGATGATTGCACATTGTTGTCCTGGAAGAGTCTTCGAAGTATCACGAGATAGGTGGCTCCTCCCCTGGACTACAGTGCGCATGGGCATCGACTCCATCCCCAGATTGTTTTTTTCCGCCATTGGGTTCGAATGCATATTTGATCACTCAAGATCGGAATCGATAGCAACCTTTCTTTAGGCCCGAAGGCCTTTCCTATATCGTCGGTATTGTTTGCGTTCGGTGCCCAGCTCTGTTCCGGCTCAGTTCCTGAGTCGGACATCCGGAGGAGCCGCGTGGCTCTTCGGTGCTCGAGGCCCAGTCAACGCTGCCAGACTTGAACGACGCATCATGGAACGGAGCCTGATCAAGAGATGCCCCGTGTGCAACTCGAAGTATCCCCACATCGATGTCCACCCGGTGTGCAACAAGTGCCTGTCGCCGGATCACGATGAAGCCAACTGTATGGCTTGTTCCCGTTTTCGCTCCAAGAAGACGATTCGACTTCGGCGCGTGGCGTGCCAGGAGGCCCAGCAGACGGCCCCTGACCCGGTGAACATTTTCGAGGGGGAAGAAGCAGACGAGCAGGAGGATCAAGAGCCGATTTCAACTCCAGCGGCGGAGATCGACTCCAACTACGACGCAGACGTCGAAATGCTCGATAGAGAAGAAGTCGTCGACGAGGTAGGAGACGACAATGAGGCCTATGGGGCCACGGAAGATAGCTCAGGGGAAGAGCTATGCCCCGTTCGAACAATCACTAAGGCTCAGGTCGAGGGATCGCCACATGGCCTAACCCAAGATCTTACACCTGGATCCACGGTCTCGCCTACGGGCCCGACTACGGAGCCGCCGTTGGTGAAATCGAAACCGAAAGTGAAAGCTTCGGTCTCCACAAAACGGAAAGTAATAGAGACGCCGTCGACACAGAAGACGCCTGTCGCTTTGGTCGCCTCCACGTCTTCAGACATGTCGGGCCAGCCGAAGCCAAAGAAGGTGGTCGATACGGTGAAGTCGCTCAAGAGCGTCGAACCGAAGTCGCTCAAGAGCGTCGAACCGAAGTCGCTCAAGGGCGTCGAACCGAAGTCGCTCAAGGGCGTCGAGCCGAAGACTGGGGCACCGAAGAAGGTTGTCAAGGCCGCCGACCCGAAACCGTCGGCGCCAACGGCCGTCGACGCCGACAAAGGACTTGAAGCTCCAAAAGCTGTCGATCCTGCACGTCGGCCGGAAAAGGCCAAAAGTATTGTCTCCCTCGAGTCTGCACAGGCTGATGGATCGAGAACACCTGTAGGGTCGACGAAACCGTCCGCATCCTTCACAAAGCAGGTGTCGGACTCGTTGCAACGCATCAGGAACAAGGCTTCCGCGGTCGATCCGGAGGACACTTCCTCCCTGAAGCCCGCTGCCAAACCGCCAAAGTCGACGGCGCCGATCCAATTCACGCTGCCGCCGAAAGTGGCGCCTAACGCGTTCGCAACCAAGACGGTCGACGTCGCACCCAAGAAGGTGTCCACGGGGCCGAAGCCAACCCCTGCAGTTGTAGGCACTAAACATCGACAACCCCTGATGGAGGAGCAGTCGGAGCAATTTATCGACGCCGACACCGGTAAACTTTCCATCTACAAGCGTAAGATCACGCCGGCACAGCCTATGGAGTCCTACACAATTCCTTTGAAGAGGAAAAAGGCTTCTACGGATTCCCCAGTTCTAATTGAACCTATTTATCCACGGCCTCAGGACACTGCTCCAACCTCACCCACTTACTCTGATGTGGAGGCTGGAGAAGGGGAGGATGAAGAGTACAACTTCCCTGCGGACACTGACCCTGAAGTTCACCATGTCTCATGGGCAGATGCTGGAGACCCAGGGGATCCCCAAACTGCCCCAGACACAAGTTTATACTGTAAAAACCTCGCCTACTGAGGATTCTGCGGCATTTAATGCTCTAATTGAGAGGGCAGCTAACAATCACGACGTCCTGCTGCAAGCTGACCCTGTTGAAGTGGATTTTCTGTTTGATACCTTTTCCACCTCTGAAAAGACTGTCAAGACTCTGCCAATGTTGAAGGGTGTTCTGAAACATGCTGCAGACCTTTTTAAAGAACCCACATGTGCCAGGGTTATAAACCCCAGAATTGGAAAAAAGTATAGGCCGGCACCTGACGACCCTACCAACATCAGGGGCCAGTTGCCGTTGGACTCCCTAGTTGTTTCTAATGCCCGGAAGAGGGCTAATTCACAAACTACTGGTGATGCTCCTCCCCCTGACAAGGAATCTAAAGTGCTAGAAGCATCAGGGAAGAGGGTGGCGGCTCAGGCGGCCAATATCTGGCGTATTTCAAATACTCAGGCGCTCTTGGCCAGATATGACAGGGCACACTATGATACACTTGAGTCCCTGTTACAACACTTGCCAGATGAGTATAAAGAGGCAGCGGAGATGCTCATTCAAGAAGGGAAGCCCATCTCAAATGCTTCTATTAAATGTGCACTGGACGCAGCGGACACCGCGGCCAGGGCCATTAACACGAGTGTAATGTTAAGACTTCAGGCCTGGCTCAGAATCTCAGGATTCAAACCAGAGATGCAAACCACCATCCTCAATCAGCCTGTAAACCCTGATCACTTATTTGGACCTGAGGTGGATACCACCCTGGAAAAAATAAAGAAGGACACCGAGACTGCAAAATCCATGGGGGCTCTCCAGTCCCAGCAGTTCAGGGGTAGTACTTTTCGTCGCTCAAGCAATAGAGGTGTTTCCAGAGGCCAGATGTCCCAGCAAACACAGTACACGAAAGGTGGTGCACAAACCTCTTACAACAAGCAGAGTAGAGGCGGATATCGCGGAAACAGCACCAAGGGCAGAGGTCGTGGAAACAACAACTCCCGGTCCTCCGCCACCAACAAACAGTGACGCCTTGTCACTGCCCCCCGACCATACCACACCTGTCGGGGGGAGACTCCAACAGTTCCCGCCAGTCTGGAAATCCATCACCACAGACAGGTGGGTCAGAAAACGTATCCAGTACGGTTATTGTCTGGAGTTAACATCCACTCCACCCAATATACCCCCAAAACATCGTCCTATGTCCACAGAGCATTTGCACTTATTGCAGCAAGAGGTACTCGTCATGCTGCAAAAAGGGGCAATCGAGCTCGTGCCAGTGGAACAAAGAGGCTCGGGAGTGTACTCCCTGTTCTTCTTGATCCCAAAGAAAGACGGATCCCTGCGACCCATACTGGACCTCAGGCCCCTAAACCAGTACATTCTCTCAGAACACTTTCATATGCTCACGCTGCAGCAGGTTCTTCCGTTGCTCAATCAAGGGGATTTCCTCGCAACATTAGATCTAAAAGATGCATATTTTAACATTCCACTACATCCGTCACACAGAAAATATCTCAGATTCACCATTCAGAATCAGCATTACCAATTCAAGGTCCTCCCCTTCGGAGTGACCACAGCGCCCAGGTTGTTCACAAAATGCCTGGCGACAGTGGCTGCGCACATCCGGAGACACAACGTTAACGTCTACCCTTATCTGGACGACTGGCTTGTCCAAGCAAAGTCAGTCCAGCAGTGCGCTGCCAACATGTCCCACACCATTCACCTTCTTCACAATCTGGGTTTCTCGCTAAGTTATCCAAAGTCGCACCTTCAGCCGGCCCATGTGCGGCAGTATCTGGGCGCGACAATAGATACTCTGGCAGCCACAGCTCAGCCAAGTTCTGTGAGGATCAACAGCATTCAGTCGCTGATCCAGAAATTCAGACCGCAACACTCGCTTCCGGCACGAGTGTTCATGCAGTTGATAGAGAAAAGGGGGTGGTGATGGACAGAGCATCTGAATTAAGCAGAACACTCCTACCCAGTCAAAAGATCAGGGCTTGATCCATCACCATTTTTTAGCTCACTGCACCATCCCAGTTCAGAACCTGGCTACATGCAAATTAGTCTGTCCCTGGCCCAGTGCATCATGGGAACAGGGCAGACCAAACTACCAAGCCAAGTCTTTACTGGAAAGGAAACAAGCTTCCGGGGACCGGTTACTGGCATTACAGCCGTCTTCGGCCCGGCTTGCTTGAATCCTGATGGTGCAGTGAGCAAGGGACTCACATCTGAGCATACCCTTCCACGCTTGTGGTGGCCAAAACGATTCAGAAAAGGGGGTGGTGATGGACAGAGCATCTGAATTAAGCAGAACACTCATACCCAGTCAAAAGATCAGGGCTTGATCCATCACCGTTTTTTAGCTCACTGCACCATCCCAGTTCAGAACCTGGCTACATGCAAATTAGTCTGTCCCTGGCCCAGTGCATCATGGGAACAGGGCAGACCAAACTACCATGCCAAATCTTTACTGGAAAGGAAACAAGCTTCCGGGGACCAGTTTCTGGCATTACAGCCGTCTTCGGCCCGGCTTGCTTGAATCCTGATGGTGCAGTGAGCAAGGGACTCACATCTGAGCATACCCTTCCACGCTTGTGGTGGCCAAAACGATTCAGAAAAGGGGGTCGTGATGGACAGAGCATCTGAATTAAGCAGAACACTCATACCCAGTCAAAAGATCAGGGCTTGATCCATCACCGTTTTTTAGCTCACTGCACCATCCCAGTTCAGAACCTGGCTACATGCAAATTAGTCTGTCCCTGGCCCAGTGCATCATGGGAACAGGGCAGACCAAACTACCAAGCCAATTCTTTACTGGAAAGGAAACAAGCTTCCTGGGACCGGTTTCTGGCATTACAGCCGTCTTCGGCCCGGCTTGCTTGAATCCTGAAGGTGCAGTGAGCAAGGGACTCACATCTGAGCATACCCTTCCACGCTTGTAGTTGCCAAAACGATTCAGAAATGGGGCTAAAAAACGGTGATGGATCAAGCCCTGATCTTTTGACTGGGTATGAGTGTATGAGTGTTCTGTTTAACTCAGATGCTCTGTCCATCACCACCCCCTTTTCTGAATCATGCAGTTGATAGGCATGATGGCCTCCTGCATCTTCATAGTCCCGCACGCTAGACTAGATATATGCGTCCGCTTCAAGAGTGCTTGGCGCGTCAGTGGACTCAGGCTCACGGACAGTTGAACGACCTAGTGTTGGTGACCGGTCGGGCACACAACTCTGCATTAGTGGAATCCACACAACATTTGCAAGGGCCGACCGTTCCAGGAGCCTGTTCCACAGATCATCCTCACTTCGCTTCTCTCCAGGGTTGGGGAGCTCATGTGCTCCACTACACTGTGCAACTATGGACAACACAGCAAAGGAAGATGCACATCAACCACCTAGAGCTGATGGCAATCTTCATGGCGATGAAGGCATTCAAGGTACATCTGTGCAACAAAGTCGTGTTGATCCGGACGGACAACATGACGGCCATGTACTACATTCAAAAGCAGGGAGGTACACACTCTCCACAGTTGTCTCATCTGGCTCAGAGCATGTGGAAGTGGGCCATTCAAAGGAACATCTTCCTCATGGCGGAACACCTCCCAGGCAAGGACAATCAGATGGCGGATCTGCTCAGCAGGTACAGCCACCAAATGCACGAGTGGGAGATACATCCATCAGTACTCCACCCGTACTTCCAGCAGTGGGGTCATCCAGAGATAGACCTGTTCGCCACAAGGGAAAACGCCAAATGCCAAAGCTTTGCCGCCAGGTTCCCGCACCCACAGTCGCAGGGCAATGCGATATGGATGAACTGGTCAGGCAAATTTGCGTACGCTTTTCCCCCAGCACCTCTAATACCGCTGGTGGCACGAAAGCTAAAGCAACACTCGATGACGCTCATCCTGGTTGCTCCAACGTGGGCCCGCCAACCATGGTACACCACGTTTCTAGAACTTTCCGTGGTGTGGTAAATAAATAAATAATACCTCTATTTTTGACTAGATATACAATAACAGATAGCTCAATAAATAAGAGTCAAGATTCGAGGTAGTAGGAGTTTGCAGGTTTAATACAGCATAAAGGACAGGAACAGGACAACCTGCACGGGAATAGGATGGCAGCGCTGCACGGGGCAGGGACAAAGGAATGGAATGGCAACTTTTAATAACAGTGCACAAGTATATATACTTAAACAAAATACATGGTATTCAATACAATAGGCGTAGCAGTGGGCAGGGCCTGTAGCAGTCGCGAGAGATAAGGCAGAAAGTAGGTGTAACAAGAGGCGTGAACAGGGCGTATACATAGACATGTGATGTAAACGTAACGGAATATGTCACAAGTGGGCGGAAACATGGAGGGGGCTACCTAAGGAGCCGGGACCTCTAACCTAGTGGTGCGCGCAAGCTGGCAATGACGTGTTACTAGGGAGAAGCTGGGGGCTATGACTTCTGAGCTAGATGGAGAGACGAAAGTCTGGAGAGTCAGAGCGACATGTACCTAAACACTATCTAGTATCTGATGTTTAGAGAACATGTTGCTAGAATCCAAAAGTTATCAGGGCAAAGGCTAACAGACACTAAGACTGGTGCATGCATTATTCTACATGTAGTGTGTGTTTGAGGAATATTAAATGACCATAAATACAGTATTTCTCTTACATGGAGACGTAAAGGCTAGACGATGACTGAAACTATTGATGCGATTCAGTAGCTTAGGAATGCAGAGAAGGAGAGCTGGACTGATAACTAGAATCATAACATACTCTTGGCAGACTGGCAGGCAGAGCCAGGCCGAGCCGGGCACTGTGAGGCAGGAAGTAAGTGAAGGGTCAGGGATACAGGTGGGGGCTGTATCGCTCCTCGGAGAGGGTTCAGGAGACTGGAGCTGAATCTGAGTCCGGGCCCTTTTGGGGCCTAGAAACGGGGACTTTCAATGAAATAACGTGCACACTGAGAAACGTGGCAATGTAGCTTTACATAGGCCTAATACTCGTAGCTTTCACGAGAACTGGAAACTGGCATACTAGAGATGGACACAACTGTAATTGCGTCTTTAATCGATCATGGGGAATACATATGCATATTAATCATGCACATATAACATAAGATGGGGAACACGTAGGGACACAGAACATGGCAAAATTTACTTTTCCACATTCCCTCCTTGTCACTACGTTTCCATCAGGAAACATCAATATTCATGATACCATCTATCATTTCATACAGTATCATTTGCTCGTCTCGAAATTTCTTGGAACGGGATCTAGGACGGGACTTGGGACTAGGAATACAAGAGGTAGCACAAATGCCGCAAATCGCAGGGCCACATTGTATACAGAGGCAGCAACTGAATATGATCGCTACTGCAATACCTAGAAAGGACAATACTTTCCATCCCCAGGCAGAAATTATACTCCAAAACCAACCGGACCATGTCCAGGTGCCTGGATTCTGGTGTAACTGATGGGCAATTTTATGAAGTCTGGTTATAGCTGAATAAACAGACGGCGCGTTATTAGGAATGAAAATGCAGCAACTAGATCCGATGACTCTACATGCTCCTCCTCTATCGGCCAGTATGACGTCAAGAACGAGACGATTTTGGAGCACGACAAATCTCATAGCAGATTGCTCTTCGGTTAAGTTACCTAGAGCAGAGGCAGTCTCATTCACTACTGCCTCAAGGGTTCTGGTTAATCTACGGATTAACTTACTATTCTGGATAGGTCCTATAAAGAAAAAGAATCCTCTATTGAAATCTGTATACTGTTCTAGAGCAGTTTCAGTTTGATCGACAATTGGGGACTCGATCTCCCTTCTATGTCTAATGTGTACTAGATGTGTGTTTCTATGATAATCAGATGGGGCTAGGAAAACTGGTGGCAGTAGGAAGGCAATGTAACAGGTTCCATCCCAATCGAGGGGCAGACGAACATATGCGGTCTGACCACAAACAAAATAAGAATGACGTGAAGCTTTGAAAATAGATTTCCCACTGTCACTATACTCGACAATAGTAGTACAATCACTATGTCCTACATGTACGGAACCATTATTTCGGACACATAATTCGCCTTTGACTGGTAATACTGAAATAGCAGGTAAGTCTGGAGTAGGATCAGACTGAACATTCAGAACCATGAAATTCGAAGAATAATTACCCAAATTATAAACTTAATTTTCTAGATCTAACCCTGTTCTGTGGGGAAGACCTTGCTTGTCTGGAAAACATGTACTGTTCAGAAGGGACATATCAGTTGAGGATGACGTTAACGTGGACCATGCTCCACATGAACCATTATGTGAAAACGGATAAGGAAACAGTGGCAGAACTCCCTTCGGTGTCTGGAAAGGGGGGAGTCGACCACACACCCAACAATTAGTGGCATTGCTGGTCTGGTGTGAATAATGCAACATACGGATAAATGTGTTATTGCGCATAGCAAGACGATAGGATAGTTCGTGAGGAGGCAGATCACTAAATGTGTGCTCTACTGTAGCATTAGAAAACTTATTTACATGAGAAATTGGAAAACATAAATGAAATGCATAACTCGTGCAGGTAACCATTAAGCTTAAAAACAATATAAAACTTAGAAAAACGATACATCGGATAGAGTTTTGACTAACTCTCTCACTATGGGGGTCTATCTCATACATGTCAGATACCTGTCTAACCGTTTCACCTAGGGGAGGACTTAGACAATTAAACTGGCTGACTTATTTTACTAGACCGTAGCTTACTTTTATACTCCTGCTGCGGAGTTTTCTCTAACAGGGAGGGCTTGATATCAATGTCATTTGCGGGACAGTCCTTAAGAATAGTATCTTGGCAGTCTTTAAAATCTTGACAATCCTTGGAAATGTTCTTGGAAACAGTTTTTAGTCCGTGAAATTTCTTGACGTGTGACAGGTGCACCCACCCCTTCCTGCCTTCCAACTTGACGGTAGTACGGGTGGTTAGAAGGACTAACTTCGGCTCCTTCCAGCGAGGCTCCAGCGGACTTGAACGATCAAAATTGCGGACGAGGACCAGGGTGCCGGGAAGGATCTCGTGTGGCTTGACTTCAGTATTATCGGGAAATGCAGCGGCAACCTGTGAACGACAAGAGTGTAGGGCAGACATCAAGGAAGCTAGGTAATCTGTCAGCATATTACTGGAAACATCGGTAATACTTCGGGGTCTAGGTGTACCCCACATATTCGGGGGGCGGCCGAATACGACCTCATAAGGGGACAGACCTGATCTGGAGTGTGCGACCATGCGCATATAAAACAAAGCGACTGGCAGAGCAACTAACCAGTCTACACCTTTTTCTTGACAGATTTTGGCAATGCGGATTTTCAAGGTTTGATTATGTCTCTCTACGAGACCGGCTGCTTCTGGATGGCGTACACAATGGAACTTCCACTGGTACCCTAACAAAAGGGAAACGTGCTTCATTAGTTCAGATGAGAATGGCTGGCCGTTATCAGAATACACGACCCTAGGGAGTCCATAACGGGGGAAGAATTCACGAACCAACTGCTTGGCAGTGGTCGCAGCTGTGTAATCTGGGACTGGATATGCTTCTGTCCACCTGGACAAAGCGCATACAACTACAAGGACATACTTGAAACCTCGACATCGCTCCATCTGAATATAATCCATCTGGAGGACTTCAAAAGGGTGGTCAGGAGGTTGGAATCCACCTTGTTCCACCGGGACACTTTTACCTGGATTGAACTGGCAACATATCATACAGGTACGGACTTTCTGCTTGGCTGCAGCTCGTAAATGTTTGTTAAACCAAATGTTCTGGATACTGTCTAACATGGCTTTTTCTCCTAAGTGTGCTGGACTATGTGCGGTATTGATAATGACTTGAACCATAGAGTCGGGGAGAAACCATGTGGCTTTTCCCTTCGTCACCCATCCCTGATCTGTCTGGACCCCTCCTTGTTCGGACCATTTCTTAATTTCTTCGGGAGTAGCATGTAACTGGATATCTATGATATCTTGAGTAGGGTCCTTAACTGTCATACAAGTAGTTTGTTCGAGAGTGGATGTCGGTGTCTTGTTAACTGGCATGTCTGGAGTCTGTGCTGTAAGCTTGGCTGTTCGATCTGCTAGATCATTACCTTGAGAAATAATGTCTGTAACTTTCGTATGTGCTTTGCATTTCATAATAGCGATGGATGTCGGTAAATGTATTGCATCTAACAGAGCTTGAATAAGGAACCCATGCTGAATCTTGGTTCCATGAGAAGTCATGAAACCTCTCTCCTGCCAGAGCACTCCGAAGTCGTGTACAACTCTGAATGCGTAGCGTGAATCTGTGTAAATATTAACTTTCAGGTTCTTGGCGTGTATGCAGGCTTGAGTCAGAGCAACTAGCTCTGCTGCTTGAGCAGACAGGGTGTCAATACGGTGTGTTTCAATAACTTCAGTGTCAGTAGTCACTGCATACGCGGCTACTAGTTCTCCTGTACTCGTTCTCATACATGAACCATCCACATAAAGTGTCAGGTCGGGGTCTGGTAATGGAATATCTGTCAGGTCTTGTCTCGGCTTAGTCATAGTGTTAACTACTTCCACACAGTCATGTGTGGCAGGATTTGAAGTAACTGACGGTAACAGTGTAGCAGGATTTAAAACGTTGCAGCGTCTGATTTCTATGTGTGGCTGGAACAGTGTCAGTTCATAACCTGTCAAACGTGCAATTGTCAAGTGCTGAGTCTGTGTTCGGTTTAAAAGAACTTCCACGGAGTGTGGAACTTGTACTGTCAGGGAATGTCCTAATACTATGGAATCACTTTGTCTAATAGCTAGTGCTGTGGCTGCAACTGACTTGAGGCACGCAGGCAGCGCCTGGGCTACTGGATCTAATGTGCTTGAAAAATAAGCACAGGGCTTGTATTGTCCGGCTTGATCTTGTGTGAGAACAGATAATGCTGTACCATCGCGTTCTGTGACAAAAAGTGTAAAAGGCTTACTGTAGTTCGATGTTGCTAGAACAGGAGCTAGGCATAAGGCTTTCTTTAATTCATTAAAACTAAGTGTATGTTCAGATGTCCAAGGGAGGACAGTCGATACGGCTGCCTCCTGTGTCGTTAACTGTATCAGTGGCTTGGCTAGAAATGCATACTGAGGAATCCATTGTCTGCAATAAGAAGTAAGGCCGATAAAAGCACGTACCTCCTTCTGTGTCTTGGGCTGAGGGAGACTCGCTATTAACTGGATACGGTCAGGTGTCAACTGCCTACCCCACTTGGACAGTAAGTGGCCTAAGTAGATCACTTGCTGGACACAGAATTGAAGTTTTGAAGGGGACACCTTGTGCCCCATCTCGGCTAGGAAATACAGAACTGTGAGTGACGCTCGCTCGCAAGCACGCTCAGAACGGGCAGTGATCAGTAGATCATCGACATATTGGAGCAGGGCAGTGTCAGTTGGCATGTGAATATTGTCTAGTTGTCTCTTAAGTGCTTGACTGTAAATACTAGGACTTTCTGTGAAACCTTGAGGAGCTCGTGTGAATTTATAGCTCCTTCCATTTAAACAGAATCCGAAAAGGTACTGGCTGTCGGGATGAATGGGGACACTGAAAAATGCGTTTTTGAGGTCTATGACTGTGAAAAATGTAGCCTCAGAATCAATGGCTGTCAATAGGGAAGAAATATCTGGAACAACTGGGTACTGGGGAATGATACATTTATTAAGTTCTCGAAGGTCAATCACTAATCGATATACTGGGGGTGCATTTGGATCAGTACGTTTCATGACTGGAATGATAGGAGAATTACATACATTGGAGTCAGTTTATACAACTACTCCTTGAGCCATAAGCTCGTCAATAATTTTGGATAAGGCTGCTACAGCCTCAGGTGGCAATCTGTACTGTCTGATTCGTGGTAACACTACACCTTGCTTGAGAGTCACACGATGGGGTGTGATTTGCATGAAACCAACATCAGTTGGACCTTGCGCCCATAGATGTTGCGGGACATTTGACAATCTCGGATCAAAATCTCGTAATACATAGTGACCCTTGAAGTCACGTAAAAACAAACGTATCCCCTCTGGGGAACAGCAAATAACTGCACCTAATTCTTTCAGTGTCTTAATGCCTAACAAATTTTCTGGACATGACTTCGTAAGCAATAGATCAGTAGTTCGGGACAATGGACCAACTTCTAAAGTAACTGGCTTTGATATCTCGTTTACAATAGGCTTTCCTGAAAATCCAAGGGAAACATTTCTAGAGCCTGAGAGCGGAGCCCCTGGAACCTCGTCGTGACTAATGGTAGTCCTACTTGCCCCTGTATCAATCAGAAACTTTCTGTCTTTCCCTAATACTTGACTGTGTACGTAGGGACCTTCTTGATCTACAGGAATCTCGATGAGAGGCAAGCCTACCTCCCTCTCTAGGCTGTTTCATGAATACGCTTGATACTCTGGATACTCGGATTGTGCATACTGGTACATCTGTGTAACATGCTGTGTTGCAGCTATAGGCTGCGGTGCTGGAACTGTCTGTTGTGCATTCTGTGGTGACTGAGAAGTCTGTGAAACTTGTTCTTGTCTAGGCGGACGTGGTCTTTCTTTAGTTTTACCAGTGGCTATATTGTGTTTCAGAACTGCACACTCGTTTATGAAATGACCTGGTTGTTTACAATAATTGCATGTCCCTTTAACGGGAGCTGCAGGATGACTGGCTTGATTCGGACCCCTCTTCTGACTGTCTTGAGGAACAGATTGTGCAACTAGTACTTTCATTTTCGTGTCTTTCATACGTCTTCTCTCGTGTTCTTGCTCTTCTCTGATTCTATTCTGGTGATACTGGAGCATCTGTAACATCTGTGACGGGGTACTAGCTTGCCAAGTACTTTCGACTTTCAAAACTCTATTCTTAACTTGTGGACTTGAATTCTCGACTAGTTTAGTAACAAAAAGATGAGGGTATGACTCGCTACTCGTCTTCAAACCACTGTTTATTATAAAACATTTCTCAAATCTAGAATAAAAATCACTAGTGTCTTCGTCTTGTTTCTGTTTACAGGCTGAGATTGCATCCCAGTCTTCCTTTTTAGTGGCTAATAATCTAGGCAAAACTTGTATTAATAATTCTGGTAATTCTTTACATTTGTCTCCAAGACCGGTACCTGGTACACGTATCTTATCTTCAGCTTCTAGAGCTGTCCAATCGATCTTTTTCTCTCCCACCTCCCAATCCTTTTCCTTGAGTTTTTCATATATGCCCGCAGGCAACAGGACTTTTAACATTTTAATTATATCCGGATAAGTGTATTCTCCCATACGGAGCATGTCTTTTAATTCTCGGTGGAACCCTGCTGGATCTTTGTCGTGACAGGGAATTAATTTCTTCATCTCTAAGAGTTCCATCTTGGTAACTGGGGTGTAAACAAATACTCGTTGCATTTCACCACCCGCTGTCCTAACTGGGTGTACTTCTCGTAACGGATGCTGTCTATCTATATAAAACGGTTTACTTTCTGGAGGTGAGACATGAACAAAATGCGGATTTAGGGACGTTCTATATTTGTGGCGCTGTTCTAGAATGACACTAATTAAATCGGTGCCTAAACCTTTCCATCTATACTGGAGTAACTCGTTCAGGACATCATGTAACGGACCTGGATCAGAATGTTGACCCTCATACAGAGTAATGAGGTGTTGGATCATATACATACCCACCAGTCGCTGCTCGGCTGGGGGCAGTTTCAGAAACATTTGTGCCACTATTTCGTCTGGAAAAGTGGTAGAATCAGTAATCCATCGGACTGCTGATCGGGCTAGTTCTTGTTCATGCATGGTACTTAACTCACTATAACCGATTCGTGATTTCAGAATGTGATCGGTAGCTTGAAATACTTGTTCTAGAGAACCTTGTTCTGGTGCTGGAAGAGGAACAGTTTTCTTGTGTTCTAGGCGTAAATGTCGGTCTGGAAATCTAGATTTACCTGCATACGCTATTCTGGCGGTGTTCTCGTCGTCTACCTCTTCAGTAGGAGAGTCATTTTCTTTCTCGCTTCCTAGAGCTTCTTTGCGTTGTTCGTGTAACCTTATTATTTCTTTACGTATTTTCTTGTACATACTCTCTATACTATTGAGTGTCTTGTGCTTACCCTCGGCTATATTATCACTCCACTTTGTCAGAATTTTCATTTCGGTCGGATCTTTAGTCGGGGAATCTTGTTCCCTAATTAAACAATTGATCAGAAACTTTAACAGCATGAACTGGATCTCAGATTTTCTGTGAGACATGACTTCACCAATACTTTCTGGATCTTGTCCTGTACGAATGAAACGATACATTCTGTCTAGATCTTCTTTCATATTCGGTAGGGTGTCCAAATACTCGGTCACCCGTCTTACACGTAATGAATATATAACCATACTATCATTACCTGGGACCGGATCATAACGGCATTCGGTAAGAGCTCGTCTGATATCTGCAACAGACTGATGTTTGGGCGTGCGCTGTAACGCACGTTCATGTAACTCGACTGACGTTACACGTTTGTGTGGCGGCGGGGTTCCCGGAGGACCTCCTCCCGCGGCCCCTAAACTGGAATCGTCGACTGATACTCTTCGTGCTGGCAGAGTGACCAGTGTAGCGGGTACTTGTAATGTAGGCTGGACCGGGGGTACCGTAACAGGTGCTGTAACAGGTGCCCCGGTGACTGGAGGAGCAGGATTTACATTATTTACAGGAGCTGGCGGAACAGGATTTGCATATTCTGGGACTGTGTCGTCCAAATAGGACGAGAGAAAAATATCAGCTGCGGTCGGTTTGTGACGTAGCTTGGTCGGAACTAAGGGTGGCGGAAAATTACTGGATGCTTCCGGGGTTGCTTTTGGCAAGCCCTCGGCAAGAAGAGGATACATACCCTTAATAAGGGCATTCCTCTGTCTGTCTGACTGTTCGGTTTTAACTCGTTCACCTATTTCGATTAATTCCCTTTCTTGGGCTCTTTCTAAGGATTCTCTACTTAATTCTGACTTTCTGATTTCTTTTTCGGTTCTTTTATGAGATTCTTTGCGCCATAACTCGATGGCATCTTTCAGTGACTGTCTGGCTTTCTTTTTCCATAATGCTTCTTCTACTCGCATGATGCACTCGGCATCCCATGTACCCGATACGGGCCATCTGTACTTTTCTTCTAACTGTTTGGTGTACTCCACCCACAAATCTAGATATAATATGGCACTTATGCCATGCTTTTGATACATAAAATGACCTGGACTGTCCCTAGGCGGGACAGGAACTGCTTCTTCTAACAGACCTTTTCTAGTTCTTAACTGACGTAACTTTGAAAACAATGGCATGACTGGGCTGGAGTCTAGACACAATTACAATACACAATGAACACGATAATTATACCACTTTCATACCACGACATTGAAATACATGAATGACATTTAAAATAACAGTTCGGACAAAATACTACCTGGAATACTGGAAACAGAATACATGAATTTCTCGAGAACAGAACGGACTAGAACAGAAACTAGATGCACTGCTAAAACAGTACGAAACTTACCGGTCTCATAAAGAGACACGTCAGGACCCGCATCCACCTAAGTGGACACTTCGTGTTGGATCTGTGTACCCAAACCCACGGACCAGAGACAATGCAATTGACCCTGTCTAGATACTACCCCAGCAACGGTACTCACCGGGCAGCAAGAACGGAAGGCCTCGGACTGGACTGGACTGCTACGACGACGGACCGACGAACTTCGGACTTCAGTTACAGGTGGGCCTCCGGATACCTCGGACCTTGGACTCTCGGCTTGGGCTCTGGTCGGGACTCGCCGCGTTTCTCCACCGCCTCGTCTGGACGCTGGACCGCAACCTCCGTCTCCTCCGTGGGCCTTAGGGATACTTGAAGCAGAAATATCTGCACGTGGCCGGTATGGTTCCGTCACGGCTGCAGAGGATCAGGGGGCTTGCGTGGCTTCACCGGCGCGTGGGGAAAGGGCAAGTCCCTGTTCGGGCGCCATTATGTGGTAAATAAATAAATAATACCTCTATTTTTGACTAGATATACAATAACAGATAGCTCAATAAATAAGAGTCAAGATTCGAGGTAGTAGGAGTTTGCAGGTTTAATACAGCATAAAGGACAGGAACAGGACAACCTGCACGGGAATAGGATGGCAGCGCTGCACGGGGCAGGGACAAAGGAATGGAATGGCAACTTTTAATAACAGTGCACAAGTATATATACTTAAACAAAATACATGGTATTCAATACAATAGGCGTAGCAGTGGGCAGGGCCTGTAGCAGTCGCGAGAGATAAGGCAGAAAGTAGGTGTAACAAGAGGCGTGAACAGGGCGTATACATAGACATGTGATGTAAACGTAACGGAATATGTCACAAGTGGGCGGAAACATGGAGGGGGCTACCTAAGGAGCCGGGACCTCTAACCTAGTGGTGCGCGCAAGCTGGCAATGACGTGTTACTAGGGAGAAGCTGGGGGCTATGACTTCTGAGCTAGAAGGAGAGACGAAAGTCTGGAGAGTCAGAGCGACATGTACCTAAACACTATCTAGTATCTGATGTTTAGAGAACATGTTGCTAGAATCCAAAAGTTATCAGGGCAAAGGCTAACAGACACTAAGACTGGTGCATGCATTATTCTACATGTAGTGTGTGTTTGAGGAATATTAAATGACCATAAATACAGTATTTCTCTTACATGGAGACGTAAAGGCTAGACGATGACTGAAACTATTGATGCGATTCAGTAGCTTAGGAATGCAGAGAAGGAGAGCTGGACTGATAACTAGAATCATAACATACTCTTGGCAGACTGGCAGGCAGAGCCAGGCCGAGCCGGGCACTGTGAGGCAGGAAGTAAGTGAAGGGTCAGGGATACAGGTGGGGGCTGTATCGCTCCTCGGAGAGGGTTCAGGAGACTGGAGCTGAATCTGAGTCCGGGCCCTTTTGAGGCCTAGAAACGGGGACTTTCAATGAAATAACGTGCACACTGAGAAACGTGGCAATGTAGCTTTACATAGGCCTAATACTCGTAGCTTTCACGAGAACTGGAAACTGGCATACTAGAGATGGACACAACTGTAATTGCGTCTTTAATCGATCATGGGGAATACATATGCATATTAATCATGCACATATAACATAAGATGGGGAACACGTAGGGACACAGAACATGGCAAAATTTACTTTTCCACAGTGGTACCGCATCAAAGGCTGCACCTCACACCCAGACTTTTGACGCAGAGCCATGGCGACATTCAGCACCCAGATCCGCAACAGCTCAACCTGGCGATCTGGCTCCTGAGGTCTTAGAGTTTGGCTACCTCAACTTACCTCCTGACTGCATGGATATCATACGGGAGGCAAGAAAGCCCACCACCAGAGCATGCTACGCAGCAAAATGGAAGCGGTTGTCATTTATTGCGAGGACAACAACATTGACCGCTTGACGCGTCCACGCACAACATCATTTGTTATCTGTTGCATCTTTACAAATGCAATCTGGCATATGCTTCCATTCGGATACATTTATCCGCCATAGCGGCTTATCTCCAAAACAGGCAGCATCTCTCCCTTTTCCGAGTGCCTGCCATTAAAGCTTTTCTAGAGGGGCTCAAACGAGTCATTCCTCCCAGGACCCCACCTGCTCCTGAATGGAATCTTAATGTGGTCCTCACCCGACTGATGGGTCCCCCTTTTGAGCCTCTACATTCATGCAAGATTCAGTTCTTAACATGGAAAGTGGCTTTCCTTGTAGCCATTACGTCACTGCGACGTGTTAGTGAGCTCCAGGCGCTCACTGTACAAGAACCATTCATACAGATTCCTTCCAACCGGGTGGTGCTGCGCACTAACCCTAAATTTCTTCCTAAGGCGGTTTCATGTCAATCAAACTATTGAACTGCCCGTGTTCTTCCAAAATCCAGAGACAGTGGCTGAAAGAATGCTCCACACTCTGGACGTCAAACGAGCTTTGATGTACTACATTGATAGGACCAAAGATTTTAGGAAGACAAAACAACTCTTTGTCGCCTTTTCTGCCCAACACAAAGGCAACACAAAGGCAACCCCATTTCCAAAGCAGGTATAGCCAGATGGATCGTTAAGTGTATTCAAATATGTTATCACAAGGCTAAGCGCACTTTAACGGTCCCCCCTAGAGCCCACTCCACTCGCAAGTTGGGGGCCTCCATGGCTTTCCTCGGAAATATCCCTTTGGAAGACATTTGTAGAGCAGCCACATGGTCTACCCCACTCACATTTACTAAACACTACTGTGTAGATGTGCACTCCAAGCAGCTATAGGGCAGGCTGTTCTAAAAACACTTTTTCAGACATCTGCAGCTGGCACAGGCGGCCGCCGCTAATGGAGGGACTGCTGTATATTCTATGCTACAGATATGAATTCAGCAGCCCACATGCCTCGAACTGAATATGCTACTTACCAGTATGCATCTGTTCTTGGCATGTAGGGCTGCTGACATTCATATCGCCCCCCCTCCTCCCCGGCGCCTGTAGCGGCTGCAGAATTTACACTTACTCTTAGCATGGCCATCGCTCACACTGTTACACTCCATCTTTGCCACAATGGCTAAAAACAATCTGGGGTTGGAGTTGATGCCCATGCGCACTGTAGTCCAGGGGAGGAGCCACCTATCTCGTGATACTTCGAAGACTCTTCCAGGACAACAATGTGCAATCATCCGGACCCAACACTAGGCGGCTATCTATGCTATAGATATGAATGTCAGCAGCCCTACATGCCAAGAACAGATGCATACTGGTAAGTAGCATATTCATTATGTTGAGGTCGTGCTGTCGGGGTAAGTGTGCGAGCGGGGCCCATGTAAATGTTGAACAGCGTCGGGCTGAGGGAGGATCCCTGGGGTACGCCGCAGATGATCTCGGAGGCTTTGGAACGGAATGGGGAGGAGGAGGCTCTGGGTTTTGCTGGAGAGGAAGGAGGTGGTCCAATCCAGAGCCTTGTCACGGATCCCTGAGGCGTGCGCATAGTGTGCGGATGCAGACAGTGTCGAAGGCAGCAGAGAGGTCTAGGAGGATGAGTGCTGCGGTCTTGCCGTTGCCCAATAGGGTCCTGATGTTGTCGGTGGCGGCGATGAGGGCAGTCTCGGTGCTGTGTTTGCTGCGGAACCCTGACTGGGAAAGGTCAAGGATTCTGTTTTCTTCGAGGTATTGGGTTAGCTGTCTGTTGACGGTTTTCTCAATGACCTTGGCCGGGAAGGGGAGTAGAGAGATGGGCCGGAAGTTCTTGAGGTCTCTTGGATCTGCCTTAAGTTTATTGAGTAGGGCGTTGATCTCGGCGTGTTTCTAGATCTCTGGGAAGGTTGCAGTCTCGAGGGAGAGATTGATGACGTTGCGCAGGTGGGGTGCGATCGTGCTGCTTGCTCTGTTGAAGACTTGGTGGGGGAATGGGTCCGACCGAGAGCCAGAGTGGATTCAGCGCATGGTCTTGATGGTGTCATCGATGCTCACGCTGGCCCAGGCTAGCAGAGGTTCTGTTGTGTTGATGTCTGTTTTTTTTTTAAACACATTTTTATTGATTTTAGACAGTTATTACATATCAATACTCCAGTTCTGTCCCATAGTCTCTCCTAGCAGTAACTATTCTTCCCGTTTCATCCTCCCCTCTCTTCATTATTAATGCTGTTCCACATGGTGAAGAAAGACAGTACTCAGCCCTACCAATGCGTCAATCCACTAAGTCCAACCCTATTTTATCTCCCCCTTACCCAACTCTCCCCTCCCTCTGCACCGGTGTGTAACTGTTATCTGCGGCATCTATCGTATATTGCTTTACGGCCATATTCTGTGTCATTCCTCAATGTATCTATTGCACCTAGGGGGCCCCATTCCCCTCTTCTTCCTCAGTCTCCAGGCTCCCTCGCTGAATCTCCAACAATAGAGGGGTTGGCCTAACGGCTAAGGCGCTCGACCTCGGATCTGGGTTCGAGTCTCAGTAACGACGCCACAAAACACCTGTGATTCTGGGCAAATCACTTAATCTCCCCGTGCCTAAAAAAAAAAAAAAAAAAAGGAAAGTGTGTCCTCATGTAGCGTAACTGGTGCTATGTAAAGTGCTCTGATGGTTCGGTTCTAGTTCGCGCTATATAAAAACTCTGCAAAAAAAAAGAAAAAAAATACCTGCACCAGCGCCTCCCATGCTTTCGCCGACTCGAGCGCCTTTTCATTGTGCAGTCGCTTCGCCTGCCGATATCTGATCTCACTCTCGCTGCTTGCCCACTTTAAAAACTCAGTTCTCCATTTCCCCCCCTTAGGCCCTTCTCTTGCCTTCCAACGCCTCGTTATTTCCCTTTTTGCTAGGATTAACCCCATGTCCACAAACTTGCTCGTTATTTTTGTTTTAGGGGTGTGTGGTAACCAATGCAATATGCAAGTTCCCATATCAAATGTCAGCTGTCGCTCTGTGACTGTGTTCAGCGTGTCACCTACCTCTTCCCAGTAGTCCCTCAATTTAGTGCATGCCCACAACATATGTTCCAATTCTGCCCCTTCATGCACACAGCTGGGGCATGCCGCTCCTTCCACCCTGAAATATTTCCTTATCCTCCCAGGGGTCAGATACGCTCTGTGATGTATATAAAAATGCACCAGCTTAAACCTTGCATTTCTCGTGCTCTTCCAAGCTCTCCGCAGTATCTGCGCCCAGGACGCTTCCGGTATAGGTTTTTCTATGCCGGTTTCCCATTTTGCCTTTAGGTTGTCCAAGGGCACCAGCCCCTTGTTTAACATTCTAGTGTACAAACAAGTGACCGCCTTAAAGGTCCCCGCCGCCATCATTGTATATTGACATGCCATTGTCGTTTTAGGTTCAATGAGCCCTTCTCTCCAGTGTGCCTGCAGCGCTCTTGTCAATGCCGCGTGTAATAGAAACCCTCCTCTAGGCAGGTCATACCTCTCCTGTAACACCTGATAGGTCAACATTTCCCCATTCTCATAAAGTTCTCCTATCACTTGGATACCTTCTTGCTTCCAGCTCTGCAATGGCGACCAATCACCCCCATACGGCAACGCCGTGACTATCCCCAGCGGGATTTCAGGCGCATAGGGATGTAGTACACCCGCCCTACGCTGAGAGCGGTTCAAACATGCCTCAAGGTCTTGTGTTCCAGGGATAGGTCCCTAAGAACCAGTTTTTGTTGCATTACTATAAAGGACAGGACATGGCGAGGTATTCCTCTATCCCTTAGATGCTCCGGATCCCTAAATTCCCTGGCTACTGCCTGCGTGAATACCTGTAGTTGGGCCGCCAGATAATACATTTCAAACTCCGGTAACGCCAATCCGCCCTCCACCTTAGGCCTAATCAGCGTCGCCTGTGCTACTCTTCTCCTACCCGACCCCCACAGGAATCCCACTATCATCGATTTTAACTGTTTAAAGACCAAGCCCGGGATCCATATCAGCAGTGTTCTAAAAAAGTATAACAATCTAGGTAGCGCTATCATCTTTAACAGTGCTATGCGGCCTGTCAAAAGGCCATACTACCCTTCAGGGCCCTCACTCCTCTCCCAACATGGCTCTCCAGCAGATCAGTAGCCCTGTGATACACATGGACCCCCAAATATGACAGGCAAGTTGGTTCCCATCGAACCGCAGTAGAGACAATGGAGGGAAACTGTCAGGTCTCATCGGAAACAAACATGTTTTTGACCAGTTCACCCTCAGTCCCGTTATATCGCCAAATCTCGAGAGCAGGCTCGCCGCTCCCTCCAGCGCCCCCCGCTTCCTCCAAAAACATCAACAAGTCGTCGGCATATATAGCGAAATATATTGCCTCACCCCCCTGCAGCACAGACCCCGTAAATCCTCACCCAGCATAGCCTTCGCCGCCAGCGGTTCTATAGATAAAGCAAACAGGCGGGAGAGCGAACAGCCCTGCCTAGTTCCCCGTGCCACCAGGTACTGGGACGATATCAAAGTCCCAACCCGTACTCTCGCTACTGCCGATGTATATAGCACTCTCGTCCAGGACACAAACTCTGACCCCATCCCAAACCGTTCCAGCGTTTTATACAGGTAGAGCCACTCTAAGCTATCAAACGCTTTCTCGATATCTACTGACAACACCACAGATCGTTGCTCCCCCGGCTGCTCCTCCTCTAATATTCTAATCAATCTTCGAACTCTAAGGGAGGTATTCCTGGTCGGTATAAAACCAGCCTGATCCTCATGGATCAATGTAGTCATATGCTGCAATAGGCGAGTCGCCAATATCTTACTCAAGATCTTATAATCCGTAGTTAGCATCAATAAGGGGCGATAGGAGGCCGCATTCGTCACCTCTCGTCCAGTTTTCAGCAATGGCATCACTAGTGCTTCTCACATGGAGCCAGGGAGACACCCCAATTCCTTCGCCTCTTTATAAACTTCCAACAATCTCGGAGCTAGCAAGTCCACATATGTCGCATAGAATTCAATCGGTAGCCCGTCAGTTCCCGGCGTTTTATTCCGGGCCATATGTTTGATAGCAACCCTAATATCCTCTAAGCGTATTTCCTGGTCTAGGCAGTTTGCATGCTCCTCCGTGAGTGCAGGTAACGTCACCTCATCCAGAAAGGAGTCAATCTCTAAATCTCCCGCCCTCAATGAGCTATCATACAGTCTCTCGTAATAACATTTGAAGCGGCGCAATATCTCACTCTGGGTGAAGGCCACCTCCCCTTCATCATCCTCCAATGCTAATATAGGCAAGCCCCTTTTCATCGGGTTGGCCAGCCAGGCCAACAATGTACCTGCCTTGTCTCCCTCCGCATGCGTTTTCGTAAGATAAGCCTAATGGTCAAAACAACGCAATCTCTCCACCTCCCTTGCCACCTCCTCTTTCGCTGCTATCACTTCTACTTGAGCCTCAGGGTGTCCTGGTCGTGCCAACTCCGCCCTTCTCAGCCTATCCTCCGCTTGGTCCACATCCTGGAGCAGCACCTTCCGTACCCCCACATATTTACCTATGCATAGCCCCCGTATCACCGTCTTAAAGGCGTCCCATTCCAGTGGCCTGGTGGAGGCTGTGCCCTCGTTCTCAGTGAAGTATTGCATTATCCCTTCTCTCACCTCCGTCTGGAAAACCGGGTCTTCCAGCGTCTCCGGGCGTAACCGCCAGGTGGGAATAGCCGTCACCTCCGGCATCCAATGCATGGTAAGGAGCAATGGATTATGATCTGACAGCGTTCTAGCGAGGTATTTTGTATGCCCCACCGAAGACGCCACCGAGGGTGAGCACAACACCGTGTCCCGTCGAACATGCAAATCATGCACCATCGAAAAGTACGAGTAGTCCCGATCAAGAGGGTGGTGCGTACGCCAGACATCAATTAGCGCCCATCTGTCCTGCCAGTCCCGCCTACTTTTGGTACTCTATGTACCGGGGAGTCCGTCAAAGTCCGTGCATTTCAATTTGGTTTGTGGCATTTTTATTTAAGTTCGAGAATCTTTTAAATTAGCAAGCCTCACCTCCGATTATACCGCACCTCCCAGCGCAGCAGATTGCGTGCTGACGCTGCAGGAGAGAGTGCTGATAGTCGCCATACTGGGCGTAGGAAAGGGTTGCGGTCCAGTTGCTGGCCGCATCCCACCCTCCTCCACATTGGATATAAGGATGGCGTCATCACGCCTGCACAGCGGGCGTGCCGGTGGCGTGCCAAAGGCGCGCCAAAGGCAAGCCCGCCTGCGCCCGTCCGCGCCGAGACCGGGCCGAGGGTCAAGACCCCTGGCCCAGACATGACATCGGAGCATATCTTCTACTCATTTGCTGATCTCCCACATCTGAGGTCAGTCCAATGTAGCATCTGCCCCCAATATGACCCGGAGCTCATTCCCATACTGTAATCTCCAACTGTCCTAGCTGCGATTCCCCTTTACCTTTCATGAATAGTAAAGCATGTACCAACACAGGCGCTAATAACAAAACTAAGAAGGTGATAACCGCACTCACTAATGCCAGATCCTTGGGAAGGCACAGACAGGACATTCAAGATCTGATTCAAGATAGGAATATAGATATATTATTTATTACTGAGACGTAGATGGACGCTGAGTCAGATCCAGACTTAGTGGTCGCCGTACTGCAGGGATATATGGTACATCGATTAGACAGACAGGGAAAGAAAGGAGGGGGAATAGCGATAATCACCCGAAACAGCTTCTCGGTTAGAATATTCCCAATACTCTCCACGAGCTGCGAAGCCTTCCAATTAGCCATTATGGTGACTCCCTCGTATATTCTTAAGGGAGTACTTATTTACAGACAGCCAGGTCCACGCTCTGACTTTTTGGTTAATCTTAATTCACTGATCGAATCATTGGTAATCGAAGACTCCTTTATAGTTCTGGGGGACATGAATTTTCATTTAGAGAAAAGGGATGATGCTGACACTCGAGCACTAATGGGCGACCTGGAAAGCCTAGGGCTTGTTCAAATGGTAAAAGCACCCACACACGAGGCCGGCCACACTCTGGATGGCATTTTCTCTAATATAAAAGGGATAACAATTCAAGATATCTTTATTTATTTTTGACATTTTTAAAGCGCACTGTTACCCGAAGGTGTCCTGGCGCTGAGTGATCGCTGGTGAACGTGAGCAGGGGAGTTAGTGTGTAAAGAGCCATGTCATAAGGGCTCTCCTGAATAAGAGCAAATCGGGGATCTGTCTGAGGCTCGAAGGCAGCGCATTCCATGCCTTAGCAGCTCCCAAGGATAAACTTCTACCTCCCCAGCGGGCTTTTCTCACCCTTGGGACTACCACCAGCCCCTGCTCAGCTGACCTTCGAGATCTCACCGGCTTATACCACTGGAAGAGAGGAGTCATGCATTGGGGGCCCAGGCCGTGCACAGCCTTGAAAATCACGCAGAGTGACTTAAAAACTATTCTTTTACGAACTGGTAGCCAGTGTAACTTCACAAGGTCCTGAGCTACTGAGGCGAACTTGGGAGTGCCTGTAATCAGAATCTTGCCCCTCACATGGTCCGATCACTACGCCATTCTATGTGTTTTTTCCATCACTGACGCTCCCTTAAATAGACAGGCCCCCCTAAGTCAAGAGCCTTTTAAAGTGTGGCAGGATATAGATAATTTAGCCCTTAGAGAGCTGCTGGTCAAGACCCGCCCTATTATTTCTGCGGATGCTAATTTATCAGCCAAACAATTCTCAGATTGGATAGGTAATGCGATGGATTTATTGGTTCCATCCAAGACCATTTCAAGAAATAGGACGGTGCCTTCGGCACCTTGGTTCACAGAAGAACTAAGGAAAAAAAAGCAAGAATGTAGAAAGTATGAAAGATATTGGCGTAGGTCATACGACCAGGATAGTAAACTACGTTATAAGGAGACACAGGTTAGTTACAAAAAAATGATTACTGAGGCCAAAAAGAAGTTCTTTGGAGAACAAATTGATAACGCAAAGAACTCCAGAAAACAACTATTCGACGTAGTGAAACAACTGGCTGAGAACTCTCCAGATACAGCTCCAATTCCATCGTAGGCCTTTTGTGACTCCTTGGCTAATTTTTTCTTTGCCAAAGTCAACGACATCTACTCAGAGTTTTCAGCTAAGGATAAACCGGTCACTTTTGCAACTTACTTTAAACCCCTGGATTGCTCACTAGTTCAATTTGAAGAATTGAAAGAGGAACAAATTAGGGGCATCATGCAGCTCATAAAAACAGGATCGGCCTTAGATCCGTGCCCTCCCAAAGTTTACCCTCCTGTAAGCGATTCTACTAGCGAAGTCATCACACAAGTCTGTAATGTGATACTTACGTCAGGGATTTATCCGGATATGCTGAAGAACACTCTTCTAAAACCGCTCCTTAAAAAACATGCTTAGATAATTACAGACCAATAGCCAGCTTGCCGTTTTTAGCCAAAGTATTAGAGAGGGCAATGAATGTTCAGCTGTCTAACTACATCGAACAAAACAATCTGCTAGATGACTCACAGTTTGGGTTTCGTAAGCTCCACGGCATGGAGACGGCTCTCATTAAAGCTGCTGATGACATTCGAGTCATTAGAGATCAGGGGGGGACAGCAGTGCTTATTCTGCTGGACTTATCCGCGGCTTTCGACACGGTCAGTCATTCCATTCTGATTGACCGTGTCGGAAATCTGGGCATTCAATCTAGAGCAAAGGACCTGCTTGCCTCGTTTCTATCTAACAGAACACAAGCTGTAACGCTAGGTCCATTTAAATCGGCGGAACTGGTTCTACCCTGTGGAGTTCCCCAACGCTCATCTCTAAGTCAGACACTTTTTAACATCTATGTGTCGGACTTAGCAAGAGTTATTAAAACCCACCAGATGAGCCTTATTTCCTATACTGATGATACTCAGCTTGTCCTCGCTATTAACAACGATGGAGAAGAGGTAGCAGCACGCTTCCAAGAAGGTATGTTAGCGATTAAAGATTGGATGAATGCCAACTGCCTCAGGTTGAACTCCGAGAAGACGGAGGTGGTCATCAGTCTGGTGGCCTCCATCTTTGGGAGCCTTACCAACGCCAGTCCCAAAGGTCAGAAATTTTGGAATTGTCTTCGATGAGAAGCTTAATTTTGTTGCACACGCAAATCAAACAGTGTCCAAAGCATTTCATAAACTTAGGCTCATAAAAAAAGATAATCCCTTTCCTTTCAGAAAGCGCGGGAAAAACGGTGGTGAGTACACTTGTGCTCTCCTCGTTAGATTACTGCAATGGTCTATTTGCCAATGCCCAAGCCCGGGTAATCTCCAAATTACAAATGACTCAGAACGCGGCAGCAAGATTACTCTCCAGGACCCCTAAATTTAAACCGATCAGCCAAATATTCAGAAGCTATCATTGGTTAACAATTAAAAATAGGATTAAATTTAAAACGCTTTGCTTGACTTTCAAAGCTATTCACAAACAAGGGCCGAATTTCCTCAAAGAGCAGCTTGCCATTTACTGTCCGACCAGACAATTAAGATCTATGATGCTGCATCAATAGCGGTACCGCGCACAAGACCGGTCACCTGGGGAGACAGATGCTTTACGGTGACAGCAGCCAGACTCTGGAACTCTCGTCCATTAACGATTAAATCAAGTCAATCCCTTCTCCAATTCAGGAAATTGTTGAAGACGTGGTTGTTTAACCTGTAACAAGTCCTTTCTCTCCCATTTAATGATAGGCTGCCACTTCCTTAGAGACTCAAATTGAAATCACAGCGCCAAGACGCCCACGGCCATACTTTGCGCTTTACAAATTGCAATAATAAATAAATAAATAAAGGGGGGTGCGATCTATCCAGGTCCACATCCGCTATAGTGTTAAAATCCCCCCCTAGCATCACCGCACCCGTGAAATATTGTGCTAATGTGCTGGACAAGCACTCCAAGAAGCTGGGCTGGTCAGTGTTTGGCGCATAAATGCTACACAGAGCTATATCCCTGCCCCAGAGTCTACCCTCTAACGCCACAAATCTACCTTCCGGGTCAACCGTCTGTCTCATCAGCTGGAAAGGAACTCCGGCCCTAATACATATTAATGCTCCCCGTGCAAACGCTGAATAAGTAGTACTGAAGACCTGATCTCTCCATCTCCTCTGTAAAGCTACGCCTTCTGCCTTAGTGAGGTGAGTCTCCTGTAGCAGCGCAATGTGAACCCCTCGTCTAACTAAATATGCATGGACCTTATGGCGACGTGTCATAGTTTGAAGCCCCCGTACATCCCAGGTCATACAGCGCAAATCAGCTACAGCCCCCATCCATGGTGCATACTGCCATGTTCTCCGCCCCTGTCTCAGCCATCACACCGGCGCACCCCTGAACATAACTCCCTTCCCAACACCCCAGCCCTCCCCCCCCCCTCCCTCCAAGAAGAGGACCTAGAACCAAACAGCTGGTCCCCGTCCAAACCATTGCAACCAATACCACACAACTAAGCCCACCAGCGATCTCTGAGGGCATGCCTTATGGGCAACGAAGGGAGCTCAGCGCCTGCGGTCTGCCGCTTGACCTCTGCTCACATCACGCCCCGAAAACCCTAATCAGTTGGACGCCTCATGCCTTACCCCCCCCCTCTCCCCCCCCCCCCGCCATTCACCACCTGGAATCTCCCTAGGCATGAAGAAAAGCCGCACCCGCCCCCCCCCTCCACATAATCAAAGACTCTCCACAGCTCCTACAACAGTTCGTGCTCCAACTTTACAGCGTCTGATCACTCATCAAGCAGTCCATCTGCCGATGCCGGGGTAATCTTCAGTACCCATACACTGTCCGCCTCCGAGTCCTCTGTATCCGAGCATTCCTTATCTGTGTCCGAGTCTGTACCCACCGGAGACTGCACCTTCCGTCCCCTCGATAGTGCAGTTACCGCTTCCAACGCTCCTTGCCGCTCCACCTCAGTCTGTGACACCGATGGCCGCCTCAAGCCCCTCCCTCTGCGTCGAGGTCGTAACAATCTACGCTGTGGCAACCCTTCAGAGGTGTCCCTAGTTCCCGGGTCTTGTCCATCCTTCCCAGCTCTGTAGGATTCCAACCATGCGCAAGCTTCCTCTGGGGTGTCATGAAACCACGTCTTGCCATCAACAATTATCCGTAGTTTGGCCGGAAAGAACAAGGAATATTGAAGGCCCTCCTCCCGTAACTCCCTTTTAACGGCAAGGAATGGCGCTCGTCGTCGCTGAATTTCAAAAGTATAATCCGGGAACAGGTTGACCCTGCTGTTCCCCACATGATAGGGGCCATCAGCGCGCTCTCTCTGAAGCAGCAGGTCCCTATCTTGAAAGTGCAGCAATCTAGCCACCACCGGTCTTCGAAGGTCTCCCCGGTTGTGGGGGTTTGGCAGGCACTCGATGGGCCCGTTCGAGGGTGTAGAAGGAAGACAGTCCCTCCGGGGATACTTCAGCTCTCAACCAGTTCCCGAGGTACTGCACCATGTCTGTCCCCTCTGCTTTTTCCGGCAGCCTGACTATGCGTATATTATTCCTCCTATTTCTGCTTTCAGCATCCTCCGCCCGCTTCTCCAGTTCCGTGATACGATCATAGGCTTCCGCCATCGTGGCCTCCAGTGCAGTCTGTGCCGGTGCCACCACCTGGATCGTCCTCTCCACAGCTTTTACCCTATCTACCAGTTTAGAGTGGTCTGCCCGCAGGAGTCCCAACCCTTTGGCCACCTGCGCTATCTCCTGCTGGAGAGCAGTGCGAGAGTCTTCTATCGCTGTCAAAATTTTATCAAGCTGCTGCTTTAAAGTAAGTTCCTGAGCCATTTTGGGTGCAGTCTGCTCCGCCTGATTAGGGACCTCAGTGTCCCATTGCTGCTGAGCTCCCTCCTTTCTCCCCTTCAGTTTCCCCATGAGAGCAGTCTTCAGCGGCTATCTGCCCAACTCTGCACGGTCCAGCAACAACCCTACAAGCCGAGTCGGAAACATCGCGTTGCCGCCACCCCGCCTCAGGGATAGCTGTCCATGGGTGTGCCCCGCCTCAGTCGGCTTGAATTCCTCTATAATCTGCTATGGTCGGCAGTCCTCGTCCATCCACTAGGGTATTGGAAACACCCAAAGAATGTGCCCCTAGAGTCTTCTCATCCCCTGAGCCACTCCTGCCATCACAACTTGCCTCGAAGCCCCAATCACCACTCTCCCCTTCGGCCGCTTCGAGTTCTACTTCTCCTCCCTTCAGCGTTGAGTCGCCGGCTAGTCTCGCTCTCGGGCGCTGGCAGGTGCTAGCCAGATGTCCAACTCTCCAGTGCCGAGCAGCTCTCCTTCCCCTGGGTAGCAACACAAACACAGTCACAGCCAAGCCAGACGCGTCTGTGGTCCCCCCACTCTCAAGTGCAGCCCGCAGTCCACCGCGGTCCACCTCCCCGCAGGCGTCAGCTTCCTGGCCTCCGTTATTGTTTTTTGGGCAGCAGTCTCTGCAGCAGTCTCTGCCGGCCTCCGTAGGCGTCTCTGCCCTCCCGTGCCCCGGTTCGCAGAGCGCAGTGGCCCCGGGAACCCGCTCCCACCTACGCAGCTCGAGGGTCCAGGTCCCCCGCACCCCACTCACCAGTGCACTGTCGGACTCTGACCGCCTGACCTCCAAACGCAGTCTTCTGGACACTACCGCTTTTCCACCAGGGGTCACACCTCGCCAGCGCTGGGTCAGGGCAATCCACACCTTGTGTCCGTTTCCCTGCTCCCATCCAACGCTCTCCGCCGCCGTCCACCGCGACCTCCTCTCTGCAGCCAATCCGTCCAATCAGTCGGCTATCTCCACCACTCTAGCCGGCAGCTCCATCGCCATTGCCCAGCCGCCATCTTGACATCGCTCCATGCTGGTCTCCAGTCGCCAGGAAGGCCGAGGGGGGGGGGGGTCCCGCAGTTCCCACCACTCCACTCTCCAGCCGGCCACAAACTAGCGCGCTCCGCTCCACCACTTCCTTCATTTTGGTCACCTGGGCCTCAAAGTGGTCCCGGCCGTGCCCCGTCCTCCGCCTCCCGGCAGCAACGGGCCGCCGCAGCACCAGTCAGGGTCTTTACTGCACTTCTCCGCTCCCCTCCTCGCAGCATACAGGGCGCCCAGTTGCCTCAGCGCCGGTCCTGTCCTTCCCGCTGCCCTCCTCGCGTGGCTGCAATTGTCGGGGAGCCGCTCCTCTGATTAACGCTCGGACTCAGCCGCCATCTTGCTTACGCTGTTTCACTCCCGACACCAGCCGCAAAAACACCGGCTGAGCCCCGATCCCAGCACCGATCCGTTCCCTCAATAGCGCCCAGTTAGTCGCACCTCATTCCCCTCGCAAGTGGTGGGGTCAGGGGGTGTAGAGCCTCAGGAAAACAGGATAATTCCGGGTTTCGATGGCTGAGCTCGGCTCCTAGGCAGCCACCGCCATCGGCTGCTAAGCCTCACCCCCCTTGTGTTGCTGTCTGTTGGGGCTGTCTGGGCATTGAAGCTGTCGTGGATGTCTGCTATCTTGCGGTGGAAGAAGGTGGCGAGGGAGTCACACAGGGCTTGCGCCGGCGGGATGTTGTTGGTGTTGGAGCTGGGGCTGGAGAGTTCCTTCATGATGTTGAAGAGCTCCTTGCTACTGTGTGCGTTTTTGTCGAGGCGGTCTTTGAAGGATGTCCCCTTGGCTGACCTGATGAGGTGGTGGTGGTTGCGGATGGCGTCCTTGTGTGCTGCGTGGCTGTCCGGAGTTTGTTCACTGTGCCATTTCTTCTCTAGTTTCCGGCAGGCTTGCTTGGAAGCTAGGAGTTCTGAGGTGAACCAGCTGCCCTCTTGCTGGTGTCTCTATGGGTTGTTTTTTTTCAGAGGGGCGAGGGTGTTGGAGCATTCCTCGATCCAGCGTCTGAGGCTGTGGGCAGCGTCGTCTGTGTTGGAGGGTTCGGTGGGTGGGCTGAGAGTGAGGTTTGCGTGTAGTTGGTCTTCGGTGATTTTGCTCCAGCAGCGGCGGGGGATCTATTGGGTGCTGTGGTGTGTGGTGGGTTTCTGTAAGGCGAAGTGGATGCAACGGTTGTCCGTCCAGAGGAGTTCGGTGGTGTGGCTGATGGAGACGTACGGGCTTGAGGAGAAGACTGGGTTGAGCGTGTGGCCGGCGGAGGGGGTGGGCGTTGTGACGAGTTGCTTCAGTCCGAGGTTGGCTATGTTATCGATCTGGGTTGTGGAGTTCTTGTTCTCAAGGTGAAAGTTCAGGTCTCCGAGGAGGATGTAGTCGGTGGAGGTCAGGGCGTGCGTGCTGATCAAGTCGGCGATGGAGTCGCTGAACTGGGGGCAGGGTCCGGGGGGTCGGTAGACGAGGGTGCCTCTGAGGGTGGAATTAGGGCCTGTGTGGATCTGGAAATGCATGTGTTTGGTGGTGCTGAGCGCGTCGCCGGTACTAGTCGAGACCCTGATGCTGTTCATCTGGACGATGGCGATTCCTCCTCCGACTCCGTTGGTGCGGTCTCTGCGGTTGATCTTGTAGCCGTCTGGGATGGCTATGGCTACGGCGATGTCGGGTGCGGAGGAGTCGTTAAACCAGGTTTCTGTCAGGAAGACGACGTCCGGGAATGTTGTGTCGAGCAGGTCCCAGAGCTCAACGGCATGCTTGCGTGTGGATCGGGTGTTCAGTAGTGGGGAACGTAGGTGGTTGGGGTCCTTCTTGGCGGGTAGTAGGTCGGCTCTGAGGCTGGTGTAGCTGCAGTTCTGGCAAGTGAAAGGGCCATGTGTGCGTTTCGGGGAGGCCTTGAAGCAGGTGTGGCTCCGTCCGGAGTTGAGAGCATGCAGAGTGCTGGCGTCATAGTGGCTGCGGGTGCGGGGGCCAGGGGTTCTGGTGCTGGGAGCGGTCTAGGCGCGGACGGGCACAGGCAGGGTCGCCTTAGGCGCGCAGAAGCGGCGTGACCGCGCAGCGGCTTGCATATATGGAGAAGGTGGGAGGGAGGAGCAGCTGGGAGGCGGGAGGCAGGGCCAGCGAATGGGCAGTGGGCAGTCAGAGGGGTGGGGGCGGGACTGCAGGGGACGCAGCGGCGGGACTGCAGGGGACGCAGCGGCGAGGGCGGTGTGGGACAACAAAGGTAACAGGAGGAAATAGGGCACAGGAGGAAATGGCGACAGTGGCGGCAGTAGAAGGGTCCGTTTGTGTCGATAGGTGACGAATGCTTGCAGTTGTTGTCCTGGCCGGTGTTGAGTGTGTGGAGGGCCGAGGAGCTATAGCGCTAGCGGGTCTGAGTGTAGGGTCCTTGGCGCTGGTCGCAATCGGATCGTGGACGGGCGCAGATGGACTTGCCTTTGGCACGTCTTCGGTGCACCAGCGGCGCGGCTGCCATTACGTAGGGGTCGGAGGGAGGGCGGGACAGCTGGGAGGCAGGTGCGGGAGCACACTGGAGGTGGAGGGGTCACGGGGGCAGCAGCAGCTGGGAAAAGAGCAAGAGTCAAAATGGAAAAGAAAAAGGCAAAAAGAGGAAGAAGGCAATGAGGAAAAAAAGGGAAACAAAGGCCAAGTGTGGCAAAAAAGAGGAAAAAGGCAAAAGGGGAAAAAAAGAAAGAGTGGCAGACAGAAGCTGATGCTGCCTAAGCAGCAGAAGGACCACAGGCGTGAGGCACAAGGGCCTCGAACTCTGCCTGAGGCAGTGTTGGGGACGGGACACTTACGACGGAGCTGCGCGATCAGGGGAGAGCAGTTTTCTGACCAAGAGGTCAGAGGTCTCGCTCCCCCTATTGCCCAGTGGGCATCATTCAGTAGGGGTTGGAGGGAGGGTGGGACAGCTGGGAGGTGGAAGGGGGAGCGTGCAGAAGTGGGAGGGGCCACGGGGGCACCAGCAGCGGGGAAAAAGAGCAAAAGGCAAAAAGACGAAGAAGGCAATGAGGAAAAAAGGCAAAAGGGAAACCGGCAAAGAGATTGGCAAAGAAGAGGGAAAAGGCAAAAGGGAAAAAAGACAGTGGCAGACAGATGCAGACACTGCCTGAGCAGCAGAAGGACCACGGGCGGGGCGAGGCGAGACACAGGGGCCTCGAACACCGGCCTGAGGCAGTGGTGGGGACCTGGCACTTACGACAGAGCTGTGCGAGCAGGGGAGAACAGTTTCCTGACCAAGAGGTCAGAGGTCTTGCTCCCCTATCGCACGGTGGTCGCCATTGAGTAGGAGTCGGATGGAGGGCCGGACAGCTGGGATGCAGGAGCGAGGGGAAGGGGGCAGCAGCGGCAGGAAAAAGAGCAAGAGGCAAAAGGGAAAGGAAGAAGGTAAAAAGAGGAAGAAGGCAATGAGGAAAAAAGGCAAAACTGAAACAAAGGCAAAGAGAGTGGCGAAAATGAGGGAAAAGGGAAAAAAGACACAGTGGCAGACAGATGCTTACTCTACCTGAGCAGCGGAAGGCCCACGGGCGAGGAGAGGCACAGGGGCCTTGAACTCTGCCCTGAGGCAGTGCTGGGGACCAGGCACCTACGACGAATCTACGCAAGCAGGGGGAAACAGTTTCCTGACCAAGAGGTCAGAAGTCTTCCAGGTTACAATAGCCACTACATGGAAGGTTTACCTGTGGGTGGATGTCGGGCACATACAGTGGTTCTCCGCTTGTGCAATGTCAGTAGAAATTCATAATACCAGGCCTGGTGATATGGCACCATGGGCTTCTTCCAATACTCCCCTTCTGCTCAGAAGGGGTCTTGTAATCCCTCCCCTCAAAACTCTTATTGGGCCCACTAGGCAACTTTTCTGTATTATCCTGGCCTTCCCATGCAGAGAAGAATCTGGACCACCCTTCTTGTGATCAAACCCAGATGTACGTGTTTGGACAATCTGGTGTTGATCAAGAGATTGTCTTCCTTCCCAAGCTCTATGGGTACAGTGAACTTGGAATGTATCAGGTGCTGGCATAACTCTATATAGCAGTTACTCCAGATGTGCCCCTTCATTAACAAATTGTACAGCCCATAATAAACCTGTACTTTACTGCCCTCCACCCAGTGCCTTACTAGATGAGTTCACAAAATCGACCCATGCGTAGTATGACTGCTTCTTGTTATCCCTGATCTTCAGGCAATACTTCTCTGGGATGAAATCAAGCTTGCAGATAAGGGCTTCCTTCATGGGGGCATACTTCATATGGTCAGCTGCTTGTAGAGTATCACCCCGCTATAGGCATGCGCTCCCACAGACTGGCCCCCCAGCTCCACCAGGATCCTTCCTGAAGGAGCCGGAAAGAACAACGGACCTAACTGTCACCCCTGAAGCATGATGGGAAGCTGAGGGTCATGACTGCCTTAAAGGCACGTGCCAGTTTATCTCTAAGTTGCTATGAGTTAGCTTTTCAGTCTTTTTAGACTGTGTTTTTGCAATGCAGCCTGGGAGCTGTATATGCTTCAGTCCTATGTGAGAGTTTTCTACTGACTGCTGAGCATTAAAACAGTTTCAAAACATATTTTGCTGTTGTTTTCTCCTGTATCTTATGCTTGTTTTATGATATAATGGGGAGTTCCTACAGCATTACACAGCTCTGATGTTTATAAGGCTGCAATTGCTTATTTATTTGATAAACGTGATCAAGCCTGTTGGTGAAACGCGTTGTTTGTTTTTGCTGCCTGAAATAAACTTTTTGAAGCACAGCAACCTTCGGTGTGTCGTCGTGTATTTCCTGACATCTGGGAGATTCTTCGTACTTGATATATATCCAAAACACCACCTTGTTTGGTCGAACAAAACGTACACGGAATGCCGAATAAATTTATGCACACGAGCAACTTAAGGTGTCCGGGTAGGTTTTGTTCGCACAAAGAAGGTGGTGTTTTGGATTTATGGGCGACCGGTAGCCCCACCTCGGACTGCCCACAAGCAGGCTCGACGAAATTCCGTTACCGGAGCTGTTGGTTTTATATATATATATAGCGTAAACAAGGGCTCGTGTAGCCTGAAACTCGTAGCTGTTTTTCCTGTGCTGAATAAAATCATTGCACCTGATCCTGTGGTCCGTCTCCTTTCTCGCTGGTTTTGCTGGATGCTTGCCAGAGGTGTTGTGGAGCTTTTCTTGGATATATATATATATATATATATATATATATATATATATATATATATATGGGTCACATATATGATTGTGTTTCCGGGGAACCATGCGTGGGTGGGAATATTCTAGTGCTGATGACTTTGATGAGGATACCCCTGGAAGAGAACTAGGATTACAGGTAAGTAACTAATCCGTCGCAGACAGCAGGTCTAGTCTTCTTTTCATATTCTAGGAAGTATTCTCAAGTGGGTGCTTCAAAGTGACATATTTATACATGGGACTAGCCAGTGGTGGGAATGACTCCTGGGCACACTCTAACCAATAGGGTGAAAGTTCCCTGTGGCCAAGCCTACCTACTTTGGGCATTTTCTAGATAGTGTCTGTCTTTGTGCACACCAAACTTGGGATTGGTAGGCTGGGTGGGTGTGGGGAATTTATTATGGTAATTGTAGAGGCTTTCCGCATCTAGCACTGACATTGAGTCTGAGCCAGCCAAAGTACCCACAATAAACCCAGGGACAGGAGGCTGGTAGGACAAAAGCAGAGTCCTTTAGCAACCAGATAGTGGATCCAGAAGTATTGTCTTGGGTTCCTCTCTCCCCTTTCAAGATTACATGTAAACCCAGAGATAGAAGTCTAGTATGCCAGAGACAGAAGTCTAGTATGCCAAAACCAGAGTCCTTCAATAACTAGACTGTGGATCCTCAAGAATGGTCTTGGCATCTTGTTCTCTCACCTTTCAAGTGTCCCCCAAGTGCTATATGTGAAGCCAGCAAACCTGTCAAACAGGGTTTGACTTTGAAGCAGAGTTTGATACTGCAGTACCAAACGTGATGCTCACAGCCCTCACCCTTCATATTCTGTTGTTTGCTCCTGGGAGGCATTTCATACCTATTCAAGGCTAAGCACTGGCTGGGAGAAACGAGAGACCCAACACAAATTAGCCCCCAGGAACTTCAGGCAGGGAAAAGGTAACTTTCTTAAAAGTTACTTTTCCATAATGCTTATTAAAAATGTGACTTCACAAAATATTATGGTTGTTTAATTATTTTGCTAGCTAGTCTTGTGGAGATTCAGTATTGGTAATTTAATCTGTACTCTGGTTTTCTGCATAGGACAGCTAGGCCTGCCACAGTGAAATTAGCTTTTGGTGCTTGTTACTGTAAGGATTTTCACATAACATTTTGACATGTCCAAATTGTAAATACCATGAATCTTGCCTTGGATGTCACAAACCCTACATATTGGTGACTTATCAGAGTAGTTTATGTGGTCAGGTCGAATTGCAGATCCTACACTGCTACAGACAGACTACAATGGTAGGCCTGAAGCCATGTCTGCACTGCCACTGTAGTGGATGACAAAATAGGTGCTGCAGTCCACTTGTGGAGTTTAACTTCTAGGCCATGGGTAAACTATGTACCATATACTAGGTAAGTTACATATGCCAATTAAGAGTATGCCAATTCAGCCGTGTTTAAAGGGGGACCACAGACACTTTACTACTGGTTTTCATGGGCATAGTGCACAGAGTTCTCTAGAAACAAAGGGTCCACCAAAAAGCAAAAAAGTGGCGGTGACAATGCATAAAAGGCCGATTGCCTTAGACAACATCACTGAATCGAGCAGGACCACCCTAAAGCTGTTCTTTGGCCCCTTCTCTGCGCCGTAAATTCCGCCGCTGCGCGAGGGGTGGGTGAGCGCGGTGCTCCGGTACTTATGACGGCTCCACGCCATCATGAGTCACAGGCTGCGTGTGCTCATGAGGGTGTGGAGCTGTCATGACCCCGCCCACTACTAATTCGCCCACACAGGTGGGGAATTAGTACCGCGTGAGCGGAGCGGCAGCGGCATGATGGCTCCACGCCGTCTTGAGCACAATCTCCCATGGCTCATGACGACATGGAGGCGTCATGAGCACGCAACAGGTTAAATAAGGGAGTCTTCCCCTCTTTCTTGTATTCGAACACTACACCACAATGCATTATTCATTCCCAACCCAGATACCTCTCCTTTTACCCGTTGACTTTATGCTTGTTTTTGACTGTACTCCACTTCCTTTTGGCTAGGTTTGTGCTGTAGACATATCTAAACATAAATGCATACATCAAAAGAAATCAAATGCCTATTGTAAACATTAAAAAGCATAGGTGACTGTCCCCCCTAAGAGATGGCATAGGGTGGGGGCTGAAAAGAAGACAGGGCAATGGACAGAGTGCAATTTGTGAGAAATGAAGAGAACCAATCGAGTAATGAGCCCTTCATACTGATCTGGCCAAGACGCTGTAACAGAAGGCTACAGACAAATATGGCAAGAGCCAAGGCCAGAATAGTTTCAGTGCTTTCGCCAAGTTATCAAATCGGTTTTTAACTTTGAAATAGTTGGAGAGTTGTTTGGCCACCACATTTTCAACCAGTTTTCCCGGGCATGGAAACAAGGTGATAGGTCAGTAGTTCTGTAACTTGGAACTATGCAAAGTTTCTTTTTTTAAGAGTGGAGTAACGACTAGAATAAGAATATTTTTACAGAGAAATAACTATTTGCCCTTTTTTAATTCCTTTTCTAAGTGTGTGACCGCCGTCTATAAGTCAGAAGATCGGTTTCCATTTCCGAGTTTCGCCGCTTGTGCTTTCTAACAACTTGTTAGGCATTATATTAATGTAAATATTTTTGGCTTTAAGATGGATTTCGAGGTTATGAACTCTTGACAAGAGGAGCTAAAATGAGTTAACACTTCAGAGACCGATTAAAAGAAAAAAAATTGACCCCATTAAAAACAAGCATTTACAATGCAACGGTTTCGCCTTTGGAGAAGTTAGAGCTATTGGCATTGTAAAGAGGAGAAGCGTGGCTCACTGGTTAGAGGAGGCAGACCCTGAAGCAGAGGTCAGACCCGGGACCAGGGTTCAATTCCCGACGCGGCAGGGTCTTGAGCCCAAATATCCACGGACTCGATAATTCGAGTTTCGGTGCCTACTCGAATCACGGGTTCACACTCTGCAGCTCTGGGCATTAGCTGCTTAATCTCCACTACGGCCCCCTTGCGGTGGGATGCCTGGCTTTCACCTTGGGGATGCCCAGTACGGGTATCTCACAGGGAAAAAGCCAGGACGGGTTCCCAAGGCAAGCGCCGAGATGCCTACGGGTAATCGAGCGCTATATAAGAACGCATAATAATAATAATAAATGATAAAATTTGTATTTATGTGTTGGTTTTGAAAACAGATAAATAAATGGCAATGTCATTTACATTGCCATTAGCTTAATCTCTCGCAAATGTGAGACCTTTTGTACCCTATGGACGAGCTCAGCAGTGGGACACAGTGTAACACACACATATAAAAACACACAGGGACACACACACATACAAATGCACACACAAACACACTATACCCCCTCACGCCCTTCTAAGCGGCACAGAACAGCATCCACGCAAAGTGCACAAAGTACACCAGACACACATATCACAGGGGGGGGCACTCTGTCTTCACAGGGGGCCCCCTCAGAAGTTAAAAACGTAAGACCCCCCCCCTTCGGACAGGCACCTTCTCAAGGCTTGCGTGTGGGCACATATAAGACCCTCCATTTGGAGTGCCACCGAACAACACCCTCTCAGATGACACAACATACTCCTGTGCACACACACATATAAGATTTGGCATGGTATAAAAACGCCACAGTGGGGCACGGTAAACTCCCTTCCCTGTAGCAACAACCCCACACTCGCACGCACACAAACCAAGACGGTACAAGCGCCCAACCGCACAAAGGGGAAAAGTGTAGAGGGCCCCATTTGAACCCCCTCGATGAGATGTAGCTTGCCCCCCCCTACGCGTAGTGTTTGACAGGTCACTGATACAGAAGACAAAATAAATAGTCGTATACAGGAGGGAAAAAGAAAGACTAGAAAAATCCTTCTGTGAAATTACTAACAAAAAAGGCAATGACTTATTCAACTACACAAACACACTAACATCGGCATTCCCAAAAAAATGTGTGGGTGAGCACATTGTTGAATTTAATGCTTTAGTGCCTGCCAGGAAAACCAGAGACTTCCGAGTAGCCTCGGGGCTTTGGAGGCTGCTTTATTGGCTGTGAAAGGAGAGGTCACTGTGGTACAACAGTACCTGCCTGTACATAGATATTTGCATATGCGCTGAGGCACTTGATCTCCGAGCATTTAAAGCTCTATATACATTAAAAAAAAAACACGCCTTGAGGCTGTCACAACAATGTTTTCAGCACGTGTACAATACCTTGCCCAATCATCAGCTAGCGTTCTCATGTAAGTTCCATCAGGATATGCACATTGATTGGCCAGTGACCTAATCCATGCAAAAATCTGAAACAATTCTGAGGATACAACGAGCAATCACCCAGCATGCTTCCACCTAACATGCAGCTTCGCCTTTACACACAAATATGACTAGCAATCGCACGGACTGGAGTAAGGCAGGTCGTTACTTCTGTCTTTAAGCTTTTGAAATGTTACACATACACAAGTGGAAGAGAAGTAATTGAAGGTGATGCATATTGGTTGTTAGATCACTGGCAGAGTGCAGTCACCTATACAACAAAAATATAACTTTGTCAGTGGAGCACCCAGGGTTTGGAATAATGGACTCCAGAACTGAGTTCTGATAGAAAATTAGTTGCAATGAAATTTGGCAAGAGGTTTAAGATTTCAAAAGTTAAAATAGCTGTTGATCATTCAAAAGCTTTAGCGGAATGATGTAGTCCATTGTTGTGATGGTAGGGTCTCGTTGAGAAGGATTTTCTGGTCATTTCATCTGCATTGGCCACACCATGGCTTGCTTGCTTTGCTGCTAACGCTCATGAATCCACCAAATCCCTTATCACAGGTAGAGGCGGACTGTGAAACCTTGCTGCCCCACCATGGAGGCAGCGGAGTATAGCCAAGCACCCCTTCCTGAGGACGGTGCCAGGCTTTTCTAGATGTATATTTTCCCCAAAGGTTATGTAGGAGGTGAAGATGATTTGCTGTTTTTGTAATTTGGCATAATATAGCAAGACCAGGTGAGGAAGGTGGCATGATTATTCTGGTCGAGTTACACCAATATTCAGATTTACCACACTTGTGGTGTGAATACCAACCCAATTTCCGGATTTATTGCACTTCTCACAATTGTGGAGCGGGTGCATACAAATTACTTCTCCCTTTGCTACAAATGTAAGCAGGGACCATAATACATTCTCTGCTCTCCTGTGCACTACACAGACAGATACTGTGTTTTGTATGCACCTGTGCAGTAGACCACCACTATTGGCGTGTCCCCCAGCATGCAAGGCATCATATGGGTCCCGTGCAGGTGTTTGTTATTTATGACTGCTCGAGGCATCATAAAGCTCTCCAGGCTCCTTACAATGAAGGAGGGGCGCGGTCCAATACCCGGATTCTCATGATATGCCACATTGTGTAGTCCCAGTTGTGTTGCCTCGCCTTCTGGGCAGACTGTTTTATGTGATGTACATAGGGGATTCTTAATTTTCCTGGAGAGCACCCTTTCTAAATGAAAGCCAGTGCCTGGTTTGGCGACTTTTTATTCCATTGTACAGAAGGGGCCATGGAATCCCTGGCTCTCCCCAGCTCACTGTACTTAATACTAGCCCAAGTATGTCTACAGTCTACAAAGCAGCCACTAGACTGCATTTCCTCCTTTATTGTGCTTCCTTCTGATGTGATGGTATCAAAGGCCTATACTTTCTCCACGATATCCCAGCTGGATCTGCACGGTCGTATGCACACTAGTAGTGGAGAGGCCCCCTCATGTGCCTGTATACACAGATCGTGTTTTAAGCACAATGGGGTCTGCCTCAGCACCCTGTCTGACTCTTGTACATTTCATCACTCTTGACTGTGAGGGGTTAGGCAGGGGACTCTAGAGCAGACTCGTTTCTGCTGCTGGGAGTTTTTATGCTTGGAGACACAGCCTGCTTCGTGTCAGGCTGACAATGGAAAAAAGATGAGATAACCGGCCGCACAGCAGACATGTGTGAGCTCTTGTTAGAGAATAGAAGTCTGGGCAAGGGAAGGTAGCTGTGTTTATTGGAAGTGCAGCAAAGTGGATTCCTGTTGGATGAGGTAACCCCGCTGCCATGTTCACAAGTCATGTTCCGCTGAGCCTTTGTTTGATTTCAGTTAGATGGAAGGAAAAGAAGAGTGATGCGTGAATGGGCCGTGACTGGCTCTCTAAACCTAGCTTTACACAAAATATGCGTGGCTGAAGGGTACTGTAGACTAAAGGCAGGCCAGGGAAAGCTTTTAATGAACGCCTAAGAGGATGTTATACTTTTTTTTTTTATCTTTCTAGGTTCGCGTTAGATGGCTCGTCGTGAGCGGGATGTATTAGTCATTCTGATGGGGGGGTTGAATAATGCGACTTTTCAATTGCTTCAAAATGTTGATCTTCTTTGAAGAGCTGTACAAAGGCAGTCACCTCAGACATCTTGCAATGCAGACACCCGCCGAGGGCAGTGTGGCCACACTAACTAGAAACGAATAAAGGTTGGCAGAGAATACAAGATTGGCGGGTTGCCAATGAGGGCTTTGATGTAAATCACAGCCGCAGCGCTAGGTAACAATGCTCGCTTTCACATAATCCTGTGTGCAGGCCATTTTACAGGCTTGTTCAGACACTGCCTATGTTGCCAACAAGGGGGTTTTTGTTTAATCACGGTGTAATATGCTGTATATTGGCATTTTTAAGTGTAGGACAGCGGGAGGCACACGGACAGCGGGAGGGGGGCGGGCAGGCACACGGACAGCGGGAGGGGGGCAGGAAGGCACACGGACAGCGGGAGGGGGGCGGGAACGGGGACACGAATAGCGGGGGGGCAGGAACGGGAACACTGACAGCCGGAGGGGGGGTGCGGGAACACACGGAAAGCACTCACCTGGACCTGGACTTCCTCCGGCGGCGGTTGACCGCGGAATGACGAAAAGAAACCTCGACGAACACAAAAATAAACCCCGCCGCACTGACGTGCCCAAAGGGGCAGGATGAGTAAAAATTGCCGGAATGCCCCCGAATCTGCTCCGCAATTGACGGACAGATCTCTGTTCCAATGGCTAGCCTCCATTTATGGAGCTAGCCAATGGGAAACAGAGGCGGGACGAACATCCATACTGTTAACAAATGTTTTCGCCTGCGCGGAGCACTGCGTGCTACGGCCAGGCGAAACCTAAAAAAAAGAGGTAATTTTCAATTAACAATTGAAGGGATGCCTTCGCTGAGGTCACAAACACAAGCTAGAAAAGATGCTTTCGGCTGAGACCCTGGACTCATTGATTTAAAAGTGAACTGTACCAAAAAGGGTTCAGTCCAAGGGACAAGAAGTGGCTGTAAGACCAATATGGATCTGTTGGATAAACATCTATGGCTCAAAGAGTGGCCTTTGATATGTGTAGGTCTGTCAGTCACTTAAGAAACTCAAAGAAATAGATCATCTGAAGAGATCTTGTTCTATCGTATCTGAGACATTATCAACATAGGCGGTGGAGTTTCCTAAAATAATGTCAAGACCGTCAAGAAGCGTCTGTTCTACAAAAGTCAGTAACAGCGTAGTAAATTAGCAAACAAGCGTTGTCAAAGCCAATAGGTTTCGCCTATGCAAAATGTATTGGGTTCGTACGTTTTTTTGAATTTTGTTTTTTACATGTGAGAGCGTCAGTTTTGGAGTGTGCCGTAGCTGTATCTCGTCATATGTTTCCCACTCCTTGTTGATGGCCTCCAACGGCTTGTGTTGATTGATCAGGAGCAGTGGGCGGCAGGTGTTTTGCGGCAATAGAAATTAGGGGCTGTCTTTAGCGCACCAGTGTCATATCTATAGGGGTACTTGCAATGGCCTAACAATAGTCCCCGTGCTGCGGGGGGGGGGTGCAAACTCCAGGCACCTCCTCCGACACTGTGCACAAGCGAAGGGCCCCTTGCCCCAGAGCTCCTGACTGGATCCGGTGCATGGGGGGCCCCCTCACATTTTGTTATGCCACTGAGTACTTGGAACCCTATAGAGGTGCCCAGACCCCTGATGCCACCAATATGAGTAGGCAGCGGGAGTGCCAGTATTGGGGACATTGAGGGTACCACGGCGATGCAGCTGTAACAGCAGTGGGTCTGTTCTGTAGAACAACATTCTAATGTCTGAGGTACAGTTTGTTCAGACCACTGACGGTGGCTTCACAGCTGCGAACAGTTTGTGTCTTTGAACGGTTAGTACAAGAGCCCCACGATATGGGTAGGGGCTAGGGTGACCAACCGTCTGTAAATTTCACGGACCGTCCGTCATTTTGGTGTCATGTTCGTTGTCCGTCGTCATTACTTTTACGGATGCCCTTTGTCTGTAATTTTAGGGATTAATTACCGAGCTCTGCTATTCCCATGCGAGAAGCCCCAAGAGTTTAACCTTTCTCTGGGCCAGTTCACACTTCTCTGTTGAACTCCAGAGGCTGCAGCAGCCCCTCCCCGAGCTCACACAGACTGAGAGCAGGCCCATTGTCCTTCTGACTGAGGCTGATTATCACATATAGAATGACAATGGGCCGTCTGCCTTTAACATAACATGTGCAGGCAAGTGAGTGCCTTGGAGGCGAGTGACTCACTTGGAGCCAGTAGATGTAGCAGAGGAGCCTTCCCTCATCAGAGTATTGTGAAGAACTTGTGGCCTTGAGTAATTTGCCCCTGTTGTTCACTGAGAGTCCGACCTAAATCAAGCACACAAATCCCTGGAGGTGTGGCACCTTACCTGTTGCCAGGGGCTTTTTTTTCCAGCATGCAGCACTCCTTTGCCTTACTATTTTGGAGACACGGAAAGGACTGCCTCCTTACAGAGGTCTTCAAACTGTGGGGCGCCCCCCTGGGGACGTGGATGGGTTCCCAGGGGGGTTGCAGATGCCTCTTCAAGTATATGTAAATGAAGATGGCCTGGAAGTGGGAGCGATGTTTATTTGCTGCATTTCCAGGCTGTCTTAATTCATTCTCAATCCTTGAAGTGAAAGTGAGAACTGTGATTTGAGTGCAGTGGAGGCAGGGGTCAGTAAGTGTGCTTGCAGGGTCAAAGAGATTACTAACAAGCATTTGGAATGCAAAAAGTCTCGCATTTGCAGGGCTTTAAGCTACTGGCATTGTAAATGACAATGCCTTTTATTTATGCTTTAAAAACCAAAACATAAATAAAAGGCATTGCCATTTACAATACCAATAGCTCAAACTCGCGTAAATGCGAGATCTATGGCATTGCAAATGCTCGTTCTTTCTTCTCGTTGAGATTTCATCTACTATTCACACCACTAATTTCAATTAAGGTTTACTTAACCCCTCCGCTGCGCCGAACGTTCCATGCTGGTGCGGAACGTTCTATTGCGCGGGCGGGCCCGGAACGTTCAGTGGACGTGCGCAGCACTACCGAGGTAGTGCACGCAACATCCGCTGAACGTGCGCCGCATGGAAGGGGTTAAATATGCAGTTACTTGGTTCCGGGGGAAGGGAGAGGCTATGATTTATTCTGCCAAGGAAGGTGTCGCCAGGAAACCTGGGTGTCGTAGCGCTTACTGTAAAGATCGTTAGTGAATAGACTTTGAAACTCCCTTGAAATAATGCATATGTTTTATTAAACAGACACAGTAGAAAGACTATCTGCGCGCATAAACGTACAAAATTGTAAGTGCTTTATATTAGGCACAACACAAGTGAAACCCAACAGGGGCTGGTTAACAGAATATTTTCACTGGTGCAGAACATGTCAAATCCACCTTCACCATTGTTCATTATTTCTGCTTACCTAATGCTGCATAGATGAAGACGCATTGATAAGTCCATGTTACATAAAGGTTTTTGCACCAGGGTGAAATGAAGAAACGGGTCTGAAACCGCATGAGCGCGTTTATTGACTCCTGTACATAATTTTAAGTGAGTTATAGACATATTATCAAAGAAGCTCTGGTCAATGAACGACCCTGACCAAAAAACAGAGCAACCAATTTTGCGGTGTTTGCAATTTGTGTAATTATGAATGGACAGACTTATTTTGTCTGAAACTTGTATTTTCTCTGTTTCAATGAGTAAAGGCTGCACATATACTTAATGTGAAATCAGTTTGTGGTGTGTTGGTCCTGCTGTAAACTAAATTTGTTTGAGAGTTTGTTTGGATGTTCATTTTAACTGTGCAGTAATATATGCAACTTTTGTACTTTGCGTTTTCCCTTGTTTATTTTTTTATGCTTTTTGAGTTGAGTTTCAAGGGGATGTGTCTTGCTGGTCAGTGCCTTGGTTTTAGGACCGAGGTAATGGTCCATCATGGCGGGGAAGAGGTAAATGATGCAGAGGAGATAGCCTGCTACTCAGGACTACAGTTATCATTAGTGCACCAGGTGTAGTTGCATTGGGGTCCTAGAGTGTGAGATGCTCACACCACCCCAATTATGGGGATATGTATGTTTGGTGTAATGCATGTGTCTGTTTGATGCATTTGCTGTTTTATAAGTTTCATAATTAGTGCAGTTTATATGCTAAAGAAAAAGTACTCCTGAAATCATCTCATGGGACCTGCCCCCTGCATGCAGCCATGTCCCTCCCGCTCCCCCAATCCTTGCCATAAAGTTTTGGAGGGGGGCCCAACCTCAAACCATTTTGCTTAGGGGGGCTCAGAGCAACAACGTCAGAAGACCTATGCCTTATGAGATGGTTACAGTCCAGCAATTAAAAATCTGTGATGGTTCGACGTTGACAGCTCATCCAGTTTAGGAGCTCTGTAGATTTTAGTACTAGCTCAGTGTGTTCAGGGCTGTTTGATTTTCTTTTTAATCCAACAATGACAACCAGTTTAAAAGAGAACAGGGGGGCCCTGAATGAACAATGGCTACCAAAGCACTGATAAGGAAACATTAAAAAAAGAATTACTATGGAAAATGCAGACGTTTTTAATGTGGGAATTGCAGCTAATGGATGTAGCATGGCACTTGAAAGTTGAATCAATTTACACTGAGATAGTAACAAATGAAATATATTTCTTGTATATTATAGAAGTAGTGCAGCACTAAGTTTACTCAATGCTTTCAAATTACAGTGCAGAAAGGCATTTCATTTTCGCTTGTGTGCTATGGAGAGACCAAGAGGTCCTCTCAGTAGAGGTTTGGTTTATTTTTTCAATTGCAATTCAGATCTTTTTGAGTCAAATGTCAGTGGTTTTTGCAGTGGTGTTTTTGTTTATTTATGCCTCTGCAGTTTGTTGCTGGGGTGCATAAACCAACATACTGGCCCACCACAGATTATAGTGAGCAATGCCATCAATGCTGCAGAAGTAGAGTGAAGTAGTGAGGAAGAAAAGATGTAGGAGGATTCAAGGAAGAAGGGAGAGAACAGAACTATGAAAGAAAGCATGAGAGAAAGAAAAGAAGCCTGAGAAAGGAGAGTGAGGATGTAGGAGAGAGCGAGAAAGTGTGGGACAAAAGTAAGAAGTGAAAGTAAGAAGGTGAACTCACAAAAAGAGGAAATCGAGTGAAAAAGGACCTTATAGGGGAAAAGTGGATGGAGGGGAGATAGATGAAAGGAGAATACAGGGGAGAGAATAAAAGTTAAGGAGGAAAAGCGGGCAGAGACGACAGTGCGAAAAAGGAGAAGAAGAATGGATGGAAGCTCGAAAAAAGGAGAATGCATGGGAGAAAAAATTAAGAGAAAGAAAAACAAACAGTGTGAGATGTTTGTGGAGGGGATAGTGGACAAAAGAGTAAGGAAAGAGAGAGCAAGTGAAAGAATGGGATGAGGGAAATTAGACAAAGAGTGGGGAGAACTATACCAGCTTCAGTGCACCGAGCTGGTTCTGGTAAGCAAGTGTGCCGATCTCACAGGGTTGCAAATTACTACAGGAGTATGACCCATAAACCACGTTGGGATCAGGGTAGGTAATTAGAATAAACAGACAATATCCCAACTGGTGTTACTGTAGAGACAATTACACATGTATGCGAAAAGCATTACGTGGACAGAAACAAGGAGACTCGATACGTTTTGGAATGTGCTCATGGCATCATATAATTAGAAAACAAGGTAAGAAACACAGTTGTAGCATCACTGTACAAAAATAAATAACAAAACAACCCGAATTGGACTTGGTGCTTGGTATGTGCAAGTGACATACGGGTGGCGACGCAAGTGACAATTGTGATCAGCATGAACGGCACATGGCGTGAACGTCTGTGAATATATACAGTGAATCAAAAGAACAACGTGGCTAAATTTACAATGCGAAAGTATGTCTGTTTAGAATGAATGATTCAGTTGAACCAAATTATGGGATGCGCCATTTAATGAGCTGAGGGGTCAACGACGTTTCGTTAGTCAGGATCATCTTCAGGTTGCCTTTGGAAAACGGTGCTGTAGAGGAAGGATTACAACCTCTGGGGGTGCGTCAAACCTAGAGCTGAGTTAAGCAGCTGGGAACGGTGTAGTATCTCCACGATCGTGTGCAGAGTGCCGGTAGTTGTTTCAAAACAACTACCGGCACTCTGCACATGATCGTGGCGAGACTACGCCGTTCCCAGCTGCTTAACTCCGCTCTAGGTTTGTTATATCCGAGGCATCGACCTCTGACCCCCCACCGGGACATGCAGCCTCCCGGCTACGCTTGGCGCACCCCCAGAGGTTCGAATCCTTACTCTACAGCACCGTATTCCAAAGGCAACCCGGTCCTGAAGATGATCCTGACTAACGAGGATCGAAACGTCGTTGACCCCTCAGCTCATTAAATGGCGCATCCCCTAATTTGGCTCAACTGAATCATTCATTCTAATCAGACATACTTTTGCATTATAACTTGAGTTGCACTCAGTGCAAACCTAGGTAAAAGAGCAGTATTTTACAATCACCTTGCAATGCTAGGACAGAATTAAAGGACAAGAGTAGCACATACTTATTAATTGTGCTGGTCCGAAAGACAACAGCACTGTTTATCTCTTATGTGCTGTGCACCCCTGTACTTATGTTGGTTATCTATTTACTTACTTATATACTATTGTGTGACCTCCTCTGATGTGTCTGTAAAACGTAACTTTTTGTCCTGAATTTTGACCCTTTGTCCTGAATTTTTGCACTCACTGTCCTGAATTTGCACCGATGCCAGTTGGTCACCCTAGTAGGGGCAGAGACTTATGCAGTGATACATCTTCCGTGTGTGCAGGTTCATCCGTGCATACGGTGAAGCCATGTGAAGGGTGTGCTTGTAAAAGTACACATGTTCATCTTGAGCCCGCCCGGAGACATGTGGAAAGTGTGCATGTAAACACATCCATGACACATAGTCTGCAATCATTAAATACAATTGTGGCATGGACAGATACCCACTATTGGCCTCTATGTCTACACATTATGAGGCCAAGAAACGCATGAACAGCATGTGTGAGAATCGAAAGCACGTGCCTTCTGTGCACCAGCTGAAGATCTACAGGAGTGCGGTGGTGGGAGGGACGGGCAAGCAATTAACAAAATGCAGATGCTGGGCTAATCACTTAATCTCCCCGTGCCTACCAAAGATGTATGTGTTCTTTTGTAATGTAACTGGTGCTCATGTAAAGTGCTCCAAGTCCTTCTGGTCGAGTTAATGCTATATAAACCAGGCTATGATGGAGGTAGGAGGGAAGCAACTAGTAACGAGGTGGGGAAGGGGCGTGCAGAAATAGGAGAGAGGTGGTGGGAGTGACGGGCAAGCAACGAACGAGTAAGGGGCATGCAACAATGGGAGGGATGTGGAGGGGGGGGATAGGCAGGCAACAAAGCAAATGCAAACACTAGAGATGCACTCTGATGGAGTGCTACCATGGAAATAACAAAATAAACTATCTTTACAAGTGTGCGTCCAGTGGAAGGACACTGGCTGCCAGAAACAGTACTTAGTCCAAGCTCCACAGCAAGGATGACATGAAGCCGAGCAGGAAGCTGGAGGAGGCACTGACCAACAGGAAGAAAAGAAACTAGGGTGCTGTGGGGGCCAACTAATGGTAAGTAAGGTAAATAATGGGCGGCCTCTAACCCATTTTTTCTTGAATGTCATTTACAAGAAATTTCGCAAGCGCTGTGCAGGCGATACCTTAAAAAGGCAGCAAGCATCCTGGTGAGACTGGAAAAGCAGTGAATGATTTTAACACAGTCACCATTAGAGGCAGAGATGACAAACATTCCACTTGGGTGCCGCTCGTAGTCGGTTTTTGAACTCTGCTGCTGTTTGTGCTGCCTGTGTCTTCGGCAAGGAGGAGACTGCCGCCTTTGCTTTCTTGGACATCGCTGGGAGACCGGGACTGCGAGGCCCAGCAGGCTGTGCGTTACAACAGCCCGCACACCTGCCGCCTCTTCCCGTGACTCCTCCCCTCTACTGTCCCTGATCACCGGCCCTTAAAGCACGACTCGCGGCCCCCGCTCCGCGGAAGCCGCTCGTAGTCGGTTTTTGAACTCTGCTGCTGTTTGTGCTGCCTGTGTCTTCGGCAAGGAGGAGACTGCCGCCTTTGCTTTCTTGGACATCGCTGGGAGACCGGGACTGCGAGGCCCAGCAGGCTGTGTGTTACAACAGCCCGCACACCTGCCGCCTCTTCCCGTGACTCCTCCCCTCTACTGTCCCTGATCACCGGCCCTTAAAACACGACTCGCGTCCGCTCGTAGTCGTTTTTTGAACTCTGCTGCTGTTTGTGCTGCCTGTGTCTTCGGCAAGGAGGAGACTGCCGCCTTTGCTTTCTTGGACATCGCTGGGAGACCGGGACTGCGAGGCCCAGCAGGCTGTGCGTTACAACAGCCCGCACACCTGCCGCCTCTTCCCCTGACTCCTCCCCTCTACTGTCCCTGATCACCGGCCCTTAAAACACGACTCGCGGCCCCCGCTCCGCGGGAGCCGCTCGTAGTCGGTTTTTGAACTCTGCTGCTGTTTGTGCTGCCTGTGTCTTTGGCAAGGAGGAGACTGCCGCCTTTGCTTTCTTGGACATCGCTGGGAGACCAGGACTGCGAGGCCCAGCAGGCTGTGCGTTACAACAGCCCGCACACCTGCCGCCTCTTCCCATGACTCCTCCCCTCTACTGTCCCTGATCACCGGCCCTTAAAACACGACTCGCGGCCCCCGCTCCGCGGGAGCCGCTCGTAGTCGGTTTTTGAACTCTGCTGCTGTTTGTGCTGCCTGTGTCTTCGGCAAAAAGGAGACTGCCGCCTTTGCTTTCTTGGACATCGCTGGGAGACCGGGACTGCGAGGCCCAGCAGGCTGTGCGTTACAACAGCCCGCACACCTGCCGCCTCTTCCCGTGACTCCTCCCCTATACTGTCCCTAATCACCAGCCCTTAAAACACGACTCGCGGCCCCCGCTCCGCGGGAGCCGCTTGTAGTCGGTTTTTTAACTCTGCTGCTGTTTGTGCTGCCTGTGTCTTCGGCAAGGAGGAGACTGCCGCCTTTGCTTTCTTGGACATCGCTGGGAGACCGGGACTGCGAGGCCCAGCAGGCTGTGCGTTACAACAGCCCGCACACCTGCCGCCTCTTCCCGTGAATCCTCCCCTTCAAATCTGCTTCCTGTATAAAAAAACACCCCTTTCACACGTGAGCGGGACGCGTGAGTGGGACGAAGGCCGGGACGAAGCCCGGACATAGGGCGGACAGTCTTAGACAGTCCGAGACAGAACGTGACTGGACTGGGCACGACATACTGCCCGCGCTGCCTTCAAGAAACCCCCGTTAAAGTAAGACACTCCGTGTATGGTTATTGCCACACCGAGGAACAACATCTATTTATACTTTTCCACATTGTACAACACCATTGTATGGAATAGAAATTGTGCTACAACCAACATTATATAGTATGCCAAAAAAGATTCCTGCCGCTGTGTCTAACACCATGGATAATTACTTGGTTCATGTAGTAACCAAAATTAATAGTGAAAGAAGGCAGTCACTAGGACTAAGTCAATCCCCCATTCTGCACTCCCTGAGCCCACCACCAAATTCCCCATGGGTTGATATACCATCCCAGGTCGTAGGAAATGAAGTTCCAGACACTGAGCTACGTGATAGTGAGATCTATAATCACAGTGTACTTCTAGAGACTGACCCAGAAATCTATCAAGAAAATGACCCCGAGTCACAGGTTGATGCTACAGCTGAGGATTCCTCTATACAGGTGGATTCACAGGTAGACACAATAGTAGAGGAACCTCCCATCGTCGTGCCTGCCATTCGGGCAGTCAGAACATGCAGAAAAGCTCAGTCAAATCGGGGAGGGTCACGACCAGGAAGAAAAAGGGCTGTATCACCAGTGAAAATAAGGGATAAAAATAGGGGGCTCGGGGAAGATAGCGACAAACAAATCATGAACGATGAGTTATTTAATAGGTTAGCGGACATGATTGACAGTAAGCTCAAGGCCATCATTAAACCATTGGTGGCTAAACTAGATAAACTCACCAACGAAGTAAAGAAATTGGGTGGGGCACAGAAAAAGATTGCGGAGGAGGTGGCAAACACAATAATCCTGGTCACTAATTTAGCCAATACAAACAAAGAGCATACTGTGAATGGGACAGAGGGAGGTGAAAATGTGGCATTGATTATCCCCCCTGAACATATACCAACAATAGAACATAACCAGCCAGAGATAAGAGATAATCCCACACCAAGACCACCTGTAACGACTATACCACGTATAGAAAAAGAATCACTACAATTTATAGAAGAAGCCTCACCCCTAGTGTTGGTATTAGCAAATGTACCCCCTTTGACTCCTGGCCAATCAGAATCTCCAACATCTCTGACAAGCAAGGCCCTGCATTGGCTATCCTGTATTATGCAGATGGCTCCCCGTGGGAAACAACAGTTAGCAGGAGAGGTCAAGTCGGCCAGAAGGGTACCCTGGATAGGGCACAGCCAAAAAAGTTTAAAGGAGACTGCATAGTATTAAATTTCTCCAATTCGGGTGTACTCCCTAATGTCCTGTCAAACATACTCCCCCCCCCCCCAACGTAGGAGTGGTACCATTGTTCCACTTACCTTAGAATTCTTTGGTGGGAAACAGCGAAGCATGACTTATCCCAAGACACTCCTTAATTTCACAAGGCCAGAGTGGAACATAACGACAAATGGATGGGGTATAGGTGCTCCCGTAAATGATTGGGGGAGTAGTTTAGAGAGGCGCGAAGGCCCAAATTATTTATATCAATACAAGTATCACTATCCAACCCATTTAAATAACCAGTACAGTATCCCTATCTCAAATAGGTTTGACGCCCTTTATGGACAGGGAGGACTGGAAGGGGTAGAATGACTACCTAGAGCACTATTTTTGTCTGATCACATTGATCATATAGGCTTAGGAAATGAGGATAACATAAATGTGTTAAATGGATCTATTTCCGCTGAAAACCCCGATGTAAGCAATCCCACAGCTCAAGAAATGGGACACCTAACTGAGGTAGCGGCATCCTTAGTCTGGACAAACCGACCCACTAACTTATTAAACACGTATAATCCCGTTCCTATACAAGTAGACCAAACACATAATATCATGGAAGAGCAGGTATCCAGATGTACAGAGCCATTGCATGCTACCCCATCTGAAAAGGTTAACATAGACACTGATACTAATATTCTGTGCCCACTAACTCCCTGTAGCGGAAGCTTAGTATCTTGGAATACCGCAGGGCTGGTTGATAAAGCTTGTGACATCACCTGGTTGTCCTTTGTCAAACAATATGCAGTGATATGCCTTCAAGAAACATGGCTGGTAGAAACAAATGTTCATATTGAGGGGTACCAAAGTTTCTTCATTCCAGCTGAACCATCAAATAGTGGAAGAGCAAAGGGGGGCCTGGCAATTTATGTTAATTTGGCTCTTACATGTCATAAAGTCTTGCGCCACTCTGGAAACAGAAACATCCAGGTTTTAGAGCTAAAGAGGGGTAAAACTACTTTTACCCTGATTAACTTTTATAATGCAGTGGATCAGAATGGAGACTTTAATATATTGCCCCTGGGTGATCTTTTGAGAGACAATGCGGGGAACCTGCCTTGCCAAATGCTGATCGCAGGTGATTTTAATACTCACCCGTGTGGTAATCCAGGAGAGACTGCTATTGACCAACTGGGATGTAACAGCCTGGAAGGCTTCCACTTTGATCACTCGCGGCGTGGAATACAACTAAACACGCTAATGAATGAAAATAACCTAATCACAACTATGACCACGGTGGCGGGACAAACTCTTTTCCCCGTTTCTACGTACAAGGGACATACAAACGGATCATACATAGATCACATTCTACTGTCTGCCGACCTTGCCAACACTGTCCTGGATTTTTCAATCCAATTGAACATTTATAGTGATCACAATCCTATTTGCATTAAAATGGGTGGGGGAATCTTTGAACAGCGAAAGCCACGTGTAGATCGTGGATCCATAAAGTGCATAAACGGAAAGCGTTGTTTAAAATGGACAATGATGAATTGTGAAGATTTGTATACCTCTTTTAATAATCTGTGTAGCTCCGAACTCTCTTTATGTATGTCATCAGTATCATCATCGCAACAAATCTTGACAGCTTTTGAGGGTGTTGCATCAACAGTAGGGTCACTGTTAATGGTACCAGTTAAAGGGAATACTAGTAGTAACCCAAAATGGTTCGATAATTCTTGCTCTAAGGCCAGCCGAGATCTTAAGATGGCTCTGAAAACTAAACCCAAAGACACGGATCACATTAAGGCCATGCGTGTCAGGTACAAAAAGTCCCTTGCTACTCGAAAGAAAGAGGTAAAGAAAAGTGTATGGGAGACCCTTTTAGACCCAAAAACCCTGAGAAATAGTGCCAAGTTTTGGGAAATTATAAATAAACCTCTGTTTGATCACCCAAATAACTCCATCCTTTGCACAAACATCCCAGAGGAAGAGTGGGTTAATCACTTTAGCTCAATTTTTAAAAGTAATGAGTCTCAAGCAGAATATAGTCCGGTTATTTCTAAGGAGAATGTTTTGCTGTTCTCAATAAGTGAGGTTGAAAAAGGAATTGAAGGGCTAACAAGTAATAAGGCCCCAGGACCGGATGGCCTTCCTCCGGACCTTTTTAAATCCTGCATATCGCTATGGCCACCTGTCCTCACTGCTGTACTTAATGCAGCTGTGGTTTCTGGCTGCCCAAAGTCGTGGGGGGTGTCTACCATCGTACCCGTGTATAAGAAAGGAGACCGTAATAGCCCCCTCTGCTATAGACCAATATCTTTAATCAACTCTGTGGTCAAAGTAGTGGGGGGAGTCATTCTAAACAGGCTAGTTGTATGGGCAGACGAAAATAAAGTAATATCCCCAATTCAATATGGCTTTAGACCCGGTCACTCCACGATTACCCAGTGTTTGGATTTGTACCTGATTATAGGGAAATACACCATGGCCCATCAAGGTACAATTCACATGGCGTTTATGGACCTATCGTCGGCTTTCGATTGTGTAAGCCGAGGAAGGCTCTGGGAAGCCATGGCGAAAATGGGTGTAGAGCAGAATTTAATTAATTTGTTAGCAGATATGCATTCTGACACAAGAGCAAATGTCCGGTACACACAAGATCTAAAAGTGACAAGAGATTTTGGAGTGTACCGGGGTGTCAGGCAAGGGTGCATCTTAGCCCCGTTCCTCTTCAACCTATACATAATCGATTTGGAAGAGCACCTTTTAAGTACAGGAGCAGATTACCCTTATGTTGGACGGAAGGGATTGCCGGTTCTGCTTTATGCGGATGACGCAGTCCTTTTATCCAGGACTGCAAATGGCCTTCAAATATTGCTAAATTCCTTCTTTGTTTTTATGAAGTCTCGAGACCTGAGCCTAAACAACTCTAAATCTTTCGTAATGAAGGTTGGCCAAGGTAATAAAAAGCCAAACTGCCTAAATGTTAACGGGGAAACAATCCCAGTAGCAAAAACATTCTCTTATCTCGGAGTCCTGTTCGACCACCAACTGAACTGGGGACCCGCGGTACAGAAGAAAAAGGGAGAGGTAACCCGGGCAAATGCAGCAATACTCGATTTCGCAAGAAAAATGGGAAATAGCCCAGTGGCTGCATTGCTTCAACTTTACCAGGCCAAGAGTGTTGCTACTGCATGTTATGGCAGTGAGTTATGAGGATATGCCACAATAGGAACCCTGGAGGTAGTAGAAAATAACTTCTTAAAACAGATATTGAGGGTCCCTAGGGGAACAGCCAATTTCTCTGTGCACGAAGAGCTGGGTATGTCATATCTATGTGACAAGGTAGCAGTAAACCCTCTACTGTGCTGGTTAAATTGCTGGTTAAACAGCGACGTACCCCTTACTCAGCTCATATTGAGGGAAGCACTAACGTGGGAAAATAGGCTTAAGGTTCCATGAATAAAGTACTTAAGTAGTTGCTTTAATAAATTAGGGCACCCACGAACTCTTTTTAACTCCAGAATCTATTACGAAACTGGATGTTATTACTGTGAAGAAGGATTTTATTTCTTCCAAGTATTTAGCTAGGGAGGACGGTGAATTAAAGAAAGGAAGTGTACAGAAACATGTGCTATTAAAAACATCTTTGCTCATGGAACCGTACCTGTCATGGCCCATGTCAAGTTATGATCGTTTCTTGCTGACGAGGTTCCGTCTGGATTTATTTCACTTACTATTGTCCGTGCCTAAGGGGACCCATCGCAGTCAAGTGTTGCCAGCTTGCGGCTGCGACGAAAAGTCTACGCAAGACCTGGCACACATCCTTTTTATCTGCCCTTTTTACATTATACCACGGAGGCTATATTTAAAACCTTGCCTCAAAAAACTGAACTTCACACAAATTAGACCAGCACTTTACTACCTCCAGCTGTTAAGTTGCGATTGCACTTTATTTGTATGTAGCTTTTTAAAATTAGCTCTTAAATACAGGAAAAGTATGGAGGGGTAATAGTGCTACTGATAAGATATATTTCCAGTTAACAGTAACTTTTCTACATTTTTATAAAACTTTTAACATTTTGAAAGTAAATTCTGCTTGTAACTCTTCTTCTTCTGATCTATGCTGATTCAATAATTTCTTTTTTTGTAAGTACGAGTCAATATATGTGTAATTTTTGTGATCCATATTGTCTTTTTAAAATTTTCTTGTTAGTATGAGTCAATGTATGTTTAATGTAATACGCTTTTATGGTTGTTAATATTAATAACCGAATAAAGTTATTTGACTTGACACTATTCTCTTCCTGGGTTCAGCCATAGGGAATGTTTTATAGCTGTGGAGGTATGACCTTGGGGATCTGTGTGAAACACCCAGTCCAGCAGTTTTGACCCAGCTGGTTCCAAATGCTGGATTTCAACTTTGACGGGAAAGTGTTGCTTACACCGTAAACTAGCAAGCAGCTTGCTAAGTCATATCTGGCTCTTTCGTGACTGCTTCACTCTGACCTCCACAACAGCACCCTCATTAAAATTGGCCAGGTTCAGTTACCTCCATGTTTCGCTTTTGCAAAGGCTCTCGCCAACTGCTTGACCCATTAAGATCACTCCAGAAGTGGCACTAACAGAAAATATCAGACCTCCTCAAAGAACCATTGCTACGATGCCTCCTACAAAAATCAGTGCTTCCTCATCTGTTGGGGATTATGGAGCATTCTGGCCTTCTTCAGGGAAAGACCTCTTTGTACTTTTTCACCTTTGAAATCGTACCTGAGGGCGCGCGGAGACTCTCGGTTCAGGCTTCCAATGTTTTATTTTCCTTTTTCTTTCTTCCTAAGTTTCATCTAGATGAGTCTCTTGTACAGTACAAACATTTCTTGTTCTGGGAGATTTTAAACGAATACCCTTGGCACTGACTATCAGAATTTTATTTTTTTAGCACGTTCTTGCGATGAAGCCCAAGGCAACTCCCTGAACCATGTTTGGTCGAAACCTGTTCAGCATAGTACTTCCTAATGTATCCTTCAGCGTTGTACTTTAGACTCATCTTGACACTTGAAACCAGTGAATGGTTGTTCTCGATCAACCACAGAATGTTCTCTTTCATGTCACGGTGTAACCTACCCACAGGGAATTCATGACGATTGTGGCAGGAGGTAACTCTCCTACCAGTTTCAAGGTGTCCCTCTTCAGGTTGATCTCTGAGCTTCACTACTATTCCAAGGTGGTGGCCGGGAGGATCACCGTCTTGCATCAGCGCGGGGGCCTTCATCTATCCCTTTCAAGATGGTGTCAGGACTCCTCTTCAAGGTGATGCTGAACTGCATTTTTTAAGCCTCTTCTTATTCCAGTTTGTCAGTGAATACAGGGGAAGTTCTGCACCAACCTTTGCTCATCAGAGCATCGCTAGACAAACATTTATTGAAGTCCTTTCTCCCTTGAAAGAGGTTCCTGGCCGTTCATCAAGCCTTGCCCCCTTTTTTAAGTTTAAAAGATACATTTTATTTAGAATTTAATGTAATATACTAAATGAATATACAATCCTGTACAAACATTGTGATTAGAAGAGTATTAGAAGAAACCCATTTTTGTACCAAGCCTACTGTCGTCTTCGGCTGGATCCAGGCCACCTCTTGTGTCCTTGCAATGACTGTTGCATATTTGAGGATTTGAATGATGCAAATTAGTTTTGGTATGCACTTGTGTCAGGATGGACCCTCAATCACTCCTCGTCACCAATCACTATCACTTTCTAACAGTAGGTCCTCAGTTTCCTCGTCTTGTGGTCCAGGAAGGTTAGCCTTTGGTGAGTTTCTCATTCTCTCCTTCCAAATGTAAATTCTTAATTACCACTGACTGCAGCATTGTTGGGACACTGTTGTGCGTTCCCCTCAAGTACACAACCAGTGGTCCCCAGCGTACTCCTCCCTCCACATCAAGATGCTAGCTTTGTTTTTCATGTCCTAAAATCCTTCCCTCACCCTTTCCAAGTAAGAAAACATGAGTCCTCATACACAATATGAAAGCCATGTTCTCTGTCATCAAGCGACGAAGGCTTGAAGTTCATTCACCTTGCAGCATGTGCTGTGGTCGACTTTCCACCTAGCAGAGTCCTCTACTCTCAAGGTAGACTTACTGAGTGGGCTGAATTGCACCTCAAATCAATGAGAGCTGAATAATGTGGTCTCTCTTTCCTGTGTTGGTGGACCCCAGACGTGGATCCTTACGGTTCTTCTGGAATCGAGGGTGGTGTGACCCGTTTGCCTCCTGGGTGTGCAGGGATCCGTTGCCTATGATCTTTTATTTATTTATTTATTTATTTTTTGCATTTATAATGCGCGCAGATACCCACAAAGGGTTTCCCGGCGCCAGGACTGAGAGACCGACAACACAGAAAGCAACACGGTCAAAGACCACAATTATTTATTGAAAAGCCAGGTTTTAACGCTTTTCTTAAAACTGGCAAAGTTTTCCTCCTTTCGTAGAGCTGAGGGAAGGGAGTTCCAAAGGACTGGTCCCAGATGGGAAAAGGATTTCCCTCCCACTCGGGCCAGTTTAAATCTAGGAACCACAAAGTTTGCTCCATTTGAAGAACGGAGGTTGCGTGCATGAGCGTAGGGCCTAACTAGTTTTTGCAGATACTTTGGTGCGGTTCCTGCCTTGATCTTAAACATATAGGTCAAAGCTTTGAACCGGACCCGGTTCTCAACCCTGAGCCAGTGCAGGTCCTTGAGGTGCTTCGAAATCCTTGCTGTCCGGGGCATTTTACACAGCAGCCTGGCTGCCGAGTTCTGGACAAGCTGAAGCCGCCTGATCACGGCTAAGTTGGAACCCAGGTATAAGATGTTACCGTAGTCAAGCCTAGATGTAATAAGTGCATTGACTACGGTCTTCTGGGTATCCACAGGCAGCATCCAGATAATGTTCCGCAGCCATTTGAGGATAGTGAAGCAAGTGCCAGCCACTTTATTGACCTGCTGTTTCATCGATAGTGAATCATCGATGCACACCCCTAAATTTCTGACCTGGGTAGCCGGGATAGGAAAAGCGCCCAAGGATGGCGGCCAATGGATATCCTGCCACAGATCTCTGTATTTACCTAGGAGAAGGATCTCCGTCTTCTCCCCGTTGAGCTTCAGCTGGTTCGTTGACATCCAGCTGAAGACTTCATGAAGACCTAGTTTCAGCGCAGAGGGGGATGAAGGCTCTGAGTTGGTGAGAGAAAAAATAATCTGCGAATCATCCGCATAGGTCATGAGTTCTAGACCTACTCGCTCTGCTAGATCGGCGAGAGGGCGGAGATACAGGTTAAAAAATAGCGGACTCAAAATTGAGCCCTGAGGCACGCCATGGGGTGAAAAAAAGGTGTCTGACTGAGCCTGAGAGGACGAGATCTGAAACGTCCGGTTGCTCAAATAGGACCCAATCCAGTCCAGCGCTGTCCCTCCGACACCATCCTCACTCAGCCTGGTAAGCAGTCTGTTGTGTGAGATGGTGTCGAAGGCCGCGCTTAGGTCAAGCAGGACAAGAGCAACCGTTTGCCCATCGTCCAAGAGCCCCCTGATCTTCTCGGTGACTCCCAGGAGGGCGGACTCGGTGGAATGGCCCGCCCTAAAACCTGACTGGGAGAAATGGAGTAAGTTATTATTCTCCGTGTATGTTGAAAGTACACCGTGAATGTGCTTCTCCAAGATTTTTGAGAAGGCAGGCAACAGGGATATAGGGCGATAGTTGGCCAGCACCTCAGGATCAGCAGATGGCTTCTTCAACAGAGGGCTGACCATGGCGTGCTTCCAGGACGATGGGACTGTTGCCAGATGGATAGAGGCATTTAATGTCTCAGAAATGATCCTCAGAGCAGAGTCATCAAGTTGGCTCAGAATGCTAATAGGGAGAGGGTCACAAGGAGAGCCCGACTTAATGGAAATAGCCAAGGATTTCAGGGTGTCCAAGGAGATGGATGGCCAGGAGTCAAGCCGGTATCCTATTGGACTTACTGGAGACGGAACTTCTCTGCCATCCCTCACCGGGGGATTAATATTAGCAATAATGGTCTCAATCTTTTCCACAAAATAGGTGGCAAGATCTTGACATTTTTGAGTGGTAATGCGGCGTGCAGCCGCCATAGAATTTGCTCCGGCTAGTTCTTTGACTGTATTAAAAAGAGTCCGCGCTTTATTGGCGGCAGTGTTAATGGTCTCTGTTACATAACAGGCTTTGGCTCTTGTGCAGGCCGAATGATAGAGATTTCTGGCCTTACGGTATGTTTCTTTTTTTAGAGGATCGTAGTGTTTGCGCCATTTCCGCTCGAGTGCCTTACACTTAGTTTTTTCTAATTTAAGTTCTTCAGTGTACCAGGGAGCCGGAGGGCGGTGAACATTCCCTCTGCACCTGGCAGCAGGCAGACAAGTGTCAACTGCTCTCTCCAGCCAAATATGGGTTTCCAGCGCATTTGTTTCCATATCACCACCCAAAACGGGGGGGATATCTTTAATGCATTCTGCAACTCAGTCAGATCCAGCCTTTTCCAGTTTCTCATAAGAATCGGAGGTCGAGTGGAGCGTGAGCGTTATCTTTCTATGCCTTCACATCCCACATTTCTATGATTACCAAGGAAGTCATCAAATAGCGGCAATCACTCAAATGCTCCATGATCCTGGTGGCGCCAAGAGTGTTTGGTTGCTCGATGTGTTGTGCGAGGCTCCCATCAGCCTCTCGGACAGAGAGGACTTATTTTTACAGTACGGGGGCCAGTTGTGTCCTCCCAAATCTCGCCATTGCTCGGGATAGCTGACTGCTGTTTGAGAGTCTGACCTCTAGCTACATGGGGCCCTCCCATGGTAACTGGTCTATATTTCATGTGAACATGGGAAAATCTACTGGGCCCACTACATATTTGCCCCAGTGCTTTAGCTAAATGCTTAATTTGTCTCCTACCCGGCTAAGTCGTGCTATGTATGTGGAACAACATGTGATCGTGCTATGTATGTGGAACGGCATGTTAATCCATGGCACAGACTGGGACCCGGGCTAAATGTGTTTTTATCAATCACAGTAGTAGCCAATGAGGAAGCCGAACTTGTCAGTTTTTCTTCCACCACAAGGTATCCTGCCAGGTACCTGCTCCCAGCACACCCGGATCATTCCACTTTCATCCTCATGCTGCAGAGCACATTATCACTCTTTCCTAGCAGGAGCTCATGGACAGGCATGGCACACAGCTTAGAAACTTCAACCATCGCACATCACACCGCACCAAACAACATAATGGCGACCACGCTGCAATACACAGTCTGCATCACTGCACATCCTGCCTAGACCACACTTCCCTTTCATCCCAACAGGCAGCCACAAAACAGAGAAAACAATATTTTTTTTTTTGCACACCTCACAATGGCAGAGTGTGTTCTCTCCATCACAACACTGTATCATATGCAGTAACTCCACAAGACCGTGAGAGGCACCCTAAACTACTGAAAGGGACAGAGTAGATATATATGAAATAAAAAAGGCGTTCCCTTTTGTGCAACCTTCTTAGGTGGGCTGTCCATTTACTTTGTCAAGAGTCAAATGATATGCAGTAAGCACTAATATTGTACAATAGAGAGCCGTAGCACATTAAGGCCATATATACTATACTTCTGTATATCAAATAATATCTGCATTTATTAAGTACATACCAAAGAAATAAAATGCGTATATTAAAAATAATTTTGCACATTTTCTATATTCATCATGTATCTCATCATGTCATAAAATTCAAACAAAAGACTTTCCATTACATAAATATAATTAATTTAAAAACCAAGTCTGTATACATTAAAAATTAGATATAAAAACAGTATTAAAAACACTACTATAAATACAATACTGTTGATGCGGCGTTTCGGTGGTACTTAGAATGGTTCACCCCACCTTCTTCAGGACACAATACAATATAACATGCACACTTTCTTGTCAGACCTTTAAGGCACTGTAACTTCCTCCGTGCCATAATGGCTGAATCAATCTTTGTAGTAATGCTCTAGGAATTAGGAATCCTGTGGGGGCACGCAAAAAAGAGTTTGAGAACTAACAAACCTGACAATTTACATTTAGGTGACTTAAGGATACATTCTCTTTGACATTTTGTCAAAGCAGGGATTAAATAGGTGAGTATCTCATCAATTTAGGATTAAAATTTGCAATTTTTGATTTTTTTTTCTCCAGGAAAAGGCCTTTTCTTGACTTAAAGTCTGGTCGAAGACAACGTTATACTTTGCAGTTCTCTTCTTCAAGTCCATGGTGTTTTGGGTAGTTCTCTAAGCAGCCAATAAAACTGTCTTTCTCGATTACCCACTTTTTATTCATGTATCCTTTCAAGAATTTCAGGGTTTTTTTACCCTTGGACACACCTTCTCTCTCAACGAGGCCGTGGACGAACATCAGATGTTTTTCCAAGGTTCCTTGTTTGTCACTTTGGGGACATTTGTTATTAGGATGCGTTGTCTGCCCTGTGTGAAGGTCTGGATTCCTTCCCCTTGCACCAATGGCAGTTTATCTTTGAACCTTGCAAAGGAAGTTCCCACCCTGCCTTGGCTGCAGGTCAGACATAAAGCAGGAGCCCTGAGAAGTAGGCTAAAATGTTACAGTTGAATGCAGGCCTCTTCAATCTCCTGGGGACCACATTTTCCATCTAGAGATTCTAGTTGGGTGAGCCAGTACTAGGCCTTTGCTCTGGAATGGTGGTTCTCAAAGTTGTTGGATTGTTCCAGTTGGAGGCCACTTTACAATTGAGGATTTGGGGTTCTCACTGGATGATGACTCTTTGGGTTGAATAGCTTGAAGGTGGTGTCTGAATTTCCTCAATGTTTAGGCTACAACATCTATAAAATTTCCCGCTCTTTCAGACTTAGAACTTCAAGATCAGCCATGCATCCTTCCTGCCTAAATCCTTCTACATCAACCAAACGCCCTCTCCAAGTCTTTTACTGTGGACATCGTTTGATGCTGAGGACACCCTCAACATCTGGTGCACCTTTTGCTTTTACTTCAAGTTGCAGAAGACTTGTTCCTCATGCCAGCATTGTATGGCCTAGGGAGGTCCTCCATCTCAAGCTTACTCGGAGGGCCTAGATGGCACACTGGTTTGTACTTAGAGGGTTTGTGGAAGAGCTGTCGCCTAAGGCCAGGAGGGTACATGCGGGCTGCATCACAGTGACATATTTGACATGCCGTCTCAACGCCCTTTACTCCATGTGGTGACACAATGCTGCGCATATCAAGCAGTGCAAAAATATAAAAGATATTGCAGATCTAAAGAGTCCATAATAAAAGTCCAACTGTGGGTATAAATGACAACAATAAAAAAAGATGAATAATTGACTTAAGTCTTCAGGGCTCGATGCCAGAACCTTGGTGACGTATGCCAGAAAATGCTTCAGGGGATATTGGGCCCTTCCTACCACTGGACTCAGTGAGTCATGAGGCAGCAGCAGAGAGAGGAAGTAACCTCTGTTTATCTTCTGCAGTTTCCACTCCTTGCCTTTCCCTAGGCTTTCAGCAGCCAACGGGACGGGTGGGCAAGGTATCGCCCCTTTGATGTCAGAGGGTGGCCAGCGGTTATGTAAAGTTAGTTTTTACACTCCTGGCAAGGGTGCTTTTCCATCCTAGAAAAATCCAATGATTGGATGACAAAGCAAGCATCAACTGGATAGTTAAGAGACTTAGGAGATGAAGTTGATTATGGAAGTACTGGACCTGCTTGTTCACTTGAGCTTTCGGCTTCAGAGTCAAGGGTGAGATCTGAAGAATGAGCAGTGAGAATTAGAGTGTGAGGATTACCCGTGAAGGAGAAAGATGGCGTCAGCGCTGAACTAGGCCAGTCTCACAAGAGAATAAAAGAAGACAGGGATGCACCTTTTGTCAAGATAAGTGTTTATGAAAGGTAGTGCATTCAATCGTATGTACTCAGTCATTAGGATCTGGAATTCCCTTCCCGGCGAAGTCAGAGTGAACCTGTGGAAAATGACTAAAATCGGTATACATAAGCGGCGTTCATTTATGTTCACCATAGCCACTGTTGAGTGTAAAGTGAAAATCATGAAACATTGGCCACACCATCTTGTCCCTTTTTAGGCCCCTTCGTGCGCGTAAGTGGCAGCCATTTTGAAAACCATGGTCTCCCTGCCCAGCGCCGCTAGCCAGCGCGTCTCTCCCTCTGACCTCGCAAGCATCCCCCGCGCGCTGATAGCCCCTGCTCTCTCATACCTGAACCATAAAACTCCCCTCCGGCGCGACTCTGCCTCGGAAATGCATTCCGCTCCCGGCCAACACCTCCCCATCCTTTGATGAACCCCCTTTCCTCTGTGCCCAATCATCCTGCCCGTTCCCAGGGCGCCACCTGGCCCTGCGGACACCATTTATTGGCCCCCTTACAGTAAGCAGCTGCCCCGATTCAAAGGATCTCTGACTGATCAAAGCCCCCCCCCCCCACCCCATGAGATCCGATCAGACACACATTCCGGGAATCGACGGAATGTCCTGGTGTGCGATAGTCGTCACCTACTGTGACCGGGGTGGGGACTTCTACTGTAAATGTGTGTGGGAACAGGCCCAAAGTGAGGATTCCGAGGATGTCTTTCCGTACGTCAAAGTATTGACAAGAATGTGTTTCATGTAATAAAGCAATAAACCTGTGCATAAGAGGCCAGGCCTCAAGGATGCGTTTAGAGCACCTCGAGAAGATACCCTGTTGTCTGATTTGACGTGTTCTGCTCCGTCGGAATAAACTCCTGTTTCCTGCCTTCTGTCTCCAGCGCCTGCCTCTTTGTTTGGTAATCTCGAATGGTATGAGAGGCGGCTAACGCCGGGCAAATACTGAAGGGTTCTTGGTCGAATTCGGCCCTACCTTTCTACAATTGGCATCCCAAACGTGGGGCCCATCAGCGACGCGTGGATCCAGTGAGAGAGGTCCCTACGACAGAGTGAATGACTGCAACGATCGGGAAGTGCACCTGCCCAATAGACCCTCGTCTGGCAGCCGATCATCCGAACTTCACCGGTTCCGAGCAGACCTCTCTCGAGTGATCTACGGTCCTGACTGGGAACCATCAGGAGTGCCACAGCAATTACGGAGAATAGAGGACGATCAGGCGCTGGAAGCGGAAGACGAGAAACTGTCCATGCGGTCCGGGTAAGGTCGTGTAAACACGACGAATTGCGAATTGATTGTTTGATTGTTTGAAAATACTAGTATTACTCATTTGATTGTTTCTGAGAGATTCTCTATTTGCAAACAAGCACAGAGTCGCCATACTCTGTTTAGTCTTTGCAGATAGTGAAGGGTAGGTAACGCAGGCCTTTGCCCCCGTTGTAATCCGTCGTGCCTACTTCCCTCTCCATTTGATTGATTGTTTTCCAAGCATTTACTGTTTTGACATTGGTTCTCTTTGGATCATTCTCTATTTACAAATAAGCACAGAGTCGCAATACTCTGTTTAGTCCTTGTGAATAGTGAAGGATAGGTAACGCAGGCCTTTGCCCCCGTTGTAATCCGTTGTGCCTATTTTTATCCCTCATTTGATTGATTGTTTGACCGAACATTGATCGCTCGGAATTGGTTCTCTTTGGGTTATTCTCTATTCACAAATAAGCACAGAGTCGCAATACTCTGTTTAGTCTTTGCGGATAGTGAAGGATAGGTAGTGCAGTCTTTTGTCCCCTTTGTAACCCGTCATGCCTATCTTTGCCCCGTTTGTTGGTAGTTGGTTCAGCCCGGACCGTTTATTAGAGGTAGATCATCCGGCTCCACCGGAAGACGCCCCTAATAAAAAGGACATAAATATAAAAAGAAAATGCGGATTAGCCGCTGTATCGTGCTAGCAAACAATAACATAAAAATCGTTAGGAAAAACAAAAAGGAATCGAGCAAAATCAGTAGGCCACTGATGGGATCTCTTTTTGACCTCGCTAAAATAGAAACATTAGGAACAACCCCTCATGAGGAATACGAAACTAATGAGAAGAATCGAGCTCGACGCCATGATGGCTGCAAGACAGCTCGGCTCCACCGCCCACCCCGCCCAAATAACGACAAACCCTATGCAAAAATTATAAATATATTCAACACTCCAGCAAAGTAACATGTTAAAACTTTTTATTAAACAACTATTTAGAACTTCTTATTAAACGACTATTTAAAACTTTTTATTAAACAACTATTTACATGGCAGCCGGTGCGACAACAAACCCAAATGCATTTGCCGTCTGCTTGACGCTGTTCCTGTTGGGCTACTTTGAGCTACTTTTAGTAGGCTTTGGGCTATAAAAAAGGTCTACAAAAGCCATCAGCCGGCGAGGTAGCGTCGGTGGCGGCCCGTTGAGCGAATAGGCCGGAGGCTACCCAACGCGCCAAGACCTGTCCCCGGACCATCCAGAGGTGATGTCCAGCAAGTTGTGTGCGGGGGATGCCTTGCTGATGCCTCCCCCTTTGTTGCCTGGTCCAGCCATCCTATAATGCTGCGCCAAGAAATGGCGTGGGGTGCCCTGGGGGGAGGCGACGCGAACGGGCCTCCCCCACCTCCCCAGGGGGGAGGTTCCTCAGCTGCAGCAGGGCGACCCTTAGCGTTTCACTTGCCGGCCAGCTGCAGCAGGGCGACCCTTAGCGTTTCACTCGCCGGTCAGCTGCAGCAGGACAACCATTAGCATTTCACCTGCCGGACGGCTGCACCAGGACTGCCATTGGCGTTCCACTCGGTTGGATGGCCGGGGGACCCTTTCCGGTGGCCGGGGTGAAGAGCGGCTGCTGCTGCGGAACGCTCAAAATGGCGGCCGACACCCCGGATTTGGGCCTGGTCCATTAGGATGGCTCTGGGCTACCTTGGAACTCGGATGCTTGCCTGCTCGGGCATGAGCCCCACTCTTGAAGACGCCCTCCCAGTTTTAAAAATTCTACGAAAGTCACTGGCCCTCGACTCCCGCAGGCTTCCGGTGGGGGCCCCTGCCACTGTTGCTCGACTATCCCCCATGGATATGCCGCTGCCCCGGGCGACCGCCACCTTATCCACATCTGGTGTCGAAGGAAAGACTGATTCAACGTATCTGTGGAGGGATACACCTGCTGTCCCGCTCTCTGGAGTGGCCACAACCTTGTCACAAGATGGTGGTGCTCTCATGCTGACACCGGCCTTTGTCCGAATTACTAAGAGACACTGTAGACTGCCAACTCGATCAGCTCCGGTGGGACCTCAGCGTCACCCGGTAGGGAAGATTTTGCCTTCCTCGCCTTTAAGCCGCAGTCCACGCCGCCTGTCCTCTCTGCTGGCATTAACGGAATCTTTTGAACTACCGAAAGGGATTCTGGTCCGACCACTTGTTATTGGAAGCAGTTGGACTATGCTCTGGGCCCGCCCGGCCTCGACCAAAATGGCGCCAGTATGGGCGGGACTCGCAATTCCTTATGACGTTCTAGTTGCCTAAACCTTGATGTTATGGGATATGTATGCGGTCTTTGTACACGTGGCGGGCGGGAAAGGGTGCGGACTGAACATACGAACAACCCTATCGATGTGTTTTCTTTGTCATTTTTGTATTATTAAAGCTCCGAAATGATGTTACTGATGATACATGCCCTTGGTGTACGTATGGACGATTTTATTGTAACTGATCCTGTTATATTTCCAACTATAAAATAAACCTTCACCGGTCCTGCAACCGTTAGTCGCGTTTAGTTTTTCATTAAATGGCTCGTCCTTTACTTACTTCTACACTACAGTGTAATGTCTTCTTACCTCATGCGTTTCCCGTCTGCCCCGTGGCTGGCCTACATGGTTGGAGGCCTGTATTTGAATGCTGACATCCTCACAAATAAATATATGGAACTAGCCTCATAACAGTCACTTAGATTGGTAGGTTCTCGAATAAAGAAAGGGACAAGATAAATGAAGCAATTTTGGTCATGAAAAATTAGAAAGACATGGTACATAGAAATAATGCGAAAGGAATAGTCAGGATCTACATTTCTGCAGCATAAGCAATAGGTAAAAGATCCTGATATTTAGATATATCTATGAATAGGACAATAGACCAGTTCCTCTGGGCTTCAAGGCCGAGAGGCAAGGTACTGCATCCCAAAGAAGATAAGTTAGGTACGTGGTAGGTAAAAACATTTTCGTGTTTTTGCGCGCTGATGTGCTTTGAACGCTGTCGTCCCCCCCCTTTTTCTTTCTCTGCAGGTTAATATCGGAATTTCAGCTGAAGTATGGAGAAGACCCAGAATGCACCGTGTTCCACGCAGAAAGAAGAAGAATTGTATGGTATGAATGTGCGCGTGGGCCCCGATTTGTGTCGTAGGAATGCTTATGTGTGGCGCACATCTGGGTTGACGAACGAATGCTTTTTGTATGACTAAGGTGTTGATCGAACGGTCAATGGGATAGGAAAATTAAGCCCGAACATGGTACCTGCATGTGAAAAACGAATAAAGATATAGCACTTTCCTTACTTAGGAACGACTCTCTCTGGAGCTAACGACTGGGGGAGGGGCCTATGCCAGAAACTTGAAGGCCTATTTCAGTACGACGAACCCAACCCCAACCGATATCCCAAATGAATGCCCTAAATGACGCGCACCAGTGAGTCAACTTAATGTGCGGACTAGATGAGAAAAGTTAAGGATACCCCGGGTTGTGGTTCATCCAAAATCCCCCCCTCAGCCCAGAAATTAGGGATATTGTCATGTTTTAGATTTAACCCCTCTTCTTCCACCCTCATAGAAAAGTCAGAATTGCAACATCGCACGTCCGACAGACACCCCTCCTTTACCTCAACTTGGATCGTCATTTGTTAGATGTTGGAAGACCCCACCGTGAGTATAAGCACGACTGGACCAGTGTCCGACCAATTAGAAGGAGTAAGTATTTATTGAAGCGAGGTTACCAACAGAAATTGTCTGCTATTAGGAAGGAAGGAGAACGAAGAGCTCGACCCCCAAATGAATTAAATGAAGTACTGAAAATATGCAACACGCATGAAAAGGCTCTTTCGCCAAAAATAGCCCTCTGTTTTATCTTAAGTTTTCGTACTTGATGTATGTACTGTTGCACCCTATCTGGTATTTGTGTATACGTAAACTATGAATTTATGTTTTCCCTCAGCTTGTGTTTTATACGTGAAACTGACCCGTACTGATCTATATGTGTGTGCACTGAATAGCCTATTATTATACACGTCTCTCTCTCTCTCTCTCTCTCTCTTTTTATGTTGTACGTGTACTAATAGCCTATTTGGTACGCACGACGCTCTCTCCCTCTGAGTGCTCCCTTGTGAAAAAATGACGACACTGTACCTCGCCGGTACAGGTATAATTGGCTTTAGACACGACAGTGTTTGAACAAATTGACAGAAACAAAACGATCATATTTAGCCATATTACTACCTCTCCTTTCTGTAAAATGATGGAACTTAATTGGCTGAGAAAGAAAGGACAGGTAAGGCGACTGATGTCCCCTAATCTGACCCTTACAAGGGAACTATATGTCAGTGGCTTTTGTTTTAAGTACTTTGGTAACGCCACCCTCATCATTCGGAGTACCACCGCCCATTGCACGAATATAGAATGTCCGATACGTCCCCGTTTCTCCAGAATGGTCACAGTTCTGTACCAGCCGTCCCAGAAAATCTTAAAGACTGTAGCTATAAGCCCATGATAATAGCATTTCACACTTTTTATAAATTAACAGACCTTGAAGAAACATATAGCTCAACAGGATTTGTTCTAGACAAACGCGAGTCTCTACTGAAGGAGCCGGTTCGAATTCGATAAACCATGTAATTTTTAGATATCAGACTTCTTGCCACGTTCGCAAATATAACAGGAGTAGAAAACCATTCAGACAGGATGTTTGAAAATAGAAAAAATGCTTGCCGACCTGCACTACAGCAATGATGCATGAGTTAACAAAATACACCGATGTAAGGATTACTAAGCATCCACCCTATCGTGACCAATGATCGTTTCCCCAACTACTTGGGGTTGGGAGAGAAATTAAAGTGTGTAAACGTCTTCCCCTGCCAATTCTCTAAAAACTGTTTTTTATACTCATTTAAGGATAACGTGCAGTCGTCGGAGGAGAGGGGCCGGATGTGACGCACAGCCTGGCTGCAGATCGGGGAATATCTATGACCTCGACCAAGGTGGAGCCACAGAGCAAAGAGTTGCGGGACAAGGCACCGTTCTCAGCGTGGAAAGTGAAGGAAAGAAGGGCCGCCCAGAAGCCCCTGCACGTTGATGAGCTCGTACTGAAAGTCCCAGCCCATTGTGCCCGATTGATGGGACCACTTGCTTGAAATTTCTGCCCTCCTTGGTCCGTTTCAGATCTGATCCCACTCCACCCTCTCTTCCCTCGGCCCCCCAAAGCACGCCCCCATCACCCCCACCCCTTTTTTTCATATGGAATTTTTGAACTTGACTCTGAGAAGAAAGACAGCACAAAAGATAGAATAGGGTTTGTCATGAAGGAAGAACGGAATGCGGGTACCCCGCCTAAGGTACCTATGATAGATTAGTTAGGGAACAGGGCAAACACAGGACTGTGGTCCAAGAGCAAAGAATGGCCACACCCTGCAACGCGAGATCTGAAGTAGAGCTGGACGCATAGCTCCACCGCCGGTGCTCAACAGTGCCAACGAAAGAAGAAAAACAATGAGAGCCTACCAGTGATGGCTCGCTGTAAAAAGACACTGGACAGACGAACCCTTTTTGAACATTGCCGCCCCTTGACTGTCCCTTGTATTAAGTTGAATTCCTCTCCCAACCACTTGTATTGATTATCACCCAATTGAGCTTTCGAAACCTTACATCGGTCACTTTCAACTGTACAAGGATAACTAAGAAGGCGTTAACTCTGTACCTTGATGATTGTAGAACACCAGTTATGCACATGAACATGCTGTCTAGTTTTGACCCCCATGGAGTCCAGACCTCAAGAAATGTACTTAATAGCCCTTATTTGGCCAGAACATTTGTATGGCCTCATGTTTGTATTCGAACGAAATCCCCTGCATCATTTAAGTAATGTCCCCATCTCCAGGTCTAATGTATGACACAACTAATGCAATCCTGTATGCACTGCCTCCTCGCCTATCGCATTGACTACGTGTGGTTATGTACGATTCTGTCAACATTGATAGCAGGATTATTTCCATCTGCCCGTAATGCATATGGGCTACCAAAGACCTCAATAGACAGCCCAGCCACATGCTTCCCTTATTAGTATAACTAGATGTCAGCTTGTACGTCCTTACCTCAGACATGAACAGAAATGAACTAACTTATGATAAAAACTGGGGACTGTGGAAAATGACTAAAATTGGTATACATAAGGGGCGTTCATTTATGTTCACCATAGCCACTGTTGAGTGTAAAGTGAAAATCATGAAACATTGGCCACACCATCTTGTCCCTTTTTAGGCCCCTTCGTGCGCGTAAGTGGCAGCCATTTTGAAAACCATGGTCTCCCTGCCCAGCGCCGCTAGCCAGCGCGTCTCTCCCTCTGACCTCGCAAGCATCCCCCGCGCGCTGATAGCCCCCGCTCTCTCATACCTGAACCATAAAACTCCCCTCCAGCGCGACTCTGCCTCGGAAATGCATTCCGCTCCGGCCAACACCTCCCCATCCTTTGATGAACCCCCTTTCCTCTGTGACCAATCGTCCTGCCCGTTCCCAGGGCGCCACCTGGCCCTGCGGACACCATTTATTGGCCCCCTTACAGTAAGCAGCTGCCCCGATTCAAAGGATCTCTGACTGATCAAAGCCCCCCCCCCACCCCATGAGATCCGATCAGACACATTCCGGGAATCGACGGAATGTCCTGGTGTGCGATAGTCGTCACCTACTGTGACCGGGGTGGGGACTTCTACTGTAAATGTGTGTGGGAACAGGCCCAAAGTGAGGATTCCGAGGATGTCTTTCCGTACATCAAAGTATTGACAAGAATGTGTTTCATGTAATAAAGCAATAAACCTGTGTATACGAGGCCAGGCCTCAAGGATGCGTTTAGAGCACCTCGAGAAGATACCCTGTTGTCTGATTTGACGTGTTCTGCTCCGTCGGAATAAACTCCTGTTTCCTGCCTTCTGTCTCCAGCGCCTGCCTCTTTGTTTGGTAATCTCGAATGGTATGAGAGGCGGTTAACGCCGGGCAAATACTGAAGGGTTCTTGGTCGAATTCGGCCCTACCTTTCTACAAACCCTTCCACTGTCTTCTTTCTTATAAAAAAGTCAAAGGGATCCTGATGAAGAAATGTGTGCCTCAGCCTGGCCTCCATTTGAATCTGGGCCCAGAGCCATTGACTCTGGCCCAGCTGCCTGGCTCATGAGAATGTTGGACAATTTTAGACTGTGAATTTTTTGATTGGTTGATTCTGTTGTATTAACATGTACCCTTCGTGCCACATAATCTGTAAAGCGCTCTGATACCGTTGGTGGTCATGTTCGCGCTATATAAAACTTTCTAAATAAAGAAGAAGCATGGCTTTTGCAGTACTCATTCACATCTGGGCCTCTCCGTGTGTTCTTGAACATTGTTAAAGTTGGGATATCTTCTAGACCAAGAGTTTCAGTTGAATTTAAACAAGCTGAGCGTGTGAAATAGTCATTAAACTAATGAAACTGAAAAGAGCTTATATCTAAAAATTCTTTAAAAGATGAAACCAGTATTGTTGGGTTGCACTCTGTTTTCTGTAAGTGCGGCAGCGCTGTGTCTCCTTAGCTGAAGAAGATGGAACTGATGCTTGTTCATCTAACTTTAGGCAGTTCCATCTTTATAAGACTCTCTCTCTAGACTTTAAAAAAAAAAAGAATTATATCATTTTTAGAGCTCATGAATCACCCCCACGCTTTAACATCCTGGACAATCAAAAGAGAAAAATCAGAACAATGAAGTTTTTAACTGTTTCCTGAAGGATAGGTAATTGGTACAGAGACGTAGGTGGATGGGCAGTTGGTTCCATAGTGTTGGTGTCAAATGAGAGAAGGATTTGCCCCCCAACCTTGCCTGTTTTATTCGGGTGTGTGTAGGAGATTTCCTCCCCCTGAGCGGAGGGACCTTGGGGGAGTGTACCTGATCAGCTTGTCTGTCAAATACCTAGGCACCATGTTGTTTAGTGCTTTAAAGATCATACAGCAAATCTTGAATTTGATCCTTTTACGAATGGGTAGCCAGTGCAGTTTACGGAGTAGAGGAAGTGAAGCAGTTCTGGATGGGGCGTTGGTTACTAATCGGGCTGCCATATTCTGTACCACCTGTAGTCTGTTTAAGGGCGATTCCTTGGCTGAAATCAACAGAGCATTACGGTAGTCCAATCGGCTTAAAATTAAGGTTTGTATCAGGGTTTTTCGTGTGGATAATGGGAGTAGGGGGAAGACTCTGCGAAGAAGGCTTAATATGTGGAAGCAGGTCCTAGTGGTTGAGGTAGCATGCTCCTCCAAACATAACTTCTGGTCGAAGCCTTACACACCACATTTTTTTTCCCAAACAGCAAATTATTACAGTAAGTGCTCCCCCACTTCATGATTTATTTTTAAATAAAGGGATTGTTAATGAAAGGACGTATATCAGAAAGCTTACGAGGAGAGTGAACATGTAGGCCAGGTCTTGGTTAATTAAATCTACGGGCAGTACCAACAGGATACTAAAAGTGATGGATCCAGTAACTAACTGTTACACTTCACGTAGTGAAGATATACAGAGAATTCTTTTAAGCATCAATTTAGTTTATCAGGCTTTGTCAAAGATATCAGCGGATGCTATTGGGGACTTCCTTGATCCAATTTCAATCCCTCAGCTTTTGATTGATCAGCTGGAAAGCCTAATTAAACCAATATAAGAGACAGAATTTCGGATGGCCCTGGCTTCCACGGGCAATGCTAATGCAGAATGAATGGATGGTATCCCCATTGAGCCATATAAAGAATTTGTTTTGTTGTTTCAAGATATTGTGGTAAATCTCTTTAATTAAATAATTTCTGGCGGGCGTATTTCTGTATCTTTTACTGAATCTTTTGTTCTGAGCTTCCTAAAAAAGATCACCATTTAAACCCTAATTCTTACAGGCCAATTAGCTTGCTAAACGCAAACAAAAATTTTAACCAATCACCTAGCTCCTCTCATCCAGAAATGTATTCATGGAGACTAGAATGGTTTTCTTCCCGGAAGGTCCATGGTAACTAATACTAATTATCTGATTCAGGCCATAGACTATTTCTCGACTAACAGGACTAGAGCTGCCATAATTATGGTAGACGCAGAAAAAGCCTATGACCTGGTCAGGTGGGCAGCCTTATTTTAGATTTTGAAGAAGTTTGGCTTTCCTTCTCTATTTATTAACCTACTGAAGAATGTGTATTCTGGTGCAGTGGCTACGATTATTATTAACTCAAGTGATGCGGGTCGAGTTCATTTTTACATGGAACGCATCAAGGATATCCATTTCACAAATTTTATTTACTTTTTTTATCGAACTTTTGGCGTCATATGTTATGTAACGATGATTCTGTTGTACCTCCAGTTTTAGGCATGTCAAAAGTCAAACTTTTTGCAGACGATATTCTATATTTGGATGTAGTAGAAACGAATATCCAAAGAGCCTTAGATGGGTTTAATGATTTCACTGCACTTCAAAGGAGGACATCCTTATTGCAATTAGAGATCAGTGGGTGTCTACTTGTCCTATTAGGTATCTTGGGATATTTGTAACCTGAAACATTTTAGACTTGCATGAGTTAAATTATCGGGTGAAATTTCATAAGGTTGAGAGATTCCTGGATGGTTGGAACTTTTTACTTCTGTTAATTATAGTCCGATTTGCCCTAATTAAATTGTTGATTCATCCTTTTTTTAAATTGTTGTTTTCCAATGTTCCTATAAAACTCAATAAAAATTATTTTAAGGAAGAAGATCAATTAAATAGGAAATTTATATGGAAACACCCCGTCCATGAATTAATTTGACGTCGTCTAATTAGGCAAGGAGCAGGGAGTTCTGGCATTACCTGATTCTTTTTAACATTGCTACCAGGCAGCCTTCGTAGATTACTGTGCACGTTTATATGCTGATCCGCTCTCACCTGATACTTTCTTTTTTTAGGTCTCGCCTACGCAGCGCACATGTGTTGCGTAGGAAAGAGACCTTAACTAATCGGCACAGCTTTCCCGTCAAAAACGTGCACGCGTTGCATTGCTTCCAATGGCAATGTGTGCAGGTCTGGCGATTCACTTGCGGGAGCAAGCGGCTGGCGCCATATGTTATCAATTATCGTGGCGCCAACCACTGGCTCCCGCAAGTGAACCGCGCAGGCCCCCTCCTCACCCCACCCCCCCTGCTGCCGCGCACATGCGCTTGTGCTTGTGATCATAAGCTTCTGAGCCAGTGTGGGGCACTTTTGTGTAAACACTTAGATTATGAGCTGCGGAATGAGTTCCAAGCTTCTGTTGGTGCATTTTGCTTCTGGGTTGATCAGTTTACTTTGTTTTGTTTTCTCGTCTAAAACCCGCTCATTAAACTTGTAAGTGGATAATCGCGGCTGATACTGATTTCGCAACAAAAAGCCAGGAAACCTCTTACCCATCGGCTGCTACTCACATGTTTACACTGCTGTGTTTTGTTCTTGACATCGTGAACTTGGAGCAGGAGAACAACTTGCAGAAATAACTGATTAACTTGTCACCTCTCACTTGTTGGTAAACAAGCAATAAAATGAAGGATATGAAGACTGAGACAACTGCACTGCAGCCTCATTCAGAAAGGCGCAATCCGATAAAGAGACAAGCAGCCATTGAGTGCCAGAGCACTCTTGAGTCCTGAATGCATTTCAAAGGTTCTCTTTGCACACCGGAGCTTTGGCAGAATGTTTTCGTGGGTAGTAGGCCCCAGCAGTAACATCTGTGCCTTAGGACACGTTTCACAGCAGTCATGGTGATAGAATAGCCCACATCCCAACCCTGTGCCGAGCAGCTGTAGTTCACACAGTGTTTAGAGCAGCTGTAGGCCAGGAAGGCTCAAATTCTTTCAGAGAACATAGTGCAGAATAGAAGCTGCTGGGGAACTTCTATTCCAAGCTGAGCCAGCAGTGCCCCACTGCATGACTAGGGGAGACACTCTGCTCTATAAGAGATTGCAGTCCGTCTGCAATTTCCGGAGATGTAAATGTCACCACTCTTGGGGTGAGTTTATGGGGAAGGATGCAACACATCACTTTTATTTAAATTAGAGGGCCCTACTCCTAAATAAGCACCCAGGAATAGCCTCGCTATGCGATTCACCTTCGCCAGCGACGAAACATTGTCTGATCCTGGACAAACTGTGTCGCAGTTTGTGGAGGTTTTTGAGACCAGAATAGTTTGCCATTAGCGCCTTGGTCCTGGCCGTGGGTAACAAAACGCAGTATAAATGTCACTTCAATACAAGGACTGCGCATTGCTCCGTTTTGCTAGACAACAATGGGAAGTGTGGATTTGTGCTCAACTTTTCTGCCTAATTTGTTTAGTTTTTACTCCGTGATTTAAAAGCTCTGCAGCTGCAAAGGAGATCTATTTACCTAAAACACTCTTGTATTTTAATGGCTGTTTCTAGCTGAAATTTCTGAGCTTGTACCATTTTTTTCACATGCTATTTTAAATCCATTCATCGTTCAACCCCAACAACTCACCACCTGCAGTACATTTCAAATAAGAGGCCCCCAGTTTTACCAACTTCAGGTTGATGAATGCTGATGTGTCCTTGAGGGTTACAGACTGATTTCTATGCCAGAAGCATCTTTCCTTTCATTCCTCGAAATAATAATATGAGAAAGAGGCTGCACGCTTATCTCTGTTGAAAGCGTTTTAACCCATTAAGCTGGCAGCCAGGGTTACACACTGATCTCTACATTAGGAACATCTATGAAGACATTTCCCTGCATCCGACTGGTCCAACGACCTGCAGCTTATGTACACATCGATGCATCCAAATCAGTGCAGCAGGTGCATTAACCTATTGCACATGTTAAGAGTATAGGAATCCATAAGCTGGAAGTTACTTACAAACAGACAGACACAAACCAGCTGCATCTGACTTACCCACTGATCTGTCTGTCCTACCAAGATTCCAACATATAGCAGAACAACTTATGTCATATCAATAACTTAGACGAGTGTGGCGGCTACAGTTAACCACAAAATAATTCTACCAGGATTCAACTCTGCAAAAGCAGGCTACACCCAAGTTTCTGCATCAGCTACTTTAAGCCACTGAGTCACACATCAGGGTACCAAACATGTGGTCAGAAAGATGTTTGAAGCTGATTTATTTGCTGTTTCTGCCTTTCCTTTGTCTTATTCCTTCTCTGCTTACCTCTTTTGCCAGTGCCCTTTTCACTGCTCCTCCCTCTCTCCCACCTCACTCTATTGTTGTCACTCTTCTTTCTTTGGTAATATCTCCCTGTACTATCCCTTCCATTTGTTCTGCCTTTCTTCCTTCAGTATCGGCTAGTGAATGCGGAAAGTGAGAGGGATTACATCACCTCAGAATTGTACTTAACGAGTGAACCTGCCTCCCAGGAATGCTCATGGCAGTGGGTTTTAATCCCAAGAAAATATTGATTGCAAAACAAGTAGACCGGGCTTTAATGTAGTGCCGCATTCACACTGTGGCATGCACAAATATGCACAAACTGTGCCATATCTCTATGCAACCTGTCCCTTTCGGTGACTCTTAATTCTCTGCAGCATTTTTTATTCCCATGTCTCTGTTTGCATGCTTTAGAACATTAACACCAGACAAATCGGCTTTGCCAAAGCTTATTTTAAATTATCGTTCTAAAAGGTCGGTCAGCCGTATTGGAACGTTACATTAAAAAATGCCAAAACTGCTGCTGCGTTACAATACTTGCACATGCAACATCGGACATCTTGGAATGGCGTCTTTTTTATTCGAAAATCCTTTCCAAAATGTCTGCCTATGCATCTGCATGCATTGTCACACACTAGTGATCATTTTGGAATTTGTTCAAGGCAAACAAACATTGGCAAGCCAGTAACTCATCAGCTTAAAGGCACTACCTGTTGGCTCTGCCAGCGTTTGTTTTGAACAGTGAAACTTGCTGTTAATGCACGTTTGTTTTCTACTTGCGTTCTTTATCCAGCTTGAAAGCACAAAAGCATTGTCATTTGCTGTTGATTAGTCGGTCAAAGCTTTAATGGTGTGAAGTTCTCTGTTGTTGCCAGTTAAGAGATTTAAGGATAATCTATCTCACAAATGTAAAGCCCATGCTGCCAGGCCAGGTGGATGGTAGGCTAAGCTCAGTCAGCACCACCACAGCATCACTCAGGGCCAGCACAGCATCACTCAGGACCAGCACAGCATCACTCAGGACCAGCACAGCATCACTCAACGCCACCACAGCATCACTCAGGACCAGCACAGCATCACTCAGGGCCAGCACAGCATCGCTCAACGCCACCACAGATTCACTCAATGCCACCACAGCATCACTCAGGGCCACCACAGCATCACTCAGGGCCAGCACAGCATCACTCAGGGCTAACACAGCAACACTCAACGCCACCACATATTCACTCAGCGCCACCACAGCATCACTCAGGGCCACCACAGCATCACTCAGGGCCAGCACAGCATCACTCAGGGCCAGCACAGCATCACTCAACGCCACCACAGATTCACTCAGCGCACCACAGCATCACTCAGGGCCACCACAGCATCACTCAGGGCCACCACAGCATCACTCAGGGCCAGCACAGCATCACTCAGGGCAACCACTGCAACGCTCAGTGCCACCACAGCATCACTCAGCACCACCAAAGTATCACTAACGGCCAACACAGTATCACTCAACACCAACACAGCATCACTCAGCACCACCACAGCATTACTCCGCACCACCACAGCATCACTCCGTGCCACAACAATATCACTCAGCGCCACCACAGCATCTTTCAGCACCACCACAACATCACTCAGCACCACCACAACATCACTCAACACCACATCATCATCACTCAGCAAGACCTAAGTGTCATTCAGCATCACCTCAGCATCGTCTCCACACCAGTCACCACCACCACTACCACTACCACCTCAACATCACTCAACACCACCTCAGCCTGTTCTCGGAATCTGCCATCTGTTGATTGTCCCCTAGCGTCTGGCTGCTGCTAGTGTTATAAAACAGGTAATAGTTCACACCCTTCAACCTCCAATTGTTTATGCCCCCTCAAAATGTTCTTTTTAACAAACAACCATTGGAATAGGCAAAAAGAAGTTTGCAGCATTGCAAGAACAAAAGAATAATGAGGACATTTTTTATTCTACATACATTTTTTAATATGGTCGTTCTGTTGGACATACTGCCTTCTTGGTCATATATAAGGCAACAAAAATGCTTCTGCCATATTTTTATTACAACTTTTCAGCATGCTGCACAGCAGCCACACATCTCTACAGCACAGCTTAAACACATTGGCAAAGTCAATAACTCTGCCTGAACACTTATAAGGCCCCAAAGGCGAGACCTATTGGCTATGCCAATGCTTGTTTTGAATGGTGCAAGAATTATGATTTTTTTTGTTTCTAATCATGGAAATGCCACTAGAAAAGTAGATACAAAACTTTTAAAGCAACAACTTTGTGCAAAAATGAATTGGGGTAAAGCATAATATATTTGATTGTCATGCTTTACATTGTATGCAAGATTGTAATAGTGTTGGGTTAAGGAGTCTTGAATCCACAATTGCACATTGGAATAGATTAGGGTTTGGTATGCTATCTGAATTTAACAAAAATTGCAAATGCAAGACCTGGCAGCAGCTAGCTTTTCAGGAGCAGGAGAATGCATCTATCTCATGATTTAGTTTTGTAAAAATGTCTATGTTTTTTTGCGGAATATTAATTTATATATAGATCCAACTGCAACAAATTTTTTGAAACTGCTCTACAAATATAATATGATAGAAGTTGGGAGCTGGTATAAAATACTGCACCAGAAAATGCAGCAGGGTACTATTTCAAAATGTCTCCAGGAAGTTAGCATCAGTGACAGGGTGAGCTATCTCCCCGAACCAGAGGGTGGACATTACTGTCTTTATCTATAAACTGTTCAGAGCAGCTCATTTTAAAAGAATGACCTTTTTTTCTAGATGGACACTCCACTATACTCCTGAATTTTTAAATAAATGGTTTCCCAATGTTTTAAATAAAATGTATTAGATGCACTGCAATGGGGCAGGCAGAAAGGGCGCGTATGTGTCTTTCACTTGCCCTGCCCGGCGTCGGTTTTGGCAACAGATATTTATGTTTATATCTCAACGACTAGCTAAAAGGGAGGAACCTGGTTTACTAGTCGCCCTTTTTGGGGTATTGGCAAATAATGAGACCTGAGTGAGATCTGAGTAAATTTAGCTCTTAGTCATCAGATTACGTATTTTACAATTTTGCAAGACTCCTAGATGCCCATCATTTGAGCAACAGCAAACTAAAATGAATAAGATACGACAACTGGGATATATGTCTGCCAGAAGAAAAAACAAATTGTTAAATTTGAGCTGCTGTGGCAGTTTTTCTTGCTGGATAAAAGGGGGAGGGTATAATGATATTAAAGAAAGTGGGAATATGCTTTGATATCTGTTTGCACAATGACTTTTTGCACTTTAATGGTATTCTTGCACTATCTGCAATTACAATTATCTTTTTATTGAATATGCTCTGGCCATGACGACCTTGATGAGGATCTATTCATGTGTGTCTTAGAGTAGATTAGCTTTGAACTTTTTAGGTCACGCCTACGCAGCGCCCATGCGCTGCAAAGGAAAAAAGACCTTTTGCGATCGCTTTGGCTTTTCAGCCAAACGCGTGCACGCGTTCCATTGTCTTCAATGGCAACGCGCGCACGTGTGGCGATTCACAAGCGGGAGCGAGGGCCGCCATATGGTAGCAATTATCGCTCCCGCAAGTAAATCGTGCAGGCCCCCTTCCTCCCCCCTGCTGCCGTGCTTGTTGATAATGTCCGTGTAGCGTTGCTGTTGTTTGGGGATCTGTTGAGGCAGGGGCAAAAGAATGGCGCAGAGAAGCAGTGGGCAGACATTTTAGAAAGGCTGTCTTCAAGCTTGTTCGAGCGCATTATGAGAAACCGAGTGCGCCTTCCAAGTGACAAGAACTGTCGTCACCTCTACAACACTCCAATTGGTCCCGCTTGCGATTCCATAGTGATGCAAGAAGGTTCTATGATAATGACATCACCGCAGAGCATTCCAGTCACCACACCATCCTGAGTTGTTGATCGCAGCGCATTTCTACCTCAGCCCCACGCATGCATAGTCTCTTTCGAGCTGTCTGAGTAGTATTTGACTCTCGGAATCCTTTTTCTTTCTCGGTCGAATTTCTCTCTCAGGCACTAACCGTCAGAGCTGCCGACTTAGGGGCTGGGGCACCAAGTTCGAGTCTAGTCGTTGGCTCAACATCCTGTGATTCTGGGCAAACAGCGTAATCTCCCCGTACCTACCAAAAAATGAATGTGTACTGTTCACGTGCAACCTAACTGCTGCTCGTGTAAAGGGCTCCAACACATTCGGGTCGAATTCGTGCTATATGAAAACTGGAAAAAAAATCTTTATATTTTATCCACCTCTTGTTTTCCCTCCTTCCTTCCCTAGTCTGTATCTCTCCATAATCTTCCGCCCTACTGGGTATTTCTTTCATCATCTCCTCCTCACCCTCACGCTCTCCTTCTTTCTTTTACTAGTTACTAGCCGTTTCTCACATTACCCCTTTTTTGTGGTTTTATATAGGCAGATTTCACCTGAAGGAATTTGAGCACTACACAAGGTCACATTCTTTTTTCTTTCCTATTTTATTAGCATAGTGAGATTAAGAGAAATGCCCAGCATCACTGGATGTTAAGCCCACACCGAGACTGGAACCTTGTTCCCCATTATTAAGTCGGCATCTCCCTTTCGCACAGACACACACACCTCTTTTGCCCCTGAGGCACCCCTCTTTATGCACACAGGCATGCGCTGTGTTCGTTCCTGTTTCGTCCTGTTTAGCAAAACCATATCTGACACGCTGCTCCCAATAATTGATGCTTCCCCTCAAGTGACCCAAGAAGGACGTTGTATTCCCGAAAACCTAATATAATTTAGACAAAGTAATTCAATTTTGGAAATGTTTGCATTAACTTCCTCTCATAAGAGGTCAGGTCTGTGTGGGTCTCAAGCATGCTATTTCTGAAGTTGCAGACAGCCTTCAGTAATATCGCAGATAGGTGTTGATAATGAAATAGTAACCGGCTGCTTTCAGTGCGCATGTCACTGCTATCAGTTAAGGTTTCTATTTAATGTGTTTATTTTATGAGATAACCAGCAAAAGTTTTGAACTGTTTTACAGTCAAGGTGGGTTTATAGTGGGGTATATGAGCAGCCCTAGACATTCATGACAGGGGTATCAAAAGTGAGTGCCAGAGCAAAATAAACATAGCCTTTTATATAAAGTTGTTATTTTTAGGGGTGGGCGTAGTTCGCGAAGTAGCGCTACGCGAAGCTACGCGAAGTGCACTTCGCACTACGCGAACTTCATGTAGCACTACGCGAGCTGCGTAGTAGCATGTTAGCACTGTGCAAGATGCGTTTTCAATGATTGCACAGTGCGGACAAGCATCCGGCACTGTGCAAGCATTGAAAACGGCATCTTGCACAGTGCGAGCTGTAGTTTTCTGCTGCTCGAGTAGATTATTACTCGAGCGGCAGCTTTCTGATAGATACATCTGCCGTGTGGATTCCTCACCTTGTGAATATCCCCTTGCGTCAGCAACATTCGGAAATTCTTTTTGTAGCTTCGCGCCGACATGGATCCGCACGTCACAGAGGCACGGCACCGCTCGCGACTCCGCTGACGTCACCGACGCCTATAATAGGCCCACGCCGGCGTGATGACATCAGTTCCCTTTTTTCCGCGTCGTCGACGCTAACGGTTTTCTGGGATCATACTGTAGCTTTACAGTAGCTTTGTTTCTATTATCCTATTATTGTGTCTATCTTGATATTCTTCGAAATGTCGTCGAAGAAAACTGGATTTAAAGCTTGCGGCGAATGTGGCAAAACTATGTCTATCACCGATCCTCATGAATGCTGTGTCTGGTGCTTAAGTTCCGACCATGACGTCGAGGATTGTCCTTGCTGCAAGAAGATGACTCCGAAGGCTTTAAGAGAGAGAGAGAGACGAAGCTCCTTGTGGCAAAACTTAAAAATAAGAAAGTTATAATGTCTTCGAAGTCTCGATCTCGACGGTCGAAGTCGAGGTCTCGTTCGAGGTCACGCTCGGAGTCGTCTTCAGCTCACGCTTCGAAGTCGTCGAGGAAGAAGCACAAGAAGAGGAGCCATGAGTCACGTCATCACTCTGAAAAGGACTCTAGTTCAAGACCGAAGTCCCAAGTCAAGCTTCTGAGTAAGGAAGTGGAAGTTTCAGAGTCGGAAGATCATAACTCTGTTGGTGAGGCTTCACATCCGAATTTACCCGAATCTCAGAAGCAGGTCCATTCTCCGGTTCCATCCAATCCTTCTGTTCAGGAGGATGAAGGTGAGGAGCAGGGGGCTGGTGAAGTCGAAGTTCCGGTGCCTGCGGGTTCGTCGACCCCGGTTCCTGGAATCGATGAAGAGGTCGACGTTGTATCGACTCCACCTCCTCAGGAACAACCCAGAGGTCCATATCCTGATTTTCCAACTCCAGGTCAGGATCCTTCTCAGTTCCTGAAAGCCATGTTTGGTGTCTATTCCAGGGCAATGTTCCCGTCTGGTGCACCTGTTGGTCCCACGGGTCCTATGGCTTTTAACTTGGGTGTTCCCCAGGCTTATGCCCCTGCGCCCTTCATGCCTTTTATGCCGGCTATACCACCGCATTGGCATTTTCCGACACCACCGGTGTCGTCGACGCCGAAGCGCACGACGCCGACTCCGTCGACGCCGGTCCCATCGACGCCGATACCTACGACTCCGAGGCAGGATTCTGCTCGACCTCGTATAAAAAGACCTCATCCGACTTCGGGTTCGACGCCGGCACCGACCCCGTCGGAGTCGATTCCGAATCCATTGGCTTCTGTTGTGAAGGAAAGATCTCGGAGAGAGGCCCAGAGACTTCTGGAAGAGGAAAGATGTCAATATTCGGATACTGAAGAAGGGGAGTTACAGGATTCTGAGGATCCTTTTGGGGACTTGGTTGAGGCCAGTGGACTTGAACTATCTCCTGAGTGGGACTTGGCTTCGGTGTCAAATGTACCATCGAAGGATGTGGTGCCTTATCACACCGTTATAAAAAAAGCAGCGAGTTTATTGAATATTACTCTGCCCACTGCTGATTATAAACCGAATATTTTAACTGAGGTTCTTTATTCACCCTCGTCTGTTATTGAACCTATGTTACCCTTCAATGATGCCTTATCTGAGCCCATCTATGAGGTTTGGAAGAAACCTTTATCTGCTCCGGCTGTTTCTAGAACAGTGGCGAGGAGATACAGAGTTGCACCTGGGGACCCTGAATTTTTATCAACACATCCCCTACCTGAGAGTTTGGTTGTGCAAGCTGCCTGCTCAAAGAGATCTGCTGGTGCTTTTCCACAGGTTCCTGGGGATAAGGAATCCAGAAAGCAGGATCAAACTGCCAAGAAGGTTTTCTCCTCAGCCAGTATGGCATTAAAGTCAACCAACGCAACATGTCTGATGGGAAGGTATATCCATGCCTTGATGGATTCTGTCAAACAGTTGATTCCAAAAATCCCTGAGGATGACAGAAAGGATTTTCAGGAGGTGGTATCGGACACTCAAGCAGCTGCGAGACAGGTGATTCAGAGTGGTCTGGACACTGCTGATTCGGTGGCGTGGGTCATGAGCTCTTCTGTGGCCACTAGGAGAGCTGCCTGGCTTAAATCATCGGAGTTCTCTGCAGACGTTCAGTCTGTTTTGATGGACTTGCCTTTTGATGGCTCAGGATTGTTTGGCAAGAAGGCTGATGCTGCCTTGGAACGTTTTAAGGACAGTAGGGCCACTGCAAAATCTTTGGGTCTCCAGTCCAGAGGTACTACTGGAAGACGCTTCAGGGGGTTTGGAAGATCTTCCTTTCGTTCTTACAGACCATCTCAGCAGCAGCCACAACAGCAGCAGAATACGCTGTACAAGTCGTACAGGGGCAGGCAAAGATCCCGCCCTAGAGGGCGTCAAGCTTCCTCCTCCTCTTCCTCCTCCCCTTCCCAACCCCCGGCCAACGCAGCAAAGCAGCCCTAGATCCGCCATTCCGGATCATGTGGGCCCAGTGGGGGGTCGGCTTACACATTTTCTACAAGATTGGGAATTAATAACATCGGATCTTTGGGTTCTCAATCTTGTAGAGAATGGGTATGCACTTCCTTTCCAGGAATTCCCTCCCAATTACCCTCCTTGCCAGGGTTATTGTTCGGAGGACCACCTGATTCTCCTGCAGGAAGAAGTCCTGGCTTTGTTCCGAAAAGGTGCAATAGAGGGGGTTCCAGAGCAGGAAAAGGGTCAGGGGTGCTACTCCCGGTATTTCCTGATCCCCAAGAAAGATGGCAGGCTTCGGCCAATCCTGGACCTCAGGATTTTGAACCTTTACCTGAAACAGGAAAAGTTCAAGATGCTCACTCTTGCGCAGGTTCTTCAAGCGCTGCTAGAAGAAGACTGGATGGTGTCGATCGACTTGCAGGATGCATATTTTCATATTCCCATCTTGAAGTCGCACAGAAAGTATCTCCGTTTTACGGTTGGGTCACAACACTACCAGTTTGTGGTCCTTCCGTTTGGTCTTACTACTGCGCCTCGAGTCTTCACCAAGGTGATGGCAGTGGTGGCAGCTTATCTCAGGAGAACGGGGATACATGTGTTTCCGTATCTAGACGACTGGCTGATCAAAGCGGAGTCGCCGGAGAAGGTGCTCCATCATCTGCAAGAGACAACTCAGTTGTTGCACAGGTTGGGTTTTTCGATAAATTTACCCAAGTCTCACCTGGTGCCATCACAGCGCAACCTGTTCATAGGTGCGGTACTGGACACTACTGTGTGTCGTGCATTCCCTCCTCCTCAAAGGATTCGCGACATACAGGAGATGATTCCTTTGTTTTACAATGGAGCGGTCGTTCCAGTCCTGAAGGTCCTTCGCCTGCTCGGTCTGATGGCTTCATGGATTCTGTTGGTCAACCATGCACGCTGGCATATGAGGGCGCTCCAGTGGTGCCTCCGCAGGCAGTGGTATCAGCACAACGGAGATCTCAGGGAGTCAGTGAAGATCTCCAGAGAAACTGCAGCGGATCTGTCTTGGTGGAGCGTGGAAGGCAATCTGTCTCAAGGGAAGCCTTTTCAGATTCCTCTATCGGTTGCCTCAGTGATATCGGATGCGTCCACTCTCGGGTGGGGTGCTCATCTGGGGGACCTGGACGTCAAGGATCTTTGGTCTCCAGAGGAAAGGTTGCTTCACATCAACCTTTTAGAATTGCGGGCGATACGTCTGGCGCTCAAGGCCTTCCTCCCTTCCCTTTGCGGTCAGTCTGTTCAGGTCCTGACGGACAACACGACCGCGATGTGGTACATCAACAAGCAGGGAGGAGTAGGGTCGCAGTGTCTCTGCAGAGAGGCTCTGCGTCTCTGGTCCTGGGTTCAGGACCATCGGATTTATATGATGGCAAATCATCTGGCCGGAGTTCAGAACGTTCGTGCAGACAGTCTCAGTCGGCAGTTCTCTGCCGATCACGAGTGGAGGCTCCATCCGGGGGTAGTTCACAACATCTTTCAGATGTGGGGGACTCCTCGGGTGGACCTGTTCGCCACTCGCGAGAATGCTCACTGCCTGTCATTCTGCAGTCTCCAGTATCCGATGCAAGGAGCCTTGGGGGACGCGTTTCAGTTGAGTTGGAGCTCGCAACTCCTTTACGCGTTTCCTCCCATACCATTGATTCCTCGGGTTCTGAGGAAAATTCACAAGACCGGGCCCAAGTCATATTGATCGCCCCGGATTGGCCAAGAAGGGTGTGGTATTCAGACCTTCTCCACCTCTCCTCTCACCCGCCGCTCCGTCTCCCTCACAGGGCAGATCTCCTCTCTCAAATGGAGGGGCAGGTTCTACACCCCCACCTCCAGACCTTACACCTTCATGCCTGGAGATTGAACGGGGCAACCTGATTTCTTTTTCTCTCCCTCACGATGTGGTGGATGTCATTTTGTCAGCCAGGCGTGACTCCACTAAGTCCATCTATTCTTATAGGTGGTCTAAATTTGTTACTTGGTGCAGGGAGAAGTCTATAGACCCTTTGAGGGCCCATTTATCTGATGTTCTCCAGTTTGCCCTTTCTCTGGCACAGCAAGGGCTTGCTGTGGCCACGGTGAAGGGTTATCTTTTTGCGCTGTCGGCTTTTATCTGTTTGCCTGACCAGCCTTCTCTTTTTAAATCTCCTATAGTTTTAAGGTTTTTGAAGGGCCTCACGAATAAGTTCCCTCCTACCCCTTTTATTGTGCCTCAGTGGGATTTAAATCTTGTTTTGACATTTTTAATGGGTGCTCCTTTTGAGCCTCTTCACAAATGTCCTATGAGGCTTCTGACTTTCAAAACGGTTTTCCTCGTTGCAGTAACCTCGGCAAGGAGGGTAAGTGAGCTTCAAGCTCTTAGTCACAAGCCCCCTTTCTTGTCCATTCATGCTGATCGAATGGTTCTTAGGACCAGGGCTGCTTTTCTGCCAAAGGTGGTGACTCCTTTCCACCTTGGTCAATCCATTACCCTTCCTACCTTTTATCCTCCCCCACACCCTTCCAAGGAGGAGGAGAGATTACACCGTCTTGACCCCAAGAGGGCGGTGTCTTTTTACTTGGACAGGACTAAAGACTGTCGTTTGGATGACCAGCTCTTTATTGGCTTTGCTGGCTGCAAGAAAGGAAGAGCGGTCCATAAGAGGACTTTGTCGAGATGGATCGTCCTCTGCATTAAGATCTGCTACTCTTTGGCCGGTAAGGAACCTCCAGAGGGTATAAGGGCTCATTCCACGAGAGCTAAGTCATCAACCTCAGCGTTGGCTAGAGGTGTGCCTGTTGAGGATATTTGTAGAGCGGCAACTTGGTCTTCCCTCCACACTTTCGCGAAGCATTACTGCTTGGATTCCGAAGTGAGGAGGGACGATCATTTTGCACGCTCTGTCCTTCAGGATTTCCTGGTCTAGAAGAGTGGACACCCTCCTCCGGGAGTGGGGACTGCTGTGGGACTCTATTCACAAGGTGAGGAATCCACACGGCAGATGTATCTATCAGAAGAACAAGTTACTTACCTTCGGTAACGCTTTTTCTGGTAGATACTATATCTGCCTGTGGATTCCTCACTGACCCACCCGCCTCCCCGTTGTCCACTCTTCTATACCGGAGTTTATGTAATGTATTATTTTATTGTCAAGGGGTTGTTTATTTCAAATGTTTTATTGCATTTGCTTCACACTGTGTGTGTTACCTTGATTTCTATACTGCGTATACTGTGTATATGTCTACTGTCATCGGTCCGTCCGTGTGCCTCGAAGGGCCTATTATAGGCGTCGGTGACGTCAGCGGAGTCGCGAGCGGTGCCGTGCCTCTGTGACGTCCGGACCCACGTCGGCGCGAAGCTACAAAAAGAATTTCCGAATGTTGCTGACGCAAGGGGATATTCACAAGGTGAGGAATCCACAGGCAGATATAGTATCTACCAGAAAAAGCGTTACCGAAGGTAAGTAACTTGTTCTTCTCAACGCGAACAGGTAGTTTCTCATAGAGAGCGGTCGCGAGCATGCGCAACCACTCACAATGAGAAACCTGATCTCCTCGCGTTGAGAATCTCGCAGGGATGTCATTTTGCTTGCTTGCGGTCGCGAACATGACGTTCAGGACCGCGAACAAGCAAAAAATGACCGCTGCACTACGCTACGCTGCACTACGCATGTTCGCACTGTGCTACGTGCCGCTCGCGTAGTGCGAAGTTGCGAAAACTTCGCAAACTCCGCGAGCGTAGCGTAGTGCTTCGCCCAGGGTTAGTTATTTTGTTAATACAAGCATTGGTGTATCATTTTAAAATAATCAACGGGATAATTGTGTGAACGATTGCATTTGTTTAAGTAAGGTATAAGCCTTACAAATACCATACCGACTATATTTGAGCTGAATCTTTCTGAGCATTGTATTTGTCATTCAACTAAAACTACTAACAAAAATAATAATAATAATCATAATCGTGCTATTTTATCAGTTTTATTGTTGCTGTTGATAATAGCATAATTATTCTTAGTAAGATTTCGTCGTATTATTTTGTTTTAGCACAGCAAATAGTAATACCAGTGTAAAAAAGTATCAAGAGATGAACAGTAGTATCCATAGAAATATATATTTCATTCAAATCTTAGCAAAATATCAAAATATAAAGACGAGAATTCATAGAGCACAAAGAATAAAAGCAATCTCCCTGTGATTCTTTTTGATACCGAGAAGGTAACTCAAATAAAACTAGAAGCTAGATGCCTAATTCATCTACAAAACTGTAACACTGGCGTCTATCTGAGATGTAATACGGGGTTTACCAATAAAAACAAGCATTGGCATAGCCAATAGGTCTCGCCTGTGGGACCTTATAAGTTTTTAGCCATGCAACAGCTGATGTTATTGCACCAAGGATATTGTGCTGCATAATTAAATACTTATAAGGTCCCAAAAGTGAGACCTATTGACTATGCCAATGCTTGTTATATTGTTTCTCATCTTTTGGTGAATGCTGCACTTTAATGAAATGCTGTTTGCACTATCTGTTATAGCACTTGACTGTTATGCACTTTGAATTCGTACTACTCATAGCTCCCAAACGTATTTATTGGAATATTGCACTTTAATGATATTCTTACTTTCCGCTAGCTAGGTTCGCACCTGTACAGTTCGGATTTTAGCAATACCCAGATTCTGTGAGAATCTTTTTGTTTCTTTTACCTATGGTGTTATATAATCGTTGATTGAGACATGATTTGTTGGGAAAAAATAAAAGTCTTAGGGCTAGTTTATCATGAGAGCATAAGAACAATAGTGTGTATGGCTGTAATTAACGTTTTCATAAACTGCACTTATAAAACAGCTTTTTATTGCTTATCTATTTATTGACTATTTGTGTTAAAAATGTGATTGTATGTTTAATGTACCGCCAAATAAAAAATACATTTAAAAAAGTGCTCTCCCTAACTCGGCTCCTAAACAAACTATTTAACCTCTGTCGACTTACTGCACCCTGTACCCTTCAAGATACGCCACAGTATGTTTTTCTTGGCCTCGCTGCCAATCTTTCTTCCCAATTTTCCTCGATCTCCCCCAGTGCCAAGCTTTCCTCACTTTCTCTGACCTCCCTGTTTCTGAAACCTGATTGGCCTAGTCACTGGGGGACATGAGCTGCACATTTCATGGGTTCAATTCCCACCTCCCTTCAAACACAAAGTATCTTAACTTGGCCGTCCTCTGGCACACAGATTCACGAACCCCTTCTACAAACCCCACTAAAGGATTTACTTCAGAAAACATCTCCACTGAATGCATCAAAAGGCTTTATTTTCAACTCAAAATGGAGAATTCCTTACTGGAATACGTTGGGGACCGTATCTTCTTGTGCAGCGTACAGCTTACTCCTGCTTGTATACAAGACTCCTTACTCCCCCAATAGTTAGTTCTTTTCAAGAGCTGCTTATCGCATCTATTTTTCTTTTTTTGTCGTCCGCACCCTTTTAGACGTAGACAACGTCCCAAGTCGTTTTGTCTCACAAATTCTCCCTTTGATCTGAGTTAGGGTGTTATCTATATTTTATATAGATTCTCACTCAAGTTCTGAAGTCAGTCCCTTTAAATGCCACAGTGCTGAGAGTAAGGGACCCTATCTCCAGCCACATACGGAACTCTACACGACCACATCGTAATTCCTGGCCACAGATCCGTACCTATCTGTTAGCCCTCCAGGCTCCTCTAATGGATCTAGACCTAGACAAGGACAAAAAATTTAAAACCCTATTGATCGGATGTTGCTAAAATGGTGCTTCAACAAAGCTTTCTCTCCTCCGTTTACTCAGTCTCTGTCCCACTTGCGATGATCCTGGTTTTAACTGCGTCTCAAAGTCACTCAGCGAACCCGAACTGGATATTACATGGAGAAACCCAGAATGGACATCTTCTGCAGGATTTTCTGGATAGTCCTTCTCAGGGAGGGTGTTCAGCTAGCAACAGTGGACTTCTCTTGCTGTGCAGAAGCTGAATGCATAGGGTGCAGTATGTTTCCTTAAGGGTCCCATTGGACCATATTGTAATTCTGTCACACCAATACTTCAATTTGCAAAGACGACGATGGCCAAAGAGAAGATCCACTTATGTTTTGGGCCTGATACTAACTGCTAGAGAAGGTCAAGTCTGACACTATCACACACATGCATACCCTATCCCTACTTCCCCGATCAATTTCCCAGAAATAGACTACTCTTACTGTTAAGAGACTTCTACCATGGCTCGCTGGCTGTTAATCGTGAATGAATTTACAAATATTGGAGATATTTCATCTCTAGCTGGCACTCTCAATAATTGGAGGATATGTGTAAGAAAACTCTTGTAATAAATATTGCATATGTTTCTCCACGGGGTAATTTGGTGTTGTACATAGTAAAGGCAGTGGTAAGAGATGGCTCGAGCAGGGGGTCCATGATCTGCCTGAAATGAGCTCTATACCGTTCAATAAGAGAAGTTAGCCGGGCTTTTATTGATCTTATTAGAAAAGTTAGGGTTGAGTTATTTCTAGAACTGTTAAAGGGGTAGAAATATTCTTAATGTCAGTGGGGTATTGTCTGAGAGTCTGAGAAGGATTAAAGCTTGGCTTCTTGTACTTTCTTTTTTGGCTTTCTGCATCTATAAGGTGCAGTCCAACCATAAGCGATGAAGGGGCAGTTTCCGGAAAAAATATCTAAAATGTAACCAGTTTACCAACAATGTGTGCAGGTTGTTTCAGGTTGTTTCAGATACCAGGGCTTGCACCTGGCTCATATTGCGGACAAACAGCTACTTACAACATAGGAAGGGCTGGGAGAGGATGTGGCGTAATGGCTGGAGCAGCCGACTTTGAAGCTGGGGAACTGGTTTGAGTCTCGGTGGAAGGCTCAACATACTGTAATTCTGGGCAAATCACTTAGGGCCTGATTATGAGTTTCGATGAGGCAGGAGCAGGTGGTACGCCACCAGAGCACTCCTACACTGCCAAAGGTCACCTCCCACCACATTACAAGTCAAGTTTAAAGTGGTCTGACGGACGGCATTGCAGTCCCATTGTGGTGCCATAGAAAAAAAGGCACTACAATGTGACCATACAACAAGGTTCCTGCATGGCATACACTCGAAATCCATGCCATGCAGAAGCTGGGGTGCATGCATACACGGGGGCACAACATGTGCTCCCCTGCATGCCTTCTTATGTAGAGAAGGCATAGGGGGCTCTTTTTTCCTTCCTCTCTGCTGTGGTTTTCATGGAGGAGGAATCTGCCACCAGAGAGGAAACTCGCAATATGCTTGGCCGAACCGCTGGGTCATGTATGAAGCTGGGTTTCTGTTGCAGTAACCCCACCACTTTTTGCCAGACTACTGATGCACTTTGACTTGATGTGCCCTGGGTCCCTGCCAATCAGGTTCCCAGGGGCCTGTGTTCTTTCACAAAACTGTACCTTACACCCCCAATTAGCACCTCCCTGGCCACATGTCAGTCCCTTGTAAAAGGTACCATGGGTACCAAGGGGACTGTGGCCAGAGCAGGCCTCTAAGGGGTGCAGCACTTATTGTGTCACCCTTAGAGGCCCTGTACCTTTGCACACACACACACTGCCATTGCAGGCTGCGTGTTTTGGTCCAGAACAAAGTGAAGAGTAGACATGGCACACATCCCTGTGTGCCATGCTTACAACCCACTGCCCTGGCATAGGTCAGCCAACCCTCTATCTGGGTGCACCATACCAGTGGTGAGGGTACCGGTGCATGAGCCCTGTACCCCTAAAGTGTCTAGACCAATTCTTAGACATTGTAAGTGCAGTAATGCCACTAAGAATATGTGGTGCTGGGAGTGTGTCATTGCAAACTCCACAGCACCATAATGACATTACTGAAAACTGGGAATTTTGGTATCAAATGTCTCAGCACATTAAACCCACACCAATGCAAGTGTGGGATTTAATGAAAAATGCACTCAGAGGGCATCTTAGAGATGCCCCCTGAAAAACGATGAGCCTCTGGTACACACCAGCCTGCCACCACAAGACATGTTTTGGGACCACTGGGCTGGGAGCCTTCACGCTCTGAGCCCAGAAACACAGCATTTCCTGGGCGGAGGTGGTCACACCTCTCCCAGGTCAGGAAGAGCCATCTCTGGCAGGGGAGCTTCAAAGGCCTTGCCGCCTTTGAAATGCGACCCTCAGCCTCTCATGCTATCAGGAGCAGGGCCCCTTCCTGTCTCCCCTCCTTTTCGGTAGGAAGACAGGCAGGAAAAATTTGCACAGCCCAGAATGTGTGTCACCTCTGCCAACCCCAACCCTCAGGTGGGGAGGACAAGGTGAAGCCCACTCTTGAGTGCCCGCCATTGGCTACTGACCTCAAGACCCCTAAAACACCCCTTGAATACCGTATTTAGGGGGCAGACCTGAACCAAGAGAGATTTCTGCAAACTACAAAGAAGGACAAAAGAAGACACCCAGTAGAGGAGACTACAGAGAAGAATTGACTTGGCCCGAGCCCTACCGCTCGTCTGCAGTTTCCAGAGAGCCTGCGCCAAAAGTCACCTTGTCCTGCTGTGATGTATTCCTATAGGTTCTGTATCGATCCCCCTATTCCTGACCCTATTCTGGTTAACAAACTAACAAGTTAACTAGCAGCCATCCCATGAGGCAGAAAACCCCCATGATGCAGAAACCGTTATCTGATAAAGCCACACTACGGCACAGGAACGTGTTATCTGATTAGGTCATAACGCTTGCCATCTAATTAGACAAGCGATATTCCTCCAGCCCCTGATAAGGCATACGGAGTTCTCAAAACAAATCAAACCTATGACAACCTGGGAAAAACCCTGCGGCCATTGTTTTGATTTCACCGAGAACTTCAGCAAAAGAATGTGCTAACGACCTGGTCGTATGACATCCTTATTGACGTATCTATGTCCATCCTTACGTCAATCTCGGCACCTTAAAGGTATAAATATTACCGATATTGCCCTATGCAAACACACGCGGTGGTGACGAGATCGGAGCAGCCAGACTTGCCGAAGCCCAGAGCAGAGCAGACCCCGCTGGCGCAGCCCCGCCTTCCTGACGCGCTGAGAACGAGAAGCTGTCTATTCTCCTGCCGAGAAATCCAGCTCCGGCGCTTCCGGGTAGCCCTCGCAGGCAGCCTGGAATATCGAGGCCAGAGACCAGAGATACCATCCCTCATCCATCCTAGATTCCAGGTACAGAACTGAATAACCCCTCACAGAGAATTCTTTAGTCAGTCACTTGGCAAAACAAACTTAATTTAAACTGTAACTTTCTATTCCCGCCCACGCATTAGACTTAGGTCAGGTACACGGGGTAGGCGTAGTTAGAAACACCAGTTGAGTACGATTAGTCAAATGTATATGTGTATGTAATATATCTTATTCATTTTAAACCTTCATATGGCTTAGAAACCATATCAATGTTTTTACAGTATTATTTTATACTTCTGCTTTTAATGTATGCACTTTACTTAACCATAAGTATTGCAATAATATCGATCCATTTCTCTTGTATGAGAAAAGAGACTGATCAATAAATAACATCTTTTATTGAACACGCCCGTCTCTTCCTTTTCTCTACAATCTGATGAGACTAAGAATGCACGTACTGACTGAGTAAAATAAATTGCCTTTTGTTCACACGACTCTCGAGATACACTCTTGATTAGGGGAGAGCAAAGTTGTCATGTTCTATGGTTGTCAGAAACTAAATCCCTTCTTGTCTATCCAGGGAGGTTCAACTCCTCCTTGCCTATTCGAGAAAGTTTCTAGTGAACTCTGAGCTAGCTGGCAAACCCAAAACTTTAAGTCTAATATCGACAGTAGTAGACCTAGTTAACGTCTGGTCTAGGCCTATACTATTGAAGGTATTATTCCAATGCGCAGAGCCTATTGGGATAATAGGAACTACACTACATGGCGCCCAACGCGTTTGGAAGGGCGATAAAACTAACGTAAGTCATTTAGAGTAACTCAGTCGTGCTTTCTCACTCAGACCCTTTTTCCCATAATACTCCAAAGACGTCTGGAGTGGGTGAAAGGTAATATCCGCCAAACCTCGCAGGAGGAAACTCCTATGTATGGTACTTGGTTTAGTCAACGTTGAAGGATAAACCGTTCCAAAATATTGTGCATCTAATCTTTGTTTCCATAGAAACCTGATCTGCAAACAAACTAAATAACCATCCTGTCGGTAAAATGGTAGACAGTGATGATGAAAGAGAGGCAGTTAGATTAGCAACTGAACTCGCAGCAGATGATACTGCACTGCAAGAAGCAGACCAGGATATAATACTCATCCCGGTCATCAAAAGGAAATCTATAACCTTAAAACTTATAGAAAATGGACTGACACCTAGAGGTGGTACAGTCATATTCGTAATTGAGGCACACGAATATCGGCAGACAGAGGTATACTATTCATGGATACATTTTCCAGCAGCAAATGCTGTAACAAAGTACTTCCACTATTATAAAACAGAGGAACCTCCTAATGAGTACACTCCTTTCGAGGAGGTGGAAGTACCACTTAAATTTCAAGAGCACCTGCTCTTATTTAATGGCGCCCTAAAACATAATAATCACATCACCAGGCTCGGTCCCTTAGGGAGACCAGGAGCAACGTGGCCGGTCCTAGCCGGATACACACCACATCCAGAGTTCGAAAGAATGCCTGCAGCAGATCTTTTAGTACAACTAAAACAATTAATAAAGATACATAGACAATTAGTCCAATATGTGATGCGGACTTCAACAATTCAGCCAGCAATTAAAATTCCACAGCTGACCCCTCACCAGGGGAACACAAATAAAATTACACCACAGAACATACAATCCTGCCTAGGTAAAGTACCAGCTAAACGGGAACAAATACCATTCTGGTTAGCACAAAAAATCACCCAAATAGAGGCTGTGTTTCCAGACACCACCCCGTTAGAAAAACACAGGATTCTGACTATCTGTCTTCCAATGGGAATCGCACCACACATTGAGGACTGTGACACTTGGGGTACAGTCTTTGCTTCCATCTACACAAAAACGCACGGTGTTCCATCCATTTCGTTAATACCAGATGTGCTCAAACAAATTCAAGACGAATATGGTCCAGAACCCGCTTTAACTCTTGGTATGAAATTACTAAAAGACTTCAAGCAGGTCTCGGCTATATTATTAGCCAACATAAAGGGAGAAGCAGCAAACGTGGCGATCCGCCAGAGGCTAAAAGAGACAGATATAGCAGACCAACCAGCTGAAATTGCCAGAATCATAGAAAAATCCTATGAGGAACTAGGTAGAGATAGTTTAGGTGGAATACCAGTAAAACCACAACTGATTGAAAGTCCTGAAAAAATATTTTTTAATAATAACTCAACATCACAAAAAAAGAGCTGGGATGGAAACAAACAATCCAATCCTAAAGAAAAGAAATTCCAGTCCAGAGGAAGGTCTCCTAGGCGAAGAGAAAAATCTCCGAACCAAAGACACAGGTCACCCCAGAGTGACCCCTCTGGGAAAAGATATAACCTTAGAAATAGGGATAATATAAAGAAGCCTGATAGATATCAAGACATTGATACACGTCCCTCTCAATCTTTTCAGACTTCCTCGCAGAAATCGGAAAGAAGAGGACGATCAGAACAAAGAGAAGAGCACGCCAAGTCCAAAGACAAGGAACCTGCTCAGCTAAAAAAGAAATTACAATTTCCAAAAAAGAAGGTAGCCAGTATCAAGGTAGTTAACAATGCCGAGAATACTGAGGACACAACTGAAAAACGGAGAATGGGCTCAGACAATGCTAGACAGCGCAGCAGAAGTGAGCATAGCTCGCAAAGTCCTTATGAATCATCTGGAGACAGTGGACACGAATGAATATCTTCAAGTGGAAACTGCAGACACCAGAGTTAGCAAACCTCACAAAATATATGAAATAACTTTACGTATAGAGGGGGATAAGACTAGAAAAATAAGGGGACTATTTTGGGATAATCTCTCCAAGGGCTATGACATCCTTCTAGCTGAAAAAGACTGGCCACCAGAGTTTGTCAGGGATTGCCCTCATGGCGAAGAAATAATTATGCCTGCCTTCTCAAATCACATCCCAATTCATAAAAAATACACACTTGCTAGAAAGTGGGCAGTAGCCCTAGCTCCTGCTTTATATAAAAATCACGTAGGATGGGATGAGGACTCTCCTCCTCACAAAATCCAGTTAAAATCACAACCTACTGCACAGAGGCAGTACCCAATTAAGCAAGAAGCTAAAAAACCGGTAAAAGAAATCCTAGATCAGCTAGAATACCAGGGGGTGATTGAAACTTGCACCTCACAAATGAACAACCCTTTGTTTCCGGTCTCCAAACCAGACAATTCATATCGTCTAGTTTTGGATTACCGACACCTTAACTCATGTTGCAAAACTTTTGCAGTGCAAAACTCGCATAGTGCTGCACTAATGAATAACATAGTGCGCAAAAAATACAAAACAACATTAGACATCTCTAATGGATTCTTTTGTCAAAACATAGCACCAGAGAGCAGATATTTGTCTGCATTCTCAATAAATGGCACTCAAAAACAATTCTGTCGGTTAGCCCAGGGGTACAAGAACAGCCCGGGAGTATTCTCAGCGAGAGTAACAGAATTACTACAAACATATGACGACGAAGCATTATCATATGTCGACGACATATACTTAACAGATGATGACTTGGAGACTCACTTGAAGAGAGTGAACACCATAATACTTGGGTTCGCAGCAGAGGGTTACAAATTCAACTTTAAAAAATCCAGAATTGCCCATCTGACAGTCCTGTTCTTAGGATATGAATTATCAAGTGAAGGCAAAAGCCTGGCTGACAATTTTCTAGAGAAATGTGCCGTACTCCAAGCACCTAGAACACTAAAAAACCTACAGTCAATTCTAGGCTTCCTAAATTTCGGAAGAACATACATTGCAAATTACGCAGAAAGGGTCAAACCCCTTTATGATCTAATAAAACCAGATTTTAAAAGAACCAATTGGACTCAAATACACACAGAAATTCTGAGATCCTTACAAACAGACATGCTAATTAAAACAAAATTAGAAACACGTGATAACACACGCAATCTTGTGATTCGAGTCATCCCAGGAAGATGCGGATTCACATACCTGACCTCTAATGAGGGAGAAAAGGTACCAATTGCATTCAAATCACACTTGTACACTAAGGCTGAAATGAAATTCAGCCCAACGGAAAAAATTCTAACTGCAACACAGACAGCTATAGCAAAAGAACGAGCCCTGGCACAAGGTAAACGAATAATAATCGTGACACCGATACCAGCCCTAGAGGCGGTAACAAAGGCAAGCATTCCAAATGCTAAAGCGCTCCATCCGAGATGGATACAATGGGCTAATTCTCTTGCTGCAACAGACGTGGCATACGAATTTGATCCTAACTTAAAAACACAAGAATTTCTCCAATATGAATTTGAATGTCCTCCGCCGACCGAAATTCTGCCTCTAGAACATTACGGCTGTATAATATACACAGACGGATCAGCACAACCCGCAGTAGGGGGTAAACAAGCCTACAGTGCTGCGTGCGCGATCGTTAAAGGTCGCTGGCACGAAGGGAAATTTAAACCAGCTATCACTAAAACACAATCTCTAGGAGATTGTACAGCTCAGTGAGCTGAACTACTGGCGTTCAAGATGGCGCTTGAAAATACCGATCGAGAATTCCTCACACTCATAGTGTGCGATTCGTATTATTGCGTTCAATCTTACAATGAATACTTGCAGATCTGGCTTCCGAATGGTTTCAAGGATGCGAAAGGTGGCACAATCAAGCATAAAATGCTCTGGGAACAAGTAGTTCTTTTACAGAAAGAACTACCAAAGACTCACGTGATACATACGCTGAGTCATCAACGTGATGGCGTTCACGTTGCAGGGAATTTATTGGCTGATGAGGCAGCGAAGGCAGCTGTGCAAACAGCTTCCGTAGCTGCCATCACACGGTCAAAAACAAAAATAGACAGCGAAATATTACAGGCTGTCAGCGCTACAGAAAAGGATTCGATAGAAACACTCCCGAAAGGCTTTCTAGTAAAATACTCATACATAACTGATGCAAACAATGTTCCTTTTGCTCGAATCCCTGGAGTGGGGGATAGGGCAATTCCAAACATGGAACATAGGTTGGGACTGATAATAGCGGCACACGAAGGGCTTGCTTCTATACATGCTGGCGTCTCAGCCACAGTATCATTATTAAAACAGAGATACTGGTGGCCACAAATGAGAAGACAAACAAGGAACTATGTTTTAGAATGTGAAATATGTCAAAGAATGAAAGTATCAACGGTGAGACGCCCAGCGCAGACGCCCCTTCTAATCTCGGATAAACCATTAGCCTGTGTTTACCTAGACCACTGTGGTCCCTTACAAAGGGATGGTAACTATAAATATATCTTGGTTGCAGTGGACTCATGTACGAGATTCATATGGATGTGGCCCCAGCGAACGGCTGACGCCAGAACTGTTATAAAAGATTTGCGAGTCTTTATCGGCACATACGCAATTGGCATGCTGCATTCGGACCATGGTCCTGCTTTTAGCTCTAGAGCTTATAAGGAGGCCATGGTCAGCATGGGCGTGACATTGCGGTACTCTTGTCCATTTCACCCTGAGGGGAACGGAATTGTTGAAAGAAAAAACCGTGACATAAAGCAATCTATAACGGCAAAGGTATTAGGTTCGGGAGCTGGGTGGGTCAAACATCTAATAAGTGTCCAACGTAGTCTAAATAACCTGCCAAGAAATTCTCTAAAGGGATTCAGTCCGTACGAATTATTATTTGGAACTAGGATGTTAATCTCTGACCTTGACAGTCAGACTTCAGTGGTAAAGGAAAAAAGCTTTGATATCAAAGATCGTTTGGCTATTTTACAGGACTTAAACGAAACAAGAAAAGACCTGAGCAACATAAAGTTGAAACAGCAGCCAACAGCCACTGAAGAACCACCACCTGTCCCAGCAAGACCTGTCTGGATTCCAAAAGTCGGGGATCTAGTCAGAGAAAAGATCGCGGTAAAGAAGGAATTTGGGCCTTCTTACAGAAAAGCAGTTCCTGTCTTGTCTGTCAACGGGACAAGATCAGTAGTACTACCGCCGCTTGCTGGTAAAAAGGAGAACCGAGTTGTATCCATCGACCTGGTAAAACCACAATCATGTGGCCGATAACAAATAGTAGGCCAAGTGGACTCCCCATAAGTAGCAGAACACCAAGGTTCGCTACTAGTACAGAGGTCCTAACAAAGAGGCTAATCACATTCGAAACGCCTACAGAAGAACGACAAGGACTATGCAATAATGCAATGGAACTTAGACCTCTGAACACCCAAATAAAAACATTTAGCAGAGACACACCAACCTATAATGAAGTAACAAACGACTATGCAAGAAACAGTAATCCTGAAACAATTGGAACAATTGACAGAACTGCATCCGGCTACTTCATAAACTTCGATGATTCCTCCGAAGGCTTCGCTGAATCAAAAACACAGCCATCATCAAAAACCTTTAAAGATAAAGCTAAAGAACTTTTGAAACAACTAAAAGAAACATATCTGATTTCTCCATGGATTGAATTTTGGGTGGGTTTTGGTGCATTTATCCTCATACTTTGGCTCATCATGGTACTAACTTTGGGACGCTTCATTGAGGGAAAATATGCTAAAATGGACACAGCAAGTCAGAAAATCAACTTGATCCTCAAACCACACACATCTTCACACGTCGAGAAAAGAGAACTTTCTTCAGTCAACTTCACAGCCAATCCTATACCGGGTGGGGTAGCATGGGACAAAACTGACTACGAAATTTATGGTCCGGTTGAAATCCTGAAATATCCACACCAAATTAAGATCTCATTGAGTGACTTTGTAAAACCAAGCTCATTTGCTGATGATTGGGACTTTGAAAGTATAAATAATATGATGTCTGACTTAGTAATGTCTGCTAAATTTACCAAACATGATTATTTGCAGGGTTCGACAAATTATGATAGTATGTACTGTTATAACCACTATGATAACCATTTTCTACATAGATCTGCACAACCTAGAAATGTTTTAAATTATAATCAATGGGAACATTGTGCAACCCCTCCAAAAGGAAGCTCAAGAACCATTTATGACAAATATTCATACTTTTCAGGTTTCAACACAAGTAATGCTGAAACATTTTATTTCAAATTGTCAAATAAGACAGGGACAAAGACCATGATAACAAACACGAAATTGTTATATTCAGACTCATTCTTTGAACAAATGAATACTTTTGGTTTTGATTATTGGGACAAAAATGTTGAAGTAAAAAGTGTTTGGGGTACAAAAGAATGGCAAGTACAGGGTATAGAATCCTTGTTTAGAGCCTGCATGATCCCAGAACAAATTATATTTTTAAATGACACTGTTCATCAAACCACCTGTCTTGGCTTAGCCAAAATAAAAGACTTAAATAAACCGTCTATTCCAAAACCAACATTGAACAGCAATAGCTCCACAGATGAAGAGATAGACGTAAATTATGTATTAAACCAAAACAGAACACATCCTGATTGGAAACAGTGGTTGATCTGGCCCACAGATACTAATAACTGTCAAAACAGATTCCTGAACAAAACACAGGGGTTCAAAATGACCAGGCCAGACCCTAGATATTCCCAAAGACAACACCCAGGAATAATAACCACCTACAGTGTGGGCAAATTATGCCTTCAATGGCTACAGACTTCCACACTGGCAGAAATTAAGCAACACCTAACTTTACTTACTGATGGTGCTGACTTGCGTGATTTCATTATGGGACCGCGCAAACAGCGTCAGAAACGTTTCATAGCAGCCTCTGTATATGCAGCATACAACGAGGCCTGGAAGGTGACTCAAATTGAGACAGCAGAAAGAATACGGGAAATTGACCGTATTAATTTGGAAAAATCACTTTCTGTAGTGGACAATGGGTTAATGACTCTGTCCTCCAGAATTTTTTCTCTGGACAGCATTGTGTCTTCAGCAATCGACATAATATCGCAAGACTTACTGTTGTTACAACACGGTCAGTCTCAATTGCGTTCTATTGTACAGCTTGGCTGGATGTTACAAAATCTGCGTTCAGGCTATGTGCCTTGGCGTTTAATCAACACAACGTCACTTTTCAATATCTTTAACCTTACTGATAAACAAATCAGTATGGCCCAGAAGGGTGCTGATTATACAATCCTGAGCATTGAGAAACTCGAAAGATTACCAGTGACAATGTCAGAACGACCTGTCAGTGAATGGATAATACATGGGATAATTAATATTCCTATATCAACCTTCAGGTTTCAATACTGCCAAAAATATATACAGGCTGGCATGTACGAAAAATTGGGAAAAGGATACATTAAAACAACATGGAACCTGCCCTATTCACATGCATGTGTCAGTAATAAAGGACAGAAAGTGTTTCTTACTGGCAATAATTGTGCGATGTCACTAAGCGGTACACTTCTGTGTAACGGAATTAGTTTGCATGGAGCCTGTGAAGGGAACTCAAATAACCTTTCATGTCACCAGCTAGGCACACCTGCTACAGAGATAGAACCATTCTTTCAAAGACTCTATAATGGGAGTTACATTCTAATTGTGGACCGCAGATTCTGTAGTCTTATGCCCGGGACTCCTTATCTCGTAACTACGACTGCGAAGGTCAAGTGCTGTGGACGCTTATTGTTCCCCAGCTCCTTTCCAGACAGGGAGGCAAGGGCATGGCCCAACTTGAAAATTACTTCTATTCGAATAGATACTTTAAGCAGAATGAAAACAGTGCTTCTTCAGACGCCGACAAGGCTCACGTCATCAAAAGAAACGTATGATCTCCTAGTCGCAAGGACGACTGCAGAGATACATTCATTGTTATCGACTAATTCCCCCATACATTTCGCAGAAATCCTGAATGAAATCTTAAATATTTCTGATACCAGTGGAGTCTCAAAAGTATTTAAGACAGTATTTTCGATGGCATTAACACCATTCAAAGCCATACTGGGTATTTTTCCAGATTTCGTCCATTCGATTTTTGGCGGACTTCCCCTCATTTTAGGACTAATTGCAGGAATCCTATTCTTAGTCCTTATATTTCGTTATGGCAAACCATGTCACAGACAAAACACCTGCGACAAGGGAAGAAACAATCCTAGCCATTGGATACCGGGACCGGATATCAAAAATCCTGGGACTACCCCGGCTTAGAGACCTGAACATGACTTGGTTTCTTTCATTTCGACCAATGTGGCATCGATGTGTTTTACCTGTATTAAGGTGCCTGCTATGCGGAGAAGAATGCGTGTTAGACACCTGTCTGACGCTACAATCGGATGCGCCAATGGATGCAGAAACATTGTTGAGTCCAACAAAGGCTCATGCTTTGTGCTGCCCTCAACGGCTACCAATCCTGATGACGGCATTCGTGGAAGCTTCACCACTACGATTAAGGGGTAGTGAGGTTCAAAATGAAAGCAGCATCGATCAGGTACGACCTTCTGTCAGCAATCCAAATCAGAATGTCAATGGAGACAATCATGCGCACGAATGCATGGTTACACCTATTTCCGAGTTAGTGGAACTCTCCCAGGAAGCTGTTGACAACTTTTTCGAGAGTCTAAATGATATGATGTTCTCACCAGAGCAGAAATAAAGACTTCTGAGCAGGCTCGTACACGGCGTTCCCTGAATTTGGCCTTCAACTAGAAAAGCAAAATACCATGAACATTTTTCCCTCCAGTTCACGGACAGCAATTTTTTCAGCAGCCCCAAAATATTTTTGCATATTTTTCGGGACACTATCTTCTGCTTAAAGTAAGAACTATTCTTAGAGAACTAAGATTTCTACTTTTAGATAGCTTATAGACATTAGCTGCCCGCTGGTATGTTTATAATTATTTTATTCTGTGATGGAATGGTCTCGAACTTTTTTCTGTATTAAGAGCCATTTCATGTGTAAATTCTCATATACCATTTAGCAATAATGTATACAAATGCGTGATTACTTTAGCATTATTTCACAGCTTGAGTGCATACAATACATGTAAATGCTTTTTTCTTCCGTATATTTGATAATTTCAAAATGCATTTATGTATTTTGGGGTGGTAAGGTATACACGATACTCTACAGTATGTTTTACTATGCATAGATTAGTAAATATGTCCATAGTTAGCGTGGAGTGGGTGTGATGTATTCCTATAGGTTCTGTATCGATCCCCCTATTCCTGACCCTATTCTGGTTAACAAACTAACAAGTTAACTAGCAGCCATCCCATGAGGCAGAAAACCCCCATGATGCAGGAACCGTTGTCTGATAAAGCCACACTACGGCACAGGAACGTGTTATCTGATTAGGTCATAACGCTTGCCATCTAATTAGACACGTGATATTCCTCCAGCCCCTGATAAGGCATACGGAGTTCTCAAAACAAATCAAACCTATGACAACCTGGGAAAAACCCTGCGGCCATTGTTTTGATTTCACCGAGAACTTCAGCAAAAGAATGTGCTAACGACCTGGTCATATGACATCCTTATTGACGTATCTATGTCCATCCTTACGTCAATCTCGGCACCTTAAAGGCATAAATATTACCGATATTGCCCTATGCAAACACACGCGGTGGTGACGAGATCGGAGCAGCCAGACTTGCCGAAGCCCAGAGCAGAGCAGACCCCGCTGGCGCAGCCCCGCCTTCCTGACGCGCTGAGAACGAGAAGCTGTCTATTCTCCTGCCGAGAAATCCAGCTCCGGCGCTTCCGGGTAGCCCTCGCAGGCAGCCTGGAATATCGAGGCCAGAGACGAGAGATACCATCCCTCATCCATCCTAGATTCCAGGTACAGAACTGAATAACCCCTCACAGAGAATTCTTTAGTCAGTCACTTGGCAAAACAAACTTAACTTAAACTGTAACTTTCTATTCCCGCCCACGCATTAGACTTAGGTCAGGTACACGGGGTAGGCGTAGTTAGAAACACCAGTTGAGTACGATTAGTCAAATGTATATGTGTATGTAATATATCTTATTCATTTTAAACCTTCATATGGCTTAGAAACCATATCAATGTTTTTACAGTATTATTTTATACTTCTGCTTTTAATGTATGCACTTTACTTAACCATAAGTATTGCAATAATATCGATCCATTTCTCTTGTATGAGAAAAGAGACTGATCAATAAATAACATCTTTTATTGAACACGCCCGTCTCTTCCTTTTCTCTACAATCTGATGAGACTAAGAATGCACGTACTGACTGAGTAAAATAAATTGCCTTTTGTTCACACGACTCTCGAGATACACTCTTGATTAGGGGAGAGCAAAGTTGTCATGTTCTATGGTTGTCAGAAACTAAATCCCTTCTTGTCTATCCAGGGAGGTTCAACTCCTCCTTGCCTATTCGAGAAAGTTTCTAGTGAACTCTGAGCTAGCTGGCAAACCCAAAACTTTAAGTCTAATATCGACAGTAGTAGACCTAGTTAACGTCTGGTCTAGGCCTATACTATTGAAGGTATTATTCCAATGCGCAGAGCCTATTGGGATAATAGGAACTACACTACACTGCAGCAAATGACCTTCTGAACCCCCGGGAGTTCTGACTGCCTTCTACAAAGAATGGATCTCCTGTGAACAGCAGCTCTGTTAAAAAGAAACAGCCAAGATATACTCCGAGCCTGCTGAGGACAAAGATACCTGACGGCTGGAGCCACCACTGCATCTGACGCCTACGGCCTGAGTCCGAGTGGCACACTGGTCCCAACGAGGTCCCCCAGCACTCCAGAGTCCGAGTCAACCATGGGCTGACGCCTCTAGGACTCCCCAACGTCGCCTGCAGTCTCTGCACAGAGACCTGCGCGAACCGCGAGTGGCCTGCTAAGGTGAAATCCAACCTCAAAAGACACCCCTGCATCCAGCCACTCTGCGCCCTGGAGAGGAGAACCCAAGGTGCACCTAGGACCCTGACCCCTACAAATTACCTCTTAGTTTATCCCGGAAGTCTTCCTGGACCGAGCCTGCAGCCAAAATCCAAAACCGGCAACTCTCAACAGGGCACCCAACGCCACAACAGAACCTTGCACACGGCCGTACCTGTGTTGCTGTGGGTGCACTTTAGGTGCTAACTGGGATTACCCTTTGCCCTGAGCCTAACACCAGAAGCTTTGCTCCCACAACTGTGTGGCCTGCTTGTGAGCAGCCACCAACCGGAGGCCCCTTATCCCCCATTGGATAACATTGGGCCTCAGCACTGTGGACCCGGCTGCCCTATTGCCGCTGAGGGTGTTTTGGGAGTGCATCCTTGACCCTGGGGGAACCCAGGTTCTAACCCCAGAAAACTAACTCCCAAATCTAAGTACTTACCTTGAAAGCGATATCTTCATTTCCTCCCATTTGACTTCATTGACTGCTTTCTTGTGAAAATTGTTGTGTGGAGTTGGTGTTGTATGAGTACTTGAAAAATTGCAAATATCTAAAAACTTCTTTACTTACCTTATCTCTAGGAAATGTCACAGTGTGATATCTAAGCATATCACAAACTGAGTAGAAAAATAATCCATAAAGTAATCTGAAGAGTAATTAAAAGTAATCTAACCGTAATTTCCACTGTATTGAATGTATTTACAAACCTGTAACAAAGACATTTTCATTCAGCGTGCTTGTTGTTCAACCTGCCTTGAAAAGTACTATTTACACTTACCTGTGCCAGGCTTGCTAGGGTCTATAAAAGTAATATAAATAATTAATATTTCTATACAAATCAAATTGGTCTGAGTTCAGTCTTTGAGTGTGTGACATCATTTGCTGCCTGAGTGTGTACAACAAATGCTTAACACTACCCTCTGATAAAGACTTACTGCTCGCCCATACTACCACAAATAGAGAGTAAGGTGCTATCTATTTTTACCTCTGCCTACCTTTGGGGTTCCACTGGACTCTGTGTACACTGTACCTCATTTTGGTGTAGTATATACAGAGGCAGCATCCTAAAGCCCACCTCCAGGAAATGGCAGTTCCCTGGCAGCTGTGATGGTCTCATGGCAGCTCCATGGCAGTCCCACCGTCCTAGTTGTAATAGAGCAGTCGGAGCGCCGGTGCAGGGGTAGCTGGACCGCCACCACCGCATCCCCACAAGTCTGACGGCCATCGGACTGCCATACTCTTTATCTGCCCTTAATCTCTCTGTGCCTAAAAATGAATGTGTCTGTCTGTAATGCAACTGGTGCTCATGTAAAGTGCTCCAATACCTTCTGTTCGAGTTTGCCGTATATAAAACTGCAAAAAAGGGGTGGTAGCAGAATTGAAGGGTTCAGACGATGTCTGGATTACATTACCTCTCTCAATCATGGCTTGGAGCGCAATAGCCAAAATGGTAATTCTGTTGTGATCTTTATATGTAATGCACATCTTGATCCCATGAAACAGAAAATGTTTAGAGAGATAGATAAGCTGATGGTTTTGTTGGTTTGGGCTACGAAGACAAGTAGGGTTCATTTTGAAATGATTAATTTAGCTTGGGAAGGTGTGAATATATTATATATAGATTATATGATATATGATATATAATGTAGATTTTCGAAATGTCAACCAGATTATAAAATTCCATTCATATCTCATACCACTTATCGACTAAATGATAGAGCATTTAGAGGAAGCAAAACACCTTACTATATTAGACCTCACCAAGGTTTACTAGCAGATTCTCCTGAGTCAATAGGAGAAAGAAAAGGAAGCCTTCTTAGCCCCCGATGGACTATGTCAATTTACTGATTTACCTTTCGTATTACATGGGTCTCCAGCAGCATTTCAAAGACTGATGAACTAGTTATGATAACCACTTTGAAACTATGCAACAGCACACTTAGATGTCATATTCATATATAACAGGACTTGGAAAGAACATTATATGATATCTACCCTCGAAGAGTTAGGACTACGTACAAGCCAAAGAAGGGAGAATTGTGACCAATAAGGTGAAACACCTACAATACTTACTCTTTCAAGTCTGTTTAAAGACTCAGAAAGAAAAGTTATTTTCCTAGTTATAAAATAAATCTCATTGCTTCGTTAGGTCTTATTGGATACTGCAGAAGATTCATTCAAAGGATCTGATATATAGTAACCTTTTTAACAGACCTGTTAAAAAAGACAAGAACATCAAACAGCTAAAATATCCTGATAAGTTAGCCAAAGCAGCTTGTGAACAGTTAACAAAACTCATTTGCTCCAAACCTATTTTACAATCCCTTAACTTCTCCAAAATCTTTATTCTACAGACAGATGCACCAAGAGTCGGGTTGAGTGCGGAATTCTTACAGAAAGACGACAAAGGAGGAGAAAACCCCATTCTCTAGATAAGGTGAAAATATTTTATAGACAGAAACACTACTCTGGCAACACCAAAATTCTTTTTCAAAATAGATGAACATTCCAGCCAAAGAGCTAATATTTTGTTTAAGTGCTTACATGGGGTTACGTTAATGAGGAGGAAAATCCAACTTAAACTAAGTGGAGAAGAAACTGAAATTTTGGATCATTTTAAACCTTTCCTAGTTCAAGAATTGTCCTTCTTGGCTCCTATTTTGGGTGAAGCAATTAAGCAGTGTTGGTGCTTCTTTTTTCCAACTACGTATCTTGTAGAGAATCATTAATCTCTGTTTTCATTCTCAAAAGGTCAAAATTCGAACAATTTTAATGCATCCAGTCTGGACTATTGTAACCCAGTGTATCTGATATCTAGGACCACACTTACTGCCCATTATGTGGACTGGCATGTAGGGCAGCAAGGAAGGATCTCAACTTCTGTCTGTCTTGGGCAAGTTGTTGTGCAGTGCTCTCAGCTGTGGTTCAGGGTTATCATTTCCGTTTCCACAATTCGCCTCCAGGTATTCTTTGGCCTAACTACCTCTCTTCCATTTTCCTCTGGGGCCCTTTGGAGAGCTGTTCTTGTGATGGAGTCTTGGTCTCTTCTAATGGTGTGTTCTATTCATCTTTATCTTTTTCTTTTAGTGATGGTGTCCATGTTCTCTTGCTTAGATCTGGTGAGCAGTTCCCGGAGGTGGCTCGCAGCCAGAAAATGTGCAAGACTCTTCTCAGGTTACTGATGTGGAAGGCTGACAGAGTGGTGATTTCTACAGCAAAATGAATCAAAAACACTTGGGCCGTTGCAGAATGCAGCAGCAAGAGTGATATGGAATTTGAGACTCTTCGGCCCAGTCACTCCACTGCACAGGCTGTCAGCAAAACATATCATTATTTTTATGTCTCTCTGTATAGTTCATTAAACACTTCATAGTCATTACTGAAAGTCCCCCAGTGTGATCCAAAATGACACTTGAAGTCAAAAACGGCCCAGTTATTGGTTGTCCCCAAATGTCAGTATGTTCCCTTAGGCAGCCGAGCCTTTTCGGTTGTGGCCATGAAGCTCTAGAATATTGTGCATTTTTTCTTCCATTCGAACATCCTAGTAGATCTTTAGTAAGTCTCTGAAAACTTGACTTTTTTCAGTGTAAAAGAAGTAGATTTGTTTATTTGCTATGGCTGACTCTACGTTAATAAATTAGCACCAAGGTACCCTCAAGTGTAAGTGCGCTCTATAAAAAATCAAAAATAAGTATAGCACTATAGAATAAGAATGTCTTGCCATAAAATGGGCTTTGGGGAGCTTAAGATACTGCCTAGAAGATAGGGCTTTTATATTGTATACAGATCATGCGTCACTCGCATGGTTAGCTCCACATACAGCCATAATACCAGAATCCTAAGGTGCTTTTGGCTGTTCAGGTATTTAAGCTCCAAATTCAACATATAAAGGGTAGAGCCCAAGAGAACAAATATTTGCTCTCAAGATTTCTATGTCTAATTCCTCCCGACCTGAAGAATTTGAGGGGGGAAATAAGCAACAAAAGGCTTCTGAATTTAAGATCATCACTTGGTACTAACATCCCACTTGTTCTGACAGGAATGTGCCAGGAAAGTAAAACAAGCATTTACAATGCAATTGTTTCGCCTTTGCAAAAGTTAGAGGTATTGGCATTGCTCATGACATTATTTTTATTTATGTTATTTTTTTTTAAACATAAATAAATGGCATTGTCATTTACAATGTCAATAGCAGGGCAGGAGAGCAAGCACAAGCAACGAGGGGGCAGGACAGCAAGCACAAGCAATGAGGAGGGGGGGGGAGGAAAGCAAGCATGAGCAACGGGGGGCAGGGGAGCAAACACAGCCAGGGGGCAGGGAAGCAAGCATAGCCAGGGGGCAGGGAAGCAAGCACAGCCAGGGGGCAGGGAAGCAAGCACAGCTAGGAGGCAGTGAAGCAAGCACAGGACTGGCTGCAACTCCGCCTGGGCTGCCGCCATTCTCACTGCCTGCATCTGTTGGTACACCTGAGTGAGACCATACTTAATACATGCCTCCACTGACACACTTGAGTGAGACAACCCTGAAGGCATGAATCCACTGTCATATTAAATCTTTGAGTAAATCAGCTATAGACGGATCCTAACTTGAACAGACCCCTGGGGTAGCCAGATGCTGTGATTGACATGTGGAAGCAATAAGATATGGCAGATTTAGTGAGACTGGCAGCCTGCATTGTACCTGCAATCGTCCTTGCATGCTGCACACACAGGCTCCCTGAAGCCAGGGTTCATTCCTCCAGTCTGTGGTATACATCCACAGAAATGTACATTCAGATGACAGTCGCGACAACCTGTCTCATTCACTGTTCAAAAAGATTACTTGTCACTTGAAGCAACTGTGGAGTGGGAGGCAACATAACGGTGTGGCATTTCACATTACTGGCAAATAAGCCTGTAAACCATGTGAAACATACTAAACGAACACCAACTGCATCAAAAGCGGTGCCTGCTTCCAGGAGTCAGTGGTTTGGCATCAAGACACCACCTGGTACGAATCATTTTATGCAAACACCCTTTCGACGCATCCGACTAAACTTCGACCATTATAAAGCAAGGATTATAAAGCAAGGAGAGAGTGCTTCACAGCTCACACTTCATAACACATACAAAAAAAAGAGTCCAGATAGATAGAGACACAGCGTAAAGGCAGATTGAGAGATAGACTAGAAGGTTGGACAAGCATGCAGGCAGATGGGTAAACAGGTTTTTGGACATAAGAAACAGAGAGACAGGCAGATATAAAGGCACACAATTGACATGCTGGCATATAGGTAGGTAGGGAAATAAGGAGGGACAGAGGCAGTCAGAAAATAGTCAGACAGGGAAAGAAGTAGGCTATAGGAAGACAGACAGACAGACAGAGAGATGCAGACAGAGGGACATGGAGACGGGAACGAAGACAGACACAAGGAGAGAGGGACTGACAGGTAAACATGCAGCTATATATACAGGTAAGGAGACAAGCAGGTATGTAGGCTAGCACTTCAGTTAAATATACCGACAGACAGCCAAGTACCATGCATCTAGATAGACAGGCAGACAGACAAGCAGACTTAAAGGCAACTAGACAGGAAAAACATATTGGCATATATGTAGGTAATGCAGCGGGCAGGTAGAAAGACACGTAGCCCTTAGTCAGCCAGGCAGTGAGTTAGACAGACAGAAGGACAGACACACTCAATCTACAGAGTAAGCTATGGGCAGACAGGTACACAGAATACCGACAGATTGCACCCTGCGCCCAGCTACTCGTGTAAGTGCCTTATAAACACTGAAGCCCGAGCGATGACGTTGTGACAGGCCAGAGCTGCACTCGGACCCTGCAATGTACACATCTCAGCCACTACGCGCACACACTGGAAACAGGGCGGGGCCACTTAGTTAACAATGATTTCCCATCTGTTCGTCATTTACACCACAGGCTAAGCGCAAGACTCCCAACCAAATTCGATTAGTCGTGCGAGGCAGAAAATACTCGATAGACTACCCCCCACTGTGACCAGAAGCAGCAGCAGACTAGGAGCACAGCCGGCGACTGCACAATACTATCCTCCGTGCATACTCCGACCCCCAACCTGGCCCACTCGGAGGACACATCCCCTGTCCAGAAAACAGTGACCAAACACAGCCCCGGGGCAGAATCATCACGACTGGAACCCATGGTGCACTATGACCCCCTCCAAAACAACACACAGGCCATGCCCCCCCCCCCACCATTCCTGAATACAATGTGTGTTATTGAACCTCAGTGCACACCCTTTCCCTCAGTGCTTCCTGAGTGCTCACAGCCGACCTTCCCTCAGAACACATTTCTGCCCTGGGCACCTACTGTAAACCCCTTTGTGTAAATAGGAAAATGGTCCTCGTGGCACACGCCCTGAGTGCACAATGCACCCGTCAGGTGAGGGACATCAAAGCAATGAGGCATCTAGATATCCACCCTCCACTCTATGAGCTCTTGGCGCACGCTCTGGTCTTCAATGCGCACTCGGGCCAGAGCTGCCCTCAGTACACGCTCTGCCTCCGGCCTACGCTCGGCCGGGAGCCGGGCCTGAAGAACCCAGCACGCGGGCAGGTGGGTGCAGCAGTACAGTGGGAAGGAAACAAGTGCACGGGGGAGAGAAGAGGAGGGGAAAACACTGCACGAAACCTGCAGCGAGAGAGAAAAGCAAGAGAGATGGACCCGAAGGGAAAACAATGCCCAACAAGCATTTACAAGTGGGACACGGACAGCGGGAGGGGGGCGGGAACGGGCACAAGGACAGGGGGAGGGGGGGCGGGAAGGCAAGAAAAACAAAGCACTCACCTGTACTTCTTCCGGCGGCCGTGGTCGGCATGGAATGACGAAAACAAACACATAAAAAAAAAACGAAGCTCCGCCCACCGCCGCGATGACGATTTGAAAAGGGAGGAGAGGGAAGAAATCGCGGGAACGCCGACAAATCTGGTCCGTGAATGACGGACAGATCTCTGTTCCAATGGCTAGCCTCCATTTATGGAGCTAGCCAATGGAACAGAGGGCGGATTCCCAAGCCACTCTAGTAAAACATAAGGTTTTCCGCCTGCGCGAAAAAGCTGCGCAGTGCGCAGCTTTCGCTTAGGCAAAACCTAAAAACAAAAGGGAACATTTATTAATAGTTCATGCAATGTGATGCAATACTTGAAAGGGAGAGAGCAGAAATTATCCATATTTCTAAAGATACGCAGCACTTCTACTCTATCCTTGCCCTAGCACACTGTGTGTAAGGGTGCCTGCAATATGGGCAGGGTTGTTTTGTGCAGGAAGGAGCACCTTCCTGCACGAATACAATCCTTAGAGGCAAGTAACAAGGAGAAATAAAGATATTGCTCCTCTTTATGCCACAGTAGGGTAGACACACCATTTTGGCACAAACCCAGGTTTACAAGTCTTTGTAAATCTGGGTTTGCATCAAAATACATGGGTTGATGCGTGGGAATGCCCATGCTTCACCAATGTGACGCCAAAAGAACAGCAAAGAAGTGCTATGCACTGTGTTGTGTTACTTTGTGTTTACTAACCCTCGAATGGCAACCCCACCGCAAAACCATCGTAAATCTGGGACAACGTTTAGCAGAAAAGAAAAACAGACCAGAGAAAAGGACACAAACAAAGTTAAAGGATTAGAAAGAGCCAAAGTGTGAAAGAAAGTCTTAATAAAGGAAGAAGGAAAACGTGTTCATGCTTGACGGGATGAGAAAGAGAAATGTTGGACCCGTCTGATTCTCCCCTCACCACTATAATTTCTTTTGTTCCCCTGTACCTCCCAAAATTTGTCGCTTTTCATTTGTCTACCAGGACCTCTTTGTGTGTTGTTTCATGGGGCTAAGTGTTCCTTGACACCCAGTTGCTCACAAGGTTTCTGGCACCTATGTACAAGGCGCCTGGAGAAACCTGTGGCCATTAAAACTGAGGTTGGCAACCTGTGTGTGTTTAACCTTAAAATGGTGGACACATATTTTCCTCATGAGAGTGACTCCCATTGGAGCCTCCTTGAACCCTGACCTTCTGAGGTTTTGGCGCCCTTTGTGGTTGGCACGCTTTCCTGACAGGAATTCTTAAGATTTCTTCAGGTACACAAAATGGCCACTCCAGAGCCCCAGTACGGTGGCTGTGAGTGACCATAAGACACCTCAGAATGTGTCAACCCATTGACACAGCCAGGGAAGGTTCTAGAACCTTCTGGCTGGTGCCAGTCCCTCAGGGCTCTGGCTACATAAAGCCCAGACCCTGGCGGCCATTTTATTGAAGAGAGAGGGGAGTTGATTAGACTACTACACCTAGATGCTGATAGCTGCTGAAGAGGTGTGACCCCTATTCCTGACTTGACACCAGAGAAGACACCTGCCCTGCTTACCCTTGAGGTGGCTGAGAGAATAGGCAGTAGTGTGGCAAGGGTTAATATTGTGGATACTGACTTTTGAACCCTTGCGCCTACAACGCCTGCCCAGCTAGCACCTCTGTGCCCCAGAAGACTGTGGCCGAGTTTGTGTGCCTCCCCGCCCCCCCTGGTGACGTCAGACTGAGGAAGAAGTCGGGTCGCGAGGCGTGTGCCCGATCCCCGTGACCGTGACCTCATCCTGTGCCCCCTTCACGTGTAGCGCCAAGCGCGGGGGACTCGGACGTCTCCGAGCCCCACCGGCGTTGCACGCTTCCTGGTTGGTGCCCAAAGTGAGAAGGTGAGGTGGTGCGCCGGGGCGGGGAGAGGCCGGCCTTTACTGGGCGGGATCTGCGTCCCTGCCCTTTCCGAGACACGGGAAACTGTTGCCGTGGGCGGGACCAGCCCCCGTGTGAGGAAGTTGGAGGGAGATGATGCTGGCGTAGGAGAATACTGTGCCCGACTGAATCGCTAATCGATCCAGCCGTTGTGAGGAAATCTGATTCCCCTGTTGGTGCGCCGCGGTAAAGTGGAACTGTGCCCGACATTGAGTTAAGTGAGCGCTGAAGGCAACAAACCCTGTGTGCGGCCGTTCGTCCGTCCAGCGACGTCAAACTGAGCCGCCTAGGAGCCCGCAGTAGCACTGCAGGCTCGAGTCAACCCCCACCGGCAGCGGACATCCTTCCCCGGTGGCCGCGTAGGGCCGAATGAAGGACTTACTGGGTTTCCTTGTTTTTCCAGTCATACGCGCATAGTTCCCGAGTGAACTAAAAGGAGTCCCCGCTCACCGTGTGACCGCAGGCAGTCCTCAGAACTCCACAAGTACTGTAAACAACCATTTACTAAAAGTGTGTTACTTACCAGAGTCAACTGCATGACTTTCTCTAATTGGTGGCAGCGTTATTAAAATGGAAATGTGGCTTTGAAGACTAAATGAACTAGAAAGTAATGCGCTATGTACAAGTGGTATTTAATTCATGTAATGGTGACAGTTGAGCCTGCTATTTAATCTATTTATTGAACAGAGCTATTCTCAATATTTATGCAATACCAGTATTCCTGAATTCCTATGTATTGTATTTATTCCCTGTATTTATTCTTAACCTGAATCCCAGAGTTTTGTGAAAAGTGAAATGTAACTGTGCTTTCCAATTGATCCCTATTCACAAGCAGAGAACTTTTACATAAATGAATCGTATTTTTCTACAGCAGTGGTGTGGTGTCCTTCTTTTTAGTGTGACTGTGCAGGGGGTTATTATTGGGTCAGAGCCGGCTTAGCACTACAGCCTTCACTGCCTTGACACTTGAGCCAAGCTACCCCCCTTTGTGCTGGGCTTGCCCATCGCAGGTCCAACATAAAATTGGTGCTCAGCGGGTGGGATTGCGAGCCGTGCTTGTTCTGTACCCCATAATAATTCAGTGTGCGTCACAGGTACACACCCGGAGTTTTCTCCCAGCGGTCCTCTGATTTAACATTTTGTTTTTTTCAAATTCTCTTCTGGAGGTGGGTGGAGGTGACCCTCAGAGTCTCATATCCTTATAACCTACTTCGGGGTGGTTGCCCACACTTTTCACTGACAAGATGGAATTCGAAATGTCAGAGCTGGAGACCTATACTGCAGCACAGCTCAAGGATTTCTGTCAGGAAAGGGGAGTGTTCGTTAGGCGAGGGGCCAAAAGAGAGGAGCTCCGTACTAGTCTGCGAGCCTGGGTGGAAGCACATCCGGAGGGAACGGTAGAGGAGGAGGAGTCAGACAGAGGTACTGTCATTGAGGTAACTGCAGAATGTCCTCTGGGGGCGGGTGAGATTTCAATCAGCCCCAAGGTAGCCTCACGGGAGGGCAGCAGTGTATCCTCAAAAGGGTTGTCAGAGACCGAGTTAGCCGACAGGAGAGAGGAGAGACAGTTCAGATGGGAGTTGGCCAAGCTGGAGATGGAGGATAGGAGAGAAGGGAGGAGGATGGAACATGAGCTCAAGCTACAAGAGCTCGACCTCCAAGCCCGTAACATCACTCCGCGGGGTGTCGAGTCAAAGGAATTTGTCAGGGAGCCCAGGCCTCATTTACCCAAGGACGTGGTCGCCAGTTATACCGCTGGAGACGACATAGCCAAGTGGCTGACAGCCTATGAGGTCTCCTTAAGAGCCCATGGGATCCAAAAGAAACATTGGGGTGGTGGATTGTACCGCTACATGCCTCCGACAGGTAGGGATGCCCTATTGGCCCTAGACCGGGAGGAGCAGGTAGATTACCCCGCCATGAAGGTGGCGCTCATCAGAAAGTTTGGGTTGACCCCAGAGAAATACCGGCAGAGGTTTAGGGGTAGCCACAAACTGAGCTCACAGAATTGGGTTGACTTCCTGGATTATGCCAAGAAAGCCCTAGATGGGTGGGTCCAAGGTAGTGAGGTGGAAGACTATCGAGGGTTGTACGACCTAATACTCAAGGAACATCTACTCGAGAAATGTCTTCCCGAGCTGAGGCAACACCTGGTAGACAGCAAACTTACTTGCCCCCGTAAGCTTGCTGAGGAGGTGGACATTTGGACAAGTACCCGAGTGTCCACCAGGGGGACGGGAGGAGATTCTCAGAAGTCCGGACAGGGCGCTCCCCAGAAGAAAGAGGGGGGAGATAATAAGAAAAAGGAGTTCTCCAAAGGCCCCCAAAATAACTTTAAGGGGAAAAGTTCCTTCTCCAACTTTAAGGCTAACCCGCAGAAGCACCCTAATCCTGGCCAGAGTCAGCAGCCAAGGGTTGTCCATTGCTTTGAGTGCGGTGGTGTTGGACATTATAAGGGAGACGTGAAATGCCCAAAGAGACCACCCCCTCCCACTGGAGGAAAGGCCCCGGGAGTTGCTAGTGTAGTGCTCGGGGAGGAGATGCCCTTAGTTAAGGGGAGGGAGTGGGCAGGAGTCACCTTAGTGTCCCTGGGTGATCGGGAGATGGTTCCAAAGATCCAGGTGCCCTCAAATACTACCAAGTATGGGCAGTGGGTCACCATCAATGGCCATAGAGGGGCAGCTCTGAGAGATACAGGAGCCAGTATGACTATGATAAGGAGTCATCTGGTGTCCTCAGAGCAGGTAATTCCAGGCGTACTTCATCCAGCCACGATGGCTGACGGCAGAATGGGCCACTATCCTGTGGCCGAGGTTCCCTTTGAGTGGGGAGGGGTTGCAGGTTCACTTCGAGTTGCCGTAAGCCCCGCCGTGCCAGTTGATTGTCTGCTGGGCAATGATATGGAGCACAATGCTTGGAAGGAGGTGGAATACCGGACTCATTCTGAGATGCTGGGTACACCTGATTGGGCCTGTGTGAGTACCAGGTCTGCGGCTGCTCGGGAGGAGAAGTCGCATGGGTTGGAGCCTGGAACAATGGCCCACCCAGCTGCTGATGAGGGAGCATCTCGAGGACAGGAGGAGCCTGCCTCGATGTCCGTGCCCCGTGAGACGGATAGGCCACCTGTGGAGGTGGACCCGGAGTCCGCGGAGGAGGACATGGTTCTGATGGAGGACCTACCTATCCCTGCTGAGTGGCGAGTGGAGGGAGGACCGTCCAGGGAGGAACTAAGCAAGGGACAGAGGGAATGTCCCACCCTCGAGGGTCTAAGGCAACAGGCTGAAGCCCAGGCAGCAGGTAACGAGTCTGGGAACTATCGTGTTTACTGGGAGGAAGGTCTCCTCTACAGTGAACCCAGGGCGCCAGTGCACGGACTGTCACGGGCCCTGGTAGTCCCACAGTGTTACCGAGCCTTCCTATTAGAGTTGGCTCATGAGATTCCCTTGGCAGGACACTTGGGTCAGGACAAGACCTTTGCCCGGCTTGTCCCCCACTTTTATTGGCCTCGAATGAGGGTGGCGTCCGACACATACTGTCGGTCGTGCGTGTCATGCCAAGCCAGTGGGAAAACAGGGATGAAGCTGAAGGCTCCCCTGGAACCACTTCCCGTCGTTGGCACCCCCTTGGAAAGGGTGGGCATCGACATTGCTGGGCCCCTAGATCCACCGACATCATCCGGTCACAGGCTTATCCTGGTACTGGTGGATCACGCCACAAGGTATCCAGAGGCAGTTCCTCTGAGAACCATTACTGCACCGGTAGTGGCGAAGGCCCTGATGGGGATCTTTACCCGAGTGGGATTCCCCAAAGAAGTTGTGTCTGACAGGGGGACCAACTTCATGTCAGCGTATATGCGGGCAATGTGGAAGGAGTGTGGAGTGACCTACCGGTTCACCACTCCTTATCACCCACAGGCCAATGGCCTCGTGGAGAGGTTCAACCAAACCTTAAAGGGTATGATCAGAAGTCTACCCGAAAGCCTGCGGAGGAAATGGGACGTCCTCCTACCCTGTTTGCTCTTTTCCTACAGGGAAGTGCCACAGAAGGGAGTGGGCTTCAGCCCCTTCGAGCTTTTGTACGGGCACCCTGTACGTGGACCTCTCAGCCTGGTGAGGGACTCCTGGGAAAAGTCTCCCCGGAAAGTTCCCCAGGATGTGGTGAGCTACATGCTGGCCTTCCGGAGCCAAATGGCTAAGTTGTGGAAGCAAGCGTCTGACAACTTGGAAGCCAGTCAAGCAGTCATGAAAGCGTGGTATGACCACAATGCTCACCCAGTGGAGTTGGAGCCTGGACAGAAGGTGTGGGTGATGGAGCCGGGGGAGCTGAGTGCTCTCCAGGAGCGTTGGACAGGCCCCTATGAGGTATTGGAGAAGATGGGCAAGACTACCTATTTGGTGGACGTAAGGACCCCTCGGCATCCGCATCGGGTGTTACATGCCAATCGCCTCAAGCCCCACTATGAGAGGCCCGAAGTCATGCTGATGATGGTGACTGACGGATCGGAGGAAGAGGACACTGAGCCTCTCCCCGACCTCTTTGCGTCTCAAGAAAAGGATGGGTCAGTGGAGGGAGTAAAACTCTCACCATCCCTGACTCCTGAGCAGCAGGGGGAATGTCGCCAGGTCCTGGGGACATTCGCTCCGCTGTTCTCCCTTGTCCCGGGTAAGACCCATCTGTGTACCCACGACGTGGACACAGGAGACAGCCCACCTGTGAAGTCAAAGTCTTACCGGCTGTCTGACAAGGTGAAGGCCAGTATCCGAAGCGAGGTAGCTAAGATGCTGGAGCTAGGAGTCATTGAACCTTCAAACAGCCCTTGGTCCAGCCCGGTGGTTTTGGTACCCAAAGCTGCCCCACCTGGCACCACACCAGAATTACGATTCTGTGTGGATTACGAGGACTCAATTCGGTAACGGAAACCGATGCTCATCCGATCCCTCGGGCGGATGAATTGATTGACCGGTTGGGAGCTGCCCAATATCTCAGTACCATTGACCTCACTGCAGGGTACTGGCAGATTCCCATGACTGATGGAGCCAAGGAAAGGTCAGCCTTCTCCACACCTGATGGACACTTCCAGTTCTGCGTTATGCCTTTCGGGCTCAAGAACGCTCCTGCCACTTTCCAGCGGCTGGTGAACACGATCCTCACCGGGATGGAGTCATTCTCTGCTGCTTACTTGGATGACATAGCTGTCTTCAGTAGCAGTTGGGAGGATCACTTGCAGCACTTGCAAGCCGTTCTCCAGGCCCTGGAACGGGCTGGCTTGACGATCAAGGCCAGCAAATGTCAGATTGGACAGGGGTCGGTAGTGTACTTAGGTCACTTGGTGGGCCGGGGAACGGTGCAGCCCCTTCAGGCGAAGATTGAGGCAATCATGGCCTGGAAACCCCCCAAGACCAAGACTGAGGTCCGAGCCTTCCTGGGCCTCACAGGTTACTACAGACGGTTCGTGAAGGGGTATGGCACTATCGTGGCACCCCTTACAGAACTCACGGCCAAAAAGCAACCCAGGAGAGTCATCCCTATTCACAAGCAGAGAACTTTTACATAAATGAATCGTATTTTTCTACAGCAGTGGTGTGGTGTCCTTTTTAGTGTGACTGTGCAGGGGGTTATTATTGGGTCAGAGCCGGCTTAGCACTACAGCCTTCACTGCCTTGACACTTGAGCCAAGCTACCCCCCTTTGTGCTGGGCTTTCCCATCGCAGGTCCAACAGAAACGTACAGTAATGTAAGTTCAGAGATATAAAGAACACAAAATGATTAAAGCCTAGAGCCCTGGAACAGTTGGAAGGGAAGGATTGAGAGAAAGAAACCAAAGAACTCTAGTTCCAACAGACCAGAAATGATCACTACAGAAAGAAGGCCATGCTAAAACTGTAAAACAATATTTCTTACAAAGTAAAGTAGAAAAGCAATACAGACAAAGACTGTCATTTATTATTTAATTATCATTTTTTATTTATGTTTTTTCCAATACACATACTTACCTGGTTTAATTCTAGTGAGGCAACCAAACGGGTGGTGAAGATGCTGGGACTACTTGAGACCAACCCAGAGAAAGTTGCCCCCTATGTAGGGAAGAAGACTATCAACATTCTGGTTGAGACTTTTTGACAATAGAAGAACTAAGTTTAATTCACAATAAACACTATTTCATTCCATTTCTTGCATCCACTAGTATATTTGAGTCATGTCATTTTCCGCTGTCAAAAGAGGGGTCCCAAAACTGATAGATCCCTTTTTAACTCCTGTAGGATTATTTGCCCCTTGATATAAAAAAAAACTGCTGAATAGAATTACACCAAACATATCTTTGAAATATAATTTAATCAAGCAAGTGCCTTTGCATGGTTTGGTGTAAATCTGTTGTTTTTGAGGTATTATCTTTTCAAATGAATTCCAGTCTGGGCATGAAGAGGTAACGTTTTAGAGATTTCTGAAAGGCATGCTATGGGAAGGCCACTACAAAAGATGGTGTAATTAATGTAAGCAAACACAACCAACCCACAGATGTGACACAAATAAAAGATTAGGGAGGTATTGAAGGATACAGGAGAGGCGAGCAATAGCGGCCAGGAGATCACAACAAGAATCCTAAAAGATTTACTCCCTAAAGTCTCCAAACACATCACAGGCCAACTGCCACCTATACCCACTTCAAAAATACCTGACCATTTAACAATGACATTGTGGCGGGATGGACGAAAACACGAATGCTTGGGGTTTTTGTAACACCGGCTTTATTGATTTTAACAATCGCCTTCGCTGCGTTTTCGGTGTCTCGGCGCGCTGGGGAACTCCTCTCCTTCCTCTGGTCCACGCCTGGTTTTCCTCCCTCCCGTGGACCTCTGGGAGATGTAGTCGCTCTCGCGTCCGTCTTGGTCGCCGGGTCTCGGGAAACAAACAAAAGAATAGACCCGCTTTAGTCAAGCGCTCTGGTTCTGTGAGCGTGATAAGGGATAGGGAGTGAGGACAATCACGCGTGCATCAGAAAACTACGTCGTGCCGGTGGTGAATTGAGGGGATGGGGAACAGTGCAGGGATATCGCCGTCGGGTGATCTAAGGAGGTTTGAAACCTCTTCTACCCGCTCAGCCCACGATACGATCACGTAGCTGGCTGAGCCACACTTCCCTTGAAGTGCGGCTGGGCGAAGCGCCTTGTCGTTGGCCTCCTGGCTCCACAGTCGGTTGTCTCGTCTCCTCTGCCGCTTCCCCTTCCATCTCTCGCTGTTCGCCTTCTGTGCCTTCTCCCCTCTGAACACCTCCGCCTCCGCTCCACACGTCCTCTTCTCCTCCGGGTGATGAACACACTGGAGCCTCGGGAGAGCCGGCATTTACTTCTGCAGCACCAGCTGACCAGGGGGCGTGTCCGGGCTCGAATTCAGCCCAGTTAAAGAAACAGTGCCCTTCATCTTCGCGTGGGCCGGTCGAAGTGCATGGAGTCTCACTTTTCCAGTCCTCAGGCCGCTGCATTGGAGACAAAGAGGGGAATAGACATCCAGACATATAATGAGGAATCTTTGCTTTTACAGGATAACCCTAACAATACCTGGCTGATGGATGGGACCTTCAAAATGTGTCCCAAAGCATTCACTCAGATATACACCATACATGATGAATATAAAAACACTAACACCCCTTTTATATATGCCCTACTACCAAATAAACAAAGTAGCATTTACTACGAACTCTTAAAACACATTAAACATAAAACAAATGACTGCTGCCCACAAAATATAATCATAGATTTTGAACAAACCACAATCCATACCAATTTTAAAAACATACCCCCAAACAGACATACAAGGTTGTTTCTACCATTTCAATCATCAAAGCATATGGAGACACCTTCAACTATCTGTGCTAAGTGTAGAATATGCTAGTCAATTTGCCTTTGAAATAATTCGAATAATAGCACTAGCCTATGTCCTTGTCACAGAGGTAGCCAGTCATTACAATTTACTTATAAAAAAAACCTTTCTACCAACAAACTAAGCCCCCTAATGGATTCTTCCAAAAAGTCTTGTACTGGTACACTATGTCGCTCCGGACACAGATGCCAGCCCAAATTCCAAATACTATGGTATAATGTCTATGTCAGCACCTTGGTGCAGGAACCCAAAAAAAACAACGCAGTGGAAGGATGGCACAATGCCTTCCAATACAATTTAGGCAGAACCCAACCTACACTTTATACATTTATAGAAGCATTACAAAAAGAGTGGAGCTACCAACAACTATGAATGGAGCAATCTGTAACCCAAATTGCACATTAACTTGCCAAACAAACCAAAAGGATGTCCAACATTCTACAATTTAAGTAAAACTCCCCATAAACAACAAAAAGCCAAAAGCACATTATAAAATAAATAGTAACCTACAAAACTACCAAAAAAGAATAAATAATCTTAACTAACATAGCAAACCATTTTTTATACAAATAATAAATATAATATTGTATTGCATCAGTATAAACATTAAATAAAACTCCAATCTTAAATAAGACTGATAAAATATTATGTATATTTTTTTATAATAAAAATCTAAACCTCACCTACCAAAAAGCTCAAAGGCCAAAATCAGTCCATTACATAAAATAATTACAACATAAAAAATACACATTTCCAAATAACAATCACGTAATACTTCCATAAATATTAAAATATAACATTTCCCACCTAAAACAAATTAATTAAATATGATTTACTGTTCTGTAGCTGCAGATTATCTTCTGTATTCACGTAGTCCAAAGGTATAATCCACCATAAACTGAAAAAATATTTTCCATACACCCCCAGAAATGCAAAAATATAACAAATCAAATAGACATATATCAAAACAATCCAAAGTACCATAAAGAAAACCTGGAAAAGTGTGTAAAAAAAAGTAGAAACACTCCCGGAAACCCCCAAAAAAAGTTAAAGTATAAAACATTGGTTTATTATAAACCAAAACACATTTCCTTGAAATAAAATGTAAAACCAAAGGCCCATAGGACAAGTTCATACTAACCCACAGAATAAAACTGAAAATCCACCCTCAAAAAACAATGCATTCCCAAATGTACATATACATTACATTTAATCATCAAAAAGCAAACACAATAACATCTTGGTTCATTACTAAAACAGTGTATGAAAATGCAAAACACACTAGTGAAAAACTCTATAATTAATACAGATAAATATACAGTAAACCCACAAACAACACTATAATTAACCTCTAGAGTTTCTCCCATATACCATCCTACTCTCAAAACCCTAAAAAAAACTCTATAAAGGTTTTACCTGTTCTGACAAACAGCAACACCTTTCCATGACCTGGATCACGAAAAATAGAAATGTGACAAATAGAGTATAAAATAGAATGAAACTGTAAAAAAATGCAGCTAAAGGAAAGTTAAAAAAGACTGTCTCCCCTCAGAAATAAATTGAGAAAGAAGTATAAAATGTTGAATAAATGTATTTAAAAATGTAAAAAAAAGTATTAAACGTGAAACAAAGTTGTTAAAAGCATTAAAACGTTGTAAAATATAACTTAATGTTATAAAAAGATACAATTATTTAATATATACTGAAAAAAACAAATGTTACAATTATGTTAAGAATATGTATATGAAACAATGTAATAATGTAATAAATGTTGGAAAAAAGTTGGAAAAGGTACAACATACAATACTATTTAAATATGAGTTGCATTGTTTATTTATTAGTAACATTGTATTAAAATGTTTTATTCATCAGCATTATAAGAAAATAATTATAAGAGTCCCCCATCAACCTATCTATTGCCTCAACAAATCATCATTTATTCACTCTCACATATGTGTGGCCTATGCAACACATTTTGATCCACTTTTTTATTATTAATATGCACAAGTTTTCCTTTTGTTATATGTATTTTCTAAAAATATCAATTCATGCTGTACATTGTAGATTCATATAGCACAATACATGTTGACGGTTCATGTCTGTAGTATATCTGAAATATGAAACACATCTTTTTACATTTTGTTGTATACCACACTTTAATTGGGTCAGATCTGTGAGAAGTGCACTATTCGACTGTTAGTTTGAAAGTAACTCATACGACAATAATTCTTACATGCCTTGTTAAACCATCCAACATTCACTCCATCGTTCACACATACACCTCAGTGCTGCACTTATTCGAAACAATGATTAGTTACAATAAAAAATGGGTCTTCAAAACATCATATTGATCCATCAATATATAAATGCTTTCAACTAGAAATGTTTCATAATTAAAGGTTCTCTACTCATAGGCAGAAGTCAGGTAGCCAGTTCACAGTGGTTAGCAAGTTTATTGAAGAAGTTATCGGTTAGGTTACAGTGTTGTGTATATCCTATACAGGATCTACGCGTTTCAGATAACATAAACTGTGGGTTTGGTGGCAGACTGGTTCCGAGCACCCCCACTGGATATGTTAGCCTATTTGCATTAGCTAGCTCACAGTGCCACTAGAATCTCCTCTTATCGGGGAGAGAATATTTTCTGGCAACCTCAGAACATGAGGGATGGGAGGGCTTACCGCATCCGGGCTGAGTTTGTCCCAGGCCCCTATTGGGTCTGGCTTCACCTTCCCTGGCCCGGGCTTCTTCTTGCAGTTACTCCCAGGTGGCAGGCACAAACTTTGTTCCTCTCCAAGAAATCGAACCACACGGTAAGGATTTGCCAATTCTTTTTTTTTTCCTTTCTAATTGGTGTTTGTCTCTGCCACATGCTGATCATTTCACGCATAAATTTGTATTCGCCAATTCTTTTTTTTTTCCTTTCTAATTGGTGTTTGTCTCTGCCACATGCTGATCATTTCACGCATAAATTGGCTCCAGTGTTCCCCGACCGCATCTCGCCGCCGCGCACAGGCTGCCCACTCCTTAGCTCAGTTTAATTTTAGTGCAGATCTCCTCAATTGCTGCACTCTCTTCCCTGACAGCGGTAGCTGCCAGGAGTTGTGCTGCTTCACGCTGACATACAGCATCTCACTAGTGGCTTCACGGTAGTCTCTAAAGGTCCCGCATCACTCTGTACGCACAACCCTCCGCTCACTAATGCCAGGATGAGCACCTCGGTCTCTGCCACACTCAGACAGGCCTCATCAATGAGCTGATGTCACACTTCCGCATACTGCCTTTCTTTCCAATCCCGATTTCACCGTGTTTAACCCGTTGCTTGTTCCCGCCGGCCAACGGCTGACGGGAGCACTCTCTCCCTGGTGCTGCGAACGGCCAACGACCGTCGCAGCCCCGCCCACTCTTTAGAACGCCCGCACTGTGGCGGAATTGCCATACCGGTTAAGGCGCTAAGATTGCGCTGCTTTGCACTAGTCCACTCGAGTCAGACTGACAGTTGGCAATGAAAAAAAATTAACATTATCGATATTGCTGTAGTTACCCGCCTCCCCAAGTGATGTATAGGTCTCCTTTTCCCAAAAGATTCCTCACAAGCATCAAATGCAGGTTTTCTTGCTAGGACAACAGGAGGTCCAAAATGATCATCAAACTCAAGGACTTTCGAGGCTGGGGGTTGTGCAATTTGAACCCAGCACTAGGTCGACGATTATCTTAGTAAGAGTTCAGCAGCTTTTAGTTTATGGATTCATTGTCCACAGAGTGTCACTTGGAAAAGACACTGGCAGGGTACAGGACGTCTCTTTTCTTTTCTTTATGTCTTCAATCTACTTTTTCGTCTTTGTTCATCAGTTTCTCTCACATGTAGGTTCACTTTGTCTTCAATCTATCTTTTCTTTATTTTCATCAGTGTCTCTCTCACACGTAGGTTCACTTTCCTGTCGTCGCTAGGATCAAAATTAAAGGTTCTCTCTTCGTAGGCAGGAGTCAGGTAGCCATTTCAAGTAGGATAGCAAGTTGTAGGTTTATTGAAGAAGTTATAGGTTAGGTTACAGGTTACATGGTTAGTACCCAACAAGGAACAGCATCCTCTCTGCTCAGCCCACAGGCACTCATCAACATTCCATGACATCACACACTGGCTGAGCAGCAGGGATCAGAGAATCTATCAAGAGAATAAATTACAGCTAACAGCAGGTTATAACAAAATGTTTAAAAATGTAAAGGTATACATAAAATAACATTTGAAAAAATAAATATAAAACTTTAAAATGTGTTAAATGTCTTTACTTTATGAAAATATGTTATTTACAGAAATGTACAACTAACAATTTTTTTTATTATACTTCTAAACACCAATACTAATTAAGTGCCAACTACTCATACTACATAGAAATGCAATTTAACATAGGTATTTTACACTAAAATGCTTAAATTAAAAGTTCACACTCCACCAAAGGGGTGGCAATTATTATTCACACTCTAATCCAAACAAATTTGGGGAAGGTGTTACACACTACAGGTGTGAAATTTACAATTCCCACTCCAATCTAAAGCAATCTGGGGAAAGTATTGGACACTAAAGGGGTGACATTTACTATTCCCACTTCAATCAGCACCAGTTTCCCCCACAGTTCTACCAGCAAGACCATGTGCGGGCCTCTTTGCCCAAAATTATTAGATCTGAGGATTTCAGACCTGATAATGCCACAACTGGAAACAGTGGGAAACTCACAGTTGCCCTTCACTGTATCCCCACTGCAAATACAGCTCCTGGCAGCTCATAGTGGGGCTAGGGCCATGATAATAGCACCACAAAACAGCTTAAGGGCCATACTTATGAAAATGTCACGCAGAGCAGCAAGTCCCTTTGCTGAGCTCCACTGAGTGGCAGGGAAAGGACAGGAATGCACCGTAGTCAAAAGAATACAGCCCATGTCTGCCTTTTTCCCTGAACTGGAGCCATTTTGGCTGCCTAGCGCCAACGCAGGCACCATTGCACCATGGTGCAAGAGCGACGGTGTCGAATGCAGGATTGTTTTTGTGCAGGAAGGGGGACCTTCCTGAGTGAAAATCATCTTGAGAGGCATATTCATCATCTATGAGTGCAGCAGAATTTAGCACACATAGAAAGAGGAAGTAACGAGAAGAAATAAAGATATTTCTCCTCGTTGCGCCTCTCCTAGGAAGGCGTATCTTTTTGGTGTATTCCCAGGTTTTTCAGTTCTGGTAAATATGGGAATATGTCAAAAACCATGGGAGTTGCATGGGAACACCCACGCAATGCCCATGGAACGCCTCCCTTGCACAGATTGAGGCAACGCAGCGATTTACGCGGCGTTGCTTTAATCGCTGTTTATGAAACCATTCAGGGCCATGCAAGGTGGCGTTGTGCGGCTGCCTACGTCTCATTTTTGAGCCGTGTCGCTCTTGCACCACATGACTCAGGTCGTGAGTATGCCTCTAAGTGCTTCATGACACTGGGTCACCAGAACACTGATCAAGTGTAGGGGAGAGGAGTTGGCCTAACGGCTAGGGCGGTCCACCTCAAATCTGGGGCACCGCGTTCGACGCACAACATCCTGTGATTCTGGGCAAATCACTTCTCTCCCTGTTCCTAGCAAAAATGAATGCGTGCTTGTGTAACACAACTGGTGCTCATGTAAAGCGCCCTGATACCCGATACCTTGGAGCCAAGTTCACGCTATATAAATTAAATTACAATACAATGCAATATAAAACTCTGGGGCATATTATCAAGGACAGGCGATACATTGCATCTAACATGGGCTTCGAATGGAAATCATAGAGCATATTATCAAGGCCATTATCGCCGCTTTATCTGCAGTTTCCTGCCGATAAAAGCGGCGATAATGTATCGACTGTCCTTGATAATATGCCCCTCTGTTTAAACAAGCACTGGCGTTGCCAATAGGTCTCGCAGTAGGAAAGTTGGAGCTATTACAATTGCAAATAACAATGCCTTTTATTTTTGTTTTCATTTTAAAAACATAAAGGGCTTTGTCATTTACAAAACCAATAGCTCCAACTTTCCTACTGCGAGACCTATTGTGCACTGCACAGTGTGGGTGAAAGTGGCACTGCGTGGGTGTGAGTGGCTTTGAGTGAGTGGCGTTGCGTGGGTGAGTGTTGTTGCGTGGGTGAGTGGCATTGTGTGTGTGAGTGGCGTTGCATGTGTGAGTGGCGTTGCATGTGTGAGTGGCGTTGCATGTGTGAGTGGCGTTGCGTGGATGAGTGGGGTTGCGTGTGTGAGTGGCGTTGCGTGGGTGAGTGGTGTTGTGTGAGTGAGTTGCGTTGCGTGTGTGAGTGGTGTTGCTTTGAGTGAGTGGCGTTGCGTGGGTGAGTGGCGTTGCATGTGTGAGTGTTGTTGCGTGGGTGAGTGGCGTTGCGTGGGTGAGTGGCATTGCGTGGGTGAGTGGCGTTGCGTGGATGAGTGGCGTTGCGTGGATGAGTGGCGTTGCGTGGATGAGTGGTGTTGCATGTGTGAGTGGTGTTGCTTGGGTGAGTGGCGTTGCGTGGGTGAGTGTGGCGTTGCGTGGGTGAGTGTGGCATTGCGTGGGTGATAGTGGGCTTGCGTGGGTGTGAGTGGCGTTGCGTGTCTGAAAGTGGTGCTGTGTGGGTGAAAGTGGCGTTGCGTGGGTGAGTGGCGTTGCATGTGTGAGTGGTGTTGCGTGGGTGAGTGGCGTTGCATGTGTGAGTGGCGTTGCGTGGATGAGTGGCGTTGCGTGGATGAGTGGCGTTGCGTGGATGAGTGGCGTTGCGTGGATGAGTGGCGTTGCGTGAATGAGTTGCGTTGCGTGTGTGAGTGGTGTTGCTTGGGTGAGTGGCGTTGCGTGGGTGAGTGGTGTTGCGTGTGTGTGGTGTTGCGTGTGTGTGGTGTTGCGTGTGTGCATCAGCTAAGCCAACCAAACGTAAATATTCTGCGTGCAGTGGAGCGCGAAGGGCAGCACGAAAAGCAGCACGAGTCTCTAATGTAAAATAAATACGCTGTGAGTAGTGAAGCATGAAAGAGACCTCGAGCCTTCAAACTGAAAGGGAAAAGGCGCGAGGATCAAAATGCGACGAATATCTCATGCTGGAAACACATTATATGAAATGCTACTGCTGCTAATTAAATATAAATAAAAAGTGTTTAGGGAGTCACGGCTGCCGAGAGTAACAAGGCAGTGCTGGGAGGGGGGCTGCGCACCAACTGAAGTGCTCTGGTTGCACGGCCTGCGGCCGTGTGAAGTGATAAGAGTTTGAAGTATGTCACGGCGCCTGAGGGGAGAGCAGAGAGAAGAGAAGGCGACATGCTGTGACGGAGGTGTGAGAGGTCTGGCAGGGAACAGATGGCCTGGCCGTGAAGCAGGGGCGGGGCAGCGCTGGGGAAGCCTGTGGGAGGGTGATTGATGCATTTGATGTGGAGAGGGAGGAGAGCCTTTTGCGAGCTTTGTGCTGGAGAAATGCTGCCTGGTGCACCTTTTGTTAAGTAGAGTCTAAAAAAGCATTTTAAATGCACTAAAGATTTATCAGGTCCCACTCTTAAAAAACATCTTTTTGTTGTGTATAAAATAGAAGACAAAAGATCCAGCACTATTTAATTTAAAAATGAGATCTGACTAGCAATACAGTTGCCATAGATTTCTTCATCAAACTCTAAGTAGATATTATGTTTATTTTCCTGTCCTAGCACTTAATTGATAAAAAAGGGCTCTATGAGATGAAGTAGTTGTCAGAATTATTATGGCGTCAACAAAACCTTTCGGTATGGTTTTTAATGTGTTTCATGATCTCTAAATATTTCACTAATGCGATATTGTTACATTGTTGTTGGTAGTAAGGTATTGTTACGTTCCTCACTCGTGTTCATGCTAGTATACATTTCTGAGCCACTAAAGAAAATAATTTTCTCAGTGATGCATTCGAAATTTGGACTTCTTCGTTTTTATTAGTTCATTGGTTTGCTGTCCGTTTTTAGTTATGTAAGGCTTCGTTTTGCCCGTGCTGTTGCATTAAATGCTCACAAAACCTTCAATTATTTTCAGTTAGCGCCATTGTGATATTTCTAGGTCTTTCAGGAGACTGCAGTCTTTGGGGAGGCGTGAAGCCTTTGCTGCCGTGAAAGATATTTTATTTTTCAGCCCCTTGTGCTGGAGAAATGCTGCCGATGCGCGTGTCTGGCAGGGAACAGATGGCCTGGCCGTGAAGCAGGGGGCGGGGCAGCGCTGGGGAAGCCTGTGGGAGGGTGATTGACATAGAAAGTCATGTATAGTGACAGAGAGAGCGAGACACGGACAGTAAGACAGGGACAGGCATAGATAGGTATGCAAGCATAGACAGGGATAGACAGAGACAGAGCGAGACAAGGGCAGCGAGACAGGCTATACAGATAAGCGAACAGAGACAGTGAGAGGTGGACATATAGACAGGGACAAAGCAACAGAGACAGTGAAAGACAGACAGACGCTGAGGAGGAACATGGCAAGAGACAGATAAACATACAACGTCATAGAAAGCACGAGACTGAGGTGGAAGCGTTTTAATAAAATAGGTGAGGTGATGGGAAAAGGCAAAAGGAGGAGTGCTGCTACGGGCTGGGGAGGGGGAGGAGAAATGAAAGGAAAGGCTGTGTTTGCGGGGAGAGAGAGGGGAGGTGCCGGTGTGGGAGGAGTGCTGCTACGGCAAGGCTGTGTTTGCGGGGAGAGAGAGGGGAGGTGCTGGTGTGGGAGGGGGGAGGTGCTGGTGTGGGAGGAGTGCTGCTACGGCAAGGCTGTGTTTGTGGGGAGAGAGAGGGGAGGTGCTGGTGTGGGAGGGGGGAGTTGCTGGTGTGGGAGGAGTGCTGCTAGGGGAGGAGAAGCCCTGGCCGTGAATGCTCGTGCATGTTTGCTCACGTGATTCACGTGAACTGCAAGAAAACCGCGGCTGAAAGCCCTTTGGTTTGACGAGGATTTTGCCGACTTGAATTCTCGCTCCGCTCGATGCGCTTGCGCACATCGATAGGTGCACATCGATAGGTCGCGAGACCTAAAAATGTGTGTGTATGCGAATTAGAGAGCACAAACCTAGCTAGACCTCAAGGGGGCGCTGTGCGGAAGGATATTGCAACAAGCTCATATCCACAAGGGCATTACATTCCCAGATGCGCGGGTGATGCAGGGGAGGGGCTGCAGGGTAAAGGGCATGAGAGGAGGGAGATAGCCAGGAAGGAGCATTGAGGCGGCATTGATTTGGGAGTGCGCTGTGTCTGTAATCTGCTTCTGTTTACATTGTCCATACCTTGTTTCTAGGGCAGCACGGGCGCAGCAGCAATCCAGCAACCACTGTTGATATCTGGACTCATGACGTCAGCTGTGACGAGAGAAGGGAGTGCATCCCTCAGAGATGCCTGATTATCTCAATGCGGTTATCTTCAGCCAAGGCTCGGTTCCAGGCCCGGCCTGCCCCCACCCCTTCTCCAGCGTAAGGCAGAGCTCAGTCACCCGATGAAAAATCACTCATTATTTTTTATATCAACTAAATTATTCATCAGCTGTCCCAGAACCTACAAAACAAGTTGAAACAAGTGGAAAATAAAAATTTCAGTAGTAGAAACAGAATTCATGTTCAGTCTTTACTTTTCAAATCTAATACATTTTAAACATAAATGGAGGGTTCCGAAGAGTCTCACGGAAATGCCCTGAGGTGGTTTTCCATTGGAGAATTACATTACAAAAAGTGCCCGACTAATGAGGCAAGGGTAGGAGATTCCTAGTTTGTGAAGGTTACCAGACATGCCACCTCTTCAGCCTCCCTGCCCTCTGGTTCTCCTTCTGTTCTCTTTGGCCTGGAGAGTCCACTAGGCCTCCTGCAAATTGCACGGGTGTCCAACTTAGGTCCAGGAGTCCAAGATCGACGCCATATTTACAGGATGACAGATGACGATGTACATCAGATCAATTTATGTTAATTGCATCTAGATATATCTTATGTCTTGAATATGTCAAAAATCTAGCATGGGCCTGGCTCTCTTAGACCCACGTTGGACATCTCGGCCCCAGAGAAAGAGTTTCAATGTGGGGGAGGGTAAGTGCAACTGTAAACAACTCAACAAATATGACCACAACTGAAAATATGTGTGTCTGGAAAATTCCCCCAGGACACAACAAGTTATGTTTGTAGAGCCGCAATCAGCGCCCAGGATGAAAACACAAGTCCGCTGCTGGCGTCTAATCATCTTTGTGGAAGAACTGATAATAGGGCTGGAATGGGATCAAACAGCCCCTCTGAGGCCAAACCCTGGCACAACGAATGCATCGGATTAGCACCGGGTCCCGGTCATAATATTTTTTAAATGTGTGCCGCAATGAAAAATAAAACGATTGCTTTCTCTACACAAGGCATCGATGAGAGAAATCATTGAATGTGCTGTGATTCAATGCAGTTTTGAGATGTAAAATTGTCCCTTTTGCAGTGCAATGCAAGGACTCCCTCGGAGATGGAATGAAACAGCAAGCGGCCAATCATGAGATGACGAAAGAAGCCTCAGGGAAGAGCCAAAGCTCCCTGTATCTACATTTTTTAATAATTTGCAAATCTGCTCCTGTAATTTTACCCCAACATTTGGCGTGAATTTATGGGCGTTTTCAGTTTTAAAAAATAGCAGGGAGGATATACAAGCTGTGCCTTTCCATGGGACTCAACCGTCAGCATTCATATGCATATGTAAAGTACGTGGTTTGCATTTTAACTTGTGTAAATGCCTGGAAAAGTGCATTTGCACTCTATAATGGGCTTGTCATCATCGTCATACTTTACTAGAATGTGTAGAACTTCCTTAAAAGTCAATAATCATGATACATAAAACGTATGTAAAGTACAGATATATACATAATGAAAACACTACATTCGTGCAACAGCCTCATCGTATAAAAATACTCAAAGTGCATAGTGCCTCGTGAACAGACAGCAGATTTCAGAAAAGATCCTACATAAAAACAACATACATGCCCGCAGCTGTCGGAGATTATACAAAGCTGATCTGCGTTGTCGTATATTGCACTTCTTGATATACAGGATTAAAAATGTTGTGATAAATTTCAATACAATTTGCAAAAAAAACAATGTAACCGGGACTCGGTGGCCTGGCCATCACAGGGACAAGGACCAGCCATGGCCACTTGGAAGCAAAGAAAGTCCATAGAAGTACCAGCTCTAAAAGGGAATAAAAGCACCCCCCCCTCCTGCCATAAGAGTCAAATTGTAGTTCTGAAAATTCTGAACTCGTGAATAAAACTTCGTCGTAGTATGACGATTTTGGTATCAAAAGACCGAAAATCGCTAGTACACTATGCACAAGCATTTTCGTCATATTCCAGTAACGATTTCACCTCGAAATCGTCATTTTCGTCTTGAACCCTTGGCTTCCATTTTGTGTACGGCAGCCATTTTGTGGGTTGCCCTCACATAGGCTTATAATACAGCTAAATTCGATTCCAAAGGACACGTACACCTTAATTGACTTCTCTCTGACCTGGGCAAGCTGAAACCATTGCCCCAGGCCGAACCTGTTTGGTCAGTTCCTCTCCCAGTGGCCGAACGAGATAGCATCAAGGCACAACATGCCATAAACCCTTTTCATCGCACACACACCCTGCCTAATCTTGCTCACACCTGTCCCTGATTCTTTACATATGTCTTGTTTTATGAGGAGGAGGTGCCCGTTTTTATTGGGGGTCCATCGATATCTGATGAAAATGTTGGGCCTTGCCGGGTAATTTGTTGTGGGCTGGACGAACTGAAATGTGGGATTGTCATCATGACTCTGCTTTTTCTTTGTAGTGAAAATATGTGAATGGTCAACTGTAAATTTAAGAATGTTTGCCTGAAGCATAATATTTTGTATAAAAAGAGGAGCCTGGCTTTGTAAGATTGAGCAGTCTCCTGAGAATATACACACCGTGTTGTTGTACTTCTAGGACGCCTGTTACTTGGTTGCAGCCAATAAATTCGATCTTTGACTTCACCTAGAAGACTCTGAGTTTCTGTGGTCCGAATCAGGAAAGTACTCGAGGTCTTAGGGTGTACCCTGGCACCACTGGGTTACCGGTTCGGTACCGGTTCTGAAAAACCCAGTACCTCAAAATCCTCCTCCAGGACATGGGATGGCCTCAAACACATATAGGCTGACACTCAGGGTCTATTTCCCTTACTAACCTAAAAGCTTGCACGTGAGTTAACAGCTGCTCTCTAGGTATCCTTTAATCCACCCCACAACAAGTATTAGGGTCTTCGCATCTGTGCAGTTTGCCCAGACCGTAGAGAAATCCCTGGACAGGGGCAAGCCAGGGAAGGCTGAGACCCTTGTCGCATGCTATTATTAGGGTCTTCACATAGGTGCAGTTTGCCCAGACCGTAGAGAAATCCCTGGACAGGGGCAAGCCAGGGAACGCTGAGACCCTTGTTGCATGCTATTATTAGGGTCTTCACATAGGTGCAGTTTGCCCAGACCGTAGAGAAATCCCTGGACAGGGGCAAGCCAGGGAACGCTGAGACCCTTGTCGCATGCTATTATTAGGGTCTTCACATAGGTGCAGTTTGCCCAGACCGTAGAGAAATCCCTGGACAGGGGCAAGCCAGGGAACGCTGAGACCCTTGTCGCATGCTATTATTAGGGTCTTCACATAGGTGCAGTTTGCCCAGACCGTAGAGAAATCCCTGGACAGGGACAAGCCAGGGAACACCGAGACCCTTGTCGCATGCTAGTATTAGGGTCTTCACATAGGTGCAGTGTGACCAGATCATAGAGAAGTCCCTGGACAGGGGCAAGCCAGGGAATGCTGAGACCTTTGTTGCATGCTAGTATTAGGGTCTTCACATAGGTGCAGTGTGACCAGACCATAGAGAAGTCCCTGGACAGGGGCAAGCCAGGGAACGCTGAGACCCTTGTTGCATGCTAGTATTAGGGTCTTCACATAGGTGCAGTGTGACCAGATCATAGAGAAGTCCATGGACAGGGGCAAGCCAGGGAACTCTGAGACCCTTGTTGCACGCTAGCATTAGGGTCTTCACATAGGTGCAGTGTGCCCAGACCATAGAGAAGTCCCTGGACAGGGGCAAGCCAGTGAATGCTGAGACCCTTGTCGCATGCTAGCATTAGGGTCTTCACATAGGTGCAGTGTGCCCAGACCATAGAGAAGTCCCTGGACAGGGGCAAGCCAGTGAATGCTGAGACCCTTGTCGCATGCTAGCATTAGGGTCTTCACATAGGTGCAGTGTGCCCAGACCATAGAGAAGTCCCTGGACAGGGGCAAGCCAGGGAACGCTGAGACCCTTGTCGCATGCTAGTATTAGGGTCTTCACATAGGTGCAGTGTGTCCAGATCATAGAGAAGTCCCTGGACAGGTACAAGCCAGGGAATGCTTAGACCCTTGTCGCATGCTAGTATTAGGGTCTTCACATAGGTGCAGTGTGACCAGATCATAGAGAAGTCCCTGGACAGGGGCAAGCCAGGGAACGCTGAGACCCTTGTCGCATGCTAGTATTAGGGTCTTCACATAGGTGCAGTGTGACCAGATCATAGAGAAGTCCCTGGACAGGGGCAAGCCAGTGAATGCTGAGACCCTTGTCACATGCTAGTATTAGGGTCTTCACATAGGTGCCCTGTGCCCAGACCATAGAGAAGTCCCTGGACAGGGGCAAGCCAGGGAATGCTTAGACCCTTGTCGCATGCTAGTATTAGGGTCTTCACATAGGTGCAGTGTGTCCTGACCATAGAGAAGTCCCTGGACAGGGGCAAGCCAGGGAACGCTGAGACCCTTGTCGCATGCTATTATTAGGGTCTTCACATAGGTGCCCTGTGCCCAGACCATAGAGAAGTCCCTGGACAGGGGCAAGCCAGGGAACGTGAGACCCTTGTCGCATGCTAGTATTAGGGTCTTCACGTAGGTGCCCTGTGCCCAGACCGTAGAGAATTTCCTTGAAACTGGCAAGCCAGGGAATGCTGAGACCCTTGTGCCTGCTAGCATTTGGGTCTTCACATAGGTGCAGTGTGTCCAGACCATAGAGAAGTCCCTGAACAGGGGCAAGCCAGAGAACGCTGCGACCCTTGTTGTGTGCTAGTTTTAGGGTCTTCACATAGGTGCAGTGTGTACAGACCATAGAAAAGTCCCTGGACAGGGGCAAGCCAGGGAACGCTGAGACCCTTGTCGCATGCTAGCATTAGGGTCTTCACATAGGTGCAGTGTGCCCAGACCATAGAGAAGTCCCTGGACAGGGGCAAGCCAGGGAACGCTGAGACCCTTGTCGCATGCTAGTATTAGGGTCTTCACGTAGGTGCCCTGTGCCCAGACCGTAGAGAATTTCCTTGAAACTGGCAAGCCAGGGAATGCTGAGACCCTTGTGCCTGCTAGCATTTGGGTCTTCACATAGGTGCAGTGTGTCCAGACCATAGAGAAGTCCTTGGACAGGGGCAAGCCAGAGAACGCTGCGACCCTTGTCGTGTGCTAGTTTTAGGGTCTTCACATAGGTGCAGAGTGACCAGACCGTAGAGAATGTCCTTAAGATGGGCAAGCTAGGAAATTCTGAGACCCTTATCGTATGCTAGTATAAGGGTCTTCACATGGGTATACTGTGACCATTTATGGAATTTCCTTGAAACGGGCAAGCCAGGGAACGCTGAGACCCTTGTCGCATGCTAGGCACTCTTTCATGATAAGTTGGTTTGGCGCTGCCTCCTCCTTCCTCTTTATGGAGTCCCTCAGAGAGATAGCTCGCGTTTTGATAGAATCCTCTAAAGCTAAGTCCAAGCTCCTCGTGACATATATAGTGAGGGGAGGTCGGAGGGATGGCCAGGCTCTTTCTGCAGAAATGATTTTCTTCCACTTGAATAGCAGCGCTATTTGCAAAACCCCACATCTCAGCCCTATATGTTGCGATAGAAACACAATGGGTTTTATAGATTTGTCGAATCAGCAACCGAAAACTACCTCTGATCATGCAAGGGATATTAAAATAGGACCTGACTGCCTGGGAAGATTTAGCCTCAAAACACTACATGAGGTGCCCAAGAACCAGAGGGTTTAAACATAACCCCAGGTAGGGGAAGCTATCAGTTCTTTCAAGACACTTGTCGCCCACTATCATTGAGGAAACATTGATTCTTTTAGGGCCGCAAGCCATTACATATGATTTTGCAAATATAGTACAGAGTTCTTGGTCGTCCATAAACGTAGTAAAAGCAGTTACTAATGTGTACAAAGCTCAAGGCATGCTGGTCAACAAAACCGCTTCATCTGCATAAAGTAAGGTTGGCCCTGTTGTCCCATCAATCCTAGGGCTATCTAAGCAGGCTTTGTTTAAATGTGAGATTAACGTGTTGATATGTAATATAACTAACAGGGGCACTAACACACAACCCTGCCATACACCTCGACACATTTTAAATTCTCGGGTTAATTCTCATTTTGCCCTATACCTGATTTTGGCGCTCATGCTCACATGGAGAGCCACCAGGAAATGTACAAGCGCTTTGACAAACCCATATGTTAAAGAAAAGTCCACAGCTTTGAGCAGTTCACACAGTCAAAAGCTGTGTTCTGATTCACAAATGTATGGTATAATGGGCACATGTAGAATGGTGTACTCACCGATAATTCAATTCAGATTTAGGCATTGCTCGATTGTCCCCACTCGTTCACTGTAGCCATACTGGCATCTATGTAATATTGAGTCCACAGCAGTCCATATATATGATTCCTATTATAAATGACCCCCTAAGATTTTAATGGAGGTGTCAATAAGTGAAATTGGGAGGTAGCAACTGGGGCCTGAGCGATCACCTTTCAAAATATCACAACAATAGTAGAACGTCATCAACTAGGTACAGAAGTATAATCCAGGTTATTGAAGACGTTTGTCAATAAGGGCGCCCATAGGTCTTGATCACATTATTTCAGATCTATTGGGACAAGCATCTGGCACTGTGCAATCACTGCGAACAGCATTTTTCTACTTTGCTCTGCCGCTTGCGGAGCTCCGCGTAGTGCGACAGAGGTTTTTTTGCACATCGAGTAATGCAAGTCCGTGAACTCCGCCCAGGGTTAGACACAGTCCGGTCCTCGTGTCTTCCCACTATTGTTCTGCCAGATAGACTCCGCAACCTCGCCTAAGGTAAACGAAACACTCAATTAGGTATTACCAGAAAAAGGTAACTCATGAGTGGTGGAATTCAGAGATGTGTTGGTCTATTTCTCCTTCCTTTGCTCATCTTGGGCGCCCCCGCACCATGGATTTACTGATTTAGTGCTTGGGCAGCAATGTGGAGGCATTTCTACTACTGGATTCAAGGTCTTCACTGGGGAAGGAGTGGTTTTGCTGCCAAAATATCATATACTTACCATTCCATAGAATCCCTCCACCAGGGCGGTCTTTATACAAGGTTATCTCTGCTGCAATGGGTGGTGGACCAGTCAAACCGGACTGGACGGGTCATCCACCGCCATGTTGGGCAGGGTTAACTTCACATCTTGGCAGAGGCAATTTCCATCACTGCTATGCTCTAAAAAAGGCCAATCTGCTCTCCACCTTAGTCACTTTTATGTTTTTTTGGGACCTCAATCTAACGATAGACAAACACCTTGTAAGATCATACCACATGCTAAGAAGAATTTCCCCAAAAATGTCCCCCATAACTAATCACATTGTGGCAACACACCACATAGTGTCAATGGGGGCTACACCCTTTTGTGCTTTGAAAGGTAGGAACTCACAGGACTGACTGTGCCCTGCTTGGTTGGACAGATTGAGAAAGACGGTCAGTATCAAGACGGGAGTTGATTCTTGGTGTGATTATGATCGGCTTGGTAAGAATATAGAGGAGAGAGTGGTACAGAGCCAGAGAAGGAGTAAAGTCAGATTTGATTCCATCAAGAGGACCAGAATGAGGTAGTTATAAAAAGATTTTGTGTTGCGGATGAAGTTCCTGAGAGCTAGGGTGAAGACAGGTAATTTGAGGTACATCCCTCTTACAAACTGGAGGATATGAGCGAGGATGTGAGTACTATGAAGCTGTCAAATGGACAGTAGTAAACTGTGAGAGGGTTGTGAAGGTCAGTGGTGTGAGAGTAAACTAAAATTCCATCCTGTCCTGAGACATCTGAGCAGTAGTCATCAGCCAGAATTGACGTGTCGTCACCCTGTTCCTCACAAATCATAAATTAGTGCTCAATACGAGCGGGGTCAAGAATTACCAACGCGATATGTCTGGTGTAACTTGTCTGTTGGTGCTGGTTTCTATTCCTGGGTGCATAACTACACCAGGTGTAGCGCTGTTGCAAGTTTTATATTTTGTTTGTTTTTTATCGTGTTATGTTTTGTTATTTATCATTTTTATGTTTTCTTTGGTTGGTTTTGGGAAAGTGAGATGTGCTATGTGCTGTTTCCACCATTCCTGCTGTTGTTGTGGGGGGATTCTAGATTTGAATCTGGCCATATGGTGGGGGGGTGGGAGGCCAGGTGGGCTGCAGAGGCAGCGGTTGGCAAGAGCAGTGGCTCGGACACAGTGCTAGTGTACAAGTACTTGTTACTACAACTGGGGGGCGGAGCTTGCCGGCGTCCATGCAAGACGTGTGAGCGCTGAGCTCCTCGCCTGTGCCCCGTTAATCTCCGGCAAACTTATCCTTCTGACACCCTGCCAGCACTAAAAATAGTGGCAGACCTCCGGTCTAAGCTCCGGCCTGGTGGCGGCCCTTTGCCCGGCTGAAATCCGGAGAGGTGGAGCTTTGCTGATGGTAGGACGGCGCTGGGACGGACCAGGCCGTAATCCACGGACTATCCTGAGAGGCTGCCCGTGCTGCGTCACACTGCGTGCGGCACGCAGTGCTGAAGTGGGACCGGTCTTCCCCGTCTGCTGCCGAGCAACTGGTCCTGGAAGACGCCCGGTCTCTGGGCGGTGTTGGAGTGGGCCGGCTCTCGATTGTGGAGCCTCGGAGGGGGCAGAAGCACTGGCGTTGGCGAGACTCCTGACCACTGGAGGAAGTTTCTGGCGGCCCGCCGATCTACCGAAGAGACGCTCTATCAGATTGTGCCTGGCCCCACGCTACCTATGGAGAGCTGCAAGATCGTGAGTGTGCTGCGCCCTGGAGTGGAGGTGGATCGACTGGTCGAGTGGTTACAGGGGAGTGCTTGACGGTGGACCTTCCTGGCAGGAGGGCCCAGTCGCACTTGCGTGCGGACCGCCGCCATTTTGAGCGCATTGCTTGCTGCGCCATACCTCGCCCTTTGGTGACCACTGCCTAAACGTCTCCTGCTTGCCTAACCACCATTCACAGGCGGTGTGTTCCAAGTGCCTGAACGCATCGGCCAGATGACCACCAGGAACGCCATGGGGAAGGGCGACAAAAACCAGCCCAAAAACCAGCCCAAACTGTCGTTTGATCAACGGAGGGCGAAGGGAGCTGAAGGACCGGCCCCGGACGCCTCGCCGCGGCCTACTGCCTCCGAGACCTCCTTGTGTGCGGAAATACGAGAAATGCTGGGGGTGATGGAAAAAGGCTTGCAAGACAGTATGGCGGCGATAGGTACTAAAATAGACGCATTGACATATCGGATGGACCGCATGTCCGAGAGGGTTGATAAACATGCGGAACGACTGGATATGGCGGAAAGGCGGCTGACGGAGGCAGAGGAAGCCCAGACGGAATGGGATAAAGATCGCAAGCAGTTCGGAAGGCTACTCCAAGTCATTCAAGACAAGGCGGAGGATTTGGAGGCGCGCTCGCGGCGCTCCAACGTCCGCATCACTGGGGTGGCGGAGTCCACCAGCACTGGCAAGATGGAGCTGTTCGTAGAGAAACTGCTTCGGACCCTGTTTATTGTTGAGAGGGCTCATCGTACTCTGGGGCCGAAGCCGCAACCAGGACTCCCGCCGCGGCCGATTATTGCGAAGCTGTTGAACTATCGTGACAGGGACTTGGCGCTTCGACTGGCTAGGGAGAAAGGGGAGCTGCAATTTGAGGGCATGAACATCTCCCTCTACCCGGACTTCACTGCGAGAGTGCAGGAGGAAAGGAAGCGTTTTGCCCCATATAAGAAACAACTGAGGGACCTTGGGCTGGACTATGCTATGATGTACCCTGCGAGGCTCCGTATCAACAGGCAGGGACACTCACACTTTTTTACCGATCCTGCGGAACTCAAAAAGTCCCTGAAGGAGTGGGCAAAGGAACAGCGCAATAGTCCGAGGAGTCGGCGAGAGGACGCTGATGCTGCATCCCACATGGACGAACAGGAGTAAACGGGAGTACGGGTGCCTGTGTGGGTCGACTGGGCCCTGTCGCTCTTTAGCTCTTGCACAGTCGGTGCGAGCCCGTCAGAACACGTTTTTGGGGTGAGATCTTCCTGGTTACTTCCGGAACAGATTTGATTGTGCTGGGGAGAGGTTGGCAGCACGCTCTACTGGCAGTGTGCTACTGTGGGGACGGCCCTCCCGAGTGCGGGAGTTTCATTTTTTGACTAAGTGGAACTGAGCTGGCAAGGGTGCAGAATGTTGGATGGGGCGGGGTGGGGGAGTAACTGGAGTTTAAGGTACTAGACCCAATTTGTGCTGTTGTCTGGCTGGGTACCTCCGCCCCTGTGCTTTTGGCTCTTGGCTCCTTCGGGAGCCCCTTAGGGTTTGTAGAGTTTGTTGGTGGATAGGGGGGGGATGGGGGGTGGAGATGGGGTCTGTCTGACCGGGTTGGGGATGGTCGGCTGTGGGAGGGTGGGAGGATGTTCTTTTATTCCTATGTTGGGAGTGGTGTGTATGACAATTTGGGTCAGTTGGGGGGAGGGGACCTTGAGTGGACAGTCATGTGGAAATATACCCGAACTGAAGTGCCTGTTGCCGGAAGAGGGGAGATGGGTACAGCTGTGTTTTGTTCATTGCCCGGTGCCGCTAGTGGTTGCTCTCGACTTAGGGAGCGACGCTATCGCCATCCTTAGAGATACGATGGTACAGAAAATATTGCGATGTCGAATGCCGCTCTGAATGATCCCGCATGTTCCCAGCACACTCTAAAAATGATGACATGGAATGTGCGGGGCCTGAATGATCACCGCAAGTTGAGGAAGGTCCTTAGTTACCTACACCGACATCGGGTCGATCTGGCCCTTCTGCAAGAAACCCATCTACCCACCCACAGTAGGCTGTTACAGTCACGCGGGTTGGCGGGACATATAGTGGCGTCTGGTTTCACGACACATTCCCGGGGGGTACTGACCTGGGTTAGCCCTTCCTCGCAACTGAAATTGATCCCAGTTGTGGCAGATACGGAGGGTCGATATGTCTTAGCTAGATGTGTGGGTAAGGGGCTAGACTTACTAATCGTCAACGTTTACGGCCCTAATTATGACAACCCTGACTTCTATGCTACCCTGTCAACACTATGTAGGTCTCACGCACAGCCTGGGATGTTATGGGGAGGTGATTTTAATTTTGTTTTTGACCCTGAGAGAGACCGCTCCTCTGGCCCGGCTCGTCGGCCGGTGGCCTCTGCTGCCTATATGAGGGCTGAACTCATTAAACTTGTTACTACAACTTTACGGAGTAGGGCCTTCAGTTTGTCACATGTCTATCTCCTTGCGGTAGCCTCCAAGTGCGTTGGGACAGGGATCCTGAGAGAGTCTCTGGCTGATCCTGTAGGTTACACAGTTAGCCAATAGAAAGGCAGAGGGGCGGAGTCTGCTGGTGAGAGCCCTCCCCTTGTGCGCTGATGCATGATGTCAAACTCTTGGAGTGGAACTGACACTGTCCTGGTGTGGACAGGGTTGGTTGTGGCAATAGTCAGTGTTCGGCCACAGCGCCTTGAAGACATCCAAGAGACCCTTTGGGTATATAGAAGTCACTGTGCAGTCAGTCAGTCCATCGACAGAAGCACAGCCGGGCCAGTGTGCCTTTGCTATACTGATCTTACACCGAGGGCTGTGCAAGGGACCAGTGAAAGCTGTAGCCAGGCCAGGCAGCATGACCGGAGGCCAGGCACCAGTGACGAATGGATGCATCCTGTGGTGAAGATACCGGAAGCCACTGCATCTCCAGGCAGGGATCGGGGCGGGGGGTTGCATATTACAGTGGGCAGTTAGGTAGTGATGGCCAAACTCTGCCTGTTGTGTGAAGTCTGATAACACAAGACACAATGACTGAAGAATGTTGGACAAAGAGCCTACCTCCCACCTGGCCATTGCCGGGAATCAAACTTTAGTTTAAACCTGCCCCCCACCTCAACGTTCAGAATTAATGAGTAGATGAACAGTAATTGTTTAAGGCAGCGGTAGATATTGCATTGTATAACTCACAAAGAAGCGGTCACCAGGCACCCGTGCTGTTAGGTGATTTTACAGCGGAATCAACAAATCCCTGCTACGCAAACTCCAGACCATCCAGAACCCCGCAGCTAGACTCCTCCTCGACATCCCACGTCATGAGCACATCACCCCACACCTACGAGACCTCCACTGGCTCCCCGTCAAGAGGAGAGTAAACTTCAAGTTGCTCACCCACGCCTACAAATCTCTCCACAACACCAGACCCAAATACCTCAATTGAAGAGTATCCTTCCACGTACTCAAAAGAAACCTCCGCTCTGCCGACCTCGCCCTAGCAGAAACCCCGTGCATCGGCAGAACCAGAGTGGGTGGAAGAGCCTTCTCCTATGTCGCGGCCAAGGCCTAGAACGAGCTCCCAGTCAACATCAGATGCTCCTCCACTCTGCACATCTTCAGGAAGACCCGCAAGACCACGCTCTTCGAATGACCAGAGCTGCTTCCCTCCCCCCACGCAGTGCCTTTAGACCCTCATGGGTGAGTAGAGCGCTTTACAATTCCCTGATTGATTGATTTGGTGAACAGCTCAGGTTCACCCTGGCACAGCTGGCAGCAGGGTCTGACCCCTCTGGATCACAATAATAGAGGGGGCTCGAGAACAGAGCGCTGGGGAGGGATCACGCTCTGACAGCCAATGGACAGAGCGCTGGGGAGGGATCATGCTCTGGCAGCCAATGGACAGAGCGTTGGGGAGGGATCACGCTCTGGCAGCCAATGGACAGAGCGTTGGGGAGGGATCACGCTCTGGCAGCCAATGGACAGAGTGCTGGGGAGGGATCACGCTCTGGCAGCCAATGGACAGTGCGTCGGGGAGGGATCACGCTCTGGCAGCCAATGGACAGAGCGCCGGGGAGGGATCATGCTCTGGCAGCCAATGGACAGAGCGCCGGGGAGGGATCATGCTATGCAAGCCAATAGACAGAGCACCGGGGAGGGATCCCGCTCTGGCAGCCAATGGACAGAGCGCTGGGGAGGGATCACGCTCTGGCAGCCAATGGACGGAGCGCCGGGGAGGGATCACGCTCTGGCAGCTAATAGACAGAGCGCTGGGGAGGTATCATGCTCTGGCAGCCAATGGACAGAGCGCTGGGGAGGGATCATGCTCTGCAGCCAATGGACAGAGCGCTGGGGAGGGATCACGCTCTGGCAGCCAATGGACAGAGCGCTGGGGAGGGATCATGCTCTGGCAGCCAATGGACAGAGTGCTGGGGAGGGATCATGGTCTGGCAGCCAATGGACAGAGCGCTGGGGAGGGATCATGCTCTGGCAGCTAATGGACAGAGCGCTGGGGAGAGATCATGCTCCGCCAGCCAATGGACAGAGCGCTGGGGAGGGATCATGCTCTGGCAGCCAATGGACAGAGCGCTGGGGAGGGATCACGCTCTGGAAGCCAATGGATAGAGCGCCGGGGAGGGATCACGCTCTGGCAGCCAATGGAGAGAGAGCTGGGGAGGGATCACGCTCTGGCAGGCAATGGACAGAGCGCTGGGGAAGGATCACGCTCTGGCAGTCAATGGACAGAGCGCTGGGGAGGGATCACGCTCTGGCAGGCAATGGACAGAGCGCTGGGGAGGGATCATGCTCTGGCAGCCAATGGACAGAGCGCTGGGGAGGGATCACGCTCTGGCAGCCAATGGATAGAGCGCCAGGGAGGGATCACGCTCTGGCAGCCAATGGACAGAGCGCTGGGGAGGGATCACGCTCTGGCAGCTAATGGACAGAGTGCTGGAGAGGGATCATGCTCTGGCAGCGAATGGATAGAGCGCCGGGGAGGGATCATGCTCTGGCAGCCAATGAACAGTGCGCTGGGGGGGATCACGCTCTGGCAGCCAATGGATAGAGCGCCGGGGAGGGATCACGCTCTGGCAGCCAATGGACAGAGCGCTGGGGAGGGATAACGCTCTGGCAGCCAATAGACAGAGCGCTGGGGAGGGATCATGCTCTGTCAGCCAATGGATAGAGCGCCAGGGAGGGATCACGCCCTGGCAGCCATTGGACAGAGCGCTGGGGAGGGATCACGCTCTGGCAGCCAATGGATAGAGCGCCGGGGAGGGACCATGCTCTGGCAGCCAATGGACAGAGCGCTGGGGAGGGATCACGCTCTGGCAGCCAATGGAGAGAGCGCCGGGGAGGGATCACGCTCTGGCAGCCAATGGACAGAGCGCTGGGGGGGGGGTCACGCTCTGGCAGCCAATGGATAGAGCGCCAGGGAGGGAACACGCTCTGGCAGCCAATGGACAGAGCGCTGGGGGGGGGATCACGCTCTGGCAGCCAATGGATAGAGTGCCGGGGAGGGATCACGCTCTGACAGCAATGGACAGAGCGCTGGGAAGGGATCACGCTCTGGCAGCCAATGGACAGAGCGCTGGGGAGGGATCATATGCTCTGTCAGCCAATGGATAGAGCGCCGGGGAGGGATCACGCTCTGGCAGCCAATGGACAGAGCGCTGGGGAGGGATCATGCTCTGGCAGCCAATGGATAGAGCGCCGCGGAGGGATCAAGCTCTGGCAGCCAATGGACAGAGCGCTGGGGAGGGATCACCTCTGGCAGCCAATGGATAGAGCGCTGGGGAGGGATCATGCTCTGTCAGCCAATGGATAGAGCGCCGGGGAGGGATCACGTTCTGGCAGCCAATGGACAGAGCACTGGGGAGGGATCAAGCTCTGGCAGCCAATGCACAGAGCGCTGGGGGGGGATCACGCTCTGGCAGCCAATGGATAGAGCGCCGGGGAGGGATCACGCTCTGGCAGCCAATGGACAGTGCGCTGGGGGGGGGATCACGCTCTGGCAGCCAATGGATAGAGCGCCGCGGAGGGATCACGCTCTGGCAGCCAATGGACAGAGAGCTGGGGAGGGATCACGCACTGGCAGCCAATGGACAGAGCGCTGGGGAGGGATCATGCTCTGTCAGCCAATGGATAGAGTGCCAGGGAGGGATCACGCTCTGGCAGCCAATGGACAGAGTGCTGGGGAGTGATCACGCTCTGGCAGCCAATGGATAGAGCGCCGGGGAGGGATCACGCTCTGGCAGCCAATGGACAGAGCGCTGGGGAGGGATCATGCTCTGGCAGCCAATGGACAGAGCGCTGGGGAGGGATCATGCTCTGTCAGCCAATGGATAGAGCGCCGGGGAGGGATCAGGCTCTGGCAGCCAATGGACAGAGCTCTGGGGAGGGATCACGCTCTGGCAGCCAATGGACAGAGTGCCTGGGGAGGGAACACGCTCTGGCAGCCAATGGACAGAGCACTGGGGGGGATCATGCTCTGGCAGCCAATGGATAGAGCGCCGGGGAGGCATCACGCTCTGACAGCCAATGGACAGAGCGCTGGGAAGGGATCACGCTCTGGCAGCCAATGGACAGAGCGCTGGGGAGGGATCATGCTCTGTCAGGCTATGGATAGAGCGCCGGGGAGGGATCACGCTCTGGCAGCCAATGGACATAGCGCTGGGGAGGGATCACGCTCTGGCAGCCAATGGATAGAGCGCCGCGGAGGGATCAAGCTCTGGCAGCCAATGGACAGAGCGCTGGGGTGGGATCACCTCTGGCAGCCAATGGACAGAGCGCTGGGGAGGGATCATGCTCTGTCAGCCAATGGATAGAGCGCCGGGGAGGGATCACGTTCTGGCAGCCAATGAACAGAGCGCTGGGTAGGGATCACGCTCTGGCAGTCAATGCACAGAGCGCTGGCGGGGGATCACGCTCTGGCAGCCAATGGATAGAGCGCCGGGGAGGGATCACGCTCTGGCAGCCAATGGACAGAGTGCTGGGGAGGGATCACGCTCTGGCAGCCAATGGACAGAGTGCCGGGGAGGGAACACGCTCTGGCAGCCAATGGACAGAGCACTGGGGGGATCACGCTCTGGCAGCCAATGGATAGAGCGCCGGGGAGGCATCACGCTCTGACAGGCAATGGACAGAGCGCTTGGAAGGGATCCCGCTCTGGCAGCCAATGGACAGAGCGCTGGGGAGGGATCATGCTCTGTCAGCCTATGGATAGAGCGCCGGGGAGGGATCATTCTCTGACAGCCAATGGACATAGCGCTGGGGAGGGATCACGCTCTGGCAGCCAATGGATAGAGCGCCGCGGAGGGATCACGCTCTGGCAGCCAATGGACAGAGTGCTGGGGAGTGATCACGCTCTGGCAGCCAATGGATAGAGCGCCGGGGAGGGATCACGCTCTGGCAGCCAATGGACAGAGCGCTGGGGAGGGATCATGCTCTGGCAGCCAATGGACAGAGCACTGGGGAGGGATCAGGCTCTGGCAGCCAATGGACAGAGCTCTGGGGAGGGATCACGCTCTGGCAGCCAATGGACAGAGTGCCTGGGGAGGGAACACGCTCTGGCAGCCAATGGACAGAGCACTGGGGGGGATCACGCTCTGGCAGCCAATGGATAGAGTGCCGGGGAGGCATCACGCTCTGACAGCCAATGGACAGAGCGCTGGGAAGGGATCACGCTCTGGCAGCCAATGGACAGAGCGCTGGGGAGGGATCATGCTCTGTCAGGCTATGGATAGAGCGCCGGGGAGGGATCACGCTCTGGCAGCCAATGGACATAGCGCTGGGGAGGGATCACGCTCTGGCAGCCAATGGATAGAGCGCCGCGGAGGGATCAAGCTCTGGCAGCCAATGGACAGAGCGCTGGGGTGGGATCACCTCTGGCAGCCAATGGACAGAGCGCTGGGGAGGGATCATGCTCTGTCAGCCAATGGATAGAGCGCCGGGGAGGGATCACGTTCTGGCAGCCAATGAACAGAGCGCTGGGGAGGGATCACGCTCTGGCAGTCAATGCACAGAGCGCTGGCGGGGGATCACGCTCTGGCAGCCAATGGATAGAGCGCCGGGGAGGGATCACGCTCTGGCAGCCAATGGACAGAGTGCTGGGGAGGGATCACGCTCTGGCAGCCAATGGACAGAGTGCCGGGGAGGGAACACGCTCTGGCAGCCAATGGACAGAGCACTGGGGGGGATCACGCTCTGGCAGCCAATGGATAGAGCGCCGGGGAGGCATCACGCTCTGACAGCCAATGGACAGAGCGCTGGGAAGGGATCACGCTCTGGCAGCCAATGGACAGAGCGCTGGGGAGGGATCATGCTCTGTCAGCCTATGGATAGAGCGCCGGGGAGGGATCATGCTCTGGCAGCCAATGGACATAGCGCTGGGGAGGGATCACGCTCTGGCAGCCAATGGATAGAGCGCCGCGGAGGGATCAAGCTCTGGCAGCCAATGGACAGAGCGCTGGGGAGGGATAACCTCTGGCAGCCAATGGACAGAGCACTGGGGAGGGATCATGCTCTGTCAGCCAATGGATAGAGCGCCGGGGAGGGATCACGTTCTGGCAGCCAATCAACAGAGCGCTGGGGAGGGATCACGCTCTGGCAGTCAATGCACAGAGCGCTGGGGGGGGATCACGCTCTGGCAGCCAATGGATAGAGCGCCGGGGAGGGATCGCGCTCTGGCAGCCAATGGACAGAGTGCTGGGGAAGGATCACGCTCTGGCAGCCAATGGATAGAGCGCCGGGGAGGGATCACACTCTGGCAGCCAATGGACAGAGCGCTGGGGAGGGATCACGCTCTGGCAGCCAATGGATAGAGCGCCGGGGAAGGATCATGCTGTGGCAGCCAATGGATAGAGCGCCGGGGAGGGATCACACTCTGGCAGCCAATGGACAGAGCGCTGGGGAGGGATCACGCTCTGGCAGCCAATGGATAGAGCGCCGGGGAAGGATCATGCTCTGTCAGCCAATGGACAGAGCGCTGGGGAAGCATCACGCTCTGGCAGCCAATGGACAGAGCGCTGGGGAGGGATCACGCTCTGGCAGCCAATGGATAGAGCGCCGGGGAAGGATCATGCTCTGTCAGCCAATGGACAGAGCGCTGGGGAAGCATCATGCTCTGGCAGCCAATGGACAGAGCGCTGGGGAGGGATCACGCTCTGGCAGCCAATGGATAGAGCGCCGGGGAAGGATCATGCTCTGTCAGCCAATGGACAGAGCGCTGGGGAAGCATCACGCTCTGGCAGAAATAGCAGAATCCCCTGGGAGCATGGGTGTCCTGGACGTCCTTATGTTAATTCGTATTCGATGGTTTGAAGCTGAGCCAGGCACACTTCCACTCACGTGGACATCTGATGTTAATATTTTCAGAGATGGTACAGATTTATAAGCTGTACTTGCAAACTAGAAGCAGAACCTGCGTGTTTAACAATTCTAGGAGAAAATGAGTCTGAAGGTAGGGAGCAGATGGACACAGCGGGTCACTGTTCTGAGAAGTGAAATCAAGGGGAGCAGCAGAATCAGCCCAATGTCAATGACGTCTGGTACTTCCTTGGTGATGTGGTTTTCACCCCAGCTTCTTGATAACAGGGATGGAGTTCACCTTGAGTGGGGGCTCTCGGGTGAGCCGTCCCAGGAAAACAAGCCCTGACGCGGCCTGTGTGTCCATGCCAGAAATGCTGGAGTCAGCTTCAGTGTATTCAGAGCTGTAAAACAGTCTTCCTAAGTGGCTGGAAGGTGGCTCTTAGTGCTATATAAAATATCATCACAGCATCCAAAGGTACACACTCGTGTGGGTGTTGTTCATCTAGGGACCCCCTCTTACCAGCCCCCCCGTGGTGACGTAAAAGTGTCCTGGACAAGGGCGTAGCTGATTGGGAGGGGAGATGCAGCCAGTGTGAGATCTCCCGACTAACACTGCGGAGAGACCAGCTGAATAAAGGTGGTGGGTGTGTGTGTTGCAAAGTTGAGGTTTACCCTTGAAATAAGGCTGCAGAGCTCCAGGTTGTGGGTAGGAATACTTTTATTTATTAATCAAGTTACACTCTGGAAGAGCGCCGGGCGTCTGAACTCCGTTGCGCTCTGGGCCGCTCTGAGGCACGAACTGCCGTTCGCGCATGAGCATATGCAACGCGTTCGAGTTCGTGCGTGCTACGTCACTCGCACTGCACGAACTAGAATGCTAACACTACATATCTCCCCTTTTTTATACAACAATATAAATGCAGTAAAAGTTCAAGAGTCCTCTCATTGAAAGTCTCTGAGATGGGCAGGTCCGACGACTACCCTTCCAGCACGTGTGCGTCTTACCGGTGTAGAGGTTTCTTGGACAGCAGGCGATGGACTCGCTACTTCTTCTCTCCGCAGACTCGGTTCACCTCTCTTGGGCGTCACCTCCTTTCCTGCTGTTGCCTCCTCCACGCTCTGTCTTCTCTCTCCACGTGCACTCCTTCTCCCCCTAGATCTTCACTATCTACTGTCCTTCCTACAGTATCACTCCTCTGTCTCTGGTCTTGCAGTTCACCTCTTTTTTCCGCTGGCCATTGTATAATTTTATTGATCTTTGCCATGCGATCATGGGACCACACTCTTCCATCACTGAGCAACGCGGCTCTATCATATACTTCTTCCACTTGCAGGGGTGGGTTGTACTTGCTTTCTCCCTTCTTTCTAAGTACTGCCTGCTTGACTCTCACCCACTACCCTCTTTCTAGCGCTGTTTCTGTTACATTTCTTCTCCTGTTGTAATGTTCGGTGTACACTTTCTGGGCTTTTTCCAGATTGCGCTGACCACGGCCGGGGACCACTTACTGGTGATGTTTTTTTCTCTCCAAACTACATTGTCTTTCGTAAACGGGTGCCTGCCTCTTAAGATTTGGAAGGGGCTGTACCCTGTTGACAAGGGAGTGATCCTGTATGCCCACATCATTTTCTGGATTTCTGCCTCCCAGTCCTTGCCCTGCATAATGGCAGCTTGTATGGATCCCATGAGGACCCGGTTAAATCTTTCCACCTGTCCGTTGCTAGCTGGGTGGTACACCGACGTGTGCTTGGACTTGATACCATTTCTTTCCATGTATCGGTGCCACTTATCCGATGTAAATTGCGGGCCGTTGTCGGTCAGAATTGTTCTAGGGATTCCCTCCCTCAAGAACACAGAAGTGAGGAACTTGATCACTGCATCTGAGTCCATTTCTTCTTGCACCCTAACTTCGGGCCACTTTGAGTATTTGTCTATCAACACACATAGGTATTTAGCTATACCTTGGTTATCCAGTACTGGCCCTAGAATGTCAACTGCGACTTCTTCCCAGGGGTTGCAGGGCAGGTCAAACCTTCCCAACGCTGTTCTTAACGGTTTGAGCACTTTGTCTGTGCATTGGCACTCGATGCAGTCTCTCACGTGCCTCTCCACTTGGATGTCCATTCCCGGCCACCAGTACATTTGTTTCACTCTCAATTTGGTCTTTACAATACCGAGATGACCTTCGTGCAGTTGACTCAGGAGGGTGGGGATTACTTTCTCTGGGGGTACTACCTTGTCACAGCGATACAGGAAGGTACCAGAATCGCTCATGGATAACTCCACTCGCACTTCATAAAATTTTCTGAGTGTCTCTCTAAGTCTTTTCTTGTCCGGCCAACCTTTGATGAGACAGTTCTTGACCTCCTGAATGTCTTCGTCCTCCTCATACGCTTGTGTCCACTCTTGTTTGCTGATCGCTCTTTCTGTGTCCTCCATTACTGCTACCATCTCTTCGTTCTCTGCTATGTGGATCGGCCCATCCTCCATGGCTGAGGCTCTGCTAAGATAATCAGCTACTTTGCTGCGTGTACCTGGTATGTACACCACATCATACGTGTACTCCAGCAGTTTGAGAGTCATTTTGGCTATACGCGGGGTGGCTGTGGCATGCCCACTTGAGGTGAGCACCGTGACTAATGGCTTGTGGTCAGTCTGTAACTGAAACCTCATGCCCCACAGGAACTGCCTGAATTTTCCCATGGCCCATGTGGCTGCCAGCATTTCCTTCTCAATCACGCTGAACTTCTGTTCCGTGGGGGATAACGCCCTGGAAGCAAAGCTGAGGGTTTCAACGGTGTTATCTTCTCTTTCCTGTGTGAGGACAGCTCCTAAGCCCTTTTCGCTGGCATCGGTGGTCAGAATCGTTTTTCCTGTGGGGTCGTGTCCATGTAAGGGCACCGCCTGGCTGATGTTTCTCTTCAACTCATCAAACTCTCTCTGCGCTTCATCGTCCCAGAGGAACGCTGTTTTGTCACTTATTAGCTGTCTCAATTTGTAAGTCTTTGTGGCAAAGTGCTGGATGAACTTACTGTAGTACTCGGCCATTCCCAGGAATTACCGCACTTCATCCTTGGTCACCGGAGCCCTGGCATCACAGATGGCTTTCACGTTCTCACTTTTGGGGGTGATCCCTTGTCCACCTATTTCGTGTCCCAGGTAGGTGACGGACGTCATGCCTAACCTGCATTTTTCCCATTCAGCCGTCAGGCCCTTCTCTTGCAGCACACTCAGTACTTTGTTCAGTTTGCTGTCATGGTCTTCTCGATCCATTCCCATTATCAAGATGTCATCCTGGAAGTACTGGATGCCTTCGACGTCCTTGAACAGACGGTGCATGAGCTTTTGAAACACCACTGCAGCTGACGCCAGTCCGAAGGGCATCCTGCGGAATTGATAGCATCCATGGGGCGTTATGAAGGACGTGAGTTTCCTGCTAGATGGATGCAAGTCAATTTGATGGTTGGCGGACGTGAGGTCCATGGTTGAGAACCACTTGACACCTCCCGTTTTGGCCAACATCTCCTCGATGCGGGGCAATGGGAATTTTTCGACTATCAGGCACTTGTTCAGCTCGCGGAGGTCCACGCACAAGCGTACCTTGCCGTTGGGTTTCCTGGCTACCACTAGGGGGGCCAACCATTCCGAGCTGTCTATAGGCTCGATTATTCCTTGTTCTTCCAGCCTGCGTAGTTCTTGTTGCACTGCTTCTTTTACTGCTGTGGGCGCATTACTGACCTTGTGGGACACCGGTCGGGAGTTCTCCTTTAGTATGATTTTGTGCATGAACTTCTCTAGCTTACCAACCGTCCCTCCAAACACTTTGGGAAAGTTTTTCCTTACTCTCTCCAGGTCCGGCCAATTGTCACCGTCCGTCAGCAGCACTTGCTCTTTGCCTCCTGGGTCTAGTTTAAGTCCTAGGCCCCCCTGATCTCTCCATCCCAAAACTGAGGGGCCTTTCTCCGCCACGTACAGTTTGCATGTCGCTGTTCTTCCTCTGAATTTGAATTTCAGGCTCCGGTATCCTACCATGGGGATCAGGTTGTTTGTGTAGGATATTGGTCTTATGTCTGGTGGTTCCAGTTTGGGACCCAGGCTGGGCATGAAGTCTTCCTCCCACACTGATCTCTGAACAATGGTGTACGGGGATCCTGAGTCTATTGCAATTCTGATCTTCACTCTCCCTATCAGCATGTCTGCGCATGGTTTATCAGAGCGTTTGACGTCTAACACCTGTTCTTCAATGCATAGCACCTGGTCATCTTCATCTGTTTCCTCGCCCGCTTCGTCTTATGGCTGCAATTGTGCTATGTATTTCACCACCGACTTCTTCCCTTTCCTGCGACACACTTTCTCGTAATGTCCTATCAGCCCGCAGAACATGCACTTGGCACGGAACGCCGGGCAGTGCCTGTCCTGGGCTGTGTGGGATGTGCTGCCGCACCTGTAGCACATGGACTTGCTGTCGGCGATCTGTTTCCCCGACTGACCTGGCTTTCCCGCCCACTTGTTGGTTCCTCTACCATCCCTGGGCGCCATTTTGTATCTCCTTGAGGGCTCCACGTCGTCCACCTTGTTGATCATGATTTTCTGTGCACTTTCCCTTTTGCCACTTCAGCACAACGCTTCGAGAGCTCCACCTTCTTCACCATCGCAATCACCTCCTTTAAAGTCGCTTCTCCGTGCGCCCACAACTTGTCTTGTACGGTCTTATTGGTGGTGTGCATGACAATTTGGTCTTTGATAAAGTCGTCCTGGAAGGCTCCATACCTGCACGTAATCGCCAGCCTACGTAAGGCCGCAACATGGTCGTCTATGGACTCTCCTTCACCTTGCTTCCTCTGTTGAAAGTTGAACCGATCAATGGAGACACATACCGCCGGGCGATAGTGAGTGTCTAGGTCTTCCAAGGCATGCTTAAAGACATCTACGTCAGCTGCTTGTCGAGTTGCGGGTACTATGTTTGTGAACACTCTTATCCCTTCTGGGCCCAAGTTGTGTAGAAGTATCCGTTTTCTCCTTGCGCTAGGGAATTCCTCTCCGTTTTCATCTTCCAAGGTTTCTAGGTAATTCTTGAAATACTCCCTGCAGTCCTCCCATTTCATCTGGGGTTCACCTGGTTTGGGCAGAAACGGAATTGGCGCCGTGAGTGAGGAGGCTTGGTTGCTCATCTTGGCTTGTTCTTCTGGTTCGCCTCTCTGGTTCGTGGGGCTGCCTGGCTGCCTGGCGTTCCCTCCCTGGTTCCTGGGGCTGCCTGGCGCGTTGGTGTTCCTTTCTTGCGACGTGCTGGTGCGGGGTTCTCTTCCTCCCCCTTCACCCCGGTCACCTTGTTCAGCCAGGGCCTTAGCTGTGGCACTGCCTCTCTCCTACCGTGTATCTGTGCAAGGTATGGTGCAGCCTGGCTCCTGGGCACGTGGTGAACACTGTTTTGTCTTTTTTGCGCCTCTGCCGTGCTCTTCCAGTGCTTCCCACTGTCTGTATCCACTTGTGTGGGTAGCCAGCTTGGGTCTCGCAGCTCTGTCCTGGTTCCTCCTACTCCTCCTTGCTTCGTGAGTATTTAACTTTTTATTTTTTTCAGGAGTTGATGTGTGGGAGATCCCACTCCTCGTCGCCACTGTAAAGTTGAGGTTTACCCTTGAAATAAGGCTGCAGAGCTCCAGGTTGTGGGTAGGAATACTTTTATTTATTAATCAAGTTACACTCTGGAAGAGCGCCGGGCGTCTGAACTCCGTTGCGCTCTGGGCCGCTCTGAGGCGCGAACCGCCGTTCGCGTATGCGCATATGCAACGCGTTCTAGTTCGTGCGTGCTACGTCACTCGCACTGCACAAACTGCACAAACTAGAACACACACACTACATGTGTGTGTGTGGGAGGGTGGGGGGGATTTGGAGGGGGGTGGCCAGCGGGTACTGGGGTCATAGGGCTTCAGGTGTGTTCATTGCACCAGTGGGAGCGAGGACAACATTCTGAGATGTCAAGACCATTTTTAAAGCACTGCAGATCTATCCAAAGATTGAGGTGTGTGTGTTGTGTAAAAGAGTTTGAGAAACGCTGTCAGTACCTTGATGAGTTGAGCCCTCGGCGTGAGTACTATTACCGGGAATGTAAAGAATGGTCCGAGACACATTCGACGTAAACTGAATACTATTCTAATCGATCTGGTGTTATACAAGCAACTATAAGACTGGTATATAATACCTAAGAGAAATCACTACCACCTTACAGTGGCATACATATTATGAATGCATGTGTTAATTCAAAATACAAAAATACAAAAGCGCCAGAGTAACCAATATCATTTCTAATACATTTACTTATAAGCACAAAAAACAAATGTATATGCAATGGTCATAGGTTGTCTGAAAGGAGCAAAATAGGAGAGTAAGGAAGTGATGGTGTGGGGTTTAGAAGGTGAAGATCATAGGTTTAGGGAAAAACAATTTAAATTATTTAAACAATCACTGGTAAGGAGACCAGTATCAGAAGACCTGTCCACCAAGGGAACATCTATTTACAAAATAATTCTGTTCATTCACACATGCAACAAATGCACTTTCAGAATGTTGCACGGGGAAATAGGTACAGGTCTAATGTGGGTGGAGGGCGTCGACGTTTCGACTCGGCTAACGCATGGAGGGCGATTGCGGACCTCAGCTACGAGTCTTCCTCAGGACGGGAAGGAGGCCTCCTAATCCTGGTGCCAACCTGGCAACTCAGGTAAGTCGAGGATCACTGTCATCCGATCATGAAGAAACGGGGGGATGGCCCAAAATCGCCAGAATCACCGGAGCCCAACAGTGGCGTCCTAATTCAAAGAAGGGATGTATCCAATAACATCCAAGAGGTGGGCTCCACGGGTAACCAGGTTCTCAATTCGTGCTTAATTCATGAGCCGTTAAGGCGGAAGAATTTCAAGGCTCAAAAGTCGGACATCGCTTTACCCTGCTGCTCCGTAAGTTAAAGGCCATTGATTATTGGGTCACCCCATTATCGATAATGAGTACTATTACCCGCAGGTTTCACAATCCAGTCCCAATGTGATAGCTCAGGAGGTTAATTGTTGGCTGCAGTGATGTTATGGTATGTTATGTTATGATATGTATTGTTGTTATTCTATGCTATGCCGTGTTAAACTCTGCTGTGCTATGTTATGTTGTGTTATGTTAATCTGATTTATCTGTTATGCTAAGATATGCTATTCTATGTTATTTTATGTTATGCTATGCTATGCTACTCTCTGTTAAACTATGCTAGACTATGTTATGTGACGCTATGCTTTGCTATACTATGCTATGTTATGTTACGCTGCGCTAGGCTCTGCTATGCTATGGCATGTTATGTTGTGGAATGTTACGCTATTCTACGCTATGCTACTTCATGCTACAATATGGTCTTCTATACTATATTATGTTATGGTATGCTATGTCTGCTTTGTTATGTTATGTTGTGCGGTGCTATGTTATGTTATTTTATGTTACTCTACTCTAGGCTCTTCTATGTTATGTTATACTATCCCATGTTATGTTATGATATGCTATGTCTGCTTTGTTATCTTATGTTGTGCATTGCAATGCCATGTTATGTTATGGTATGTTGTGCTATGCTATGTTGTGCTATGCTATGTTATATTATGCTATGTTATGTTATGTTATTTTATGCTGTTATGTTATGCTATGTTATGCTCTGCTAAGCTATGCTATGTAATGCTATGTTATGCTATGATATGTTATGTTATGTTATGCTGTGGTACGTTATGCTATGTTATGCTATGGTATGCTTTGGCATGCTAGGTCTGCTGTATTATGTTATGCTATGCTACACTGTGTTATGTTGTGCTATGCTATGTTATGTTATGCTGTGCTATGTTATGCTTTACTATTCTATGTTATGGTATGCTGTGCTAAATTATTATATGCTATGCTATGGTATGCTGTGCTATGTTATGCTGCGCTATGTAATGCTATGCTATGTTTTTTTACGGTATGCTATGCTATGCTATGTTATGCTGCGCTGTGTTATGCTATGCTATGTTTTGTTATGTTATGCTATGCTATGCTATGTTATGCTATGCTATGCTAATCTGATTTGTAATTTTGCAAAACTCATCCCGAAGGGATATCCTTGCCAGTCCAGTGTAATGTGGAAAGAAAGCCAACCTCAGAAGGGGCAGAGGTTTAGAACTAAAACAGTCACTTCTTTAGAGTCTTCTTGAAAGATTCTGGGGCAGATTTACAAGACACCTGCGCCACCACTACATCACTTTTCGTGACGTACTCGTGGCGCAGGGGGCTCCTCCGTATTTACGAGAGGAAAAGCCACCCTGCGTGACTTTTCCTCTCCTCATAAACATGTCCCCTTCACACGCAGCACTGTGCGTGAAAGGGGCGTTCCATGAGTGGTGCTGTGGGTGTTCCCGCGCAACACCCATGGAACCTGACACATCTCCAGATTTACGAGAAATGCTGAATTCTACAGCACACATTGAAAGAGGAAAAAGCCTCTTGTGATTGTTTTTGTGCAGGAAGGTGCCCCTTCCTGCACAAAAACAATCTCCCCACGACCCAGGCATCCTTACACCATGGTGCAAGGGTGCCTGCGCCGGCGCATGGCTGCAGTGTGTGCGCCAGCGCAGGGGAAGCACAGAGATGAGACATTTTCTTGTAAATATGTCGCATCTTTGTGCTTTCCAAACTAACGCAGCACGGCACAGTAAAATGACTTGCTGCACCGTGCTGCGTTACTTTGTTGTAAATCTGCCCCTCTGTTTGTTGGCACTGTGTGCAAACTAGAAATGAAATGCCTTTTAATCTAGTACATGTATTGGAAAAATAATATTGTAAAATGAATCCTAAACTATGAGTTTATTTCAGATTTTCCTAATGAGAGAGCCCAGTCCTTCCTGTGGTGGGTTGGACTTGGACGGGAGTAATGCTTTTCAGGTTGCTACTAATGCATCTTTCCCTAGCCTTGTTTAGATTCTTAAGCTTGAGTATATTTAAGTGGAATTATGTGGAATTGTATGTAATCACAGAGTACCTTGAAGGTTGGCACCCACTTGAAGTGGGGCAGTTGTAGGTGGAGATGTGCTTCGTGGAGCCTGCGCTGTGTGGGCTCTACTACCATGCAGCCTGTGAATAATTTCTCTCTTCAAAACTATTATCCATTTTTATTGTATTTTGAATGATAAAACGGTTGTTGTGCTCATTTCAAAATTAGACAGCCAGCACCATCATGTGGCGGATTGTTATAAGTGTTTGTGCTGAGCACCGGAAACCATCGACTCAAATTAAGCACTGGTTCAATGTGCTGGAGCCATATCATGCTCGGCTGCCCCCATGGCGTCCAAGTGCTGTCTCATGCAAGGCAACTCTGCTTAGCATCCAGTGGCTGTATCATGCCGAGATGCCTCGCACAGTGTCCACGGGCTGTATCTTGCCGGGCTGCCTTGCACAGCATCCATGGGCTGTATCATGCCGTGCTGCCTCGCACAGCATCCAGGGGCTGTATCATGCTGGGATGTCTCGCACAGCATCTAGGGGCTGTATCATACTGGGCTGCCTCGCATAGCACCCATGGGCTGTATCATGCTGGGCCACCTCGCACAGCATCCAGGGGCTGTATCATGCTGGGATGCCTCGCACAGCATCCAGGGGCTGTATCATGCTGGTCCGCCTCGCACAGCAACCAGGGTCTGTATCATGCTGGGATGCCTCGCACAGCATCCGGGGGCTGTATCATGCCGGGCTGCTTCGCTCAGCTTCCAGGGACTGTATCATGCTGGGCTGCCTCTCTCAGCATCCAGGGGCTGTATCATGCTGGGCTGCCTCGCTCAGCATCCAGGGGCTGTATCATGCTGGGCTGCCTCGCATAGCATCCAGGGGCTGTATCATGCTGGGCCGCCTCGCACAGCATCCAGGGGCCGTATCATGCTGGGCTGCCTCGCACAGCATCCAGGGGCTGTATCATGCTTGGCTGCCTCGCTCAGCATCCAGGGGTTGTATCATGCTGGGCTGCCTCACACAGCAACCAGGGGCTGTATCATGCTGGGCTGCCTCGCTCAGCATCCAGGGGCTGTATCATGCTTGGCTGCCTCGCTCAGCATCCAGGGGTTGTATCATGCTGGGCTGCCTCACACAGCAACCAGGGGCTGTATCATGCTGGGCTGCCTCGCTCAGCATCCAGGGGCTGTATCATGCTGGGATGCCCCGTAAGGATTGGTAAATCTGAAGCAGCACTAAAACAAAAGCCTTTCCAGGGGGAGGTGTTATAGTGCCGCAACGAGAACAAATACTTTTATTTCTCCACGTTTTTTACTCTTTCTATGTGAGCTGCATTCTACAGCACACATAGACGGATCAACACGCCATCAATGATAGTTTTTGTGCATGAAGGTGTTGTAGGAGAGTAGGATCTGCTTACTATGTTTACCCCCACTTTTTGCTGGTGTTTCACTGTTTCTCGATTTTAGTCTGGCTGGGGCCCTGCTAACCAGGACCCCAGCCTAGCTGCTTCCTCTCTAAAATGATTGCATGTACATTAGGTACACTACAGATTGGTTACTGGATCAGCTTTTCGAGTACCTAGTATATGGTACCTTAGGTACTAAGGCATAGGTACCTCAGAGGCCTACCAGGGGCTGAAGCATGTATTATGCCACCCCTGGGAAGCCTTCCAAAATGGCACCACAGGTCTGCTACTGCAGTCTGGGTAAGGTGGTGCATGCACCCCTTACTAAGATATAGGTTACCTATATCTACCTTTAATCACTGACACATATAAACCTATAAGTCACTCCTATGGCAGTCCTTATCAATCCTGAAGGCAGAGTGCTTGGTTTTGTGTGAGAGGGTGCCCATGCATGAGCAGGCCCCTCTGCAGCTTTCGGAGCCTATTCTCTGAGGCTGTTCTGTAATGCAGCCAGACCATATACTCTTAAGTGCATAATAAATAACCTCACGGTAAATGCTGACTTTGGAATGGCTACATGGAAACATGTTGTGTTTGGTGTCAAACACTTTGGAATCCAACCCCCTCCCCCGCCAGTCCTGCGGCTGGACGAAACTCCGGCAGAGGAGGCCTGGACAATAGGTTTCCTGCCATAGGGAGGCTTTAGTGAATTGGGGCTGGGTGGATGTATTCAGAGAATGCTTTTCAGGCAGTGCTGGGGGCACATTTGGTGTCCCTGTGCAGACCCCACTTCAAACTGGTTGCAGGCAGGGGCACTCAGCCCCTGCTCTGGCGCAAAACTGGACAAAGGGAAAGGGGTGTAGCCTCCCCCTCCCTAGATCCTCCCATAGGTGGGTCCCCAGAGTATGTCCAACCCCCTTTCTTAGAGTAAGTTTGGGACCTCAGTCCTTAGGACTTCAGATTACATCTGGATGAAACTCTGCAACATATATCCTGGAACTTCGACAATCTAGATGACTAGAAGACGGAGGAATCTCCCTTGGGGTCAAAGAGTGACTCCCCTGTTCAAACAAACACCAAAGAAGCATCTTGCCGGTCTGCATTTCCAAGGCTCCCGCAGACCCCGAAGTATTTGTGACTCAGGACATTGACTTCCAGACTTCTCAGAGGCCGACACGAGATCCCAGCAAAGCTGAGACCCGCAGCTCTCACGAGTGATGTTGGACCGGAACTCCTGGACACCATGCACATTTGCTAGTGCATCCACTTTCCGAGCATCCTCGAAGTTGTGCATTGGGCTACTTGTAGTCCACACCCGAGAACCATCTGCACCGAAGATTGTGGGCCTACACTCCATTAGTGTTCCATGAGCCCGCTTCAAGCATTTCTGCTCGAGGCCCCTTCACGATCCCTGATCCGTCGACTGGTCGGTCCCCAGGAAGGTAACACTTCTTTTCCTTGGGCTTCCCTGGTCTCTCCAGATGTGCCCTGACTCCCCTCCAAAGGGTGAGTCCCTCAGACCTTGCTGGACTGCACCGAAGCCAATCTCTGCTTTCTCCGTGGGTTGCTGTTGCCAAGGCTTCTTGGGTCCAATCCGGAAACCGACACCGCAGCACTCGACATCCTTGGTGTGACTGTTCGAATCCAGCTCCTGGTCATTGTTGACACCTCCTGGTCCTCGTGGCTGAAGAGTCAAGCTTCACCTTCTTCACCTAAAATCACCCGACATCGGTGGGCATCCGGTCATCGCCTTCCTGGTCACTGGCAAGTGATCCAGGCTCTGTCCCCTCTGCTTTCAGCTTCTTCATATCTCCGATCCACCCTTCGATCCACCCGGACACTTTCCACCTGGTCGCCAGCATAACTTTGCAGCAGCTCGCCATTGAAATCAATGACGAAACCTGTCACAAAAAGACACCTATGCACCTGGCTACCCTGGGTGAGGTAACACGAGTACTCCGGTGCTCCCGTGGATGTTGACTCTAGAACCTCCTAGTTCTAAAGGGGTTTGCTCCAAGTCCTCTTCTAAGTGTCCTTAATCTTTAAATTTTCAACTGCGACTTTCCCCATAGAAGTTAATGTTGATTTGCGGCTGTTTTTAGACAGTGCACGCGTCCTCCGTGGGTCCCCTGTGTCACTACCTTGGGTGGTTCCTGGTGGCCCAAGCGGTTCAAAAGGCTCTAGGCCTTGTATCTATGTCAGTCGTGGTTCTTATACCACTTTCTTAATATATGGTTTGGTGTGCCCCTGGGGCTCAACGTATATTGTGCTAATTCACTGTGTGCCAAATAAGTTTACTTTATGTACTTTTGCCTATAGCCTCATAAAGAGACTAGAGGGATGTGTTTAGAATAAATACATATATTTTATATATATACCTGATGTGATTCTTCTTTCATTTGATAATTCAAGAGATTATAGACTGGTAAAACACGCTGCTTTACATTCCTCCAAGACTTAGCCTGAAGGCTGCTCTCCACAGCTACCACTAGGATAGCTTTCTATATAGGTTGTCTTTAAAACTATCATCAATAAGGGTCGTTTGGACTGGTGCAAGGTGTAATCCTGGTTCCCTCAGGATTGGGTAACACCTCCTTGATCACCCTGGCTATATCGCAAGTAAAGACAAGACGGGCCGTGTTTATGATAACTCGCTCTTTATTATCGCACGGCAATACCAGATGAGGAATCTCATACAACTCCCTGTGTATGAGTAGAAGGTAGGTCAAACCGTCCTCTGCATGAATACCGGTCCCGGTATTCCCCAACAGAGGACACCGTGCTAAGCAGTGGCCGACAATACCACTCGATAAGTGAACTAGTTTGTTGATTCCTCAAGTCGTCCTCCGCATTGGTGTCGGTCCCGACACTCACTCCAACGGAGGGCAAACCGCGGGTTGCACTAACAAATAAGGTATCGGTGTCCCTCTCACTCGATGACCCTCGAGTGGGGACTGGCAAGGTTCGTGAGGGAGACAAAGTCCCAAGCACTCGATAACCCTCGAGCGGGGACTGGCAAGGTTCGGTAGGGGGACGAAGTCCCAAGCGCTCGATAACCCTCGAGCGGGGACTGGCGAGGTTCGGTAAGGGGACGAAGTCCCAAGCGCTCGATAACCCTCGAGCGGGGACTGGCAAGGTTCGTAACGGGGACAGAGTCTCAAACGCTCGATAACCCTCGAGCGGGGACAGACTCGGCACTAAGGGAGACGGAGCCTTGAGCACCTGCGGCAATAGAGACGGTCCTGTCTCTTTGTCGCATACGGTTTCCAAAACCCCACTCTAACGTCCAAAGCTCACCTTCCTTAAAGCCTCGGCGAAGCGGTTGCTCGGCTCGTATTCAAAATATCCAACGCTGTCTGCGTCTTCCGGGTCGGCTTTATGGTGGCGCGATCTGTTCATGCACCTTGCTTGGTTTTCTGGGTAATGTAGTTCTGTGCGGGGATCTTTCTGGGTTTTGTAGTTTCTTGGGCATGTATATGTCGTACTCGATTACGGAGCCCTGGATTTGTGTCTTAACACAACGTTCCCACTAGAATAGTGGACAGTGTATGCCAGGCCAACTTCTCACAGGTGTCCCTACCTGCACTAACACAATCATCCCTGCTACGCAGGCACCCCTGCAACATGGTGCAAAGGGTGCTTGCATTGGCGCATGGCCCCTGTTTTAACGCCGGCGCAGGGGAGATTACAGGGGTGTGCTGTATTCCTATAAATATGATGCATCCATGCATTTTTTAAATGATGCAGCTCAGTGCAGCAAAATGGTTTGCTGCGCTGCGCCATTTCATTGTAAATATGCCCCTACAGAGCTGAAAAGAAAGTGCTCAGCTGCAGTGCTCAAAGACAAGGCGCTGAGCCAGCACAGCTCTTCTTGATACGGCACTGCTCTTCCATATAAAGCATGAAAGTGCAAGAAGGGATGTTGTGTTTTTTTGTGCTGTTCTCCCCCTCTTCACTCCCACAACACAAGAACTGCCAAAAGAGGACCATTGCTATTTAACCTGCACCCCTCTGCAAAGCACAACAGAGACGCTTTGACATTAAACCTCCAAGTATCCAATCAAAAAACAAAGAAGTGGAAACCTCTTACCTTAGGGAAACAAACACTGACAAAGCCAGTAGGTCAGGCTTTAATATTCATACACATTTAAACACAGGCGTGTACAATTGTACAGAGACTACTTGTGCAGTGTCTCCGTGCAATCTGCGTCTTTTTGTGCCTCTTATGTCTGTGCCCTCTTTTTTATTCCCAATGGTAACAGCATCACACGTTTAGGAGATTAAAACCCTCTTCTCTCTCTGTTGTGTTTAACACATGCAGCCTTCTAAGTCTGTGGTCCTCATTACAAGTGCAGGGCGAAAGCCCTATCCCCTGAAACGTGCGTTTGTAAAGTGATAGGAATTACAAGTTGTGTGATAATTATCACAACCTCACAGTGTTCCCGTGATCCATCCCAGCAGGCCAAACCTGCTGACATTTGTCAGGGAGAAAAGGCCCAAGAAGGTGCGCCAAAGACCGGTTCCTCATGTTATGCCTCATTTGCCTTTAAGTGGTGTGGGTTCAAATGAACCGATGGTTTTGTTCATGTCAGGACTAAGCCGCAGTCCTGTGGTGAGCTCTTACAAAGGATGTTATCACTGTCACCATCGGGTGATCCAAAGTGCAACACTTCTTGATTCACTGGTAACTTTTCAGTTCTTTTAAATCTCGCCTCTGAGATGTTCCATGCCCATGGTGGCTGATGATCAGGAATGGACATATCTTAGACTTTCTGTGCAGCCGCACCCCTCTTTGCAGTAACCTGCAAGGTGCACATGGCCAGGCTGCAGGTACCAGCAAGGTGCACATGGCCAGGCTGCAGGTACCAGCAAGGTGCACATGGCCAGGCTGCAGGTACCAGCAAGGTGCACATGGCCAGGCTGCAGGAACCAGCGAGGTGCCCATGACCAGGCTTCAGAAACCAGCGAGGTGCGCGTGAACAGGCTGCAGGAACAAGCAAGGTGCACGTGGCCAGGCTGCAGGTACCTGCAAGGCGCACATGGCCAGGCTGCAGGAACCAGCGAGGTGCACATGGCCAGGCTGCAGGAACCAGCGAGGTGCACATGGGCAGGCTGCAGGAACCAGCAAGGTGCACATGGCCAGGCTGTAGGAACCAGCAAGGTGCACATGGACAGGCTGCAGGAACGAGCAAGGTGCTCGTGGCCAGGCTGCAGGAACCAGCAAGGTGCACGTGGCCAGGCTGCAGGTACCAGCAAGGTGCATGTGGCCAGGCTGCAGGAACCAGTGAGGTGCACATGGCCAGGCTGCAGGAGCCAGCGAGGTGCACATGGCCAGGCTGCCGGAACCAGTGAGGTGCACATGGGCAGGCTGCAGGAACCAGCAAGGTGCACATGGCCAGGCTGTAGGAACCAGCAAGGTGCACATGGCCAGGCTGCAGGAACCAGCAAGGTGCATGTGGCCAGGCTTCAGCAACCAGAAAGTTGCGCGTGAACAGGCTGCAGGAACCAGCAAGGTGCACGTGGCCAGGCTGCAGGTACCAGCGAGGTGCACATGGCCAGGCTTCAGCAACCAGCGAGGTGCGCGTGGACAGGCTGCAGCAAAAAGCAAGGTGCACATGGCCAGGGTGCAGGAACCAGCAAGGTGCACATGGGCAGGCTGCAGGAACCAGCAAGGTGCGCGTGGCCAGGCTACAGGAACCAGCAAGGTGCTCGTGGCCAGGCTGCAGGAACCAGCAAGGTGCACATGGCCAAGCTGCAGGAACCAGCGAGGTGCACATGGCTAGGCTGTAGGAACCAGCGAGATGCACATGGCCAGGCTGCCGGAACCAGCAAGGTGCTCGTGGCCAGGCTGCAGGAAGCAGCAAGGTGCATATAGGTAGGCAGCAGGAACCAGCAAGGTGCACATAGGCAGGCTACAGGAACCAGCAAGGTGCACATTGCCAGACTGCAGGAACCAGCAAGGTGCTCGTGGCCAGGCTGCAGGAACCAGCAAGGTGCTTGTGGCCAGGCGGCAGCAACCAGCAAGATGCTCGTGGCCAGGATGCAGGAACCAGCAAGGTGCTCTTGGGAAGGCTGCAGGAACCAGCAAGGTGCACATTGCCAGACTGCAGGAACCAGCAAGGTGCACATAGGCAGGCTGCAGGAACCAGCAAGGTGCTCGTGGCCAGGCTGCAGGAACCAGCAAGGTGCTTGTGGCCAGGCTGTAGGAACCAGCAAGGTGCACATTGCCAGACTGCAGGAACCAGCAAGGTGCACATAGGCAGGCTGCAGGAACCAGCAAGGTGCTCGTGGCCAGGCTGCAGGAACCAGCAAGGTGCTCGTGGCCAGGCTGAAGCAACCAGCAGGGTGCAAATGACCTGTCTGCAGGAAGCAGCAAGGTGCACATTGCCAGGCTGCAGGAACCAGCAAGGTGCACATGGCCAGGCTGCAGGAACCAGCAAGGTGTGCATGCCCAGACTGCATGAACCAGCGAGGTGCACATGGCCAGGCTGCAGGAACCAGCAAGGTGTGCATGGCCAGACTGCAGGAACCAGCAAGGTGCACATTGTCAGGCTGCCGGAACCAGCAAGGTGCTCATGGCCAGGCTGCCGGAACCAGCAAGGTGCATATGGGCAGGCTGCAGGAACCAGCAAGGTGCACATGGCCAGGCTGTAGGAACCAGCAAGGTGCCCATGGCCAGGCTGTAGGAACCAGCAAGGTGCACATGGCCAGGCTGCAGGAACCAGCAAGGTGCACAGGGCCAGGCTGCAGGAACCAGCAAGGTGTGCATGGCCAGACTGCAGGAACCAGCGAGGTGCACATGGCCAGGCTGCAGGAACCAGCAAGGTGTGCATTGCCAGACTGCAGGAACCAGCGAGGTGCACATTGCCAGACTGCAGGAACCAGCGAGGGTCACATTGCCCGACTGCTGGAACCAGCAAGGTGCACATTGTCAGGCTGCCGGAACCAGCGAGGTGCACATGGGCAGGCTGCAGGAACCCGCAAGGTGCACATGGCCAGACTGCAGGAACCAGCAAGGTGCACATGGCCAGGCTGCAGGAACCAGTAAGGTGCACGTGGACAGGACAGGCTGCAGCAAAAAGCAAGGTGCACATGACCTGAAGACATGAGGGTTTGTCCGGAGAGCCTTGCTGAGCAAACACGGCTTGGCTCAAGGTGCACGACTGAAGCATTTGCGCCATGGAATAAATTCTCTTTGGATGATAGCCTGCTCAAAAGCCAGATAAAGTATTGAGATCACTGACTCCAAAATCCTTGCGATGGTACCTAGGTGATTTATAGAATCCTCTTTGTTCTTCAAGCAGCCGCCTCTAACAGGTCCCCTTTGGGTACCATGAGCAGCAGGGGGCAGTCACTACAAGCGAGACAAGTCACTACTGTTGGGGTCTGAATTACCCAAGGATGGTCCCTGCTCAGGTGATGTTCTTGCCTCTTGTGGAGACGGCTTCTTGCCTGACTTGTCCTTCTTCCCCTTGTCCGTTAGATAAACTTGAGGGAGATTTAAGAGTGGTCTTAGGACACCTGTGGGCGTGTTGATATGTTCTTGGTTTCTATGTTATGAGTGAAGACCTGGTCTAATGTGTGACCGGCTGCATGGGTTGGACCAAGCACTGCCTGGGTGAAACTTAAGGCCCGCATAGTTTCAATGAAGTCTGAGACTGGTTTTGATTCTGGTCTGTCAACCCACGGGTTGACGTCAACCAAAGTTTGGTGAGGGATACTCTGTTATGCAAGAAGATGGTGTTCCATCATAAAGTCAGACAGGTTGAAAGCTGCAAGGTTCTTCTTCCAGGAGGTAGAAAAGCACTTTGAAGCTGATTGGTGGGAGACCAGATTGAAAAGTGTAGATCTGCCCTTTAAGTTCACAAGGTGAGTCAGAATGCAAATTAGTAAACAACTTGGTACAAATATGGTAGAAGTAAGAGGCAGGTAACAGCCACAACCCACCAGTAGTGTTCGATCACACCTAAATGATCAAATCTTGCTTCTCTGCTGGAGTTGATGGGTTTCACTGGGTCACTTTGCCTCAGGCTATAGAAATGGCTTTGTGGACATTTTACACTTCAAGAACTTCAGGAGGCCTGCCTCATCTCAAAATAGAGCTATGCCATCCCCAACCCTCATTACAATTAGTGTACCATTTTACCTTCGATTTTGAAATTCCAGACTGGGTGATTCTAGAGCAACACCCGTAGGGTGGGGAGAGGCCCACGAGTCCTCTGCATAGGTCACCTGCGACTAGATCGGAGGGATAATCTCATCCTGCCGGGATACAAGAAAAAGTGGACCCTGGCCTACAAAACCCTCAAACAAAATGGTTATCTGAGCTCCCCTCTGGAACAATGCCGCCTACGCATTGCTGGCAAGACACTTAATTGGGCAATATGGGTTTGGAAGACCATCATGTCCATCAACCATGTGTTCTCCAATGGACTCTTTAAACCTCTCATTGACTTGTGCATAGCATTCGAATAAGGCTCCCCCAAGGCTTGTGTTACTTGTAACTCAAGCACGGCTTGTTAGGTAAATTGGGCAATAGTCTATCCCCCCAGAGCCGGACAGGCCTTATATTCCACCAGGCATTGTCCACATAAGCGGGAGTCCTTGGAGGCTGGTTTTGAAAGCTCAAAGACGCTCCTGGGGCCCATGTCACTTCCCCATCTCTCCAAGGTGAATTGCAGCAGTCACAGGATGGCTTCAAGGAAGAGAGAAAGAGAGGGGAGTAGGGGGGATGTAGATGAAAGTAAATATAGAGAAAGAAAAGAGAGAGGAGAGAAGGAGCGAAAGAACAGATGGATGGAAAGCGAGAAGTTGTGCTAGGCGACAAAAGAAGCGGGATGGTTTGAGCATTTTTGCCAGAGCTGCTTTAGATTCCCAAGTCTGGCCCTAAATCCACTCAGACACATTCTATTCTGTACTCTCACCTAGAGCATTGGAAAGCAAGAGAAAATTGGCTTCAGGCCTCTATGAGATGTTAATTAAGGAAATAAACTCCAAATCCATAGCCACACACCATCGAAATAAAAAGCAATTACCCATTTACTATTATTACACTAAAGCTGAGTGGTGTGATCGCTGGGCTAGTCATGATCAAAGCCACTGTGAAGACCGACTGAACATCAGCTACTTCAAAATCATCGATAATTGGCATTGGTGGTCATATAAGCTACACAGAACACAAGGGGGCATATTAGCAAGAACCTCGTTAAAATTATCGCCGTTTTAGCGGCAGGAAACTGCCGCTAAAACGGCGATAATGGGCTTGCTAATATGCGTTATAGAATTCCAATAGAAGCCCAGGTTAGATGTCCTGCACATCTAATTTGGGCTTCTATTGCAATTCTATAACGCATATTATCAAGCCCATTATCGCCGTTTTAGCAGCAGTTTCCTGCCGCTAAAACAGCGATAATTTTAACAAGGTTCTTGCTAATATGCCCCACAGTTACTACCTAACTCGAGCTGTTGTAGAAATGACCACACAGGACGATCCATGGTACTTATTCTATGGTCTTGTCCAGCCCTGGAGGTCTTTTCGAACTCTATCTGGTGCCAACTGGAAGAGTACAGTGAATACGTTATAAATCCATTGCAGGAATTAGCACTACTTCATAAAATTCAAAATAATATTGGATTTGCTAAACACAATAAAAGGTGGTTGGCTTCCGCTCTCACAGTGGCTGTGATCTGCATTTTTAGACACTGGAAACAATATGTACCTCCGACAAATGGTGAAAGGACAGACGGCATTATGAGAAATGCATCACATGTGCAAGTGATTTATAAACAAAGGCCTGTAATTATTAAGGTTGTGCGTCGACCTTGCGCCACGCAAAGGGACACTGTGTGATGCAAAACCTAAATGAGATTTATCAAGTATCAAGCATACTTAGAAAGAGGGAAATAACTCTGAGGATTGGTTTTGTGCAGGAAGGCCCTTCCTGCACAATAACAATCCTGTCTACAACCTACGCCATGGTGCAAGGGTGCCAGCGTTGGCAGAGGTTTGTGCCAGCGCAAGCTAAGAGCACGATTGTGCTGTATAACCTTAATATGGCACATTCCTGCCTGGTCCTTGTCACGCAGCGCATCAAGGTGGCTTCCTGCGTTGCGTGAAATATAGACCTAAATGAGCAGCTACAAATATTTGAAGATATCTAGGGATCTTGTGTTTCGGAACTTAAGATGACTGCTTAAGGGGCGCTTCTGGTAAATTTGTAGCATGATCTTTTTGCTCATCTTCTTTTTCGTATCTACCCGACTGGACACAGGTGTACCTAGGAATCCACGTTTGAAGGTCTACTTATCCTCAATATTCCCCGGGAGAGATGCCGGGGAGTTATTAGGCGCTGTTTGATGTGCTGTCAATATTATTAATCTTCATCTTCTACCTTTTGTTAAACTTGTTTTTGCTGTAATGCTGAGCAATGTCCCCTTCCTTGTGTGTTGGAACCAATAAAAAGATTCAAACGAGTGACAAATGCATGCACAAGACCTCATTATTCGCAATAAATACCCGCTTTAGAATAAACTGAGTAGTACGTAGGATTTGCGTAGAGTACAAGAGGGCATATATGGAGCTGAAACATTGGACTACGCTGAAGTATTGAAGGACCCATGGATCCCTTGAAGGGAGAGAACCTCTTCAGCCAATCAATCAATCAATCAATCAATCATAGCATTTGTAAAGCGCACTACAAACCCGTCAGGGTCTCGAGGCCCTAGGGGGGGTGCTGCTACAGGTCTTGATGAGTCTTCTGAAGGTTAGAAGGTCTTCGGTCTGCCGTAGGCGGATGGGGAGGGTGTTCCACGTCTTGGCGGCGAGGTAGGAGAATGATCTGCCACCAGCGGTCACTCTTCGGATGCGGGGGACGGTGGCGAGGGCGTGGTCTGCAGAGTGGAGCTGGTGGGCGGGGGTGTAGAGGCTGAGTCGTCTGTTGAGGTACGCTGGTAGAGTGCGTTGCCGTAGTCCAGTCTGCTGCTGACAAGGGCCTGGGTGACCGTCTTTCTAGTTTAGTTGAGGATCCACTTGAAGATCCTGCGAAGCATGCGGAGGGTGTTGAAGCAGGAGGATGAGACGGCGTTGAGCTGCTTTGTCATGGAGAGTGTGGAGTCGAGGGTGACCCCTAGGTTTCGTGCGTGGTTGGTGGGTGTAGAGGGTGCTCCTAGTGCCGTCGGCCACCATGAGTCGTCCCAGGCCGAGGGGGTGGAGCCAAGGATGAGGACCTCCGTCTTGTCCGAGTTCAGCTTCAGTCGGCTGTTCCTCATCCAGTCGGCGATGGCCTTCATTCCTTCGTGGAGGTTGGTTTTGGCGGTGTGGGGGTCCTTGGTGAGCGAGAAGATCAGCTGGGTGTCGTCGGTGTAGGAGATGATATTTAGGTTGTGCTGTCGGGTGACGTGGGCAAGTGGTGCCATGTAGACATTGAACAACGTTGGGCTGAGAGATGAGCCTTGGGGTGCGCCGCAGATGATCTCTGTGGCTTCGGAGCGGAAGGGGGGGAGGCGGACCCTCTGGGTTCTCCCGGAGAGGAAGGAAGTGGTCCAGTCCAGGGCCTTCTCTTGGATTCCGGCGTCGTGGAGGCGTGCTCTTAGTGTGCGGTGGCAGACTGTGTCGAAAGCGGCTGACAGGTCCAGGAGGATGAGGGCCGCTGTTTCTCTGTTGTCAAGCATGTTCCTGATGTTGTTGGTGGTGGCGATGAGGGAGTTTCGGTGCTGTGGTTGCTGCGGAACCCTGACTGTGATGGGTCCAGGATGTTGTTCTCTTTGAGGAAGCTGGTCAGTTGTTTGTTGACGGCCTTTTCGATTACCTTCACCGGGAACGGGAGCAGGGAGATGGGTCGGAAGTTCTTGAGGTCCTTGGGGTCCGCCTTGGGTTTCTTTAGTAAGGCGTTGATCTCTGCGTGCTTCCAGCTCTCCGGGAAGGTCGTTGTCTCGAAAGAGATGTTGATGGTTTTCTGGAGGTGGCGTGCGATGGTGCTGCTGGCTTTGTTGTAGATCTGGTGTGGGCAGGGGTCTTCCGGGGAACCGGAGTGGACGGTGTTCATGATCTTGATGGTGTCGTTGTCGTTGATGTTGGTCCAGGCGCGCAGAGGGTTGGTGTGGGTGGTGGTCGTGGGAGCGGGGGTGTGGGCTGTTGCCGGGGTGGTGACGGCGTTGAAGGTGTCGTGGATGTCTGTGATCTTGCGATGGAAGAAGGTGGCCAGCGAGTTGCACAGGTCTTGTGACGGTGGGATGTCGTTGGTGTTGGAGCTGGGGTTGGAGAGTTCCCTCACGATGCTGAAGAGCTCTTTGCTGTTGTGTGCGTTGTTGTCTAGGCGGTCTTTGAAGGCGGTCCTTTTGGCAGATCTGATGAGTTGGGGTTGTCGGCGGGTGGCGTTCCTGTGGGCTGTGTAGGTTTCCGGTGTTCTTTCGCTGGTCCGTTTTTTTTCTAGTTTTCGGCAGGTTCCCTTGGAGGCCTGGAGGTCTTCGGTGAACCAGCTAGCTCTCTTGCTGGTGTGGGTGTTCGGGGGTATCTTGAGCGGGGCGATGGTGTTGGTGCAGTCATTGATCCATTGTCTGAGGCTGCGGGCTGCTGCGTCTGCGTCAGTTGGGTCTGCGGGTGGGTTCTGGGCGAGGGCGGCGGTTAGCTGGTCCTCGGTGATCTTGCCCAGGTGCGGCGAGGCATCTGCTGGGTGCAGTGGTGTATGGTGGGTTAACGGAAGGTGAAGTGGATGCAGCGGTGGCCGGTCCACTGGAGTTCGGTGGTGCAGTCGAAGAAGACATGGGTGCTTGCTGATAGGATGGGGTCAAGCGTGTGGCCGGCAGATCGTGTGGGTGGCGTGACGAGTTGTCTGAGTCTGAGTTTACCGAGGTTGTCGATCAGGGTGGAGGAGTTGGCGTCGTTGTTGTTCTCGAGGTGGAAGTTCAGGTCCCCGAGGAGGATGTAGTCCGTGGAGGCGAGGGCGTGTGTGCTGACGAGGTCGGTGATGGAGTCACAGAACTGCGGTCGGGGTCCGGGGGGTCTGTAGATGAGGGTGCCTCTGAGGGTGGTGCTGGGGTCGGTGTGGATCTGAAAGTGCAGGTGTTCAGCGGTGCTGAGTGTGTCGTCGGCATGTGTCGATATTTTGAGAGTGTTTCTGTGGACGATGGCAATTCCTCCTCCTATTCCGTTGGTGCGGTCCTTGCGGGTGATCTTGTAGCCTTCCGGGATGGCTATGGTGATGTCAGGTGCCGAGGAGGGGGTCAGCCAGGTCTCAGTCAGGAAGGCGACGTCTGGGGCGTTGGTGTCGAATAGGTCCCAGAGTTTGACGGCGTGTTTGCGGGAGGAGCGGGTTTTGAGCAGGATACATCTGAGGAAGTTGGTTCCCATGTTGGGTGGGTTGGCGGGCCGGATGTTGGTGAAGCTGCAGTTCCGGCAGGAGAAGGGTCCTTGGGTGCGTGTAGGGGCGGCCAGGCAGCAGGTGCGAGATCGTCCGGCGTTGAGTGCGTGGAGAGTGCTGGAGTTGTAGCGGAGGTGGGTGTCGTGGTGTGTGCGGGGTCCAGAGTTCCTGTCGCTGGGCGTGGTCCAGATGCGGACGGGCGCAGACGGACTTGCCTTAGACGCACCTTTGGCGAGCCTGCGGCGCGGTCGCGCAGGGTCCAGCATATATGGGGAGGTGGGAGGGAGGAGCAGCTGGGAGGCAGGAGCAGAATGGGCAGTGGTCAGTCAGGGGGGCGGGCCACGGGGACACAGCGGCGGGGAGACGAGTGGCACAGAAGGCAAAAATGGGGCACAGGAGGAGGAAAACAGTGGCACAGAAGGCAAAAACGGGGATCAATAGCAGGAACACAATGTCAGCAGCCAATAACCTCTTCAGCCAATGAATAGTAGGAACACAATGTCAGCAGCCAATAAGAGTTGAGCGATACGTTTCAGACACTGCCACAGCAGATGATTACTTAACATGACCACAAGCACAATATGGATGGATCTCTGACGATATCCTTGTTTCAGCCACAGGAAACATGTTTAAACCTGAGTTTATGAAGAAAAAAAAACATCATGAAGGGAAGGCCCAGATGTTGCTGCTAGGGTCAATAATTATTTATTTCTTCTTTCAAAGAGGCCTGACGTCACACACTGAAGATTTAGCAAATGTGGGCCTTGTTTAGATTTGGGTGGTAATGGAACACTTCTCATTGCAGTGAAGGTGGTACAAGCTCCTACTGGGGAATTCACCTCAACCACAGAGAGCATTTAGAGGAGGGATGTGAGGACAGACTGCGGCAGAGGATTCTGTGATTGTGGATTTGCCAACTCCTACAGGAATCAGACATGTTTGCTTTACAACCAAGCCCTAAATCAGTCCTTCTGCAACCTACTCATCTCCCTTCCTGCTGGGTGCTTTTGCTTTTTTCAGCAAACTGTCTGTCCCTTTTGATTCCTGAGTCAGACAGTACTGATGGCCATGTCAGCTTTCTGCGTGCCAGCCAATCACTGCTCAGTGAATACACGAATAAAGTGCTTCTAACTGAACTAACAAACTCTAAGCACTAGGAAAATCTTTCTTTGGCCTTATGGAATGGAAAAAATCCTGCTAGTTTTTTTGCGCACACATCCTCAAGGCTGAGAACTGGTTAAAATACGTTTCTCATCGTCTTATATTAAAAATGTAAGAGACGAGGGAACAGTGGACGAGGTTATCCGGCCTCTGGACGGATTTATGGCCTTAGCCTTGGGCAGTGAGATCTTTCGCATGGACCTGGAGTCCACGGAGCTGTGGAGACAGCCAATGCTTGGCAGAGTCTCAAGACATGAGGCTTTTGAGGAGTGCGCAGGCGCAGAGAACGCATGACGTAAAGGGCTCAAGACCTGCGGATGGCGGAGAGTGCGCGGGGGCTGAGTTCCAGTAGCATCAAAAGGCTGATGCTTTAGTGTAGACTGCGCATGCGTGGTGTTCTCTCGGACCAGCTGTTGTTCTTTACACCAGCCATACTCAAAGTTGGACCGGGGGCCGCATGCGGCCCTCCTGACCATTACATGGGGTCCCCTAGTCCACAGCAGCACTGGGCTGCTGTTTTCTCTTCTCAGCACTAACCTTGAGAAATACTTTTTTGTGGGGGCGAGTTTTATAGAGTGCAAACTGGGCCCGAAGGTATCAGAGCGCTTTACATGAGCATCAGTTGTAGCAGATAGACACAAACATTTTTGTTTGACAGGAGATTACGTGATTTGCCCAGAATCACAGGATGTTGAGCGTACCTGCCAAGACTCGAACCCATTCCCCAGCTGAGAGGTAGACCTAGTAGTTAGACCACATCCTTAAATAAACAGGCAGGCTTTTATTTAACAGCTCATTGAAGTTAAGGGACGGCAGTAACTGGATTAACCTGCACCACCTAACTTTAGAAACACCTTTATTTTTAAAGACATCTTGCAGCAACAGTGTAAAAATAAGATAAGGTCTCTCAAAAATGTAAAAAGCATTTAACCTTAATATATCACATTATATCAGTGCATTGGGAAGTATTTTCTTTCAAAGTAATAGTTTTCAAACATGAATTTACAAACATTCATTCTCCCCCCCCCCACCCTGACAATAATGTTAAAAATGAAGGAAAATGCAAGTCAGTTGTTAAGTGCACACTTTGGGCTTGGTTCCTATTATACACGAAAAACATAGTTTAATAAATCAAACACAGGATAAAGTTTTGTACAAGGCACATCCAGAAGGCGTGCATTTCGACATCTATGTATATATAATAATGAAGAAAAAGGAGGAAAAGTGAAATTAAACAATTGCCCAGGATCACAATGTTTGGTAAAGTGGGGAAGTCGGGATTAATCCCAGTTTTTCTGATTTCACATTGTACAATTCAGCCACTGGATATATATGCTTTGATTGCTCCCCCTACCCCCACCTTACTAGCACCACCGCCGGCACACCCCACCCTGACCACCATCCTGTTAATATCAATGCGGTCCACAGTCACATCACAGCCAAAACCTTTTGGCCCCTGGGAAAATGTTTGTCAGTACCCATGTCTTGGACTGTAGAGCGGTGTCACTGCCTCTCTTTAGTGGGTTAAACTAACAGGAAGTCTCCTTGGTTTTATCTCATTATATGGATCCATAGGCCTTTAACTGACCTGCCTCGCCAGTGCACCAACCGGACAGAAATTAAAAAGGGACTTTTAAATTGGTCCCTGCTGGGCCCTATTGACATATCTTTCACAGGAAAACACATTTATCTGTTTTTCAACCCTGAAAAAACCTGTAGGGTAATCCATGCCAGCGGTTCAGTGCCTGTTTACATTTCACGTTTCACTTCATCTTGCTTTTTCCAGATATTCCAGTGTTCTTGTAGTATTTCCTCACACTTCATGACTTGTGTGGCACATACCATGAAATAAAGGCCACACCACACATTTTGCATCTCACTTTGTGATTGATTGTTACAGTGTGTAGGTGTACACAAAGGTATCTGTAAGAAATATGTCAAAGACAATAGGACTCGCCTTTTTTTTTTAAAAAAAAAAAAGGATTTTATTTGTCAAAATATCACATATGGCGCAGATCTCTATACCCCAGAGACAACTGCCGCATGTAAGACACAAATATTGAGTTTGACCATTTTTCATGAAAATGCAGGAGAATATGAACTGCAATGCAAATAAAATCAAAACTCTCAAAACAACCAACCCCCCCCCACCCCAGTGCACTGTCTTCCTATTCTAACGCCACTTATCGCTGATTCATACTGCCACTGAGCAACATAAGAGCCCATTATCCATAAAACAATTTCCATCCAGGAAGTACAGACAGAGCACAGGTAGATACAAAGCGCAGGAGAGATGAGCAGATAGGACTCGCCTTTTAATGTGTTACGTGACAGTTTGGCTTTGCCATTGCTTTTTGCACAAAAAATCTTATTTGCAAATTCAAATGCAAGGAACATTAAGCAAAAAGTCTTACCAACACCCTGAAGATAGATTATCACCAATGTGCTTTTAGGTCAAACAGCAAAACAATATATCTGTGACAAAGAGAGCTGCAGAGATGGTTATGATGGGCACTGAAGGGTGTAAGCAGTCTTGAGAGATAATTGCCTGTGTAGTTCTCCATAATTAACACAGCAGCAATGAACAGCAGCTTGAAAAGATGATAAAAGATTGTGAATGATATCGAAAGTGGGTCATGTCATCTAAGATTCTTGAGAGACTGGAGCAGCACCAACAAGATGAATTATGATTTTTAGTTAAGGAAACCCTATTATATTATCCAGAAGCTCATAGGAACACTTGTGATGTATTTGTTCAAACCAATTTTCATTAAACAAATTACAGTGTTGTGTGAGAAATCAAATGAATTTCCCTATGTGCCTTAATGCTTGCATTTATAGTATGGAATTACAAGTATGCATAAAAGCCTTAATGTATGCTGTTGCCTTTTATTGATCAATTGCTGTTTTATTTTTGTACCTGCCTGAAGCCCGCTAAAACCTTTGGGCCTGATTAGGAGTATGACGGTCCACAGGACCGCCATACTCGAGGTGGCGGTCCGACCAGCGCCGCTACTGGGGCACCGCATGCTGCATTCGGAGTGTCACAGGAACGCAGAGCAGTGGCGGTCATCGCAAAAATATGCTGGCGGTGCCCTTGCAGCCCTGCTGAGCATATTCAGAGTTCCCTGCAATGAAAACGGTGGTGGAGAGACAATTAAGTGGTCCCTAACAGTATCCCCTGCCGCTCCATGGCCTGGAGGTGCATGCATGAGGCAACATGTTGTGCCCCACTGTAAATTTGAATCCCAGTTCCTGCACGGTGTGGCATGAACCACATGGTGCATGCCCCACCGCGCAGGAATATGCTGTCGGCTGACTTACGGCAGCGATCTGCATGTAAGGCTCTCCGATGAGCCTTACAGACCAGTGCCTTTAGAGTGCCACCGTGCCACCCTTTGCCACAGATTACAATCGTATTCTGGTGGGTGGCCGCACTACGGGCTTGTCAGTCCTCCTGCGGCACAGCGGTGGGGGGCCGGTAGGCCAGTAGGAGGACTGCCTAACTCGTATACAGGCCCTTAGCCTTATTGTGCACTTACACACATGTTAAACAAGTTCTCATTTTGTTAAACCACGTGGACCATTCTGGTAAGAGTATCTTATTCTTAAGTCGGCATCAAAGTGAGGATTTCAGAAAGTATTAGAGTCAGCTCTTGCTGGTGATACAGGTAACTGTTCTGTAAAGTCATTTTGCAGTCATCCCCTGAGAAGAGTCTGTCACCCACTCATGAGTGGGTTTCTGTAGGTTTTGATTGTATCACGTCCTCTCGCTTCCATTCACTTGCATTGAGAAAAAGTGTATAAATTGTTTTGCTGGCAGGTATTGCTGGTTTTTGACCTCTGCACACTGGGGCACTGCTGTCCCTGCTCTCACCCCTAAAACATTGTAAATTGACATATTTACCTCCACAATACATAGTGCTCAATAATACATACACGACAAAGAAGTTAAATGTTACCACTGAACTGCAGCACAGATGTGCCACCCAGTACAGGTACAAGAAAAACATGGTTTCAGGCCTACATGTTTAGCCTGCCTGTTTCAGCTTTTAAACCTGCAGATGCACCTATCAAAAAACCTTTTCTCGCAGGAAAGAACTCCCTTTTTAAATATTAAATAATTCAACTTTGAGTAGGCCTTGTTGCCCACAAGGTAGGGTGCTTAGTATTTAAAAGTTGTACATGCAAGAATTTAGGGCCTCATTACGATGCCGTGACTGCCGTGGCCATGGTCCACTTCTCACCACCAGGGCAGGGAAGCTTACGCGGCGTATTACGATTCAACCGCTGCTGCTGCGGTGGTCACAGCTATGGCGGAACATATATCCTCGAATTTGTCACTGCAAATGCGTACGAAAGTCATAGAAACCATGTGAATTGTACACACATGCATGACATATGTGGGGATATGTCTTGTGAACCATGTACCCCATTGCTGGGGTGTGATGGGATGTGCATAGTCCAGTCAATGGGGATACCTACCACAGAAGGACTTACCTGGATTCTGGTGCCCACAGGATCGTAGTCATCGGTGTTCAGCTGCCCAGGTGTACGGGGGACCTGGAGGAAGGGATTCACTGTGGAGAATGATGAACAGAAGCAGATTTGGGTGTGTATGCACCCTAAATCCTCCATTTCTGACAACTCGAGACAGGCTGTCGGACCGCCACATCGGGTCTTCGGAAACCCACTTCATAATCCGGATGGTGGTTGGAGTTCCCTGTACTGGCTTAGGTATACTATTTTTCTCAGACTTCCATCTCGACGGTTGGAGAAAGGCTGTTGGAGTCGGCAGTATTTCAGCAGTAGGTCGGAGTACAGGATGCATGCATCGTAATCCGGCAATCGGACCGCCCCTTTCTGCAAAGACCACAGCGGTCCGACCGCCTCCGACAGGACCGCGGAAGCCAGTCTGACAGCCATCATAATGAGACCCTTTCAGCCTGATTGATGGACCGCCAAATCCATGGTTACGGTGCAACCACCACTGCACTGGCAGTCCGACTGCCATGTTATAACTTTGACGGTTAGACTGCAGAGGACTGCTGCTACCACCAGGTATCTGCAATCCCCAGAGGTCTTGCAGCAGTCTGAGGACCGTAATATGCTGGTGGTGCGCCTGCGGCCCCGCAAATCATATTATGAGTTTCCTCACCACCACAGTTTTCATGGTGGTGAGCCCACCATTAAAATGTTGGCAGTGACGAAACTAAGCGGGCTGTATAGGGCCCCTGGAACCTCAGGGCCAGGGGATGCATGCATGCTGTGCCGTCTATCTGCATGCACCTCCAATTCCTGCATGCCATGGACTTCACAGTCCATGCAGTGCAGGAAGGCACATTTGCGGTCCCATGGTGGTACCTTCCTAAGGCTCTGCTATGGGCCTTACAAAGGCACTGCTGTGGGACGACAGACACAGGACCCCCCACCGAATTTTAACTCGTAATCCAGCCAGTGGGGTGCAGAAGGCTTTGGCGGTCTTGGAGTGGGAAGCTGGCGTGGCAGACCATTCCAAGACTGCCAAAGTCATAATCGGGCCCTTAGTGTAGGCAAGTAACCACAGTGACTAGCCCTAAAACCTATTTTCAATATAGGAGGCTGTATTTATCCTATGAGAAAAACTAAAGTTCAGCGTAATATCGCAATGCTGCTTTTTTGGGTTGATACAAGGTACCAGAATAACTCAAACACTATTGTTAATGTTTATTAAAAATTCAATTCAGTGGTGAAGCCAGAATTTTAATAAATAGTGTAGAAAAAGTGACTTGAAAAGTTAGACTTTGTCTACCTGAACATCCAGATGGCTACCGGTAATGGACTACCCTTTACGACAGACTCACTAGTTTCACCTGTATTGTAGAGACCTTATGCCCTTGTTATCTATTTTCATGAGTAGGATGTTTCTGTACAACAAATTACAAAGATAGGCATATTGTTAAAGTTACCTCAATCCGAGACCCTCTTTTGCCTACCGACCTGCTTTATACTCCCCCATGTAGGATGTATAATTCCTGATCCAATTAGGTGCTTCACTTGCTACTTTATAAACAAGCAGACATGCTATCTTGGATTGACCTTTATTTTTTCTGCCACTGGCAAAACAATGACTATACCCACATTAATTAGCCTTGAAAAAGCCCAAGGTCTGCATGCTGCACAGGGAGGAAACATGTGCTGGTTGGCCCAATATTGTACCCTGAGATTAAAATGGTTTCTGATTTAACTTCTTTTTTGAATATTTTGGATGTAACTTGAAAATCAGAAGATTGTTATCTGTCTACCCTACCCACCTAAAATTGTTCTCTTTATTATGGGCTTCAAGGGTATCGCTCACTTCCTGGATATAACAGTCTTCCTTTGAAATTCAACCATTTTGGAAAAGCGTAGTCCCCGGTTTAGTACCCCATTCTTTTTCTTGCTAATTAGCATTAGCTTGGTAGCGGCTGGCCAATGTCATTGCTTACTCCTAATGCAGCGTGAAAACTGCTCCGAGACTAGAAACAATGGCTTAAGTCTTTTTGGCTAGAAGATCTGTGTATGAGGTATGTGACTTCTATCAGCTCAGGAAGGGCAGCTGGAGGTTTGGGAGTTCAGGAACTTCATTAACTTGAAAAGGGGCACGTGTGAGACCTGCCCATTTATAGTCAAGTGTAAAGGAAGACCTTGGGAGGGGAAACCTTTTGTTTCCTGGCCTATGTGTCGTCTGTCTAGCACCAGCCCAGGGAGACGTGGAACTGGTCCAAGAACTAGTTTGGTGTAGAAACTTGTCTGACTGCCACAGCCAAAACCTCCAAGGGTAAAAAGGTGCTGCCATCTTGGAAGTGCCTCAGTACCTTGCACTGTGGGATCGTTTGGCAAACTGGATGCACTGAAAAACGTGGGAAGGGTTGACCTTGGTAACTTATTTCTCATTAGTTTGCCAGTCCGCAGGAGTCACCTCCACCCATTGGCGAGTGAAACTTACAAAAGTGGACTGGGCGTGCGGTTTTAGACGTGCATGGAGACCTGAAGTGCTGGACCTGCTCTCACTTGCACCCAGGACAAAGAAGTGGACCCCAGGGTGAACACCCTGTGAGTCTACGGAGACACAACGAGCTGCTATAGATCATTTTTCTGAAGCGCCCAACTTACTAGTAGCGATTTGACTGAAGTGGACACGGCTGGTTGCCCCTTCTGGAAAGAGTCCTTGCTATCCCGAGGTCCCTCTTGCCTTAGAAGTGACTAATAGGAGTTGCCCTAGAACGTCTGAAAAGTTGGGACTTAGAAAACCTTTGACCTAAAAAAACTCTGGAGAGTCAGCAGGACCTCACGATAAAGGCATCCGATTTCGAGTGCACTTCATTAGATACAGATTCGGGATTGACCTGCTGGAAGATTTTGAGCTATATAACCTCTTCCATGCTCATAATGGCTCCCGGCCGTCATGAGTCATGGTGGGCGTGTGTTCATGACGGCTGGGAGCCATCATGACGACACCCGCAATTGGAATGTACAGCACTGTAGCGGAATTCGCGCCGCAGTGAAGAGGTTAAAAATGACTACGGGCCAAATTTTGAGTACGGCGGTCCGACATACTCAATGGTGGAGTCTCAACTACTGCCACACTGCGGCATCGTGTGCCGCATTCTGAGTGTGGTGGTCAGACCGCTACAGGACCGCCACCACCGCTGGGATCTGGGATCCTGCGGCAGACGAAGGGCAGTTATCACAAAAAATATGCTGGCGGTGCCGCTGCGGCACCACCGAGTATATTCTTAGTTGCCTTTTCACCGCCCTTTTCATGACGGTGAGTCTGCCATGAAAAGGGTGGGGGAGAGGACCCCCTGCTGCTCCAGGGCCTGGGTGTGCATGCAGGGGGACACATGATATGTACCCCTGTAAATTTGTACCCCAGTTCCTGCACGGTGCGCCATGCACCATATGGTGCATGCATCACCATGCAGGAACATGCAATCAGCTGTCTCATGGCAGCGATCTGCATGTAAGGCTCTACTATGAGCCTTACAGACTGCCGCTGTGAGAGCGCTGCAGTGCCAGCACCTGCCACAGATTACAATTGTAATCTGGTGGGCGGTTGCAGTACGGGCATGGCGGTCCTCCTGCTGGTAAATGTAAATGTAAATGTAAATGTAAATGTGCTGGACTTGTAAAGCGCACAACTGCCCGTGAGCGTCCCGGCGCTTGCTTAGGGAACCCGTCCTGGCATTCCCCTGTGAGAAACCCCAGCAGGGTGTCCACAAGGTGAAAGCCAGGCATCCCGCCGCGAGGGGCCGTAGTGACGCAGTGGCTGGCCCAAAAACCAAACAAACTGCCAATACTGATGGAAATTTTAAACAACTGAATAAATAGTGCAAGGATAACCAAGCCAAGCACCGATACGCTTATTAATTGCTTTTATTTTCAGTATTCAGAAAAATGTTTCATTTGAGAAACATATAGGGGATATATGCATACATATGATACAGAACAAATAAATATTTATTACACACTATTACTACCAATCATTACCCATTCAATTGTTCAAACAAACACTCACAAGCATTCCAACTGCACTCAAACAATCACCACACTTGACAGACACCACAAAGTCCTAGTAGGCCAATCTAGATTTTTGAAAAAAAGGCCAAGCCACTAACCAAACAAAGTAATACTTGGAATATTTTAAAATTTGCACCAGTTTTTCATATAAAGAAGATTTTCAAACAAAACAATCTTTAACAGTGCAGCAAAAATCTTAATCAAAATTCAAGAACAATTGTTTGTTAGTGGAAACACAAAATGGTCTACGCGTTTCAAACCCCAAGCATTTTGGGGGTTCTCATCAGGAACAGAAACCACTGTGGAGACAAAAAGAAAAGCAAATAATCAAGACCTTACTCAAGGTGATTTTCGCTTGCGCTCCTTTGCGCCCACCATTTACCACTGCTTACCAATCTCAAGTAACAAGCCACCGCCGTGGACTTCCTAGATTCTTGACTTATAGTGTGAATCTAAAAACAGAAGAGACTGACAAAAAAACTTCCTGTAGTCGAGAACATTCAAAATCAGTGGCTGGCCAGCAAGAGGACCGCCACACTCATTATCAGGCCTAAGTCCAAATGTAATAATGTTGACTGGATGAAGGCATAAAAAGTATCCATCTGAAACTAGGACTTTGATGGGAATGAAATTTGAATTTCTCCCTCTCTGAGCTTTTCCCGCAAAAACCAACAGCTTCAGCAGACCTCGTTCAATGAGAGCACTTCATTGGATATGTAGCGTCTACCCTAGCCAGGGTACCCGCTAATGAGTATGCCACACACGGAGCTTATATTGCATGTCTTTATTCTTCTCTGTGTAACCACCAACTCAAGATTCTAAACACAGCTTTCTGTGCATTTTGCTCTGACACACACGTCACAGCTCTACAGAGTCCAGTAGAAACCAAAAGGGTTCTACCATAAAAACTCATAAGACCCTACAAGATACAGCCTTCAATCTTGTTCCACTGAAGGATTCCATCTTTCATTTTAGAAACTGCCAGAAAGTAACATTTTTACAAGGGACGATCCTCTTGTCGTATCTGACCCACCCTTCATCGTGGTTGGCCGAAAATCACACCTAGGCCTTGGTCACCCATGAAGAATTACTTCGGATTAGTGCTTTTCTTGGTTCTTTTTTGTTTTAAAAATAAATTGGTATCTCTAGTTCCCTTTATTGGATTTTTGTCCGTTTTGTCATTTTGCTCATTACATTTTTTTCTATTTTTAAAAACTGGTTGTGGGATTTTTATTATGTTGTATTTTGACTTTTTAACAGTTTTGTTACTGCTAAATACTTTAGATGTTTTCTTAAATTAAGCCTGTCAGCACTGCACAATAGCTACAGGGGCACTGATCTTGGATTAAAATTTTTGAAAGTGTGTTGGGGAAGTTTGTTGCCCAATTCCTCGTGGTGGATTCTCATCCACCCATATTATTATCCCCCTTTCTTACAAATGCTGCAACCACTCAAGGTCAAAGCTCTGGTTTGTTGAATAAGCAATTGCATTGCTTATCTTGAGTGCTTGCTGACTACTTTTGCATTAAACCCATGACAGATCTTTAAGTGCTAATCCAGGTGTCCATGTTTACTAGTACAGTGTTTGCTGGCAAACATCTCCACTTGAGCAGGTTGGGCCCTGAACCTGGACTAAACTTCACACGACGATCCTAGGCACCAAAGTTAAGAAACACATTTCTCCAGGGGAACTGGGGAGGACGACAGCACTGGACCTGGTGATTGGGAGGGACAGTGTAAGTGGGTTGAACCAAATTCAGGTGAACTGTGGTTGCAATATTTTGGTTGCTTACTTGCGTTGCATTTATTGTCCTGCATTATCCGTAATGTGTAAAAAATGCATAAAAGATGTCGGGGTAGGAGACAAGGGGATTTTGGACTGGTTAGACTGGGAGGAATCCATGGTTTAGACACTTGAAGGTTTAACATGTTTGAGGATAAGGCCCTCTAATCTAGCTGCCCAGCTCTTTTATAAGCCCGTCCGGGCACACACCTGGCTGACGACCACACACTACGGGATCTCTAGGTGTGAGAGTATGATGTCTTCTTTCACCCCCCAAACCCTTCAAAATCTGTTTGAAATATTTAACTGATGGAGCCTTTACCATATTTTCCATTTCCTTTCTGCCCTCCCTTCATGGGGTAAGCTGCAAGCACAAGGCTGGCAGGCCCTCTATTTTGGTTTTCTGTGTGAGTAAAGAGCAGTCATAGGGGCTAAGAAATCTAAGCACAGTGACCTCCTATTGAAATAAATTCCTGCTCACACTGTGTTCCACCACCATGGTAAAACCTTGTATAAGTATCCGAAACAGTGGGTGGAGCTCACTAACTAGGATAGGAAGAAATCCTTTCCTGAATATGGCACCTTTAGTATATGGAGCCTTGGGAAATAACAAAAGAAGTTAAAGGAGTCTAGGTACAAAATATGTGCTAAACAGTGCCCACTGTTTTTGTAACTGCGCCTCCTCCATATCTGTTTCTCCAGAAGACTGTACAACAAGAGCAAGAGCGCAAAGAACCAACGGAGGAGGATCTGTTAGACGATTTTCCCATGCCGGCCTATGGGGGTTGTGGGTGCAACGGCTGCTGCTCCTGGAAACGGATCACTGACATAATATTGTGGTAAAAAATATAGTTGACAAAAATATTGTGTTCCGATACTTAAAATGGTAAGTACAAACATATCAGAAAAAAATATTGTGGACACTAATGTCATCCAGAAACATAAAAACTAGTTTTTTTTATATTTCTACAAATTATTGTAGTAAATCTTACATATTTTAATATATAACATTAATATATTGTATATTAAATACATTCCATAATATTAAATACTATATATAATGTATACTTATACTTAAAGGAGTTGGCCTAACGGCTAGGGTGGTCGACCTCAAATCTGGGGAACCGGGTTCCAGTCTCGGCAAGGACATGCAACATCCTGTGATTCTGGGCAAATCACTTAATCTCCCGTGCCTAACAAAAATGAATGTGTCCTCATGTAATGCAACTGTGCTCGTGTAAAGCGCTCTGATACCCGATATCTTCTGGTCAAGTTTGTGCTATGTAAAACTCCATAAAAAAAATACAAACACACACATATATATATGCATATTTATATATGTATCTATATCCACACAATTATTAATAATATTGAATATTGTTTTACAATTATAATATTATATATTTTTTGTAATATTTTACCTTTTTTCTAATATAAAAAGCATCTATATTTCCTATTCAAGATTGGCAGTAGCCACTCTGTAGTTATAGCTAGGATTCCCAGGAATTTCTCTGATATTTACTCACTAATAACTTTACTCCTGTGTGATAAATCTCTGTAACGGATGTATGACGTTACAACGCATGCTTTTACCACGCATGCTGTTACAACGCCAGTATTACACTTGGGGGTGCTGGATAGTGAATAGTTTAATTTACTATTCCAACTCCAGTCCCCGTGGACACTAGGGAAGGTGTTGGATAGTAAATTAAAACTATTCCCTATCCTAGAGCGCCCCCCAGTGTAATGCGTTGTAAAGGTTTTCGTTGTAATACTTTCGTTGTAACAGCACTGCGTGGTAAAAGTTTCGTTTTAATGGATGTTTCCCCTCTGTAACACTTTGCGGACTTATTGCTTTTCCTACATTGGCAGGCAATGCAAAGTTGTGCTCTGATTTGTCAATGGGGTGTAAAGAAAAAAGGAGGGTCCCAAAACATGTTATCTCCAATACATTTTCAATGGACTTTTATGTACTGTTTAGTCAAATGTAGCGCCAAAACATCTGAAAGTATTTTCATGAAATTTGGCAGGAATATAGATTAAGGTTTAGAGAGGATCCTTTTTTGGGTTTTATGAAAATACATTCAGCTGTTTTAAAGTTACAGGGCACTAAAACTTAGGAATTCATCGGCTGCTGTATACCGAGATGGTGGACCTGTGATGTGCCTTCTTCTCCATCCCTATATACTTGGAGAGTCAGTTCCTCTTCACGTTCTCATTCAGTGGGTCACCACTTTCATGCTGGATGTTCCCTCAAGGCTTCACAGAATCCCCATCAATCTTATCTAAAGCTTTAATTAAAGATTTGGAAATGTTGGTCTTTCAGCAGGGGTCTACTCTGATGCAGTACATTGTCAATCAAATGTTGGCATGTGTTACTTTAAATCAATGCCAGGTTAATTATCTCTACCTCCTCACTGAATTGGCCAAGAATAGGTGCAATGCTTAAAAGGAGAAACTGCAGTTTTTCCTCTCTCGAGTATGATACCTCAGTGATGAATTTTCAGCCGGTGAGTGCCAACTGTCTTGAAGCCATTTGTAAGTTGTTCCGTCCAGTGACCAGCTCCAAGGCTGGGTATGGATAGATACTGTAGACATGGGTTCCTGGGCTATGCCACTGTGCCAATGCCCTTGTAAGAATATGTTAAAAAAACACACCCTTTAGCAGTTGCAGTTATATAAAGAGGCCACAAATGCATTTGTAAAATTAAAACAAGAACTGACTTCTGAATCCAATTTGGAACTCACTGATAATGTCAAACCCATGGCTCTGTATTGTCAAGAACGCGTTTTTTCCTCTGTGTATTGGTCCAACATCACAGGGATCAGAAAAAGCAGGTAGTCTATTATTTCTCAATCCTGGACACAGTCGCGGCTGGGCTCGCTACATATCTTTGCCCTATAACTGTTGCTGCCCATCTTGTTGAAGCCTCCGACAACATTGTACTGAGCACCACTTTAATTGTTGCTGTGGCCAATGGTGTTGTTGCTCTCCTTCTCATCACCAAAACTCAACACCATTATACCTAAGATTGCCTAGATTTGAAATATTGTTAGTATCTGCCTCCCATATTACTCTTGTCTGCTGTCCCACTTTGAGCCATGTATCTCTGATGCCCAGCCTCAAAGGAGAGCCTCATGAATGTATTTCTGGAATCACAGATGTACCGAACCCTGTGTTGATTTCACTGATGCCCCAGACCGAACTGTGAATTAATGTATTTTGTGGATGGTTGATATATCAGAATCTAGGAAGGTGTTATGCTGTATGTTCTCTGAATCAAATTGTTTAAAGCTGCCGCCTGCCCAATGTTAAGTCTGTTCAGGTTGCTGAACTCATTACACTCAATCGAGCCTGTATCCTGGCAAAGACAACAAATGTAATCATGTACATGGACTCAAAGTATGCAGTTAGAGTGATGCCAGACTATGGGCTTCTCTGGATGAAAATGGGACAACTGCTGGAATGCCAATCAAAAAATTACCAATATGTACAGAATGTATTGCATCCTTTGATGTTGCCAAAAATGGTCCCATGTTTAAGTGTGCTGGCCACTGTTAGAACTGGGGGTCTCTAGTTGGCAATGGTATTCACATTTGACCAAATAGGGATCCTTGCTTCTAAGTCTAGGAAAGGGGATTACACTACTGGATAACCCCTGCTCACCCCCTTGGTAGCTTGGCATGAGAAGACAGGCTTATCTTAAGGGCAGTGTTTTAAGCATTTGTGAACACATACAGTAAAACAGTGAAAACACTACAGATGGACACAACACAGGTTTAAAAAAAAAAAAGTATTCTTTATATAGGCTTATCACAAGACCATAAATGACAAAAATCCACAATACTGTAATCGATAATAATTCTTCAAAATTGTAGAAATAGTTGAAAATAGGCGATTCACTTAAAAAACAGTTTTTAGCAACAGATAAACCCAACTGGAATTATCACGATGTCAAGGTCAAAGAAATCCCAAAGTACGGCGCTGACCGCGAGGTGTGAGGCGTCGGGCCCGGAGTCAAAACAGACCCACTAAGAACAGTACCTTGGAAAAGCGAAAACAAAGACAGCGCACGGCGTTGGGGAAGTGCGGCGTCGTTGGCACGTTGTGGCGTCGCTTCCTTACTTTGGAGGAGTTGATGTGTCGGCAGGGTTGGATTGGGATTAAAAATCGGCCGGGCACGATAAAAAAAAGTGGCCCTTATTTGCATATTGCCTTTGCAAAACACTACTTCTGTGAAGTTTTATTTAAAAAAAGGGGGGAGGGTAAAACTCACCTGACTACAAGTGAGGCTGTTGTGTTGCGTTTAGGCTCCGAGTGAATTTTCCTGATTCATACCCTTATATAGGTACAATTCACATTGCCCTTATATAGGCATAGAAATCAAGCCCTTATTTAGGCATAGCCCATGCTACCCACATACAGGCATGGCTACTTCCACCCGTACCAAACGTCACAACGATTTCTTGGAAAATCAGCTTAAGCAGTCAGGGAACTTCCCCTTGCTTGAATATTGATTTCTCCATGAACTCAGTTAGTTTTACAATGAACAACTATTCCCAAGGGGTTCATTATGACGTTCTTATGCCCGACTTTACATCAAACTATAGCATTCCTAAACTCCTTCAAGGTATAAATATACCTTCACTTGCTCTAGCAAACAACGGTGGTTCGGAGCAGTTCGACTATCTACTTGCCCGACGCAGCTCGCTACAGCAAGTGCCGAAGGAAGCCGACTCTCCAGCTGACGCACTGACCAGGAAACTGCCCTTCTCCTGCCGAGAATCCAGCTCCAGTGTTTCCGGCGTCGAGTCAACGTTGCAAGTCGGAGCAGCGCTCACAGCTTCGATGCAGATGACTCCGTTGCTCACCGGCGTCAGTGTTGCAGAATTCCTTCTGTAGCAGCTAGAACAGCAAGTTCCAGATGCAGGCAAATAGAAGCAGTGAAGTCTGGTATCCCTGAGACTTCGGTCAGGAGGCAAGCTCAAAACAAGCCTTTGGAGTAATATTCTGCAAGATGATGAAAATCATTTGAAAATTCCTTCTCCTCTCCTTGGCATTGAAGACACCATTTTAGGCCAACCCAGCAACGCAGCACACTGGCAGGGGGGCAGTCCAACTCCTACAGATTCCTTGGTTCTTCTCCTTGGCAGAGGTTTGTCTTGTTGTTCCAGAAGTGATCTAAAGTCTTGGGGTCTGGGTCCCCATATTTATAATAGCAAATCTTTTGTCCTCTGTAGGCAGAGGGGTCTGTACTCAGTCCAAACCAGTTATGTGCAGTCCTGGACCTTTTTGTTGACATGACTCCTGCTTTCCTTTGGCAGGGTGGGCCAGGGTCATCAGGCACACCACAGGAGGTGGAGCCAGCATTGTGGAAGGCAGGCACAGCCCTATTAAGACCCCGGTGCTACTCCGCCCACCCATCTGCATGCAGATAGGTCTATTCAGCCTTGTGCCTACTCCCCCTGTGTCCTGGAATCACCCAGCCCCTGTCACTCACAAAACCAGACACACAATACACAAACTAGCAGAGGCAGACTGGATGGTTAGGTAAGAAAATACCTACTTTCTAAAAGTGGTATTTTCAAACACAGAATGTAAAAAACAACTTCACTAAAATATGTGTTTTATCATTCTGAGTTCAGGCATACTAAATTCGAATTTCTACCATGTTCCCTGGGTCAGTTAGGATTATAAGATGTTATAATCAAACTGCGCATTCTGGGCTATGGGGACTGGTAGCCTTGCAATAGTGAAAAACGAAAATGGCTGTAATTCACTATTAGGACATGACACACACACCAGGGCATGCCCTACCTTATACTTACAATGCATCCTGTCCATGGGCCTACTTCGGGGTGTCTGATATGAAGAAAAGGAAAGGTTTAGGGACTGGCAAGTGGGTGCACTTACCAGGTCGACATGGCAGTACTAGACTGCACACAGGCTCTGCAATGGCAGGCCTGATACACACTTTATAAGCTGCTTCTGTGGGTGGCACAATCAGTGCTGCAAGCTCTCCAGCAGCATTTGATTTACTGGCCCTGGGCACACATGGTGCACTGTACTAGGGTCTGACAAGTAAATCAAATAACCCAATCATGGAGTCACTAATCCATAACAATAATTTAGAATAGAGACCATATGCACATTAATACTGATCAGCAGTGGTAAAGTGCCCAGAGTAGTGAAACCAACAAAAACAGGTCAGAAAAAATACAGGGGGAAGGCAAAAAGTTCAGGGATGACCCTGCAAAAAGGGCCAAGTCCAACAGCCACCAATAGCCACATGATGAAGTGCTCCGGGTGTATGCCCTTGCTGGCTTGTTTACCAGAAAGGCAGCCTTGTCACAAACCTCTGATTCTGCTATGTGTGTTGTACAGACTGGCTTGTGAGAACGAGCCTCTGATAGCACAATTGCACCAAAGAGGGATTAACCCCTTCTATGCTAATGACGGCCTCTGGCTATCATGCAACGCGGTGGGCGTGTGCTGATGACGGCTGGGGGCCGTCATGAACCCTCCCACTTTGAAAAACTCAGCTCAGGCGCAGAATCGCGGCCACGCCCAAGGGGTTAATACACTTGACAATGAATAAGACCGGATAGTACACATAATAAGAGAGAAGTGTGGCTCAGGGGTTAGAGGCAGCAGACCCGGAAGCTGAGATCGGTCCTGGACCAGGGTTCAATTCCCCGCCTCGGCGGGGTCTTGGGCTAAAAATTCCACGGACTCGATAATTCTCGCCCCGGTGCCTCCTCGACTCACAGGTTCACACTCTGCGACTCTGGGCAATAGCTTGCTTAATCTCCACAACGGCCCCTCGCGGCGGGATGCCTGACTTTCACCTTGTGGATACCCTGCTATCTCACAGGGGAATACCAGGAAGGGTTCCCTAAGCAAGCGCCGGGAAACCCACTGCGGGTAGCTGTGCGCTATATAAGCTCAACTACATTTACAATACATTTCCAACTAGCGCTTTTTCTTATATTAAGAAAAGTACTTTGTTCTAGCCACAGCAGAATACTTCAGTAACAGAGATTGACTTAATGAATGCTCAAATTGGGCGATCAGAGAATTGAGGCTAATGGTAGTGGCCATTCACAAATGGTGTGAAGACGTCCCTGCCTCTCTGAGAACAGCTCTGCTCTATTTTTGGAATGTTTTGTTTTGGGTAAAGAGACGTCCCTTCTCAGGAACTGCTTCATCATAAAACTATTGACCTGCACATCTGATAGGAAAAAAAGAGGGAACTTGGTGGCCCTGTCAGGGGAGATTAGGAAAAAGGCCCAACTGAAGAGCTGTCCTTCCCTGCCTGACCACTACAAATGACTGTCAGCATCACACCTCTGATGAAGAGGGGAGGCAGGCAGGGGGATGTGGGCTCCCTTGATGTTTAAACAGAAGAGGCCAGTCAACACTTCCCCTGTGAAGGAGAGATGTGTGCCCTTCCACTGTGATCAAAATGATGCCATCACACCAGCCATTTACATCCATGGCAGATGACCGAAGCCACTCTCCAAAATAAAGTCTGCACTTTGGGTGGCCCTCCAGGTCACAGAGAATCACTCTGTGTCTCAAGCCAGTTATACGAGATGCCAGCAATGAACATACATGACACGGCCATGCACGCTGCAGCAGGAACCAAATTCCTAAAGTGAATTTATGTAAAAGAGAGTTTAGGGTGGGGTGCACGCTCCCCGAGCCATGCAAGGGACCTTCCATCACAAGACTATTGATCAGCTAACTTTATTCCTTGGGCAGAGTATCAGATCAATGGTCAGTCCCTTTCTTCAGAAGGAAATTATCCACATCAATCTCAGAAAATTTGCCCTAACACCATGGCTGAGCCAAAGTCGCCGCTGCTCGATTGATCAATAGTAGCTCTACCCATTATAAGGAACATAACGTAGAGGACATTCAGCATCCAACTGCATAAGCAGCCAGAGTTGTATAAACTCTTGGGGGATGCAGTCGAGCCAGACTTGCAACTGGGCTATCAGACCGAGTTCGCTGTCTTATATACTGTGGACTTTATCTGTATCACTGTGATGAAGGAGGCCTGTGCCATCTGGTGCTTCTGGAGCTGCCTGTGGCATTTGACATGGTAGATAATGGAGTGATTCTTGCATGCCTGGCAGAGATGGAAGATATGAGGGCATTAGGATTATCCCTGTGCCTCTCTTTCCTATCTGCAGGGCTATGGACAATAGAAGAGCGTGGCTAATCACCCATGAGGATATACAGGTGCTGAGGGTGTTGCTGCGGAGGCTTACCTCAAGGGATTTAAGACACGGGATTCTACCGAGCTCACCCCTTTAATAGGTTTTGTTTAATTTATATATCCATCCTCTCCTATTTATGATTAGATGCTGTGGACTGTAATTTCAATCAATAAAGTTTTTTATCCTAAGCAATTGTCCAGTTCATTAGCAAGTCCAGAGATATACTCTCCCAGAGGTCTTCTTTAGTTTTCAATCTTGCTTTATTCCGAGTTTTCAATCTTTGCTTTATTTCAAACTCAGCTTTATTACAGACAGACCAGGAAACCAAAGCTTCATAACAGGTGTTTTGTTTTGTGGAAAGCATCACACCGACTTTATCAGGGCAAAATAATCATGGTAAGAAAAAGGTCTCAAACCAACTCCCAATTTTAATCTCATAATCATGTTCCTAATCAAGGTTTCCAACAAACGGAGCAGTAATGTACTTGATCAAAACTTCCCGGGAGACGGCTCCTCGTGAATCGACGGTGTTTCGTGATTTCAGTCCTTTGCTGATTATGCTCAGGTACAAATCAAAATGAACGGTAAGAGGGTCCATTATAAAAGTCCCAAGAATGGCTGACCCGAATCAGCTCCTGCTTGAATTCCTGCTCGCCTTGGTTGAATGGAGCTAGGACAGAGACTACATTCTGCTTCCTGAAAAGTAGAGTTTTCAGTCAGATGAGTAGAGGCACCAGGCCTGACCTACTCGGCCAGTCACTTGACTCTAGCAACAATGTTAAAAATCTTTGTAGTAAAGCCAGCTTGTGTACATACCATGAATGGTGAAGCCAGTTAAATCATACATACTATTTCCTTCCAGAAACCTTTACTTTGATGTGCAGACAAAATATCAGTGAAAAATATAATCTGGACAAAATATTGTGTGAAGAATATTGGTGGCAAAAATATTGTGAAGCTAAGTTTCTGTAGGTATGCAAAGTTTTACCACACATAAACCTACATATGGGAAACATCCTTTACAACGCAACTTTTACCACGCAGTGTCTTTATGACGCAACTTTTACAACGCAAACCATTACAACGCATTGCGCTGGGGGGCGCTCTAGGATAGGGAATAGGTTTAATTTACTATCCAACACCTTCTCTACTATCCACAGGGACTGATGTTGGATTAGTAAATTAAACTATTCACTATCCAGCGCCCCAAAGCACTATGCGTTGTAAAGCCATGCTTTGTAAAAACCGCGTTGTAAAAGCATGCGTGGTAAAAGCACGCGCTGTAACGTCATACATCCCCTACATATATGTACCTTGACGATATATATATCTTTAAGTTATGTAGATGTGGAGCTAAGAATAGTAAATCCATACTTACCTATTTGCACTTACCTTCTCGATTTTTTGGTTCTCAATATTTTTGGCACAATATTCTGTCCACACAATATTTGTATTTGCAATATTCTGTCAGTAATCCCTTTACTATGGATGATTATTCTCTTCCTCATCCCACGTTATTGGTAGATGGTGTTTGGAGCCATATTCAACTCAGGGTTGGACCATGCTAATAGACTTCACACAGGAATTTATCACATCTTATTGAGAAACTGGCTCAAAATGGGGGAAAGAAGAGATGGCCTCGGTCATCATAAACCTGCCCATATCTCACAGAGATGGAGATCCCCACACTAGATGAAAGTTCAAGATCATATGAAGTTGAAAAATTCTGCATTTGGTACACAAGACTTTACATTGTAAAGGGCCTAGGTACATCACTACTGAAATCCATCCCCTCGCCCACACCAGGCAATCATGTTCTGTGGAGAAGAAAACCTACTGACCACTGTAAAATGTCAGAGAACAGAAGGAAGGGGTTTTTCCTTCATATGACCAAGATATTGAGATGCACCACTTGACACTAACAAACAGGAGGACCATTATTTAAAGTTTCACTCCACTGTTAAAACCCTAAGCTTCAAATGATTGATTTAGTTACTGAACACTGTCACTCTTCATCTCCCTCCTGAACACTCTGAGGCAACTAGTCATCACAGCAGCAAGAGACACAACCATAACTAATCCATCCAGCCATCAAATGTAAATGAGGAAGGTCACTGTGTCTGTAAGAAATTGGGTTTCTGGCTGAGGGGTTGAAACCTTTCTTAAGCAGCAACTACAATTCTTCTTAGGGCGATGTCACAAGCAAACCTTAAGTTATCTTGTGCGCAACCCTCAGGTTGCTTGGCAAAGAACAGTCAGGATTAACTCAGAGGCCATGGGGAAAGTATTTATGCAACACTTTAATCAGTAACTCAGTGAAAACGCACTACAAAAGGATCCAACTCCAGTTTAGAAAAGTAGAATCATTTTTTATGAATATAACAAGACCAAAACAACAAACATCTAATCAGCAGAACCAGATATTTGCAGCTTTAAAGATTTTAGTAAAAAATAGCACCAGAAGGTACAAAGCACCAACTGTAGATATCTAGTCACTCCGAACGGGGACAAAGTCACAAGTTCAGGATGATTGCAATGGAGCGCAGGCTTGCATTTGGGGCCACTTTGGCCAGCTTAACAAAGTACCTTAAATCCTGGTTTGCGGAGCGTTGTGAGGATCTGCGTTGAAGATGCATCGTGCAACCGAAGAGATGCGTCGGCTCCAAGATACGACGAGGCTGTGTGCGAGGTCCTGCATCGGCATTGAGGATCCTGTTGATGAGGGCTTGCGATGTGAATTCTGGCATCGAGGATGTGTCGCACAGTCAGGGCAATGCGTTGGTTCTGAGGAGCTGTGAGGCTCAGATATGGAGTCTGGAATTGCCGTCAAGCCTTCTGCCAATGAGGGATGTGAGGGCCTGTGCTGAGGATATGTGGCACAGCTATGGTTCAGATGCGGCAATGGGTTGCGACGCGATGCGGGTCTTGATGATTGTTCTAATTCACGCAGCAGCGGCAATGCATTTGTTCGCCGCAGGGTTGCGCCGCACATCAGAGGAAATGCTTCAGTTGCGCTGGATACACAGAGGCTGACAGAGCACCTTAGGTCTACTTCCAAGGGTCCAGGACTGAGGTGGCACCACTTGGCAGGGTAGACTCACAGATATCAGCATCCAGGTACTGGGCTCAAGGTTGTTGGAGCCTTCTGACCCTGAGACTCTAGTCAGGAGGCCAGCCAATAAGCCCTTGGAGTGACATGGTGTCCTGGGTTCAACAGGTGCAGTTCCAGTCCTTCTCACCGAGGCAAGAGTACAGCAGGTCAGCATAGCAAGGCAGCATTACAGTGAGGCAGGAGTCCAGCAGAGTGGCAGTCCTTCAGCAGCACAACAGTCCTTCTTTTGGTGCTAGGAGCTAGGGTTTTAGTATAGAGGAGTTGGTGGCGCTCTGCAAAATTTACGGTGGTCAGTCGGACACAGTTCTTAATCCTAATGGTGCTGACAGGAAAGGGGTGACCCTAATAACCCCTTACTTTGTGATTGTAGACCAACCACATACAACAGTTGCAATAGTCCTGTGCACACTTATAATCAATATTTCACAATATATGTTTGGTATATAAGACAACAGCAAAACAAAATCTGTTGTGATCTTCTCTGTTCCTTTAATGTGTGTTGGCACAGAGAACAGCCAGCCGACAGGTGTTTCGTCTGAGAAATAATAATCTCTGACTCTTCAGGGCTCGTGTCACAATGGACGGTGTATATAATCCCTGAACCGGTGATAATTCCAACCCGGTTGGGTTCAATGAAAATTCAATGGAAGGTGATTACAGATCATCAGGCAAGTATCCATAACATCAATGTGTAATGCACGTCTACAAAGCCAAAACGGGGTCCACAGGAAGGGATAATTCCTTGATTCAACATTGCCGAGACACGGGGTCCACGCTTAACTGTGTTATAAAGGACACGTACACGTGAGATCCAAGACCGGATACAATTTTCTTCGGTCTTCGACGTTACTCTCGATGGAACTATCCCTTCCTGTCAACCCCGTATTGGCTTTGTAGCCGCACATTACACATTGATGTTATGGATACTTGCCTGATTGATGAAATTACTCACTACTACCTTCTTGTTGTCCTTTTTGTCATCCCTGTGCAGGCTTCACTAGAAGAGGCGGGACTCTCTGTCCGCCTCCAAAAATCCTGTGGTAGCTAGAATACCTTCCCCATACCACAGCGTGTTGATAGCTACTTTTTAGGTCCTGATGAATTGCACTGTATCCTATTGAACACTTATCATGAAACATGTTGACCATTAACACAGAGTAGAGCATTGCTCCACTGGATCATTGTACCAGCGAGCAGCCTCTCTTCACGATTTTTAATAAGGTTGATTACCACATTATTAAACTCACCCAGTGGACTATCTGACCTTTTTTAATCCACCACCCACCACCCATCCACATCTACACCTTTCTCCTAGGGCCCTCACACCCACGGCACCATACTGCAGGAACAAAAGATCTCCGGTAAAGAGCCCCTCTATGGGTGCCCGTCGGGTACTGCACCGCCGACCCGACGAGGAGCAAACCCATATGATGAAGCATGACACCTAGCTTGCTGGGTGTGTGAGAGTTTTATTTCCGAAAGGGAGGATCCCCCTCCCCCCCTTAGTTGTGCCTTCACCCACTTCTTGGTTCATCCCCTCCTCTCACTTTTTAGACTTCTTTGCTTTTTTGGGGAACTGCGTACCTTTCGTTGTTTAACTAAAAAGTTGATGTCAGAGGTCCGGTATTTATACTCAGTTGTGCTTTTAAAGTGGGGGAGAAGATTCTAGAGGTTTCCTGTTGAAGTCCCCAGGTACCAGGCATCCTGCCTTCCCAGTGCTGGCTCCAGACTAACTACAGGGGGTATGCAGCCCTTTGTGCGTAGAGAGAACACACCCAATTCAGGTGTAGGTAGGGCAGGGCCCAGCTCTTCCCTCCCGTCCTGCCAGTAATGGCCCATCCAGACACACCTCAGCCCTCTATTGTGTGTTGGCTGTCTATGAGGAATACATAAAGCTCAACTGTCGGCTAACCCAGTCATGTGACCCAAGGACAGGCTACAGGCACTAAATGGCTAAGAAATTAAAATGTCAGCTTTCTAAAAGTGACGTTTTCAAAATCGTATTTCAAAATCCGACTTCACCACAAGTTAGGATTTTTCATTAAAGTCATTAGAATTCTAAAGACACAAAATAATCTGGTTACCTGTTCCCATTCATTTGGAAATTACAGCTTATTAAATGTAATAAGGTAACTCCAATGCTATCCTATAGAGGAGGCAGACCTGGCAGTAGTGAAAAAATAATTTAAGACATGCAAAACTTCAAAGTACACGTCCAACTTTTTAAATACACTGCACCCAGCCCTCTGCACTGTCCAGTGTCTACCCCAGGGGTGACTTTGATTTATTAAAAAAGGAAGGTTTGGGTCTAGCAAAAGGTCTATTTTGCAGGTAGTTATGTCAGTTTAAAACTATACACACAGGCTGCAATGACAGGCCTGAGACTTGTTTGAAGGGCTACTTAAGTGGGGGTCACAATCAGTGCTGCAAGACCAGTAGTAGCATTTAATGTACAGACCCCGGGCACATGTGGTGTCAGTTTACTAGGGACCAACATGTAAATTAAAGATGCCAATTGGGTATATGCCAAAGTTACCATGTTTTAAGGAGTAAGCCTAATGCACTTTAGCACTGATTATAGTGGACATAAAACACCAGTATATCATTCTGTCAGGAATACATGTAATTCTCTATCAACATTTATGCCCTTTTCTACTGCACACAGTTTAAGCTTTAAGGATCTTATCATGGTCCCTACTCTGGCTTATATTACATTCTGACTGCTTAACCTCTCACCTGGTAAGATATCTGTGAATTTGATGTCCTGATTAACACTCCATTGTTCACCTCGCACTCAGGAATGACTATAAATCCTAGCTTAGCCAGCTGGTTGAAAAGTGTTTGTCTCTTCATTGACATCTTTGTAATTCATGTTTTTCTGCCCCTCGACTAACAATCAATGATTTTTTTAGTTGTCCATGCCATCCACTACACGGTTAGTCTTCTTTGTGCCACATTGATTTAGTTACTGCCACAGTGTATTTTTCAAACAAAACGGAGATCTCTATCTTAATACATTTTTTCTTAATTTTCCATGATACTTACGGTGACTTCCCCATTACTAGTACCTTTTCTTCCTGGAATTTTTATCTATATGTACTTATTTGCTCTTTTTCTTCTTATCAGTTGTTCACAATGTTTTGGAGCCGTTTTTTAACTTATATGAGAAGACTTGCTGTCCACTGTAGATTACGCACCTTTTGTCACATTTATACTGTTCTCTGCTGTTTACACATGAGTGATCCAGTCATTATCATATTTGGAGTCCATAGGAGAGACCATGGGCTTTTACTATTACTATTAGTCTTAGTATTTATGAGGCCTGTCTCTTTCTTTTCCTCCTTAATACTAGCTTTTTGCATCACAGCAGCCTATAGCCATCCACCAAAGTGCTGCCCTCCGAAATAGAACAAATACCTGTTGCTACTTGGTTCGACATACTCTCCGATTGCTGGGAGTCTCAACACCAATCAAGGTTGGACACTAGATTGTATCCACTGTGCATAAATGGGCACTCATTTTCGCATGCTTCGGATCTATTTTTTAATTTATTTTGCGCTGACATCTATTAATGCACCATTGGGCATATGCATCAAAAATCGGTATTCCATGTCCTTATTAGCGAAAAATAAGTAATCGCTAATAAGGACATGCAAACCGCGATGCATCAAGAGATTCGGTATTAATTACCGAATCGGTAAAAATCGTTATTCCACAGCGAAACTACGATAGCGAGACACCATTAGCAAATACCGAATTAGCAAATACCGAATCGGTATTTGCGAATTCGGTAATTGCTAATTCGGTATTTACGATTTCGGTAAAAAGACGCGACGCATCGGAAGCAGCCTGATGACATCACAACCAGGAAGTTGGACAGCCCATGCTCCATTCAGTGCCCGAGGAGCTCAGAGGAGGAGGCAGAGCACAGGAGCTGAGGAGCTACACAGAACCAGCAGCAACCAGGACCAGCCAAGCATTTGATGATGGAGAAGGAGGCACCCCAGCAGGGAAAGGACACACCCAGGAAGAGAAAGCGCAAGTTCTCTGATAAGGAACTTGAAATACTAATTGAGGGTGTCAGCAGCAAAAATGAAAAGCTGTTTGGGAAGCTGTCCCTGAAGGTGCCTGAGGCAGAAAAAAGAAAGATGTGGCTGCGCATCAAGGACAGGGTCAATGCTGTCAGAGTCACCCACCGCAGCATTGACGACTTAAAGAAACGCTGGTATGACCTCCGTAAAAGGGCAAAGGAGAGGATTGCTCAAAGGGTCCAGGATGCAGCAGGCACAGGTGGGGGGTCATCCAATGTGACACCGAACACAGCCCTGGAGGACCTTGTGGAGTCAACAATTGAACCTGAAGCTGTTGTGGGGGTCCCCCAACTGGACACCTCTGGTGCTGTGGAAGGAGGACAAGGTAGGATGCATGGCAGCGTAGATATGCAGCGTGTTGTCAATCCCTGCCCACTCCCCCATGCCAGACACAGTGCACATGTAGCCGTGCCTAAAGCACATACCCTCACCATAGTGTTGCATCATGGGAGTTGTAGTCATAACATGAATGAGTGCATGGCTGACCTCAGAGGTGAATGATATGAAAACAGCAGCAAAGGGTCAAATGCCAGTCTAAATATGTACTTTATATAGACAAAAGAATGCAATATCCACATATAATGACAAAATAATAACAATGCACTGTTTCACACACAGATGCATCCCCCATGGAATCTGATGACAGCGGCTGCCTCGTCATCTCTGAGAGCCCAGTGGTGACCGATGCGGAGTACCCACAGGGACATGAAGCCATGTCCTCCCCTTCACCACCACCGCGGACACCACCTACACCACCGCCATCCGTGCGGACAAGAACAACGCCTCCACCACCGCCATCCGTGCGGACAAGAACACCACCTCCACCACCGCCATCCGTGTGGACAAGAACACCACCTCCACCACCACCACCAGTGCGGACAACTCCGCAGAGCCGCAGGGCAGATGTCCCCTCCCTGCACGAGATGGAGACGGAGCAGAGTACAGCAGCCCCAAATGTCCCACGGCAGGCTGTCGTCACTCCAACCACCCTAACAGCAGCACGTCAGCGTGTCAGACAGAGGGCCGGGCCCCTGGGTAGGGCTACATCGAGACCAGTGGATCCGGCAGATGTGTACGGAGTCGTTGAGACCCGGATGCTGCGTGTCCAGCGCCTGCAGGGGAGACACATGGGTGCAATTAATCTCAACATGACAAAACTGTCCAACAGAATTGGCACCATGACTGACGCTGTGCGTGAGCTCACCACAGCCGTAGCTGAGGGCAACAATGACATTAAGCTATGCCTGCAGAACACGTGCTGTTGTTACAGGCCAACGAAGTGAGCGCCGGAGGCACAGGCAGAACATGCTCAATACTAATTCCACCATTAGGGCCATCACTAAGCTGTGCAACAGCACAGCTGTGCTCTCACGCAGGTCCGTGTCCCTGCAGGTGGACTTAGGGCATTATTGTGGGGATGTGGCAAGGGCCCTCGAGAGAGTGACCACTGCAGTGGAGCATCTGCAGTCTGGAACTGTCAGTGTCAGCAGTGTGGGAGTGGATGAGGGGAGTGAGGCAGCCTCAGGTGTGAGCAGCGTCTCCCCGCCGGAGACCAGCGGGAGGAGGCGCAGTGAGCGCAGCGCAACAGCCACTGACACTCATCGTGGAGATGTGGAGGAGTCACGGGACAGGAGACTGGGGGTACATGGCAAACGCAAGTAGCCATGTGGCAATGTCTCCCTATCCATGGTGACGTAACCATGGGACAACTATAGTGCCACATGCAGCACCCGTGTTGACAACGGACAATTTAAGTTTTGCTTTAAATTCAGCTGCATCATGTTTGTGTTACATTTATCTGCACCAGTCAGGTGTTCATGTCCATTAAACCCTTGCAAACCAGATCATGTTGTCAAGGCTTTTTCTTACCTGTCTCAGAAATGATGCCGTGTGATATATGTCCGCCTCCGTTGCCCTTCTGCTGTGTTGGGCACATGTGCCTGTTGGTGTTGGGGGGGGGTTGCTGTGCACGTAGTTCATCTTCTCCGTCCACCTCTATGGGTATCCCCCTACGGGTGGCGATGTTGTGCAGGATGGCACAGACAGCTATGATCTGGCAGCAGGTCACTGGGTCGTACTACAAGGCACCTCCTGTCTTGTGCAGTATTCGGAAGCGACTCTTAAGGATGCCGAATGTACGCTCCACCACATTCCTTGTGCTGATGTGTGCTCTGTTGTATCGCTGGTCTTGAGGTGTTGCTGGGTTGAGGTAGGGAGTGAGAAGATACTCACGCAAGGCGTAAGCGCTGTCACCTGCAGGATGGGGAGAGAATGGGGAGAGAATGGTCCCCAAGAGACAGCCCAGAGGGACGTCCGGGGTACCGACAGAGAGAGAGGTGCTCCAAGTACCTGAGCTGAAGCCAGGTGAGGTGGGGCTGTTCCTTCCTTCCACAAAGTCAGGAGGATGGTAATGGATCACGTTCCAAGGTGATATTATTTCATTTTATCTTTAGCAGTAGCATTAATGGTCCTGAGGAAGCAGCAGGAGACTACCAGGCTCCGTTTTCCTGCAGAAACATGTCGACCTAAGATACTTATTAGTAGTTATTTGTTACACTACTATTTGCACTGTTTTTATTGACTTGGGATTGAAGGGGTACAGAATAAATGTTTTTTTCCCCTGTCACTACCCAATCTTAACTTAACTTTCTTTACTGTTCACTGATTCACTTTCACTTTATTTGGCACTGCTATTCAGTCATCTACAGACACTTCTACCATCCCTTTCCATCCATCAATGATATGTTTTGTTATAGATTAGGCTTACAACATCTGCCAATCTATTGTGGGTACTTTACCTTCAGAGTTTGAGGGTCCCCAGATGATGAAGGGCGGTCTCGTTAGATGACTGATGGGAACTCTTTCACATTGATGGAGTTCCACAGGCAAGATTTCACTTTCTGCTTTTGTACACACCAAGGTTTACATACAGATACATAATCTAGTTAGCTTTTTGACCCACTGATATTCTTTGTTGGTGCAGCAGCATGAATGCAATGATACATGTGGGGATGGAGTAAACGATGATGCATCAATATGTACCTAGTAGGTGTCCCTCTCCAAAATCACCGTTGATCAGGCGCCTGTGGATGCCTCTGTGACGGAAGATGTATGCGTCATGTGTGCTCCCTGGGAATTGGGCTACGAGGTCCGTTATGTGCTTAGCATTGCACACTACCTGCACATTTATGGAATGATATGACTTCCGGTTGCGGAAGATGTATTTGATGGCTGAGGGAGGACAGATGGGGACATGCGTGCAGTTAACACACCCTATCACATGGGGGAATTGTGCCACCTGGTAGAACTCCCGTTTGGTGCGGGTCAGCTGCTGGGGGGTTGTGGGGAAGGTGATGTGGCGATGTATGAATGTCAGCATGGTCTCTAGGAACCGGTGGAAGAAGCGTGATAATGCGCTTTGCGACACGCCTCCAGTCTCTGCTATTACCCCCTGGAAGCTTCCAGACGCCAGCAGGTGCAGGCTGCATAGGACCTGGACATGGGCTGGTATGGCGTTGGTCCTACGGGTCTGGTGCTGCAGTAATGGTTCCAGATCTGCTATTAGGCGCATGATCATGGCACGGTTGAGTCTGTACTTATCGTACACCTGTTCCTCTGTCTGACCCAGCAATGTGATGCGCACCCTGAAGACCCTGTCCTGGATCATCCTCCTGCGCTGACCCTGGGCGTTGATCCTCCTCCTCCTAGCAAGCACGTAGGAGGCAGCCATTTTGGTAGAGCTGTGGGGTTTCCAGGGGCATTTTTAAAGGGTTACTGATTGTCAGCACCTGGTAATTTTTTTTTTGTTTCATTCCTTCAAATAACTTTACCTCCAGTTTGAGATTCCCCTTATTTTGCTCATGCAAAATTGCGATTTTCGGCATTTTCGGTATTTGCGATTTTTCATGCATTCCATTGCGATTCTTTATTAGCGATTCGGTATTTCCGAGGTCCGCTTTGGTGTTCGTTATTACCGATTTCCTGAATTGCGATTCGGTAATTTCCCGAGGTTTTTTTTAGCGATTCTTTATTTTTTACCGTTTTGGGGTTGATGCATTGCATTTTCTGGTTTTGCGTTCGGTATCGGCCTGTTTTACCGATTCGCTATTTTACCGGGAGTTATTTTGCTTGATGCATCTGCCAGTATGTGTCTTGATCATCATCATCATATATCTTTATTCGGTCATTTGTAGAAAAACCATCAAAGTGCACTATGTGTCTTGTATCTTACATATACTTTATCTGATACATGGTTTGGGCAAACTTTTACTGCGTACTTCTCTTTTTTAAGTACATTTTCTTATTGACCTATCATGGACTACACAGTTTACTTAGGATCTGGCTGTTCAGGGCAGCGTTACCTTCACTCTCTATCAATGAAGTTCAATGGGTATCTCTTTTTGAGGCTTGTCTCTCTCTTTTGGGATATTGTTTTCTCTTTCTCTAATGTACAATTCTGTTTACAAATGTTACACAGCCATGAAAGAGTCACTGCATGATGTACCACGTGTCGGATGTCATCCAGTATTGAGAACTGAAGAATATGAATTTGTGAAACATGAATGTACTGAAGAACACTTAGAAGTATGTATTTCTACATTAAACAAAACTTTGTACTCAACACAAGTCCTTACTGTTTGGACCTTCTATGTTTTCTCGGGCTACTTATTGAGTGCGATAGTTTTCCCTTTGTTTTGACACACTGGATCTCTAGGTCCAACGTGAACTCACACCTTTGGTAGTAGGGTGTGGGATAACCTCAAAAGCACCATCTCAAATTAATTGTTGGTGCTTTTCACTTATTACTGTATATCCACGGCAATTTGTACATTTGTCAGGCTGCCCTGGGCCACCGAAGGGGGCCCTCCTAAGAGGGCGGCCACCCTTAGTGCCACACGATTGCACAGGCAACAGCAGTATAGTGGTTGGGGACCCGAGTAGGTCCCCAGGTGACATCACTTCCGGCAGGGGGGGGGAAGGTATATTTACCTCTTCCGCCCTCCGAACGCCCTCTTTGTCCTGGTCGCTCAATGTAGTTGGTACCCCTCCTCTTGCCTTGCCCAGCTGACCTGACGCTGTTTTTTTGTTTTTTCAGTGAGTCGCCCTCTTGCTTCTGTCCGTCCCCCCCCCATCCGCCTACGTTGCAGGCGATGTTAATCGTATATTTCTACATTGGCTGTCTTTAGTACCCGTGTAGGAGGGAAGGCCACCTGGGGAGGGGGGTCTGGTTTCCTGTCGGGATGGTTTTGGCGGGCTTGGTTCCCGATGCGCTACATTATTGTGTGCAGAGGGCCAGGGGGAAGTAGAGTCCGGGGGTTTCATTTGGGTGTGTTTGCGTGTGTTGCCTGATGTGGGTACCCGGTTTGCGGCCTCGCACGAGGGGGGCAGAGGTCTTGTTTTGCACCCCAGCATGCTGGGGTATGGTGCGGTGTTTATAGGCAATTTTGCTGCTAGTCCGCGGTTCCTCGCAGGCGGCCAAGCTTGCTGCCTCGCGTTGGGCAGCACCTGGCGCTCGCCTACCTAGGCGGGCCCAGGCGCTGGTGTAAGGCACCTTGGGCCGGAGGGTCGGATCTCACCTCCATTTCTTGTGGCTGGGTGGGAGTGCTCGTCCTGGGTTGGCACCCTTGCGTTCCTCAGACTGCGGGCACTGGCGCTGGTGCCGATGCTCCGGGCGACACTGTACGGTTTCTGTCCCTTCCTGGCGGTGGGTGGGGGGGTTCGGTCTCTTGGGCACGTCACTCCCTGGTGGCGGCAGGCACAGGGGCCAGGCTGCATCAGGTCGGGTGGCCCAACTTGATAGATAGAGCGTGCGCGTGGGGGGAGGGAGGGGCGGGCTGAGACATCGATACTGTATTTAGGCCTTCATAGGCGGACTTTAGGGTTGCATCCTGGAACCCTCCGTGCAGGTTTGTTCCTTTTTCGCTGCGGTATTGATACTCCGAAGATAATTTGTAAAGGGGAGGCGTGCCTTTATACCCCGTGCGGGCTCAGTTTCATCTTTGCCTGCCACCAGTCAGATTGTGCCCTTCCCTCTGAGACGCGCCAACTCCCTCTATTAATTTCTCCTTTGCCCACTTGGTTCCTTACGGCGGGCACTCGAGCAGCGGCTGCGCTCCCTCCCCGGGGTACGACCCGGGGTGCGGGTCGGGGGGAGGTGCGCTACTCGGAGTAGACTTATGTCTTCTTTTATCGACCTCCGCCCGGCCTGACGAGGAGGGGGTCTGTGCCATCTCCTTTGCGCGGTATGCGGAGAGGCTGCTCTCTCCTTTTGCCCTGCTCGCTGTAGCCTGGGGTACATATTTCTTCCTTCACTTGTGGCATTAGGTGATTTAGATGCTGGTTTTAGAACAATAGGAGAGTGTTTTTGTCTAAAGTGTACAAACCTAATGTTATTATTTAATAAAATACCAATAGGTTGCTTGTGTCCTCGACAGCACGTTAGCAGAATTTAGAGTTTAAGGAGGGTAGCGTGGCCGAGCAGTCTCAGGCGCTGGGCACCTCCACACTTCATCTCCCCCCCCCTACATCTCGTATCAAGCTGCAGATACAGAACTAGTTGTATCAGCTATTTTGCAGCTGGAGAGAAAGTTATGAGGCATTTCTGGGGCGGGGGTGAGCAGGGATGAGGGGGGCTCTGAGGAGAGCCCTTCACTGGTATTATACCTCTACTTGTACTTTGTACGCTTTGGTGGCTTGCGCGCATGTCGCTTTTCTTCCTGTAAGGTACCGTTTGCTCCTCTTGTATTTTGTTTGCTCAAGGTTGTCGCTTTTGCCGCATGGACTTGGTTTTGCGTTTGAGATGTGTCCACTTGGGATTTGGCGGAGTACGCGAGAAAGTTCCGGTCTCCTGGCGCCTCGCCTGGGGGGGAAGCGCAGGTTCTACCCATGGGCGTAATCCAATTGTAGCCAACTGGTGAATATGTGCAAAGCAGGCATCTCCTGTACAATAATTGGATGTTTTCTCTTGTAAAACAACTGTCGAGTCTGGGCTAATTATGTATTTCTCATGCAATAATTGGTGGGTTCTCTTTTAAAAGAACTGGTGAGTCTGGGCAAATCATGCATCCCCTGTGCCATAATTGAATGTATTCTCTTGTAAAACCACTGGTGATTCTGGGAAAATCATGTATCTCCGGTGCAATAATGGAATGTGTTCTCTTGTAATACCACTGGTGAGTCTTGGCAATTCATGCATCCCCTGTGCAATAATGGAATGTGTTCTCTTGTGAAACCACTGGTGAGTCTGGGAAAAATCATGCATCCCCTGTGCCATAATTGAATGTGTTCGCTTGTAAAACCACTGGTGAGTCTGGGCAAATCATGCATCCCATGTGCCATAATTGAATGTTTTCTCTTGTAAAACCACTGGTGATTCTGGACAAATCATGCATCCCCTGTGCAATAATGGAATGTGTTCTCTTGTAAAACCACTTGTGAGTCTGGGCAAATCATGCATCCCCTGTGCAATAATGGAATGTGTTCTCTTGTAAAGCAGCTGGTGCTCAAGTAAGGGGCTCTGATCCTGACGACCGAGTTAGTAACATGCTTACCGTTCAATGCTGATTATGGGCTGTTTTCATGTATTTGTTCTCAGTGGCATCACTAGGGTTGGTGTCACCCGGTGCGAGTAACTCATGGTGTCACCCCCTCATGTCTTACTACATGGACCTCCTCTGCTCCGAGTCCGCCAGTGGACACAGTTGGCAAATAACGGGACCATACCACACTATCAAAAATTGTGCCACATTACGCCTGGTGATTTCCTTTTTCTGTCTGCATAATTTTGTCAACCGTCCCACATAATGTGGCCCACCTCTGCTGCATAATTCCAGTGGCCCTAGCTACGAGTGGCATTAGGATACTAAATGGCCCTGGCCGAGATGAAGGGCAGTCAAGGTACTGGGGAGTTGCTTGTTAATGACTTACAGCCGCAGCTGCTGTGTAACTAATTTCTAGATATATTAATTTTAAGGATGTTTACCTTTTGTGGATAGCCTGGAAATCTCCTAGACCTTAGTTTGAAATCCTCTGAAATATAGGCATTCCATCTATTCCATCTTCTAGTCTGTATGAATCCCTGAAATTGGAGGAGTTGGCATAAACACTTCACGTTGAGCATTGCACAGCCCTATACAAATTCATTTTGCATTAGATGTCATAATCTGTGGGGGACATGAAAGCTGAAGCCAGGTTCTCACTCCTCAATAACAAGCAAATATACATTTTTTGATAAGGCTGGTTGGTTTATCATAGCTCAGATCACAATGTGTCGGAATATTGTCTTAAATCTACAAAACAGAATATGAAAACTATTGGTAAAGAAATTAATAATGAAACTCTCAAAATAGTTTGAGCCGACAGAGTTGAATTGGTATGGAATAGAATATGCGTTACTCAACCCGGAGTGCTTCTAACGACTCCCTCAACTTCCTACTACCTTCTGACTAGTAGAGATGTTCCTAACACATAAGCAAATTAAAGGTTATTTCCTCTTGCCTCCATCTTTTTTGTTTTGACCTGCTCTTCCTAACTTTTCTTGCTCCTTTCCCAATCCTGCTCATTAACTTCCTGTTGCTCCTTCACTCTTGCAAGCTCCCATCTCTACCTTTCCTCACCTCCCCTTACTCTCACGACTCCTAATTTTGACATGTCTACACATTCACCTCCTGTCTACCTATGTCCCCCATCATCCACTTGCAATAAATTACTCCAAAATCGGAAATGACAACTTTTAGAACATTCCTGTGCCTGCAGATTTAAAAAGGAATGACATTTTATTTGGCCTTTAACATGTTTCATGCAATGTTTCCATTTTTGCGTGCTCCAGCCCTCTTGAGGATAAACGTCTGCGTGGTCCCGCTAGGATTGAGACGTGTGCCCTTGGGGCCAACACCTTGCAGTGGAGTCCTGAGTCAACCGGCTAGCTGATCTTGGTATGAAGCGCTCTGCCCAAGATCACACAGTGACAGCCTTCGGTAGCCATGACTTCACTACAGCTGTGTGCTGGTGTCGAGCCTGTCACACAGGCCTCTCTAATCCAGCCAGCATGGACGCGGCCTCTCGCATTCCCCTGTGATAATCGCTCACGATCACACGGTATAGTCAAGTGTGTAGGACCAGGTTTTAGAAAACATTTAATCTCCTCATGGCTCAGAGTGGGTGGCCAGGTTATTCCTCGCAGCGCCCAGCCTCTAGCCTTTGGGCAGTCAGTCTCTCTCCACTGATCCCCTACCTGAGCTGTTAGTTACTGTTCACCAACCCGGGTGGATCAGAACGCTTTCCTCCTCCTTGGGGGTGAGGCCGCAGGGTTCCTGTGGGTGCTCGGCGCGGCTGAAATGAGGAAAAGCCACCAGGCAGAGGTACCTGCCTGTGACCCGGTGTGCAGGCAGCCCTCCCTGCGAGGACGCGGACACCCACACCCCAAACCAGGAGCAACAAGAAACAGCAGTGACGACTAAGCACTATAGAAAGCAGGACATTTTACGTTTGCATGCGCTCAAGGTCTCGAAGACAGAAACAGATGTTTTTCTATGCACACTCAAACAAACGAGCGTGCACACACTCACCTTTGAGGTTGAGGACATCTGCAAAATCTCCCACACAGCTGGGCCGTGAGACTCCGATCACGGGAACAGGGCCTCGCTGAAGAGACAGGTCACTGTTCGCCCCCTTGCTGCTGCAACACTGGACGTCAATGGACGTGACGTCCAGACGTCAATAGACTTGACGTTGAGACAGACCGAGAGGGGTGACGCTGGCGCACGTAAGCGTGCAGCACTTTTGTTTTGAGCAGATAGGTATAGTTATTTCAGGCCTTCCTCCGAGGGCTGCCGCAGTAGGAATGAGTTGGCAAATAGCTGATCGGCGTGCTGGACCTGCACGTAAGGCGGCATCCGCCTTGATTGCTCCGGAGTCCTTGCAGTTTGTAGATACTTATTCTCCTGATTATGAAGCAGAACGGGGTAACACCAATCTGGTTACTAACACAGTGTAACCAGATTGGTGTCACCCCATGTGATGGTGTCACCCGGTGCGGTCCGCCCCCCCCGGACCCCACTAGTGACACCACTGTTTGTTCTCTCTTCCAGAAGCGCACAGGTTTCTTTCTTTGATGGTCAAACCACGCCTAGCAGGCTGGCCTGCCAGGGCTCGGAGCAGGTACAGGGAAGGGCGCACTGGGGCCAGTGTGTGGGGTTCTGGGTCAGCACGTCCAGGGATGGAGTGTAACCTTTTTTCTAATTTCAGGAAAATCGAATCAAGTACGAAGGCACCACGCAGAGAGGTGCTGCTGGGAACGGATGCTGTTCCTTGTTAAGTTTGAACAAAACAAGGTGCCAGTACTGCTATACTAGTTGACTAATTTCATGCACAACGACTTCAAACGGTTGCTGCACAAAGACAAACAAATGTCGGATTTAATCTTTTTATTTTTAAATATTTCAACTCTATTTGTTTTGTTATTTACACAAAAGGAAACTTTTTCAAAATTTATCATAACAGGGGGAGAGGAAAGTGATATCAAGGTTGTTTTATATAAACGTGGTGTGTAGACGTGGAAAGAACAAAGTGAAAAAAACGTCAGTTACACAGACTCATTTAAACATCAGCATTCATTCCGTGAAAAACCATTCAAACACTTCTTGCTCACTAGAACAGCCATACAAGTAGGGTGGGGAGGTGAAGAGGACCAGTGTGGGGATACCCTCATCTAAACATAAAAAATACTATTTATTGTCGTGAATAGAGGGGTATTGAAACGTTGCTGTAATAGTTTTACCAATCACAACACATAATGTGAAAACAGGCCATCACACAATTTTTTCTCAAAAGCAAAAGAACTCTTTACACATAGGAATGATACAATGATAGGCCTGGACAAACAACAGGTGGTCGACGCGTTTCGAAGCCCCTTAATTGCGGAGCTTCTCTTCAGGACCTTGAGGAGTAACTCCTGTAAAATGACACAAAAATATATTTCTTACTAACCTAACTCCTGAGTTAAACCTTCAACTTCAAAACAGATCAGCAAAACTTTCTGAAATTACCTCATCTTCTTTCCATGAAATTAGATGTTCAAGCTTAAAATCCGCAGTTTTGGCAAAATAAAGTGAAATCCCAATGTCTTATGTACCGAAGGGCCAAGCGTGGACTGTTGATAGAAAAATAGAAAACCGTCTATTGAGGCTCATGGTTCAGGTTGGAGCATGCCTGAGCGAGCGCAGTCACAAGAGGGCTTTATTTATGGATTAAGCCCTTACCTAGAACACGTGGCTCATCCTTCCGACACTCTCATGTGTTGGTTATTTCAGGAATGTATTAATTAGATCAGCATTCGTGTTGGAATCAAATCCTGCCAAATAGAAAACGGAGTCCTTTGTATCATGTATTCCGATCACGAAAAATGCTCCATAAACAGTTTGAAGGGAGAATGTAAATAAACATGATTTCCTTTATGCGGGTCCGCTAGTGATTCAGAAGTGGGAGGGAGGGACCACAAACTGCCATGGGGGGCCGCATCTAAGCTCCCTGCGTGTGATCTAGCTCACCTTGTTCGGCAACGGGTCTCCTCTCCGTGGCGCGGCGTCTGTCGATGGACCGTCGCGCTGCGATATGCGTCAATACCGGGATGTGGTATATGACGTGCAAGATACCCTGCGGTTTCATGGGAATTGTAGTTCCCATGAATTGATGTACGGTAGGACCTTCTCCGTGGAGTATCAATTAGAACTCATATATCCATAAAAAATGGCACTGTGGTTTCCGAAACAAGACAAGGATGGAAAGGGGTATTCAATGAGATTTTAGCGGGTGAAAGCCATTTTGAGCTTGAGAGCATAGCGAGATGAGTTGGAAGAGCCCTCTAGTGGTGGAAATATTTAGAGGTGATATAATTCAGACATCTCGTTCAGTCCTGTGACTGCCGAGTTGTATTTGAGAATGAGAAGTGCTTCCCGAGATGATAATTTGGCCTCTAGGTCACCTCCTCTTGGATCAGGGTCCACCTTGGAGATGACTGTCCATTTTAAGTCATTTTCAGTGTGGAAGTGGTCAATCCAATGTTGCACCAATGGTGCAGTGAGGACAGTTCTCTTGATTCGCGATCTATGTTGGTTTAGTCGCTGTCTGACTTCTTGGCTCGTTTTGCCTATATAGAGCCTATTGCATGGGCATATTATCCCATAAATTACATATTTCGTCTTACAATTCGAAAACCTGGAGTGTTTCCAACTGATGCCATTATGCTGGAAAAGATCTCCTTCCATTGTGAGAGAACAAGAGACGCATGTGCCACATTGGTGGTGGCCTGTAATTGGTGGAAGGTTCAAATAGTCTCTGAGAGAATGTGGTTTCTGTTTTGGCATTGCTGCTCTAATTATGTGGTTGGCCACACTTCTATCCTTTTTAAAGGCGAATAGCGGTGCTTCTGCCAATCGTACATCTAAATCTTTTACCAAATGCCAATTTTTTCCAATTTCCTTCTTGAGCCAGTTTGACGTTGGGCAAAATGTGGATACACAGACAATTCTATTTTGGTCATTCTTTTCTTTTTTTGTCAAGAGAGTCTCTCTTGGAGTCCACCATGCCCGTTTGAGCGCACGTTTTAATAATTTGGCTGGATATCCTCGAGATAATAGTCTTTGTTTTAGTGTGTTAGCGTGGAACATGTATTCATCTTTAAACGTGCAATTCCTGCGGATCCGCAGAAATTGCCCTAGTGGTAAATTTTCTCGCAGACTTCTCGGATGGTAACTGGAGAAATGTAACGCATTGTTTCGATCCGTTTTCTTTTTAAATAGGGTTGTAACTAGAGCTCCGTTTGTGCAATAGACTTCCACATCTAAAAAAGATAGTCTAAATTTGGAATACTGTACACTAAATTTGATGTTTCAAAATTTAGACTATCTTTTTTAGATGTGGAAGTCTATTGCACAAACGGAGCTCTAGTTACAACCCTATTTAAAAAGGAAACGGATCGAAACAATGCGTTACATTTCTCCAGTTACCATCCGAGAAGTCTGCGAGAAAATTTACCACTAGGGCAATTTCGGCGGATCCGCAGGAATTGCACGTTTAAAGATGAACTACGTACTGTCACTCGAACGCACCGAAGCTCAAAAGTCCGAAACCGTGCGTTTGTAAGTAAGTACTGTGATCAGGGTGGTGGCAGTGCAGCTTGAGGCGCGCAGTCATCGAAGCAACCCAGACACAGGTGAAACAGTAGGCTTTCGGACATGTCAATTTTACTCTCCAGTTGAGGGATTCATGGGATTGTCAGTCCAGCTTGGATGGCCAGGGCTCTCTCCCACCACAGTTTACTAGCGCAGGTTCTTGTGCAGCACAGGCTGCGACACACTAGTAGTTTAGTTAGGTCAGTATTATGGGGTCCCTCATATACACAGTGCCCCTTGCCCTCCGGTAGAACGTGTGTGCCGCTGTGTGATGGTTTCGAGTAATGGCTCAGGGTTGCCCCCCTTTTTCTTTGCAATAATTTTACGTGTCCTGCAGTCCCGATTTTCATACCACTATCACGTGGTCCGCTGATCAATTTTCGCTTTTGGGTCTTGCATGGGGTGGTGATGCGTGTCGTCAGACAGGACACAGGCGCACTGGACGCACATTTTAATCACCAACAGCATGGAGGTTTGGGCCTCCTGTGCATGGGGGTGGTGTCCAGATTTTCACTGTCACGGTTCCACCACCTCGGAGAGTTTGGGGGACACGGGCCGTGGAGGAAAGTGGGCGGGCCAGGCTACAGCTCAATAGGCGATTCACCTGGGGAAATGCCTAAAATTATGTTTATGCCTGGCAGTTTCGGTGCCATGGAGCGCTTATTATTCATATTGGTGGTAATTTAAATTTATTCCTGCTACCTCCTTATTCACTAACACCGATCAGGGGTTGGCTCTATGGTTTCAAGCAGATAGATCTAAGTGGTTTGACATGTCCTTGGAGTCAGTCTCAAATCCATCACTACTTCATTTTCGACTGGTGATACGAGTCAAGGTAGGATGCATGGGGGCTTTTGCAGCGCTAGATTGGTCACGACATGCGAACCATTGGCTTGCGTCACGGATGCGTGCATGCGCAGTCCATGTTCTAGGGAGCCACTGTTCTATTGTTTTGACGTTAACAGTTTCCTGTGGGGGGTTAGCAGATGCGGTCATTCCACAGTGGTGCTTCTGTATTTATTGTCTCCCAACACAGCAGGAGCAAAGTCGGGACCCGCTGTTCACCAGCAAGCTGTCCTGAATACCTGACAATCAAGCATTGATGCGTGGGGCTGCTAGGAGCCAGAAAACGCATTTTTTAATAATGTTGCCGCATTTGTAACATTTTAATCTTTACTTGCTTAATTGTTACCCACATTGCTGGTTATTTTCCCGCATCGGCTGGGCTCGATATTACAGCCTGCCCGCCCCGGTCTGACTCCGCAATTAGAGCCGTAGAGCGGAGGGCGGACAGGTAAGAGCCAGGCACTTCCGCTAGGATCTGCGGGTAGCGCTCTAGTGTTCCCTCGCATAGGGCTATTTAGACAGGAAAGAGCGGCCGTTGACTGCGGTAGGGAGGACGGTGGTAGAGTCTCCCCAACCCGCTGTTCACCAGCAAGCTGTCCTGAATACCTGACAATCAAGCATTGATGCGTGGGGCTGCTAGGAGCCAGAAAACGCATTTTTTATTAATTTTGCCGCATTTGTAACATTTTAATCTTTACTTGCTTAATTTCTACCCACATTGCTGGTAATTTTCCCACATTGGCTGGGCTCGATATTACAGCCTGCCCGCCCCGGTCCGACTCGGCAATTAGAGCCGTAGAGCGGAGGGCGGACAGGTAAGAGCCAGGCACTTCCACTAGGATCTGCGGGTAGCGCTCTAGTGTTCCCTCTCATAGGGCTATTTAGACAGGAAGGAGCGGCCGGCTGACTGCGGTAGGGAGGACGGTGGTAGAGTCTCCCCGACCCGCTGTTCACCAGCAAGCTGTCCTGAATACCTGACAATCAAGCATTGATGCGTGGGGCTGCTAGGAGCCAGAAAACGCATTTTTTAATAATTTTGCCGCATTTGTAACATTTTAATCTTTACTTGCTTAATTGTTACCCACATTGCTGGTAATTTTTCCCGCATCGGCTGGGCTCGATATTACAGCCTGCCCGCCCCGGTCCGACTAGGCAATTAGAGCTGTAGAGCCGAGGGCGGACAGGTAAGAGCCAGGCACTTCCGCTAGGATCTGCGGGTAGTGCTCTAGTGTTCCCTCTCATGGGGCTATTTAGCCCCGCCCTTGCTCTAAGCGCACAGCGGTTGCGCGCAGGGGTCTCACCTAAGAGCTCGCCTAAGAGAAGCCGAAGAGAAGCCCGTCTGCGCCCTTCCGCGTCCGGACGGGGCTAGGGGCCATGGACTCTATATCTGGGAACAATGGACTCGTTGGGAGTAATATTCTCTCTTATTCAGCACAGGTACTGAAAGGATTACAACCCACCCTTCAAATAGGTTGTAAACATTGCATTTGGCCGTGTCCTGAAGGCCCATTTCCCTGTATTATTTGTCGCTTCCAGGCATCCCTTATCAACCCTTCGATTGGTAATTACACTCCTATTCCCACTCTAGTTCCCATAGGGTCGCATTCCCAGGGATCTTTTAAGAACCATTCCACCTGCAGAAATATTGAAGAATACCCTGCACAAATTGGGCTAAGAAGTTTCCTGTTAAATGTCCGTTCCTTACCCAAACATTACCAGGAATTATGGGATCTTATAGACACTGCCACACCAGATATCTGTTTCCTTACGGAGACTTGGCTGAAGCCCCACATAGTGCCTGCCATTATGCTGGGGGTTCCGTCTGGATATAAGATTCTCAATCTAGATCGCCCCACCAAAACTGGCGGGGGTATTGCTGTGGTATATAAAGAGGGCCTGAAAGTTTCTCTACTGGATCAGAGATGCTGCGCACAAATGGAGGTCATGATCTTTAAGATCTGTTCTTCCTCAAAAACACACTGGAAGGGAGCATTAGTCTATCGGCCTCCTGGACCATGCACAGTCTTCTTGCTTATTCTTATGGAGCTATTAGCCCCTTATTTTAAAGCCAAGGAAGATTTTATTCTCCTTGGAGATTTTAATATTCACACAGACTTACCTAATCATTCAGACACAATGTCCCTGCTCTCTGATCTCCGGATACTAGGACTTGAAATTCAAAATAGCGGTCCAACTCACACTGGTGGACATACCCTGGATCTAATTCTAGCTAACTGCCCTAAAATAAAATGTTATCCTCCAACGCCTGTTAGTTGGTCCGACCATTTTGTTGTTGAATTTACTTTTTTAGGTCTCCATCTGCCACATCGTAAATCTCTTCCAGCAGTATTGCGAAGACAGTGGCATAAAGTAACTCCTGATAGACTTCAGAGGGTATGGAAAGAACCCTCTGTTTCGGAGAATTATGATGTTGAGACAGGTCTTCTTAAGTTTAATAAGGCCCCTTTAGAGGCAGTGGACTCACTCGCGCCTCTGAAACTTCATAAACAGTATCCTAGATCCAAACAGGAAATATGGTATACTGAAGAGTTGAGAGTAGAGAAACAGGGATGCAGAAAGTTAGAAAAAGTCTGGAGGAAGATGCACACACCTTATAATAGGAAGCTGTATTCGGAGGCCCTAGCCAACTATCATAGAAATATAAAATTGGCCAGGAAAAATAGTCTCGCGCTACAGTTAGAGGAAGCAGGTAATTCCTCTAGAGAACTTTACAAAATTCTTCAATCTTTTGTAAAACCTCTAGTCTGTGAAAGCCCTGATGACTTCACTCAACCTATATGCGATGACATTTCTGCATTTTTTTAGAACAAAATAGAGTCAATATACGGAAAAATCACTGAAGCCCCAAATTTTAAGAGCAATATTGACTCCTCTCCTCCCCGGATACCACAGTGTCAAAGCAGCCTACTTACCATGATTCCTGAGGTTAGTTTGTCTGAGGTCACTGCTCTGTACAGTCAAATTAAAACAGGGTCCCCAACTGACCTCCTGCCTCCTAAAATGGTAGCCCCCTTAGGTAGCCTGCTCTCCTCAGGTATTCGAACAGTGAACAACCTTTCCCTTAAGGAAGGGCAGGTACCCAGGGACTGGAAAAAGGCGATTGTCAACCCTATTCGAAAGAAAACGGCGTTGCCATGGTCAGACCTCTCCAACCTCCGCCCGATCTTCCTTCTACCCCATCTTAGTAAGATGACCGAGAAACATGTCAATACACATGTGTCTAATTTTATCGAGGCAGCGGGCGGTCTGGACCATTCACAATCTGGGTTCAGACCTAATCACTTCTGTATTTTTCTGTACATTAGATATTATTCATATTATACGGTTCATTGCAACTGAGACACAATGTCAATTAGCATAGGTGCCCACATTCACAACGGGAAGGGGGGGTGAAGGTGAAGTGAGGGAAAAATGGGATCACGTAACAGTGAAAGTCATTCGGTGACACAAAATATTACAAATTTTGAAGAAACAATACACATGGTCCCCTGGATCACCAGGGACCAAGAAACAAAAAGCGCTCAAAAAGAGTCAGACTGTTAAATGTACCAACACAGATCCAAAATCCCTGATAACCGTCAATGTTCTGCTTGGGAAAAGGGGATTTGGTCGTATTAAATAAAGTCGACGTTTCGACCCGTAAGAAAGGTAGGTATTTGATCCTTACACGGTGGGTCTTCTTCAGGACAGTATAAAGTTGTGGGCGGGCAACCTCCTACAAGGTAGAAAAATGTTTTCATTATTCAGTGAACACCAGTTATGTTAATTAATAAACATAAACGGTGGATCAATTGGAAAGGTGACTAGAGCTATTAAAAACATGTTGTCGAGAAAATACTCCGATTGGAATATAAAGTCAGGGGTGGATGGATTAATGGGATAGCTCAAAAGCAATCTGCATAAAATCTATTCCAAGGATTGGGGCAGGAAAAAGAAGAAAAGAAGACCAACTCTGGATTACTCAAAAAGAGTGGAAGGTACGGTCTCATATAACAAAAACGGGGCTCACCCCCTTAGATTAAATACATAGACAAAATATTGCTTACCACAGTCGTACAGTGGTAGCTGTACAACGTCAACGTGCACGGATTGGTGTCACATCTAAAATCACAATCAAAATATCCTGTCTGGGTGTAGAGATAAAAAGAAGCAATTTTGAGCCAAAATATTTACAAACCACGTTAATAAACTCAAAGATACTCAACAGGACGATGCTTACCACTTGTCCTATGATCAGACAGCCGAAAGATATAGAAGACAAAGGTTCTTAGGTTGCGGGGTCGTACCTTGATGGAGGGTAATAATTACCTCCAAATTGGAGCCTAAAGGTATAAAATAAAATAAAAATAGGCAGTACATAACCAGACGAGGGTCAATTGTACACGTCTCAGTTAACGCTAAAGGCCAAATAAATGAAGAAGGGTATTCATTATTCTTAACATACTATCAGATGGTAAAATTGGCGCAGGTCGGTATCATTGTGGAAGGGTTAAAGCTAGATATAATAATAATAAGCAATTTACCATTAATTGTCAAATTGGTCAGAATAGCGCTGAAGTTCCTAAGTGAAATCCTCATTCGGAAGATATTGGGTAAGTTGTATTGTTTGAGCCTGAGAAAATACGAAACACAACAGGCATTGGTATTTCAGCCTTAACGGTTCAAAAAGCTGGAAGGACTCAATAACAAACGTGTGTAACATACAGCACATACCTAAGTGCAAAATGAATTTGCAGAAATTGGCCAGACTGCCGCCATCAAATGAAAAAACGATCGTTTCCCCAACACATCATGTCGATTTCCAAAGCGGACACGGGGACTGATGGCTGAGTAAATGTCCAATTAGTGCCCCTAGGCAACAAGGTGGTGAATAGAAAACCATCCATTAATTCAGTCTCATCTCCTGTCCAGATCAACAGCACATCATCGATGTAGCGTACCCAGAGTCGTATATGATCTCGAAAGGGATTCCGTTCACATGTGATGAAGGTATTCTCATAGAAGGACATGAAGAGGATCGCCAGGTCCGGAGCAAAGGCTGCCCCCATCGCCACGCCCTTAGTCTGTAAATAAAACACATTCTGGAAAATGAAGAAATTTCGCATCATGGCGATTTTTAACAGAAGAATGATAAAGGAAGTCGGGACCTGCACAGGTGCCTCGCGACTATCCAAAGCTGCAGTTGCCACCATTAGCGCCTCTTCCTGGGGGATACTTGTATACAAAGATACAATATCGCAAGTCACCAAAACGACTCTGGGTACGCTACATCGATGATGTGCTGTTGATCTGGACAGGAGATGAGACTGAATTAATATGTTTCCATACCTGGTTGAACCAACGAACTGCAGACATCCAGTTTACGATACAATCAAGTAAGAGTAAAATTGACTTCCTTGACATTACCATCGCTGTAGAGGATGGTTTTCTATTCACCACCTTGTTCCGAAAACCATCTGAACGGAACTCCTTGCTCCAATATTCAAGCCACCACCCCAGGAGTCTTCGAGATAATTTGCCTTACGGACAGTTCCTTCGAGTGCGAAGGAATTGTAGCAAAAAAGATGACTACATGCTACAATCAGGAATACTAATGGAACGACTCCTAGAGAGAGGTTATCCCAAACGTCTCATCAGAAGGGCCAAGAAGAGAGCCTGGTTTTGCCATCGAGAGACTTTGTTGGAACCTAGCACACGCACAGCCCAATCTGAAAAGCGCATGATTTGTGTCACAACATTTTCTACAAAAAGCAATGCCATTAAAAAGTTGATCAACAAACATTGGGGGCTCATCGCTGAAGATCTAGAGATCACCAGTGTACCCATGCATGCTTTCAAAAAGGCAAGGAATGTGAAAGACTATGTTGTGTCATCTTTTTTGGAAAATCCGCCTGAACCGACTTTGGCATCGTGTTGGAATCAATTGCCAGTCGTTGGACATTTCAGATGTGGCAAATGTAAAGCTTGCCCGTCTACTATTCAGTCTAAGGAATTTGTCTTCAAGAACCACCGACATGTGTATAAGGACCACACAAACTGTAACACGAAAAACGTGATCTATGGGATCGTCTGTCCCTGCGACTTAATATATGTCGGCCAAACCCAACAGTGTGTGAAAACCAGATTCCTTTCTCATTGCAGCAGAATTAGGTGTAAGGTGGTGGGGGCTCCCCTTGTTGAACATTGTGAGAAATATAATCACCTGCCAGAAACACTAAAATGGGCGGTTTTGGAACACATAACACTAGGCCCTAGGGGTGGCAATTTATCCAGCATCTTAAATACCAGAGAGATGAAGTGGATACACATCTTCAACTCCGTAGCAGAGGGTCTCAATGAATCTGAAAGTAGCTTTGCGCAACTAGCTAACCTCTGAATGTGTGTTTTTTCTGAATCAGTATTGTGGTTCCTCAATATGACCTGTTACAAATCCTATACACCAAGTATAACTGTCAATTAAATATGCATATAATGTGTAAGAGTTTACACCTTCCTGCGAGAAAGGTGCACTCACTATTAACTCACGGTTACAGGCCCTAGGCATGAAGTATAATTATTAATGGGAAGGACATATAATATATATGATTTTACATCCTCCTGTGAGTAAGATGCATTCACTAATAACTCATTCCATCACTTTATGCATGAACGTGTGAGTTTACACCATCCTGCGTGACAGGTGCACTCATTATTATTGTCTGCTTATCCAACCAGATATGCAATTTTTGTCCATACTGATCATGAGCCTTGTATCATATGAAAACATGAGTCTATATTACTCCATGGGACAGGTGTACTCATCCGCTAATACTAAGTTAGTAACTCTCTATGTGATGTAAGTCACGCTATACGCGGGTATGCTATAAAATTGTAGAACAGGAGGCAGGGATATAACTATGTTGAGTAATGTGTTGTTTATGTTGATGTTAATTATTTAATTCCAACTATTAGTGGAATGTAAGGAATCAACTATTTATATAATTTTTAAGCATGCTAAATGTACCCAAGATGAGGGATTTATCTATATGGAATCCATTTTGCCCTCGGACCATTTTGGTGGGTCGGATTGCCTAAACCGGTTGCGCATTCTGTTTTTACATGGACGCTCTTCTGGATGCGAGCGCTGTTTTCCTTTGCTGTAGTCCTAATAATGGTTTGGACTACTTGTTTAGTCTTTCCTCCATCTCGGAGGCTCGTGGGAACGGGACTCCGCCCATTGCTACCACCTAACCAGGAAGTAACGCATAGTAATCGCGGCTGGTTTTTCTGCCGAGATTGTGGCTACAGGAGTCTTTGGAGAATCACCCTACAGGTAAAAACGGTTCGGATCTTTAAAAATTATATTGTGTTCATAAGACAGTATCCATATGGGATGGGACTGCGAGAATGCTCACTGGGGCCATTTTTCTAATATTCCCTAGGGGCACTAATTGGACATTTACTCAGCCATCAGTCCCCGTGTCCGCTTTGGAAATCGACATGATGTGTTGGGGAAACGATCGTTTTTTCATTTGATGGCGGCAGTCTGGCCAATTTCTGCAAATTCATTTTGCACTTAGGTATGTGCTGTATGTTACACACGTTTGTTATTGAGTCCTTCCAGCTTTTTGAACCGTTAAGGCTGAAATACCAATGCCTGTTGTGTTTCGTATTTTCTCAGGCTCAAACAATACAACTTACCCAATATCTTCCGAATGAGGATTTCACTTAGGAACTTCAGCGCTATTCTGACCAATTTGACAATTAATGGTAAATTGCTTATTATTATTATATCTAGCTTTAACCCTTCCACAATGATACCGACCTGCGCCAATTTTACCATCTGATAGTATGTTAAGAATAATGAATACCCTTCTTCATTTATTTGGCCTTTAGCGTTAACTGAGACGTGTACAATTGACCCTCGTCTGGTTATGTACTGCCTATTTTTATTTTATTTTATACCTTTAGGCTCCAATTTGGAGGTAATTATTACCCTCCATCAAGGTACGACCCCGCAACCTAAGAACCTTTGTCTTCTATATCTTTCGGCTGTCTGATCATAGGACAAGTGGTAAGCATCGTCCTGTTGAGTATCTTTGAGTTTATTAACGTGGTTTGTAAATATTTTGGCTCAAAATTGCTTCTTTTTATCTCTACACCCAGACAGGATATTTTGATTGTGATTTTAGATGTGACACCAATCCGTGCACGTTGACGTTGTACAGCTACCACTGTACGACTGTGGTAAGCAATATTTTGTCTATGTATTTAATCTAAGGGGGTGAGCCCCGTTTTTGTTATATGAGACCGTACCTTCCACTCTTTTTGAGTAATCCAGAGTTGGTCTTCTTTTCTTCTTTTTCCTGCCCCAATCCTTGGAATAGATTTTATGCAGATTGCTTTTGAGCTATCCCATTAATCCATCCACCCCTGACTTTATATTCCAATCGGAGTATTTTCTCGACAACATGTTTTTAATAGCTCTAGTCACCTTTCCAATTGATCCACCGTTTATGTTTATTAATTAACATAACTGGTGTTCACTGAATAATGAAAACATTTTTCTACCTTGTAGGAGGTTGCCCGCCCACAACTTTATACTGTCCTAAAGAAGACCCACCGTGTAAGGATCAAATACCTACCTTTCTTACGGGTCGAAACGTCGACTTTATTTAATACGACCAAATCCCCTTTTCCCAAGCAGAACATTGACGGTTATCAGGGATTTTGGATCTGTGTTGGTACATTTAACAGTCTGACTCTTTTTGAGCGCTTTTTGTTTCTTGGTCCCTGGTGATCCAGGGGACCATGTGTATTGTTTCTTCAAAATTTGTAATATTTTGTGTCACCGAATGACTTTCACTGTTACGTGATCCCATTTTTCCCTCACTTCACCTTCACCCCCCCTTCCCGTTGTGAATGTGGGCACCTATGCTAATTGACATTGTGTCTCAGTTGCAATGAACCGTATAATATGAATAATATCTAATGTACAGAAAAATACAGAACTGATTAAACCGTTTTGTATGAAGTAGCGGCTGTTCAAATTCTTTGTGAATGATTTGTTGAATTTTTATGTTCTTTGTCTTGGACCATTTGTCTTACATTCCTATAGCTACCCAGGTCCTAATGACATTTTGGGTTTAACCCTGTTTTTCATAATCAGACCTAATCACAGCACTGAATCAGCCCTCCTCTCCGTGACCGATACCATCAGGATGGCACAGGATAGAGGAGGCTCTATGATTCTGGTGCTGTTAGATTTGTCCGCTGCCTTCGACACGGTGTCACATGACATTCTCATTGGTCGTCTGAAGAGGGTAGGGATAGGCGGAACTGCTCTGTCATGGCTGGAGAGCTTTTTTACTGGCCACTCACAAAGTGTTCGATTGGGCTCCCATTTTTCCATCTTCAGGGAGCTCACCAAGGGGGTTCCACAGGGCTCATGCCTAAGCCCCACACTCTTCAATGTGTATGTGGCCCCCTGGGCTGAAATTGTGAGAGAATATGGGTTCACGCCTATATCATACGCAGATGATACCCAGCTCCTGTTCCCTTTTCAAACACTGACGCCAGCAGTTAAAAACTCCTTCACTGCAGGCATGAGAGCTGTATCCGATTGGATGACCTCCAATTGCCTGCAATGTAATGTGGGCAAGACGGAGGTCATGCTCTTCGGAGAGGCCCCGCTCCTCTGGTCACCTGAATGGTGGCCTCCCGATCTAGGTTCTGCTCCTTGCCCCAAACAGGTAGTAAAAACTTTAGGGTTTCGCCTTGATCAGTCTCTTCTACTTAAGGACCATGTAAGTCAGGTAGCGGGATCTTGTCTTAGGGTCATTGGGCTCTTGAGGCAAGTGTTCCCATACCTGGCAGACAATCATAGAAAAACCTTGGTCCAGGCATTGGTAATCAGTAGACTAGATTACTGCAATGGGCTGCTCATTTCTGCCAATGAAGAGCAACTTGGCAGGTTACAGGTGGCCCAGAATACAGCAGCTAGGCTGATCATCAACGTTCCAGCCAGATCCCCTTCTCGCCCTCTCTTGAATAAACTCCACTGGCTGCCTATCCGCCAGAGGGTGAAATTTAAGATATGCTGCGTAATTCATAAATGCCTGTTTGGTACTGGTCCGAAATACCTGTCAGAAAAATTCAAACCTTACGAGCCATGTCGTCCTTTGCGCTCTAAGAATCAATCACTGCTCCAGGTACCGCGGATCAAAAGGGAAAGACAGGGTGGCCGAGCCCTCTCCTATAGGGGTCCCACCCTTTGGAACACTCTGCCCCTCACCCTGAGGCAAAACTCCAATCTTGGAGCCTTTAGGAAATGCTTAAAGACTTACCTGTTCCCGACGATGTAGACTCTAATCTTCTTGTCTCTGATTGTTTTTATTTGGTTATGGCTTTTGGTAAGAACATAAGCGCGGAGATACCCCTTCGGGGTCGAATTCCTGCGCTATATAAGCAAAAAAATAAATAAATAAATAAAATAAATGCTCTTGCCTGCTCTGGGTGTTGTCAGAAGCACAACAAGGGGCTTGTGTTTGGCCTTTTACAGGTAGTAAGTGTTTTACCGGGGCCCGGACAGAATTAAGTGAATAGGTTCATGAAAGCCATATCAAGCTGCGCTAGTTGGATTAGATTTCCTCATAATTTTGGAGAGGAAATATCCGCTGAGTTTGGAGGGGCACTGTCTGTTATAGGGGTTGGGGGCCATGTCACCCACATAGAGTTTATATTTGGGGGGCATGGAGACAACCCGGTTTAGACCTCTTGTAGAGGAGAATAGAAGCATGGTTAAGTGCAGCGGATTTGCAAGTACCATGTGGTACTTCTGCCTTGGTTCAGTAGGATCAGTTCAGAGTGGCGGTTTTTGACATTCTTACACGACAGCCCCAGTGGTTGCTTAATATCCTTATGCAACTACTGGCCTCAGCTCATAGGTGACAGGAGGAGTAACCACATGAGGGATGGGCAGCAGACTTGTCTGGTACTCATTGTGGGGTGCATAGGGGACTTTTCTAGAAGTTACCTGAAGGACAGTAATTGGGACACACAATGGGTTGCACAGAGCAGCGGAGAGGGCCCGTCCAGGTAGTCACGGGCAACGCTACTGTCAATTTTGTACCTTGTTTATACCCACAAGGTGAGAAAGTCAAGTCTGGACTTCCGTAAGCGCGGCAAGGGCCCTCCACTAATTTTCAGTCCAACTGTTACACAATGGCACAGACAACAGCAGTATAGTGGTTGAGGACCCGAGTAGGTCCCCAGGTGACATCACTTCCGGTGGGGTGGGGGGGTTGGGGGGAAAGGTATATTTACCTCTTCCGCCCTCCGAGCGCCCTCTTTGTCCTGGTCGCTCAATGTAGTTGGTACCCCTCCTCTCCTGCCTTGCCCAGCTGCCCTGACGCTGTTTTCCCTCCCTACCGCAAACCTGGCCTTCGGGCAGCGGGGTGCTTCAACTAATTCAATTTTCTTTGTGTTACAGGCGGAGTTACAAAGCGATCAAAAGGCTGTAAGGTACAGAAGGGTACCCTCTACAGGAGACAGAAAGGGTGCTAAAGCCAATTATCCCCAGGGAGGTCCTCGCGTGGGATCCTGGAGGAGCGACGGCGCCCCGTTAGTCCTGCGGGCGGTTGTGGACCTGAGCAACCGGGGGTTGCCTGCAACTCTCCGCCCCCCGTTGCGGGGAGGGGCATGAGAAAGGGTTGGACTGGCGGTCCGCCGGAGGGAGGGGCTATCCCTTCCCCAACATGACAACACCCCTTGGTTAATACCACTGAGGTTTGATGGCTCATCAGGTGGGCAGGCGGCGAGGGGCTGTCTGCCCGTGGATCGCCCGCAAGTTAACCCACCATGTTGTCATATTCTTATGCAAATAAACCTGCAGCAAATTTCTCCACTAAAACTGTGTTGTGTCTGTTATTCAGTTAAATTGCTGTAGGAGGGCTGGGGAATGTGCCGATGTTGGCACTATGCCAGGCTGCCCCGGGCCACCGAAGGGGGCCCTCCTAAGAGGGCGGCCACCCTTATTGCCACACGATGGCACAAGCAACAGCAGTATAGTGGTTGGGGACCCGAGTAGGTCACCAGGTGACATCACTTCCGGCGGGGTGGGGGGCGTGGGGGGAAAGGTATATTTACCTCTTCTGCCCTCCGAGCGCCCTCTTTGTCCTGGTCGCTCAACGTAGTTGGTACCCCTCCTCCTGCCTTGCCCAGCTGCCCTGACGCTGTTTTCCCTCCATACCGCAAACCTGGCCTTCGGGCAGCGGGGGGGGGGGGGTGGTGGGAGGTGCTTCAACTAATTCAATTTTCTTTGTGTTGCAGGCGGAGTTACAGGGCGATCCAAAGGCTGTAAGGTACAGAAGGGTACCCTCTACAGGAGCACAGAAAGGGTGCTAAAGCCAATTATCCCCAGGGAGGTCCTTGCATTGGGATCCTGGAGGAGCGACGGCGCCCCGTTAGTCCTACGGGTGGTTTGGACCTGAGCAACCGGGGGTTGCCTGCAACTCTCTGCCCCCATAGCAGGGAGGGGCATGTGTAAGGAGTGGACTGGCGGTCCGCCGGAGGGAGGGGCTATCCCTTCCCCAAAATGAAAACACCCCTCGGTTAATACCACCGGGGTTTGATGACTCATCAGGTGGGCAGGCGGCGAGGGGCTGCCTGTTTGTGGATCGCCCGTAAGTTAACCCACCATGTTGGCATATTGTTATGCAAATAAACCTGCACCAAATTTCTCCACCAAAACCGTGTTGTGTCTGTTGTTCAGTTAAATTGCTGTAGGAGGGCTGGGGAATGTGCCGATGTTGGCACTAAGGAGGATGTGCGATTTTTAGTCCACTACTCCCTTCTTTATAATACGGGCTCGTTTTATAGTCGAATGCACAGGCCTAGGTTTGCACAACGACAGCTTTTGACACTTGCACAAGTGCCACCATTGCCTAGGTAACTTTTGCTCGAGTGTCTAGCATATATTGCAGTATTATACCTCTACTCGTACTTTGTACGCTTTTGTAACCTGCACACTTGTCACTTTTTCCTCCTGTAATGCACTGTTTGCTACCTGATGTATTTTGTTTGCTCACAATTGTCACTTTTACCTCATGTAACTTAACGTTTGCTTTTGTAATTTGTTCACTTGTAATTTTCTCCTCGCGTTGTATCGGTTCTGTTTCTATTGAAGCGCCCTGACGCCTTCGGGTAAAGTCCGCGCTATATAAAAACGCATAAATAAAAAAAATCAATTGTTTGAAACAAGTCTGATTTGGGTCAGGATGCTGATCGGCCCGGTTGCTACCACCGCAGGTCTGGGAGGGGTACCCTTCGGAGCCTGTGCGCACGTGGGACCTCTCTTTGACAAGGCTGGTTCCAGTGGTTGAGTTCAGATAAGTGTGGCGTCTCTTTGGACAGGCTGGAGTACCACACCTCGTAGGTGGGGCCTGCCCAGCGCGCGCAGTGCCTCCCCCAGTGGGTTGCACCTGCCAGATGCCCCCCGGTTCCGCCGTGAAGCAGTCCTGGCTCCTTTATCCCAGGCCAGGCCCGGTTCGTCGTCCCTCCCAGAGGCCAGAACCGCTGGACGGTGCAGGCCGGAAGCGCACGGAAGAGCCGGTTATCTCTCCACCTCGCTCTTCCAAGTGCAGCGCCAAGAAGAGGGCGTTCCGGTAGCGTGGGATGCCTCCGCGGACGAGCCGCATCCAGCCCGCGTTCCCTCATTACGCGTCTGGAGCAGATAAGGCGTTATTACGCGGCGCGCTCGCCGCCACCGCCCGGAGGGGCCGTAAATTACCCTCTGCAATCCCTCGGAGGCAGCTGTTTTCCTCTCCTAATGAGCACACGGGGATGCTCGCTCGTCGTGGGATGGTTTAAAGGCCCCGGGGCGGGACGGTGCGCGGCCACAGCCAGGGACCCCGAGCGCCAGGCGCACCATGGACCCGGGCTTCGGAGCCGCGGGCCGCGGGGACCTGCAGGGGTGGGACATCTTCACCAGCCCACCTGGGTACCCTGGAGAGGACAGGAGGGAGAGAGGCGGCCCGGGCCGGGGCCTGCACCCCCCGAAGAGCCAGAAGAGACCGGTGAGCGAGCCAGGGGCTTGGGTTCAAAGGGCCCCCTCCGCGCAGGTAGCAGGGCCTCTGCGGGCGGTAATGTAAGGTGTTCTACTTTCGGTGCCTCTATAGCGTGTCAGCGGGGTCTTCGAAGCACACACGAGGCGGCAGCATGCTATAAACACGTCAAGTGACAAGCACCACAGTATGTGTCCAGATGCACCGGAGCACCTGTCACGTGCTTCTGTGGCGCGCGCGCTGTTAACACCTGGACAGCAAAACTGCGCGTCACCAGCGTGCGTAAACCATCGACGCACCGTGCCATACCTCACTAGCATATATATATATATATATATATATATTTCCATCGCTGAGCATGCGTTCGGCATCCGTGGTCGCTGCCATGAACAAAGTTTGTCTCTTACAGACTTTAAAAAAGCATGTAATTAACTTGTCTAAAGCATGCCACAAGTTTCTATTGAACATATCACTAGCATCTGTGGAGCGTGTCACTATCATGCGTGGAACACGTTCTGAACATCTGCACTGAATGTTACTTCATTTACAGAAAATGTGGCTAAAATGTCTAGAAGATGTGAATTGGACATGTGGAGGGTATTTTTCAGAGATATATGTGTAGACTGTCCCCAACATCTGTAGAACATGTCGGTAACATCTGTAGAACACAGTTTGCCACAAGCCAGCGTCCATGGCCTGTAGAGTTTATTTCTAGTGTTTCTAAAGCATTTCACAAGCATGCGTGGAACACGTCTCTAGCATCCTTACGGCATGTAACTAGAATGAGCTAATATTGTTACTGACACCCCACAGCACATGCTGGTATATGCCGAGTGCAGTACAGCACTAGTGTCTGGAGAGCACATCACCAACGCACGCAGTCAGGCCCTGTTCTAGGAATTTTCATCTGGATGGGCCAAGGGTTCATTTGTGGGCCCAATTTTTGCCAATTCTGTGGGTAGCCTGGAAACCCAAGATTTTCATTCTATCTTCTTCCAAACAGGCATACAGAGGGTGGTCGCGCGGCGCCGCCATGCTTGTGACGGAACCACTCCGTCACGAGCCACAGGCACGCTGTGCTTATGACGGAGTGGTTCCGTCATGGCTCCGCCCACTCACTAATGCGCCTGCACAGGCCGGGAATCAGTGCCGCGTGGGCGGAGCGGCCGCGGTGGACGGAACCACTCCGTCATGAGCACAGCGCGCCCGAGGCTCGTGACGGAGTGGTTCCGTCACTAGCACGGAAGAGTACGAGCTGATGCCTATACTCAACAGCCCAACTCTTAGAATGTCCAGCAGGCCAGGCTTAGCACCAGCACCAGGATTCCAAGCAGACTGAATAGAAGTTCCAGGTTAAGGAGGTTCCCTGTTACCACACCGAAGACTTGACATTTTGCACTAGTAAGACAGGCACTGAAAGCTCGATCCTGGCTTGAGCCCTAAACCTCGCTGTGGCTCAGCTTGAGGTTCTGTTGGAGCTTCGAGCCCATAATGAGCCGAGCTTTCATGTACCTTCTGCCCGCCACCCTCAATCTACCCAGGATGTGGCTTAGTGCAAGAACTTCCAACTTTGAACTGAACAAGCCAGGTTGGAGTCTCCCGTTGCCTTAACATCATGTGATTATGGGCAAAATCTCCAGTGCCTAAAAGAAATGAACGTGACCTTGTATAATGTAACTGGTGTTCATGTAAAGCGCTTTAATCTCTCCAGGTCGAGTTCACACTTTATAAAAACAGCAGAAAACTGCACGAAGAGGTAAAAATAAAGCATTAAGATAAAAAGGAGAGACACATTGCCATTTAGTGGCTAATATGTACAAAGTGAAAAAATAAGCTGGAGCTTCCCCACTTAAATCGGGGGAGCTTGGGCAAATATCTTAATTAACCAAAACTCGTTTTCCATTAATATTTGCACATGAAAGCACATTCAAATACATGAATCAGAAAACCAACTATACAAAAATTAATTGTGTTTGATTTAATAAACTGATGTTGCTCAATATTAATCTAAGCCACATACAGGGTCCACGTGACAGCTGTCTTGCCTCTGGGCTCACTAATGGCACTGTTACCAGTGTGAGGCTGAGCTAGGAATGACTGTAAGCTCATGTTTAAAAACTATCACTTTTAATAAGTACTTCTCAGTGCAGTGCTTTATTGTCAGACTAATGTAAAAGCTTCAATGTGTTAAAAAATACACATTTTTGAATTTTGAAGAGACTGTATCATATTTGACACGATGTTTGTGGTATGTTTCACATAGCAAACATTTTCAGGTCTCAGCCTGTGCATGAGCTCTGATGGCCAAGCTAGAGGCTCAGCTCAGATCTCCCTGGTATTTTGTTTTATCACCCCCCTCAACCCCCAAAACACGCCACTCAATTTCCGTTTTAAAGACAGTGGGAAACACATTTCCACTTCCGACATTGAAATTGAGGAAGCATTTAAGAGGTGCCTTCTCCGTGGCCTCTTCTGCTGTGACCGCGTGGGCCAAAGGTGCTGTTTGGGTGGGTCTGGCCCACCCGCGCCCCCTGCTAGACCCGGGCCTGCGTGTAGTGGACAGTACTTCACTAGAATCAGCGCAACAAGCTGATGGCCCCTGTACTGATCAGTACGTCCCTAGCATGTGCAGGGCTTGCCCTTTGTGTATATGTGATATATGCCATTACTAGTCTAAGGAACATGTGGTTGGCATTTGTCAATCACATAATTAGCATGTTTAAAACATGCATGTGTGAAACATATAATAAAAACTGCACAGAATGGCATATAAATAAGACACGTGGAGCAGGTCACTAGCACCAGCATGAAATGCAATAATGTTCAGCGCATGACACGGATATCCTTAGACAATAGTATGTGGCTAACTTCGGTAAAGAATGGATTGACGTCCTCCTCTACCATGTGCCACGAGTGATTCTAGAGCACGTGGTTAGCACTGGTGTGGTGACATTTGTCATGAGTGTGTCCCGAGCATGTGGTTAGCACTGGTGCAGTACCATCTGTAATTAGTGTTTCTAGAGCATGTCATTAGCATAGGTGTAGTACCACTTGCCATGAGTGTGTCTAGAGCATGTGGTTAGAATTGGTGTAGTGCCATGTGTCATGAGTGTTTGTAGAGCATGTGGTTAGAATTGGTGTAGTGCCATGTGTCATGAGTGTTTGTAGAGCATGTGGTTAGAATTGGTGTAGTGCCATGTGTCATGAGTGTCTCTAGAGCATGTGGTTAGCACTGATACAGTACCACTTGTCATGAGTGTGTCTAGAGCATGTGGTTAGAATTGGTGTAGTGCCATGTGTCATGAGTGTTTGTAGAGCATGTGGTTAGAATTGGCGTAGTGCCATGTGTCATGAGTGTGTCTAGAGCATGTGGTTAGAATTGGCGTAGTGCCATGTGTCATGAGTGTGTCTAGAGCATGTGGTTAGAATTGGCGTAGTGCCATGTGTCATGAGTGTGTCTAGAGCATGTGGTTAGAATTGGCGTAGTGCCATGTGTCATGAGTGTGTCTAGAGCATTGCCATGTGTCATGAGTGTGTCTAGAGCATGTGGTTAGAATTGGCGTATTGCCATGTGTCATGAGTGTGTCTAGAGCATGTGGTTAGAATTGGCGTAGTGCCATGTGTCATGAGTGTGTCTAGAGCATTGCCATGTGTCATGAGTGTGTCTAGAGCATGTGGTTAGAATTGGCGTAGTGCCATGTGTCATGAGTGTGTCTAGAGCATGTGGTTAGAATTGGCGTAGTGCCATGTGTCATGAGTGTGTCTAGAGCATTGCCATGTGTCATGAGTGTGTCTAGAGCATGTGGTTAGAATTGGCGTATTGCCATGTGTCATGAGTGTGTCTAGAGCATGTGGTTAGAATTGGCGAAGTGCCATGTGTCATGAGTGTGTCTAGAGCATGTGGTTAGAATTGGCGAAGTGCCATGTGTCATGAGTGTGTTAGAGCATGTGGTTAGAATTGGCGTAGTGCCATGTGTCATGAGTGTGTCTAGAGCATTGCCATGTGTCATGAGTGTGTCCCGAGCATGTGGTTAGAATTGGCGTAGTACCATCTGTAATTAGTGTTTTTAGAGCATGTCATTAGCATAGGTGTAGTACCACTTGCCATGAGTGTGTCTAGAGCATGTGGTTAGAATTGGTGTAGTGCCATGTGTCATGAGTGTTTGTAGAGCATGTGGTTAGAATTGGTGTAGTGCCATGTGTCATGAGTGTGTCTAGAGCATGTGGTTAGCACTGATACAGTACCACTTGTCATGAGTGTGTCTAGAGCATGTGGTTAGAATTGGTGTAGTGCCATGTGTCATGAGTGTGTCTAGAGCATGTGGTTAGAATTGGCGTAGTGCCATGTGTCATGAGTGTGTCTAGAGCATTGCCATGTGTCATGAGTGTGTCTAGAGCATGTGGTTAGAATTGGCGTATTGCCATGTGTCATGAGTGTTTGTAGAGCATGTGGTTAGAATTGGCGTAGTGCCATGTGTCATGAGTGTGTCTAGAGCATGTGGTTAGAATTGGCGTAGTGCCATGTGTCATGAGTGTGTCTAGAGCATTGCCATGTGTCATGAGTGTGTCTAGAGCATGTGGTTAGAATTGGCGTATTGCCATGTGTCATGAGTGTGTCTAGAGCATGTGGTTAGAATTGGCGTAGTGCCATGTGTCATGAGTGTGTCTAGAGCATGTGGTTAGAATTGGCGTAGTGCCATGTGTCATGAGTGTGTCTAGAGCATTGCCATGTGTCATGAGTGTGTCTAGAGCATGTGGTTAGAATTGGCGTAGTACCATCTGTAATTAGTGTTTTTAGAGCATGTCATTAGCATAGGTGTAGTACCACTTGCCATGAGTGTGTCTAGAGCATGTGGTTAGAATTGGTGTAGTGCCATGTGTCATGAGTGTTTGTAGAGCATGTGGTTAGAATTGGTGTAGTGCCATGTGTCATGAGTGTGTCTAGAGCATGTGGTTAGCACTGATACAGTACCACTTGTCATGAGTGTGTCTAGAGCATGTGGTTAGAATTGGTGTAGTGCCATGTGTCATGAGTGTGTCTAGAGCATGTGGTTAGAATTGGCGTAGTGCCATGTGTCATGAGTGTGTCTAGAGCATTGCCATGTGTCATGAGTGTGTCTAGAGCATGTGGTTAGAATTGGCGTATTGCCATGTGTCATGAGTGTTTGTAGAGCATGTGGTTAGAATTGGCGTAGTGCCATGTGTCATGAGTGTGTCTAGAGCATGTGGTTAGAATTGGCGTAGTGCCATGTGTCATGAGTGTGTCTAGAGCATTGCCATGTGTCATGAGTGTGTCTAGAGCATGTGGTTAGAATTGGCGTATTGCCATGTGTCATGAGTGTGTCTAGAGCATGTGGTTAGAATTGGCGTAGTGCCATGTGTCATGAGTGTGTCTAGAGCATGTGGTTAGAATTGGCGTAGTGCCATGTGTCATGAGTGTGTCTAGAGCATTGCCATGTGTCATGAGTGTGTCTAGAGCATGTGGTTAGAATTGGCGTAGTGCCATGTGTCATGAGTGTGTCTAGAGAATGTGGTTAGAATTGGCGTAGTGCCATGTGTCATGAGTGTGTCTAGAGCATTGCCATGTGTCATGAGTGTGTCTAGAGCATGTGGTTAGAATTGGCGTATTGCCATGTGTCATGAGTGTGTCTAGAGCATGTGGTTAGAATTGGCGAAGTGCCATGTGTCATGAGTGTGTCTAGAGCATGTGGTTAGAATTGGCGAAGTGCCATGTGTCATGAGTGTGTCTAGAGCATGTGGTTAGAATTGGCGTAGTGCCATGTGTCATGAGTGTGTCTAGAGCATTGCCATGTGTCATGAGTGTGTCTAGAGCATGTGGTTAGAATTGGCGTAGTGCCATGTGTCATGAGTGTGTCTAGAGCAAGTGGTTAGAATTGGCGTAGTGCCATGTGTCATGAGTGTGTCTAGAGCATTGCCATGTGTCATGAGTGTGTCCCGAGCATGTGGTTAGAATTGGCGTAGTACCATCTGTAATTAGTGTTTTTAGAGCATGTCATTAGCATAGGTGTAGTACCACTTGCCATGAGTGTGTCTAGAGCATGTGGTTAGAATTGGTGTAGTGCCATGTGTCATGAGTGTTTGTAGAGCATGTGGTTAGAATTGGTGTAGTGCCATGTGTCATGAGTGTGTCTAGAGCATGTGGTTAGCACTGATACAGTACCACTTGTCATGAGTGTGTCTAGAGCATGTGGTTAGAATTGGTGTAGTGCCATGTGTCATGAGTGTGTCTAGAGCATGTGGTTAGAATTGGCGTAGTGCCATGTGTCATGAGTGTGTCTAGAGCATTGCCATGTGTCATGAGTGTGTCTAGAGCATGTGGTTAGAATTGGCGTATTGCCATGTGTCATGAGTGTTTGTAGAGCATGTGGTTAGAATTGGCGTAGTGCCATGTGTCATGAGTGTGTCTAGAGCATGTGGTTAGAATTGGCGTAGTGCCATGTGTCATGAGTGTGTCTAGAGCATTGCCATGTGTCATGAGTGTGTCTAGAGCATGTGGTTAGAATTGGCGTATTGCCATGTGTCATGAGTGTGTCTAGAGCATGTGGTTAGAATTGGCGTAGTGCCATGTGTCATGAGTGTGTCTAGAGCATGTGGTTAGAATTGGCGTAGTGCCATGTGTCATGAGTGTGTCTAGAGCATTGCCATGTGTCATGAGTGTGTCTAGAGCATGTGGTTAGAATTGGCGTAGTACCATCTGTAATTAGTGTTTTTAGAGCATGTCATTAGCATAGGTGTAGTACCACTTGCCATGAGTGTGTCTAGAGCATGTGGTTAGAATTGGTGTAGTGCCATGTGTCATGAGTGTTTGTAGAGCATGTGGTTAGAATTGGTGTAGTGCCATGTGTCATGAGTGTGTCTAGAGCATGTGGTTAGCACTGATACAGTACCACTTGTCATGAGTGTGTCTAGAGCATGTGGTTAGAATTGGTGTAGTGCCATGTGTCATGAGTGTGTCTAGAGCATGTGGTTAGAATTGGCGTAGCGCCATGTGTCATGAGTGTGTCTAGAGCATTGCCATGTGTCATGAGTGTGTCTAGAGCATGTGGTTAGAATTGGCGTATTGCCATGTGTCATGAGTGTTTGTAGAGCATGTGGTTAGAATTGGCGTAGTGCCATGTGTCATGAGTGTGTCTAGAGCATGTGGTTAGAATTGGCGTAGTGCCATGTGTCATGAGTGTGTCTAGAGCATTGCCATGTGTCATGAGTGTGTCTAGAGCATGTGGTTAGAATTGGCGTATTGCCATGTGTCATGAGTGTGTCTAGAGCATGTGGTTAGAATTGGCGTAGTGCCATGTGTCATGAGTGTGTCTAGAGCATGTGGTTAGAATTGGCGTAGTGCCATGTGTCATGAGTGTGTCTAGAGCATTGCCATGTGTCATGAGTGTGTCTAGAGCATGTGGTTAGAATTGGCGTAGTACCATCTGTAATTAGTGTTTTTAGAGCATGTCATTAGCATAGGTGTAGTACCACTTGCCATGAGTGTGTCTAGAGCATGTGGTTAGAATTGGTGTAGTGCCATGTGTCATGAGTGTTTGTAGAGCATGTGGTTAGAATTGGTGTAGTGCCATGTGTCATGAGTGTGTCTAGAGCATGTGGTTAGCACTGATACAGTACCACTTGTCATGAGTGTGTCTAGAGCATGTGGTTAGAATTGGTGTAGTGCCATGTGTCATGAGTGTGTCTAGAGCATGTGGTTAGAATTGGCGTAGTGCCATGTGTCATGAGTGTGTCTAGAGCATTGCCATGTGTCATGAGTGTGTCTAGAGCATGTGGTTAGAATTGGCGTATTGCCATGTGTCATGAGTGTTTGTAGAGCATGTGGTTAGAATTGGCGTAGTGCCATGTGTCATGAGTGTGTCTAGAGCATGTGGTTAGAATTGGCGTAGTGCCATGTGTCATGAGTGTGTCTAGAGCATTGCCATGTGTCATGAGTGTGTCTAGAGCATGTGGTTAGAATTGGCGTATTGCCATGTGTCATGAGTGTGTCTAGAGCATGTGGTTAGAATTGGCGTAGTGCCATGTGTCATGAGTGTGTCTAGAGCATGTGGTTAGAATTGGCGTAGTGCCATGTGTCATGAGTGTGTCTAGAGCATTGCCATGTGTCATGAGTGTGTCTAGAGCATGTGGTTAGAATTGGCGTAGTGCCATGTGTCATGAGTGTGTCTAGAGCATGTGGTTAGAATTGGCGTAGTGCCATGTGTCATGAGTGTGTCTAGAGCATTGCCATGTGTCATGAGTGTGTCTAGAGCATGTGGTTAGAATTGGCGTATTGCCATGTGTCATGAGTGTGTCTAGAGCATGTGGTTAGAATTGGCGAAGTGCCATGTGTCATGAGTGTGTCTAGAGCATGTGGTTAGAATTGGCGAAGTGCCATGTGTCATGAGTGTGTCTAGAGCATGTGGTTAGAATTGGCGTAGTGCCATGTGTCATGAGTGTGTCTAGAGCATTGCCATGTGTCATGAGTGTGTCTAGAGCATGTGGTTAGAATTGGCGTAGTGCCATGTGTCATGAGTGTGTCTAGAGCAAGTGGTTAGAATTGGTGTAGTGCCATGTGTCATGAGTGTGTCTAGAGCATGTGGTTAGAATTGGCGTAGTGCCATGTGTCATGAGTGTGTCTAGAGCATGTGGTTAGAATTGGCGTAGTGCCATGTGTCATGAGTGTGTCTAGAGCAAGTGGTTAGAATTGGTGTAGTGCCATGTGTCATGAGTGTGTCTAGAGCATGTGGTTAGAATTGGCGTAGTGCCATGTGTCATGAGTGTTTGTAGAGCATGTGGTTAGAATTGGCGTATTGCCATGTGTCATGAGTGTGTCTAGAGCATGTGGTTAGAATTGGCGAAGTGCCATGTGTCATGAGTGTGTCTAGAGCATGTGGTTAGAATTGGCGAAGTGCCATGTGTCATGAGTGTGTCTAGAGCATGTGGTTAGAATTGGCGTAGTGCCATGTGTCATGAGTGTGTCTAGAGCATTGCCATGTGTCATGAGTGTGTCTAGAGCATGTGGTTAGAATTGGCGTAGTGCCATGTGTCATGAGTGTGTCTAGAGCATGTGGTTAGAATTGGCGTAGTGCCATGTGTCATGAGTGTGTCTAGAGCAAGTGGTTAGAATTGGTGTAGTGCCATGTGTCATGAGTGTGTCTAGAGCATGTGGTTAGAATTGGCGTAGTGCCATGTGTCATGAGTGTGTCTAGAGCATGTGGTTAGAATTGGTGTAGTGCCATGTGTCATGAGTGTGTCTAGAGCATGTGGTTAGCATAGGCGTAGTACCACTTGTCATGAGTGTGTCTAGAGCATGTGGTTAGAATTGGCGTAGTGCCATGTATCATGAGTGTGTCTAGAGCATGTGGTTAGAATTGGCGTAGTGCCATGTGTCATGAGTGTGTCTAGAGCATGTGGTTAGAATTGGCGTAGTACCACTTGTCATGAGTGTGTCTAGAGCATGTGGTTAGCATAGGCGTTTTACCGCTTGTCATGAGTGTGTCTAGAGCATGTGGTTAGAATTGGCGTAGTGCCATGTGTCATGAGTGTGTCTAGAGCATGTGGTTAGAATTGGCGTATTGCCATGTGTCATGAGTGTGTCTAGAGCATGTGGTTAGAATTGGCGAAGTGCCATGTGTCATGAGTGTGTCTAGAGCATGTGGTTAGCATAGGCGTAGTACCACTTGTCATGAGTGTGTCTAGAGCATGTGGTTAGAATTGGCGTAGTGCCATGTGTCATGAGTGTGTCTAGAGCATGTGGTTAGAATTGGCATATTGCCATGTGTCATGAGTGTGTCTAGAGCATGTGGTTAGAATTGGCGAAGTGCCATGTGTCATGAGTGTGTCTAGAGCATGTGGTTAGAATTGGCGAAGTGCCATGTGTCATGAGTGTGTCTAGAGCATGTGGTTAGAATTGGCGTAGTGCCATGTGTCATGAGTGTGTCTAGAGCATTGCCATGTGTCATGAGTGTGTCTAGAGCATGTGGTTAGAATTGGCGTAGTGCCATGTGTCATGAGTGTGTCTAGAACATGTGGTTAGAATTGGTGTAGTGCCATGTGTCATGAGTGTTAGAAGAGCATGTGCTTAGAATTGGTGTAGTGCCATGTGTCATGAGTGTGTCTAGAGCATGTGGTTAGAATTGGCGTAGTGCCATGTGTCATGAGTGTGTCTAGAGCATGTGGTTAGAATTGGCGTAGTGCCATGTGTCATGAGTGTGTCTAGAGCATGTGGTTAGCATAGGCGTAGTACCACTTGTCATGAGTGTGTCTAGAGCATGTGGTTAGAATTGGCGTAGTGCCATGTGTCATGAGTGTGTCTAGAGCATGTGGTTAGAATTGGCGTAGTGCCATGAACTCACAGGAACACTTTTTAATTGCATGTTGTGGATTTGTATGACAGAAGAGGATGGGGTAATTTATAGGATCGAGGTGTTTGTTTTGGGTATTCATAATAATAATAAGAAACCCGTATGGATTGTTTGTGAATTATTGTTCAAATTAAGCTAGCACCAGCACAGTTGGCAGGGAATTCTGTCTCAAAGCATGCTGTGAGTGCATGGGATGGCCTTGTAAACCCTGTGCCCACCATTTAGGCTTTAAGAAGTTACTAATGTTTTGCCTTCAACGTTTATGGGACTAGAGATTCGAATGCAAATAAAATTCCTTCAAAATATTAGAGAAGTAACAATCAATTGTCCCTCTCTGGGTGACAAATGGAACAAGAAAAATTGATGCTCAGAATGCTGCACAATGTCAAACATTCACCCCAGTACAGAGATCTGGGACTAAATTAATCGTTTTCTTGCTCCCAATGCCTTTCCAGTTCAGACCCAGCCATATGCAATTCAGTCTTGACCCTGTTCCCATGTTCCCCATGGGGACAGTCCAGCCCGAACTGCCAGGCAAGGTCCTCCTTGGACAGGAAACAAACCTCCTGGCACCGGTTTCGGTCATCACCCCTCATCAGCCAGGCTAGTTTGAACCCAGTGGCATGGAGAGCATGGGACCCACGTCTTGGTATACATGTGCCACTCGGGGTGACAAATGCAAAAAGAACAATTGATGGACAGATTGCTGCACAATGTCAAGCATTCACCCCAGTACAGAGATCTGGGCCTAATACCATTGTTTTTTTGCTCCCCATGTCTTTCCAGTTCAGACCCAGCCAAATTCAAATCAGTCTTGACCCTCTTCCCCATGGAAACACTCCAGCCTGAACTACCAGGCCAGGTACTCCCTACACTGGAAACAAGCGTCCTGGGACTGGTTTCGGGGCATCGCCCCTCATCTGTCAGGCTAGCCTGAGTCTGTTGGCATGGAGAGCACGGAACCCACGTCTGGGCATATCCGTCCCACTCAGGGTGACAAATGTAAAAGGAAGTTGGCAAGGTATGCCCAGATGTGGGTCCCTTGCACACCTTGCCACTGGATTCAAACTAGCCTGGCTGATGAGGGGTGTTACCCCAAAACCGGTCCCAGGATGCTTGTTTCTGTTCCAGGGAAGATCTCTCTTGGCAGTTAGAACTGGACTGTTCCCACAAGGAACAGGGTCAAAACTGATTTGCATATGGCTTGGTCTGAACTGGGGTGGCTAAGCGAACTAAAGAACGATGATGGATTCAACACAAATCTATGACTGGGAGTGAGTGTCTGAAAAGTTACAGCACTCCGTCTATCATCTCCTTGTGTTTGCTTTGTTTGCCCAAGTTGGCAGGGTATGCCCAGACATGGTTCCCTTGCTCACTTGGCCACTGGATTCAAGTAACCTTGATAATGAGGGGTGTTACCCCAAAACCTGTCCCAGGATGCTTGTTTCTGGTCCAGGGAAGACCTGGCTTGGCAGTTCGGGCTCGACTGTTCCCATAAGGAAAAGGGTCAAGGCTGATTTGTAGGGCTGGGTGTAGTTCGCGAGTTTAGCGTTACGTGTAACTACGCAAAGTGCACTTCGCACTATGCGAGCTACGCGTAGCACTACACGAACTGCGTAGTACCCTGTTCGCACTGTGCAAGATGCCGTTTTCAATCATTGCACAGTGCGGACAAGCATCCGGCACTGGGCAATCATTGAAAACGACATCTTGCACAGTGCGAGCTGTAGTTTTCTGCAGCTCGAGTAGATTTTTACGCGAGCGGCAGCTTTCTCAACGAGAACTGGTAGTTTCTCATCGTGAGTGGTCGCGAGCATACGTGAGCACTCGCATTGAGAAACCTGACCTCCCGGCGTTGAGAATCTCACCGGCAGGTTTATTTTCCACGCTCGCGATCGGCAACTTGATGTTGCTGATCGCGAACGAGGAAAAAGTCTCACCGGGATGTTATTTTGCATGCTCGCGCTCGCCAACTTGACGTTGAGGACCGCGAGCAAGCAAAAAATGACCACTGCTCTACGCTACGCGTGTTTGTACTGTGCTACGTGCAGTTCACGTAGTGCGAAGTAGCACAAACTTCTCAAACTACGCGAGCGTAGCTTAGTGCTTTGCCCAGGGTTAATTTGCATATGGGTGGGTCTGAACTGGGGTGGCGAAGTGCATTAAAGAACGATGATGGATTCAACCCAGATCTGTGACTGGGAGTGAGTGTTTGAAAAATTTCAGCGCTCCGTCCATCATCTCCTTGTGTTTGCTTTGTTTGCCCAAAGTTGGCAGGGTATGCCCAGACCTGGGTCCCTTGCTCACTTTGCCACTGGATTCAAGCTAGCCTGACTGATGAGGGATGTTACCCCCAAACCGGTCCCAGGATGCTTGATGCTGGTCCAGGGAAGATCTGACTTGGCAGTTCGGACTGGACTGTTCCCATGAGGAAAAGGGTTCAAGACTGATTTGCCTATGGCTGGGTCTGAACTGGGGTGGCAAGGTTAATTAAATACCAATGATGGATTCAACCCAGATCTGTGACTGGGAGTGAGTGTCTGAAAAGCTTCAGGGCTCCGTCTATCATCTCCTTGTGTTTGCTATGTTTGCCCACGTTGGCAGGGTATGCCCAGACATGGGTCCCGTGCTCACTTTACCACTGGATTCAATTAACTTGGCTAATGAGGGGTGTTACACCGAAATCAGTGCCAGGATGCTTGTTTCCGGTCCAGGAATCAATCAATCAATCAGGGAATTGTAAGCACGCTACTCACCCGTGAGGGTCTCAAGGCACTGAGGGTGGTGGGTCTGCAGATCGTTCCTGAGTGTATTCAGAAAGGGGGCTTGTCTGATGTCTGCCGGTAGCTCATTCTGGCTGCAATGTGGGAGAAGGATCTTTCACCTGCTCTGGCTCTGTGGATACGCTGGGTTTTGGCCAGTGCGAGTTTGGAAGATCGGAGGTTTCTTATGGGTTCGTGGAAGTTTATTCTGTCTTTGAGGTATTTGGGTCTGTTGTTGTGTAGGTATTTGTAGGCGTGAGTAAGGATTTTGAAAGTGACTCTTTTCTCCACTGGGAGCCAGTAGAGACTTCGTAGGTGTTGAGTGTGTTCGTGTCGGGGGATGCCGAGGATGAGTCTGGCTGCGGTTTTCTGTATTGTCTGGAGTTTGCAGAGAAGGAACTTGTCGATGCCGGCGTAGAGTGTGTTTCCATAGTCCAGTCTGTGGTGATGAGTGCGTGGGTGACTATCTTCATTGACTCAGGGGGGATCGACTTGAAGGTCTTGTGGAAGATGCGGAGGGTTTTGAAGCAGCTGGAGATGACGGCATTGACCTGCCTGTTCATGGTGAGTGATGAGTCGAGTACAATGCCGAGGTTCTTGGCATGGTCTGAGGGGGTAGGTGGGCTTCTGAGGGCAGTCGGCCACCACGTGCTGTCCCATGCAGAAGGGGTGGTACCGAGGACTTCTGTCTTCTTGGTGTTGAGCTTCAGGCAGTTGTTGCTCATCCAGACGGGGACGTTTTGCATTCCTTTCTGGAAGTTGAATTTGGCAGTGGTGGGGTCTTTGGTGAGGGAGAGTATGAGCTGGGTATCGTCAGCGTAGGATACGATGTTGAGGCCGTGTTGTCGGACGATGGCTGCGAGTGGGGCCATGTAGATGTTGAAGAGGGTGGGGCTCAGGGATGAACCCTGTGGCTTTGGGGGTGGTCTGGATCTGGAAGTGATTTTCGTGGGTCGGAGAGGAAGGGTGGGAGTCTGATCCTTTGGCTTCTTCTGCTGAGGAATGATTCGATCCAATACAGGGCTGTTCCTTGTGACAGTGTTGAAGGCTGCTGATAGGACGAGTAGAATGAGGGCTGCAGAGTGGCCTTGGTCCAGGAGGGTGCGGATGTCATCTGTGGCGGTGAGTAGGGCGGTTTCTGTGCTGTGGTTGCGTCGGAATCCGGATTGGGAGAGGTTGAGGACAGCGTTCTCTTCAATTAATCCTGTCAGCTTCTTGTTGACTGTTTTCTCTGCAACTTTGGCTGCGAAGGGGAGAAGCGACATGGGCTGATAGTTCTTGAGGTTGGTGGGGTCAGCTGTGGGCTTCTTGAGCAGAGGTCTGACTTCTGTACGCTTCCAGTCATATGGGAAAGTGCCTCTTTGGAAGTTGGTGTTGATGGTGCACTGTAGTTCGGGTGTGATGGCGGCCGCGGCTCTGAGGTAGCTGTCAGGGGGGCAGAGGTCAGAGGGCCCGAGGGGTTACTTTTCATGGTTGAAGCGTTGTCTTCGGCCTTGATCAGTGTCCAGTTGGAGATGGTGGGCTGGCTGGTGTTTCTGGGAGGCGGGGCCCTTCTGTGGCACCTGGTGGATGGTCGATGAAGTTGTCGTAGAGGTTTTTGATCTTGAGGTTGAAATAGGTTCTAAGCTTGTCGCAGAGGTCTTGGGATGGGTGATGTCTGTGGCTTCACTGCGAAGGTTAGTGAATTCTTGAATGACACTGAAAAGTTCTTTGGAGTTGGTGAAGTTGGCCAGGATTTTGTTGTGGATGAAGTTCCTCTTGGTGGCTCTGATCTGGTTGTGGTAGTCGGTCATGGCGTCCTTGTAGGTGGTGTGGTTTTTAGTTGTCTTGGTGTTTCTTCAGGTCTTTTCCAGGCACCTGCAGGTGCGTCGGGCTTCATGGAGAGTGGTGGTGAACCAGGCGGCTTTCCTGGGGGGTTGTCTGTCGGTGTTGCATAGCGGGTGCGCTCGTCTGTGCAGTTTGAGATCCAGGTGTGGAGTTATCTGGTTGCGTCGTTTGTGTCGGGTGCCCAGGTGTGGTTGTATCGGGTGAGGGTGGGGTTAAGTTGCTTGTCGGTAACCTTGCTCCAGTTCCTTTGTGGTGGGTGTTGGGCTGGTTTGGGTGCCTTGGGTTTGTTGATAGCGAAGTGTACGCAGTGGTGGTCGGTCTAAGGCAGCTGTGTTGTGTGGCTGAATTAGACGCTGTTTACTGCCGCGAAGATGGGGTCGAGGGTGTATCCTGCTCTGTGGGACAGTGTGTGGATGAGTTGTTTAAGCCCACTGCTGCGTGTAATCGCTTTGCCTAAAGCGCTGTGCTTTTTAAATATCCCGTTTTCTATTTGAGTTGTATTATTTTAATTGTGACCTTGTTTTTAAATTGACTTTCACACACTTGCACCTTAATTGTGCCCTCACCGCGGTTTCAGCGGGTCTCCTGCGCGCTCTTCGTTAGCCTCCATGCCATCTTAGGGCTCTGAAAGGGACGCTGGACGCCATTGCAGGTTAGCGCTCCAGCAGTCAGGTTGACTGGTCTGAGGCGAGCGCGAAGTGCATTTAAGGGCAGAACAAAGGGTAGGTCAGCCTTGACAAGGCAACCCACTGCTGCGTGTAATCGCTTTGCCTAAAGCGCTGTGCTTTTTAAATATCCCGTTTTCTATTTGAGTTATATTATTTTAATTGTGACCTTGTTTTTAAATTGACTTTCACACACTTGCACCTTAATTGTGCCCTCACCGCTGTTTCAGCGGGTCTCCTGCGTGCTCTTCGTTAGCCTCCACGCCATCTTAGGGGTCTGAAAGGGACGCTGGACGCCATTGGAGGTTAGCGCTCCAGCAGTCAGGTTGACTAGCCTGGGCCCTATTTAAACACGAGTATGCTAGCGCACGGCGCATGCGCACGGCGTATGTGCCGCAGTAATGCCGGAGTCACGCCAGAGTCCAGCCCGTCTGCGCCCATCCGCGCTAAGGACGAGCTGGACGAGGGGGCGCTCAGTATCATCGAGAGTGGACATGGTCGATTCAGGTACCCTCACCAGATCTTGTTGGATCTTAAACCTTCCCGGTTACCCTGCCACTACTCGCTCACCCCCGAGGCTCTGCATACTTCACCCACCTGCTGGTGTTTTAGGTATTGATGTATAGGAGCTGCGCTATCTCCCCGGTCCTCGAACGTAAGTTCTTTAGCAAAATCTCCAAACCACACAAGCGGAGAGCATGGTTTCCTGATTAATGCAAGATCTTTAATTAAGAACAATGTCTCTTTTAAGGACTTTGTCGTGATCAACAGACCCTCGTGGGTCTTTATTACCGAAACGTGGGAAAAAGATTCTTCTGGGCCGGATCTTGTAGAGGCAGTGCCAGACGGTTATACCCTAGTTAGACTGGATAGAGTGGGACGTACAGGCGGAGGGCTTGGTATTTTGTATAGGGACTCCCACTCGTGCCGCATCACCCCTCTATCAGCCCCCCACGAAGCCATCCAGGCCCTACACTTTTCCATTAATGCATCCTATACTGTCCCGTTCATGGGCGTTCTTATATACAGACCCCCGGGGCCTAGAGTAGATTTTAGTCAGCATCTGCTTAGTATTCTAGAACCCTATTTTGGCTGTGAGTATGTAACAGTCTTGGGAGACATGAATTTCCATTTAGATAATCTAGAGGCAAAAGAAACTCTCTCTCTCCTAGACACCTTATCTGCCTGTGGTTTGCAGCAATTAGTTAAAGGTGCCACTCACCAGGCGGGCCATACGCTGGATGGCGTCTTCTCGAATGATAGGCGCCTGACTACCGATGCCCCCATACCGCTCACCTGGTCAGACCATTTTGCCGTCCCGTTGAAACTGGACACTACTCCTATTAATAATATCCCGAAGGGCCCCAGCAAAATGGAACTTAGGCGAAATCTGAGGAGGATAACTAATGAGCTATTAGCTCCTCTAATCTCTACCATGGCAATTTCTATGGATGAGGATGTGGAGTCGGCGGTATGGAGGTTTGAAAACGCCACCTCTGCCGCCGTGGATGAGCTTGCACCTGCCTCCCTACGCTACACCGCTAGAAAAAGGCCGTCGGCCCCCTGGTATGCCGAGTCTTTAAGACTATTAAGACAAGGCTGTAGAAAGCAGGAACGACTTTGGAGGACTAGTGGGAACACACAGGATAGGGAAATCCATAAAACCCTTCTGAGGGAATATAGGGCTGAGGTCATAAGACCTAAGCAGGAATACTTTTCAAACCTCACTAGGGCTCTTACCTCGCCGAAAGAGCTTTTTAACATTGTGGACTCACTGACCACCTTGAAGACCCCTGACCCTGTCACCAGTTCACAACAGCTGTGCGACAATATCGCTAAATATTTTCATGTCAAAATAGCTGATATTGTCTCGACCCTTGAGCTTCAAAGGGCTTCAACATCCTTTCCTACTTCTCAGGCCCCTCCTCTCCTAGGGTTTGTTAGATTGGCTAATTCGATCCTGCTGTCTAGCTTTCCCCCTCTTTCCTTACAGGAATTGGAAGTCCTTTTGGCTAAGACTAGGTCTGGTTCACCTCTCGACCCCTGTCCTCTCTATCTCCTTAAACAATGTAAGGACATTCTCCTGCCCCCTTTACTTCAGATCATAAACAGGGCTATGAGGGATGGCATTTTTCCTTCCCAATGGAAGAAAGCGGTGGTGAAGCCGCTCTTGAAGAAGCCATCCCTGGACCCGGAGGTGCTTAAAAACTTTCGCCCCATCCCATTGCTTCCAGCCCCAGCAAAGATGCTGGAAATCCATCTTCACCAGCATCTTTCATCCTTTCTGGAAACCTCTGGTCTTTTGGATCATTCGCAGCATGGATTTCGAAAGGGTCACAGCACGGAATCGGCCCTGACTGTGGTGCTCGATAACATCTGCACCACAGTCGATAAGGGTGGGAGTACTTTGCTGATCCTGTTAGATCTCACAGCTGCGTTCGACACCCTGTCTCCCCTCGTCTTAACATCTCGACTGAGGGAGATAGGGGTGGAGGGGCCCGCTCTTAGCTTGTTGGCCTCCTTCTTGGACCAGAGGGAACAGAGAGTGAAGCTGGGGGAGTTCCTATCTAGATCCCTGCCGGTGAAGTGGGGAGTCCCACAGGGGTCGGCGTTAAGTCCGACCCTTTTCAACGTCTATGTGACCCCCCTGGCCAGGCTTATTAGATCTTTCGGGATGGAGGTAGTTTCCTACGCCGATGACACTCAGATCTTGCTGTCCCTCGCCCAGCCTGTCAGCTCTTCTGCCTCCAAGTTTAGACTCTGTATGGAGGCAGTCGCACAATGGATGATTGACAATTCATTGCGGCTAAACGGCGAAAAGACAGAGATCCTTGTGTTCGGCGTGAAGGAAGACATCTGGTCGGCGGAATGGTGGCCTTTATCTCTGGGGACCTGTCCGGCTCCAACCCTCGTAGCACGAAATCTGGGGGTCATGATCGACCCGGCCCTTGACATGGGCCTCCAAGTAAAGAGGACCATCTCCACCTGTTGGGGCATTATTGGAATCTTGCGGAAAATTGAGCATTACCTGTCTGTGCAGGCCCGGAAACAAACTGTGGTAGCACTGATAGTATCCCGGCTTGATTATTGTAATGCCCTATACGTGGGAGTTAACAAAGGCCTGTTTCAAAGACGTCAATCGGTGCAAAATGCAGCGGCAAAGTTTGTACTTGACCCACCTAGAAGGTCGTCAGCTACTCTCGCCAGGAAATCCTTGCACTGGCTCCCAATTGATGCCAGGATCTCCTTTAAAGTGCTCTGTTTGGTGATCGGAGCCCTGAACAGAAAAGAGTCTGGAGGAGTAAATGACCTCCTGATTCCCTATGTTCCCGCCAGGAACCTTCGCTCCTCAATGAAGGTCCTCCTTACGGGAAACAGCCTTTACAACGAAACTTTTACAACGAACTACCATTACAACGCAACTTTTACAACGCAAACTATTACAACGCATTGCTCTGGGGGGCGCTCTAGGATAGGGAATAGGTTAATTTACTATCCAATAACCTTCCCTACTATCCACGGGGACTGGAGTTGGAATAGTAAATTAAACTATTCACTATCCAGCGCCTAAAAACATTATGCGTTGTAATGGTATGCGTGGTAAAAACCGTGTTGTAAAGGTAGGCGTTGTAAAAGTATGCGTTGTAACGTCATACATCCCCTCCTTACAGCTCCCCGAGTGCGAAGAGCTACGTGGGGAGGCAGAGCCTTTTCCAATCTTGCTCCCAGATGGTGGAACACTGTTCCCTTAGAAATCAGGATGCTTCCCTCAATACAATCTTTCAGAAAGGCCCTGAAGACATGGCTCTTTGTTAAAGCTTACCCCTAGCTCTTTGGTTCTGCCTTTTTGTTTTGCTTTTGTAGGCGCCTTGACGCCTTCGGGCAAAGTCGCGCGTTATAAGTCTTATTTAATTTCATTTCAAGTCTGATGCTGGCGAGGTTGTCACGAAGGATAGTGGAGTTGTGGTTGCTGGGGTTGTTGAGCTGGAAGTTCAGGCCTCCAATGAGTATGTAGTTTGTTGAGGTGATTGCATGGGGTGTGGGGTGGCGAAGGGTGTTTGGGGGCTAGGGGTTCTGTAGACGAGAGTTCCTCGGAGTGTGGCTTTGGGGTTGGTCTGGATCTGGAAGTGCAGGAATTTGATGGAGGGGAAGGTTTTACTGTGGGTGGTGAGGCAGAGGGTGCTCAAGTGGGTGATGGCGAGGCCCCCTCCTGGGTGGTTATGGGGTCTTTTCTCTGGATCTTGTATGCGTCTGGGATGGTGGTGCTGATGTCGGGAGCGGAGGCTACGTTGGTCCAGGTCTCTCTGAAGAAGGTGATGTCGGGCAAGAGAGAGTCAAGTAGGTTCCAGATTTCATTGGTGTGTTTGTGTACGGAGGGTACCTTGAGGAGGATGCATTTTAGGGTGTTGCCAGTGCTGGCGTCGACGGCGTTGGAGGCCGGGGTGGCAGTGTGGGTCTGGCAGCAGTGAAGGCAGGAGAACTGGCCTTGGGTCGTGTTTGGCGAGGCGTGTTGGCATTCTCTAAGTATTCCAGGGTTGAATGCGAGGAGGGTGGTGGTGTCGTAGCGATGGGTAGTGGGAGGTCCAGGGTTCCTGGCGCTGGCTGCGGTCGGGTCACGGACGGGCACGGATGGGCGCAGATGGGTGCAGATGGGCTTGCCTTTGGCAAGCCTTCGGCGCACCGGTGGCATGCCCACTGCACGTATCCACTGCGCGACCCGCAGCGGCTGCCATTAAGTAGCGGCGGTAGGAGGGAGAAGAGGCTGGGAAGGGGGAGCGGGGGAATTCCAGGGGGAATTCCGGGGGCAGGGGCCGCAGGGGCAACAGCGGTGAAAGGAACAGGCAGGCACGAGAATATAAAACAATGGTGGAATTAGAGCAAGATACAGATGGGCACAATAACAGTAGCACAACAGGGAAAAATTAAGAAACAAAATGGCTGAAAAAGGTTACGGTGGTTGCAGGCAGTCTGGTACCAGTTGGAGCGGGCAGCAGGTGCAGGAGCGGACAGCAGCCTCGAACCTCCCAAGGAGTAGGTCGAGGTCTGGATGCAAGAGACGGCACAGCAGAGCTGCGGGGAGAGAGTGGACCTAGACCGAGGGTCGTAGGTCTTAGGAAAGACCTGGCTTTGCAGTTCAGGCTAGACTGTTACTATAAGGAACAGGGTCAAGACTTGAATATGGCTAGGTCTGAACTAGGGTGACAAAGTGAGCTAAAGAACAATAATGGATTCAACCCAGATCTGTGACTGGGAGTGAGTGTCTGAAAAGTTTCTGCGCTCTGTCCATCATCTTCTTGTGCTTGAATATAAATTGTAGCCAGAGGACAAAAACATGTTAGTGCTCATAGCAACAACAGCGCAACTCCAACTTTTATTGATGCACTATCATTAAATGACATAAACTACTATATGTCAATTCAGAGCTACATATCATTCTGAGATTGTAATGATGACAGACTTGATGGGCCCATCTGAGGTTCAGACTTTTTTCCCACTACAATGAATAAACCTTGTGCTGAATAGTTAAAATAAATGAGCTATCCTAGTATATGTTCCTTTCATATCCTGTTTTTTCCAGTGGCCAATCACCACTCAATAAATATATTTCAATGTTTATAGTTCAAAATTGCATTTCTTTTTAGTTTGAACAGACTTGGAGTTCAGGTCAAAAATGTATTGTCAAGATGCAACACATCTTCAATGCCATACTCTATTATCCACTCACTAATTAGTCATTCAATAGAGCATTTAGTTGAATAACAATTTCCTCAGTCAGTGTTTGTAAGAAAAAGAAAGATTTTTATTTCATTACTATTTCTGAGAATTATTTTTTTATACTCTACATGAAAGGTAAACATTTTTACTACTGCATTGGAAAAATACTAATGCTTTATACGTTTATCTCAACCCTCCTCTTCCTCCTCTAAAGTTTCTGTCCACTCCGGACGGTCTGGTGCGTCCTGGCACTGCTGGTATTCTGAAACCAGATCATTCATGCTGCTCTCGGCCTCCACGAACTCCATCTCGTCCATCCCTTCCCCCGTGAACCAATGTAGGAAGGCCTTCCTTCTGAACATGGCCGAAAACTGCTCAGCGACCCTTTTGAAAAGCTCTTGGATTGCTGTGTTGTTCCCAAGAAAGGTGGCAGCCATTTTCAAGCCCCGCGGTGGGATGTCACAAACCGCGACTTTGACATTGTTTGGGATCCAGTCGACAAAATAGCTCCTGTTCTTGTTCTGTATGTTCAGCACTTGCTCCTCAACCTCCTTCATGGACATGCGCCCTCGAAAGACGGTGGCCGCTGTAAGGTACTGCCCATGTCTTGGATCACAGGCCACCATCATGTTCTTGGCATCAAACATCTGGAGAATGAGCTCTGGCACAGTCAAAGGCCGATACTGTTGGCTACCTCTGGATGTCAAAGGAGCAAAACCAGGAATGAAGAAATGGAGGCGCGGAAATGGTATCATAGTGACAGCTAGCTTTCGGAGATCCGTGTTGAGCTGGCCAGGAAAGCGCAGTGAGGTAGTCACACCGCTCATGGTAGCACTCACTAAGTGGTTCAGATCGCCGTATGTCGGACTGGTGAGCTTCAAGGTCCGGAAACAAATGTCATAGAGAGCCTCATTGTCAATGCAATAGGTTTCATCAGTATTCTCAACCAAGTGGTGAACAGAGAGAGTGGCATTATAAGGTTCTACAACAGTATCTGAAACCTTTGGAGAGGGAATGACACTAAATGAACTTGTAATCCTGTCAGGGTATTCCTCTCTGAATTTATCGATGAGCAGCATTCCCAAACCAGAGCCTGTTCCTCCTCCAAGGGAATGCGTGAGCTGGAACCCCTGGAAGCAGTCACAATGTTCACATTCTTTTCTCACCACATCCAGGATGGAATGTATCAGCTCAGCTCCTTCTGTGTAGTGACCTCTGGCCCAATTATTTCCTGCCCCTGTTTGTCCAAAGATAAAGTTATCAGGTCTGAAGAGCTGACCAAAGGGCCCAGATCTCACGCTGTCCATTGTTCCTGGCTCCAGGTCCACTAGTATTGCCCGGGGCACATATTTACTGGAGGACGTCTCGTTGTAGTAGACATTGATTCTCTCCAATTGAAGGTCAGAGTCGCCAGAATAGCTTCCCGTTGGGTTAATGCCATGCTCATCGCTTACACCTTCCCAGAACTTGTATCCAATTTTGTTCCCACACTGGCCAACCTGAATGTGCACAATTTCCCTCATTTTGATGTTTGTTTATATTTTGAGTTATTAAATTGTATTCCTTTGGATCTCTAGTTCAATGTATCAGATGTAACTTGGGTTGATTGTCTTCAAAAATGTCTTAGGTGATCTACAGGGCACTATATTCTTTTAAACAAAAGCATTCTAACTGCTTTGCATCCTGTCTCTCCACTTGCTCAGCCTGGAATGTTGGATTGTGTGAGGTCAGATTGCCCAGAAGCTTATCTTGGAGAAACCTTTCCTTGTGAAATTCAGTCAAGTTTCCACTGTTCTTAATATCTGAAGACACATTAATTACTTAACACCAAAATAGCAATCACATCAACTGAAATCACGCTGATGGCAAAGGATATATAGTCTAGTCACAGGGGTCTCTAACCTTTTTAACAGTGAGAACCACTTCTAATCAATGAAACCCATCCTCTGGTACTGCCTAATGGTAACTTAAGTGCTCTTGATTAAAGGAAGGAGAGAAAGAAAGAAAAAAGAAAGGGGAGGAGGACAGGAAGAAAGAAAAAGTGAAAAGTGGGAGAAAGGGAGGGTCAAAAATCAATCAACAGAGGGAAAGGAGTGAAGAGCTTAAGGCAAGAAGGGAAGGAAATAAGGACTAAAAGAGGAGAAAAGGAAAGCAGAAACAAAGGAGAGGAAGAAAGTAAAGAAGGACCAAAAAGAAGGAACAAAGGTGATATGGAGGCAATAAAAGGAAAGGGTAGGAAAGAAAGTAAAGAAAGAAAGAATTCAGGAAGAAATAATGTAGGAGAGAAAAAATAAATAAATAAAGAAACAGCAGGTATGAAGGTGAAAAAGAAGAATACTGTTGGACTTGCCCCTTTTTCCCTAAAATGTTTCACTTTTCCCCCTAGCCTTTTACTAGGTGTGAGAAAATGCCTGCTGTGCAATAGCGTGCACAGATTTATTTGTACTGTTGTGAAGAAATGCTACTTTTAAAATGGACGCCACGGCTGTGTGTTTGTGCCGCCTGACTGAGGTGGGTTGGCAGTCTAGTTGTTTGTTTCCCAGCAACCCTAGCTATTGGAGGGAAACCTAGCAGACAGGGTGTTGGACACCTCCCCCTAGACCAGTTAGAACCAGTTTCCCCAGACGCTTCTAGAAGCTTCTGGCACTGTCTGGTAGGTGGGGTGAGGGCCTATAAATAGTGGAGCTGGGATGCCATGTGCTCAGACTGAGCGCGGACTTGAACATGAGGGGACACTCTGCCAGGAGGTACTGCCGCATGGGCCTGTGTGCTGGCCCTTGTGCCCAACTGTAACCCCTCTGCTGTCCACAGGGCTAAGTGAGAGCCCCACTGCTGGAGTAAAGACTGCTGTACCAGGAGGAGTGCCACTTACAGAGGATGACAGTTCCTAGGAATTGCGGCCCTGTTCTGATTAGTGCCCACTGACTGCTGATCTTGCCCAGTAGTGCCTGCTGGTCTCCTGCCTAGCGCCTCTTGAGCGCTACAACCCTGCTTCGTGGGACCTAGCGCTGGGGGAGCGCCTTATAGTGGACTGGCCTGTACTCCCAAGAGGTGAGGAGCACTATCTTTTGTCCCGGAGGCTGCTGGTGGGACCTTGCACCTCGTGAGCGCCACGTCTAAAGGGCCAGAGGAGAGGTAGGAGCCAGTGCCTGCAGCGCTAGATTGTAATCCTGCCCAGGCTGTGCCGCTTCCTAGCGCCTTGCAGGCGCTATACTTTAATCTACCCAAGAAGAAGAAGGAGCGGGGATCCAGCAGCGCTGGGGGGCCAGGAAGAACTGGTTTATTTAAAAACACCGTGGGAGCCAACCCCGTGTGATTGCCGCCCTTTGCGATGGGTAAACTACCACGGTAGCCTACACCACGTGGTTATCGCTAGCGGGTGCCCACCCTGCATTTGTGTGTTTCCGCTAGCGGGTGCATACCCCGCATGTGTGCCGCAGTTGGGCTGACTTGAAAACCCAGCGGCACGAATCACCGCCGCAGCCCGGGCCAAAGATAAGGGCAGAGCCGCCGTGCTGCCCGCAGCAACCCAGAAGCAGAGCCACGGCTGCTTGGCGGTGGGCGGGGCCTGCTGCAAGACATCCAGAGCCTCGCAGGAGCCGGAAACAAATGGAGGGGTGGCGGGGCTCCCGTGGTGACGAGGGAGCCGCGTGGAGAGAGACCGCAGCAGGAGCCCACCCCGCAAGAGAAGCAGTGCGCCACCTGCAGGGCTTCGTGTGGTGAGGGAGCCATGCCGTCATCTGGGGGACCCGGAAGTGAGGAGGAGGGGGCTCCCGGATTAACGAGGGAGCCCCGTGTCTGCTGTGGAGCCAGGCGGGAGCCTACCCCGCACTGGCTGACGTCCCCACACCGACAGAGACTTCGCTCCGTAAAGGGGGGGGGCTCTCGTGAGAGGAGGAGAGCCCCGAGTGCAGCCGGAGCCCCGCAGGCTCCATGTCCAAGTCCCAGGCCCTCAGGAGAGGGACCCGGGTGAAGAGCGAAGTCAGGAGGAGTGCTGGGAGGAAGGCAGGGCCCCCGGGTGTCGGTGGGAGCCCCGCACACTGGCCCAAGAGTCAGGAGGACACCCGCAAGAGTCCCGGTGAGTGGGGCTGTGTGTTGGGTCTAGGGGGGTTGGTCGAGGCACGGGGTCGGTGCCTTCCCCCAGTGCCTCCAAGCCCTGACTTGGGGGGCTCCCCACTGGGTCAGGGCGGTGCTGATCTTGTTTCTTCCAGCTGCGTCGACTGGCAGTGGGCAGCTGCAGCGTGCAGCCATCATTGTTTTGAAGCCCCCGTGGGGCTCCACCATGAAAAGGGCCACAGTGCCCCGGGGGCTACACAGCGACGCCGCAGTTGCGGGTCACTGCAACGTGAGGCATTTTTCTTTTAGCCTCGGGTCCCAGGAGGGGACCCCAACTGGCCGGTACCTTGGGGGGGCCACATACTTTTTGTATGCCAGAGTCCCAGAGTAGGGGGCTCCCCAGGCGCAGTAGCGCCAGAAGCTAATCTGCAACTTTGGGCATCTTTAATCTTAGAGTCCCGGAAGAGGGGCTCCATTTTCCCCAGGCGCGGTGGCGCCAAAGGCTAACCTGTAAGACTGATGGCACTTATAAGTGTGCCGCTTGCCCTCAAGGACTGCATTGCTGTTAATGGTTTATGCCCCCTGTCATGCATTATCTGTTTTCTTGTTGTGCATAATGTGTTTTCCTCAATGGTAAGATGGTTATGCCTAATGTGATGCATAATATAATGTATGCCTAATGACCTTGCAGTGACACCGCTATGTTCCCATGTGAATGCCTACATGGCTGGGTTTATGTTTAAGATGATGGTTTTGCGCCTAGTGTGCTTACGGCCTAGTATTAACGCCCTGGCTAATGAGGGTTAGGCTTATTTAATGTTGCACCTATGCTAATCTGATTATGCCTCTTATACCTCTATGCCTTTCAGGATGCCACATGCATAAGTCAAGGCCTACTGAGAGCACATACGATGATTATGCCCAATGCGACTTCAGCTACTATGATGCCTAATGTTTTCCCTCAGAGTATATTGTTGGTGTTCTGCATAATGGGCTTGTGCCTAATCTAATGTGGGTTTGCGCATAATGTGTTTATTTGCTGACCTGACGTTTTCATCCTAGGCTCATGGTTCATGCTTTATACCTAGATATGTTTTATGCCTACTGAGTGGCAGAGCTGTTCTTGTTTCATGCCTAATGCTAATTTGACATAGGCCTAAAGCGATCTATGCTACGTGCATGGGTTTGCCAGCAGCGACAGGCAGTTACATTTTCACTGATGGTCTCCACATTTACTATTCTGTATCCTTTGTGTTGGTTCTGGCAACGGCCCGATTGGCGCTGCCCTGTATATAGTCCCCCTGTGAATTATTCCCCGGTGCCGGCTGGCACAGTTTATCTGCACCTGTTATTCCCTTCTGATGTGTTTATTTTACAATACACATTTACAGTTTGTTTCACCTAACATGGTGTAGTCTCTTTTTGTAGGGTGCCTGGTGTGTCGCCTGTGAGTGCTGCGTAGATGCTTTACACATTTCTTCCGGAGTTTGGCCAGCCCGCTCTGCACCACGCACCACTCGTGAGGTCACTTAAATTTTTCTGGAGAAGGAGTCCCACTGTGAATCAATGCTGCTCCTGCCCTGCCAAATTCATGGGCCCCTGCTCCCTTCATGGTCACGCTAGGCACAGGGGTTACCCCCTCAGAGGCCCTGCTGGGCTGGAACTTTATCATGTGCTGGCACCTGGTAGATCTGTAACCTGTGAGGCCTCAGTGATGGTCACCCCAGCCAGTTTAGAGAAGGAAAACCCTCACTTAGTTTTTCAACCCAGAAGCGCCATGCAAGGCACTGTGGTCCCAGGCAGGGAAACCCTACAAAAGCCCCTACATGCAGGGAGACAGCTTCAAGTCAATGCCAGTGTTTTACTATTTTGTTGTCTGAAAACAAACTATCCATTCAGGAGGCTTTTCTAAGGAAACAAAACCCCTTTTCCAATGGGTGCATTAAACATGGGAAACGACCTTAACAACGCGGTCAAAACACCGCAGTACATTTGGGGCCCGATGTAGGTAAATCCCATTTACCGATTTTGAAATACCGAATCTTACCGAATCGGTATTTTAAAATCGGTAAATGGGATGTAGGTCCCAACATCTGGATTCGTTACCGAATCCTTAACAATTCATTAATTACCGATTGGGTAAATACCGAATCGGTAATGCCCATTCTTTCCTATGGGCTTTGAAGCCCATAGGAATGATTAGGCATTACCGATTCGGTATTTACCCAATCGGTATTTAAGGAATTCACAAGGGTGCAGGGGGTGTCACTTTGACACCCTCTAGCACCCCCAAAACGGCCATGTGTGCAATGTGGCACACAGACATGCCCTAAGGGCACGTCTGTCTGTCACATGGCACATGTGTACATGCACAGATGTGCATGTACACAGGAATCGTTTTTTTACCATGGATTTGTATTCCATGGTAAAATACCGATTCTGTAAGCCATGTGCTGCCGGAACATAGGCTACCTACATCACATTTTCGGTAATTTTACCGAATCGTTATCATTACCGAATCTGTAAATATTACCGACTCGGTAAATTTACCTATTCGGTAATGATACCGATTCGGTAAAATTACCGAAAATGTGCCCCTACATCTCCATGGCCCTTTACCGATCGGAAACGGCCGAAAATCGGTATTTTCGGCCGATTCCGATCGGTAAAGGGCTACCTACATCGGGCCCTTGGATCTCTGCTTTTTACAACGCAAGTCGTTACCATGACTTGCACTGGAGGGCGCTCTAGACTAAGGAATAATGTGATTTACTATTCCAACACCTTCCCTACTGTACGTAGGCTGGAGTTGGAATAGTAAATCATACTATTCCTAAATCCAGCGTCCTACAGCGCAAGTCGTTGTAAGGACTTGCGTTGTAAAAACAGTGATGTAATGTACCGCGATCTAAATGATCGCGTTGTTACATCATACATCCATTAAACATGGCACCCGCTCAGCATGTGATCAGCAGTGCACTAAGTGACCCCCCCCAACACCCTGTGCCTACGAATGTTACTTATAATTGTGATTAGCTCCTCTTCCAAATGGCGCACACAATTACTTTCAAACCAGGGCTGTGGCATCTCACTTATTTGTTTTTTAAAATGTTCTAATGTGCTATTAAATGAGTTCCTCGGGCTCCAAGTATTTGTGACGTCCTAGGTTTTCCTTAAAGTTATCCTAAAGTATATCCCAGTGATTTTAAAGGGCGTCCTAGTTGTGGAATCTGAAAGACCAAACAGGCCAACATTCATTGCCTCACATGTGACACATATTGGTTTATATCAGCCTTTCCAGTTCACATAATAACTATATTGTTATACATATAAAACATATTGGATGCGCCTTTGTGCACACTATACTGGTTCACACGAAATATATTGGTTTGTAAGCGATATGCTGGTTTCATGCCACAAAAGTGATTTGCATTAATTGCATTAATCTTATTACTCTGAACGAGGCAATTTTTTTTTAATATTACGGGTGAAGCCCAGTTCCTGTGTGTTCCAAATTTTGTACCACAATTGAATGGGGGCCAAACCTACCTTATCTTTCAAAAACCCCACGCCCAGCTCCTTATGGGTAATAACACTTGGAGTGGTCTTTGGGATCCCTAATAATCTATTAAAAATATATTTTCTGCTACTTGTAGGGCCTTAGGAATAGAATATCCCCATACCCCAGCCCCGTATACTAGGCACAGTTAGTGCATTGGTGTGCACAAACTAAATTCTGGTGTGCATGAATGACACACGGGTGTCCTTGCACAATGCATCAGTTTGTAAGCACATCCTATTTGTTTTCTCTCTTAATATATTGATTCTTAGGCATAATGTGGCTGTTTGCATGCATACCCTGCTGCTCTGCATGCATACTATACTGACACACACGTGACATATTAGTTCACTTCCATAATGCCTTGCTTTGCCCTCATATTGCACTGGTCGTATGCAAAGCTCGCCCGCTTGTGTGTATAATTACACTACTTTGTGTAAGTAACACACATATTTACTGTACCAGTTAATATGTGTAATGTGTTATTTCATCTCCGCCATGAGCTGATTTGCATGTTTGATATATTGACCCAAATCTACAGCCCATGGGTGTAAACGTATTGCTGATGTGAATGCACGATGCACTGGTTCCCATAGTCGACTCTTGCTTTGCATGTATACTATACTGATTTACAAGCATAATCTACATGGAGTCATGCATAATTGTATGGTTTGTGTATACACTATTTTCTATACACTTCCTATTGACTTTTACATGTAATGTACTTGTACATATTTTTTGTAAGGCTGTTTGTATTTATGCCAATCAACCCTAAACCACACAGAAAAGCCACCTGATTGAGTTACTTACTCAGGTGTGTTTGTGTGTGGGATATGATTTGATTGGAGGCCAGCTCACCCTTGACACATTATAGCCTCTAGTGCCCCACCGTGGAAAGGAGCCATGGTTCTTGTGGTTTAATGAACCCTAAAACATTGGATTGGATGGGATTTAAAAGAAGCCTGCACCATGCATTGATTGTGGATGGGATTTAAAAGAAGCATGCACCATGCATTGATTGCCTTGCACAATGCATTGACTCAGGGAGGTGGAGGGGGGCAATGGTAGGGGCGACAAGGTCTTTGGGGCTAGAGGCTATCTTTATCTTGGGAGAAGCTACTTTCTGTCAAGCTCTTGCTTTTACCTTGCAGAGTCAAACACACTTCTATCTTTTATTCATGAAATTAGTTACCAACAGAACTGTCATTGGGGTCATCAATTGCCCACAAGCCGTGGATTCATGTTGCTGACGGGTTCCTGGATTCATGCCGCTGGCAGAGGACCATCCGCCATGTTTAGAGCTCCCCTCCACCGTGTGGCAGGGATCTTTGTGATGAAAGGTGCATCTGTTCACCTGGCAGATGCAGCTGGATCTAGTTCAATGGCCTACTTCCCTCAGCCAGGTGTCTGTATTAGACCCCATGGTCACAGGTTTGAATCCTGGTGGGCCCACTCAGCCTTACACCATCCGACCTCAATAAAATGAGTAACATTGAGTACAAATCCATTATGTTATGTAGCAGATATGCATCGGTCACAGCTCAATAAGAGCGACTCACCATGGTTTTTATGACAAAGTTTTATTTTGAGTTTTAGGAAAAGATCTCAAGGCAGATAACTCACAAATGTAGGGCTCTTCACATTCTATGGCTTATAACTGCTTCTTCTTAATTTGTCAACTCATCTCATGATATATTTCAACTCAGTAGTTCTTAGGATAGTCTTAATTCTGAGGTTGATAATTATAGGGAACAACAATCTTCTTATTTCTGGTTGAATATACACCACTTAAGCTTTGGACTTTCAGTAAACTGCTGGCAGGAAAAAGCCAATACAACAAACATTATTTATATTTACACAAAGAATTGTTAATTTGTGTTTGAAAAAACAGACAATCATTTGCAGTACAATTCATTTGTTTAACAACAGTGCTGCCAGATATGCTTCTATAAGACAGCCACTAATCCAGAACCTGAAGTCAGAAAATGTTAATCTTTCAGTCCTTTCTTGACCCTCCTAAAAGATCTTCTGAATGCATTTACATGGACTACATATCCTTTTCTAACAATAAATGCCCCTAGTTTCAAAATAATAACATTCAGATATTGATTTAACACATAATCTTTGGCTTGATTCACAAAGGTAAATTTAAGACAGACCTATATCTTTGTGTGTGTAGTTCTCCACCCCTCTGTGGAGTCTCCGCAGTCGAAAAATTTAAATTAAACAATACTGTGTGAATATCAAAAAAGAGTAAAGCTACACAAAAGTGTAAGTTTACGTTTGTGAATCAGGCCCCTTGTCTGTGTTCTATCCCTGGTATTCACTTTAATGATCTGCTTCTTCTTATTTTCATTCTTCAAAGCTTATCATTTTGATTTTCTTCTCATAGCTTTATGCAATCTTGAACATTCATGAAAAAGACTGGTTCAATGAGAATACGTCACCTACATTATGTTTACCACTTTAAGAGACTTGTTTATAGTTGGGTGCAACCAGTAAATCCACTGATATTTGGGGGAAGTGGTAGTTCTGTATTAGACAATTCTTTGCCTTTGCAAAATCCTGTGTCTGATTTATCTTGGATATTCTGCCCTTGTGGTTGCAGTGATTCTTCTTATGGATTTACCATTGGTGGAAATCTTCCAAGGTAAGACTCACCTTTGCTTTGCAAACAGGTGGCTTTAATGTTGCTACCCAAAATTAGGTGAATTGCAGTGCTCTTGGATTCTCTTTTAGTAGTTAGGGATCTGCAGAGAGCTTCTCTCCAGAGCCTTAACACAGAGGTGAAATTGATCCCCAAGCAGCACCTGCAGTGTGGGGGCACCAACACCTTACATTTCAGGAGACAACCCCTGCAGCTCCTGCTGGCCGGCAACAATGGAAAAACAAAGGCAGCCTAGAAGTTGCAGTGAGGCCGTCTGAGACCTCTAGTGTGGTGTCATTTTATGTCAAGCATGTGCTGTCTGCAAGACCTGCTGTAATCACTCTTACCGAGTGTAATCCTCCTGCTGCTTACCATACGATGACTCCAGCGTCCATCATCTTTGCTGCCTCCTAATTGGTTACACACCCGATAGATCACTTCTGTTTCTACCCGAGGAGCACCGCTCAACTACAGATTTATTCTCGTTGATAAGTGGCTATCCGCATTAATACAGGTACTATTTCTTTTGCACCACCATGTAAACATATACGTGTTACTCAGGTACAGAGTACTCCCTATTTTAGCACACATATTTCAGTAAACAGGTTGTGAAAAAACATTGTGAAGGCATTTTCAGGAAAACGTAACCATTTTAGAATAAGTCTCACATGCTTAGAATAGGATGCAAAGGACGGTCGGCCCATAAAGAGAATTTTGACTACTTCAGGAAAGAATGTACGCAGGCTACTGAAAATTACAGTCGCCACCAGGAGCCGCATAGAACATTTCCTCGGGGCACAGGACGCTGCAGTGCTCTACAACTTCCACGCCCTTCCCTGCTGCCGACAACGAAAAGTGGGTCAGTGGACCAAGCAGGCAGCCCTCTCATCGTTCTCGTGTATACCGGTCACTTCTGTTCGCCGTGCTTCGCGGTGGGCGCTATGCAGGGATTTACGGAGTGGGAGGCAGCAACCGGGCAGAAACCAGCCGGCTGTCTACCTATATCTGTCTGCTCTCTGGGCAGTGACTTCTGGGCACAAGGACCCAGCTACCTGCACAGAGGCACCACATTCGGACAGGGATGAGGAGGTGAAGCTGTCTCTGGCCCCCCTTCGCTGGACTTCAAAACTGTACGGGACTCCCAGCTGAGACAGGTGACCAGTGGCAGCTGTCAGTGCAGAGCTTACACCATCTCCAGTGCACGTGCCACAAGCAGTCAATGCATGTCTCTCCCCCACCCGCTGGGAGGAGACAAAGGGACTCTCATTGCGGTGCATTTGTGATGTTCTAGATAGATTACTCTGGGGCTGATTTACAAGCCCCTTGCGCCTCATTTATGCCGCCGTTGCATCACTTTTGTGACGCAGCGGCGCGCAAATCCTGCTCCATGGTGCGGGGGTACTTAGAATGTGACGCATCTGGGAGATGTAAAACAACAGTTGATGGACAGAATGCAGAACAATGTCATACATTCACCCCAGTACAGAGATCTGGGCCCAAATCCATCATTTTTTTCCACTCCACACCACCCCAGTTCAGACATGGCCATATGCAAATCAGCCTTGACCCTGTGCCTCATGGGAACACTCCAGCCCGAACTGGAGTCAAGCTATCCTGGCTGAAGACGGCTGATACCCAGAAACCGGTCCTAGGATGCTTGATTCCGGTCCTGGAAAGACATGGTTTGGCAGTTTGGGCTGGACTGTTCCCATGAGGCACAGGGTCAAGGCTGATTTGCATATGGCCATGTCTGAACTGGGGTGGTGTGGAGTGCAAAAAAATGATGGATTTAGGCCCAGATCTCTGTACAGTGGTGAATGTATAACATTGTTCTGCATTCTGTCCATCAATTGTTGTTTTTGCCTTTGTCACCCCGAGTGGGATGGGAATGCTCAGATGTGAGTCTCATGCTCTCTACACCACTGGAGTCAAGCTATCATGGCTGAAGACGGCTGATAGCCAGAAACCGGTCCTAGGATGCTTGATTCCGGTCCAGGAAAGACATGGCTTGGCAGTTCGGGCTGGACTGTTCCCATGAGGCACAGGGTCAAGGCTGATTTGCATATGGCCATGTCTGAACTGGGGTGGTGTGGAGTGCAAATAAATGATGGATTTAGGCCCAGATCTCTGTACTGGGGTGAATGTATGACATTGTTCTGCATTCTGTCCATCAATTGTTGTTTTTGCCTTTGTCACCCCGAGTGGGATGGGTATGCTCAGACGTGAGTCCCATGCTCTGTACACCACTGGAGTCAAGCTCTCCTGGCTGAAGACGGCTGATAGCCAGAAACCGGTCCTAGGATGCTTGATTCCGGTCCAGGAAAGACATGGCTTGGCAGTTCTGGCTGGACTGTTCCCATGAGGCACAGGGTCAAGGCTGATTTGTATATGGCCATGTCTGAACTGGGGTGGTGTGGAGTGCAAACAAATGATGGATTTAGGCCCAGATGTCTGTACTGGGGTGAATGTATGACATTGTTTTGCATTCTGTCCATCAATTGTTGTTTTTGCATCTGGGAGATGCGTCACGTTGTAATGCCCTGCGCCACATGTAGGCGTTCCTGTGCAGGGGGGGGCCGTTCCAGCTCAGGAACGCCTCCTAAAAGTGGCTGGGTGAAATCTACAAGATTTCACTCAGTCACTTTTAGGCCCATGCTGCGTCAAAACCCTGCGCCTGCCTGAAGCAGGCGTAAGGATTGACGCAGCATTACCTGGATAGGGCCTCCGGAGCATTGCTGGAGCTGCGTCGCGCTTGCGACGCAACTACAGCAATGCGTCACTTTTACGGCACAGATGCGTCACGCATCTGTGCCGTTTTGCACCATGGTGCGCCGCATTGTAAATGCGGCGCATCCATGATAGCGGAGCTGTGGCGCACAATAACTGGTGCATCCCTGCTGATTTGCAGGGATGTGCCAGTTATTGTAAATATGCCCCTATGTCTTTTACAACAATATTACGATTTTGGGCCAATTTGCCCCCGACCTCCTCTCTACTTTTTTTTATATAACTGGTTAACCAACCTTCTTTGTGTGTGAACTAATATCGGACAGCCGTGTTGTGGTAACGTTATTATACAACACTGGAAATGCTGATCTGTTTGAGGCTTCTCTATAGAGGGACCACGGGAGATGGAGGTTTCCTTCTGTAGATTTTAAAATGCTTTGTGCACAAATATGCCATTGGAAATATGTAATTCTAACTATATGGCTATAAATACGATCAAACACGCACTTGTTTCTGCTTACGATTTAAACCACATTGGCGCTGCCTCTGTGGCACTACATCTTATATTTACTGGATTCACACGGTGAACTTTGTGTGAGTTTACAATTAAATTTGCTCTTAAAATATCTAGCAGGCTTTGAGATAGGTAGTGGCGTCACTAGGGTTGGTGTCACCCGGTGTGGGTAACTCATGGTGGTACCCCCTCACAACTTACCAGATGGACCATCTCACCCTCTGCCTGCACCATGTCCCCTCCGCCTGCACCATCTCACCCCCTGCCTGCACCATCTCTCCCTTAGCCTGCACCATCTCCCCTCTGCCTGCACCATCTCCCCTCTGCCTGCACCATCTCACCCCCTGCCTGCACCATCTCTCCCTTAGCCTGCACCATCTCACCCTCTGCCTGCACCATCTCCCCTCTGCCTGCACCATCTCTGCTCTGCCTGCACCATCTCTCCCTTTGTCCGCATTCCCTATCGGTGTGTGCTATTCCGAGGATGTTGTTCACTTTTTTCCAGCCAGCATATTACTCTAGTCTCCCCTCCTGAACTCCTATTTCACATTTTCTGACTCTCCAGCACTGCAAGGTCATATTTATGGCAATAGCGCTATGCAAATATCATCACCCCACTACATACAAAAAACAAAAGTAAAACACATTATTGTTTTGAACACCAAGAGCTCTTGCTTTCACAAATGCGAGACCTATTGCATTGCAAACGCTTGTTAAAGGCAGTGATGGGATCCTGTGTATGTAAACTAACACACCCAGGCACACAAATTGGCTACTGGCACAATTTAAAAGGCAAAACAAACTATAGTCAATGATGGCATCAAACTGCTTTAGGATATAAATTGCATTTTAATTTCATACAGTTATAACATCATTTGATAAAATCATTTACTCATTGATAAGATTTGATAAAACATCATTGCATCGTTACATATGTATGTATAGATAAAAAGGAGAAATGAAAAAATACAATATAAATAGTCGATGGTTTCCTGTCAACGCGTTTCGACACGTAGACTGTGTCTTCATCAGGACTTTACCATCATGGTGCCCCTATCTGAAGGAGTTCAGACAGATTTTCCGTAATGAGACCCTGCGCGTTTTATGCTGCGTTTGATATGAGTAAATAACCGTCTCTTAGGCTTTTATAGGATATATTGATATACTTTCATGTATGTCAAGTACAAACAGTGTCTCGGTCTTCTGAAAAAGTTCTTTTTCAAAGACCGAGACGCTGTTTGTACTCCGCACGAGAGGCAACCCAATCATCCATTACGACGGGACACTGATGTGGCAACAAGATCAGCCGGTGGAATAAACAGCCTATTCCGCCACTGTCGCTCCGCCTCTGACCGATAAAGTAAAAGTTCCTGCCATTCAAGTGACGTCCTACCGAGTGGAACATAGGACCATTAGGATCCAAGATTGCACACCATGGGTAAATAACCACCGACGAAAAACGAACCGTGACCGGCTAACACAGAAACATAACTGCAACCTGATAAAACACCGTACACCTCCCCAAAAGGGAACCCGTATATTCCATGAAAGTATATCAATATATCCTATAAAGGCCTAAGAGACGGTTATTTACTCATATCAAACGCAGCATAAAACGCGCAGGGTCTCATTACGGAAAATCTGTCTGAACTCCTTCAGATAGGGGCACCATGATGGTAAAGTCCTGATGAAGACACAGTCTACGTGTCGAAACGCGTTGACAGGAAACCATCCACTATTTATATTGTATTTTTTCATTTCTCCTTTTTATCTATACATACATATGCAACGATGCAATGATGTTTTATCAAATCTTATCAATGAGTAAATGATTTTATCAAATGATGTTATAACTGTATGAAATTAAAATGCAATTTATATCCTAAAGCAGTTTGATGCCATCATTGACTATAGTTTGTTTTGCCTTTTAAATTGTGCCAGTAGCCAATTTGTGTGCCTGGGTGTGTTAGTTTACATACATTGTTTACCCTGACCCAGGAGCTTGATCCATATCAGAGGGTCCTTGTTTCTTCACATAGTGATGGGATCCTGTGCATTGATGAATGAGTGTGTTCCCTCTCCTCCTGCAGCAGGGACCAAAGAACAGGCCTGCCATCAAAGGACAGAGACCTGTTACATGATGGGGCTCATCCACACAGGAGAGAGATGCCTGAGCCTGGAGATCTTATCTTCATTTTGTTTGAGAGCTTGATGCTTTTTTTGTTACTTGTTGTGTCGGTGCCTTGCACATTGTGAGCAACAGATGCTGTACTGGATAAAAGAGTAAGTGGACAACTTTTAAATAGTTTTGTAAAATCCTTTAAAACTTGCAAAGTGTGTCAGCCTGCATGAAAGCTACACAGTCGCAAGAACATCTGTGGAGCCTTGACAGTGCATCTCTCCAGTCTTGGATAGAGATGTCATATTAGAGAAGCACCCCCTGTCCTGTCTCATTCAAAGCTGTTGTAGCATTCAGATGTAGACCTTCCCTGCTCCAAGTAAAGCTATATTGATACTGAGATGTTCACCTGCTTTTCACCAACAAAGCTGTCCTAGTACTGAAACATCTACCAGCCTTATCCCTTGGAAAGATGTCATGTGTTAGAAACTGGGTTGGTGGCTGACTGGGCTATAAGCCCTAGTCAAGCAGCAACCACAATCCTAGTAACGATAAGAAGCAGGCAAACCCTAAATTAACCTCCCTTCTCTTTTGGTGCCAATCCCCATTACAACCTCGTATCCGAGTGACAGGGATGTTTTATATTTTTTATTTTTCTATTCTGTGCAATTTTTCTATGGAGTAAATAAACTTTTCTATTCCCGATATTAATGAAATGTAACCTTATGACCTTCATTCTCTCCTCTCAAATGATTAGAGCCTTTTTTTATGCCGCTGTTGATGCAACGTCAGGCGACCATTTTTTTCCACACTGAGCGCGCACCACGTGCCTCTGATTCTATTAGGGCAAGATGTACGACCAATTTTAGCATGCGCAAACGGGTTAGCGACCCGTTTGCACCTGGTGAAATTGAAATGGCCATGTACTAACACAATTTTGCGAGTCGCAAATGAATTGCGACTCGCAAAAAAGTGTTTAGAGACTCGCTATCTGGGAGGGGCGTTCCCTTCCAAATAGCGACTCTCTGACCCATGTATGAATGTTTTGCAACTGCAATTGTGGTCGCAAAACACTCACAAATTACCACGCTCTTCAAGAGGGTGGTAATGGAGTCGGAAATGGGAAGGTCTCTGAAAATATTTTTAATGGGCGGGTAGTGGTCCCGGTGATGGTTCATTCACAACCCCATCACTGCTTTTAGGCACTTTACTCCTTTTTATGCTACATTACGAGTCATCTCATACATTCTTCAACAGATTACATTAATCAATCTCCATCCTGTGAGTATTTGTAATTGGATTTTCTATTTTTCATTCTTCACTCTTTTTTTCTCACACGATTCAATTTCTTGCTAATATGAATACCCATTTTTATTCCCTTTTCTACTTTTTCAGAACTGAGGCTCTTGCTCATCTAAACTTTCTCCTGTCCTAATGTTAAGTACTAGATTCGAAACACCAGCGACGCTCTGACTATTGGAAAAGAATAATAGTTTTCGGATTGTCAGATTACTGCGATTTGTAATTAGGTGAAACTTTGTGCTGTTCCTTTGTAGTTTCCCTTCCTTTTACGCACAGGTTTTACAGTTTTACTTCATATTCACGTGTAAGCAACGTATACATGAGTCCCCTCGCATCCATCGCGCGCCAACACAACCTCAACATCATCTCCTACGCAGACGACAGCCAGCTGATCCTCTCCCTCACCAAAGACCCAAACACCGCCAAAACCAACCTACACGAAGGGATGAAAGAAGTAGCCGAGTGGATGAAGAACAGCCGTTTAAAACTGAACTCGGACAAAACGGAAGTCCTCATCTTAGGATCATCCCCCTCCGCCTGGGACGACTCATGGTGGCCATCGGCCCTGGGAACCGCACCCATACCAACGGATCACGCACGTAACCTGGGCTTCATCCTGGACTCCTCCCTCTCGATGACCAGACAAGTCAACGCCGTATCATCATCATGCTTCAACATCCTACGTATGCTCAAAAAAATCTTCCGCTGGATCCCCACCGAAACAAGAAAGACGGTCACCCATGCACTGGTCACAAGCCGACTGGACTACGGAAACACCCTTTACGCCGGAACCACAGCCAAACTACAGAAAAAAACTCCAACGCATCCAAAACGCCTCAGCCAGACTCATCCTAGACGTCCCCCGTCAAGCTCACATTTCCGTTCACCTGAAAGACCTCCACTGGCTCCCCGTCAACAAGAGAATAACGTTCCGTCTCCTCACCCACGCACACAAAGCCCTCTACGAACTAGGACCCGAATACCTCAACACGCGCCTGTCCTTTTACACCCCCACCCGCCAACTTCGATCGTCCAATCAAGCCCTCACCGCAATTCCACGCATCCAAAGATCCACCATGGGGGGAAGATCCTTCTCCTACTTAGCGGCCAAGACCTGGAATTCTCTCCCCACCCACCTCCGCCTTACACAGAACCACCTCTCCTTCAGAAAACAACTAAAAACCTGGATATTCGATAAGTAAAGCACCTCCCTCCCTCAAGCGCCTTGAGACCCTCTGGGTGAATAATGCGCTATACAAATTTTTAAACTTAAACTTAAGCACTGGAGCACTGATTTATCGAAATTTGATCAACTTTGAACCAAATATACTTGACTATTTTGATGCTAAAAAGTGGGCTTATTTTAGTCTTGGTTGGTTGATAATTCATTTTGGAGTTCCTTTTGAAAATCCCTGTTGATCATGTGAATAACCATGGCGTTTATGTATACTACTTGGAGCCCCTATTGCAGATGTATATGTCCTTATCCTGAGGTATACCCTAAGTTCCCACAATGCACCTCTGCCCTGGCCAGCCCATCCCTGCAGGAGCAGCCATGTATGGAGCTTGGCGTGGACAGGCATGGAAGGGAAGCAGGGCTCTGCGCGTGCACTGCCCATGCAGCCGCGCCCACCTTCCCCAAATTACACCAAGGCTTCTGATGTCATTGCCTTGTCCTTGGAAGACGTTGTAAAACCTCCTCTGGTCCACAAAGGTGCAGAGTCTCTATAGACAGGAGGTGGAGGCTGACTCAATGTGAGGGTTTCAGCTCACCTTGTGATATTGGCTCTTCACCGGGTGCCCGTATGAAGAGAGCTGACGTCATATCACACACGACGGCCTCTTTGGGGGTTGACAGGTCTGTGTCTCATGGGAAACAACCTTTACAATGCAACTTTTACAACGCACTACCATTACAACTAAACTTTTACAACACAACAACCATTACATCGCATGCCATTACAACGCAACCATTACAACGCATAACACTACAATGCATACCACTACAACGCATGTCATTACAACGCAGTCATTACAATGCTGTTGCTGTTGTAATACTTTATTCGATGGAAATACATCATAAAAGTACAAACATACAAACATATAGAAACAAATACTCCATAGTACTGCAATTAGATCTCATAAAAACAAATAAAAACAATATTTAAAAGAATATCTTCCCCTTTCCCAGTATTTACACATTGTTCAACAGTCTGGAACGTAATAACCAGGCGCCTCCCAAATATTTGGCCATCCCGCAAACAATGTACATAGACACCGTGTTGGTAGTAATAATACGTAGGGCTGACATATAATCTTTTACACCCAACTCCCTACAAACAGGTTTTAGCCATTTAGCTCTGACAAATTTATATGTTGAACAGGCAAATAGAAAATGGGGAAGGGTTTCCTCAGGACAATGACAACCTGGACATTTTAATTCAGTTCCCCCCTTAGATTTCCATCTTCCCAAGAAACCATTAAGAGGCAAGGTGCCATACCTTAATTTCAGGAATAAAGTTCTGTGACTAGCTACTTGGATAAAATCCAAGAACGGTTCCAACTTCATGGATGATTTATGAGTAAGGAAATTCATTGTTAAGGTGCCCAAGTTTGAGCTGTTGTTAATCTTGGCCTCAACCCAGTCCCAATACAATTTCTTTACAATTTCTTTTGGGGGAGGCTCTTGTGACACCCAAGACTCCCCGAGACCTAATGACATTACTAATTTCTTGAGGTTGTTAAGCCATTTTATTTGATTAGAAACATTAAGAATTATTAGCTCATCCAACACTCGAGCATACCCCGTGAGTTCCTCGGTTCTTCTAAGGCGCACCCAAAATAACAATGGCCTTAGCCGAACTTTTTCCAAGATTGATTTTTTACCCATATCTAGAAATAGGGGTAACAAGGGTGAAGAAGTCGGAAGTGAGACTAAGTCTCTAATAAACTTGTTTTCAGTAATTACCAGTGGCCTAGTGTTTTCTGCCCCCCATAATTCGGCGCCATAAACTGCCGAAGATAAAGCCTTCCCCTCATAGAATATTAAAGCAGGGGCTACCTGTCTACTTATGGAGAGTTGCTGGTTCTTTATTATTGCACCGGACACCCTTTTTAAATTAAGTACCATCTTGGAAATATGAGAATCCCAGGTCATTCGGTTAGACAGTCTCACCCCGAGGTAATCAAATTCATTCACAACCTCTAAGGGGGATCCACGCAAGGTAACATGAACCTTCCTGATCTTTCTGTTGGGGGTTAGGACCATCAGGTTTGTCTTCAGGGTGTTGACAGTTAACCCACGGTCATCACAAAATAGGGAAAAACGGTCAAGCAGCGTTTGTAGACCCTTAGGGGTTTTGGACAGCAAGAGGGTATCGTCGGCAAAGAGGAGTGTCAGAGTTTTCTCCCCGGCAAGGACGGGGGCATCTGCCGGAACCTCCCTCAAATGGTCCACCACCCCATTTATGAAGAGGGAGAATAGTGTTGGCGCCATCACGCATCCCTGCCGAACCCCCCTGCTGACCGGTACCCTCTCTGTCAGTTGACCCTGCCTGCCCCACCGTATTCTTGCATAGGTGTTCTCGTGCATTTTAATAACTAATTGGAGTAATGGGCTTGGGAACCCCATGGCTTGTAAAATCTCCCATAGCTTGGCACGAGGGATGACATTGTGATGTATTCCTATAGGTTCTGTATAGATCCCCCTATTCCTGACCCTATTCTGGTTAACAAATTAACTAGCAGCCATCCCATGATGCAGAAACCGTTATCTGATTAAGCCAGACCACGGCACAGGAGCGCGTTATCTGATTAGGTCATAACGCTTGCCATCTAATTAGGCAAGCAATATTCCTCCAGCCCCTGATAAGGCATACGGAGTTCTCAAAACAAATCAAACCTATGACAACCTGGGAAAATCCCTGCGGCCATTGTTTTGATTTCTCAAAGAACTTCAGTAAAAGAATGTGCTAACGACCAGCTCGTATGACATCCTTATTGACGTATCTATGTCCATCCTTACGTCAATCTCGGCACCTTACAGGTATAAATATTACCGACATTGCCTTAAGCAAACACACGCGGTGGTGACGAGATCGGAGCAGCGAGACTTGCCGAAGCCCAGCAGAGAGCGAAGCCCACTGGCGCTGCCCCGCCTTCCTGACGCGCTGAGAACGAGACGCTGCCTTTCTCCTGCCGAGAAATCCAGCTCCGGCGCTTCCGAGCAGCCCTTGCAGGCAGCTTGGAATATCGAGACCACAGACGAGAGATACCATCCCTCAACCATCCTAGATCTCAGGTACAGAACTGAATAACCCCTTGCAGAGAATTCTTGAGTCAGTCACTTGGCAAAACAAACTTAACTCAAACTGCTACTTTCTACTCCAGCCCACGTATTAGGCTTAGGTCAGGTACACCGGGGTAGGCGTGGTTAGAAGCACCAGTTGAGTACGATTAGTCAAATGTATATGTATATATTCTATCCATTTTAAATAGCATATGGCTTAGAAACCATATCAATGCTTTTACAGTATTATTTCATAATTCTGCTTTTATTGTATGCACTTTACTTAACCATAAGTATTGCGATAATATCGATCCATTTCTCTTGTACGAGAAAAGAGACTGATCAATAAACAACATCTTTTATTGAACACGCCCGTCTCTTCCTTTTCTCTACAATCTGGTGAAACTAAGAATGCACGTATTGACTGAGTAAAATAAGTTGTCTTTTGTTTTCACACGACTCTAGAGATACACTCTTGATTAGGGGAGAGCAAAGTTGTCATGTTCTATGGTTGTCAGAAACTAAATCCCTTCTTGTCTATCCAGGGAGGTTCAACTCCTCCTTGCCTATTCGAGAAAGTTTCCAGTGAACTCTGAGCTAGCTGGCAAACCCAAAACTTTAAGTCTAATATCGACAGTAGAAGACCTAGTTAACGTCTGGTCTAGGTCTATACTATTGGAGGTATTATTCCAATGCGCAGAGCCTATTGGGATAATAGGAACTACACTACATGGCGCCCAACGTGGGGCGCCATGTAGTGTAGTTCCTATTATTCCAATGCGCAGAGCCTATTGGGATAATAGGAACTACACTACAACATCGAATGCCGTTTTCAAATCAATGAAAGCCAGGTACAAGCAGCCCTTAATGATTGATACTGTCTTCCAATATACGGCACAAAACCGGAAAACTTGGTCCATAGCACCAACATTCCGCCTAAAACCAGCCTGAAAGTGCGTAAGAATGTCATTATCCATTAACCAGGTCTCCACTCGGTTTATAATGACCCTGCCAACTACCTTTTGGATGGTGTCAATCAAGCTGATTGGTCTGTAGTTGGCAGGGTCCTCTCTGTCTCCTTTTTTAAAGATTGTGATCACCTCTGCCCCTTTCCATGATTCAGGGATAGGATGGCCTAGCTGAATAAGAGCCATTAAAGTAGCTATATACTTGGCCCAGATTGGGGGATCATGTAATAGAAGATCTCCAGGCAGACCATCTGGACCAGCCGCTTTTCCTGGTAGTATCTTTAGGATTGCTGACTTAACTTCTAGCTCAGAAAATATTATTCCATTGGCCATCATTTCCGGGGCAGAGACAGTTTTACTAATCACTATCGAAGGAGGGATAGGTGTTTGAACAACAGCATTACAATATAATTTTAAAAAGTGGGTATGCCATTGCTGGTCGGTGATATGATTTAAGATAGGGTCAACACCCCTCCGATCTAGCTTGTTGATCAGTTTCCAAAATATAATGGAATTTTTACCGCTAGCAGCAGTTTTAAGCTGCTGCCAGTGCTCTTCCTCCCAGTTTTTTTTGCCAAAGCAATGGAGCCACGATACTCTTTCCTTGCTAATTTTACTGCCAGTGGATCTTTTAGTTTTATTGCTAGGCCAATGGCTTTTCTCTTGGCTCTACACTCAGCAGTAAACCACGGATTCTCTTTGGGCAATCCATTGGCCACCGCGGGTTTCCTTTGGGAGGTTTTAAGGAAGTTTGCTCCTATTTTATCGGTAAAAGTTTGGTACTGACCCAGTAATTTTTGGCCGATAGGGGTAATCTCTCCTCTTACCAACTCTGCGAGGCTGGAAATTTCCATTTTGACTAGTTCCCTGATGTTATCAATTTTCCCCTCTTCAAGTTTTACCACGTCCCACCTCAGTTTACGATTACAATTAGTTGGTTGGACCTCCTTAGTAACCATCTCAGGGCCCCCTTTATTGGTAGCCCGTGACCCCAGGCGATTTCCATACAGAGTGGATTATGGTCACTGTCGAAGGATTGTTTGACTTCCATGTCTTTCAGACTAGCCCAAGAGTGTACATCTAAAAAGATATAATCAATACGTGATGGGCAACTTATCCTGTTAAAGGTCATAGCTCCTTCACGATCGGAAGTTGTTCGACCGTTTAGTGCCCGTAAATTATGGTCCAGGGCTAATGCATTCAATTGAATTGCTCTTGCAGTCCACTTTTTAATAGGCGCCAACGTTAAAAGTGGAATGGCCTGACTCCAATCTTCAGAATTTAAACCCAGAGCATCCTCATCATCTAGAGGTTCAAATGTACAGTTAAAATCGCCCCCCAACAAAATTTTAGACCTAGGAGGAAGCTCAGTTAATTTAGTGTCTAAAAGCTCAATCGTTGGAGAGATTGAACCACCCGGGGTCCCTCTTGCATATACGCTAAACAGATGAACACAACTCCCATTAGGGCTTTTCAGGGAAATATGCAGGATATCACTTGACGGTATATTATGTATGGTAACAGAGTAATTCAAGTTTACCTTTACCCAGATGAGCAGGCCGCCAGAGGGGCGCCCTTTCCCTATAGAAACTGCTGGGACAAAGTAAGAGGAGTACCCATTTTTATATTGAGGGGTCATACACCATGTTTCCTGAAACATACAAATATGGAACTTATCAACAAAATCATTCCATTCTGGAATTTCAAGGTTTTTCCTTAGTCCCGCTATATTCCAAGAAATAATATTAATGGAAGGAGAGACAGTGGCTATTACAGGAGTTAAGGGTGGGGGGGGTGCAGGCTAGTTCTATCATTCCAGTGGGCATGTTGTTCACAGACTCCTCTATATTCTCTCCACCTATGGGGATTGTCTGTAATAACCCAACATTCCCTGTAGGAACCTTGTAACCAGGAATGTGGGTTAGATGTCAATTGACTGCCTCTAAACTACTAAAGCGATTGAAACAGGGTAGAGGGGGGGGGGTAATGTTGATGACCAATCCAATCTCCCTGGAACTGGGTAACCCCCTGTGGGTGTCTGCCTACTCTCCTACGCACTGTACTCCATCCTCTATCTGCCCCCCCATCCCAATAGTTATCTTTAAGATCATGGAAAGACTCTTCTCTCAACCCCCTTCTTGAATTGTTTGGAGCTCTTAACCAACTCCATCTATTACTGCGTTGATCTGGTAGCATATAGAAATGGGAAAGTGATTTGACCTGAATAGGGGAACTGATGTCACATGGGGATCCGGCACAGATATACTCCACTGTGCACGGGTCCTCAAAAGTCACCACAATACAATCACCCTGGATGTTTTTGGGCTTCTCACCCACCCAAGGCGCTCTCTCTAACATAAGCATGTTACTGCGAGTATTTGGCGGTAGTGGATAATGCCTATCCAGCCAGTAACATACTTTGTTTTTAAGAGCCCAAAATGGTTCAGAAGATGAAGGAGGGAGCTCTGGAACTCCTGTTAGTACAATTACATAGGGGTGAGCATCAGGGGGTAGATTAATATTCCGGCGTGGTTTAATACTTGCTGGAGGGGCCGAGGGTGGTTTAAGATTAGTTGCATTGGGGGGTTTAGAGGCAACAGTGATGGGACCAATCACTTTTGAAGGTAAACTCGTTGTCGTGGGGCGCACATTTGAGGCGGGAGTGTTCCCTATAACTTGTGAGTTGGACAAAGATGGTGCATCACCAACCGAAGCTTGCCCTCCATTAGTCTTTTTAGCAATGGGTTTAGGTATGGCTTTTAATTCTATATTTAGGGCTTTCAGATTATCTTCAATGCCTTTTAATCTAGTTTCCAAAGGGGACAGGAGGGATGTAATCAGTGCGGCTATAGAGCTCATAAAAATACCTTTACTGTCTTCCTCCCCGATGGAATGTTCAACCTGAGATGCATACCATTACAACGCATACCATCACAACGCATAGTACCCTTACACTATCCAACACTTACCCTACTGTTGCACCCCTTGGAGTTAGAATAGTAATTTTTACCCCTACACAATCCAACACTTACCCTACTGTTGCACCTCCAGGAGTTAGAATAGTAATTTTTACCCCTACACTATCCAATACTTACCATACATGCAATTGCGTTGTAATGGTATGCGTTGTAAAGGTAGTATGCGTTGTAATGGAATGCGTTGTAAAGGTAGTTTTTAAAAAATCGTTGTAATGGCATGCGTTGTAATGGAATGCATTGTAATGGATGTTGTGTTGTAAAAAATGCGTTGTAAAGGTATGCGTTGTAAAAGTATGCGTTGTAACGTCATACATCCGTGTCTCATACAGAAGACACTGCCCCAGGCAGACTCCATTATGAATTCAATAGCAACTTTGTAGTTGAGTATAATTACAACAGTCCATTCAGAAACGAGTATGGCCACCACAACTGGGCTGGAAAGCATGCCGCCTGTTGTAGGAATCTTTATAGGTTTGGAAAGTAAGGACTTACGGGAGTACCGGAAGGAGGTAAGGCATGCAGTGAGAAATGTTCCTCTTCTTAAACCAGAAGCCACAGCTGCCCTGTGCTGATATCAGGCTGCCCTCAGCTCTGTGCCCAGGTCACATTGGCAGCCCTGTGCCCATACGCTCTCTGTGTGCCGAGGAAACAAAATTCAGTTGTGAAGATGTGTGAAAAACTCATGTATCTTAGGCAGGCGAGGAGCTGCCGCGTCAGCATTAGCTTAAAGCACGCGGTGTGACACGCGGCAAGTACAGCAGGAAGAGGAGGAACTACGTCAAGGTTGGCTACACCAACCTGGTATGGGATACCTTGAAAGCCTAATGAAGATAGTAAGACAGCCTTATTTCCGGTTACAAGAGGTCAATTTCAACAATTGCAGCCTTACAGTTCGATGCAAACGTCAAAAGTCAATTAATCAACCTATATAAACCCCGCTAATCAGATACTGTGAAGAACTATTAAGGACTTTGTTGCCTGATCAAGGGCTGAGTCACAACACCCAGCAACACAGCATCGCGTCTGCATTGCAATAAAAAGCAAAGGTAACCGAGAAGTTGCTGCAAAAAGAAATTAATTAAGGTCACTCTAACTGATTTGCACGGACCTCTAACCGGATCAGACCCTCTTCTGCAGAGACTATTTAGCATTCTGCAATTCGGCTACATACCTCCACCCCTTCCCCCGTCCTGAAGAAGACCCACCTAGACGCATCACAATCTGCGCAACAATTTGAGTCGAAACGTTGACGCATACAATATGTCATGCCCATGAATACATGGCAACGATTGAATGGACTCTGGGCAATATGTACAAAATTGTACAGACAAACCAGAATTTTCTCCCCCTGTTCACTGCACTTCAAATGTATGTATTGTACATAGTGTGTTTTTCGTATCACCTATCTCCACAAGTCACCACAGTCACTTGATTCCCTTTCTGCGCAATTAAATATGCATATTGCTCTAGCCTTCAATATTTGATTTGAATCACAAATATATGATTTGAAACCTACTTCCGGTGTGTGTTATATTGTTCTTTCACTAAAAGTTTTGGATGTAATTACAAGTAAATAGTGTCTTGAATCTAAAAACGAAATTGTTATACCCAACAGAACCGTTTGTTTTTGTTTAAGTAAGGCCATCAGAGGCCTCTATTGACGACTCATTTCAGAGGGAGTGGGTGGTCCTTATACATTGGTGACTGTGCTCCCCGCCAATCAGACACCGTGAAGGACAACTTACAAAGCTACTACGTGGCTAAGGCTCGAAACCACACATCCCAGCTTTGTGAAGCACCACTAAAGAATACTCCCCAGCATCTCTTCGCCCGGACATCTTGGTAGGCCTGGGGCCCGAGCCACTAATCACAGCTCAACAGCACAAACAACCTGAAAGGTGAAACTGCATCATATGCCTTCCCACTACCCATCCCCACCATCGCATCCAGACCAGGACCATGCAAATAGAACCAGTACTCCCATACCATACACAATGCCTCCTCATATACATCATACTAACCACAGTCATAAACTACCAGTACACACCCCAACTCATTAAAACAGTCTGTTTGCGACACTACAGACATTGTGGATGTCATCCAAGGCCACAATCTGAATGCACTCTTCACCATGGATACAATATTCAGCGTGCAGTCTGAAAACACAAGATTAGGAAGGACTTTGCGTCATCACACTTCCTCACTGGCCCTGAGTCCTATCAGTGACCTGCACTAACCTTAAGATAAGTACATCGTAGATGTTTAACAGCATGCTCCTAAGGAGAACGGCATCCCTATAACTTCCCTTTGCTGTGTGTGCCCAGGAAAGGCAAGGATAGGACGCTTACTCGTAACACTTTGTGAAGACAATACATTTCTCATACTTCTTTCCCAACATGTTTAGTGCTGTAATGTTGCAAGCTGCTAGTTATCAAAATTTGGATCTGACACTCAATTCCATCAAAATGAAAATGTCCAGGTGTTGGTGGTGGGCAGAGCAGCAGTCTGAAATTCCAGGTGCAGCATGAAGGGGTGTATGGATGACGTTTTGGCACAAAATGAGTTATTCGCAATTCTGTAGAGGTCTGTGGAATACCCTCATTCAAAGCCGGAAATGCAGATGGTGAATAGTGAATCATCAATTGTGAACTGAGAATGGAAAGGCTAAATGGCTGACTTGTGCACCTGGACACCTGGGACAAAATATTCTGCAATTCTGAACACATCACTGTACCTCCCCTCTTTGCTGTGCTGCAGCTCTCCGGGTTCTTGTCGCATCCTGGTTTCTGATATAGTCTCGACTGGTCCTGTACACAGCACCTCTGATTGGAGAAGCTTCTGCTATAATAAAAGTGTTGTATGGTGTTCTGCTGTCTGCACTTCATCAAACTCTAAAAGACAGAGATCATGCCATACAATTTAATTCCTTTTTAAAAAAATAAATATTTTTATTGAGATTTTCCCCCCCATTGTTTTAGGGTAAAGTGCACAGCACAACAAAGAAAAAATTACATATTCATACATAACCAAAAAACAAATACAGTGACACCCAGAATAAAATTAAACAATACATGGCAGATCTCAATATATATTCTACTTTCCATATTATAGTTCAAACACTGCTACCTTCTCCTCAACTCGTATTTTATCCATACAGAAAGATGGGGGAGAAGAGGGGGAAAAAAAAGGAAAAGAGAAAATAAAAGGAAAGGAGAGGGTAGAGAACTAAATAACTTTATCATCATTCTCATCCTTCCACCTGGTTATTGGCTCCCAAATTTTTAATCCAAGCCTCCTCCCCCTCATTCCCTTTCTAGCATAGATTGCTTTTTCCAAGCTATATATTCTAAGTATCCTGGCTAGCCACTGCTGAAACGTCGGTGGCACTGGGTCGAGCCATACTGTAGCTATACACAGTCTTAATACTGCCATAGCCACAAAGACAAAGTACCCGTCTTCACTCATGGTACCGTCCGCATTCACGCCCAGCATAATTATTTAAGGCGTTAAATTAATTGGTATGACTAGTGCCCTCTGTATAAATGTCTCAATCCCTTTCAGAATCGTACAGAGATGTGGGCATGTTGAAAACATATGGATAATATCCGCCTGTAAAATTCCACACCTAGGGCAGTTAATCCCCGATACTCCCCCCCATTGCGCTATTTTAGCTGGGGTATAATAGAGCCGATACAATGTTTTGTAATGCTGCGCCTGAAGGGCTGCAGAACACAAAACATTCATGCCCATTTCTAGTGAGGCCTTAAAAAATTCCTTTCTACCTCCAACTTACTTGCCCAGCTATCCGCCCATTTCTCCAAGTCATCCTGCTTAGTTTCAATTAACTCATAGTAAAATCGCTTAATAGTGCAGCTTATTCCACCCTGTGCCACCTCCATTACAGCATTTTTTCCAAACGCCATAGGCCCCCTGTTTTATTAGTCAAAAAGCTTCTTACTTGCAGATACGTAAAAGAACTGCCTTGTATCCACCCCATCCTTTAACTGAATCTCAGAAAACTGTAAATTACCCTGTGTCCCCATCACATCCCCAATCTTTGTGATTCCTTTTCTAGCCCATTCTTTAAATATCGCGTCTGAAAAAATATCTCGAGGGAATGCTGGATTATCTATCATTCTGGTGTATCTATTTAATCTACCTAAGCCATATTTCTTACTAAAAGCCTTCCAGATACTATGCGCAGCCATAATCGTCTTGAAACGCGTCCTCTTAAAGTAACTTGAGTCGAATTGTCTCAACATCACATTTTCCGCCTCTCCTCCCATCAGCAGGGCGTAAATTGCTAGGGTTCCTAGGTCATCCTCCCCTCCGCCCCACCTATCAGACCAACCATATACTGGAGAGCAGCTGCCCAATAATAAAGTATCAAATCTGGTAATGCCCAGCCCCCTCGTTCTCTTGGTAATGCCATATACCGCATTGCTCTCCTAGTTTTCCCTTTGGACCATATAAATCTATTGATCATACCCTCTATTTTGTTAAACCAAACATTTTTAAATAACAATGGGATTGCCCTAAATATATACAAGAACTTTGGTAGAACCAACATTTTTATTATATTTGTTCGGCCAAGTAGTGATAAGTGCAGATTATGGAGCCTATCCAGATCTCTTCTTACTTTAGTTATAATAGGGGTGATGTTTATTTCTACTACCCTATCTAGCTCCGACGTAACTATAATCCCTAAATATGTACCTTCCCGAACCACCCGATGATCCTGACACACCACATTCTTATTCTTAATTATTTGCGTTTTTTTGAGGTATTTAAGGAGTAACCTGACACTTTGCCAAATCTTTTTGCCTCCAATTCCACCTGTACGATAGCCTCCGTGGGGTTTGATGTTAGAACCGCCCCATCATCGGCATACGCAAGTATCTTGCACTCCCCCTATATGTTCTTAACGGAGGTATGCTCTCATTCATTGCCATCCTTCGAATCAATGGATCCAGATACACTGCGAAGAGCAGAGGGGAGCATGGGCACCCCTGCCTTGTTCCCCTTTTAACCTGGACTGGTGAAGTTAAGCCTGCGTTTACCCTAACGGATGAAGCCGGGTCCCTATACAGTGCTCTTTTTGCATTAACAAAACCCTCCCCAAACCCTGCCCTAATTAAAACCCACCATAGATAATCCCAGGAGACCCAATCGAACGCTTTCTCGGTGTCTAAGAGCATTGCCGCCATCGGGTCCCCTGTGACTTCCATGGTGTCAAATAACTTAATAAGCCTTCGGATGTGGCGGAAAATATTCCTCTTGGCAAGATGGCGGCCGTTACTCGCGGCTGAGCGGCAGCATTAGCAAGGGGCTCCGGTCTCTACCGTACATTTTGTGTACCTCATGGACCCATAGAGTACCTCATGGAACCCGTAGAGACTTACTTCTCGTTGAAACCCGCCGCATAACTTCTTCTGGGTAGTAGAAGTGGAAGCAATCAAATGCGGTAACTGTGCGGATGGATGCAACATACCGCCTGACCTCAGACCTGCTCCGGGCGATTACCGAGCTGTGTTCCAGCCTTGCGGTTGCTCTCAGCGGAATACCAATCACAGGTGGTGGAGCGGGTAGAGCAGGCGGAGCTTGTGCAGCAGCAGGGAGGCATAGCGGAATCAGATGCATCGGAGCGGCCGGAGCGAGGCTCGCGGTCAAGATCAAGACAGAGATCAAGACGGAGATAACGGGCTGGGTAACCACAAGTCGTCGGCGGCGGCAGCGTGTTGAAGTGGAGAAGGCAGTGAAGAGGCGTTGGTACAAAATGCCTCCAAAGCAGACCAACACTGGGAAGACAACTAAAAAAAAGGCGATTGGGAATATCAGTCCCGGCCCCGGCCCTGATGAACAAACAAACCTTGATAATGCTCAACCTGAAGTGTGTTTAAAGGGGAAGCAGAGACTGCAGGAATCAACTAAGGACGCTTTGAAGGAGTTGAGACCGCCGGTAGCAAGGACCAGGTTGGCTGCAGCTAATTTGAGTATTGTGGATATGTTCAGCCGCGCTGGCAAAGAGAAGGAGCCTAAAACCCAAGGAGGGGAAATGGATATCGATCAGGCCATTGAGTTTGAGCCAGAGAAGCGTGGCGCGGTTGGAAGTCAAGAAAATGGGGTAAGACCTGTGATAGCTGATGACCTTGACTGTATGGCTGAAAGCATAACTCAGGACCAAATGTCTTCTCTAGACTCGGGCACTCGCTGCATGATAGGGAGTAGTGAGTCAGACCAGGGGGTGAAGACAGGAGGTGATGGCGATGGTCTTTCAGTTAAGAAAGATGTAAGCAGCATGGGGGTTAATGATGAAAGTGTACAGCCTGGAACCTCGCAATCAAGCGATATCCCCCACATTAATACCAATAAGAGTCAGAGGCAAGAAAGGGAGGAGGAGAAGACGCCAAGCGAGGGTTTCGTCTCAGTACCAGAAGAAGCAGACTGGTCAGAGGATGAAGAGGAACAAAGCTCTGATATAGACGGAAGTAATCCAGAGACAGAGAGTGATCCAGAGGGCAGTCAGGCTATTACTGCTGTTAAGATGCTGGTTCCTACAAAGAGACAGATGAAATTGGCTTGGGACCATTCGCCATCCACCCTGCTACAAGGAAACTCAATACGAGAAAACAACTTTGAGGATTCCCAAGAAGCTACTCAGCGATCAATGCTGGAGGCAATTCATCAGGAGGTTATAGCGCATCGGGAAGAGACCAGACAGGATAGTCTGAAAGCACAAGCAGCTATGAGGAAAATGAAGACGGTGGTTAGGAAGCTGTCCAAGGCTACCGTTAATGTTGGGGATAGAGTCTCAAACTTAGAGGAAAGAGTGGTTGCCACCGAGAATGAGGTCACGCAAGCCGTTGCCAAGGTGGAGTCTTTTGGGGTCCAAGCACAAGATGTCCAGTGGAAGCTGGAAGACTTGGAGAACAGGTTGAGGAGAAATAATCTTAGAGTCCTTGGCATTCCGCAAGGTAGGGAAGGCAGCGATGTCAAAGCCTATATTATAAAATTATTTGAGAAAGCCTTCCCAGAACTGGACAGCTGGAACTGGGCCCTAGAAATTCAGAGGGTACATCGGACTCCATTCAGGGTACGCCAGAACATGAAAGAAGGCGATAAGCCTAGAGCAATTTTGGTATTTTTTGGGAATTTTATACTGAGACAAGCGGTGGCTGCGAAAGCAAGACCGGATGCCAGGAGAACAGGAGAGGGGGTTACTTTTTTTGTTAGACCTGACTTCTGTCACACCACGGTGGAGCAACGAGGGAGGCTACGACAATTAATTAGACCCTTCCAGGAAAAAAAGACCCAGATTTACCTTATAAATCCAGCTCAGCTCAAAGTAATCTATTTGGGCAAAACAATGTACTTTTCCTCAGAGGTTAAAGCCCAAGAGTTCCTTGATTCTGTATAACTGTATTACTAAGGGACCATAAGTGAAAGAGAGGCACTCCAACTATATGTCTTTGTAATTTGGGTGTTGTGCGGTGGAGGTAGTGCTTGCGAGGTAGAAAACTCAGGTTAAGTATGGGTCTGAGTGGAGTGTTAAGTTAAGTTTAGTTATGGTAAAATAAGTAGAAAACTGATATAAATCACGTAAATACTTGGGTTTTTGTTCTATGGGCTTCTGTGGGTCTCTGAGTTATACACAAGTAAGCTGGCTTATTGAGTCTTTTTGCTGTGCTGCACCCATCACATGCACAGACTCTGTCTGCGCGCCTTGCCGGGGAGAGGGCGAGGGGGGGGGGGCAAGAAGGTGGGTGGGGCAGGGAAGGGGGGGGAGAAGGGTGGGTGGGTGGGTGGAGGGTGAGGGGGGAGAAAAGAAAAGATTTGAAAGAGTTTGTACTGGTAATACGCTCATAAATGTAAAAGTAAATCAGAAACAAAGGATATGCCTCCATTATGTATGTATTAGTAACTTGGGTAGGTTGATGAGTTGGCAATGTTTGAAATCCAGGTATGTCTAAGTTAAGGATTGGATCTCTTAATATAGGAGGATTAAATGATTGGAAAAAGAGGGGAAAGTTTGAACAATATCTTAATCTGCTGAGTTTAGACATAATATGTCTACAAGAGACCCATCTATCCTGGAAGAAAAAACATTGGCTACATTTTAAAGGTTATGAACTGCTGTCATGCTCATCCCAGACCTCCATGATAAGAGGGGTGGCCATCATCGGTAAAGTCGGGCTAGGGGGGGCCAAAAGGTTTAAGGCAGATCCATTGGGCAGATGGGCCATATGTGAAATGAATCTGGGTATTACTATCTGCTCTGTATACGGTTCTAACACAGATGAGCCTGAGGTCTTTAGGCGGATTGAAAATGAATTAATTGATTGGCCAACTCCCATAGTATTATGTGGGGATTTTAACATCTCAGCTAATTTCTCGGACGATAGCCCCTACGTAGGCAGGAAGCCGAGGGTGTTTAGAGCGATAACATCAATGATGCAGTCACATGGTTTAGTGGATGTCTGGGGAAATGTAGTGATCGGCGACCCAGGGTTTACCTACTTTTCAAATCCCTTCAATAAATACTCAAAACTGGATTACTTCATGATATCGACTACCCAGTTAAACAGTGTCCAAATAATTAAGCTTCCTAAAGTTCTGTCAGATCACAATCCTCTAGTCTTAACCATGCATGTTAATAAACCATATAAGGCCCCTAGGCCTTGGACCTCTGATAAAAAACTATTAGCGGATATGGATTATATTAAACATATGAAAACATGGTCCCAGGACTTTTTTGACGCTAATAGGTACAGCGCATCTAGGGGAGTGGTTTGGGACAGCTTCAAGGCAGGACTAAGAGGTGAGACCATAAGCTATACTACTCGGGTTTGGAAAAAGATCAACGGGGAAAAAGAAGTATTGATGGGAAAACTGAGTGCGGCCGAGACACAACACAGACAAGATATAATTCTAGGTGTTCAATCTGTCGAGAGTTTACAAAGAGTTAATTCCTTAAAAGCAGAGATCCAGAAACAGCTAGCTATAAAGGCGGCAGCTAATTACCAGTCGCATAGATCAAGGCTATATGAAACAGGGGAGCAAGCAGGAAAATCTTAGCAGGGATGGATCATGGCGCCACTGGGAGAGTCAGGGAATTGTCACGCTGGGGCAAATAATGATCAGGGAGGAGTGCAGATCATTAGAAGAACTAACGCAGCTTTACTCGCTACAAGGCTATCAAGAGTTTAAATACCTGCAGCTCGTCAACAGAATCAAATCAATAAGGCCACGTATCATTCTGACAAGGAGATGTGAGCTATTGGAGTATTTGAAGTCGGGAGGTCATAGAATTAAGGACATATATAAAATATTTATTGAAGCATTAATGGATGATATGGGTAAAATGGAATCAGCCTGGTCCATAAAATTGGGGGATCCGGAAGTAGATCTTAATAAGGCCCTAGCAATGGATAAACGATTTCTGCGCTCCTCGAATCTCAGGGCCCAACACTACAAAACTTTATTCAATTTATACTACACGCCGGCAAAATTATTCTCTTGGGGGAAAGCGGCTGATAGCAACTGTCCCAGGTGTGGAAATGGTCCAGCTGATATTATACACATGTTCTATGGCTGTGAAAAATTAAAAACTATTAAAACTGAAATAGAGCGTTTTTTAGAGGGGCTGCTAGATGTTAAAATTAATCTATCCCCAACCCTGATAATAACTGGATGTGATATGAAACTAAATATGCATATTGAGATTGAGGCTTTAGTTTTTATCTTTGTAGCAATTTTTAGGATTTTAATCAGTGCAGCATGGAAGGATACAGAAGCACCTACGTTTCAAATGTGGATGTGTAGAATGTTGGGTATACATAACATTGAGGAAGCACTTTACGAGCTAAAGGGAGCCAAGACAAGGGAAATGGGCATGAGACTCTGGGCCCCAGTAGCTGCCTGGAGAGCAGCAAGAGTCTAAAATGATATAGCGGTATAGTAGCTATTCAATCTGCCTATTATCTTTTTATGGATGGTATGCTTTTGTATTTATGAATTTATGATGGGAAAGAATTTGCTTTTACTCTGTATCTGTAATATATTTTGCATGAACTCTCAATAAAAAATAAATAAAAAAATAAAAAAAATAAGCCTTCGGATGTGATGAGTAGTTCCCCGCCCTGGAATAAAACCATGCTGGTTACCACTAACTAACGCTCCTATAACACTTGCAAATCTTGTTGCAAAAGCCTTTGAATAAATCTTTGTGTCGGCATTCATAAGGGTTATGGGCCTATATGACCCACGTTCATTAAATGGCTTCCCCTTCTTTAGAATAATGACAATTTCCGCCCCGGCCCAGGAGCTTGGCACAGACTCTCCCAGCTGTGCTTTTCGTACTACATTTATCAAATCCTCGCCCAAGACTCTCCAAAAAACCTTGTAAAACTCCAATGGTATCTGGTCCGGCCCGCTACCTTCCCAGATGGGAGACTCATCATTGCCGCTTTTATCTCCTCTGAGTCTAGGGGGGTATCCAGCCTATGCCGTTCTTGTTCTTCCAAGCCCACCACAGGTATATTATTCAGGTAAACTGCCATTTCACCAGGGTCCTTCACTTGTTGTTCATCATATAGCTCTATATAGAATTGTCTACACACTTCCCTAATCCCTTGTACATCGGTGATTAAATTCCCTGCCCTATCCTTAATCTCCCTTACTTCTCCTGCCGCAGCCTTTTGTCTAGCCCATACCGCCAGGGTGCGACCCACCGTTTCGCTAACCTCATGACACTTTTCTCTGTTTGCTGTGTAGATTTTAGCTGCTCTGATTGCTAACTCCTCTTCTGTTTCCATTCTTAGCTTAGCTAATCTAATAAGTGCCAACTCCACTGATATACCTGCCGCTGCGGCGTCACTCAGCTCTCCCTCAGCCAGAATCATCTCCCTTTGCAATGCCAAATTTCTCTGGTGTTCTGTCTTCCGTTTATTTGCACTATAACTCAAAGTTTCCCCCCGTACCCCTGCCTTAAAACTATCCCATACAGTCCCTACGGCTGCAGTACCCCTATTAATCTCCAAGAATCCCTCAATCCACTGGGTCATGTGTTGTATATATTTCTCATCCTCCATGAGTCCTCTCTCGAAAGTCCATGCTCTCCTCTCACCATTGGTGGGTGATAAACCCAAGGTTAAAACTAGGGGATTGTGGTCCGATAACAACCGTGGTAACCTCTCTATTTGAGCTGCAGGCAGGGATGCGTTGGTAACCAAAAAGTAATCTAGTCTTACGCTCACCCTATGGGGTGCAGAAAAATATGTATATCCCTTTTCTCCTGGCTTAAGTCTATCCCAGACATCTCTTAGGGCATTATTCCTTACTAGATTTCCCAGTGCTCGAAAGACTCTCCTTTTCCTCCCTTGATAGAAAGAATGAACTCCTGACCCCAATCCAAACACCCCTGCTCCATCAATTTTGAAATCCCCTGCAAGCACAATTCTAGGGGCCCAGGTAGCCAGCTCAACGTCAAGGAATTCGAAAATCTCTGGGTCATCCCCCGTAGATCCATACACTGATCCCAAAGTTATCCATTCTCCCCTAACCAAACATTCTACCAGAGCCCACCTCCCCCATGCATCTTCCATTTTTTCCCTTATCTGGATATCCCTACGTCTTGATAATATGGCCACCCCCCTATTTCTCGAGCCCTGCTTTGAAAAGGCTATAACTGAAAACCCTAGCTGCTCTAACAAATATATTTCAGTTGTCATAATGTGCGTTTCCTGTAACAGTAAAAAATCCACCCTCATTTTTTTTAATAAGATGGAGACCTTTTGTCTTTTCTGCCTGTCATTTAGACCACATACATTCCAAGATAATATCCGGGTAGCCATTTAAAAGACATCCGGTGGCTGTCCTAACCACTTCCACCTGCAAATTTCATTCGTAAAAGATTCATTCTGAGGCTGCTTACTGCAAACCACTAATTCCCCCTTTTTTCTTTTTGATTTTGTATGTTGTGCCCCTGTGCTGTGCCCTGTGCCCACCCCTAATCCCCTCCTCCTCCCCTGAAATCCCTCCCTGGCGTGCCCTCCCCCCCTACTGGCAAATAGGTCCATAAGACCTATGCGTGACAGCTGTGCCCCCCAGGATACTCGCCCCCCTCTCCCTCCCACATGTTGTTACTGGCATATCATATTTCCTTGTCAACTTTACTTAGCTCAGCATCTCACCCTATCTTATATTCAATCTATTGCTGTGTTTTTCAAGTACCTTGAGCCACTAGAGCCATCGTGTCTGGCCGTGCTCCATTTTCTTTTAACCACACCAGATATTCTCGAGCCTTAATCTCGGAATAAAATATCTTGAACTGCCCCTTCCTGATGCTTTTAAGTCGGCTGGGGAACATTAAGTATACTTCACACCCTAGATTACGAAATGGAGTTATTAATAACCCTGGGCATAGTAGGCGTAGTGGGGCTACGCGAAGCTACGCGAAGTGGGAAAGAAACTACGTCCACCTACGCACTTCGCGTAGCCCCACTACGCGCCACCCGCCTCCCTCCCACCCTCCCTAAATACTACCCGCCTCCCCCCCAGCCCTCCCTAAATACTTAAATAACGTTTTTAAAAAGAATAAAAACCACTTACCTTGTCGGCTGCGTCTCCGGGGCTCCCTCTCGTAATCGCGCCGCCATCTTGGATACTAATGCGCATGCGCGGCGCGATTACGAGAGGGAGCCACGGGACGCAGCCGACAAGGTAAGTGTTTTTTATTCTTTTTAAAAACGTTATTTAAGTATTTAGGGAGGGCGGGAGGGAGGCGGGTGGCGGGCAACTTCGCTACGCCCACGGAGTGGGCGTAGTGTTGCCTGCTACGCCTACTTTGCAAATGGCGAAGTAGGCAACACTACGCCCACTCCTTGGCCGTAGCGAAGTACTACGCCCAGGGTTAGTTATTAACTCCCTCATCCGCCATCTCCTTTCCACTGTGGTGTGGCAGAAATCAGGCCTCGCAAAAAATTCTACATCCTTATAGTGACATTTGGCCTGTGGCTTTGCTTTTGCCATACTTTCCTCTCTCAAAAGGTAGTTTCCTACATAAATCAATATTGCTCTTGATTTGCCTGAGGCGCTGCCCTTGGTCTGTGCAAACGAGAATCTGTATGCCCGCTGGACTTCAGCTTCCAAATTCCACCCTGTTATGTCAGGTAATGTCCCTCTCAATAGTTCAATTACATAAGCCCTCACATCCTGCCCTTCCTTCCCCTCTGCCACACCAAGGAGTCTTATATTGTTCCTTCGTTGTCTGTTCTCGAAGTCCTCGAGTTTCCATAGTATATCTATTGTGGTCCTCTCCTGATCGTGCTTAAACTCTTGCCATTTGCCAACCTCATCCTCCAGATTCCCTGTTCTTTCTTCCACCTCTGTGACTCTGCCCACTAAGTTCGAATACAACTTATTCATCTTCCGCAGAGATCCCTGTATCTTCTTGCTCTCCTGCCTTGCTCTACGACTCTCCGACCTGGCCTCCCCCTGCATCTGTTTTAAAGTAGAAAATAGCAGGTCAAACCCCGAGGCCTGACCTTGAACTTGACCTTCACCGTGTGAGCGCTCCTGGGGTGGCATAGACCCTCCCCCATCCTGGCATAGCTGTGAGGTAGTAGTATAGTCCCAGTCTAATCTCTTTACCACTTCCGCTGAAGAACCGGGTCTTTTTCAGAACCGGCGATGCCAGGGACACACCCGATGTCTTCGGATTCACCTGTCTTGGCAAACAGAGACACGGAATACTTCTAGGTGGCATCAGAGATCAAATTTATTAGCTGCAGCTAGTAACAGTGAACCAAGCAATACAACACGGTGTACAACTCAAGAACCTGCTCAATTTGTGTAGAGCAAGACATCTTCTTTTATGCACAGTTTCAACCCATTACAAATGCACACCCATTGCGGCAAATTCTGACCAATAGAAACACATTTCTATACATTATCACATTCCAAAAAGTTCACTTTACATTGCACCAACCCACAAGTTGATTATTAGGACTGTCCCAAATTCGATTACCAAAAGCCGGACAAACCCATTATTGAAAGCACTACCCATGTAATGAAAAGACATAAAGAAAAGAGCAATTCAGATGTAGAGTAGGATAAGATATGTGCAAGAAACTAGAGACTAACGATATCCTGAACAATGATTGGATTCCCAGATTACCATCAGATAACGAAACTAGTTTCGTGGACGGGTCAATTTCAGGTGAAGGGGTCAGCATCTTGCAGTTCACTCGCAAGTCGAAAAGGCCCACGTTAAATTGTACATGAACACCGAGGCCCATGCAACTTCGTTCGTTCGTTTACTACCACGGCCTACGTGAGGGCAACATAAAATGGCATCTCGAACAACGCAAAACAAAATGGAGTCCAGTCCCGAAATCCACGGAACCTCAGACCCTCCTTTTGCCATTACGTAGGCAATGACCCAAACCCATGTCAATCTGAATCTAGGTCTATATCTATTCTCATCAGATCATCAAGGTGTTGCTGCAACATCATCTTATTCTTTCTCGCTTCTCTCGAAATGGGTCTTCTCACACAGATCGTAGCACAAAGGCCACAAATGGCGGGACCACACTGGATGCATAAGCAACACGAGAAAAGGATCGCTAAAGCCATACCAAGGAACATTAGAATCTTCCATCCCCATTTGGACAGCAGTTCCCAAAACCATCCTATCAATGACCAGCTACCTTCGTCCACATGTATAGACTCAGCAGACCTATACAACTTTTGGATAGCTTGGTAAACCGTCGGGGCATTTTCTGGTATGAAAACGCAGGAACTAGATCCGATCAATTTGCATAATCCACCTCTATCTGCCAGTATAATATCTAAAACAAAGCGGTTCTGTAATGTCATAAGGCGATCCGCTTGAAGCTCAGCAGTAATATTACTAAGGGCACCTGCAGTCTCATTTACAGTGGCCTCCACCACTCTCGTAAGCTGACGAATATTCCTACTATTAGCCATAGGACCCCAAAAGGGCAGGAAACCCTTAAAGAAATCTCCAACTTCTTGTGCAGCAGTATCTTTCGCATCGATAATACCTCTACCAAATCTTGTCTTATGGTAGTCAAAAGCAGCCGTACATGTAGGGGGAAGCAAAAACGCTACATAACATGTGCCCGAAAAATCAGACGGCAACCATGTATACGCTCTGTCATAACAAACAAAATACGTGCCTTTGGCTGGCACGAACGGAGGAGATTTCTGGGACGTATAAACGTATGTGTGAACACACACACTACTACCAAGCTGAGCTCTCAGATTCTGACCATTACCTTGTAAGCAAAGATGACCACGGTGGGGTACAATCGGAGGAGACCTTTTCTGTCTCCCTTTCTCTGTCAGACTAACACTATATGTCGTCTTATTCCAACCGACATATGCTCGTACCTCATCTTTGGGAATAGCATTATACGCGTCGATATCTCTAATCATATCGACTATTCCCCGTATCAAAGCATTCTTACTCATATTATCATTAACAGAACGCACTGGAGAGGCTTCATTCGCATAAATAAACATCGATTGGAGTGCCCATACTGACCCATTAGATGAAAAAGGCAAAACCAAATATGGCATTCCCTTATCTGTCGTATGTGGCATAAGACCACACACCCAACAATTCGTAGTATTTATGACTAACTGATGCTGATGCAACATTTGTATAAACAAATTATTCACAAATTCTGATCTTGGTGTCTGTTCATGTTCAGGCAACGTATGAAACTCATGTGGAGAAACAGTAGGAAAAGAAAGAGTAGGCTGGGAGGTAGATGTAAGCGGCTGTTGTGTGGCATAGAAAATCAAACCCACACAAGCTAACGTAATATTCAAAAGCATTAGAAAACACATTAATAAAAAACATTTGCTACGAACCAATATACATATTCGGACTTTAGAATCCACTTTCCTAACACTCTGGTCAGACTCAGAAAACTCCATCCTCTAACATGCTGCTCACGGTCGTTACCTTCTTCACTAAAGGGTGCGCCAAGATCGCACTAACGACCCTGGACCACAGACCTTGCGTCAATACGTGGTTCACCCCTTAAGAACTTCCTACCGTGACCCTGCAGCGGAGTCCGGATGGTGACTCGAAAAAGGAAAAAGCTAAAAAGTTTCTTGGTCTGACAAGGTGTAAATTCACTACCTAAAAAAAAAATTCCAGCTTCAAGTTTATTTGTCCATATGTACGGTCTTTCTTGGTCTGAAATTGTAGCGTTCTTTATCAGGCACAGTCTGATCCTTGAATAAAAGTTCCGGATTGGTGGTGTCAATCTTCAGATGAGGAGGCACAGCAGCTTGCAGAACATCATCATCCTCGCGTTCTGACCGAGTCCATGTCAAATGAGCATCACTAAAGGGAATGAATCTAGGGACTCGTTCACATTCAGAATCAGCTATACCATCCCTCACCCACTCATCATATGGTAAAGGCAAAGGAACTTTTTTACAGTGGGTGGCATGCACCCAGTTCTTTTTGCCAGCTACTCTAACAGCAGTTCTAGTGACCAGAAAAACTAAGTAGGGACCAGTCCATCTCGGTTCCAAGTTCTTGGTGCGCTGAAAATTCTTGACGAGAACATAATGTCCAGGTTTGATGGAGTGGCCTGGATCTGTAGTAGCTGTCGGTAAACTGTCATAGACCTGTTGGTGGGGAACACGTAATTTAGCAGTCAAGTCATGTAAGCAATCCACCATCATAGGGTACTCAATACTGCTGTATTCTTTCGGACGAGGCACACCCCAAACATTCGCTGGACGACCAAACATGATTTCATACGGACTAAGTCCCACTTGAGAATGCACAGTCGTCCTTGTTGACAAAAGAGCCAACGGTAAGGCATCCGGCCATGTAAGACCAGTGCTCGCTTGTACCTTAGCTAATTTCAGCTTCAAGGTACCATTGTAACATTCAACAAGTCCACCAGACTGGGGGTGATTCGCTGCATGGAACTTTTGATTTATGCCCAAACCAGAACACACTTTCTTCATGATTTGACCTACAAATTCACTCCCATTGTCCGACCATACAATTCTCGGCAATCCATACCTAGGGAAATACTCTCTCAGCAAAACCTTGGCTGTAGACAAGGCAGTATTATCCTTTAGGGGGTAGGCCCCTACCCATCTAGAAAAGGCGCAAACAACCACAAGAACGTATTTCAGATTGTTGCATCTCTCCATGTGAATATAGTCTAGCTGTATCACCTCAAACGGATAAGTCGGAGGAGCAAAATGACCAGCTGGAGTTGGAGTTCCCTTACCAGGATTATACTTCAGACAAATCATACAATGCTTCACCACATTCTCTGCACATTTCGGAATTCCAGCATTCTGCCAAACTGGAGCCAACAACTTACATATTCCCTTCGAACTAATATGAGCCATTCCATGAGTCTTGCCAGAGTCCTGCCCGTCTGCGCCCGTCAGCGTCCCGGAGGCGGCGGAGCGGTGCTGAACTCTGGCTTGGCTGGGAGAATGATTTGCTATTCTGCCACGACTCTACGCTCCTTTCAATCTACTTCCTGCGCGTGTCGATCCGTTTTTCCGGGTCGGTTCAGGGGTAAGCGTTTCTGTCCTGGCTGCGGCTGGTCACCTACCTTTGTCCCCTCCCCCGTTCTTCGGATAGCCGAGGACCGTGTGAAGCACCTGTGCTTACTGCTTAACACGCGATCAGTAGGTAGGCATGCCCTTGACATTTTTGACCTTTTGGTCAGGGAAAAACCTTTATGTCTCCTGCTGACTGAAACCTGGCTGGGGGAGACGTCCAACCCGGACATCTTAGCGGCCATCCCACCGGATTATAACATCTTTCACCAGGATAGAGCCAAGGGAAGGGGTGGCGGGGTGGCGGTGGTGGTTAAGAAGAGTGTCTCATGCTCTATTCTCCCTATGGAGACCATTGCAGGTTCTGAGTCCCTCGCCTTTACTATTAGGTTGTCCCCGCATCAACCCCTGAAAGGCCTGCTGGTTTATAGACCTCCTGGATCGGTGGGTTCCTTTTTTGAGGACCTCCAGGAGGTCATATCCAGACTGGCTCTGTCTGCTCAGCACTGTCTGCTGGCAGGTGATTTTAATTTTCATTTGGACATAGCGGGGGACATGAATTCGAATAAACTGTCTGATATCACGACCCCTCTGGGTCTCGCTCCTTCGCTGTTGGGCACTACACATGATAAGGGACACACCCTAGATCAGGTGTTTTCATCGGTCCCCTTAGTGGACATAGAACTTCTCCCAGTGCTCTGGTCCGACCATAGACTGGCCAGATTTTCCATACGAGGGAGCGAGCATTTATCTAGCAGCGCTCCTGCCCAGTCTGGAGCAGCCTCTAGGGCGTTACATAGAGTGACGCCAGATCTGTTAGCTCTGGCGTTTGCTGACCATCCATGCCCTATTGTGGGTGACCTGGAATTGGACACTGAGGCTCTGCAGACGTGGCTGATAGAGAGGTTGGATGACCTGGCCCCTGTAAGAGCTCCTCGACCCGCGGCCGAGCGGCAGTCTGAGCCGTGGTTTACGGGGGCGTTGCGTATTGAACGTAGCCAGTGTAAGGTGGCTGAGAGGGCGTGGCGCTCTCAGTACGACGGGGAGGCCAGACTTACCTATAGGATGGCGATTAAAGCGTACCATCGCAATATTCTGTGCGCAAAAAAAGAGTACCTTACCAGGAGGATTGAGGTGGCCTCTAACTCTTGTAAGGAGATCTTCACCGCCGGTTTCCTCCGATGTTTCTCTCTCACTTTTGGCCAGTCTCAAGTCAGGGTCGCCATTAGATCCCTGCCCTGCCAAATTTTTGGCCAGGATGGCATCGCTGATGAACCCTTTGGTGAATCCTCTCCTGAATTTATCCTTGCGAGAGGGGAGGCTCCCTCTGCCCTGGAAAAGGGCGATGGTGATCCCCCTCCTCAAGAAGCCGGGATTGGATACCGAGGTTCTGGCCAATTATAGGCCAATTTCTCTTCTTCCGGCCCATGCGAAGCTCACGTAGAAGCACGTGCAAGGCGTGCTTTCTGGCTTCCTTGAAGCAAATGATCTACTGCACCCCTCGCAATCCGGCTTTCGGCCGAACTTGAGTACGGAGACGGCACTTCTTGAGGTGTCAGAGGCCATCCGCGAGACGCTGGATGCAGGAGGGAAGGCCATGCTTGTCATGCTGGACTTGTCGGCGGCCTTCGACACCGTCCCCCACGAGGCACTTCTTGCCAGACTCTATGACATCGGTCTGAGGGGGACGGTGCTCAAATGGTTTACATCGTTTCTTGAGGACCGTCGACAAACGGTCTGGGCCTCCCCGAGCTCCGCTGAGATGCCGCCACTGGGAGTCGGAGTTCCACAGGGCTCTGTGTTGAGCCCGACTCTTTTTAACATCTTTATGACCCCCCCTGGCAGCACTCGTGGAGGCTTTTGGGGCCCAGATCGTGTCCTATGCGGATGACACGCAGCTTCTTTTCACCTGCAGGAAAGACCAGTCATTTGACGGGGAGAGCATTCGGGGGTGTCTGGAGAGGGTCTTTGACTGGTTTCAGCAGAACGGTCTTAAGGCCAACTCCAGTAAATCGGAGGTTCTGCTGTTTGGCTGTGCTTCGGAACCGGAATGGCGTGAGTGGTGGCCGGCGGATATGTGTCCTCCCGCTCAGATATCTATGGCTGCCAAAAATCTGGGAGTCAAGTTCGATAACAACCTCACGCTCAGATCTCACATTCTCGGTCTGACAGGCACCTGCTTTGGTACCTTAAAGATGCTCCAGAAGTTCTTACCTCTGCTTACAGAGGAGCATAGAAAGATCACTGTCCAAGCTCTAATAGGATCTAGATTGGACTATGCTAATGCTCTATATCTAGGGCTTCCGGATTATTTGGTCCAGCGGCTGCAAGTGGTGCAGAACTCTGCGGCTCGCGCCATTTTTGGCCTTCATAGGCGGGCGAGAACATCTGGGGTGCTACAGTCACTTCACTGGCTCCCCATCCGAAAGCGGATTATGTTTAAAACTTTGACGCTGGTGCATAAGGCACTCTCTGGTTTCGGAGCAAAGTATCTGCAGCGTAGATTGGCCTTTTATCGCCCGGCTCGCTCACTGCGGTCGGACACTTTGTTTATGGCCGTGGTTCCCCGTGTAAGGAAGGCTCGCACTGGGGGTCGCTCCTTTAGCCTCAGGGCCCCCCAGCTGTGGAATTCTTTGCCTCTCGCCCTACGCAGTATTCCCAGCCTGCTCCTGTTCAGGAAAAGCCTTAAGACCTGGCTTTTTAATCTTTAGGTTCTTTCTTTTTTTCTTGCTCTTTCTTTGTTGTTATCATTGTTATGTTTTTTAATTGCTGAGTCGCCCACATAAAGCGCCGGGACACTCTTGTTGAGTAGCCGTGCGCTATATAAATAAACGTTTAACATAACATAACATAACATGAGCCATAGTAACCACTGGGAGCACATACGCATCTGGTAACAACCATCGCTGGTGCTCTGACAACTCAATCCAACAACCTGTAGGATCCAACATACCCGTAGTCTCTCTCCAAACACTCACTTCTTTCTCTGTAGCTTCAGCCTGAATCGTCTTCACACTTTCTATTGTGTCTTCACACATTCCACCAGCCATAACCCAATTAGCAGGGCCTGCAACATACATACGGCTCATCATGTCTTTCGACGTTTCCTTCGCAACTTCATCTGCAAACGCATTCCCTCAACCAACATCATCCACAACTTTCTTATGCGCACTACACTTCACAATTGCAATCTGCCTTGGGAGAGTGAGAGATTCCAAAAGTTCATTCACTAACTGCCCATGCTGAATTTTCATGCCATGGGAAGTAAGGAACCCTCGTTCTCTCCACAAACGCCCAAAACTGTGAGCAACACCAAACGCATACTGACTATCGGTATAGACATTTACTCGTTTTCCTTCTGACAACACACACGCTCGTGTTAATGCAATCAACTCTGCTGCTTGCGCAGAATTCTGTAGTATGCGTACTGTCTCAACAACTGTATGTAAAGTTGTGATAGCATACGCTGCAGTCGTCTCACCATTCGGAAGCTTAAAACACGAACCATCAACCCACAGCGTACCATCAACATTCTCAAGAGGCGTATCTTTAAGATCGATTCTAGCCTTCGTTTCTTCTTCTGTACGAAGAAAACAATCATGCTGTTCTTGAGCATCCATCTCTGTAGAGATCGGCAACAACGTAGCTGGATTCAACACATTACATCTTTTGATGTGAACATGGCTAGCCAACAGTGTCAACTCATAACCTGAAAGACGTGCACTAGTAAGGTGCTGTGTCTTAGTCCTGTTTAATAAGGTATCCACTGCATGCGGAACCATCCCAATCAACGTATTATCCAATACCAAACCAGCAGACTGTCGGATAGAAACCGCAGCTGCCGCTGTAGCTCTCAGACAACTCGGCAACGCTTTAGCAACTGGATCTAACATAGCTGAAAAATACGCACATGGACGCTGCTTGTCTTCAAAACGCTGCGTCAACACTGACAACGCACAACCTTCTCTCTCATGTACGTACAACGTGAAAGGCTTGCTATAGTCTGGAGTACCCAACACAGGAGCCGAACACAATGCATCACGTAATTCAGAAAAACTTTTCTGACATTCGTCAGACCAAGGAAGAGGATACGGAGTATCTTTCACAGTCAATGCTAACAGAGGTTTCGCCAACAATGAAAAATTGGGGATGCACTGTCTACAATATGACGTAATACCCAAAAAAGCACAAATTCTTTTTGTGTGGATGGAACACTCATTTGCGCAATCGCTTGAATTCGTTCTTGGGTCAATCGCCTTCCTTCCTTCGACAAGAGATGACCTAAATAGGTTACTTCTTGGCGGCAATATTGCAACTTCGAAGGTGACACTTTATGATGAAGGTCTGACAAATACTGTAACAACGAAAGAGTAGCCTTTTTGCAAGTCACCTCATCATCAGCAGTAATCAACAAATCATCGACATACTGAATAAGGGTTGCACCAACAGGCAACACAAAACCATCAAGCTGAGTTTTCAATGCTTGACTATAGATTGAGGGACTTTCACAATAACCTTGGGGAGCTCTCTTAAACCGGAAGCTTCGTCCTCCTAAAGAAAATCCAAAAATATACCTACTCTCCTCAGCAATCGGAATACTGAAGAAAGCATTCTTCAGGTCAATGACAGAAAACCAGGCTGCCGAAGCAGGAATCAGCGTCAACAAAGCAGCGATATCAGGAACAGCAGGAAACTGTGGCACTACAATCTTGTTGACCTCTCCAAGGTCGATCACAAACCTGTATACAGGTGGCTTCGAAGCATCAGTACGCTTCAGGACAGGCAAAACTGGGCTATTACACACATTTCCTCTCGTTTCCTCAACTACACCCTTCTCAACCAGATCATAAACAATCGCTAAAAGAGCTCTCTCACCATCGCTCGAGATCTTGCATTGTGGAATACGAGGCAGTCTAGCATTCGATTTAAGCGTAACAACATATGGTGGGATCTGCAAAAGGCCAACATCATTTGGACCCATAGCCCAAAGCGTGTCAGGAAGCGAACGCAATTCCAGTGGCAAGCAATCCTTAGACAAATACATTGGAGAAATCACTGTTTTACCAAGAGTAAGCTGTACTCCCGAAGGAGAACAATGCAATGTCGCATACAATCTTTTCAGCAAGTCCAAACCCAACAGATTCTCACCACAACCAGTCGTTAGAATAAGTGGAGCTTCCAATTCACAAGGGCCAATGGAAAGGGACAAAGGACTAGAAACCGGATTACGAACTGGGGCGTCTGAAAATCCTACGGAGACATTGGTCAAGCCAGACAAAGGTGCGCCAGGGAGTTTAGAATGCATAATGGAACTCTTTGTCGCACCAGTATCCAAAAGAAAAGGTTCCACCACACCTGATGTAATTACTTCAACATACGGTCCACTCTGATCTACTGGAACTGACACTACTCCCTTACTTTGTTCACGGCTGTCCTAGTTATCATTATAACCAACACACTCACCTTCAACACAATAATCCTCAACGTAGTAATGAGCAGACTGACCACTCGGAACAGTTTGTCTGTCAAAATAATTCGCAGAATTCTGTAGGGAAGGAGAACGCTCATTCTGGGGGATCACACCACGTCCCCTACCTCTAGGAGCTTGCTGAAAACCACCACGACCTCTTTGACCAGACACACCATTTGCACGTTGCAACAAAGGCAGGCAACTATTCTTAAAATGACCTTCCTCTCTACAATAGGCACACTGGTTAGGGCCAGGAAAGAATCGCTGGACATAAGGCTCAGGCTTCTGTAACAATCTCTGAAATTGCGGAGGTTGCTGAAACTGAGGCTGATTCTGACGAGGCGGATAAGCTTGCTGCAAAAGAACTTTCGTCTTTAAATCTTTCGTTTTCTTCTCGGCTTTATCCTTCTCATCTTTATCCCTATTCTCATAATATTGGGCAGTAGCCAATATCTGGGCCGATGAAGAAACAGCCCACAAACTCTCAGAGTCCTTTAACTTATTAGAAAGTTCGGGGAGAAAATTAAAGACAAATTTGTCCACAAATAATCTTTGCCCACCTTCCGTACTCATGTCCTGACCACTATGATCAATAAAAGTCTCTTCAAACCTAGTGAAGAAATCAGACACACTCTCATCTTTCTTCTGCTTGCATGCTGCTAACTTATCCCAATTCACTCGTAAAGCAGGCATCATCGTCTTCATTAAATTAATAATTCTACCTGGCAATTCCGTAACCAAAGGTTCAGGTTTAGCACCTCCCTCTTGTCTACCATCTGCAGCAATAATATTCGCCCAGGTATCTCCTAACTCTTGCGCATGATTCTCATGACGAATCTTCACCCACAAAGGTTGCGGAACTACATTACCCATCAACTTGTCGATGTTGGCTAAATTCATAATACACGCATCTACTGTCTGGGACAATTCTTTGTAATAACCAGCAGGATTCTTACGAGGATCAGGTAAGGTCTGCTTAAGACCTCGCTCCTCACATTTTTTTCACTGGATGGAATGTGGGGTTTGAAGGTGGTAACTGGTGGGCAGTGTATGTTTTTTATAAAATGGACAAAGTGACATTTAGGAATAAATGAAATTCTTATAAAAGGGAAACATGAAAAATTGATGTTCCCACTGAGTCACTTTCATATGAGATGTGCCCGGTAGGAGGAGTCTCTTTTTGTATAAATAGACTTTGAGTGGGGGGCTGCCTCTTCCTTTTTTTCCCCCTGTGCTCCAAGTGAAGTAAGGTCTGCTTAAGAGCCAAGACCTCTGCTCTCTTCCAAGGGACATGTACCCACACTCGCTGAAAATGAGCCGGAGCGGCAACAATACCCTGATTTACATTAGCCTGAACTGCTTCCTTCCATACAGGAGGAACTTCTCTCATGGGATACTGTCTCGCTTTTCTTCTAACAGAAGAATCAGGTTCATACAATGTCTGAGGCGGAAGTCTAGATCTAAAAGCCAGTATCGTCTCTACGGCATCTGTAATATCAGATTCCACTATCATCCCTTTAGCAAAATCCGACTGAACAACAAGTAGTTCCTGCGGGATCAAACCCAAATCATTATCTTCCCATTCCTGACGCAGAAACATACACATCACATTAAAAATATACCTCTGCTTAGGCGGTTCCCACTGAAAGAAAACATCCATAACCGCTGGCAAACTATACTTTGAGGCATTTATAATCCATTTACGAGCCAACAAATACAACACAGCCCGTTCCTCGGAACCAGGAAGCTGACTACGACTCTGCTTACGTTCCGAAACAGGGGTCATACTCAGTGACCCAAACAATGGAGACAACAAATTAGAAACAGTTTCTGTCATTCGTTTTCGAACAGAAGGAGAAGAAGCAGACATAAGAACAGGAGAATAAGTATTTTGAGGCAAAGAAGGTGTAGGAATAAGAACAGTAGGATTCTCAGATGCAGAAGTGGAAGGCAAAGGAGTTTGAGGCAAAGCTGGTAGCAAAGCTGGCGACCCTAAAGCGGGTTGCGCAGGAGGAGGTAAAACCATCTGTGGAGTACCAGGTGGCTGAGCAACAGCAGGAGGTTGAACAACAAAGGGTGGAACAACCGGGGGTAATAGAGGTGCAGTAGCACCCTGCACATAAGAAGGTGGTAATCTCAACACATGAGAGATAAAAGGATCTTTCTCAAGATCTTCAATCGTTTTCGTAGAAGGAGACGGCAAGGCTGGATACCATTTATCTATGGCCATACAACGCTGCCTATCTAAATCTTCACTCGCTCGCTCCTCTCCATCATCCCTATACTGCCTAGCAGCTTGTAGTACTGACATATTCTTATCTTTCCTATCTCTTTTTGCTTGCTTAATTTCTCTCTGTTTGGCTTCCTTTCGCCAAAGGCGGAAAGAGTCAAACATTGCCGGCTGGCCGGCTTTCTTCTTAAATAGAGCAACTTCCAAATTATCTAAAATATTTAATTCAAAGCTACCATGTTGGGGCCATCGTAAGACACCATCCTTTATAGTATAGCAGACCCACACTTCATTATAAGTAATAGGACCCACTCCGTGTTTTGAATAGAGCTCATAAGTCGGAGTTCCAACCGGAGGTATCAGACGCGAGTCCTCTAGTCGGGAATCCTTGTTGCAACCACAACTAAACCATTTTCTAAGTTTGCTAAGACCAGGCATCTTATAGCTCACTAATCTAGCTTCCAACTTCAAGGGGTTATCAACTATCGATACCCTCGCAAATATAAGAGGCCCTCGGTTTTGATTACTGCAGTGATCAAATTAAGCCAATACCAAGAACCAATCAAAAAAACAAACAAATTCTCGGGAGCGACCCACTTATACTTAACCAAAATATCTGTCACGCCACCAGAAGACCGTCTATTGTCTCGCTCTACAAAGGATCTATCGAGGGTCCAAGACAGGGCGACAGTCAGGGCAGCAGTCCTTCGTAGCCGTCGGAAAGCAGGAAGCCTCGCAGAAAACACCTTCGGTCCACGTCGACATGCAGGGGTCGATGAAGTGGTGGCCTTCCTCTAGAGTTTCCTCACGTGGCTCCTCACCAACCTCGGGCTTGGACCGGTACCACTTGATGTCGCCCCACATTGGGCGCCAACTGAAGAACCGGGTCTTTTTCAGAACCGGCGGTGCCAGGGACACACCCGATGTCTTCGGATTCACCTGTCTTGGCAAACAGAGACACAGAATACTTCTAGGTGGCGTCAGAGATCAAATTTATTAGCTGCAGCTAGTAACAGTGAACCAAGAAATACAACACGGTGTACAACTCAAGAACCTGCTCAATTTGTGTAGAGCAAGACATCTTCTTTTATGCACAGTTTCAACCCATTACAAATGCACACCCATTGCGGCAAATTCTGACCAATAGAAACACATTTCTATACATTATCACATTCCAAAAAGCTCACTTTACATTGCACCAACCCACAAGTTAATTATTAGGACTGTCCCAAATTCAATTACCAAAAGCCGGACAAACGCATAATTGAAAGCACTACCCATGTAATGAAAAGACATAAAGAAAAGAGCAATTCAGATGTAGATAGGATAAGATATATGCAAGAAACTAGAGACTAACAATATCCTGAACAATGATTGGATTCCCAGATTACCATCAGCTAACAAAACTAGTTTCGTGGACGGGTCAATTTCAGATGAAGGGGTCAGCATCTTGCAGTTCACTCGCAAGTTGAAAGGCCCACGTTAAATTGTACATGAACACCGAGGCCCATGCAACTTCGTTCGTTCGTTTACTACCACGGCCTACGTGAGGGCAACATAAAATGGCGTCTCGAACAACACAAAACAAAATGGAGTCCAGTCCCAAAAACTACGGAGCCTCACCGCCTGCGGGGGACTTATAGCCACTTTCGATCTGCTCCTACGTGCTAGGACCTTTGACTTACGGCGGGGGAGGGTTTTTGAACTGTGTCCCCTTCAACCTCTGAAGTGTCCGAGTCCCGTCTGGAGGATACCAGTTCACTTTCGGCATCTGTAGATATTAAGCCTGTTCCTGAGCTTGTCTCAGAACCCATGTCGGACCCCTCCTCTTCCCCCTCGCCCTCATTCAAGGAATAGAAGCAGTCATCACTGGGCGATCCAGGAGGCAAAGCAATATCTCCAGCTTGTGTGCTAAAATCTGGCATAGTCCCACTGATCTGGGAGTCCTTAACCAAAACCACATCCTCTCCCCCAACAGCTTGCTCCTCTAAGTGCAGTGTATTAACTGGATCCCCAATTATCTCTTGGATTGGCATTTCTGCCCTCGCGACCCCGTCGGAAGCAGTCTGGTCAGCCCCCGCATCAGTCAATGGCTTACTTGATACAGCCTTCTCGTTATTCTTCATGTTCTCCATGTTCCCTCTCTCTGGATGCTGTGTTCCGCTGCAAAAAGGCTGCCCTTGCGTTGCCTGAAGTGAAAGCTGGAGGTGGGGGGGTTCAATAATGTAAATCGGGTCAACCTGGCAGTTTCCCTTTGGTGGCAACGACCGCTCATTACTTGCCTCAGTACTTGCCTCAGTGCTCGCCACAATTTCCTCGGTGTTCCTCGGTGTTTCCTCGGTGTTCTCCGTGAGAGCCTGCTTGCTCCATTGCTCCTTGCCTGATTCACTCCCCTGTGCTTCCGAAGGCCGTACTGCAGCACCTCGCAGATCCGTCCCGTCCCCGCTCTCGTGGATACGATCAGCTGGTTCCGGTGTCAAGGGAGCGGGAGATGAGGGCAGAGAGCACACATTCACGCCAGCCTTCACTACGCTCACAGGGGAAAACGCCTCCAGCAAGGTAGGCTGCCTCAAAGCTGTCTTCTCACCATTCTTTGTATTCGCGTTAGTTTTCCTGGCAGTTACGCCTTTTTCCTTTTGTTTGTCTTTCTTCTCCTTTTCTTTCGTCTTGACAACACTGTCCGTACCTTTAGCAGCGTCGGTATGCTGCAATGCATCCTTCAAGGCCGTTCTCTCCTCCAACCTCCGGGAGTGTATTTTCGTTCGCAAATTAGCTGCCGGAGCTCCTGTGTCACTTAGTGCCGCTTTCTCCATTTTTTCTCTCTGGTCTTTAATGTCTTTTGCGGCTTTCTGAACTCTCGGGGCCATCACACTCCTCGGCCAGCTCAGCTTGCACAAGCAGACTCTGCCCCTGTCAGCAATTAACTCGAACAACCGCGAAACACGACTCAGTCTTTTTTTAGAAATATCGGAGACCCAAGCAATAGCCGACGTGGAGCCCACAGCATTTTGGAAAAATAGTTGCAGCTCAAAACTCCAGAGCATACTTCACCTATCACGATGACATCTCAGCTCTCAGGTATTCTTCTTCATCCTTAAATATATTCAATTAATTTAGTTTCTCTCTTTCTCTGCACAAGCACATATCTCAGTGCCACAGTGTGCGTTGAGAAGAGAAAAACGCCAGTTCCTCGTGGGAGAGAAGGGAGTGCGACTTCTCCTTACGGACTGTCAGCGGCCATCTTGCCCAGCCATGTTTCAGCCATTACTAAACGCACTTGTGGGTCCCCATAGAATTTAATTCCTGATGGGTAACATTAAGTGAATCGAGGTAGTGACGCCCGGGAGTCATGGACAGAGGGAAACAGACACAATGAGACAGGACAAGGCTGATATCCGAATACATGGAAACTGACAGATGCCCACAGAAAGAGACGTACGCAAATATGATTGGAGGAGACAGAGCCGTGGGGAGGCATGGACTGAGGAAGACACTGACAAAGAGACAGGAAAAGGCAGCTTTCATATTTACTATTCCCTCTTCAAACGTAACAATTCTGGGGAAAGTGTTGGACTCTGGTAGGTTCAGGTTTACTTTTCCAAACTTCTCCAAACCAGCCGTAATAACGGCCAAATAAAGCCCACAGTACAAACATATCATGGGCCGAGCCAGGAGGGCAGGGAAAATGTTGTAGCACTAGATCCTCGGGCAGACGTGGAGCTCATGTTGATCTTTACCCCTGAATTCGACACAAGGGGCCCAGGTGACATCCTAAATCATTGAAACATCCTGTATCTTCTGACAAGCAAAGCCTCATTGGCCTATCTAACATCTGCCCAACTTGTACCGATCCACCTTAAAAAATACACTTGGACAGGGAACAAGTATTCGACCCTAACAAAGTGGCTCAATAAACTAGACTTCCAAAACAGAATGGAAGAAACAGATATACTTAAGGATTGGGGTTATCCAACTGAAAAGTACCCACAAGTGCTACTTCAGAGGTCACAAAACCAAGAAGTGCCTCGCCCACAGTGTAGTACATTAAGGGGCACCAAGACAAATTCAAGCCAATCATTTAACAATGACATCAACATTGAGCTACATAAAGGCACCACTACTAGACTTTGCAAGAAGGTGAGCATTTCCCAGGTCGACAAACAGGAAGATTGGGCATGGTTTACCTCTGCGTTGCATTCCAAGGATTGGGGAAACTCTTAGTACAAGGAAAACACCAAATTCGTATGGTTTACAACAATGTGGCCCGGGAGGGTGGTTTAAAACATACAATCATAGAGGCACTAAAACGGAGATATCAAACACTAAGTTTAGGCTAATCAGCTGGAACGTGGCAGGGTTTAAGTCGATCATGACCAATAATGAAGCCATGATATCACTGATGACTGGAGACATTTTATGCCTGCAGGAAACTTGGTTGGAAACAGCCAATTATATCAAAGGCTACCAGGCTATCCACACAATGGCAAGTAAAAAAAAACATCTTCGGAAGACCAAGCGGAGGGATCTCGATATTTGCAAAAGTAAATCTGCAACTACAAATCGAGGACTGGCCCGCGTATGTACCAGATGTCCAGATTATAATAATAAATGGGTTCAGAGTAGAGGGCACTCCGTTTAAACTTGGAAAAATTAACCTATATGTCAATCCCAAAAAACAGGATAAAAATGTAAACATCAGAAGGATCATTAGGCTAATTAGAACATATCTCCATGAGAACCCTGGACATGAATGCATCATTACTGGGGACTTTAACATAAGAGACCTATGTGGCCCGGAACAAAATCACGAGGACCGTAGTCGTAATCTTATGGAAGCCTGCATTAACGAATTCAATCTGGGGTCTGCACACAAAGCATGCCAGCTGACAAAGGCTCCACAGCTGACATTTAAAAACATCTCCATGCTTGACTATATCTTCCTGAGTAAGAATTTGTTGAGGAATTGCGTAGAGTATAAGGTACTGTCCACTCCCGGAAGTGATCATCAACCAATTTCTGTCCTGGTCAACACAAGCAGCATGATGCATGAGGAATATCTAATTGCAGTTAACATGCTCAGTCTAGACAACAAAACAGCTTCAATTAAACGCATCAAATGGGGGCCCACAAGCCGGACAAAGTATATCAAACGGAAGCAGAACACCTGCATAAATGGTCCACAGAGCAGTTGAGCAGAAATGATGACCTCTCTATTCAATGCTTTGACTCCAGTAAAGCAATCTACTAATAATAATAAACACACGCAACTGGGGCAACTTAACTACACGGACAACCAAATCTTCATTCAGAGTAAAAAGAGATGCCGCTTGGCAGAATCAAAGCATAGGAAGGAAAAGTCCATTCAAACGGAAAGACAATTGAAGACAGCAAGAAAAACGCACAAAAAAATTGCTCGGCAGCTGAAACAAACCAGCATAGAGGAAAAATGGGGAAACATCTACACATTACTAGCACCCAACAAAAGCAAGGAATTTTTGAGATATGTCAATGGCCTAAATGGTGGCCATCACACCTACAATGCTGTACCTGCTAACAAATGGGCTGTTCATACCACCGACCAAAAAACATCCATGGAAAGCATTGTCAAGGCAGAAGACCACCAACATGAGGAGAGCCATGCGATGGATCTTCACCAAACAGAAAGGGAAACACTAACCATCCTCCAGGGCATCAGGAAGGATGGGCCCCAGGGCCCAACGGGCTGCCTGGGCATATCTTTACGGAAGATCGTGAATACTGGGCACCCCATATTCAAAACGTATTCAATCATTGCTATAACTTTTCTGCTGTTCGGGATTCATGGAAAGGCTCCATCCTACATCCCAGTCACAAAAAGAGGGATGCCTCTGATCCAGGGAGTTATAGATTGATTGCACGTCTGGACGTGGAAGGAAAGACATTTGCAAAAATTCTCTTGAAAGAGCTAGAGTGATGGATCACGGAAAATCAAGTAATCCCGCATTACCAGACTGGCGTTCGGCCGAATTCGTCACACTTTCATATCTGGCAACAACGGCAACTGGGGCCACCTCCCCTCCATTAATATGCATGTTTTGTGGACTAGAGTGCCGCCTTTGATGGAGTTGATCGAAACATTCTGTGGGCAAAATTGGCTAAGTGGGGTATACCATGGAAACTGCTTGCAGCCGTCTTATCACTCTACACCGGTCCGTGGGTGCGAGTAAAGCTCACTAGCACATGCGCAACTGCCGAGATCTTCACAAAAAGGGGGCTAAAACCGGGCTGCGGGATCACCCCCACCCTGTTTAACTTGCACACTGCTGACCTGGGAGAAGCACTGTTAAAAACCAACAACTTTCCTCCAAAATTGGACCACCTTAGACTGCCAATTATGCAGTATATGGACGATCTCGTCTTGTTGGATCATACAAGAATTGGCATGAAAAGGGCATTAGAGACGCTACATAATTACAACATGGAAAACAAGCTCGCAGCTAATGCATTTAAGACTAAAGTGCTGATCTTTGGTCACAAGTCAAAAAAACAAATACTAGCATGGCAGTTGGGGCCTCTAAGGATAAGCACGAACAATAAATACACCTACCGAGTACAACTTACTGATACCTGTAGACCAGCCCTGCAGGTTAAAGCACTGGAGGCAAAAGCAGCTGAGCTAACATATGGCCTGTGCAAACTACACCACAAGCTTGTAAGCCACTCGACGGAGGGGATCCGACGAGTTATGCAAGCCAAGCTAATGCCAACACTCAGCTATGGCCACCTTGTCTTCCCTGGCCTGTTGACCAAAAAATTGGAGGGTCTCTATATAATGGCGTATAGAAAAGTCTTCAAGCTCCCTCACACGACCAGGCGCTCACTGATCCGATTAGAGTTCAACATCACAGCAATGGACAATGAATGTAAAAAAGACATAGTCAAACTCCAACACAATGTGATCAATGAATGCTCGGGCACGATCAGGGCAGCGCTACAGGTGGTCTTTACAGATAACAACAGTCGCTGGGCGAGGTATCTCTTGATTGCCAAACAAACACTGGGACCATCAATCGAACCTTCCACAGACATACCACTAACAAAGTGCAGATTAAAGAACCTGCTAAAAAAGTGTGGCAAGAACATCTCGAGGCAACAAGACCTTGAACGGATCATATCAGTCCTGGGTACAGAAGGCCTTGTTAACTCACATGAAAGCACTACATGTCAGCCCTACTTAAAAGCAGGTCTTGGAAGGCAAGCCCTACAAAATGTCATGAGAGTGAGGCTCTTAACTTTGCCTATACAAGACTACAGAGCCCACTGGAAAAACTGGTCATCAAATGTCTCCGGCTGTTGTCTGTGTCAACACCACATAGAATCTGCGGAGCATGTCACTTGCTTCTGCCCAGCCCTGCTTTCCCCAAGGTGTTTGTATTTAAGAACCATGCTTATACATCATGGCGTTAGAAAATGTAAGGAGGCCTTAAGGCATATCTACACCACCACAGTCCCGATGGAGCTGGCACTAATTGGGAAGTTTTATGTGGCTGCTGGAACGCTCATACGATCAGCAAAAGTAGTGACAGTTGAATAAACTATGCTTCAAGTACCACTGACATTTGTAATTACTTATCACCGCATATTTAATAATATACATGTCTATACTAATATGAGGTAGGAACAGGATGCCCCCAGCAGTTTTGCACATCCCCTGTATGTTAAATTCTGCATGCGCTGTCTCTAAATGGACCGCTTTTTTTTCTTCCCTTTATTTTTTTTTGGTACTGAGTAATTTGGGCCTCATTTATGAGAAATGACGCATCGCTGCGTGAAAGCAGCAATGCGTCACTTCTCAGTGCGCACTCCTTGGGACATGATTGATGCGTCATATTTACAGTATGACGCATCATGTCGCAAGGAGTTACAGATACATCAGTATTTCTGACGTATCTGTAAGCGCAAAAGTCACGCATTGCTGGAGTGTGTCACAAAAGTGACGCAACTCCATCAATGCGTCCTTTCACATGGGGAAAGCCCCATGTGAAAGGGCTTGCGTCAGTCTTACGCCTGCTGTGAGGCAGGCGCAAGATTTTGACGCAACAGCGTCCTAAAAGTGATGCAGTGAAATCTCATAGATTTCACTCTGTCACTATTACGAGGCTTTTTGCATGTGAACGCCCCCCTTGCATACATTATACCTGACGCAGGTAAAATGTAGCGCAGGGGTTTACAAAGTGACGCATCTGCTTAGATGCGTCACTTTGTAAATAGTGCGCAACAGGAGGCATGTTTTACGCCGCCGATGCGTCAAAAAAAGTGACGCATCGAAGCGCAAAACTGACGCAAGGCCTCATAAATGAGGCCCTTTGTGTTTAGTTATCTTATAGTATTTTTGCATTTTAAACATGTTGTTTTACTTAGATTTTATGTATTTTATTATTATTTTTTCTAAACTTGCACTTTCTGCCGTTTTTGTAAAAGATTTTACTTAATCATACAATAAAGTTTCTTTCGATTTCATACTGGGTAAAGTGCTGGATTTTGGGGCGGAGGGGGTGCAAATTAAATATTCCTATTCCGACCTTAAAAACATTGGGAAAAAGGTTGGACGTTTACATTTCAAAGTTAACTAATCCCACAATCGTATAATATAAATGTTGTAAAGTCTGCCAATATCGGGTATCCTTGTGCCAACATGTGCACAGAAATGCGAAAGCGTTGCTACAGCTCGCCTAGCCATTGCTCTACCTTTCACTCTTTCCTCTTTTTTCTCCTTTTTCCTTTCTTTTAGCTGTCCCCCTTTTTTTTTCTTCTTCTTCTGTCACCGACTGCTGGGATTAGTCTCATGTTATCCACAAAGGCGCACTATCCTCAATCGATGTATACACATGTAAACATTTCTTAGGATACATTATGGTTACCCTGATATATGCTCTCTGTATACCTTGTAAAAATCAATAAAATATTTCGGAAAAAAAATAAATTACATTAAAAAGAGTACATTCCAGAAATGCTTTTTAATTATCTCAAAAAATGCACAACATCAAAAAGCATATTGAAATAACTACCAAAAAACTAAACAATTGCTTTTTTTTAATCGCTGTATTTACAAATTGCCTCTACCGCAGTAAGTGGCAGTTTTCCAGCATAAACCTTAATTTTTAGGGTTGCCACTTCTGCTAGTGGGATTTAACGAAAATGAGATGCAAGGTAGGCGTTCCCGTGCAAAAAACGCTGCTAACCCCAGTTCGCGATATTTACAAGAAATTCCTTGTATGGTGCAAAACCAAAAAAACTGCCTCTAACTACAGTGGGACAGGAACAGACTAATTTGCATATAGCCAAGTTCTGAGCTGGGATGGTGCAGTGAGCTAAAAAACGGTGATGGATCAAGCCCTGATCTTTGGACTGGGTAAGAGTGGTCTGCTTAATTCAGGCACTCTGTTCATCACCACCCCCTTTTCTGAATCACTTTGTCCACCATAAGCGTGGAAGGGTATACTCAGATGTGAGTCCCTTGCTCATTGCACCATCAGGATTCAAGCAAGCCGGGCCGACGACGCCTGAAATGGCAGAAACCGGTCTCCGGAAGCTTGTGTCCTTCCCAGTATAAGAATTGGCTTGGTAGTTTGGTTTGCCCTGTTCCCATCATGCACTGGGACAGGAACAGACTAATTTGCATATAGCCAAGTTCTGAGCTGGGATGGTGCAGTGAGCTAAAAAACGGTGATGGATCAAGCCCTGATCTTTGGACTGGGTAAGAGTGGTCTGCGTAATTCAGGCACTCTGTTCATCACCACCCCCTTTTCTGAATCATTTTGTCCACCATAAGCGTGGAAGGGTATACTCAGATGTGAGTCCCTTGCTCATTGCACCATCAGGATTCAAGCAAGCTGGGCCGACGACGCCTGAAATGGCAGAAACCGGTCCCCGGAAGCTTGTGTCCTTCCCAGTATAAGAATTGGCTTGGTAGTTTGGCTTGCCCTGTTCCCATCATGCACTGGGACAGGAACAGACTAATTTGCATATAGCCAAGTTCTGAGCTGGGATGGTGCAGTGAGCTAAAAACCGGTGATGGATCAAGCCCTGATCTTTGGACTGGGTAAGAGTGGTCTCCTTAATTCAGGCACTCTGTTCATCACCACCCCCTTTTCTGAATCATTTTGTCCACCATAAGCGTGGAAGGGTATACTCAGATGTGAGTCCCTTGCTCATTGCACCATCAGGATTCAAGCAAGCCGGGCCGACGACGCCTGAAATGGCAGAAACCGGTCCCCGGAAGCGTGTGTCCTTCCAAGTATAAGAATTGGCTTGGTAGTTTGGTTTGCCCTGTTCCCATCATGCACTGGGACAGGAACAGACTAATTTGCATATAGCCAAGTTCTGAGCTGGGATGGTGCAGTGAGCTAAAAAACGGTGATGGATCAAGCCCTGATCTTTGGACTGGGTAAGAGTGGTCTGCTTAATTCAGGCACTCTGTTCATCACCACCCCCTTTTCTGAATCATTTTGTCCACCATAAGCGTGGAAGGGTATACTCAAATGTGAGTCCCTTGATCATTGCACCATCAGGATTCAAGCAAGCCGGGCCGACGACGCCTGAAATGGCAGAAACCGGTCCCCGGAAGCTTGTGTCCTTCCCAGTATAAGAATTGGCTTGGTAGTTTGGTTTGCCCTGTTCCCATCATGCACTGGGACAGGAACAGACTAATTTGCATATAGCCAAGTTCTGAGCTGGGATGGTGCAGTGAGCTAAAAAACGGTGATGGATCAAGCCCTGATCTTTGGACTGGGTAAGAGTGGTCTGCTTAATTCAGGCACTCTGTTCATCACCACCCCCTTTTCTGAATCATTCTGTCCACCATAAGCGTGGAAGGGTATACTCAGATGTGAGTCCCTTGCTCATTGCACCATCAGGATTCAAGAAAGCCGGGCCGACGACGCCTGAAATGGCAGAAACCGGTCCCCGGAAGCTTGTGTCCTTCCCAGTATAAGAATTGGCTTGGTAGTTTGGTTTGCCCTGTTCCCATCATGCACTGGGACAGGAACAGACTAATTTGCATATAGCCAAGTTCTGAGCTGGGATGGTGCAGTGAGCTAAAAAACGGTGATGGATCAAGCCCTGATCTTTGGACTGGGTAAGAGTGGTCTGCTTAATTCAGGCACTCTGTTCATCACCACCCCCTTTTCTGAATCATTTTGTCCACCATAAGCGTGGAAGGGTATACTCAGATGTGAGTCCCTTGCTCATTGCACCATCAGGATTCAAGCAAGCCGGGCCGACGACGCCTGAAATGGCAGAAACCGGTCCCCGGAAGCTTGTGTCCTTCCCAGTATAAGAATTGGCTTGGTAGTTTGGTTTGCCCTGTTCCCATCATGCACTGGGACAGGAACAGACTAATTTGCATATAGCCAAGTTCTGAGCTGGGATGGTGCAGTGAGCTAAAAAACGGTGATGGATCAAGCCCTGATCTTTGGACTGGGTAAGAGTGGTCTGCTTAATTCAGGCACTCTGTTCATCACCACCCCCTTTTCTGAATCATTTTGTCCACCATAAGCGTGGAAGGGTATACTCAGATGTGAGTCCCTTGCTCATTGCACCATCAGGATTCAAGCAAGCCGGGCCGACGACGCCTGAAATGGCAGAAACCGGTCCCCGGAAGCTTGTGTCCTTCCCAGTATAAGAATTGGCTTGGTAGTTTGGTTTGCCCTGTTCCCATCATGCACTGGGACAGGAACAGACTAATTTGCATATAGCCAAGTTCTGAGCTGGGATGGTGCAGTGAGCTAAAAAACGGTGATGGATCAAGCCCTGATCTTTGGACTGGGTAAGAGTGGTCTGCTTAATTCAGGCACTCTGTTCATCACCACCCCCTTTTCTGAATCATTTTGTCCACCATAAGCGTGGAAGGGTATACTCAGATGTGAGTCCCTTGCTCATTGCACCATCAGGATTCAAGCAAGCCGGGCCGACGACGCCTGAAATGGCAGAAACCGGTCCCCGGAAGCTTGTGTCCTTCCCAGTATAAGAATTGGCTTGGTAGTTTGGTTTGCCCTGTTCCCATCATGCACTGGGACAGGAACAGACTAATTTACATATAGCCAAGTTCTGAGCTGGGATGGTGCAGTGAGCTAAAAAACGGTGATGGATCAAGCCCTGATCTTTGGACTGGGTAAGAGTGGTCTGCTTAATTCAGGCACTCTGTTCATCACCACCCCCTTTTCTGAATCATTTTGTCCACCATAAGCGTGGATGGGTATACTCAGATGTGAGTCCCTTGCTCATTGCACCATCAGGATTCAAGCAAGCCGGGCCGACGACGCCTGAAATGGCAGAAACCGGTCCCCGGAAGCTTGTGTCCTTCCCAGTATAAGAATTGGCTTGGTAGTTTGGTTTGCCCTGTTCCCATCATGCACTGGGACAGGAACAGACTAATTTGCATATAGCCAAGTTCTGAGCTGGGATGGTGCAGTGAGCTAAAAAACGGTGATGGATCAAGCCCTGATCTTTGGACTGGGTAAGAGTGGTCTGCTTAATTCAGGCACTCTGTTCATCACCACCCCCTTTTCTGAATCATTTTGTCCACCATAAGCGTGGAAGGGTATACTCAGATGTGAGTCCCTTGCTCATTGCACCATCAGGATTCAAGCAAGCCGGGCCGACGACGCCTGAAATGGCAGAAACCGGTCCCCGGAAGCTTGTGTCCTTCCCAGTATAAGAATTGGCTTGGTAGTTTGGTTTGCCCTGTTCCCATCATGCACTGGCACAGGAAAAGACTAATTTGCATATAGCCAAGTTCTGAGCTGGGATGGTGCAGTGAGCTAAAAAACGGTGATGGATCAAGCCCTGATCTTTGGACTGGGTAAGAGTGGTCTGCTTAATTCAGGCACTCTGTTCATCACCAACCCCTTTTCTGAATCATTTTGTCCACCATAAGCGTGGAAGGGTATACTCAGATGTGAGTCCCTTGCTCATTGCACCATCAGGATTCAAGCAAGCTGGGCCGACGACGCCTGAAATGGCAGAAACCGGTCCCCGGAAGCTTGTGTCCTTCCCAGTATAAGAATTGGCTTGGTAGTTTGGCTTGCCCTGTTCCCATCATGCACTGGGACAGGAACAGACTAATTTGCATATAGCCAAGTTCTGAGCTTGGATGGTGCAGTGAGCTAAAAAACGGTGATGGATCAAGCCCTGATCTTTGGACTGGGTAAGAGTGGTCTGCTTAATTCAGGCACTCTGTTCATCACCACCCCCTTTTCTGAATCATTTTGTCCACCATAAGCGTGGAAGGGTATACTCAGATGCGAGTCCCTTGCTCATTGCACCATCAGGATTCAAGCAAGCCGGGCCGACGACGCCTGAAATGGCAGAAACCGGTCCCCGGAAGCGTGTGTCCTTCCCAGTATAAGAATTGGCTTGGTAGTTTGGTTTGCCCTGTTCCCATCATGCACTGGGACAGGAACAGACTAATTTGCATATAGCCAAGTTCTGAGCTGGGATGGTGCAGTGAGCTAAAAAACGGTGATGGATCAAGCCCTGATCTTTGGACTGGGTAAGAGTGGTCTGCTTAATTCAGGCACTCTGTTCATCACCACCCCCTTTTCTGAATCATTTTGTCCACCATAAGCGTGGAAGGGTATACTCAGATGTGAGTCACTTGCTCATTGCACCATCAGGATTCAAGCAAGCCGGACCGATGACGCCTGAAATGGCAGAAACCGGTCCCCGGAAGCTTGTGTCCTTCCCAGTATAAGAATTGGCTTGGTAGTTTGGTTTGCCCTGTTCCCATCATGCACTGGGACAGGAACAGACTAATTTGCATATAGCCAAGTTCTGAGCTGGGATGGTGCAGTGAGCTAAAAAACGGTGATGGATCAAGCCCTGATCTTTGGACTGGGTAAGAGTGGTCTGCTTAATTCAGGCACTCTGTTCATCATCACCCCCTTTTCTGAATCATTTTGTCCACCATAAGCGTGGAAGGGTATACTCAGATGTGAGTCCCTTGCTCATTGCACCATCAGGATTCAAGCAAGCCGGGCCGACGACGCCTGAAATGGCAGAAACCGGTCCCCGGAAGCTTGTGTCCTTCCCAGTATAAGAATTGGCTTGGTAGTTTGGTTTGCCCTGTTCCCATCATGCACTGGGACAGGAACAGACTAATTTGCATATAGCCAAGTTCTGAGCTGGGATGGTGCAGTGAGCTAAAAAACGGTGATGGATCAAGCCCTGATCTTTGGACTGGGTAAGAGTGGTCTGCTTAATTCAGGCACTCTGTTCATCACCACCCCCTTTTCTGAATCATTTTGTCCACCATAAGCGTGGAAGGGTATACTCAGATGTGAGTCCCTTGCTCATTGCACCATCAGGATTCAAGCAAGCCGGGCCGACGACGCCTGAAATGGCAGAAACCGGTCCCCGGAAGCTTGTGTCCTTCCCAGTATAAGAATTGGCTTGGTAGTTTGGTTTGCCCTGTTCCCATCATGCACTGGGACAGGAACAGACTAATTTTCATATAGCCAAGTTCTGAGCTGGGATGGTGCAGTGAGCTAAAAAACGGTGATGGATCAAGCCCTGATATTTGGACTGGGTAAGAGTGGTCTGCTTAATTCAGGCACTCTGTTCATCACCACCCCCTTTTCTGAATCATTTTGTCCACTATAAGCGTGGAAGGGTATACTCAGATGTGAGTCCCTTGCTCATTGCACCATCAGGATTCAAGCAAGCCGGGCCGACGACGCCTGAAATGGCAGAAACCGGTCCCCGGAAGCTTGTGTCCTTCCCAGTATAAGAATTGGCTTGGTAGTTTGGTTTGCCCTGTTCCCATCATGCACTGGGACAGGAACAGACTAATTTGCATATAGCCAAGTTCTGAGCTGGGATGGTGCAGTGAGCTAAAAAACGGTGATGGATCAAGCCCTGATCTTTGGACAGGGCAAGAGTGGTCTGCTTAATTCAGGCACTCTGTTCATCACCACCCCCTTTTCTGAATCATTTTGTCCACCATAAGCGTGGAAGGGTATACTCAGATGTGAGTCCCTTGCTCATTGCACCATCAGGATTCAAGCAAGCCGGGCCGACGACGCCTGAAATGGCAGAAACCGGTCCCCGGAAGCTTGTGTCCTTCCCAGTATAAGAATTGGCTTGGTAGTTTGGTTTGCTCTGTTCCCATCATGCACTGGGACAGGAACAGACTAATTTGCATATAGCCAAGTTCTGAGCTGGGATGGTGCAGTGAGCTAAAAAACAATGATGGATCAAGCCCTGATCTTTTGACTGGGTAAGAGTGGTCTGCTTAATTCAGGCACTCTGTTCATCACCACCCCCTTTTCTGTATTAACTGCACAGCGCTCCATGTCGCATTTTAATGACAGATACATCTGTAATACTGACGTATCTGTCAGCGCTAAAGTCACGCATTGCTGCAGTTGCATAGGGCCAGCCTATCCCTGTGGCACTGTGTTACCCTTTTGCCTGCCATGAGGCAGGCGTAAGGTACTGACGCAGTGGTGTCCTACAATTTTTGCAGTGTAATCTGATGGATTTCACTGCGCCACTCCTATGAGGCTTTGTTGCATGGGAACGCCCAACCTGCATTTGCCATACCTGATGCAGGTATAATGTGGCACAGGGCTTCACAAGTTCACGCATATACCTAGATGCGTCACTTTGCAAATACGGTGCAATGTAGTGCAAGAATCACGCTGCACGTACGTCAAGAAAATGACACACTGGCGGAGTAAAACTGTCAGAAGGGGTTTATGAATAAGGCCCCCTGTCTTTTTCCGCTATGTTGGCGCACAATGGCTGCCATGCGCCAACACAGGCATCCTTGCACCATGGTGCAAGGGTGACTGTGTTGCTGAGTTGATTGATGTTGTGGCTTCATCTCTTCTTGAGACGTCTGCAGGTGGGGCTGGACTAGTGGAGGGCGGGAGTCAACCAGTTGGCCTTCTTGGAGTGTAGTTTGCCTGGTCTTTTCTTAACCACTTGGATGCTAAGGTGTTTTATGGCTCCGCATGCACTTTCCATTGAAATCAATGGAAACTCCATGACGAGTTACCCTTGTCATTAGCACTGAAGGGGTTAAGGGATGTCAGGGTACCTGCGCAGTCAGAGATCCATTGGTGGAGATTGCGCACTGCGGTGTTGGCATCTGTAAGCGTTGGCGGAGTGGTGGTGCTGAGGGAGTTGACAGGAAGTTCTTGGGTGGCCCTGATCCAGCTGTGACAGGGGGTGCAATGATGGCAATAGTGTATGGTGTGCAACGGTGTGGTGTAAACAATGATGGTTGGTACAGGAGAGTCCTGTGGTGTGGCTGTAGTTGCAGTTCCCGCTGGTGGAGAAGACGGGAATGAGCGTGTGTCAGACTATGTGGGTTGGTGTGGTGACTAGCTGCTTGAGTCCGATGTTGGCGTGCTTTGCCAGGAGGGGGTGGTGTTCTGGTCACTGGGGTTGTCCAGGTGGAACAAGTCGGTGTAGTCGGGGGATGGGAGAGCCCAGGGCGTGATGAGGTCTACGATGGCATCTGTGAATTGGGGTTCATGACCTGGGGGGCCTGTAGATTAGGGTACCGCAGAGGTTGGTGTTGGAGTTTGTCCGGATCTGGAAGTGGAGGTGTTCCATGGTAAGCGTCGGGTCATTAGAGTGCGTGGTCACTCTGAGTGGGCTTTTGTTGACAATTGCAATGCTTCCTCCTGGGTGCTTGGGGTGGTCCATGCAAATGAATTTGTAGCCGACGTGGATTGTGATGGCGATGTCCAGTCCGGAGCAGAGGTTGGTCCAGGTTTCCATAAAGAAGGGGATGTCTGAACAGGTGGCACCGAGGAGGTTCCAGATTTCTGTTGCGTGTTTGTGGAGGAACGCATGCTGAGGAGGGATGCAGTTGAGCCTGTAGGCTGCGCTGTTGGTCAGCTGGGCGGCAGGATGGGCTGGTGTGCTGATGTGGCAGAAGGTGCGTTTGCAGTTTCAACAGGTGCAACAGAATTCTACAGTGTTGCTAGATGGCAGACAGTGTGGCGTCCAGGGCTGATGGCAAGGAAGGTGTTGGCGTCGTAGCGGTGGAGTGTCCGAGAGGAAGGGTCCTTGGTGCTGGGTGCGATCCAGGGGTGGACAGACGCAGACGGGCTTGTCTTTGGTGCACCAGTGGTACCTCCGCTGCACATGGCGTTACAGCGGCCGCCATTAAGTAGTGCTGCGGGGGGGACTGGACAGCTGGGAGGTGGAAAATGCGGGAAAGGACACTGGAGGGGGCAGGGACGTGGGGGGGAGCGGGGGTTGTAAATATATATTTTTTTAATTCTTACCTCGAGGCCGGGTCCCGCGCCTTCTGTGCTTCTGCTCTCCTGAGTCTCCTTCCAGGAACTGGAATCAGGCAGCCAGGCTTCCTCTCTGAAGCCAATCACAATGCTACAATGAGGCATTTTGATTGTTCCTGAGAGCCATGACAAGGCGTTCATCCAGGGGCTGAAGGGGTGGACAAGAACTCCATGCAGGCTGTAATGCAGCCTGCATTGCAAACAGGGAAGTGCACATGATTGCTTTGGGTGGCCTGAGAGGGCTGACCAAACAGTCATTGCGCAATTGAGTGGGAATACCACTCCGCCCCTGCCTTGCTCCGTGAGTAGAGCAGCCCCACCCACCCTCCCGTCTGCAAAGGAAACATAGCATTAGTACCTGTTAGAACTGGGGGTCTCTAATTGGCAGAGGTAAGTACCTTTGACCAAGTAGGGACCCACACTTCTAGTCAGGGTAAAAGGATATCCACAGTAGATAACCCCTGCTCACCCCCTAGGTAGCTTGGCACGAGCAGACAGGCTTATCCCCAAGGCAATGTATACTAGTTGCACTTAACACACGCAGTAATTTCTCAACACACCACAAACTGGGACCACACAGGTAGGTAAATGTAAAAATATATCTTTATCTAGTTTCAGCAGGAAAAATAAAACAGTTACACGATGATAGCTCTTAATCAAAAGGTTGCACTTAATCTTGATGGTTGTGCTTAACTTATTAGGAAGTTCTTATTAAAAACAGTCTCAAGTCTCTCAATATTGGCACCAAAAACAATGCGGCTGTGCTGTAAATCACAGTCAGCTCTCTGCTAATTCTAGCGGTGTTAATTTGGGTTCCCCTCACCGTTGCGCTCCCTCTGAAGCCTCAGCGCTCGAGAACAGCCCTGGCCGGTCCCGTCAGCTCTCCCGCCCACTCTCGACAATCCAACGAGCGGTGGGGAGCTAGTGCGGCACTTCCTTACTGGGACGACAGGCCAGGGGCGAAGAACACTCGCGTTGCTCCCTCGGCGAGGACGGGTCTTTCTTCGGCGTCAAGCGCGGTTTCCAGCCAGGCTCGGATGACGATGGCCAATCCGGTCGCGGCCCTCACGGTGAGCCTCCACAGTCACCCGGTAGTCAGCCAATGGCAGTGCGGCTCCCGGGGCAGGCCCTTGATGACGCGAACACCGGCAACCAATCACCACACGGCCTCGGTGATGACGCGACGGCGCTGGGGCCAATCCCAGCTCGGCATAGTGAGGGGGCTCGACTCTCTCCTCCAATGAGAGAGCAGCGGGCTCGATCTTCGCTTCGATGGTACCGGCAAGGTACAGCGGACTTCGTAGGGTGTTTTCCGACCCCGGGCCGCGGTGGTGAAACTGCGCACAGGCTGAATGAACCCGCCCCGCACTGGGGAGGCTCACAACCCTTCGGCCACCACAAAACACGTGTCGATGAACACGTTCATCTCACAACACGGTAGGCAGTGATCAGCGCGGCACTCTCGATCGGGTCAGAGAGCAGCCAGTGCGCTACACGGGGCAAACAGCATGGCTCTGTCGAGCAGCCCACGATCTCCACAGCACACAGCAACTCACGATCTTTTCAGCCCACAGCAGCTTCAGGGGACACAGCAGAGTTTTGTAGTCCTTGGCAACCTTTCTGTCCCTGGGTTGCAAAACAGGAGGCCAGCTCTTCTCAGGCCCTTGGAGATTCAGAGACACAGCACACAGCAAAGTCTTTGTAGGTCAAGCAGGCAGGGCCACAGCACACAGCAAAGTCCCTTCTTCTCCTTAGCTTCAGATGAACAGCAGAACAGGTCAGCCCTTGGAGCACACAGCAAGGCAATCTTCCTTCAGTTCTTCAGCGGTTCTTCTTCCAGCAGAGGTTCCTCTTGATTGTAGAATCTGATTTTCTGTTGTCAGGGGTCCTTCTCGTATACCCCTAAAAGTCTTTGAAGTCTTTGTGCAAGTGGGCCCTAAGCCCGGTCTAAACCAGTTCTGGGTGTTGCTGGAGCACTGGGGCTTCCTGGCTTCCTTCTTCCTTTCATTGTGAGGGGCAGAGGTGACAGTCGCCCAGCGGGAGGTGGAGCCAGCATTGTGGCAGGCAGGTACAGCCCTATTCACTCCCAGGTGCTATCTCCTCCCACCACTCTAATTGCAGATGCAGTCATTCAAGCACGGGCTGACTCAGACAACCTCCCGGGGGCTCCCCAGCCCCTGTCACCCTCAAACCAAACAGTCAATCCACAAGCAGGCCCAGGCACACAGAAGGGTTAGACAAGAGAACAGCCACTTTCTAAAAGTACTGTTCTCAAACACAGAATTTAAAAACAACCTTTCCTAAAAGATGTGTTTTTAAATTCTGAGTTCAGGGATATCAATCACTTATGTCCCATCTTGTTCCTCTGAGAAGATAGGCTGGTATCCATTGGGACCAGCCTCCCCCATGTTACTCTATGGAGCAAGATAACCTTGCAGCAGTGAGCACACAAAATGGCTGCTGCTTACTACCAGAGCATGTTACCTGCACTAGTACATGCTCTACCTTTCCTATACACTGCACCCTGCCCAGGGGGGGAATCTTGAGCCTTCCATAGGGGTGACCAATGTGTACATAAAGGGAAGGGTTAGGCCCAGCCAGTGGGGACACTGGCCAGGAGGACATGGCAGTTCACTGACTGCACACAGGCACTGCGGTGGCAGGCCCGAGACACCCTTTTAGGGCTACTTATGTGGGTGGCGCAATCAGCGCTGCAGGCCCACTAGTAGCATCTGTCATCACCAGCCCTGGCACACACAGTGCACTTTACTAGGGACTTCATGGTGATACAAATATGCCAATCAGGTATACCCAATCAATATGATAATTTACATAGGGAGCACTTACACTCTGGCACTGATCAGCAGTGGCAGAGTGTCCAAAGCATCTAAACCAGCAAAAACAAAATCCAGCACAGCATCAAAAATACAGAAGGCAGAGGCAAAAAGATAGGGGAAACCCACGCCAACGGTGTCAGGTCTAACAGTACCTAAGAAATTTATCATCATGTTTCCTCTTCTTGCACTGCTTGAAAGCAGTGGGGTGATGCTCTTCCACCATAGCGGATAAGCCACTGGGGGTGCGTCACCCACAGATGCTAGGCCTGGGCCCTACTCGACCCCTGGGCCTCCTCCAGTACGGGTCCCACCTTCTCCTCACCTGGGTGTTGACACTGTGGCGCAAACCACTGCACTCTCTCCAAATCTATGACTCGGCCAGTAGGAGTCTCAGCCAGGCGGGATTTCACTAGCTTGGGTACAGCAGTCACCGCCAAGTCCACTGGGGAACCTCCTAATGCAGGTGATGCAACAGGGCCCCTTTAGGCGTGACGTTGTAGCGCTCCGCCACACAAGTTCGGCGCAGCTGAGGGGCCTCACCCTCCACAGCATCCGGCCAGCGCAACATCCTCCGGCCGGTGATGCAGAGAGGTGTGGCCCACCATTGGTAATCTCCTCCGTGCACTCCGATGTAATGGTGGCGCGTGGTATGCGACGCATCCCTGGTTTTGCCCAGCGATGCGTCTCTTTTCATGATTGCAGCCCTGGATTTCCTCTTCCCCTGGGACTCTGGCTGGTCATCCTGACTCTTGGGGGGCTTGGGGGAGTTGTTGATCCCTGCCGCCCTTGGCCCTGGCTGCTCCATTCTGCATTCCATTGGTTTTGTTTCCTATTTTACATTGGAGGTAGACTTATAGGCTATATTTGCCTCTAGTGGCAAAAAAAGTCACAGTGGGCTGACTAACGTGAGTTTTTTTGCCGCTAATGGGCCTTTTGTCAGATTTCGCCCTCTAACTTTAGAATTGGTATCGTCTTCATGCTAGTGTTAGCTGCAGTTTTCACCACGGCTACCTGAAACTATCGCCATGTAGCGACGTATTGTAAATACATCGCTAACAGGCCGATAGTTTTTGGTGATAGGTCGCGTTAAGAAAACTGACACTAACTATCGTTAGTGTTAGTTAGCGGCAGTTCTTGTACATTTACCCCTATATTCTTTCCACTATATTTTGCCGTAACACCATAGGTAGCACCACTGAAGGAGTCAGCTACACATATCAAAGGGCATACATTGGACCAGGTGTGGACAACTAACCTCACGGTTTCTACACCCACAGTTTTACCATGCATCTGGTCCGACCACCATCTAATAAAATTTACAGTCTCAATTCCCACTTGCAGTAAGACCCCCACGATCAAGGGTGGCTTGATCAGAAAATGGAGCACCCTTAATAAACAGGACTTTTTGGATAGTCTAACTAGCTCCACCCCCGCATTCAATCCAGATGTGGATCACTTTGAAGCCAACATCTCAGCCTGGTTATTAGCAGCCAGCAACAAACATGCCTCGCTCAAAAAAATTCAAACTCGCCAGCCGTTTTGAAGCTCAGAAATGGTTCTCCTCTGAGCTAAGAGCTCAAAAACTAGATCTCCGCCAAAAAGAGAGGAAATGGAGACTCACTTATACCCCTGAAGGAAAACATCACTACCTGACTGCCCGCTAAGATTATAAAAAAAAGCCAGTATCTCAGCCAAAGCCAGCTACTTCTCGGCAAGAATCACAAAGTCTAACAATAAATCGAAGGATATCTTCGCCATAGTGAACGAGCTATCCAATGCAGAGAGAATTCTTCCCAAGCACATTGCGACCCAAGACTTGTGTGATTCCCTAAAAAATTATTTTTGGGAAAAAATTGTTAACATCAAAGCCAGTATCCCTAGCTCCTGTTCCAAGGAGATCCCCCCTGCCATGATATCAAATCCCTACACTCTAGATAAGTTTCCCCTCATAGATGCCCAGTCCCTGCAGGTTTTACTGTTCAGGGTGAACTCTGGCTCTCCAAGGGACTGCTGCCCCCCGCATATTCCAAAGGACACTCTTTCTGTCCTTTCTCTTCCTATCCTGACCTTCCTAAACAAATCCCTCTCTCAGGGCAGGGCCCCCAAAGCATTCAAGGACACAGTCGTGGTCCCCCTCCTAAAGAAACCAGGAGCGGACCCCCAGAACCAATTCAACTACAGGCCCATCTCCCTGCTCCCCTACTTGGCTAAGGTCCTTGAAGCCCATGTAGCAACATGCTTGTATAATTTTATCGAGCAGTCTGACTACTTAGACCCTCACCAAGCAGGGTTCCGCCCTGCTCACTCTACAGAGACAGTAATTCTAGCAGTATTGGATGCCCTTCGAGGAAATGCTGATAAAGGAATCTCTCAGGGTCTGGTCCTTCTAGATCTCTCGGCCACGTTCAACACGGTCGATCGTGTCATCCTAATGGACCATCTGGAGCAGGCCAGCATCCGTGACTCAGCTCTCAGCTGGATTAGGTCTTTCCTCAGCGGCCACCCTCAAGCGGTACGGTTAGCCCCTTTCACTGCACCTAAGCTAACTACTACATGTGGGGTCCATCAGAGATCCTCACTTTCTCCCTTAACACTATCAATGCTACAGCAATTCATCCTCTGTGCTGCAGATCCTTGAATTCCATTGTTCATGACGAGCTCAGCTCGCCATGAGCACACAAGCAGTGTACTGCATGACGAGCTCAGCTCGTCTTGAGCATGGAAGGGGTTAATGTTCAACTTGCAACTGCTACCCGTGATTCAGTCCTTGAAGGAACGAAAAACTACCACTTTTAACTATGCGGATGATCTTCAGCTGATCTTCATGATAGACAACTCCCCTGAATCAATCCTGGAATTCCAGGGCACCATGCTTCATATCCGCCAGTGAATGGACCGAAACCATCTGAAACTGAATCCCAGCAAGACCGAGCCAGTCTTGAACGGGAACAGTCAAACCCTCTGGGGCCCACATTATTGGCCAGCAGAACTTGGGTCTCCCCCATTGCATCCACCTCGGTCAAAAGTCATGGGGTGATCATTAACAATGACCTGTCTCTAAAAACCCAAGTAGGCACAGTGGTCTCCACCTGCTTCTTCCAGCTACGCAGGATTAGGAAGATCAGTCGTATGTTCACCCACTCTGCCCTGATTCAGGTTGTGATAGCCTTGGTACTATCACACCTGGATTATGCTAACTCTATATACCTGGGCCTACCACTCTTCCTTAGTAAATACCTCCAGCTAGTCCAGAACCAGGCGGCCAGATTGATCCATCAGCAACTCAGATGGCAATCGGCCAGACCCCTGCTAAAAAAACGTTTACTGGCTCCCCATCCCCCAATGCATAGCATTCAAGACGGCCTGTATCATCTTCAAGTCCCTTCATGGCTGGAGCCCCAAATTTATCAAATGCCTCCTACCTAGGTACACCCCTTCTCATAACCTTCGTTCCGCCAACCTCCAACTTCTGACCACCACGTCTTTTGAGCTACAACATCAGGGTGGCCGCAGGTTTGCGATTTTAGCCCCAGACTCTGGAACTCCCTTCCGTTAGAGATCCGATCTTGTAACAACCTCTTGAGCTTTAACAAAATGCTCAAAACATGGCTGTTTACACAGGCCCACGTGTAACTCCTCCAACGGTCCCAGCATATGCTAGAGCTAGCGCCATGAAACCTCCCTGCGAACGTGCGCTTTACAAGAAATTAATAACATAACATAACATACCAAAAGTTGAAACAATGAAATATAACCTGCAATGAGAAAAGGTGTGAGGATGACCAACTGATTCAATAGTGTGGCTGGCCTGTCCAAGAAAGGTATAGCAAGTGTGTGGTTCATGCTGCCCTCTTAGAGGTATGGAAAAGCTCTTGACAGTTCTTTGCACTGTGCCATTACAATTATGGCTGCCGGGTGTCATGTGTTTCTGCGGTCAATGAAAGGTACTTTCTTTGTGTATGTATTGTACTTAAGACTTGCAGAAGAAGTGCAAGCTTCCCTCACATATTAAACAGGTACAGCACAGTCCGCATCTGTACACAATACCTCAGAAATATAAGGGATGTACCACTAGCAGAAGTAGTGCAAGCTGGCCTTGCACATAGAAAGGTAAAGCCCAGGCAGCAGCATTAGACAATACCTCAGACATAGAGGGATATAAGACTGACGGAGGATATACGACTGGCAGAAGTAGTGTAAGTTGAAGTTCCCTTAAGACTGGCAGAAGTAATGCAAGCTTCCCTCACACATAGAACAGGTAGGATTACACAATTCCTGAGCCGTAGAAAGCATATAAAATTAACAGAAGTAATGCAAGCTCTGTGTTCAGTTCAGCAGCCGGATTGGTAGGTGTGCTAGGAAGTATGTTTCAGAAATAGAGATCCCAGGGATAAGCACATGAGCTATCTGTGAATAAATAGTAGACAGTGGTGTACAGCTGGGGCACTCAGTCAAGAAGGAGTATCTCAATGTACCTTTCTCTCATCACAGGAGATCACAACCGGTCATGGAGTCCTGAAGCCACCTCCACCTCCAGGGAAGCAGTGTCCTGAAAATGCTGCTCGCGAGCGGAGTCGTGTCCGAACCCTACGCCAGGCCTTCCTCGCCCTCCAGGCTGCACTCCCTTCGGTGCCTCCGGACACCAAGCTCTCCAAGCTGGACGTGCTTGTTCTGGCCACCAGCTACATTGCCCACCTCACCCAGACCCTGGACCAGGACCGCCAGCTGCCCGAGGACAGCCAAATACTCAAGGGATCCGGCTATCTGCACCCCATGAAGGTAAAAGCAATTATAGACTACTGGGATTGCTTGGGAAGGAATGTGCATGTGTGCAGAATTTATACAACCTTTACCTTGTCTTCTGTATTTATTAGTCTCCAGAATCACAAGTAGGATTGCCTCATTACAGTTCTTTCAACAAATATCATTTGGAGAGATGACTGACTCTGCTTTGCATACTTATTTAGAGTTTTTTTCTACAGTGATGCTGCACTTTGTGGTATGAGAACACCTTACACAGAGCACAATTGATACATAGGCACGCAGGTCAATACATAAATTGTGACATGGGAGGAAAGAGCAGGCAGAAGAAGACAACGAAGGGTGGAGAAAGGAAGATGGAGGGGAAGACGGGAGAAGGGAGAGGGACAGTTATGACAACCAGGGATAATACAGCAGAACAGGGACTCACTGTGGTAAAAAGAAATGAGCCTGAACACCAGAAGAAGGAGATGCAACCATAAGCAGAAATAAGACCATCAGAACATAGTTACTAGAGACTTTTTCAAGACCTGATTAACGTAGGTACATTTTGAACAGGTCAGTCTTTAGAACTTTTCAGGAGGAAAGGTTGTACAGTGCTAATAACAGCTGAAAAGAGAGGTAGTTCCAGGAGGGCACAGCAGAACCAGAGAAAGATTGTTTTAGAGCATGGGAAGTACAGAGTTAAGGTGCTTCCAACAGAAGCAAATTCTTGCACCTGAGACATCTCATGACAAGGTAAATGTTTAAGAGGTGAGCTAGGTATCTTGGTCTGCCGGATTGAAGTGCCTTGAATGTAGGACAGCAGATTTTAATCTTTATAGGCGCTTCCAAAGGAAGTCAGTGCAGGTTTGTCAGAAGGGGGGTGAGGTCATCCGATTTAGTTGAGCTGTCAGGTTGAGGAAGGCCTTGAGGTGGTACCGGTTCTTCAATGGAAGGCCTAAAAGGATAGCGTTACCCACATAGATGGTAGAGATGATGAGAGTGTGGGCTGTGGTCCTCAGCTGGTCATTAGTAAGGATGAATTGTATTCTCTTTAGTTGGCGAAGATAGGAGTGGGCTGACCGGCCTAATTTGTTCCCTTGAGTTGGCATTGATAAAGTCAAGTCTATCCTACTGAGAAAGGAGGAAGTTCTGCATGTCGTCAGAGTGGAACTTAGACACAAGCGATAGACAAAAATGAAGCTAAACTTGCTCAAGAGCTGGGCACTCTTTTTAGTTAGGTCAGAATGGATTACGTTGGGGGAATTATAGAGCAATCGCTTCAGGAGTTTACCATCAGAACTAGTAAGAGGATCCTTTACAGCTGGATGTACGTTGTTACAACGCATGCTTTTAGCACGCATGCTGTAACAACGCGGTTTTTATAACGCATTCTTTTACAACGCATAACAGAAAGGGGTGTTGGATAGTGAATATTTTAATTTACTATTCCAACACCAGTCCCCGTTGACACTAGGGAAGGTGTTGGATAGTAAATTAAAAGTATTCCCTATCCTTGAGCGCCCCCCAGAGTCATGCGTTGTAATAGAATGCGATTTAAAAACCGCGTTGTAATAGCACTGCGTGCTAAAAGTTGCGTCGTAAACGACGTTCCCCCTTACGGCGGGACGGCGAAGCAGAGCTGGGCATATGGCTAGCAGCAGGGTCAATGCTGAGAGGTGACCGGTGCGCAGTGAGAATCCAAAGGAGAGCTGATTACTGGTGCAGTCCAAATGGACCTAAGTGAAAATGAAAAAAGCTTTAATGAGAAATACAACAATGAGGATTACAAAAGGTTGTCAATATTGAAGAACCCATAATAAAGATTGTATAAATATGAAAATATGTATCACTCTAACTTCAACTTTCAACTTATCCTTAACAACAACACTATGTCTGCGCCTACCGCTACGTCTAAACCTACCTCTACGTCGATACCTACCTCTACGTCTGCACCTACCTCTACGTCTGCTTCTACCTCTACGTTTGCACCTACCTTTATGTCTGCACCTACCACTTCATCTAAAGCTACCCTACCAAGTCTGCATGGGGCAGAGTCTCTCCCATTTTAGGCCTGTGTTCTGGAATATCCCACTTTCACGTGCGCCAACGTGTGCCCACGACTTTAATATACAAACAGCACGCGTGGTTTTGCAACACTTTAGTGTGTCCACAAAGAACATCTAATCGAACTGTGAATGTACTATTGCAATGCACATGTATTGTCTTCTTCAGTGTCTCTCTTTGTTTTCTACTCTTTGTCTCATGTTGTGCTTTACTGTACTGTACTCAGTCCAGCCTTGAGAAGGTCCCAGGTTTTGATGTTTAGTTGAATGTAATTCCACTTATCAATATGCATTTATGATGCCATCATGTAAAGTTTTGTGTAGAAGGATGACATACGTGTACATGATCAAATGTCCATCATACCTGAGCTTGGCTTTTTCACTTGATCGCAGTTTCACACATGAAAACACAATGATGTTTAACAGTTTATGTTAACGAGATATCTTTTAATTAATGTCATTAAACCACAGAACATGAGCATCTAAGCACTTTGGGGCAGATTCATAAGCCCCTTGCGCCACTTTTGCGTCTCTTTTAACATGGGAAAAGGGGAACAGCGTTTACAACGCAACTTTTACAACACAGTACCTTTACCACGCAACTTTTACAACGCAAGTCGTTACAACGACTTGTGCTGGGGGGCGCTCTAGGATAGGGAATAGTTAATTTACTATCCAAAACCTTCCCTACTATTCACGGGGACTGGAGTTGGAATAGTAAATTAAACTATTCACTATCCAGCACCCCCCAACGCAAGTCGTTGTAACGACTTGCGTTGTGAAAGTTGCGTGGTAAAGGCATGCGTTGTAAAAGCATGCGTGGTAATGACATACATCCTGGGAAAAGTGACCGCAAAAGTGGAGAAAGGGGCTTGTAAATCTGTTCCCTCTATTTAGAGCGCCAGGCATGTTTTGTGGATGGCTTTAACCCAGATAGATGCTTGGCTTAGCCACTGAACATATTAATTTTTTTAATTGGGTATTATTAGGGAGTGGGCAAAGAGCAAACAGCTCTTGTTTCTCTTGAAAGTATTGCCTCAGGGCCACTAAACCCAATAAAGCGTAAGCAACGGTATGGAAAATCTGAAACTTTGGAAAGCTCAGATTTAATTTTGACTAGGATAAACTGATACAAAATAACTTACATATATATAAAATACACATAAACTATAGTTCCATAATAAATAAAAAAGTATTTTCTACGTTATAGAATTTAAATAAATTATTAAGAATAAAAAACACGGAAATAACCCATAAAATTATATTGAAAAATTATGTAAACTAAAACATTTTAAAAATAATACTTCCGAGGGAGGAGCTTCGCGCGCATCCGAGATGGCCGCGTGAGCACAGGGCTCCCGAGACCCTCGCCACCTCCTGCATCGATCCTGAATTTTATCCTGATCATGAAGACTGATTATTGAAGACGCAACCCAGCTGATATAATAGCTGCTTTCAAAAATCGATTTGGGCTCCGGGAACCGCAACTACGATACTTTGAACTTTTGTGGCCTGCTTCATGGGGCTGCCTGGGGCTCGAGTCTTTCTAATGCCCAGGCAGTAGTTGAACAACAACGGCCCGCGGGGTTCTGTTCCCAACCTTGGAGTTAACTTTCGGTTTCGTTTTTTGGTTTCTTGGTCTCCTCCCATCTCAAGACCGCTCTGGTAGCCCGGGACGCAGCCGGACCCCGCAACTTCACCGTGTGCCAACTGCTGAGTGTTTTTGCTTGTGGTGTCATCCTGCTGAGATTCGCTTTTGGAGATCCCGGTGGGTGAATCGTGTGGAGCCATTTTCACCAGGTCCCAAAGGCCCCTCTGGGGCACAACACCCACTATGGCGGGCAAACCCGATAGCGAGAAACGAAAGATCAAGACTATTCACCGGGGGGGGGGTACCATTCAATCGAAGGTTATGGATCGCTATACCCATCCTAAGGGGTCCCCCGTGGGGCGAGTAGGTCTCTTGAGGAAGCGGGTGACAGCTCAGCCGCGGCGGATGATTTGACTCTACAGGATGTCATTGCTAGCATGAAGACCTCAATCGGCCAGCAATATGAGGCTCTGGCCCTCAAGCTTGACACTGTAGCAATCGACGTCAATTTAATCAGGGTGACTTATCAAAGACTAACGAAAAATCCTTAGATTTGAAGACCTCCAGCCTTACGACTGATGTGTCCAAGTTACAGACGGAGGTTCGCAACCTACGATCCTCCAATGATCTCTTTGCTCGTCGGCTGGAGGATTTTGAAAGTCGGACCAGACGCAATAATGTACGTATTATTGGGGTCCCTGAAAAATCGGAAGAACCTGCTGCAGATCTCCTTGTGGAGGACCTCATCCTAAATCATCTCGCCCCAGGGGCCTGAGCAATTTCTTTGTGGTGGAACATGCACACAGAGTGCCAGGTGGGAAGCCAAAGCAGGGTGCCCCTCCGCGGCCTATCATCGCCAAGATTCTCAACTTCAGGGATAGAGACGCTATTCTCCAGGCATCGCGGGCGGGCGGCCCCATGAAGTACGAAAACACTACGGTGAGCTTCTACCCAGACTTTACCCAGTTCGTTCAGAAGCAAAGGATGGAGTTTCGGGGGGGTGAAGCGACGACTGAGGGACATGGGTATGAAATACGCGATGCTCTTCCCAACTCGGCTGCGTGTTGAATATGAGGATCGGACGTTTTTCTTTGACCGCCCTAAGAGAGTGAGTGACTGGCTTGATACTTTGCCTACGCGGCGTGATCACACGGAACATTCTGGAGGAGCAGAAGGTGGCCACTTGGAGCAAGAATGAGCAGTGGTTTCTGGTTTCCGGACACTATGCATAACTTGCAGCTGTGGTTTGATGACTTTTAAACTTGCATTACTTGTGGTAGCATACCCAAGGGTGGCGGAGGGAGTGGGACTCTTTCCTCCTCCGGTTTTCTTTTTGTAGAATAGTTAGGGCGACAGGCACACTGCAAGTTGGGGTGGCTTTGAGTCTAATGCAGGGGTGCAGGGTGGGGGGGTTGTGTCCGGTGTTTGTTGGGGGGTCGTGGGGGGGTTTGGGTGGGTTTCATTTTATTTCAAGGCAACGTATTGTTTTATTTCCAGATCTGGGTATCGTGTTCACTATGGGGTGGGTCCTGCATTCACTTCTGGGATGGGGGTAGGGGGTTGAAGTTACTGTGTTGGAATGTTAACGGGTTGGGGGATAGGATAAAACGTGGGGTAGTGTTGCAATTGCTGAGACACCTCTCCCCTGATGTAGTGTTACTGCAAGAGACACATCTGATCGGAAACACTATGAATCGGCGTGGATATCGTCTTGCTGCACACTCCGGATTCACAACCGGTTCTAGGGGGGTGGGTATTCTAGTTAAGAGCTCCCTCCCCCTGGAGATAGACGACATACTCCTCGATGACAGGGGGCGCTATGCTGCTCTCACTGATAGGTGGGAGGGGAAGACTATCTCACTGCTTTCTGTATATGTCCCACCTGGTTTGCAGACTATGACTTTTGCTGACTTGGGGAGAGTAGTTCTGGGGCTCCCAGATGGCATTCTAGTGATGGGTGGGGATTTCAATTCCGTCGTTTCTGGTAGGGAGAACCGCTACCCCCCCAGGGACCTCACGAGATCACGGTCTTGGCTGGGTGGCTTTCTCGAGACACTAGGACTGGTAGATTGTTGGAGGCTGCTGCATCCGGGACAGGCGCAATACACCTTCCTCTCTGGTGCTCACGGTAGTCACTCTAGACTTGACTATGTTTTGATGCCAGCAACACAGGCCTCGTCAGTCAGGGAAGTTAGACACCTGGCTCGGGGTATTTCAGATCACTCCCCACTGTGGCTTTTGATGGACACGAAGACGTGGGCTGAGGGTCGAGTGGCCCCGATTAATCCTTGGTATCTCCGTAACCCCAAAACCCGGGACGAGTTGGTCAAGTCTCTGGATCAGTATTTTGCCGAGAATGTGGGGTCTATGTCCTCTTCAGTTTCACTGTGGGAGGCTTTCAAAACGGTTATCCGTGGACAGGCGCTATCGTTAATTGCTGGTGCCAAGAAAAGCAAAAATGAGGCGGTGGTCCGCCTTGAGACTGAAATAGCTGAGCTGGAAGGGGATTTGGAGTTGGGTATTACTCCTGATAGGGTTCATGTCCTCAGTCTCAAACAACTTGATTATAGGGTGTTGGTGACGGACGCCGCTAGAGTTATGAGTAGAGAGCAGCAGGGAAGGCTGTATGATGTGGGAGACAAGGCCGGGAAATTGATTGCTTGGTTGGACAGAAGGGAGAGGGCGAGTCGTGTGGTTCCTGTGATTGAGAGAGCTGATGGAGTGCGTGTAACTGACCCCGTTGAGATTGTTGAGTGTTTTGCTGAGCATTTTCGAAATGTGTATTCCCCGGTTTCCGATAGACCAGAGGAAGACTCGCATTTGCTGTTACGAGATATTGCGTTGCCCTGCCTGTCGGACTCAGATAGGGACCTGATGGACGCAGCACTTTCGGTTGACGAGGTCGCACTCGCTATTCGTTCTGTCCGTTCGGGAAAAGCTATGGGCCCTAATGGTCTCCCCATCGAGCTTTACAAACTGCGTCCTGACAAAATGGCGCTGTATCTTCGTGATCAGCGGCTTGCGACCATTGTGGTGATTCACAAGGAAGGGAAGCCGCGGGATCGCTGTGCATCTTATAGGCCTATTTTGCTTCTAAATGCAGAGCCCAAGATCCTCGCAAAGTTGCTGGCGAACCGCTTAATAAAAGTGATCAGTGACCTGATCCATCCGGATCAATCTGGTTTCATTCCACATCGAAATACAGCATTGAAATTGCGGCGCTTACATGGCGTTCTCGCAAGATCAGAGTCACTGCGTGAACTGGCCATCTTGGCTTCCTTGGATGCTACGATGGCCTTTGATACAGTGGAATGGCCGTGTCTTTGGGCTGCCCTTGCAAAGTTTGGTTTCGGCCCTGGTTTCATTAGCTGGGTGAAACTCTTGTATGAGGAACCACTGGCTCAGATTGTGGTGAATGGTTGGGTTTCTAAGTCTTTTGCTCTTGGGAGGGGCACGCGGCAGGGGTGTCCGTTGTCCCCACTGCTTTTTGCCCTCGCCTTGGAAACCCTGGCGGCTTGGCTACGGTGGGAGCCATCGATGAGAGGTATTCAGTGGACCCCAGAATTTGAGGATCGATTATCACTCTATGCAGATGACATCTTGTTGTATCTCACTTCGCCTCGAAAGTCGTTGATTGTACTGTTTGATGTGCTGAACTCGTTCGGGAGGAACTCCGGCCTTGTGATTAATTGGACCAAGTCCTGTGTCTACGTGCTCTCAGGAGGCACTCCCTCTTTGCCGCGCGGTTGCCCCATAAGGTGACGCAGTCTGGATTTAAGTATTTGGGTGTCTTTATTACATTAGACCGCCGGACCCGTTACGACCGTAATCTGCTTCCTCCGCTCCAACGGTAAAATCTGACCTTGTGGCCTGGCGCAAACTGCCGTTGTCCCCCCTCGGGCGTGCAGCTCTTTTCAAAATGATGTCCTTGCTGCGGTTTTTATACGCGATTCAGAACACGTTTGATGTAATTCCGGCGAGCTATTTTCGGGAGGTGAAGAGTTTGCAGAGGCAGTTGATATGGGATGGGCGTTCGCGTATCGCCCTCGTCAAGCTCACGCTTCCCTGGTACGATGGCGGTATCGCACTTCCGGATATTAGGCGATTTTATTGGGCCTCTCAGCTGGGAGCGATTAACCATTGCATGTACCGTCCTGCGTTAAACCCTGCGTTTGAGATGGATAAGTGGCTGCTGCCGGGTGGAGATTATAACAGGGCACTTTATTCCAAATCTGCTGGAGGGAAACTTACGGGACCCACTAAGATAGCGGTGCGAGTGTGGCAATGTGCGAATGCGGCAATGGGATGGAGGGATCGACTGACCCAGGCGACCCCGCTCTATGCGTCTGAAAGATTGGGCAGCCTTTGGAGGACGAAAGGTTTTGAGAAATGGGATGTGATCGGTATTTGCAAGGTGAGTGATCTCTGGGCCAAAGGTAGGATTAAGACCTTTGAGGAGTTGAAGGTTGAATATGAGCTGAGTGACAAAGAGTTCTTCCGTTATATACAGATTCGCCACGCGTTACGTTCGGTTTTTCCTGAAGGGTTTTCTATCCCGGAATCATCCCCACTCGAAGACCGGGTGCTCGACGGATATGTTCCCGACAGCACTATTTCTTTGATATATAGGAAATTGATTAATGATCGAGTCGACCTGTTGGCACACATTAGAGAGGTCTGGACCAGTGACGGGCTAGAGTTGGATGACGAAGACTGGCAGTTGGCGATATCCTCACCTAAGGAGGTCGCGATTCCGGCCCGTCTCCGACTCGTACAGCTTAAGATCCTGCATCGGGTTTATATGACCGGTCCTCGCCTGATTTGTATGGGTTATTCTGTTGATGGGTTGTGTAAGAGTGGATGCGGTTTAATTGGTACTTTCCTCCATATAATTTGGGAGTATCCAGAAGTGATGGTGTTTTGGAATCGAGTGCATGCTGTGATGGAGGAGGTCGCGGGTGTTGCACTGTTGCCTGAAGCCAGGCGGTGTTTGTTGAATGTTTGGGAACCGACTGATTATGATGTGGCGCAGACTCAGTGGGCGACCCTTGGGAATATGATCGCCAAGAGAGATATTGCGCAGTTGTGGGGTTCCCAGAGGCCGCCCACAGTCTTGGCATGGAAGGAAAACATGGACTGGTGTGTGTTTAGAGAGAAGACAGTGTATGTGGCACGCGGCAGACCTAAGAAGTGGGGTAAAATCTGGGGCCTTTGGAACTCTTACCGGGGCGATATATGTACGCCTCCCCTCGCGGGTATTCCAGATGTTCCTCTTTCCCCCTGACCCGACATTCCTAGTGTTGTTTGAGCCTCAAGGTATTGTGACCCTGATTTCCCCCCTGCCCATCCCCCCTCGCACTGATGATTTGTATTAAATTGTAATGTGCTTTCCTTCCTCCTTGAATACGTGTACAGCTGCATTGCCTTTTATGCCTTGTTTGTTTATGTTTTATCGATAATAAAAAGAGTAAAAAAAATAATAAAAGAAATGGATCTATAACCTGGTTACAATCGCCACCTAAAATGAAAAAATCGTCCTTATGTTGAGTACATTTATTTGTAATTAGGGGCCAAAAAGAACAGTCAGGTTGAGTTGGGCCATAAACATTAAAAACAGTTAAAGGAAAAAAAAAATAATACTTCCTACCCCATTAGTGGATAAACTACCAAAGTTAGAGCTTGTTAGTGAAAAGCAAAACCACTAATGGCCCGCACACCCAGTGGGTATTCTTCCGTAAGTGTGGGCTCATTATTTGTAATTTCTGCCCCTCTTTACCAGGTTTAAAATGGACATAATGCTGTCCACTCAGTTATAGGCTATTGAAGGAGCGACTGATGGAAATCTGACCGTCCCCTCGGCTCTTAATAGAGTGGGCGGACTGTCATTGGTACTGCCTCACATTTGCTCCACAGGGTTGGATACCTTTGCCCTCTCTGAACCCCTTGTCAGCACAACAAAAGGTTCAGACCTAGTTTTCTTGGGCACAATTCAGCACCTTGTCCTGATCCCCTGTAGATGAACAAAGTTGACTAAGTCTATTATTTTAAAATTCTTGGGAAAGTTCTCTCTGACCAGTCCCAAAGCAGCAGCTCCACAGTGCAGTTAGTAGGCACTGGATCTGTCCTCATTGGTCATCTGGGCCTTCTCGGGATCAGGACTCCTTCTGATTTTTGTGTCACTTAAGCAGCAAAACAGGAGGCCTCCCACTTGACTCTTAGAGAGTAGTCCCTTTGGTACCTGCAGGATTTAGGAGTCTGTGAGTCCTATTGTGAGTCCTTTTCTTCCAGTAGGAGTCAGGAATCTTCTTCCAGCAGGGCCTTCTTCTGCGAGTGAAACCAATTCAATTTCAAAGCTTTATTCTACTTTTAGTCATAAAAGCAAACCCCTAACCATCATACAATAAATAATAAATATAAGAATAGTGCATTAAAAAACATATTAAACAACAAAAGTCGAAATGCTAATAATACTAAAAATATATACATACAATTTTATAAAATTTCATATAAAAATGTTAAAATGGACAAGCAAGATTATACAGGCAGTTAATAATTCATATTATTCAATAGGCTTTAGAGCACGAGATCTTATAACCCACGCCCAAGCAAGGAATTTTGCTACGCCTATTACCAATGGTGTTGAGGTATCAGATGTTAGGATTCTTAGGGCCTGTGAACAACAGCGGGTACCCATGTTCTTACAAATTGGTTTTAGCCACTTTCGACGTGGAGTCGCATAGAGGGGGCAGGAAAAAAACAGGTGTGCAATGTCCTCTATTTGGTTTTTACAATGGTCGCAATAAGCGTCCTGTAGTGGGGACCAATTTTGTGTAAAAGCATTCACTGGTAGAGTTCCCACACGGAATTGGAAATATAATTTCCTATCCAGTGGACGTTCAACTACATCCCAATATTTTTCGTATGAAGGGATTTGTTTAGTATCCAAAAAACGTGAAGTCAGGGAAGATTGCAAACCTTTACGATACAGATTTACGTACACTGACTCCCAGTAGATATCCTTCAGTTGCTTCTTCGAGGGAAATAGGGCAGCATCCTTGTTACCCCACAAATGGTCTAGGCCCAATTTCACCAATGTTCCCCGAAGTTCCTTTAGCCATGCAATGCAGTGGAAGCGATCAAAATTCACAACATCAAAAAAAGCCTATGCATAGTGACTTAACTCTGGGGTTACCATTAGCCGCCTCCAATACAACAAAGGACGTAGGCGTGCAATGTCTTCAATGTTTTTCCTGCCTAAGTCCATTTTAAGTGGGATTATAGGTGTACTTTGTGGGGCCCTAACAAGCCCTCGCAGGAATCTATTTTCCGCCCGCCCTAAGTCTCCTAGGTTTGAAAAACCCCAAAGCTCAGACCCATATAAGCATGCACTTACTACCTTCATACTATAAACTTCAAGTGCACAGTTTATAGGTCTTGTCAAAGAGGTATTATGTTTGATAGTAACTGCGCCGGCTAACTGGCTGAATTTTAAAGATGCCATGTTGATGTGTGATTTCCATTTCATATCATGTTGAAGGGTGATTCCTAGATAAGCAAAGGCATCTACTTTTTCCAGTGGTTCACCCTTATATTTTATCACCCCCTTGAAACCTGTTTGGGAGCTCAGGCACATAAATTTGGTTTCGCTGGTATTTAATTCCAAGCCTCGGCTGTCGCAAAAAACCCCAAAGGCATCCACCGCGTTCTGCAAACCACTGGGCGTACGTGATAATAAAAGCGTATCGTCCGCGAACATAAGTACGGGGACGTGTACACCTGCCATGGTTGGAGCATCATTTGGAGATTTATTTAAATGCTCCACAATTCCATTTATATAGATTGAAAAAAGCGTTGGGGCCAGGACGCACCCTTGCCTCACCCCTCGTTCTACTGGGAAGGGGGCGTCCCTTCCCCCTGTTTGCCCCACCTTATTTTAGCATTATTATTTTCGTGAAGGCGCACCAGCAAAGTAAGGAGCTCCTGGCTTAACCCCGCCTCAGCAAAGGTTTCCCAAAGTTTCTCTCTCGGCACCAGGTCAAACGCAGCTTTTAGGTCCACAAAAACTGCATACAATGTGCCATTTCGCAGCATGACATTTCTCCAATAAATGGCTAAAAAATAAAAGACTTGGTCAACACTACTAGTCAAGGGGCGGAAACCCGCTTGATATGGTGACAATATATTTTGGTCTTCAATCCACTGCTGTAGTTTATTCTGGACTAGTCGACCCATTATTTTCTGCGCTGTGTCAATCAGACTAATGGGTCTATAATTTTTTGCCTGGGTTTTGTCCCCCTTTTTATATATAGGGATGATTTCTGCCCCTTTCCATGAGGCTGGGACTTCTCCACCCATGGCGATTGCATTTGACAACATTGTGAAATATGTGCACCAAGAGATACGGTCAGATAGAAAAACGTCTGCTGGGATGCCATCCATGCCTGGCGCTTTTCCACCCGACACACAATCCAGTGCCAAGTTAACATCCTTTTCAGTGAATATCTGATCACTGAAGAAGACAGCTTGGGGGGGAGATATGGATGCATATATCAAACATCTGGCATACTGGGGTTTGAAAAAGTCATTCCAGCCGTCTATTGGCACATGATTTTGCGGTTGGGCAGCTGTCCCACCCCTGTTCCATTTAACTAAGGCCCAAAACCGCTTGGAATCTTTATTAATACATGCCTGCTTTAGTTCACTCCAGCCCTCTTCATCCCAGCACCTCTTTGCTTGCTTTTGTGTCTGCCTATAAAAATCCCTTGCCCTTTTAACAGCTGTTGGGTTTCCTAATTTTAATTCTTGACTTAAGTTTTGCCTTGCCAATCTACAGCTTTTATCATACCAGCCTTTAACGGCTAAATGTTTTTTGGCTGGGGTTTGGTCTACTGTTTTAATAAAAAAACTTTGCAGTTTATAAAATAGATTTTTATGAGCCTCCATCATGTATTCTTGGAAATTACGATTCCCAGCATACGCTTTGATGTTGCTCACTTCCTCTCTTACCTGCATTTTCAAATTTTCTAAGTTTCTTTCATCTCTTAACAACATTCCCCATTCCAAGTGTCTTTGATTATTTGTGCAGAGAACATCTCGTGTTACCATCAACTTTTTGTTAATGGGTACTCTAGACTCTTGATAAGAATGGAATGTCATGTACAGGGGGTGATGGTCACTCTCTAATCGTGAAACAACTTCCATGTCTAGTAGCTTGGGCCATGCTCTTACATCATTTAAGAGATAATCAATCCTGCTTGTAGCACGACCATTATCAAAGGTGGAGTTCCCTTTTAGGTCAGATTGTGTTCTCCCGTTCGCAGCTCTCAAGCCTCTAGAGAGGCAGAGGCTCTTTATTCTAATGGCCGTAGCACTCCATCTTTTTATGGGAGGAATGTCCAATTGTGGTATTCCCCATCTACTATCCTCCTCTTCCGTTAGACTCCTATCCTCTTCTCCTAGGGGCTCAAAGGTTGAATTAAAATCACCACCCACTATGATGTGGGGATTAGGACGGAGAGTTTCAACATCTTGTTCTAGGATGGAAAAGACATCAGAAGGAATACCTGCACCAACCCCCCTAGCATAGATGTTATACAAGGCGACTTCTTGGCCATTGGGCCATCTGATATTTAGTGCTAGGATGTCATTAGATGTTATTTGCCTTTGTGATATGGTGCAGGACAATGCTTGACGAACCCATATCAACAATCCTCCAGAAGGACGTCCTTTTCCACCTCTAAATGCAGGTTTAAAAAAATTTAGATACCCCCTTCGAAAAACTGGGTTGACTGACCAGGTTTCTTGCAACATGACTATATCATGCCTGTCAATATAATCAACCCATTCTGGGTTATCTATCTTACTAACTATACCTGCTATGTTCCAGGATATAAAAGTTAATGTACATGGCACCTCCATATTTCTCCTGACATCCACTCTTGGCAGACCCCCCTGCTCAGATCTTAAGTCATCACCAGTTGTTAATCTAATATTAGTAGAATCTTCTAACCCTGATATAAGTACGTTGCTATTTGGACTTAGGGGGACCTTGTAGTCCGGATCCATGTTTTTTTTTTTATGTCGGTCCATGAGTTTGTCCAAATGGCATGTAGGATATTTTGACTCATTTTCCACTAATGATCCTTTATCTATTGTGAGTCAATCACACTCATTTAGATTGGACAATGCTGAGTATCTATTATCTAAGTTTAGCCCCCAGACATTAGATGGGCCCTCCTTTGCACATCTACTGGTCACTGTTGACCATTTGGTTCTCAGGATGCTCGGGTTTGGTACTAAACCTTTCCTCTTATAAAAAAAGTCCAGGGTGAGTGGGATTAACTCCGCTGTTCTGCATTGGGGTGGAAGAAGGTTGTTCAAGATTTCAGGTAAAACTTCAGGGCCTTTAAGACTCAAGACCACACAGTCCCCTGAAAATTTCTTGATACTATTCCCTATCCATTTTACCCGTCTTGCGGTTAATAGATCTTCTGCCAATTTGTGTTTACCCCCAGGACCCATGTGCATATTGTTATTTAACCATTGGAGTGCCTTATTTAATAGGGATTCTGGATGTTCTTTCTGACCTATATTTAACGGGGGAACATTGGAAAGTACCAGGATAAGGGGTGAAGCTTCAACAATTAGCTCCATAGGGTTGTTTTCTAAGTTGGGGCCCTGTGCTATACAATTGACATCAGGCTCTATAGATGCAATGGTAGCAAGATTGGCTTGATCTGGGCTAGGCTCAGATCAAACCTGCACGTTCTGAGGTATCTCTATTACACCTTGGGATGAGCCTTCTAGTCGAGTTTTTTCAGCCAGTTTTTCTACCAGTACGGTCGGCAATTCTCCCATTTTATTATTAGTTGCTGTTATATAGTCCTCCATTTTATTTATTTTAGCGGTAAGATGATCGATTTTTGACAGTATGGGTTTTATTAGCTGATTTAGCTTGATGTCCAGCATGCCCATGAGTTTTTTTTAACATACCATCATCATCCCAACCTTGGTTCACATCTCCTCTGCTCGTATTCCCAACAACATTTTTCCTGGTAGGTGGAGTAGCTGGCCTTTTCCTGCTAGACCTTAACCCTTCCCTTTTTGTCAAGATCTTAGCAGTCGCTTTTGTTACTCTTGGGGCAGGAACAGGAACAGCGGGAGAGAGGGGGGTGGAATCTACTATCTCCAAGTCTGGTTCTAGATCATGCAGAGAGAGTTCTAGGTCTGGATCTAAATCTCCAGTTGGCGTTTCAACATTGCTAGCTAAATGAACCATGGCTGATACATTTTGTGCTAGCCCCATATCAGGCCCATGGGAGGCTGGAGATGAGGTATTCGAGGTGTCCAGAACAATTAGATCCGTAGTTAAGATCTCGTTTTGGGACAACGATGGTGGGGTGCCAAGACCCAATGATGACCTCCTTTCATGATTAATTTTTTCCACCACTTGTACCAGGTAGTTATCCATGGTGTTACCCGGAGCTATAAGATTTTTTACCTTCGACATTTAGGTACTAGTAGTAGTTACTAACAGTCTTTACCCCTCTACAGACAATATAGTCAATTAGAGTCACCAAAGGGTCTTGTTACCTTCCCGCTTGACTTCCCAAACAAACCTGGTTCAGAGCAGACAGCAATATAGGCAGCAAGTAAAGGTAGGTCCTGACGATATTAAATGTAGTGGGTCTTTGAAGTGCAACACGAAAGAGGGATAGCCCGTCCCGTCACCTTAGGTCCCCTGAGGGCCACAGAGGGCCCGCCCTTTGCCCGGGCTTTGCTCCGGGCGTCCCGCTCGCGTCCCGCGAGGCAGCGATGACGCCGTTTATCTGCGCCTCCTGGCGCTCCCTTCACTCGCGGACCCAGCAGAGCTTCTGGGTGTTGTAGTTCTGCCTCGCCTGTCTCCGCTCGGCGGCTGCCGCTGAAGATGGAAAAAGCGGTAGAGCGGCGGGAGACTGGCGGGTGGGTCCGCGGAGGGCTAGGCAGGACAGAGAAAGTCTTTTGAAAGTGTAGCAGCTCAGCAAGATTTGGCACAGGCACTAGCAAACAGGAAACCCCGAGTGAAACCTTCCCAGGCCCAGGAATGTTCTGAGGAGGTGATGGTGGAGGTTCCAGATGTATCCTGTGCTCTAGTTAGCGATAAGAGAAATGCAATCCCCGAATCCTAACTATGGGGCTTATAACGATGGCGGGCAGACATAGTCCGCCCACCATTGCATCGGGGCAAGGGACCTCCCGCCGATGTTGAGGCGGTCCCACCATTCAAATTAGGATGTGCCCACCATACTGGCAGGCGCATCCCACATTTTTCACATTGCGGCGGGCGGTGCTGTAAGCAGCACCCAGCGCAATGTAAAAAAGGCATGCTGTGCATTTGCATGCACAACCTGACATGCGCTGTGCGCTGCTTGCCACCCTCCGCATGCAAATGTAGGGGGCTACATATTAGGGGGGTACCATAGGTACCCCCATGTGCACCTCCACCCCCCAACACCCCCCCCCAACGGGCCCCTAACAGCATGAACCGCCTGGCTTTCCATGGAAAGGCTGCTCTCCGCTAGCATCTTAATATGGATGGCGGTGTCTTGCAGACACCGCCATCATGTTATGCCCCTATTTTGCCCCGTCGACGAGTTGACCAGCGGAAAAGCGGTGGATGGTATTTCCGTCCGCTGCGGACCCCCCAGCCATACTAATATGGCGGGGGCTCTTTCAGGTATGGTTGGTGGGCGGATCGCCCCCGCCGGGCCAGCAGTGGCTACCGCCGGCCCGGCGGGGGCGATCTGCCCGCCATCCTAATGGGCCCCATATTCTCACTATCTGCCCATTTCCTTTTGCAGCACTTCCTCTTTGCAATTACTGAAACATTACTCAAGATTCAAGATAGCGAACCCTAGTTGCCTGCAAGCTGGCCTGTTTTCTGCTCTCAGGCCACTTCCCTTTCAGATGAGCAGGGTGGGGAGGATGGCAAGGCTGTCTTCAGCTTTTAAAACTAAGCTCAGTAACACGCATTTTTGTGAAATATTCCAACCCAGACACAATAAGCCTGAGAGCAAGATTGCATATATTATTAAAGTCTTACAATTCATTAAAAAATGTCTGCCAGGCGAGTATGCACCGAGGCCATTACTGAAGGAATTTATAGGACTTGTTTTTATTTATATATGCATATACAACATTCCATTTATATGTGTCAGTAATGAATATTCCAAAATATACCTCCTACTATCTTAACTTTAAATACTGGAGACAGCACTACTCATCTTCCCCACCCAAGGGGCTCCTAACTACGTCATAATTTCAAGCTTACAGTTTATAAACAGCATCTCTGGTGCGCTCCTTTGGCGAGTGGCAACTGGCTGTAAATTTTGGCAATGTTGATCCCCGACAAGAACCCGAGGGAAATTACTCCTACTAAAGTGGACCACAAGAATCTTAAAACTTTTGCCTGCTTCACACATCAGCTTGGACGTCAATTCACCAGAATGACAGAGGTTTGCCCTTCACTTTCACTCACACACACATGCACCCACCTTCAGACATACACACACTCACATAAACCCCCCTTCAGACATACACACACTCTCACATGCACCCACCTTCAGACATACACACACTCACATAAACCCCCCTTCAGACATATACACACTCTCACATGTACCCACCTTCAGACATACACACACTCTCAGATCCACCCACCTTCAGACATACACACACTCTCACATCCACCCACCTTCAGACATGCACACACTCTCACATGCACCCACCACAGACATGCACACACTCTCACATGCACCCACCTTCAGACATACACACACTCACATAAACCCCCCTTCAGACATACACACACTCTCACATGCACCCACCTTCAGACATACACACACTCACATAAACCCCCCTTCAGACATATACACACTCTCACATGTACCCACCTTCAGACATACACACACTCTCAGATCCACCCACCTTCAGACATACACACACTCTCACATCCACCCACCTTCAGACATGCACACACTCTCACATGCACCCACCACAGACATGCACACACTCTCACATGCACCCACCTTCAGACATACACACACTCTCACATGCACCCACCACAGACATGCACACACTCTCACATGTACCCACCTTCATACATACACACACTCTCACATGCACCCACCTTCAGACATACACACACTCACATAAACCCCCCTTCAGACATACACACACTCTCACATGCACCCACCTTCAGACATACACACACTCACATAAACCCCCCTTCAGACATACACACACTCTCACATGCACCCACCTTCAGACATACACACACTCACATCAACCCCTTCAGACATACACACGCTCTCACATGTACCCACCTTCAGACATACACACACTCTCACATACACCCACCTTCCGACATGCACACACTCTCACATGCACCCACCTTCAGACATTCACACACGCTCACATGCACCCACCTTCAGACATACAGACACTCTCACATGCACACACTCTCACATGTACCTGCCTTCAGACATACACACACTCTCAGATCCACCCACCTTCAGACATACACACACTCTCACATCCACCCACCTTCAGACATGCACACACTCTCACATGCACCTACCACAGACATGCACACACTCTCACATGCACCCACCTTCAGACATGCACACACTCTCACATAAACCCACCTTCAGACATGCACACACTCTCACATGCACCCACCTTCAGACATTCACACACTCTCACATGCACCCACCTTCAGACATGCACACACTCTCACATGCACCCACCTTCAGACATGCACACACTCTCACATGCACCGACCTTCAGACATACAGACACTCTCACATGCACACACTCTCACATGCACCCACCTTCAGACATGCACACACTCTCACATAAACCCACCTTCAGACATGCACACACTCTCACATGCACCCACTTTCAGACATTCACACACTCTCACATGCACCCACCTTCAGACATTCACACACTCTCACATGCACCCACCTTCAGACATGCACACACTCTCACATGCACCCACCTTCAGACATGCACACACTCTCACATGCACCGACCTTCAGACATACAGACACTCTCACATGCACACACTCTCACATGCACCCACCTTCAGACATGCACACACTCTCACATAAACCCACCTTCAGACATGCACACACTCTCACATGCACCCACTTTCAGACATTCACACACTCTCACATGCACCCACCTTCAGACATGCACACACTCTCACATGCACCCACCTTCAGACATTCACACACTCTCACATGCACCCACCTTCAGACATGCACACACTCTCTCATGTACCCACCTTCAGACATACACACACTCTCAGATCCACCCACCTTCAGCCATACACACACTCTCACATCCACCCACCTTCAGACATGCACACACTCTCACATGCACCCACCTTCAGACATTCACACACTCTCACATGCACCCACCTTCAGACATGCACACACTCTCACATGTACCCACCTTCAGACATACACACACTCTCAGATCCACCCACCTTCAGCCATACATACACTCTCACATCCACCCACCTTCAGACATGCACACTCTGTGGTTCTGAAATTCTGGACCCTACTGTTGTCCCGGTATCGAGGTCCGATACCCGTGTCCCGAAACATCAACGTACCATGACGAATTTGGTGTCGACGAACCGATAATGATTAGAACATCATTCCTATGCATTTGCGTCATGATCGAGACATGCTAACACCCCTGAATCGTAGTTTCCGTCCCGACCCCTCAGACTCCATTTTGTAAACGGTATCCATCTTGTGTCTTGCCCTCATGATAAGTCAATTAAAGGTCGAGCTTGATCTAAAAGGACACGTCCACCTTCCCTGACTCCCCCCTGACCTGTCCCAACTGACTCCATTGCCTCCAGCCGAACCTGTTTGGGCAGCTCCTCGCCCAGTGGCCTAATACGATAGCATCAATGCATAACATGCCACAAACCATTCACTACATCCAGATCGTGTTTTCTACACACACGCCTGTCCGCGTTCCCTGTTTATGGCCAGTTTTATGACTAGGAGGTGCCTTCTTTTATTGGGGCCTCACCGATATCTGATGGGAGTTCCGGGCTTGGCTGGGTAATCTATCACGAATTGGACATCTAAAATACGGGCTTGCCTACATGACTTCGCTCTTTTGTATTATTGTAGAAATATGTGTATAGCCATATCATAAACTCAAGAATTCTTGCTTGCAGCTATTATTTTTGTATATAAGGAGAAGGCTGGTTCTGTAAAAACGAACAGTCTCCTGAGAACACATGACCCGTGTTTGTCGTGCTTCTAGGACACCTGTTACTTGGTAGCTGCCAATAAAACTTGATCTCTGACTCGACTAGAAGACTCCGTGTTTCTGTGGTCCGGAACAAGGGAGAACTCAGAGGTCTTCGGGTGTTATCCCCTGGCACCAAACGGGTTCCTAAAAACCCGTTACCTCAGTTGGCGCCCAACTCGGGGCGGTATCAAGCGGCGACGGTCCAAGCCAGATGTTCGTGAGGAGCTTCGTGTGAAAATTCCAGAGGACGGCCAGCCACTTCAGCGACCCCTGTATGTCGACGTGGTTCCGAAGGTCTTTGCTGCGAGGTTCCCCGCGTCCCGACGGCTACGAAGGACTGCTGCCCTGACTATCGCCTTGTTTTGGACCCAGTGATCCTTGGTAGAGCGAAACGATAGACGAGTCTTCTAGCGACGTCACCGATCTTCAAATACTTCAGTTAAGTATAAGTGGAGCGTCTCCCAGTCCTTAGTTTGTACTTAGTTTTTGGTATCCTTGAGATACGCTTTGATTTGGTACTTGCAAGCCCCGAAGCCGAAGGACTTGTGTATTCACGAGAAATATCGTAACAGATAATCCTTTGAAGTTTGAAGCTAGACTAGTGAGCAAAGATGCCTGGTTTTAGCAGACTTGGAAACTTGTTTTGTCTTGGTTATAGTAAGGACTCCTGATTAGAGGATTCCTGTCCGGTTCCTCCGATTGGAACTCCAACATATGAGCTCTATGTAAAACACGGCGTAGGTCCTATCACATATAATGAAGTGTGGATAAAATACACCCGCAAGGATGGTGTTTTAAAATGGCCCCAATATGGTAGTTTCGACTCAGAAATATTAGATAACCTAGAGGTCAAATTATTCAAGAGAAAAGCCCGGCCGGCGATGTTTGACTCTTTCCGCTTATGGCGCAAAGAAGCCAAACAGAAAGAAATAAAATTAGCAAAAAAGAATAAAAGAGGTATGTCAATGGTGCAAGCTGCTGTTGCATACAGGGATAACGAGGAAGAGCAGGAAAACGAACAAATACTTAGGAGCAAGAAACTAGCAGTGGATAAATGCTACCCGATGTTACCAAATAAGGGACAAGGTCAAGAGGAGAGATCCGAGAAAGATCCATTAATGTCCCACTTATTAAGCTCACCTCCACCGTATGCGTTAGACGCTACTACAACGCCAAAGCATTTTACTATACCGCGCCCCGGCGAACGTAACCCAGCTCTTGCACGAACGCCAGCTCCTCTTCAGCTGGTTTCTACTTCTCCGGCGCAGCCTTCTCAAGGGCCGCCATCTTTGCTACATACTCCATCTACTTCTACGACTTTGCCTACAGCTCCAGCTATTGTCTATGATACTACGTCTGCTACTACTTCGACTTCCTCTGCTATTGCCTCTACTTCTTCTTTGCCTCAGCCTGTTTTTTCCGAGGCACTTACTCCTCCGCAAGGTTTTCCTTCTATTAGACAAAGAGTGACAGGTACCGTCACTAGTCTATTTTCACCTTTCTTTGGGTCGCCTAAAACAATGCCTAAAACAGAACATAGACAGTCCCGTAGTCAACTGCCTGATTACGAGGAAAGAAAAGTGCTGAATGAACTAGCACGCCAATGGATTACGGATACTGTTAGATATGATGTTCAGTCTGTTATGGAAGTTTTCAGTCAATGGAATGCACCCACTCAGAGATACGTTTTCGAAGAGATGTGTGTATATCTGGGCGATGATTTGGAGACGAATGATCTCAAATACACAATGAACGAACTATGGCGTACACGCTTTAAGTTCTATGAAGGTATGATTATAGGTGCAGATGTTGAGAAAGCGATAGAGTTATTGCTCTCTTATAGGAGTAAGGGAAACGTCTCTAGATCATGTCACGAAGACGATGCACCAGGTGGAAAAAGAGCGAGACAGTACCCCATGAGAGAGGTTCCTCCGGTTTGGAGGGAAGGTGATGCGAATGCGAATCCACCAATTCTGCCTCATTTCCAGCGTGTATGGGTACATGTCCCCTGGAAAAGATCCGAAGTCTTAGCACTCAAGCAGACACTGCCTGATCCTCGTAAAAACCCGACTGGGTATTATAAGGAGTTATCGCAAACTACAAACTCATGTATAATGAATTTAGCGGATATAGACATGTTGTTTGGGAACGTTGTTCCACATCCTTTATGGAGCAAAATACGTCATACGAACCATGACCAAGAACTAGGTGACTCATGGGCGAACATTACCGCTATGGATGCTAGACAAATAGGTGGTTTTAAACCTGAGCCGTTAATAGCTGAACTTCCCGGCACGATTATCGCGTACATGAAAACAATAATGCCTGAAGTACGCGTAAACTGGGACAAGCTATCTGCGTGCAAGCAGAAGAAAGATGAGAATGTGTCTGACTTTTTCACAAGATTTGAGGAGACTTTCACCGATCATAGTGGTCAGGATATGGCTACCGAGGGTGGCCAAAGATTGTTTGTAGACAAATTCGTACATAATTTAATCCCTGAACAGTGTAATAAACTGAAAGATTCAGAGAGTGCTTGGGCTGTCTCTACGTCAGCGCAAATTTTAGCTACAGCCCAGTACTACGAAAATAGGCGCAAAGACGAGCTAGATAAAGTCGACAAAAAGACAAAAGATTTAAAAACTAAAGTTCTTCGCCAGCAAGCCTATCCGCCTCGTACGGCTAGTCAGCCCAATTATCAACAACAACAGCAGTATTCGAGAAACGCGCAAGGAAACGAGTTTCCCATCAGCGTATTGCTTATGGCCCGAATCAATGTGCGTATTGCAAGGAAGAGGGTCACTTTAAAGGTAATTGTCCGGCTCTTGCGCGACGTTTGAGCGGTGCTTCAGGTGTAAGGGGACGAGGTGTTCAACATGCCCCTAGAGGTAGGGGCCGTGGAAATTTCACCCAGAATACAATTTCTTTTCCGCCTCAGAATTCGATGAACAGCTTTGACCAACAGAATAATGCATCGTCTAGGTCAGCTCAATACTATGCTGACGACTATTACACCGAACACGAAAATGAGGGTAACGATTGCTAGGACAGCCATGGACAAAGAGAGGGAGTTGTTTCAGTTCCAGTAGATCAGAATGGACCTTATGTCGAGGTAATTACCTCAGGAGTGTCAGAGCCATTTCTGCTGGATACTGGTGCTACAAAAAGTTCTATCATGCACTCGAAACTTCCTGGCGCACCTTTGTCTGGCGAAATGAATGTTTCAGTAGGTTTCTCTGGCGCCCCTGTTAGAAACCCGATCTCTAGTCCTATATCTCTTTCTATTGGCCCGTGCGAATTAGAAGCACCCCTCATTCTTACAACAGGTTGCGGTGAAAATTTGTTAGGTTTGGATTTGCTAAAAAGGTTATATGCGACTTTGTACTGTTCCCCCTTGGGAGTACAACTTACTTTAGGTAAGAAAGTCATTTCTCCAATGTATTTGTCAAAGGACAATATTCCGACTGAATTGTCATCACTTCCTGATATACTTTGGGCTAATGGCTCCAATGATGTAGGTCGTTTGGAGATAGCACCGTATGTCATAACATTGAAAGCCAACGTTAGGTTGCCACGTATTCCCCAATACAAAATATCTAGCGAATGTGAAAAGGCGTTATTGACGATTGTTTATGACCTGATTGATAAAGACGTCATCGAAGAAACAACAGGAAATGTTTGTAACAGTCCAGTTCTGCCCGTCTTAAAGCGTACTGATCGTTTACAACCGCCTGTGTATAGGTTCGTCATCGACCTCAGAGAAGTGAACAAGATAGTTATCCCACAGTTTCCAGTTGTCCCCGACATTACTGCTTTATTGACGATGGTTCCAGCTTCAGCAGCTTGGTTCTCGGTGATTGACCTGAAGAACGCTTTCTTCAGCATCCCGATTGCTGAGGAGAGTAGAGATATTTTTGGATTCAATTTAGGAGGACGAAGCTTCCGCTTCAAATGCGCTCCTCAAGGCTTCTGCGAAAGCCCATCAATATTCAGTCAGGCCCTGAAAACACAACTAGACACGATTATTCTACCGAATGGTTCAACTCTGATTCAGTACGTAGACGATCTGCTGATCGCTGCAGACACTGAAGAAATTTGCAAACGAGCTACGCTGTCATTATTGCATCACTTATGTAACATGAAGCACAAAGTCTCTCTCTCAAAACTACAATTTTGTCGACAAGAAGTTACCTACCTAGGTCACATCTTGTCGAAGGAGGGAAGGAGACTGACACCAGAAAGAATACAGGCAATTGCAGAACTGAGTACCCCAAGGACACAGAGAGAGGTTAGAGCCTTCTTGGGCATTACATCGTACTGTAGACAATGGATACCGAATTTCTCACTACTAGCCAAACCCTTGCTGGCACTACTCTGTAAAGACACGCCAAATCCTATGCCCTGGTCTGAAGATTGTCAGACGAGTTTCCACGAGTTGCGTGATGCATTATGTTCGGCTCCTGTGTTGGGAAACCCCAACTACAGTAAGCCTTTTACATTATATGTCCATGAGAAGGAAGGTTGTGCATTATCAGTTTTAACACAACACTTTGGGGACAAACAGCGCCCATGCACGTATTTTTCGGCAACTCTAGACCCTGTGGCTAAAGCCCTACCAAGTTGTCTGAGGGCTACCGCCGCAGCAGCTGTCTGCATTCGACAATCCGCTGGATTAGTCATGAATAATACCCTGATCGTTATGGTCCCGCATGCAGTAGACATTTTACTAAACAGGACGAAGACACAACATCTTACTAGCGCTCGACTATCCAGTTACGAACTTACACTGCTAGCAAGTCACATCCACATAAAGAGGTGTGATACACTGAACCCCGCAACGTTATTACCCATTCCGACAGAAACAGACAAGATTGATAACCATGACTGCTGTTTTAGGACAGAAGAAGAGACAAAAGGGAGAGTAGACTTACAGGACACTCCCCTTCCTGAATGCAACGATACTTTATGGGTTGATGGTTCATATTTCAAGCTGCCGAGTGGTGATACGACTGCAGCATATGCCGTAACGACATTACACACCATTATAGAGACCGCGCGCATTTCCCATAATTCTGCACAAGCTGCAGAGCTAATTGCGCTTACCCGAGCATGTGTGTTAGCGAAAGGAAAGCGAGTGAATGTGTACACTGACAGCCAATACGCCTTTGGTGTGGCTCACAGTTTTGGGAGATTGTGGCGTGAACGTGGGTTTCTTACGTCACATGGTGCAAAGATACAACATGGTCAGCTAGTTAATGAGCTCCTCGAGTCACTGACCTTGCCACTACAAGTTGCCATTGTGAAATGCAGTGCACACAAAAAGATTCAAGATGATGTTGGCCGCGGGAATGCATTTGCAGACGAGGTTGCGAAAGAGACTGCAAGGAACACAATGAGTCGGATGTATGTTGTAGGTCCCGCTAGATGGATTACGGATGTAGGAATGTGTGAGGACACCATTGAAAGCGTGAAATCTATACAAGCCGAGGCAACTGAGAAAGAGGTGAATGAATGGAGAGAAAGTAAAGGTAGACTAGACGCGAATGGTTGTTGGGTCGAACTGTCAGAACACCAGCGATGGCTATTACCTAACGCGTATGTACTTGCAGTAGTAACCATGGCTCATGGAGTTGCGCACATTAGTTCGAGAGGAATCTGTAAAGTATTGGCCCCAGTATGGCAAAATGGTAATATCCCGAAATATGCAGAGAATGTGGTCAGAAACTGTATGGTGTGTTTGAAGTACAATCCCGGTAGGGGAACCCCAACTCCAGCTGGTCATTTTGCGCCTCCAACGTATCCGTTCGAGGTTTTGCAGCTCGATTTCATTCACATGGAGAGATGCAACAATCTGAAGTATGTGCTCGTTGTTGTTTGCGCTTTCTCCAGGTGGGTGGAAGCGTACCCCCTTAAGGACAATACTGCCTTGTCGACTGCCAAAGCCCTTGTCAAAGAGTTCTTCCTGAGATTCGGTATGCCTAGAATCGTCTGGAGTGATAATGGAAGTGAATTCGTAGGACGCGTGATGAAGAGAGTGTGTGAGTGTTTAGGCATACAACAAACGTTTCACTCTGCGAATCACCCCCAATCAGCTGGATTAGTAGAGTGCTACAATGGCACTTTAAAGCTCAAATTAGCCAAGATCCAAGCCTGTACAGGTCTTAAATGGCCTGACGCCTTGCCCCTAGCACTCTTGTCAACCAGAATGACAGTCCATTCCAGGTTAGGACTTAGTCCTCATGAGATAGTGTTTGGCCGCCCAGCCAACGTCTGGGGCGTGCCAAGGCCAAAGAAACTCAGCGAAATAGAGCACCCCGTACTGCTTGACTATTTGTGCGAATTAACAACTAAATTGCGTGTTTTACACCAACAGGTTCACAGCTCCTCTCCGCCAGCCTCTGACGATCCAGGTCACTCCATCGAACCCAGCACGTGGGTCTTGGTGCGGAATTTCCAGCGCACAAACAACGGACAGCCGAGGTGGACCGGACCGTACCTGGTACTTCTTTCCACGAGATCAGCTGTTCGGGTGGAAGGCAAAAAGAACTGGGTGCATGGGACCCATTGTAAACGGGTCCCTCTGCCCCTTCCATACGACCGGTGGGTCAACGAAGGAATTGCCGACTCCGAGACAAAATCCATACCTCGCTTCATCCCTTTCAGCGATGCACGTTTAAAAGAAACTGGTACCGAAAAGGAGAGTGATCATATTTTACAAGGACTTGTGCCACCGTCAATGCAGTTGGACACTTCAGAACCTAAGACATTGTTTGAAGACCACACCGTACCTGGGAAACAACAATATAATCTAAGGTCAAGACAAAGAGACTAATAAAAAGCAAACTAATGTGATTTCCCTTCCCCCAAGAACTATTTTTGATTTTTTCAGCTCTCTCACTCTCAGGAAACTTGCTCATTTTTGATTTTCGAACCGCCATCCGGTTCTACTGCTAGGGTCGCGGTTGAAGTCTGGGGAGTGCAACTGGGGACGTTTAGGTCAACGGTTCTGGTTGGTCCAAGGGAGTTACCCCGGACTGAACAGAGCGCACTCCCTGGCAGAACCAACCTACCACCGCGGGCAGCAACTAGAGGATGGAGTTTCCTAGGGTAAAGAGACCTGCCAGACTCACGGACTTTGAAAGACAATTATGCCCGATACTGGCCAAAAGAAGTTTTTTGATAATATGTATTTTTATGTTGTGTAGCATAGCAATGTTCTTGACTGGTTATACTCTATTCGTCTTTCAAGTTTCCTTGTTCTCAAATGACACTCGGCCAACTCCTCCTCTCACTCTCTCCACACACTCCTTTCACCCTCTACCTGGACACGAGTCTGCCAGAAGACTCGAATTTGTAAATAACTCATTCATTCAACTTCTACACCAACACCAGTCCATAATGAACACATCGAACTGTTGGGTATGCGGACTCATACCGCACACGACTGATAAGGGTATCCCATACTTCATCCTGCCTTTCAGTTATTATGGTTCTCTGTGGGCTTTCCAGACCATGTTCCTATTCGCCCTAGAACCATACCCGACCCGTTCTACTGAGAGTGATTCCAGTAACAAGGCACTAGTAGCAGGGATAAGAAATATGAGTAGAGAGTTCGACACCTATCTTACGATTCCCAAAGATGAACTCACTCCGTACACTCGTTGGAACGTAACTAAATATGGGGTTTACCTGAGTAAGAGCCAGACAGCAAAGAAATCCCGCCCAGTTTGGATAGTACCCAGCAGAGGTCACTTATGTTTACAAGGTATCGGTAGGGATCCCAAAGCACAATTAGGAAAGAGTATATGCACGGAAACATATGTGTTCGCTTCCCGAACTTCCCCTATACTATTAGCAGCCAAAGGCACGTATTTCGTCTGCCATGACCAAGCCTACACCTGGTTGCCCCCTGACTTCTCAGGTACATGTTTTATCTCATTTCTGCTGCCTCCCACCTACACAGCCAGAGCAGATTACCATCGGACAAGGACAGCTAGAGGTGTCGTGAGTAAAGACGACACCGCGGGTCAGGAATTCGCTGACTTCGCAAAGGGTTTTCTGCCATTTTGGGGGCCTATGGTGAACAGCAGGAATATTCGCCAGTTATCGAGGATAGTTGAATCCGCCGTGATTACAACGGCCGGAGCCCTTGGCAATTTGACGACCGAACTTCAGTCGGATCGACTTATGACCCTTCAGAACCGAGTTGCCCTAGATATCATACTCGCCGATCGTGGCGGTGTGTGTAGAGTGATCCAATCCAGTTGTTGCATTTTCATCCCTGATAATGCACCGACAGTGTACCAGGCCATCTCTAAGCTACACGAGATATCTGGTTCCCTTCACGTAGAAAAAGGGGACTGGTCCTTACTAGGGTGGTTCTGGGAACTGATCGCTACATGGGGATGGAAAACACTGATCTTCATTGGGATGATCTTAGCACTTCTGTTTATGTTCTGTCTGTGTGTACAGTGCGTTCCTGCACTATGTGGCCTTTGTGCTACCTCATGTGTACGGAAGCCTGTGTCAAGGGACGAACTGAGCAACAGAATGATGCTACAGCAGCATCTCCACGAATTCCTTCATACAGACTTAGACTCGGATTAACATGAATTATTGCCTTATATGAGGGCAAAAGGAGGGTCTGTGGTTCTGAAATTCTGGACCCTACTGTTGTCCCGGTATCGAGGTCCGATACCCGTGTCCCGAAACATCAACGTACCATGACGAATTTGGTGTCGACGAACCGATAATGATTAGGACATCATTCCTATGCATTTGCGTCATGATCGAGACATGCTAACACCCCTGAATCGTAGTTTCCGTCCCGACCCCTCAGACTCCATTTTGTAAACGGTATCCATCTTGTGTCTTGCCCTCATGATAAGTCAATTAAAGGTCGAGCTTGATCTAAAAGGACACGTCCACCTTCCCTGACTCCCCCCTGACCTGTCCCAACTGACTCCATTGCCTCCAGCCGAACCTGTTTGGGCAGCTCCTCGCCCAGTGGCCTAATACGATAGCATCAATGCATAACATGCCACAAACCATTCACTACATCCAGATTGTGTTTTCTACACACACGCCTGTCCGCGTTCCCTGTTTATGGCCAGTTTTATGACTAGGAGGTGCCTTCTTTTATTGGGGCTTCACCGATATCTGATGGGAGTTCCGGGCTTGGCTGGGTAATCTATCACGAATTGGACATCTAAAATACGGGCTTGCCTACATGACTTCGCTCTTTTGTATTATTGTAGAAATATGTGTATAGCCATATCATAAACTCAAGAATTCTTGCTTGCAGCTATTATTTTTGTATATAAGGAGAAGGCTGGTTCTGTAAAAACGAACAGTCTCCTGAGAACACATGACCCGTGTTTGTCGTGCTTCTAGGACACCTGTTACTTGGTAGCTGCCAATAAAACTTGATCTCTGACTCGACTAGAAGACTCCGTGTTTCTGTGGTCCGGAACAAGGGAGAACTCAGAGGTCTTCGGGTGTTATCCCCTGGCACCAAACGGGTTCCTAAAAACCCGTTACCTCAACACTCTCACATGCACCCACCACAGACACGCACACACTGTCACATGCACCCACCTTCAGACATGCACACACTCTCACATGCACCCACCTTCAGACATACAGACACTCTCACATAAACCCACCTTCAGACATGCACACACTCTCACATGTACCCACCTTCAGAAAGTCACACACACTCACATGCACCCACCTTCAGACATGCACACAATCTCACATGCACCCACCTTCAGACATACAGACACTCTCACCCACAACAACGCACAAGACATATTCATTTTTTTTAGTTACCTCATCTGCCAGGGAAGGTCATATTCCAGCTAATTATAGTCCAATTCTTTACACTAATAATGAATGACCTAATATTATTCACAATTAGTGTGATGAAAAAATGACAGAAAACAGGGAGAGGTGAGTCCCAACCAGCATCCATGTCAAGTCAAGTCAAGTCAGAATTTATATAGCGCACTACATACTCAGAGGGTCTCAAGGCGCTTGAGGAAGGGGGGGGGGGTTATTTATCGAATATCCAGGTTTTAAGCTGTTTTCTGAAGGCTAGGTGGTTTTGAGTAAGGCGGAGGTGTATGGGAAGGGAATTTCAGGTTTTGGCCGCTAAATAGGAGAAGGATCTTCCCCCCATGGTGGCTTTGTGGATGCGCGGGACGGCGGCGAGGGCTTGGTTGGACGACCGCAGCTGGCGGGTGGGGGTGTAAAAGGAAAGGCGCGTGTTGAGGCAATCCGGTCCAAGTTCGTAGAGGGCTTTGTGTGCGTGGGTGAGGAGACGGAACGTTATCCTTTTGTTGACGGGGAGCCAGTGCAGGTCTTTCAGGTGACCGGAGATGTGGTCTTTGCGAGGGATGTCTAGTATGAGTCTGGCTGAAGCATTTTGGATGTGTTGGAGTTTTTTCTGCAGTTTTGCGGTGGTACCGGCGTAAAGGGTGTTTCCGTAGTCTAGACGGCTAGTAATCAGTGCGTGGGTGACCGTTTTTCTTGTTTCAATGGGGATCCAGCGAAATGTTTTTTTGAGCATGCGTAGGATGTTGAAGCATGATGATGAGACGGCGTTGACTTGTCTGGTCATCGAGAGTGAGGAGTCCAGGACGATGCCCAGGTTCCTTGCGTGGTCAGTCGGTATGGGGGCTTTTCCTAGGGTCGTTGGCCACCAAGAGTCGTCCCAGGTGGAAGGGGATGCACCTAAGATGAGGACTTCCGTTTTGTCCGAGTTCAGTTTCAGACGGCTGTGCTTCATCCATTCAGCTACTTCTTTCATCCCTTCATGTAGGTTGGTTTTGGCTGTGTTTGGGTCTTTGGTGAGTGAGAGGATCAGCTGAGTGTCATCAGCGTAGGAGATGATGTTGAGGTTGTGTTGACGTGCGATGGTTGCGAGGGGGCTCATGTAGACGTTGAAGAGGGTGGGGCTGAGTGATGATCCTTGCGGGACGCCGCAGATGACTGCGGAGGCCTCTGATTTAAAAGGGGGGAGGCGGACTCTCTGAGTTCTTCCAGCGAGGAACGAGATGATCCAGTCCAATGCTTTTCCTTGAACTCCGATGTTTCTGAGGCGTTGTATCAGGGTGCTATGGCAGACTGTGTCGAAGGCTGCAGAGAGGTCAAGGAGGATGAGGGCGCCTGTGTCTCCGTTGTCCAGTAGAGTTCGGATGTCGTCTGTTGCTGCGATGAGGGCGGTCTCGGTGCTGTGTTTGGCTCGGAAGCCAGATTGTGAGGAGTCGAGTGATTTGTTGGTTTCGAGGAAGACGGCGAGTTGATTTTGATCCATAAAGCTGACACTGTGTTCCAGTCACTAAATTTGCCACCTCCGGGCCAGGAGTCCGAAAAGCAGAGCCAGCAGTGGCGACCCCTGTTGACCCCTAAATGACCTCCATGGCATATCAAAGGGAAATGTGTCCAAGAAGTGAGCAGGACAGCGTTGTACACGTGCTGTTAAGAAGCGTCTCTTTTTCTCGTTGATGAAAAAAAATTAAGGTCTTTTTTTTCATTTTATTTTGTGATGCTTTTGTTGTTAGGGCATGAATAGCTTCTGTTAAGGCACAATAAATCAAGAGGAGAGCACAGATTGGGAAACAGCAGTAGGAGCTATCTCACATTGCCGGAGCAGCACCCACGGTTTTGAAAAGTCATAGACACATTTAGCGATTCCCAACGGGGCCACAAATGACCTGCTCATCAATATTCATGAGGCAGGTAGCAATTTGCGACCCATTTGGGTTGGGCAAGAACACAAGGATTGTGGCCTCCTGGGAACACCAGGCCACCATGTCTGGGTTTGCTTGTAAAATAAAACAACTTTTTTTTTCAAATATAGCCTGTTTTCCTAAAAGGAAAACAGGATGCGTTGAATTTTTTTTTTTTTAAATGAATCTTTTCATTTTTTTAAGGGCAGGCAGTGGTCTGCGGGCCACTGCCTGCTCTTAAAAAATATTTTTGTATACATTCACAAAGAGGAAGGTGTCCCTCCCCATTTGCGACTGGCTTATCACCTGCTTGAAGTAGGTGGTAACTGCGACTGTTTTGCAAACGCAGTCGCAAAAAAATCTTACACACAGTTAAAATTGCTAATAGGAAGGGATGCCCTTGGCACGCCCCTCCGTAATAGCGACTCGCAAACCCGATTTTACGAGTCGGTAATAGGTTACAGACTTGCAAAATAGAGTTTGTACGTACTACAACCCTTTTTAGCGGTCGCAAATGGCCCAATTTTCCAATTGCAACTGCTAAAAATGGTCACACATCTGGACCTTAGTGGTACATAGCATTCAAAAATAAATAAATGTATATGCCCTAAGGGATGGAAACACTGCAAAATCCAATGGCTGACCTTTAGGAGACGTGTTTGAGGGATTCTCCTAAAATCCAGCCTCAATACTGTCACTGCACATGGATGTTTTAAAGCTTTATATCAGCAAATTATGATATTGTTTAGCATCTCTACACTGGTCCAATGCACATTCAAGGTCTTACTTGTCAGCAGCATAGAACTAAAACTGCAAATCAAAATGCTAAATTGTCAGCCCACATACTTCAGAACCTGAGAGTCTTTAGAACTCTGGAGGACACTTAGAAAGTCTTCCTGTCTAAACTCTTAAATCAATTAGCTTAGACATATGCTGTCTAAAGATTTAAAAACGTGTTACTGCAGCACTCTCAGAGAATATCTGCTTCTGCTGTGCCCCACACACAAGATAGCAGAACTTTCACTACTACTGGTCATGTCATCACAACATGGGTGATGTGATATGCAAGGTCGTGATCAGTGCATGGTGGGGGCACAGATTATAATTAACTCACTGACATATGACTAGCGAATTTCAGTATTTTTATTAGGTTTTAAACCGTATTAAACTTTTTTACTCACTTCCTATGTAACATTACTTTAATCTTTTTTCATTGATTACATATATATGTTAAATCTGATTTCATACGTATGTGTGTATACATATTGTAGAAAACTGTGGTACTGGTTGATAGGTGGGTGAAACCCTATTCAAGCAGCAGCCACAATGTCAGGGTAAAACACAAGCAAACCTTCAAGGAACCTGTGTTTAACCCTCTGGTAGCTTGCCGCAAAGCAGTTTGGCTTAACCTAAAGGCAATGTGTAGGTATTTAAGAAGCACTCCTAACACAACACAAGAAAAATCCCACACCAACTTAGAAAAATAGAGTACACTTTAATATATTATTTGATAGCTAAATGACAAAAATTCAATTAGTAGAACTAGAGTTATGCAGTTTTTAATATTTAGGTAAAAATTGTGCCTGGAAGCACAAAGCGCCTACTGTGGTTATATGGTGGGACTAGACCGGAAAAAGTCACAAGTTCAGGCCAACCATGATGGAGGGAAGCCCGGATATAGGGGCAAAGTTTGGCCAGCTCAACCAAGTGCCTTAAATCTGGGTTAGGGAGCGCTGCCAGATCCTGTGTGCAGGATGCGTCACGCAGCAGCAGGTCCGATGGGCTGTGATGCAAGGTCCTGCGTCTAGGAGGCATCGTGCAGCTGCGATTATGGGGAGCTGTGGGGCTGTGATGTGAGGTCCTGCTTAAAGGATGCGTTGCAGAGTTGCTGTTCCAAGGAGTTGTGGGCTGTGATGCAAGGTCCTGCGTCTAGGAGGCATCGTGCAGCTGCGATTATGGGGAGCTGTGGGGCTGTGATGTGAGGTCCTGCTTAAAGGATGCGTTGCAGAGTTGCTGTTCCAAGGAGTTGTGGGCTGTGATGCAAGGTCCTGCGTCTAGGAGGCATCATGCAGCTGCGATTATGGGGAGCTGTGGGGCTGTGATGTGAGGTCCTGCTTAAAGGATGCGTTGCAGAGTTGCTGTTCCAAGGAGTTGTGGGCTGGGATGCAAGGTCCTGCGTCTAGGAGGCATCGTGCAGCTGCGATTATGGGGAGCTGTGGGGCTGTGATGTGAGGTCCTGCTTAAAGGATGCGTTGCAGAGTTGCTGTTCCAAGGAGTTGTGGGCTGGGATGCAAGGTCCTGAGTCGAGGATGCATCATGCAGCTGCGATTATGGGGAGCTGTGGGGCTGTGATGTGAGGTCCTGCTTAAAGGATGCGTTGCAGAGTTGCTGTTCCAAGGAGTTGTGGGCTGTGATGCAAGGTCCTGCGTCTAGGAGGCATCATGCAGCTGCGATTATGGGGAGCTGTGGGGCTGTGATGTGAGGTCCTGCTTAAAGGATGCGTTGCAGAGTTGCTGTTCCAAGGAGTTGTGGGCTGTGATGCAAGGTCCTGCGTCTAGGATGCATCGTGCAGCTGCGATTATGGGGAGCTGTGGGGCTGTGATGTGAGGTCCTGCTTAAAGGATGCGTTGCAGAGTTGCTGTTCCAAGGAGTTGTGGGCTGGGATGCAAGGTCCTGCGTCGAGGATGCATCATGCAGCTGCGATTATGGGGAGCTGTGGGGCTGTGATGTGAGGTCCTGCTTAAAGGATGCGTTGCAGAGTTGCTGTTCCAAGGAGTTGTGGGCTGTGATGCGAGGTCCTGCGTCTAGGATGCATCGTGCAGCTGCGATTATGGGGAGCTGTGGGGCTGTGATGTGAGGTCCTGCTTAAAGGATGCGTTGCAGAGTTGCTGTTCCAAGGAGTTGTGGGCTGTGATGCAAGGTCCTGCGTCTAGGATGCATCGTGCAGCTGCGATTATGGGGAGCTGTGGGGCTGTGATGTGAGGTCCTGCTTAAAGGATGCGTTGCAGAGTTGCTGTTCCAAGGAGTTGTGGGCTGTGATGCGAGGTCCTGCGTCTAGGAGGCATCGTGCAGCTGCGATTATGGGGAGCTGTGGGGCTGTGATGTGAGGTCCTGCTTAAAGGATGCGTTGCAGAGTTGCTGTTCCAAGGAGTTGTGGGCTGTGATGCGAGGTCCTGCGTCTAGGAGGCATCGTGCAGCTGCGATTATGGGGAGCTGTGGGGCTGTGATGTGAGGTCCTGCTTAAAGGATGCGTTGCAGAGTTGCTGTTCCAAGGAGTTGTGGGCTGTGATGCAAGGTCCTGCGTCTAGGAGGCATCGTGCAGCTGCGATTATGGGGAGCTGTGGGGCTGTGATGTGAGGTCCTGCTTAAAGGATGCGTTGCAGAGTTGCTGTTCCAAGGAGTTGTGGGCTGTGATGCGAGGTCCTGCGTCTAGGATGCATCGTGCAGCTGCGATTATGGGGAGCTGTGGGGCTGTGATGTGAGGTCCTGCTTAAAGGATGCGTTGCAGAGTTGCTGTTCCAAGGAGTTGTGGGCTGTGATGCAAGGTCCTGCGTCTAGGAGGCATCGTGCAGCTGCGATTATGGGGAGCTGTGGGGCTGTGATGTGAGGTCCTGCTTAAAGGATGCGTTGCAGAGTTGCTGTTCCAAGGAGTTGTGGGCTGTGATGCGAGGTCCTGCGTCTAGGAGGCATCGTGCAGCTGCGATTATGGGGAGCTGTGGGGCTGTGATGTGAGGTCCTGCTTAAAGGATGCGTTGCAGAGTTGCTGTTCCAAGGAGTTGTGGGCTGTGATGCAAGGTCCTGCGTCTAGGAGGCATCATGCAGCTGCGATTATGGGGAGCTGTGGGGCTGTGATGTGAGGTCCTGCTTAAAGGATGCGTTGCAGAGTTGCTGTTCCAAGGAGTTGTGGGCTGGGATGCAAGGTCCTGAGTCGAGGATGCATCATGCAGCTGCGATTATGGGGAGCTGTGGGGCTGTGATGTGAGGTCCTGCTTAAAGGATGCGTTGCAGAGTTGCTGTTCCAAGGAGTTGTGGGCTGTGATGCAAGGTCCTGCGTCTAGGAGGCATCATGCAGCTGCGATTATGGGGAGCTGTGGGGCTGTGATGTGAGGTCCTGCTTAAAGGATGCGTTGCAGAGTTGCTGTTCCAAGGAGTTGTGGGCTGTGATGCAAGGTCCTGCGTCTAGGAGGCATCGTGCAGCTGCGATTATGGGGAGCTGTGGGGCTGTGATGTGAGGTCCTGCTTAAAGGATGCGTTGCAGAGTTGCTGTTCCAAGGAGTTGTGGGCTGGGATGCAAGGTCCTGCGTCTAGGAGGCATCGTGCAGCTGCGATTATGGGGAGCTGTGGGGCTGTGATGTGAGGTCCTGCTTAAAGGATGCGTTGCAGAGTTGCTGTTCCAAGGAGTTGTGGGCTGGGATGCAAGGTCCTGCGTCTAGGAGGCATCATGCAGCTGCGATTATGGGGAGCTGTGGGGCTGTGATGTGAGGTCCTGCTTAAAGGATGCGTTGCAGAGTTGCTGTTCCAAGGAGTTGTGGGCTGTGATGCGAGGTCCTGCGTCGAGGATGCATCATGCAGCTGCGATTATGGGGAGCTGTGGGGCTGTGATGTGAGGTCCTGCTTAAAGGATGCGTTGCAGAGTTGCTGTTCCAAGGAGTTGTGGGCTGTGATGCAAGGTCCTGCGTCTAGGAGGCATCGTGCAGCTGCGATTATGGGGAGCTGTGGGGCTGTGATGTGAGGTCCTGCTTAAAGGATGCGTTGCAGAGTTGCTGTTCCAAGGAGTTGTGGGCTGTGATGCAAGGTCCTGCGTCTAGGAGGCATCGTGCAGCTGCGATTATGGGGAGCTGTGGGGCTGTGATGTGAGGTCCTGCTTAAAGGATGCGTTGCAGAGTTGCTGTTCCAAGGAGTTGTGGGCTGTGATGCGAGGTCCTGCGTCTAGGAGGCATCGTGCAGCTGCGATTATGGGGAGCTGTGGGGCTGTGATGTGAGGTCCTGCTTAAAGGATGCGTTGCAGAGTTGCTGTTCCAAGGAGTTGTGGGCTGGGATGCAAGGTCCTGCGTCTAGGAGGCATCGTGCAGCTGCGATTATGGGGAGCTGTGGGGCTGTGATGTGAGGTCCTGCTTAAAGGATGCGTTGCAGAGTTGCTGTTCCAAGGAGTTGTGGGCTGTGATGCGAGGTCCTGCGTCTAGGATGCATCGTGCAGCTGCGATTATGGGGAGCTGTGGGGCTGTGATGTGAGGTCCTGCTTAAAGGATGCGTTGCAGAGTTGCTGTTCCAAGGAGTTGTGGGCTGTGATGCGAGGTCCTGCGTCTAGGATGCATCGTGCAGCTGCGATTATGGGGAGCTGTGGGGCTGTGATGTGAGGTCCTGCTTAAAGGATGCGTTGCAGAGCTGCTGTTCCAAGGAGTTGTGGGCTGGGATGCAAGGTCCTGCGTCTAGGAGGCATCATGCAGCTGCGATTATGGGGAGCTGTGGGGCTGTGATGTGAGGTCCTGCTTAAAGGATGCGTTGCAGAGTTGCTGTTCCAAGGAGTTGTGGGCTGTGATGCAAGGTCCTGCGTCTAGGAGGCATCGTGCAGCTGCGATTATGGGGAGCTGTGGGGCTGTGATGTGAGGTCCTGCTTAAAGGATGCGTTGCAGAGTTGCTGTTCCAAGGAGTTGTGGGCTGTGATGCGAGGTCCTGCGTCTAGGAGGCATCGTGCAGCTGCGATTATGGGGAGCTGTGGGGCTGTGATGTGAGGTCCTGCTTAAAGGATGCGTTGCAGAGTTGCTGTTCCAAGGAGTTGTGGGCTGTGATGCAAGGTCCTGCGTCTAGGAGGCATCGTGCAGCTGCGATTATGGGGAGCTGTGGGGCTGTGATGTGAGGTCCTGCTTAAAGGATGCGTTGCAGAGTTGCTGTTCCAAGGAGTTGTGGGCTGGGATGCAAGGTCCTGCGTCTAGGAGGCATCATGCAGCTGCGATTATGGGGAGCTGTGGGGCTGTGATGTGAGGTCCTGCTTAAAGGATGCGTTGCAGAGTTGCTGTTCCAAGGAGTTGTGGGCTGTGATGCGAGGTCCTGCGTCTAGGAGGCATCGTGCAGCTGCGATTATGGGGAGCTGTGGGGCTGTGATGTGAGGTCCTGCTTAAAGGATGCGTTGCAGAGTTGCTGTTCCAAGGAGTTGTGGGCTGTGATGCAAGGTCCTGCGTCTAGGAGGCATCGTGCAGCTGCGATTATGGGGAGCTGTGGGGCTGTGATGTGAGGTCCTGCTTAAAGGATGCGTTGCAGAGTTGCTGTTCCAAGGAGTTGTGGGCTGTGATGCAAGGTCCTGCGTCTAGGAGGCATCGTGCAGCTGCGATTATGGGGAGCTGTGGGGCTGTGATGTGAGGTCCTGCTTAAAGGATGCGTTGCAGAGTTGCTGTTCCAAGGAGTTGTGGGCTGTGATGCGAGGTCCTGCGTCTAGGAGGCATCGTGCAGCTGCGATTATGGGGAGCTGTGGGGCTGTGATGTGAGGTCCTGCTTAAAGGATGCGTTGCAGAGTTGCTGTTCCAAGGAGTTGTGGGCTGTGATGCAAGGTCCTGCGTCTAGGAGGCATCATGCAGCTGCGATTATGGGGAGCTGTGGGGCTGTGATGTGAGGTCCTGCTTAAAGGATGCGTTGCAGAGTTGCTGTTCCAAGGAGTTGTGGGCTGTGATGCAAGGTCCTGCGTCTAGGAGGCATCGTGCAATGGCAGTTCCAAAGAGCTATGCATTCCTGGGTTGGGGATGCATTGCTCAGTGGTGGTTTTGATGCGGAGCTGCAAGGTGATGCGTTACACTGCACTACGTCTGTTCTGCTTGGACCACAGCTGGGCTGGCAGAGTACCTTCAGGCTCACTTCCAATGGTCCAAGACTGGGGTGGCACCACTTGGTGGCAGGGCCGGACTGGTTGTAGCAGGCGCCGGACATTTCCCTGGTGGGCTGCCAGGGTGGGGGCAGTTTTGGACCTCTTGTCGGCCATTTGTGTAGCCAGGGGACAGCTTTGCAGCATAGCTGTGGTAAGGGCCCACTGTGACAAAAGCTGCAGCAGGGAGACAGGAGTGGTGCTTACACTTAGCACCCCCTCCGGCCCCCCCAGGGCCGGCCGAGCCCTTTGCCAAGGCCGGTATCAGTTACCAGTCCGGCTGTGCTTGGGGGGCAAGACTCACAGCAGACAGAGTCCAGGTGCTGGGTTGTAGGTGGTTGGAGTCTTTTCTGTCTCTTAGGCTCTGATCAGAAGGCCAGTCAACTATCCCTTGGACTCTGGTGATCCTGTGTTCACGATGCAGGTCCACTCTGTAGGAAAGTGCCGATTTTTGCATGGCTACCGCTTAACTGTTTGCCAGATATATGATGCCAACTTGACTGAGTGTGCTCTGGCCCCTGCAAATCAGATTCCCAGGGCCTGTGTTATTTTCCAAGTCTGTACCTTTGTCTCCACTATTGGTACCTCTGAGCCACCTGTAGATGCCTTGTAAAAGGTACCCCTGGTACCAAGGGCCTGGTGACCAGAGAGGGCCTCTGAGGGCTGCAGCATGTATTATGCCACCCTCAGAGACCCCTCACCAGAACACTCACACACTGCCACTTCACGCTGCATGTTCTGGTGCAGAGTAAAACTGAAGAGTCGACATGGTACCCATCCCTGAGTGCCATGCCTCCCAACAGTGCCTGTGGCATGGGTAAGTCACACCTGTAGCAGTCGTTACAGCCCTTAAGACAGGGTGCACCATACCACAGGTGGGGATTTGGTGAATTAGCACCATGCCCCTACAATGTCTATGCATTCACAGACATTGTAAGTGCAGTGAAGCCATTTTAAGTATAGGGGCTGGGTGTTTCTCATTACAAACTCCACAGCCCCAGAATGGCTGCACTGAAAACTGAGAAGTTGGGTACCAAACTTCTCAGTACATTAAACACATACTGATGCCAGTGTGGGATTTAATATAAAATGCACTCAGAGCACATCTTAGAGATGCCCCCTGAAAGACGGCGAGCCCTGGTATGGTTCCTGACTGGCTACTAGCCATCTGCCACCACCACACAGGTTTCTGAACCCTTGTGTAGAGATCTTCTGTCCTCTGGGTCCGAAAACAAAGCCCACCCTGGAGTAAGGTGTCATGTTTCCTCCCTCAGGATAGGCAGGGTCCAGGAATAGGAAGCTTCAAAGGCCTGCCGCATTTGTTAGCTACCCCCAGCCTTTTGCTGCTATCAGCAACTGGTCCCCACAGGTTCTGACCTCATTTTGGGTGGGAGAATCGGCAGGAAAACCTAGCAAGAAAGGGTGGTGTGCCCATCTTTGACAACGCCACCCCTCAGATGGGGGAGGCGAAGTGAAGCACACATCTCAGTCCCCTCCATCTTGATGATGAGGGGACTCACCCAATCAGGGAGAGGCGTTCGAACCCCTCCCACTGGAGGGTGGCATAATAGGGGTGTAGACACCCCAGAGAAGGGTCCCATTGGTGCCAACCTGCACACCCCTGTAACACCCCTAAATCTAGAACCCTGAACCTTGCCTCTTCCGATTCAATGACCTAAGAAGAATACGGACCGAAGAGCCGTGCAGCAGTGGAGAAGAAGACAATGATTGACAAGGCCCCAGCCCTACCGGTCAGTTTCCTCCTCCGGTGACCCTGCTTCCCAAAATTGGCATCGCCCACAGCCAGCAACCTCAAGAACCCCAGAGGCCATGTGCTGTCTTCAACACGGACTCCAGTGTCCTGTGGACATCAGACTTGTCCTGCAAAGAAACCAACACCAGTCTCCGGATATCTTCCGAGTGCCCCCTGTCTCCATAGCACTACATTGGGCCCAGCCTCTCCTTTGACCTCTGCACCCGGCTGTCCATATGCCACTGAGGGTGCAATCTCGTGCCCTGCCTGACCCCTGGCCTATGTAATTGCTACCAGCCCCAGACTGAACTACAAAACCGTTTACTTACCTGCAACCTTAACAATTTGTTTTCTCCCATAGGATTGCATGGTGGGTTTTTCTCTGAAAAAATGTCTGTGTTGACCTGTCTTGTAGTGCAACAAAGTAACTTAGTGTCTACAAAAGAGGTGACCTGCTTACTGATGTACTGCAATGCCTAAACTGTGTTATTAGTTAGTTTTGCCCTATGCGGGAAAAGTAAAAAAAAAAAAGCTAGAAAGTAATCTAAAGTAATTAGAAGTATTCTAAAGAGCTTCCAACCCATTATCTGTACTCCAAAGTAACTTGTATGCTTCTACAAAACCAGTGCACACTGTATCTTTAAAAGAATTATTGTACGAAAAGTATCACTTACCTGCTACTGAGTAATTCTTGGTTCTAGTAATAACAATAACTAGGTAACAACTTTTATACAAAACAATTAGTCTGGATTTAGTCTGTTGAGTATGTGACATCATTTCTTCTGTGCACAAAAAATGCTTATCACTACTCTCTGATAAGCCTGACTGCTCAACCACACTACCACAAAAGAAAGTAAGGTATTATCTACTTTAGCCTCTGCTATACCTCTGGGGATCCACTGGACTCGGTGCACTCTATACCTTACTTTGGTATAGTATATACAGAGCCAGATTCCTAATCAGTCCTTTTCACTAAGGCAACAGAGTTTCGGGGCAGCAGAGTAGCAGTCTTTCTCTCAGCAGAGCAGTAGAGCAGTCCTTCTGCGTAGTCTTCCACATGTCCAAAGGTGTACTGAAGAGTTGGGTCTGAGGGTCCAATATTTATACCTGGTGCCAGTTTTGAAGTAAGAAATGGATCTGGAGGTTTCCACCCCCCAAAGGTGTTTGGAATTTCCTGCCTCTCTGTTCTGGCCCCAGCTTGTCTGGGCGCACAAAAGACTAGTGTCAAACCCTTTGTGAGTATGTTAGGGTTGAGCCTTTGTGATGTGCGAGTGTGGTAGGTGACAGCCCTTCCCTGACATTGAAGTCAGAGATAACCCATCCTGCCAGCACCTATTGCCCCTGTGCTTCACTGTCTGGAACCAATACACAAAGACGAACTACCAGCTATACCTAGTGATGTGAGCCGGGATACAGGCATCAGATGGTTAGGACAAGAAAATGGCAACTTTGTAAAAGGGGCATTTTCAGAATTGTGACTTTAAAATTCCACTTCATCATTAAATAGGGTTTTAAATTACACTTCTTTAGACACCATACTCGACATTTCCATGGGCTCCCAATTGAAAGTTATCACTTATTAAATTGCAGTACTCTAAAACAAATCTAAGAGTTTTTCACAACCAGGACATGTAAAGCCTAGAAGTACACATCCTGCCCTATTAGTTGTTTAGGACCTACCCTAGAGGTGACTTATTTGCATTAAATAGAAATAGTTAGGCATGGTAAAAGGTTTATTCTACCAGGTGAAAATGGCATTTTAAAACTGTCGAAGAATGAGCCCAGAATCTGGGTTCGGAGACCTGTCTTGTGTTGTGGCTAGATACAAAATAATATTTTGATGTGGCCAGAAAAGAAAGAAAAATGTCTTTCTTGAGTCCCCTCACTCACCGGAGTTTCCTCACAGTGACATGCTTCATCATTGGGGCCATCCCAGTTCTCTACGAAAAGGGGCGTGCTACGACTTGCGAGTTACGTAGGAGCACTTTATTGTGAAGGACTATGTGTGGTGCAAAAACGGTGTAGTGAGGTGGAGTGGGTGAGTAAGTGGATTAAAATACCGTACTAGTGGGCCTCAATGTTTTATTCTGCTCCTAAATTGGTATGTTAAAAATGGGGTTATACTGGGGACCAACCAACTATGGAGGTAGGCTCAGTATATGGTCAACATGTTTCACGCTACCCCTAGCGTTTCTTCAGGACCATACAGGGACCAGCCCTGTATTTTGCACTCCTAAAAACCTAAATAGAGTTTAAGTATGATTAATAAAATAAGACAATAGTGACCGCTGTTCAATATGTAAACATGCGTGGTTCAGACAGTCATACGTGGTAACTTACTGACGTATGTATTGCTCATTGAAGAACCTGTAAGGAAATGAATAAACAAAATTTAAACAGACACCTTTCCCTTATCTCAAAGAGATCAGGGAATACGTAAGTCCTTCATATTGCACTTTTTGATACATATACGTATATATGCATGCTCTATATGGTGCATTTGCCCCATAATGGTGCGTGCAGGCTCTCAGGTCCGGCGTGTGGTGAATGAAAACATGTGCTTGTATCTATACAGACACTCACAAGAGACAGGGGTAGCGTGAAACATGTTGACCATATACTGAGCCTACCTCCATAGTTGGTCGGTCCACAGTATAACCCCATTTTTAACATACCAATCTAGGAGCAGAATAAAACATTGAGGCCCACTAGTACGGTATTTTTAATCCACTTACTCACCCACTCCACCTCACTACACCGTTTTTGCACCACACATAGTCCTTCACAATAAAGTGCTCCTACGTAACTCGCAAGTCGTAGCACGCCCCTTTTCGTAGAGAACTGGGATGGCCCCAATGATGAAGCATGTCACCGTGAGGAAACTCCGGTGAGTGAGGGGACTCAAGAAAGACATTTTTCTTTCTTTTCTGGCCACATCAAAATATTATTTTGTATCTAGCCACAACACAAGACAGGTCTCCGAACCCAGATTCTGGGCTCATTCTTCGTATGTTGCTCTAGGAGGACGACCTGCTCTTAAATACCTCCTTTTCCCTCTGTTTTTTACATTTTAAAACTGTCCACATAAGCTGCAACGGCAGGCCTGAACATGTTTACTTAAGTGGGTGGCACAATAAGTGTTGCAGGCCCACTAGTAGCATTTAATTGACAGGTCCTGGATAAATGTAACTGTACTAGGGACTTAAAAGTTAATTAAATGTGCCAATTGAGTATAAACCAATGTTACCATGTTTAAAGGAGAGAGCACCAGCACTTTTAGCATTAGTTAGCAGTGTTAACGTGTGCATAGTCCTAACACCAGCAAAAACAGGAGATAGGAATGCAAAATCTTAGTGAAAACCCACACCAAGGATGTCAGTTCCAACACATATCTATATATGTGTATTTAGCTATAGTTATATACATATATACACACACACATGCAAAGTCAGGATCAAACAGTGCTTTGTAGTGAAAGGTATTTAAACAAATGAATATCTGTGGCGAGGTGCAGTGTCTGTGTTTTTCTGAATTGCCAGCATATTTGTCAGCTGTGGTGATGGGGCACCAGGACAGAGAGAGCTTGGGCACGGGGCCCATTTGGCCCCCCTCTAAAGATGCCCGTGGCCAGGAGGGACTAGTCAGCAGGTCTTTGCCAACAAGATCCTCATGAAATTTCTAAGAGTATCCGTGTCTTCATCTCCTTCCCTTCAGTGTTTGGTGCTCCATCCTCCAGCGCCAGGAAAGCAGGCAATACACGCCTAATGCACGGGGAGGGTATTCTCATGCTCCACCGTGCGCCAGGCTAAGCCAGGGGCAACCACAATCTATCCTACTGGCTCCATTACTCAGACTCATACAACACACAGTCCACTGCCACATCTCTGCTATCAGCACACACTGCACGGACACATAGGGGCAGATGTATCAAGATTCAATTTTGCGATTCCTAAATAGCGATTTTTAAGGAATCGCTATTTAGAAATCGCAAAATGGAATGTATGAACAAAATCACTATTTTTTTGCGATTCCTTATACTTCCTTATTTGCGAATTCGCAAATAAGGAATAATTTCCCATGCATTCCTTTGGGCCAGGAGGCCCATAGGAATGATTTTGAACTAATTCTCAAATTGCGAATTCGCAATTTTCTAATCGCAATTTGAGAATTATTTCAAGGGTGCAGGGGTGTCTTAAAGACACCCTGCTGCACCCCTGAAATGTACATATGTGTGCATATGGCGCACATACATGCCCCATGGGCATGTGTGCGCCTCACATGCCACCTTAAAAAATGCAAAATTGTGCATTTGTTGAGGACTTCGCAAATTACCATCAACTACAAGTTGGTGGTAATTTGCGATTCCTTAACCAAAATTCGCTAAGGAAAAATGCTTCATACATAGCATTTAAGGAATCGCAAAATTTGCGATTCCTTAAATGCTATGGCAAATTAAGGAATCGCAAATCTTTGCGATTTCTTAAATTGCAAACTTTTAATACATTGAAAATAATGCAAAATGACCATTTGCGAGTCGCAAAGGCCGAAATTCTGCGAATTTCGGCCTTTGCGAGTCGCAAAACGGTTGATACATCTGCCCCATAGTCACTTACTTGGCAAACACACATAATGACAGGTAAGTTTCCAGGCCGCACATAGCACTGGAACTTTACATGAGAAAGGTCAAAGGACTACACTCTCACTGAAACAGAGAAAAATTCCAAAGCACGGTACACTGTGCCAATGTTTTATGTGATGCACCCACTGCAGGGATAGTAGTTGTGCCTAATATGAGGGCACTCTTGGTGTGCTCTTCACAGGACAGTTCCTGGACAAGCAGTATCAGGGAAAGGATTATTCCTCTGCACACCCTGGATTAACGTGACATTAGGGCCAAAGTAAAAGTCAGGATACCACTTTTAATACTGCTGGGCACCCAACATTCTATTACAATTTTTATTACTTTTTATATAATGCTTCTTTGCTAGTTTGAAAAATCTTAAACATTTATGTTACTTCACTGGTTGTTATGTTTGTCCATTGTTACCAAATGAAACAATCTGCTTTTTTCCACACATATGACTTGATTTAGTGTTTTGAAGCTGGGTTACTCTACTACAGAGTCACTGCTATCAAATCCACCTTATTACAAGTGCCTTGGGATGTGGTGTGTAGGAAGGTAGATCCCTGACTATGGTTGCCCCCAACTTTTTGCCTGGTGTTTTGCTGGTTTTCTGACTTAGTTGACCTGGGGCCCTGCTATTCAGGACCCCAGGCCTACTGCTCTCTCTGTAAAATGGATTCCATGTACCTTAGGTACATATTATCTAAATTGGATACTGAGTCACCTTATCAGTCCCTGTACAGTGTACCTTAGGTACCCAGGGCATAGGTGTACCCAGGGCCTACCAGGGGCTGCAGCATGTATTATGCCACCCCTGGCTGGCCATCCAAATCTGACACAACTGGCTGCACGACAGCTGGGGCAAGGTGGTGTAATCACCCTTTGCTTTAGATATAGTATACCTATATCTAACCCTAAAATGGACACACAGATCTCCTATCAGTCACTCCTATGGCAGGCCTTAACAATCCTGAAGGCAGAGTGCTTGGAATCGTGTGAGATGGTGCTCTGGCATGAGCTGAGCCTGTCTGCGGCTTTCGGGATCCATCCCTTAGCCGTTTCCATGATATCGCATACCATATACTCTTAAGTGCATTATAATCCTCGCGGTTAAATGCCAACTCTGGTATCGCTTTATCAAAACATGTCGAGTAAGGTGTCATACGAATTGGAATACTAACCCCTCGCCAATTCTGGCGACGGGGTTAGCATTCCACCCTTCTAGAGGGACACGACATGCATGTAACCTATAACCCGGTTAAAAGTCAGACAGAGCCTTAGCATCCACAAAATGGATGCTGCCACCGAGACACAAGTCTGCCCTCCTGCTGCTGGGAGTCCTCCCAGAGCAGGAGATAAGGACAAAGGGTTTCCTGCCAGGGGCGGTGCCAGCACCGTCCCAGACAGGGTTTTGTGTATTGCAGGTAGGCAGGGCTTTAGAGGAAGGTGACTGCACGTGGCACCCCGGTGCTCACTGTGCATAGGCTGGCTGGAACCAGTTCCAGGGACACTCCAGACCCTGTGCTGGGGAAAAGCCCGCCAAGGAAGTGGGTGTAACCACCCCCCTCCTAGTCCCACCCATAGGGCAGGACTTAGTCGCGTGCCAGCCCCTTTTTACAGGATAAAGGTAGGAACTGGCCCCCTTCCAGATCAGATCATCTTTGAATCCTGAAACTACTTTCCACGAAAGGAACTCAAGACTTCTTCCTAAGATTTCTCCCTTGTGACTAAGGAGTAGTCACCCTGCATCCGCAGGCACCATCTTAAGAACACTGCGGTCTGCTGCAAGTCTCTCCTCCGGATCAAGACTGCCCAGCTCGACGAGAATTGGCTTCCCTGGCACCTCTGACCTCTACCTACATCATCAGTCACGCTGAGATTCGTGGGTGTGACGAGACCTCGAGGGACCGGCCATCTTCAAGACTGCACGACTTCTTTCCAGCAAGCCCGCCGAGTAATTTCCTGGTGAGTGCTTTGGGGTCCGAGAAGCCCCGACCCTGAGCAGCTCCAGCACCGAAGTGCAGCCTCCCAGCATCTCCACGATCTGCGTGGGGCCCTTCTGCTTTTTGCTGCTCACCGCGTTGTTTGGCTACTAGCCCGCTGGCTTGTGGCCTTCTGAACGACGCCCGACGACATTTCTGCTGCTGGTCTGGTTGCTCCAGGCTGGCCCTTGCTCCCTTCCAAAAGAGGAGCACCCCGGACCCTCCTGGTCCACTCAAGACGCCATTTTGAGTCCACCGCGTGGGCTTGAACTAGCCAAGGCTTGTTGCCCAATCCTGGGTAACTTCGACGCCGACAGCTTCATCCATCGTGGGACAGCTCGCCTCTCCATCCTGGTCGCCGACAACGCCTCCTGGTCCGTGAGATCTGCAGAGCCAGCGTCGCCCACTCACCTAGTCGAGGTGACTTCGCCCGGTGCCATCCTGGTGCCCACTTAATCACTGGCTAGTGATTCAAGAACTTGGTCCCCTCTGCTTTCAGGTTTTCTTCTTCCTTGATCCAGGCTTGGATCCATCGAACTTTTCTTCACTGGTCGCCTGCCAGCAACTTCCTTCTTCCAGGCTCCTGGTCCGGCAACGAGATCCCCGACGTCTTTTCAGACCTATGCAGCTGCAGCCCCTGGGCTAGGTAACTTCGGCACTTCGGTGTCCCAGCATAGCCTCACTATCCTAGGGTCAGGATCCACTGTCGTTTTCTTCCTACCAGGTCGGGTTCGCCCGTGAACACTAACTTTGCCTTTACTAGCTTCCATAGACTTTGTCCCGCATCCCGCGTGAGAGTGCACACTCTGCACCCGAGTCCCCTAGGTCTCCTAGAAGTAATCTAACGATTCCCTAGTCAAGTCCTAGCGATTCCAAAGCCTATTAGTACTGTACTTACCTGCTAGTAATTTCGCATTCCACTTTTTAAGTATATGGTTTTTCGTGCCCCTCGGGCATTTGTGTATAACGTGCTAACTTAAGTATTTTCGTAAGAGTTTTGTTGTGTGCCTAGCACCCTGTCCTCATAAAGAGTACAGGGTTGTTGTGATTCTAATAAATACACTGTTTATTTTCATAGCACTTGTGTGGTGTCCTTTCACTGGGTGTTCAAGGGGTAATGTGATGGTAAAACAGCTGGCTTAACACGCCCTCTAGAGTCTTAGCCTTAGACTGCTCGTATCCATGCTACTAGGATAGCTGGTCTATAAGGTTGACTTACAACCAATCATCAATAAGGGTTGTTTGGACTGATATATAGTGATCACTAGAATAGTGAACACTGCACATCAGGCCAACTTCTCACATTGGTGAGCAGCGGTTGGGATTTGAGCTTGCTGTTGTTTTACCACACATGCCCTAAGAATATCTTGTGAAAGATCACATAAGTACTAAAGGTACATATAACTTAGCTTAGAATACTCTGAGTTCTACTGAACCAGCTGTTGTAGCTCCTAGGGCCTAGCACACCCTAAACTACAACTCTAGCAAGGGATCAGTAGGTAAACACATAGTGTAGGTAAGTGCACCACTTACACCTCACTAGAAAAGCATGTCTACCCAGGGAGAATCTACTGAGACTCCCCTGGTCAGTGTTGACCCTCCACAGGTCACTTCAAGATATGCAGCTCTCAGTTTCCAGGAGATGAGACAGATCTGTGTCTCCAGGAAACTGAAGCAGGGGTCTAACCCCACCATTCCCTTTCTGATAGGTCTCTTAGAGACATATGATGCCAGGAAGATTTCTCAGTTACATGAGAACATGCCAGCCTTGGAGGGAACCTCTGGAGATCCAGACCTCCCCAACACTGCTACTGCAGTTGAGGAGGAGGATCAAGAGGAACTCTCTGGGGATGAGGTAGACAAAGGTCTTGAGGTAGTCAGAAGGCTAACCAGGGCCAACTTAGACTTACTTGGGCTAGGATCTGGGGGACCCCCAGTACTAACCCGAAGTAGGCCTAACCTTGGAGTTAGGAGAGATAGATCTCTTTCTAGGGACTCCAATAGGTCTCTGCACTCTAATGCCTCTTCCCAGAGGAGAAGGAGCTCTCCCCAGTGGAGATGGACTTCCCCTCAGAGAAGAGAGCATGAAGCAAGGATGAGACAAGCCAAACTGAGGATTGAAAGGGAAGAACTTGCCCTGGCCAAAGAGAAGCTTGCCTTTGCTAGAGAGCAGCAGATGAGTGGGATAGTTCCCACTGGTGGCAGCAATCTCCCAAGAGATAGAGAGAAGGGTTTAGATACTAAACACCTGACTAAAATAGTGCCCCCCTTTAAGCAAGGGGATGACATCCAGAAATGGATGGCTGCTCTGGAGAGGGCCTGCACTGTGCAGGGCATTCCCCAGAGTCAGTGGGCAGCTATACTGTGGCTCTCCTTTGATGGTAAAGGTAGAGATAAGCTCCTCACTACAAGAGTGGAGGATGCTAACAATTACCAGGTCCTGAAAAATGCACTGGTTGATGGGTTTGGCTTAACCACTGAGCAGTACAGGTTGCTGTTCAGAGACACCCAGAAAACTCAGTCTCAGGACTGGTCTGACTTTGTTGATTGTGCCACTAAGGCTTTGGAAGGCTGGCTACTGGGTAGTAAAGTTACTGATTTCAAGGGATTGTATAATCTAATTATGAGAGAGCAAGTCTTAAATAATTGTCAGAACCAGTTATTACACCAGCACCTGGTAGACTCTGATCTGACCTCTCCACAAGAATTGGGTAAGAGGGCAGACAAATGGGTCAGAACCAGGATTAGGCCCAAGAACCAAGGTGGTGACCAGAAGAAGGAATCAACCAAGCCTCAAGAGAAGGGTGGGAATAAATCTCCAGATCAAACCACATCAGGGCCCCAAAAGTCCTCTGAGGGGGTGGGTCCCAGAATCCTTCTAATAACCAGAAGAAACCTTATTGTTATCCCTGTAAACAGGTGGGTCATTTAAAAACTGACAGCAGTTGCCCAAAGAATAACAATAAGGAAAACATACCCCCAAGTAACATTCCCAAACCTCCTGTTACTACTAGTAGTAATCCCCCAGGTGGTGGGAGTGCCCCCAAGAATTTGGGTGCATTTACTTTGGGAGTTCCTGGGGACTCTGGCCTAACCAGGTCCCCTGACTTAGATACTCTTGTCTGTGAGACTGGCATGGGGTTTGCCAACTTCACAACTTGTCCCAACACTTTGGGCAAGTACAGACAGGAGCCCCTCATCAATGGTATAAAAGTTGAGGCCTATAGAGATACAGGGGCTAGCATCACTATGGTGACTGAGAGTCTAGTCCCCTCAAGGCAACTTTTACCTGGTGCCACATACCAGGTGACCAATATTGATGGAGTACAGAGAGATCATCCCATGGCAGTGGTCAATCTCAGCTGGGGAGGTGTCACTGGCCACAAGAGAGTGGCAGTGTCACCAAACTTGCCTGTAGATTGCCTACTGGGGAATGATTTAGAGCTCTCAGCCTGGGCTGAAGTAGAGCAAGAAACCCATTCTAAAATGGTAAACATCCATGGTAAGGTTAGTGGGGCAGTGGTAGCCACAGCCCCAGTCCAAGATGTCCTCCCTGAACAGGTCAGGAGGGTTGTGCCAGTCACAACCCAATCTCAGACAACTTCCTTCCCAGAACAGGTTGTCAAGGCTGTCATGGTAACAGCCCACACCCATGTGTCAATACAATAATTAGGAACAGGATAAAAGGGCGGATAATTACTGACAAGAGAAAAGGAACACTAAATCAACAAAAACGTGTACGGTGCAGTTAGGTTTCATATCTTTTTTATTTTTTATTGTTAAACAATCATATATCAAAAAAGGGGAAGGAAAGGGAGGGACCAATATATTTTATACATTCATTATTGTGTGGTCTCCGTCCTATTCTACAACAGCATATAGTTATACATATTTGTTGCTATGGACAACTTGTTTGCGGTTTACATTCGTGGTGCTGTGTAGCATATTACATTAAAATACATGGCTAAAGATTAGGGTGTTACCCACACCCAAACTGAGCCCCCTCCTGAAAAGGTTGGGAGAGTTGTGATGGCCACAGCTCAAACTCAGACAGATGATAGTGTTGTGAAGCCTGAAGCTATGGATCACTCCACTCAGACAGAGAGTATTGAGGAGGAAGAGAAATCTCCCTCCCACCAGACTTTAGGAAAAGATCAGCCTCCTCAGGGAACTGATCTGACTCCTTGTGAAGAAACTGCCACAGAGGTAGTCAGGCCTAGCTTGGCAGAACCCCTGATGTCAGTGGACCCTTCCAAGGTGGGACCCAGTCTGGAGCAGGTAACCTGCCCCTCTCTACCCTGCCTCAGTCAGCCCAGGGCTGTAGAGGTCAGGGAGGCCAGTGTTGGACCCCAAGGGGCCCCCTGTCCAAAAGAATTTCCCAATCAGCAGATTAAGGGCACTGAAGCTAGTAATCCTAGCCAAGTGAAAATAACACATACTCCTGAGGGATCCCCCTTAAAATTAGTTAGGGACCTCCCACAGATGGACACTGTTGGGCACAGCCAAACTTGGGACCTGAGGGCCCCAAACCTGACCTGTCCCTCCAGTAAGCCAAACAGAGGGACCCAACCTCCAGCTGTAGGTAGCCAGAGGTTGACCCTGAGAGCCCAAAACAACTCAGTCTTGGAAAGAAAGGCCTATATGGTGGAAAATGATTGGAGGAAGCTGAGCCCAAAATTAGTGGAGCCTCACTTCAGTACTCCATTTCAGCACCAGCCTTTTTCTTTGACAAAACACACCACAGGTAGAGATTCCCTATGGTGGAGACCCTCAGATACCCTTAGGGTGAGGGATTGCCTAGTGGACCATGAGATAGGGGGTAACCATGCCAGTGCTGGTACTTCCTTATATGGCCACTCAGGCAATATAGGCTTACCTGGCAAGGCTAGCCTTATCTCCTTTCGTTTGGGGGGGGGTTATGTAGGAAGGTAGATCCCTGACTATGGTTGCCCCCAACTTTTTGCCTGGTGTTTTGCTGGTTTTCTGACTTAGTTGACCTGGGGCCCTGCTATTCAGGACCCCAGGCCTACTGCTCTCTCTGTAAAATGGATTCCATGTACCTTAGGTACATATCTAAATTGGATACTGAGTCACCTTATCAGTCCCTGTACAGTGTACCTTAGGTACCCAGGGCATAGGTGTACCCAGGGCCTACCAGGGGCTGCAGCATGTATTATGCCACCCCTGGCTGGCCATCCAAATCTGACACAACTGGCTGCACGACAGCTGGGGCAAGGTGGTGTAATCACCCTTTGCTTTAGATATAGTATACCTATATCTAACCCTAAAATGGACACACAGATCTCCTATCAGTCACTCCTATGGCAGGCCTTAACAATCCTGAAGGCAGAGTGCTTGGAATCGTGTGAGATGGTGCTCTGGCATGAGCTGAGCCTGTCTGCGGCTTTCGGGATCCATCCCTTAGCCGTTTCCATGATATCGCATACCATATACTCTTAAGTGCATTATAATCCTCGCGGTTAAATGCCAACTCTGGTATCGCTTTATCAAAACATGTCGAGTAAGGTGTCATACGAATTGGAATACTAACCCCTCGCCAATTCTGGCGACGGGGTTAGCATTCCACCCTTCTAGAGGGACACAACATGCATGTAACCTATAACCCGGTTAAAAGTCAGACAGAGCCTTAGCATCCACAAAATGGATGCTGCCACCGAGACACAAGTCTGCCCTCCTGCTGCTGGGAGTCCTCCCAGAGCAGGAGATAAGGACAAAGGGTTTCCTGCCAGGGGCGGTGCCAGCACCGTCCCAGACAGGGTTTTGTGTATTGCAGGTAGGCAGGGCTTTAGAGGAAGGTGACTGCACGTGGCACCCCGGTGCTCACTGTGCATAGGCTGGCTGGAACCAGTTCCAGGGACACTCCAGACCCTGTGCTGGGGAAAAGCCCGCCAAGGAAGTGGGTGTAACCACCCCCCTCCTAGTCCCACCCATAGGGCAGGACTTAGTCGCGTGCCAGCCCCTTTTTACAGGATAAAGGTAGGAACTGGCCCCCTTCCAGATCAGATCATCTTTGAATCCTGAAACTACTTTCCACGAAAGGAACTCAAGACTTCTTCCTAAGATTTCTCCCTTGTGACTAAGGAGTAGTCACCCTGCATCCGCAGGCACCATCTTAAGAACACTGCGGTCTGCTGCAAGTCTCTCCTCCGGATCAAGACTGCCCAGCTCGACGAGAATCGGCTTCCCTGGCACCTCTGACCTCTACCTACATCATCAGTCACGCTGAGATTCGTGGGTGTGACGAGACCTCGAGGGACCGGCCATCTTCAAGACTGCACGACTTCTTTCCAGCAAGCCCGCCGAGTAATTTCCTGGTGAGTGCTTTGGGGTCCGAGAAGCCCCGACCCTGAGCAGCTCCAGCACCGAAGTGCAGCCTCCCAGCATCTCCACGATCTGCGTGGGGCCCTTCTGCTTTTTGCTGCTCACCGCGTTGTTTGGCTACTAGCCCGCTGGCTTGTGGCCTTCTGAACAACGCCCGACGACATTTCTGCTGCTGGTCTGGTTGCTCCAGGCTGGCCCTTGCTCCCTTCCAAAAGAGGAGCACCCCGGACCCTCCTGGTCCACTCAAGACGCCATTTTGAGTCCACCGCGTGGGCTTGAACTAGCCAAGGCTTGTTGCCCAATCCTGGGTAACTTCGACGCCGACAGCTTCATCCATCGTGGGACAGCTCGCCTCTCCATCCTGGTCGCCGACAACGCCTCCTGGTCCGTGAGATCTGCAGAGCCAGCGTCGCCCACTCACCTAGTCGAGGTGACTTCGCCCGGTGCCATCCTGGTGCCCACTTAATCACTGGCTAGTGATTCAAGAACTTGGTCCCCTCTGCTTTCAGGTTTTCTTCTTCCTTGATCCAGGCTTGGATCCATCGAACTTTTCTTCACTGGTCGCCTGCCAGCAACTTCCTTCTTCCAGGCTCCTGGTCCGGCAACGAGATCCCCGACGTCTTTTCAGACCTATGCAGCTGCAGCCCCTGGGCTAGGTAACTTTGGCACTTCGGTGTCCCAGCATAGCCTCACTATCCTAGGGTCAGGATCCACTGTCGTTTTCTTCCTACCAGGTCGGGTTCGCCCGTGAACACTAACTTTGCCTTTACTAGCTTCCATAGACTTTGTCCCGCATCCCGCGTGAGAGTGCACACTCTGCACCCGAGTCCCCTAGGTCTCCTAGAAGTAATCTAACGATTCCCTAGTCAAGTCCTAGCGATTCCAAAGCCTATTAGTACTGTACTTACCTGCTAGTAATTTCGCATTCCACTTTTTAAGTATATGGTTTTTCGTGCCCCTCGGGCATTTGTGTATAACGTGCTAACTTAAGTATTTTCGTAAGAGTTTTGTTGTGTGCCTAGCACCCTGTCCTCATAAAGAGTACAGGGTTGTTGTGATTCTAATAAATACACTGTTTATTTTCATAGCACTTGTGTGGTGTCCTTTCACTGGGTGTTCAAGGGGTAATGTGATGGTAAAACAGCTGGCTTAACACGCCCTCTAGAGTCTTAGCCTTAGACTGCTCGTATCCATGCTACTAGGATAGCTGGTCTATAAGGTTGACTTACAACCAATCATCAATAAGGGTTGTTTGGACTGATATATAGTGATCACTAGAATAGTGAACACTGCACATCAGGCCAACTTCTCACATGGTGCACTTGTAATAAAGTAGGACAAGATATCCGTCACGTTGGGATAAAGTATCCCATGAGATAAACTCTAAATCTGGCCCTTACTCTGCTATTATTCATTATGGTATTTCTTTATTTTGGGCTCTCTACTTTCACATTATGCCCTGGAGACCATGTGGGAGTGAGGATATTAATATAGGTCCATTACTCACATCCAGTGTGAATCTGGAGGCACCAGAACCATCATCCCCACGAAGACACCAGACTACACAAATGAAAACAATTTGCTAGGCTATCACCACTTTATATTCACAAAGAGAAGTTTCTCAAGGATGCACATAGGAGAGATGGTCTAGATCACTGGTATTTATTTATTTATTTAGTCATTTGTAAAGCGCAAACAGCTACCCCCGACGGGGGTGTCCTGGCGCTGACAACATGTGAAGTCCAAGAGGGTACAACAGAGAGTTCCAGCAGGCTAGATCTGAGAGAAAAACCAGGTTTTGAGTTTCCGGCAAAAAGCAACCTCGGATGAAAGGAATCTGAGTTCTACTGGAAGGGCGTTCCACAATCTAGAAGTGGCCACGACGAATGCTCTACCGCCTGTGCGAGTCAGACGAAAGCGTGGGCAGAACATACGCCCAAGATGGTTGGATCTTAAATCCCTCGTGGCAAGAGATCGCCTGATTCTAAGCCTTAAGAATGCCGGGCCACGGCCATTAAGAGCTCTGAAGGCAAGGACCAAGGCCTTGAACTGGATGCGATATCTCACAGGTAGCCAATGGAGTTTGGCCAGGTGGGGTGAAATCGAGTGGCGATAAGGGATGTTGCAAATCAGCCGGGCCGCTGAATTATGCACAAGTTGCAGCCGATTAATGAGATATGCAGGGGCGCCAACATATAGACTGTTGGAATAGTCCAGATGAGATGTAATTAGAGCATGTACAACTGCTCTGCGGGACACGAAAGGTAAGAAAGGAATGATTTTTTTAATCATTCGGAGTTTACCGAAACAAGCTGAAGAAACCTTATTGATTTGGGTCTTACAGGACAGTGCTGTGTCAAATTGGAAACCCAAGTTGCGAGCAGCTTGCACAGGTACAGGGGGGGTATTGAGTTGAGAAGGCCACCAAATATTGGAGGGGATGGGAGATTTTTGATTAAAAAATAGCACCTCAGTCTTGTCAGTATTTAATTTCAAATTGTTGGTGGACATCCATGAGGCGATGTTAACCAGACAGTGGCGGAAGTGTGCCATGGAGCTGTCAGAGTGATCCTTAAAAGAAAACACCAGCTGAGTATCATCAGCATAAAAGATCACTCTGACGCCCCATGCCTCGACTAACTCCGCCAATGGCCTTAGGTATACATTAAATAAGAGGGGACTGAGTGCAGATCCCTGCGGTACCCCCCATCTCAATGGTTTCTTGGAGGAAACAAAGGGTCCGAGGGAGACCTGTTGAAACCTGTCTGACAAGAAAGATTTCACCCAAACCAGGGGAGTTCCTCCTACGCCCACCTCCTGTAGGCGAATCAGTAGAGTGTCATGTGAGATGGTATCGAATGCTGCGGATAGGTCGAGGAGGACCAGCATGGCCTCCTCGCCCCTATCCACACACTCGCGAATAGATTCAGACACTTCCAACAATGCTGATTCAGTGCAAAAATCAGGCCTAAATCCTGACTGTGTGTCATGAAGGAGGTGGTTAGCTTCTAGATATTCAGACAGCTGCTCCTGTACCGCTTTCTCTAACACTTTTGCGGGCTTGGGGAGCAGTGAGATGGGGCGGTAGTTGTTAAAGCATAGTGGGTCAGCGCCTGTTTTTTTAGGTCTCGTCCTTTACCATTCCGAAGGAATGGGAAATGGCGAGAATTCAAGTGCTCGAACTGATTGTCAAACCACCGCATTTTTTCGTGGCGTTTTCTTCGAGTGCACGTGGCCACAGGCACGCGCTTTTGGCCCATACACTTTCATGGCCATCTGTTCCTCAATGTCCCTCCCACCCTTCGTTTGATCTTGCTGCGAGTTCAGGCTAATGGCCCTCCCCCTCCCCCAGCACAGAGCGCGCATCGCGGCCGCACAGCACATCAAAGGGCTTCTCCCAGCGTGTGCTGTGCGGCTTCTCCTTCCCTAATTATGTGGCCGGCCGTACTTGTGTTTCCCGGCCGCTTCCCGGCCGCTCTTGTAGTTAATTAGCAGCAGCAGCATTTCTCCTGCGCCAGGCCACATCAAAGGCTCTGTGCCACTTTCACCCACACAGCAACACTTACAGACACGCAACGCCACTCACACCCACGCAAGCCCACTATCATCCACGCAACACCACACTCACCCACGCAACGCCACTCACCCAAGCAACACCACTCACACACGCAACGCAACTCACCCACGCAACCCCACTCATCCACGCAACCCCACTCATCCACGCAACGCCACTCACACACGCAACGCCACTCACACACGCAACGCCACTCATCCACGCAACGCCACTCACACACGCAACGCCACTCACACACGCAACGCCACTCACACACGCAACGCCACTCACACACGCAACGCCACTCACACACGCAATGCCACTCACATCTGCAACGCCACTCACACACGCAACGCCACTCACACACGCAACGCCACTCACACATGCAACGCCACTCACACACGCAATGCCACTCACACACGCAACGCCACTCACCCACGCAACGCCACTCACCCATGCAACGCCACTCACCCACGCAACGCCACTCACACACGCAACGCCACTCACACATTGTGGGTGCAGATTGTGGGTGCAGATTGTGGGTGCAGATTGTGGATGCAGATTGTGGGTGCAGATTCAGGGTGCAGATTGTGGGTGCAGATTGTGGGTGCAGATTGTGGGTGCAGATTCAGAGTACAGATTGTGGGTGCAGATTGTGGGTGCAGATTGTGGGTGCAGATTGTGGGTGCAGATTCAGGGTGCAGATTCAGGGTGCAGATTGTGGGTGCAGATTGTGGGTGCAGATTCAGAGTGCAGATTCAGAGTGCAGATTCAGAGTGCAGATTCAGAGTGCAGATTCAGGTTGCAGATTCAGGGTGCAGATTCAGGGTGCAGATTCTGGGTGCAGATTCAGGGTGCAGATTCTGGGTGCAGATTGTGGGTGCAGATTGTGGGTGCAGATTGTGGGTGCAGATTGTGGGTGCAGATTGTGGGTGCAGATTGTGGGTGCAGATTCAGGGTGCAGATTGTGGGCGCAGATTGTGGGTGCAGATTGTGGGTGCAGATTCAGGGTGCAGATTGTGGGTGCAGATTGTGGGTGCAGATTGGGGGTGCAGATTGGGGGTGCAGATTGGGGGTGCAGATTGTGGGTGCAGATTGTGGGTGCAGATTGTGGGTGCAGATTCAGGGTGCAGATTCAGGGTGCAGATTCAGGGTGCAGATTGTGGGTGCAGATTGTGGGTGCAGATTGTGGGTGCAGATTGTGGGTGCAGATTCAGAGTGGAGATTCAGAGTGGAGATTCAGAGTGCAGATTCAGAGTGCAGATTCAGAGCGCAGATTCAGAGAAAACTCAGCAGCACCACCACCATTGCAATGCATTAGGTCTCGTTTTAACGCAAATTTAAGCTATAGGCCTTGTAAATGACAAAGCCTTTTATTTATGTTCCAAAAACCAGAACGCAAAAATAAAGGGCATTATCATTTACAATGCTAATAGTTCAGACTCGCGTTATTGCGAGACCTTTTGCATTTCCAATGCTTGTTTAGAATAGGTATCAACAGTGCCTGTTTCCATAAAGAGGGAAAAAGACCCAACTGCAAAGAAGAGTTCCAGATATCTAATAAGGGCTTAATCAGTATTGGTGCTAAGTCACTCAAAACAAGGGCTGGGGCAGGGTCCAAAGGAGAGCCAGATTTACATTTCAGATACAGAGTCAGAGCATGGTCTTCCGTAAGTGGCTTAAATGAGGTAAACACTGCCGCACAGTTACTGGCATGAGCTGGCGGTACAGCGAAAGAAATATGCTGGATGTTTACAGTGATATTGTTAATTTTCTCATAAAAAAAGTCGGATAGTCCTTCACTGAGTGAATGTCTTGGGATGATTGGGGATTCCATTGCAGAGGGATTAGATGATAGAGTGATAGAGCTACTGGCAGAACTGATGCAAGATGCTGAGATCTGTCGCTGACATGGCATCACTGATATGGGCCTGCCGCTTTGGTCACACACATCATTGTAAGGTACATATGGTAGGGGATACTAGGTATTCAGTAATCTGTGTCCAGGGGCAGCATACAGTTCATAGGAGAAAAGATGACAGTCATTTTGAATATAGAAAGTATTGGTGTTGAAAAAGGGTTGGTACATCTAAGTATGCCACCTTGGGATATCAAATTTGAGACACCTATTTTCTCTCCACCTGGAATTTCGAGCTAAACTGTGAATTTAATAAGTCGCATCTCTGGACCCTTAAAGCTGGAACATAGGTGACAGTAGTTCAGAATTAGGCTTACCAGCCTCGGCCAATAGAAAGGAAGCCCCAAGATGAAGAGGAAAAACATCTGTGTCATTCTCAGGCTACAGTGGAGCATGTACAGAATTTCCCAACCTCGGGGCTGATACATGTTAGGGAAGGGACAATTCAGGATCACCACACGTTCAGTCGTGGAATGCTATTCGTAGGCTCTCAACCTTTTTAGAAGATTTTGATGTTCTTGAGTTGGACAGGTTTCAGTCCACTGTGCCTTGAATATGTCCTTTATGTCGGGCCTGCTTATCTCCACATCAGTCAGTCTACAGCTTTCTTCCATGGCGCGTGGCCTCATCCTGGCTTTGAGGGGAGATGGCGCCTGGTCCAAAGGTGATAAACATCTCTTTTCTCTTTGGGCTGGTATACAGAGCCAGTTCTCAAAGTCTAAATGAAGTATGAACTACCTACTCAAGGGGGACATGATTTTTTTTTTTTAGTGATGCTAACAGAAAATAATGGCTGCCAAAATCCAGTCTTACCCAACAGTTTGAAATGCCAGCCAACCCCATTCGAGAGCCTCTTTGGAGGTTTTATCCCTGGGCTTGTGCAAAGCAAGGAGGGGCAAGTACATTGTGCTCAGGTATGGAGAAGCCAGACTGTCCAGGCCAGGCAGCCACACTGATAAACACAATGAGCTCAACACAGCTGGGCATAGGAGCTTGTACACTGCTGAAAGGGCTGAGTTCAGTCTGAGCTAGCTGAGGATAGTTAGATTCCTCTCTGGTGTGGGGCGGCTGCACAGGGGGTGGGTGGCAGTGGTTGTGTACTTGAGACGGGTGCTAAGACTGATGGGTCATAAGCAGCTGGCCCAACACATGCACAGATCCAATGCAGCATTGTGGAACTTACTGAGACCAGGCATTTGCAAAGACACACCCAGATGAAGGTTGCAAGCACAAACAAAAAACAAGCACCAACAGCCAGGGTGAGGCTCTTCATCCAACACCTCTAAATGCATCCTGTAACTTATATATAATTTCTACATTCAACATCTACCCTCTGAGGACTGACAGATTCTACACTCACTGCATTCCCTGCGGACCTGCACAGTAATTGAAAAATGCTCAATGTGTTTCTCAAACAGCCCTTAGAAATCTCTACCATTGAAATGCCAGACTTGTATAGTTGCTTATAGCTTCCCCAAATCTTCAAAAAGTTCCTACTACTTTTTTAAAACATAAAAGTTACCCTTCTCCTTGCTGATAATTCCCTCCTTTACTCATTTCTTCCTCTTAGTCTGGCTGTATTGTACTACGGGTATTGATCAAGTGCTGACAATCTACCTATTCCTATTTTTCAGAAATGGCCGATGAGGTCGCGTCTGTATGCCGGGGCCATGGGCGACAACTTCCCTGGAGTTCCCACTGGCGGAAAGGAATAGCAGGCGAGATGTCTTCTGCGGACCAGAGAGTCAGTGTTGTGCACTGTGAGCTTCCCGCTCACCCCTTCTTCTACTGGTGGCGTCCCTTCCATGGACCGCGCCCTCGGTTTGTGTCACCACCCACGTCTCAAGGACTTCCTTCAACTACACAATCCCTTCAAAAGCTTCACACAACAAATAACGCTGTTGCACGCTAAAGATATTATGCTTACCGACAAACCAGGGTTATCTGTGGTTTCTCCCAGGTGGACCACGGATGCTCGAGTTTGGCCTTGGTGTCTCCCATGATCACCACAGGGGCCACTGTCTGGATGGAATTTATGTTCAATTGTTTTAGACACTTCCTGATGTCTGAGTGAGACATGCTCCACACTGGCCATATAATGAGACACAGTTTCGCCACCAGCAGTATAAGAATTTGCACTTTATGTCCGTATATCTTTCTTCATAAATTCAGCAAACTATTATATCCCTCTCAAAGGGGGCTGAGCTCCAGCGTCATCACTTTCAGTGGATGACATTTCCACAATTCCATTTTATGGTATCAAAGAAAGGTTTTTAGTCCAGCATGTTATCCTGTAGGTGTCTCATGCACAGGTTGGTATCCTGTGGGGGCTTCAGAGAGACATTTGACAGATCTGATGATGAGCCAAAGGCTCCAGGCAGGTTGGTTCTTCTCGTTGAGTGGATCTTCGCTTACCTGATTGGCTGAGATCACATAGGCTCAGTCAATAGCCAAAAAAATGCTTGATCACACGACATGCCTTACAGAGCAAACTCTATACAATAAAATGCAGTTTCTATGATTCCTGTTTTTTTTCACTGTTTATTACCTGATTCCTTCAATGTTCTCTGGATTGCAAATTGCTTTCGGATAAATTTCCATTTGAGGAAACATACATTGATTTTACCGGTTCCTTCTCTATAGTGAAGACTGAGCTGAAAATGTAGTGCTATAGAATTTCTTAGGAAGTGGCTTGCAGCTTAATGTAAAGTTGCTACTGAGGGTGCCTGCATGGGACACCAGAGCTCTAGTCCAGCATTCAAATTGTGCCAACATTGCAACCTCTAGCCAATTGTTGATCATTAAATGTGCACAGCACCACACACCCTATAAACATTCAGGAATTCAAACACAACAATATATATCTATTTATACACATACATATATAATTTAATTGTGGGTTTATATAGCGCTAGAATCAACTCCCGGAGGAGTATCTCCGCGCTTCGACCACTGGGGAACCCGTCCTGGCTCACCCTGAGAGATGGTTCCTAATGGGTATCTCTAAGGTGCGACCAAGCATCCCCGGCAGTCTGGGGGGCCGTTGTGAAGATGAGGCAAGCTAATGCCCAGAGTTGCCGAGTGTGGTCCCTGACTGGAGTAGGCACCGAGGCGAGAATTATCGAGCCCGCTGACCCTGGTCCACGACCCTGCCGCGTCGGGAATCGAACCCTGGTCCCGGGCCGTCCTCTGCTTACGGGTCTGCCGCCTCTAACCAGTGAGCCACACCACTCCACATAATGCGTGTGTATTACCTACTGGCGGTCGCCAGTAGGTATATATAGTTAGGATTTTTTCCCTATGGGATTTTTGAAAATTCTATGTCTAATAACTTTGGCGTTTGTGGACGGAATTGGCTGAAATTTTCAGGAAAATGGAACATTTTTTTTCTGAGCAGCCCCTGGAAATTTGGGGGGGGGTTCGTCAAGGGGGGGCCGAGAAAAAAGGGGGGTCCCAAAACGTGTTTTTAACATTGAGTTTTCCATAGGGCGGTTGGCCTCACTTTTAGCCCGAACGGCTGAATGGATTTGCACGAAACTTGGCAAAATTGTAGGGACTGGTAGCCCGATGTGCCTTTGCTAGGTCTCAATATATGTGCTTCAGTGGATTTTGAGAAATTAATGTTCAAAAAAAGATATATATCTGTAACAGCGGACCGGGCAGCGCTCCGGTTCGCGGACTTTACGCGTACCGGAACTTCGCGTAGCGAAGCTGATTGGCTCTCCGGTGCCTGAGAACATTCTAAACAGTCCGGAGCGGCCGCCATCTTGTCTCTCGGTAGGATCGAGAGACAAGAGGAGGCCAAAACAAAGGGGGAAATGACCAGAAGGGGGCATAGTATATCCTCCCTGACCCCCTAGGTTTAATGTGGAGGCTTTAAAAGGGCCCCGCGGGGCAAAAAAAAATAAAAAAAAATTTTGTTTTTTTGCGTGGGTAGCGCCCGGTTCGCGAACCGGGAAGCGTTCTGGGCAGCGTACTATAATGAAAAATGAATGATAGACTTTTCAAATACTGTATGTTAATTGATTGTTGGTTTTGTTGATTATTTTTTAATTTTTTTATTTTTTAAGCAATTATTTATTATTGTGATTGTGTTTCAAAATTTAATAACATTTCTAACATTTAACTAGTTTATGAATTACATATAAAAATGATTAAAGACTCAAACAATGTTTTAATATTACATACAATTTTATTTTTCAGATTGTTTTTCAAAATTTAATAGAACGTCTAGCATTTGACTGTCCGATATGTCCTCTTGTTGAGTGAACATAAGTTCCCACATTTGACCGTCATCATAATGGAGTAAATGATCAACAGATTCTACACATTGAAGTAATTCATAGTCCCGTGACTCATCCATGAATTCTAAGTCATGAATGGGTTCCATAACTTGTTCATTGTTGCTGTCCAGAACAATTTCGAAGGAAACATTCTGCTCACCTTCCATTTTATTGCTGTAATTTGCATAAAAAATAAATATATCAGTAGAGATAGGGCACTGTTGGGTTTAAGTTCAGACAGGTACTTGTGAGTTTATAACAGAGAAGTAATCTATGGGCACTGTATGGTTTCAGGCGTGAAGTAGTACTATTAAAAAGTGCCTGTGAAGAAGCCTAAGTAAATTCATAATTATACCACAGAAACCTAAATCAATCCATAATTATAATAAAGAAGCCTTTCTCAATGTCTAACTCTTACAGAGGGATAGTATATAACTATCTGAAAATGTTTTCAAATTTATAAAATAATATCTCACCTTCTAAAAACAAGTTTAAGTTGTGAGTGAAAATGATCTTGCAATGTAGTTCAGGAAGTAGTAGTCAAAATGGCTGTTTTTCTCTCTCTTTCTTTATATATATTCAGGTACATAACCAATCAAATGTCAGGTAAAAAAAGAAGAAAATGAAAGTAACATTTTAATTGGTTGTCAATTCCAACACTTCAGATGTGTTTTGAGAAGTAATTTACCTCAGGGTATTTAGAGAGGTCTACAGGCTAAATGGCTAAATGGAATTCCAATCAAATTTGTGAAAATGGTAGGGATTGGTATGTAGTATGAGCTAATCTATATTTGGTGAAATTGTCTCCAGTCGCTTTTCTGTAAACTACTTTCCCACCTTTTTTGATGGTGCGCTTCCCAGGGAGCGACCCGGTACGCGAACTGTTGAGCGCCCCGGTTCGCGAACCTTAAGCGTTACGGGAGTCCACCATTTTGTGTTTCGGTCGAATTAAGATACAAGATGGAGGGCAAATAATGTTCAGAATGGGTAGAAGGGGGCACGGTAGACTTATTTTGACCCCCTAGGTTTTCTGAGGGTGGCTGAGGAGGCTTATATGTGCGAAAAAAAAACATTTTTAAAAAAAATTTCGCGAGGTTAGCTCCCGGTTCGCGTACCGGGTAGCGCCCCAGGGAGCGTACTTTGTTGAAAATTAGTGAAAAATGTTACAGTAAAATAATAATTGTGAGTGATCAGATGTAGGGTAGCTCTGAGAAGAGCTTTTGGGTTTATGGTACATTTAGGTACTTATAAGTAGGTACCAATGCACAGTCTTAAATTCAGAATGAAAATTCTGTTGCCCTCATCTGAGAAGTGAACTCCATCTCCTCTGTAGATATCTTGCATGTAGTAACGCAAGTTATTGTTGTACATGGAGCCCATTCCATGGTCTCTCATGTAAGCTGAAACAGATTTGTTTACATGCTTCCTCGACTTCTCAATTTGTGGACAAAATTGGTTTGACCACCTCCATTTCTGTCTTTGGCATATATTTGAATATACCAAGGCAGTTTGAGGAAAAAGTGCCATCAATTGCTCAAAGGTGTCCTTTAAAGGCATTTCCAGACCTACCCCAGTCAAAGTGCCCAAATCATTACCTCCACAGTGCACAATTAACAGGTCAGGTTTTGGCAAATGCATAAAGGTTTTCACCAATGGTATCAATTGGTGACATTTTAATCCTCTGTGGCCAAACCACTTAATTTCCACATCTTGTAAATTGAGGTTAGGTAAATTTCTGTTCTTAGCATACCTGTGAGCCCAGTGGATATAACTATGTCCAACAATCCAGACAGAAAACATGGTGAGAGAAGGTTCTGCTGCAGTCAGATGAAGTGTGGCAATGAAATGGCAGTTGAAAAAATGAGAGTTTAAAATGAAAAAAACGGTGGAATTTCTGTGTTAATGAAGCAGTAACAGTGATTGGTGGATTTTGATTGCTGAAAACAGAAAGTTAGGGTGCATGGATGAGTTCTTTGAAAGATGTATTTTGAATGGTCAATAAAAAATCATTAAATGAAAGATTGCAGTGGATACGCAGGTGCACTGAGAGTTCAGAGTTCAATTGCAACATTGTTGTGTGAACTTGCAAACACCAGAGGTCTTCCAAGAGGTGGTTGCCATGCAAAAAAGGCAAAGAGGGCAGAGGGGGGAAGGGTTTTCATTTGAAAAAAAGTGAGGGAAGAGTTTTGATTGGGTGACACGAGAGATATGTGTGAAGAATTACAGCATTTCTGTGCTTTTGATAGCTGCAGACTCTGGAGTGCATACCTTTTGCTCTGCTGAAGACAAATTGGTGTGTTTCTGAGACTGTTTTCAAACTCAAAGTATTTGCTAAGGTGAGAAAATATTTCTTTAATTTAGATAGAGAATAGTGTGCTTTAAGGAGAAAATTATGAAGAAAGTTGTGTTTTTCAAATGTTGCTTTGTCTCAAGTGTTTTACAAATAGATTTTGTTTCTTTGAGAAAATGTAATTGGAGAAAATGTGAAGTATTAGTACTGACAGGGTGTTTTTCTGCATAGGAGCTGTGGAGTCTTTTCAAATTATGACTTGAAAATCGTTTTTGAGGAAAATGAATGGTTATAATATTTCTGACAAGGACATAATGGTGTATGCTTCTTTATAAGGCAATTGACTGTCTCTGATGTTATTTTTCCCATTTTAATGTAAGACCTTTCTCTGTGGCGCAAATTGCTTGTAAATATGCTCCCACCTGTGCATGGCAAATTTAGATTTTGAATGTTTGTGTTACATAGCCATGTTAAAAGTGATACAAACATGCTGCAAAGGCAATCAAAAAACGCTTTTATGTGTCTTAAGGACATTTTAAGTCATTTTCCCATGTGCAGTGTTTTGAAATTATGATTTGAAAATCGTTTTTGGGGAAAAGGAATTGTTTTTAAATGTATGACAAGGACATAATGGTGTATGCTTCTTTATAAGGCAATTGACTGTCTCTGATGTTATTTTTCCCATTTTAATGTAAGACCTTTCTCTGTGGCGCAAATTGCTTGTAAATATGCTCCCACCTGTGCATGGCAAATTTAGATTTTGAATGTTTGTGTTACATAGCCATGTTAAAAGTGACCCAACCATGCTGGAAAGGCAATCAAAAAACACTTTCATGTGTCTTAAGGACATTTTAAGTCATTTCCTCATGTGCAGTGTTTTCAAATTATGATTTGAAAATCGTTTTTGGGGAAAAGGAATGGTTTGTAAATTTATGACAAGGATATAATGGTGTATGCTTCTTTATAAGGCATTTCAGTGTCTCTGATGTCATTTTTCCCATATTACATTAAAAGACCTTTCTCCGTGGGGCACATTCCTTGTAAATATGGTCACACTTGTGCATGGTAAATTTAGATTTTGACTGTTTGAGTCACATAACCATGTTAAAAGTGACCCAAAAAATTGCAAAGGCTTTCAAAAAACACTTTCATGTGTCTTAAGGACATTTTAAGTCATTTCCCTGTGGGCGGTGTTTTCAAATTATGACTTGAAAATCGTTTTTGAGGTAAAGGAATGTTGTTAAAATTTATGTGCGCCATATGCCCCCAAATTTCTTTTTCAGGGGTGCAGCAGGGTGTTCTTGAGACACCCCTGCACCTTTGGAAAAATTCGTAATTTGTGATGAGCTAATTGCTAATCGCAAATTGCACCTTCATTCCTATGGGCATCCTGGCCCATGGAAATGAATGGGTAATTTGCAATTAGCAATTTGCTCATCGCAAATTAGGAATGGTAAAGAATCGCTATTTATTCCTTAAAATTCGCTATTTTGGAAATGCAAAATAGTTTGATGATACATATGGCGGTTGATCTCTAACAAGATAAGAAGCTTAGGGATACATTTATGATGACTGGCGCAATGAAGTGGACATCACTTACTTCATTGGTAGAGCTTTACATGTATTATCTCCTCTGTATTCTTCATCAAGCGTAACTTTAATCTGCAATCCTGAGTAGGCCTCACCTTAAACAAACCTCTGGATAGGCCACACCTTATCGTCATCATGAATTAATCATTTAAAATGCTAGGGACAGATTTATGATAGGTGTATGCCTCTTTTGCACCACTTACAAAACACTGCCCACGGGGAAATGACTTAAAATGTCCTTAAGACACATAAAAGTGTTTTTTTAAAGCCTTTGCAATTTTTTTGGGTCACTTTTAACATGGCTATGTGACTCAAACAGTCAAAATCTAAATTTACCATGCACAGGTGGGAGCATATTTACAAGGAATGTGCTCCATGGGGAAAGGTCTTATAATGTAATATGGGAAAAATGACATCAGAGACACTGAAATGCCTTATAAAGAAGCATACACCATTATGTCCTTGTCATAAATTTACAAACCATTCCTTTTCCCTAAAAACGATTTTCAAATCATAATTTGAAAACACTGCACATGTGGAAATGACTTAAAATGTCCTTAATTCAAAATTTGCTATTCCTTATTTTGCGATTGCACTGAAGGATTTGCAAATTTTGCGATTCCTTAAATGCAATGTATCAAACAAAAAATATGTAAAAAATGACATTAAGGATTTGGAAACTACCACCAACTTCTAGTTTGTGGTAATTTGCGAATTCTTTTCAAAAAGCTTTTTTTCCAAAAAACAAAAGGTGCCATATGACGCCAATACATGCCCTTAGGGCATGTATGTGCGCCATATGCCCCCAAATTTCTTTTTCAGGGGTGCAGCAGGGTGTTCTTGAGACACCCCTGCACCCTTGAAAAAATTCCTAATTTGCGATGAGCTAATTGCTAATCGCAAATTGCACCTTCATTCCTATGGGCCTCCTGGCCCATGGAAATGAATGGGTAATTTGCAATTAGCAATTTGCTCATTGCAAATTAGGAATGGTAAAGAATTGCTATTTATTCCTTAAAATTCGCTATTTAGGAAATGCAAAATAGTTTGATGATACATATGGCGGTTCATCTGTAACAAGATAAGAAGCTTAGGGATACATTTATGATGACTGGCGCAATAAAGTGGACATTACTTACTTCATTGGTAGGCCTTTACATGTATTATCTCCTCTGTATTCTTCATCAAGCGTAACTTTAATCTGCAATCCTGAGTAGGCCTCACCTTAAACAAACCTCTGGATAGGCCACACCTTATCGTCATCCTGGATTAATTATTTAAAATGCTAGGGACAGATTTATGATAGGTGTATGCCTCTTTTGCGCCACTGTGCGTCACTTTTATGATGCAGCGGCGGTGCAAAAGATTTGCTATGAGGCGACAAAATTACAAATTGATGCATTTAGGCAGATGTGTCATGGTGTAAAAAAAACGTGCCACATGAAACCGATGCAGCAGTGATGCAAAAGATGCACCATGTTGCAAGACAGGCCTCACTTGGGGCCATATGTATCAAGCTAATTAGCATTCGCAAAGATCAAAATTCTGCGAATTTCGGCCTTTGCGAATGCTAATTAGACAAATGGTATGTATCAAACAAGTTTGATGCAAAATAAGGAATAGCAAAATTTGCTATTCCTTATTTTGCGATTGCACTGAAGGATTTGCAAATTTTGCGATTCCTTAAATGCAATGTATCAAACAAAAAATATGTAAAAAATGACATTAAGGATTTGGAAACTACAACCAACTTTTAGTTGGTGGTAATTTGCGAATTCTTTTCAAAAAGCTTTTTTTCCAAAAAACAAAAGGTGCCATATGACGCCAATACATGCCCTTAGGGCATGTATGTGCGCCATATGCCCCCAAATTTCTTTTTCAGGGGTGCAGCAGGGTGTTCTTGAGACACCCCTGCACCCTTGGAAAAATTCCTAATTTGCGATGAGCTAATTGCTAATCGCAAATTGCACCTTCATTCCTATGAGCCTCCTAGCCCATGGAAATGAATGGGTAATTTGCAATTAGCAATTTGCTCATTGCAAATTAGGAATGGTAAAGAATTGCTATTTATTCCTTAAAATTCGCTATTTAGGAAATGCAAAATAGTTTGATGATACATATGGCGGTTCATCTGTAACAAGATAAGAAGCTTAGGGATAGATTTATGATGACTGGCGCATCACCAGGGATGTGCCAGTCATCCTGCGCCGCTGTTCCGCCACCCATGGTGTGCTGCATTTACAATGCGGCGCAGCATGGGGCAAAAATGGCACAGATGCGTGACGTATCTGTGCTGTAAAGGTGGCGCATTGCTGGAGTTGTATCGCAAGTGCGATGCAGCTCCAGCAAGGCTCAGGGGTGCCCCATCTCCACAATGTTGCGTCAAGACCTATGCCTGCTTAAAGCAGGCGAAGGGTTTTGACGCAGCTTTCTCCTATCTGATTGTAAATGCGGCACACCATGGGTGGCAGAGCAGCGGTGCACGTTAACTGGTGCATGCCTGGGGATGTGCCATTTAACATAAATCTGCCCCTTTACATTTAAGTATGTGCAGGGGACACAGAGTCGGTGAGGCTTATCCAAGGTTAAGAAGAGATGAGCCCTGTTCACTGAAAAATTAGACATAGGCTTCACCTGCTCAGCATCGCTGGACATGGCTAAATAATAGCTGCAAAATGTTACTCTTGTTAAACAATTTTACTATTATAATCTCTGAGATTTGTCTCTTACTCTGCAACATCTCATTGTTGTTATCTTTCTTTAAAGATAAAGACAACATCAACATGAGCGACAATCAGCAATCAGTTGATTTTGACCTCATCATTGAACTTGTAATTGAAACATCAGTGGATGTTGATCCCTTGGATGATTTAAATCCTGAGGATGAAGAAGAACGTGATGAGGATGCAGATTTGTCCGAATTATATGACATAGGCTGGGAAGCTGACCTGCTTGATCCTATGTAACTATAAACATTTATTTTTTAAATTTATAATAAATAAAAAGTAAAAATGTAAACCGTTTAATTTAAAAATAAAGACACCTTCAAAAACAGGTTATGTGTAGTGTCTTCAATAAAATATTAAAATATGCTCATAAAATTAGATCAGATTCACATATAAGATAGCACAGGTAACATGAATATAAATTCCATTTCTTTTCTGCTATTTCTGTATTCTAAAATTGCCATGCACTAAAAAATCTTATATGTAAAAATGTAAAGTAGTGTTTTAAGTTTTTGATTACTGTTATTAAATGTACTGTTGGGTAATAGTGGTTAATAACATTTTTTGATATATTTTACCACAGATTCAACTGCAGATCATTTCAACATTTCACAATGCCAACGAAAGAAAGACTGAGAAAGGCTGCAAAACGTCAAAGACAGCAGGTGATTGAAAAAAAGCAGCAGTCCTCTAACAAAAAGATTTGTCAAGTCAACAAGAAAGCACCGGGTAAGAGTACAAAAACATTCATAAGAAATATTTGTAGTAAAAAAAATATTACTACAGAAAATGTTTCAGTCCAGAAAAAGAGAAGCAATTCAAATGGAAAGGAAAGGCCAATCAGAAATGTTACTGCTAGAGCAAGAGATAACTCTGTGCATGATAGTAGAAGGAAACAACAGTTTAGGGACATTCGTAAACGAATGTTCCGCAACAGGATAATTGGCAATTTGTTAAAAAATATTAAGAAAGGTCAACAGAAAGTGGTTTTTTATAAGAGAAAAAAAAAGTTGAGAAAGTTATTGATCAGGCATTTGAAATTAAACGTAAGTTATTTATTTTGATAATCAATAGAATTAGGAAGCTAAACAAGGCAATTTATGATTTCAAAAGAAATAGTAGGTGGAAGAGAATAGTTAATCGTAGTAATTTTTGTGAAGTTTTTTCTGGAGAATGGATGCATAGTTCAAGCTGTGAGGCATTTTTTAATGAGGAGAGTTATTTCCAGGATAATGATTTGGTGCATGCAGTTGACACCAGTGGTCGTGCTTATGAAGTGAAAGATGGTTGTCCAGTTGAAAAAGAAAAACTTGTGACAACAGAGGCAGAAGAGGTGTTAGGTAATGAGGTTTTAGGAAGACGTGCTAAGGGTCCTGTGTACACCTGGAAGTGTAGTAGTATTTGCAGTGTGCGACAGGATTCCATCAATTTGCTTTGTGATTTTGTACGGTCATTTAATAAGAAAAGTTTGAAGCAGAAAATAAGGTTGTTGCAAGAATTAGATCCTTGCAGAGTGAGAGAAGTGACAGGTTTGCATGGTCATTCACTGGCTTGTCTTTCCAGGAGAGTATGCCAGAGTGTTTTTCATCATTTCAGGATGCTAGCAGTGCATCATAATAAAGTGAGGAAATTAGTTAGAATGTTGTATTATGCTAAGAGTCCAGCAATTATGCTTAAAAAATTATGTGCTGCTCTTTTGCATGGTTCTGAAATAGATGTGAAGAATATATGTGAAGAAATTGAGTTTTGTTACTTTGGAAATAAAGAGGAGAATGTTGAAATTGACCAAGAAGAAGCGGGTAATGTGGAAGATAGTGTACAGGTTTCCAGTACAGATAATTTCCAGAGGGAAATTGCCACGTTTCAGGTCAAATCAAGTGAGAGGCCAAATTTCACTTGTGTGTGTTGTCGACGCACTTATTATAAGAATCAGACTAAGTTAGTGGATTTATATGCAAAAAGTGAAAGGGAAAATAATAGTGAATGGAAGGATTTCGCAACATACTTGATGGTAGAAAATTGTTTTGATTTGGGATTGGATCAACGTGTGTGTACTTATTGTTGTTGCAAATTAAATCAAAACCAGATGCCTGCTAGAGCAGTTCATAATAATCTGGAATTGGTTGAGATTCCTTCTGAATTTAAGGATTTAAATACTTATGAATCTATTTTGATTCAAAGTATCCATCCCTTTCAGGCTATTGTAAGAATGGAGCCAAAGACAGGGAAATTGCCTCCATCAGATTTACAGAGAGGATTAAAGGGAAGAGTTGTTTATTTGCCTCTAGATTTGAAGAAAAACATTAACACAATTGGAGTAGAAAAAGTGGACGAGGAACCTCTGGTTATCTTAGTTAATGGGGTTCCGACAAAGAATAAGAAAATATGGCAAGATTTAGTAGATGTTAGGAAAGTTAAAAAGGCAACATTGTATTTGAAAAAAAATAATAAATACTATAAGAATGTATATGTTGCTGAAGAGGAAGTAAGTGAGGAAGAGGATAGCGATTTGTGTGCTGGTCAAATTGAAAAAGTAGAAACTTCTACTAGTGAAGAAATATATGAACATTATAGTGTTCATCCTTTGCATTCCAAGGAAGTCATGGGGAATGCTATTGAGTTGTTTCAAATGAAACAAGCCAAAGGGAGTCCCATTAGTGTTTGGGAGGAAAGTTTGGAAGCTCGGTGTTTCCCACAGCTTTTTCCAACAGGTCAGGGAGGAAGATATGATGAGCGACCTCATCAAATTCCTGCTTCTGAATACCGGACTTTGCGATTGTATGCAGGAGATGCTAGGTTTCGACAATGCATTCCTTATTTGTTTCATCTCCTGTTTGAAAGCGATCTGTCTGGACTGTCATATGCAGTGAACCACATCTTGAAAAGTGGTATACACATGCAAAACATCTCGGCAAGTGACTTTATGGATAAAGTCAATGTCCAAGACAGTATTTTGGATTCTCACCTGATTAATCTCATGGCGTGTCAGCGTGGTACTAATGAGTACTGGTACCGTCGTCATGGTGATTTAAAATGTATGCTGAGGAACTTAGGTACTCCCACATGGTTCCTCACTCTGAGCTGTGCCGAGTATGGCTGGGAAGACTTACTTGAATTTCTACGAGAGGCAAATGCTAACGTAGAAAACATCGAATTCAAGACACCCGGAGAACTGTGCTCTTTGGATCCAGTCAATGTATGTAGGTACTTCAATCATAGATTTGAAGCTATGATGTCTTTCATCATGAATAAGAAGAATCCACCTCTTGGAGAGGTGTTGGATTTCTTCTGGAGAAAGGAGTACCAAGCAAGAGGTGCTCCTCATATATATATGTTGCTGTGGATCAAGGATGCACCTAAATTTGGAACGGATCCAGAAGACTCAGTGATGAGTTTTATACAACAGTATTCTACGTGTGCTGTACCAAACGCAAAGGAGAAGAAAAGCCTAAGAGAAAAAGTTCTGCGTTTCCAAAGCCATCGATGTGGAAAGTACTGTCGTCGTAAATTCCGAAACAAGGACAAGTTCTACACCAAATGTCGTTTCGGCTTTCCACGACCGGTGATTTCTAAAGGAAGAGTAAACAGTTTGATGTCTTCGCTGCGACATAATGTGATGAAGAAATCACCTAAAAACACATACAATTTGAAGAGGAACGAAGAGTCCAAGTACATCAACGACTACAACCCGGTGATTTTGTCCATGTGGAATGCTAACATGGATATACAGTTTGTGGCTGATAACTGTATGGCTGTGGCTCGGTATGTGACGTCTTACATCACCAAAAAAGAGAAGACAGAATTGAAGGATATGTGGGAGGACATTTCCCATGAAAAGAGCCTCAGCAAGAAGTTGTACAGTTTCAGTCTGAAGATGTTGTCGCATCGAGAAATCGGAGCGTACGAATGTTCTGACCGGTTGTCTTCAGCAAGTCTCTATGCCAAGTCCAGGAGTATCATTTGGGCGAGTCTTGGTCTTGCTGCAACGCGTAATCGAGTTCTCAAACCTGTGCGGGAAATTGAGTATTTGGCGGAAAAGGAGCCAAACAGTACCGACATTTTGAAGACCAACATGTTGGATACATATTATCCAAATCGAAGCATTCACCTCGAGAATGTTTGTCTGTATGAGGTTCTTCAAAATTACATATTCAAGAGGAACATCAAAGAAGATACTGAGAAAGGAGTGTATGCTGTAATAGGAAGTGAGGGATGTCTGGTCAAGCAAAGAAAATGCCACTTGGTAAACCATCGAAAATTGAGTGGCGAATCTCCTGAAAAAAAGGAGTTTTTCTATTTAGCACTTTTGCAACTTTTCAAGCCTTGGCGTGCAGAAGAGGAACTGCTTGGAGATTTTCTCTGTTACGAAGACTCTTTCAATGCCGCCAAGGAGACCATAGAATGTCCTGCTTTTCCCAAATATGTACAAATGTTGAATGCGGAAATTGAGCAGGAAGCAATGCTTGCAGCCGAGATTGCCAGAGACAGTTCTCAGGACAGTCAGAGTTCTGCTTCATTGAGTCAGGATCCACTAGGAGGACCTGTTATCGAAAATGAAGCTGCCACTGCTATGAATGAAGTGGAAAGAGCCATGGCACATGCTCAGGAGGATGCGGTTAACTTAGAAGAGTTGGAAAGACAACTCAACGTTGAGCAGAGGAAAATATATGACGAAGTTACCATGCAAATTGATCATGGATTAAGTCATGACAAGAAAGAGTGCTCATGTACGTCGTTGAAGCCTGTCCGACTGTACGTGAGTGGAGAAGCGGGAACTGGAAAAAGTTTCCTCATTAAAGCAATTTCATGCTATTTGCAGGAAAGGACAGAGTCATCGCTGTCTTGTGTTGTCACCGCTCCAACTGGACTGGCAGCACATAACATTAAAGGGATTACTTTACATCGTTTACTGATGCTGCCAGTGGAGCATGACAACAAATTACAATATCACAAGCTATCTGGAGATGCTTGTTTTGAAGTTTCAAGAATCTTGAGGAAAATGAAACTTCTTATCATTGACGAAGTAAGCATGGTTTCCAATGTCATGCTTGCCTTTGTGCATTTGAGAATGCAAGAAGTTCTCAAAACAGAGTATGATGTGTTATTTGGTGGCAAACACATCATTGTTTTCGGAGATCTTCTGCAGCTGACACCAGTGAAAGGGCAACCTGTGTTCAAAATGCTCACGCATGAAGATACCAGGAAGTGCCTAGGCAGCATTGGCAACGTCAATATATGGTTAAACTTCAATTATGCTGAACTGCATGAAAATATGCGTCAGGCGAAGGATGAAGTTTACAAGACTATTCTACAAGATGTTAGAATTGGAAAGTGACCGAGCATGGGAAAGAAGCTTTACATGCACGATTACTGTCAAATTTATATCCAGAACAAGATGTTGTGCCTGAGAATATTTTTCTGAAAATTACTGAGAAGAAATCTGGAATATGTTTGATGCCAGCTCTTGCAGAATGTGCCAAATTCAACAACAAAATGTTGCATTTAGAAAAGCAAGAGATTGTGAAACTGGAAGCTATTGACAGAGTAGAGCATATGGGATCAACAATTATTTTGTCTGAGAATCTGAAAACAAAATTGGATTCATTGGAGAAGAGTATATCTAAAACTGCAGGTTTTGAAAAGACTCTGAATGTGTGCTTGAACTGCCGTATAATTTTAAGAAGGAATTTACATGTTGAAAGAGGTCTGGTAAATGGATCAATGGGTAATGTTGTTGATTTTGTAAAATACAGAAATAGAGATGGAATTGAATTTTTAAAAATTAAATTTGATGGCATTGAGGAAGTACAGCTAATTGGTCATTGTTCTGCTAGATTTTTGCTTGTAAAAGACTTATATGTTCGCCGTAAGCAGTTTCCTGTTTGCTTGGCATATGCGGTGACAATCCATAAATCGCAAGGTTTAAGTGTAGACAGTGCATTGGTGAATATTGGCAGTTCTGTGTTCAAGGAGGGTATGGCATATGTGGCATTGTCACGAGTTAGAACTTTATCGGGATTGTACTTGATTGAGTTTGATGTCACAAGCATTTGTGCGGATCTAGATTGTGTTAAGGAATACAATAGGTTAAGAAGAGAGTATGCGCCACATTTGCCTCAATATCCTTTGTTTGAGAAACGTGTGGTAGGCCGGAAACAAAGAAATGTGACCAATACTGGGGAGGTTGTAGCAAAAAGACGTAAAGTCGATGAACCTGAAATTATAAGCAGAAACAAAAAGGATTCTGTTGAAGATGTTGTTGGTTTTCAATTTGAAAACAGTTCTGGTGTCAATTGCTATGCTAATGTAGTGGTTAATGTTTTGTTTTCTCTAGAAAATGTAAAAGAAGAGATTGTGGTCAATTCTGATCAAAGATTTTGCAGTTTGTTAAATTCTGTGTTAGAGAAATGTAGCACTGATAGAACAAACATAGAAAGTGTGTCTGAAATTCGAAATCTGTTAGACAGATGTTCAGGCCAAACACAATTCTCTCAAAATATTCAGCAAGATTGTCAGGAGTTTTTAATGTATATGCTTGATGTATTGCATGCTGAAGGTGTAGATGTAGATCAGCTGTTTGGGCTTTCTTATCAGTGGCAGCATGACTGCGAGAACTGTATGGTATCAAGTACTACTAGTGTAGACTCAGAAAGATTTATATATTTAACTTTGCCAGACAGTAAATCAGTCTCCTTTAATAAGCTAGTAAAAGCAGCTGATCACAACATGGAGTGTAGCCAATGTAAATCTGAAATGATGTCCACATTATTTATACGAACATATGGCCAGTATGTCATTTTAATGTTCCAAAGATGTAGGCCTGATGGAACAAAATTGACAACTTTAATTAAAATTTTTGTGGCTTCGCAGTTGTCAATATCAGGAAGGACTTTTGTAACTGCAGCAATTATATATCATGACGGTCCTTCAATAACATCAGGACATTACACAGCTTATTTAAAGTCTAGAAATGGCTGGTCATTCTGCAATGATTCTGTTTTAATTTTCAAAAAAAAATTGCCGTATGACCTTAAAAACTCTTACCTGGTGTTTTTAAAACCAAAATTTTAGGGAAAGAATCTCGGGATGTGCTCTGTGGAATTTCAAGAAGTTCTAATGGCTCCTACACGATTTGGCCTTGAGGATAAGTGTAGTTCAGAGACATAACTTCTAACCATAAGACTGGACGTCATGGAGAAATAAGTGCACTTTGAATGAGTTCAGAAAAACTATTTCTTTTTATAAGCTAATTGAAGCAGCCAATCAAAACATAGAGTAGAGGGAATGTAAGTCTGCAATGCTGTCTACTGTTTTACATTGCTTTGTGATTAAAAGTGATGTAGAGAATTAAATAATTGTAGTAGTCATAGAGGTAGTGTAAGTCTGCTTCATAGTAAGCAGTATCAGTGTCATAGGAAATGTAGAACATGACTGAGCAAGAAGGGGAAGATATTACTATTCCAGGATTGTGAAAATGATCTTCAACATTTTAATTCTGAAAGTTGCAGAAATGCCAAATGACGGGATTGGCTTACAAGAAATCCAAGAGTTATAAATGGCTCTGACAAGATTTGGCCTTGTGGAAACTTGTGGTAGAGAGCAAGAAGTCATTTATTGCATGTAACATGTTTTTAAAAACGATGGAGGTTTTCTTTCAGAAAGTGGCGGGCTGAAAGTAATAACAGCACAACAGAGTGTAAGCTGTTCATAGGACATCCTTTGACGTCATGGAAAGTAAGTTAACTTTAAGGAGTTCTGAATTCTGATTTGTTATATTGTATGGGTTTTTTAAACACAATCATTTTGATTGTGTTTTTTTTTCCCCGCTGTTATATGATGAATACCTTCAAGTCACTGTTTTTAGTGAATTTTGATACATTCTGAGAACAGCAAAAATAAACCATTTAACATGTATAATTAATTCTGTACTGTTTGCATTTATGATGTATATGTAGAACTGTGTAGGAGGCATGGAGAAGGTGAGGCTTCTGTAAGTGTCAAAGTTGTTGCATGCAGTGCTGCACTTCTGCGTACTCTTTCATATGCTGGACTACATCTGCACAATGAGATACCTAAGCAAAGGAAACACAAGTGATGTGATTGTGAAATGAGCAAAAGAAATTGCACGTATTTCAATTACATCACCTGTGTTTCCTATCATTACGAATCACATTGTGCAGATCAAGTTTAGGTCTGTCCAGGGAAACAGAGGAGGTTTGGCCTTTGTTCAAGAGTGCAGTGGACATGACTCACTTCATTGGTAGGCCTGCAAATGTATTATCTTCTCTGTACTCTTCAACAACTCTAAATTTCATCTGCAACCCTGAGTAGGCCTCACCTCAAACAAACCTCTGGATAGGACACATCTTATTGGCATCCTGAAGCAATCATTTAAAATTTTAGTGTTTTGCGACACTTTTCTGAGACAACAGCAATGCAAAAGATGCACCATGTTTTAAGATAGGCCTCACTTCATCTGCATCAAGATACTGTTAGTTTAAAATGTATATCTTTAGGACTGTGTAGGGGGCCTGGAGAAGCAGAAGCTTCTGTAAGTGTCAAAGTTGTTGAAAAACTGTTTGTCCTTCAATCTTTTCCCTTGTCTTTTGTAATTTTTAAATACATGTTTTAATATTTTTCAAATGTTTGTTCTCTCTTTCACAGATTGAAAGTATAAAAACAAAAAGTGAGTAATTTAACGACAATTATAAGGTAAATGTTTTGTACTCTTTTCGTTACATTTCTATCACATTTAACTTCTATTAGTTCCACTGCTTCATTTCTTTAACCCTCAGTTTCCTGCCTTTGCTACTTCCCTCATTCCTTTCTCTATTACCTACTTACTCAACTCCTTCCACTCTTTTTCTCAGTCCCTCTCTTCTCATAGTTCCTCACTCTTGTTCACTCACTCCGTCTCTATTACTCTTAGTGTCTTTGACTGATCACTCTATCACTACTTGTTCATAATGCTTTCTCTGTGTAGTTGAAGCACACTAAGGGGCATATTATGAACACAGCCAATAAAATTATTGCTGTTTTTATTGGCAGAAAACTGGTGCAAAAGTGGTTTTAGCGGCAGTTTTCTGCCGCAAAAGCGGCTTTAGCGACACATTTCTGCCGATAAAAGCTGCAAAACTTTTATTGCCTATGTTGATGATATGGCTCTATGTTACTTACATTTCTTTGCTGTTTCAATTAATCTTTTTCTGTTATTTTTTGTTTTCTGTTTTCTATTTTTTCTCTCTGTTATTCCCCATGTTTTAATCTTATTTTGAACATTCACTCACATTCTCCAAGAAACTCTTCTTTGTTATTGTTCTACTCTCTTTTTTTTTCTTTCACTTCCTTATCTATTTTGTTTTTCACAATTATACCCTCTTCCGTCTTTTCTTCGGTAAATAGATCTATTAAACAGTATCTCTTCTTTACTCCCTATAGCTGTCTTTCTTTTAACATCACTCTCTGTTTACTTTCCTTATACTTACTCTTTTTTTTTTTTTTTTTTGGTTAGCTCCCGGTCCGCGTACCGGGAAGCTAACCGGGAAGCGAACCAAAAGAAATAGAGCTTGCCAGAGTGCTAAACATTCTAGCAATTTTTTTTGAAAGGGGAGGTAGTTCTGAAAAGAACTTTTTTTTTAATGTTTTTGTTGTTTTATATTTTTTTTTATTTTTTGAACATTTTTTGTTTTTTTGTATTTTTTGAACGATTTTATATTTTTTTTGGTTTTTTTTGGGGGGGAAACAACAAAAAACAGGCATTGAAAAGGGCTCAACAGGAGCAAAAAAAAAATTACTGGGGGCGGTTAGGGCAATTATGATTTTCATAAGCCAGGTTGATGGCATTTATACTCATATTACCACATGCTATCAACGCACCACAGTGCATACAAGTATGTTTCATGTGGCCAAAATTCTCTTGGATGTTTGGCACAGTTTCCCGTGCCTCTGCTGGTGTCAATGATATTGACGATCTTGACCTGGCCACAGGAGTTGATGTTGGATTTTGTTCCATATCCCGTATTTCCGCCCGGCTGTAATTGAGTGGATGCCTCCTGGTCATGTGCCTATGCATGGTATAGTTCCCATAACTATACTTTTTATCAGTCCCTCTTGATAATTTATCTTTGCAGATGAGGCAGGTGACATACCTCGCATTCACTTTCTTTTGCCCTGGAGGGATTGAATAAAACTGCCAGATGAAACTGGCTTTCCTATGGGAAACCCGGGGCATCTCTTCCAAGAACTGTGGTTCTTCTCTCTCCTCTTCCTCTATTTCTTCTTCTTCCTCCTCTGTGTTGGTCATGACCTGGGGAGGTGGTTCTCTCTTCCCATGAGGAGGTGGAGGTGGTGGTGGGGGTGCACCAGCTGAAGCAACTACTGAAGCCATTTCTCAAGTATTAATAAAGGTCTTCCTCTCACAATGATGAAAGTCAGAGTGAGGAAAGAAGGAGGGGTTTTCATCATTTGGGAAAAACAATAGTTCTCAACCAATGAAAAGTGTTATTTTTAGGTCACCTGACCTAGCCTTACATGATTATGAAACCAAAAGTGAAATGAACCAATGAAAAGTGTTATTAACAAGTCACATGACCTGTTATGCTTACGTTACGCGCTCCGGTCCGCGCCCCGGATAGCTTCCGGGTCGCTGCGCTTCGCGCCTCGGTCCGCGCCCCGGGGCACTTCCGGATGCGCTAACGCGGTACGTCATAAGACGCATTACGCGGCAACGCGATACGTCGCGCTTTCGCGACGAGCCGCGGATCGCTTCCGGGGAGCTGCGTTTCGCGCCTCGGTCCGCGCCCCGGGGCACTTCCGGGTGCGCTAACGCGGTACGTCATAAGACGCATTACGCGGCAACGCGATACGTCGCGCTTTCGCGACGCGTCACGATGTTGATTTCTAAAGCGGCAGTTGCGCAAACGGAATGTTTACCGGTTCGCGGACCGGGTCGCGGCATCAATTTGAGCTAACGGAAAGCTTTCCGGTTCGCGGACCGGGAGCGAAACAAAAAAAATATTTAAAAAAAAATTATTAATAAACATATAAAATATATTTTTTGATTTAAAGAAGAATACATTTTACAGCTATAGATATTAGCTTTTAAAAAACCAATGAAATTCACTGAAAAAACCATAGGTTATAGACCATATATAGTTAGGAATTAGCATTTACAAAACCTTGAAAATTCACTGAAAAAACCATAGGTTATACACCATATATAGTTAGGAATTAGCATTTAAAAAACCTTATTTTACTCACACAAAACCATTGAAATTCCATATATAGTTAGTTGTACTAACTATATATCGCGCACCCGCAATCCACTGCTGATCATGTCACATATTACATCATTCATGACATGGTCAGTGACATCACTGATGACATCACTGATGACATCTCAAATGACATCACTGATGACATCACTGATGACATCTCAAATGACATCACTGATGACATCACTGATGACATCTCATTTGACATTACTGATCACATCACTGATGACATCATTCATGTGATAATACGATGAAGCTCTTCAGACTCCAATATAACCTTAGATACACTCAGTGTAAACAGACACTCACAGACTGTCACTCATCCATGGAGTTACTCACACACCTAGTCAGTCATGCAAAGAATCAATCACACCTCCATTTCCTCAACTATACAGTTATACACACCTTACTTATTGAAACATATACTAACACATATTTACTCTCTTATACAATCCTGGATACAAGTTCACAATGATCCATACAGCCACTCACACATTCACTGGCTCTTTTGCACAGTTATTTATATATGTCAACTCTCACATGTACTGTGTTTTACATATGTACTTACTTTGACATGTAGCACTGAGATATCCATTCACTCACCAATACACTGATGCACACAGTCAACCGCCCATACAGCTGTTTCCACATGCACTTTTGAACCCATACATCTAGTGAATCAACTGCTCACACATCTATGCACAGAGTCATACACCTCCCAGCCACCCACACACACACTCAGTCTCCCATACAAATACTTGGGCAACCAATCAATAACCCATATAGTTACTCATATAGCTACTGAACAACACATGCAGCAGTTTTCAGAACAACAGACATAATGATGCACAAATTAAGACAGTTTAGTCACTAACATGCACTCAGTGAGACACATTTAATCACTCATTCATACAGTCAGTCATGCACCTACTAAATCCTTCATCCAGACACTTATACATCCACTCATTCTTAAATATGTAAGACATATTTTAACTTTACAGAAAAATACAGTCACTGGATGTTGTCATCAGTGATGTCATTTGAGATGTCATCAGTGATGTCATCAGTGATGTCATTTGAGATGTCATCAGTGATGTCATCAGTGATGTCACTGACCATGTCATGAATGATGTAATATGTGACATGATCAGCAGTGGATTGCGGGTGCGCGATATATAGTTAGTACAACTAACTATATATGGAATTTCAATGGTTTTGTGTGAGTAAAATAAGGTTTTTTAAATGCTAATTCCTAACTATATATGGTGTATAACCTATGTTTTTTTCAGTGAATACATATATATATATATAAAAGTGCAGTTATATTTATGAAGTGAAACAGAAAAGCACCAAAACTGGCAAGTTATGGTTTGCAATTAATTGTTGCTAATAATCTTACAGATAAAACTACATATCACTTTACGCTTAACAATATGATGTAGTTTTACTTAGTGGTGTAAGTATATATTGTTAGTTCAATATATTGTGATATTAAGTCCTGTCATTTATTGGTATAAATATTGTGCGCTCATAAGAATCGCATTTTGTGTGGAAGCTATGGTTTGCGTGACTGTTGTGTGAGTTATAGATGAGGAAGCAGTAGCATGTAGCAGCATCCTACAGGTGGTAAGTGAATGAAGCTTGAGGAGAAGGTTTGTATGTTTTATACACAACCCAGCTGCACTTGTAGTCTTCGAGTCGTGTGAGCCATAATTTGGGAACATCCAGGTCCTCATAGCATTTCTGAATTGTATGTGGTTGCTGATGATGCTTATGCTGTTTTGAAGTGTCTTCCAGGGTTTGCTAGTCTGCACTGAGAAAGAGTTGCCAACTATTAGGTTTTTTGTTCGCAAAGGGGTAATTATCAGCAGAGCCGGACTGGGGAACCAAAAGTCGGTACTGGCAAAAATGCTTGATCCAGACCAGCTCCGTTCATCTCCTTGTGCAACCTCTCTCTTTCCATCTCTCCTCTAATCTCCTCTCCTCTCCTCTCCTCTCCTCTCCTCTCCTCTCCTCTCCTCTCCTCTCCTCTCCTCTCCTCTCCTCTCCTCTCCTCTCCTCTCCTCTCCTCTCCTCTCCTCTCCTCTCCCTTCTTGTCATATCCTCTCTACTTCCCCCTCCATCCCTCTCTTTCTCTCTCTCTCTCTTTCTCTTTAAGCCTCCTCATGCCTGCTGCCATTAAGGGAGCAGAGGAAGTGACAAAGGTACCGGGGGCCTCATTTATGAAAAGTGACGCATCGCTGCGTGAAAACAGCGATGCGTCACTTTTCACTGCGCTCTCCCTGCGACATGATTGATGCGTCATATTTATAATATGACGCATCATGTCGCAAGGAGTTACAGATACGTCAGTATTTCTGACATATCTGTAGGCGCAAAAGTGACGCATTGCTGGAGTGTGTCACAAAAGTCCAGCAATGCTTCCTTTCACATGGGGGAAAGCCCCATGTGAAAGGGCTTGCGTCAGTCTTACGCATGCTGTGAGGCAGGCGCAAGATTTTGACGCAACAGCATCCTAAAAGTGACGCAGTGAAATCTCATAGATTTCACTGCGTCACTATTACGAGGCTTTTTGCGGGTGAACGCCCCCTCTGCATACATTATACCTGACGCAGGTATAATGTAGCGCAGGGGTTTACAAAGTGACGCATCTGCTTAGATGCGCCACTTTGTAAATAGTGTGCATCAGGAGGCATGTTTTACGCCGCCGATGCGTCACAAAAAGTGACGCATCGGAAGCGCAAAACTCACGCAAGGCCTCATAAATGAGGCCCCAGGAGTGGCCATAGGCTTTAGATACAGCATCTAAGGGCTCCAGCCCACTGGGGAAATGCCTGGTGGAATAAAAGACCTGTCTGGCCCTTATTATTAAGAGCGAACCTGTTCTCAATCTAAAGTGTCTCCTTTGATAGAACACTTTGAGGTTAGCTTATAAGCAGTGCACCACGGGCCATTTTATACATTGTGGCCTGGGGACACATAAGGCGTATGCACCTGCCTTGTGGGCCATGCGGGCACATTGGTATTACAGAAGGCACCATTGACGCTTGTGCGTCTTCTTCTGTAATACTGATAGCACTAGAATACGTGTATCGCTAGTGCTATCATTAGAGGACGCTCTCACATTTGCCCGGTAGCGTGGCCTCATGCAAATGAGGGAATCACTTTGCCTCTGCGCCTGCGACGTATTATCAACAACGGCAGAGAGGCAAACGTGCCCTTAGAAGGCGCACTGAAAGTGTGCCACAGGCAGCCCTCTGGGTGGGAGAAAGTGCATCCTATGAACTCCCAAGCACCCACCAGCAGGCAAGTGCAGTCATTCACTGACCCACCTGCAAGGGGATCTCTCGTCGGATGTATGTCATTACCACGCAACTTTTACAACGCAAGTAGTTACTACGACTTGTGTTGGGGGGTGCTGGATAGTGAATAGTTTAATTTACTATTCCAACTCCAATCCCCGTGGATAGTAGGGAAGGTTTTGGATAGTAAATTAACTATTCCCTATACTAGAGCGCCCCCAGGCGCAAGACGTGTGTAACGACTTTCGTTGTAAAAGTTGCGTGGTAAAGGTACTGCGTTGGGAAAGTTGCGTTGTAAACGCTGTTTACCTCTCTCGTACCCCTTGAAAGGGCAGGTGGCATGCTTCATGTGCTGTGAAACATGGAGCCGTTTTGAAGCAGCCGCTCTGTATTTCACTTGAATGCTCTGCTCAGAGGGCAGCGCGAGTTAGCGGCTGCCCTGGGGCCGTGCGTTCTTTCTAAGGCGCACCTTTTGAAAAGTGTGACATGGCACAAACTGAGAAAGTGCGCTGTATACATAGTTTGCGCTAGGTTGTCCATAGACCTGACCTTGTATACTTTTGCAAAGGCGCTCTCTTCGTTGGCACAATCCCAGAGGTGAAAAAGTGGTTTATATCGTAGATCTGTTTGGTGTAAGAATATGATGATAAGCCTCTCAGATCACACCCACGTTGGAGTAGCCAGAAAGAGCTTTCAAAACAGTGAAAAATACCGATACCAGTATTTGTAAAGCGCACAACTACCTCCGAAGTGGTGTCCCGGCGCTGGGGGCCCTTGGGAAGATTAAGCGAGCTATTGCCCAGAGTCACATGGTGCTGGGCTGACCTGCCGTCGGTGACGGGGATAGAACCGTGAGCCCCAGATTCCAGCGTCAGACGCCCTGGCCGCTGCGCCACACCTCTTTCACAAATACCCATCAACTTTGAGCAGTGAGATATGCAAATGGATAAACTCTCCTTTTCTCTGCAGGGAGGCAGCCAGACACCTAGGTCTGTGTCCCCCCCCCACCTCCCACAGCTCTCAGTTGAGAAGTGTGCAGCCACCCCCTCACCAGGTTACACTAACAACTCTTTCCTCAGTGTTGCACTCGTTTGCCAACGGCACCCTCAGATAATAGCGGTGCACAACCTGAGGTGGGAGTGAACTCGTTTACCCTCTTGAGGGGATGGGGAACCGAAAGCCTGACGTGTGTAGAGCAAAACCACAAACCAGGGCCGGCTTTAGGACAGTGCGACTGGTGCGGCCAGCACTGGACACTGACCTGTGGAGGAGGTGCGGACCTCAGGTGGGGGAGCTGTGTTTAGTAATAACTTATGATTGGAGAGATGAGGGGCACTTTTGCCCTGTGGCAGTGAGAGGATCCGAGGAGGTGGTCATGAGGTGTGGGGGCGCCAAAAATTGTTGTCGCATCGGGTGCCACCAGCGCTAAATCCGGCCTTTCCACAAATTGTGCCGACTTTAGGTGCTAGGTGTAGATGTTTGCCTGTTTCTTGGCACTTTTCATGTTCTCAGACGGGGAGTCACAGCACAAGTAGATAGTTGTTAACTTTCAATGATTAGATGTAGTTTAATGGGAAAGCGAGGTTCCTGGTTCTACAGCTCGCAACGTAGTCACTTGGAAACCCCCTCTCTTATGTGGTAATGATTTCACTGGGATACAAGGGTACGTTGATACATGTGTGCGGGAATACATCGGTACGAGGGTACATGGTTGCGTGGATACATGGGCATGGGTATACCTGGGCACAGGGGTACATGATACAGGGATGCATTGGCACAGAGATACCTGGGCACGGGGATATATGGGCACAGGGATACCTGGGCATGGGGATACATGGGTATGGGGGTAATTGGGTATGGGGATACCTGGGTACAGGGATACCTGGGCACAGGGATACATGGGCACGGAGTTACATGGTATGGGATATATCGGTACAGAGGTACTTGGGCATGGGGATACATGGGTATGGGGGCTATTGGGTACAGGGAACCTGGCCATGGGGATACATGGGTACAGGGATATATGGACATGGGGATACATGGGTACAGGGATAGATGTGTACGTGGATACATGGGTACAGGTATGCAGGGCTGCATAACACGTCTGAATTTTTTTTTTAGATGTGGTAGACAGGTCATGCATTTGTAGTCCCCACATACCACAAGCTTGGGTCATGGTTAGAGCGGCAGACCCTGATGCAGAGGTCTGGCCCCGGGACCAGGGTTCAATTCCCGCCTCGGCGGCTCTTGGACACAATTTCCCCGGACCTGATAGTTCTCGCCTCAGTGCCTAGTCTAATCATGGGTCCCACTCTGTGACTCTGGGCAATAGCTTGCTTAATCTCCACAACGGCCCCAGCAGCGCTTGGATGCCTGGCTTCACCTTGGGGGTGCCCAGGAGTGGACATTTCATAGGAAAGCCAGGAAGGGTTCCACAGCGGTATGAATACAGCGCTACGAGACCTCAGGGTAGAAGGCGCTATATAAATACAAACACATTTACATTTACTTACTCATACATCTACCACATCGTCAATGTACCAACATGTTCATCCAGCCACTCATCCACCAAACTGCCCCTTGTCCTACTCACCCATCCATCCACTATGAGATGCATCCACCTACTTGCACATGTGATGTTAATTGGATTTGAAAAGCGCACTGTCACTTCGGTGATGACTCAAGGCACTAGGGAGCCACTGGTGGTATCAAGAATATGAAGGACACCCTCTAGGTAAGTTCTCAGTTTTCTGTAAAGGCCAAGTTGTATTCCATCATCTGCAGTTCAAGCAGGAGCACTTCACGGTAAAGGTGAGAGGACCAGGAAGTCCCAGCCTCCTCTTCTGGCGCGTTTAAAGGGCGGGCTGACAAGGAGCAGGTTGTTGGAAGAGAGTAAAGTACGCCGATGTAGTACTTAAGGAGTCTGTTATGAGGAGGCTCACTGTAAATGTGTTCATTTAGAAGGGAGGGAGATTAAATGGAATCCGATGACTTCTGCGAGAAGCACTTAATGTCGCGAGAGCCGCTCAAATCTCTATTTGCAGGAAGCGATGGAGGGAACACTCAAATAAAGTACGTAAAGCATACTGATTACATCCCGTGTTAGGTGGCCAGTGTCAGTGGCGGCTACAACCAAATGTGGCGGGTTTGGGGGAAATAATGAAAAAAAAATTAAAATCACTTACCTGGTTACGGTCGCTGCCTTTCCTCGTCTCTTCAGGCTTCCGGTTCGAAGCAAGAAGCACACAGGCTCCCATAAGCCAATCCCGACGCTGCTGTTACCATAACGGCATGTCGTGATTGGTCTGAGCACTGTGGTTCGGCGCTCAGACAGAGACTACGAGCCTGCGCTTGCTGTGCAATACAACTGGGTGGAGAACATGCAAAGTGTGCATGACTTTTTGGCCAGCCCAAGACGGCCAACTAAATTTTCATGTGCACTTAGAGACTACCCACCACTCCTCCCCCTGCTCGGTACAGCCTTTCCCCACCCCGCACCTAGAACTGAGCAAGTACGGAAAAGTAAAATGAAACAACATTGTGATATTATCATTTTATTTTCCCTTTTTTAACTGCTCAGCAGCCGCGGTGCGTCCATTGGTGCATAGGGGCGTAGCCCCACTAAGCCCTGGATGCACCGTGGCACTGCAGCTAAGCTATATAAACATACCGGCATGAATTCTTCAAATTAGCGCAGCGCGGGAGGGACAGGCGATCAGATGATCATGTCGATGCCTGTAATTGGTGCGGTCCGGAGTGCGCTGGGGGTGGGTCTGCTGGTCTGCTGCAGCTGCGCATGAGGATTCCGGGCTGAGACTTGCCCGCGCATGCGCCTTTGCGCGAAAAACACTTTTGCCATAGAGAAGGGGTCGGGGGTGCGGCTTCAGCCGGGCCGGGTGTACAAGGCTGCCCAGGGCGAGTGCACAGTGTGCCCCCCTAGCCAATCCTGGTGCTGCATGCAGCGCCAGGATTGGCTGGTCCACCGCGCATCCAATAATGGATGTTGCGCGGTGGACCAGCCAATCCTGGCACTGCATGCAGCACCAGGATTGGCTAGGGGGGCGCGGCGTGGGTGGGGGCAGAGTGGCGCGACCCCGGGCAGGAGGAGAAACAGACGGCGGTGAGAGCCCCTCATGTGCCATCGCCGGGAGGCGTGATGCTGCGGGTGAGCTGGTGATAAGATAAGGCAGACTCATCTGTCTATAATTAAGTAGAACTTACTCTCTTGTCTAGGCTTCTGAGAACTCCAGAACAACAGCCTTCTGGGAAGTCTCCTACTTTTTCCCATTTGACCAGTCAATCTGTAGACTTGCATGACGGAGGCTTGGTGGAACCTTGCTGGGTGTCTTTAATATCAATTCTTCTGCAGTTTCTGCCTAGTACTGGCACGAGCTGAATCATGCCAAGCCACGATTGTACTTGTTGGCAGAGGCTCATTTGCTGCAACTGAAGCCCTAAAATATCCCTAATCACCTAAATGCAAGTGAAGTTCCTTGTTCCTTGATGAAGTTTCCCACTAGTAGAGACATCCTTAACTGTTTTCCTTGAAGTAGGGATTAGCGACGCAGCTCGTGACGGGCCGTAGGACTATGATAACAAGTTGGCAACAGACACGGTGGGAAAAAAAAGGGCGCTCGAGTAGCCGTCCACTTATCTAGTTTTTATTTTCCAATTCCGGAATCGGTCCTGCGGGGAATCAGAAAGCAGATGCTGCGCTTGGTCTATGGCAAGCAGGCAAGCGCATGTTGCCATAGAGACCGGATGCCCGTTTTTAAGGTGGCTACAACAAGTCTTTCGATTGTGAAAATGCAAGCCTGAGAGAATTGCAGAGTTTGAATGTGGCAGCCTGAAATTCCTCGAGGTCATGATCCACTGCTCAGCCTGACAAACTGCCTTCTCCTCTTCTCTGTGACTGCACGAGTTCTGCATTTTACTGTCAGTTTGGTGTGTGTGTGTGTGCGCGTGCGTGCGCGTGTCTGGTGGGAGAGTTCATGCCTTCATAGGGGGAGCAGTTTTAATACTGATAATACATTTGAAAAGCACAACTCTCCCGTCACACCTACATTGGAAGAGCAAAAGCCACCATTCTGCCCTGCCAGTACTCTCCAACAAGGTCCGCCAGGGGGAGTGTATTTCCATGCCCAAGAAGATGCTTGCTGGTGGCCCTTCTGAAATATCGGGGACTGGTTCGATCCCATCGCGCTAAGTGACTGTGCTGGTGAAGATAGACTCCAGCTGAGGTCGCCTTTGAACCCTGGGGTTGGCTGGCAGCCATGCACCCGCCCGTCCATGACACCTCAGCTGACTCCTGTCACACCCTTCCATACTCTCCAAGCCCCCTTCACAAATGTGCCCCACTGCAGGGCTAGGGCTGTCACAAAAGCTGTTGCTCAATAAATACAGTTGGGCTTTTTTTAATTTAAATATTATGCATTTCTTTCAGTGGTTCACATATATGGTCCTGATAAATGACCCCTGTAATCTGTTGCTTTATTTGGCATTCTTTCATGTTATGGACCAATAAAAAAGAAACAAACTGCTGCCCCATTCAGTGTCCCAGCTGGCATGGGCACCGGTTCTTTTTAAGACACAGCCTGCGAAACGTCCAGGCTGAACCCTGGGCAGATGGTGCGCGAGGCAGCGCCGCAGATGCGACTCGGGCTCTGGATCAAGAAATACCCAATCGCAGCGAAGAATCACATTCGAGCATAACAACTGCTTGGGCTTGCTGGTTTCCTGAGCGAGACTTGACTGGTGACTTGTGCCAACTGCAACACACATGACCCCCTAGGGAAGCACCCAAAACAACTGCCATTCAGGCCCTTAATCCAATGCTCCTGAGCACAGTTAACGAACTGATAGGAAACCATTAAGCCTGTGGGGTGGAAACACGAGGGTTATTGTTGTGTCTCGTGATAGTGCAGGGATACATTGCTATAATGTAGGCTGTGCCCCATGCAGGGTGTTCATATTGAGTTTGGTTTTCATAATACCTATTCAGTCGCATAGACAGTATATCACAAGCCCTTGTGCCCTCCCTGCTGAATGAATGATAAAATACAGCAATAATGAGGGCTCAGTGGCCAGAGAGATGCACACAACAGTGACGAGGGGCTGAGAGGGTTCCAGACAGCTGCATACAGCAATGATGGAGAACTGAGTGGGGTTTCGTGGAAATTTAGAAGGCCAGTGATGGGGGAGTGAATGAGGTTCAATAGACGTGTATACACCAGTGATAGCTAATGCGGGGTCTCCTTAGAAGTATAAATGGCCAGTGGTGGGGGAATGAATGAGGTTCACTAGAATTAGATGTGGCCTCTGTGCCCCTGTGCCACTGCACCTTCTGCACCAATGGAAGCTACGCCCCTGAATTGACTGCAGGGTCACTCGAATTATGTAATGCTGTGGAATTTTTCACACAATTTTGGATTTAAGCCATCATCTACTACATAATGTGCAGATTCTAACAAAAAAAATCTAGGTCAAGCGGTTCAAAAGTTACCAAAACGCAGCAGCACATGTTGCTGTGTAATGGAAAACCCTCTGCAAAGGTTGACTGGTCACCTTTCTGATGCTTTTGCTACATTTGGGTGCTAAACTGGTACTAATGAGGTGCAACCTATGCCAACAATGCCAACAAGTGTGCAAATGAGAAAATAATGCAGTAATTCTATCCCAAAATGTGGCTCATTACGCAGCATCATTTTCCTTTGCTTGCCACATAATTTAGTCAACCCTGCCGCATAATTGCAATGGCCCTGACTTGCTCTCAGTCTCTGGTGGGGTCCCGCATTGTGAGGCGGCATATCCTTCGGGTGTGGGGCAAATACATTGAAAATAACACACTTTCAGTGGTTGGTCACAAGTTAAAGGAGAACTTTCTTGGTTCAATGTTTTTGTCATGTTTAATATATTCCTCTTTTGCTTTCTTCACGCAATTATTTTTTTTGGGGGGGGGCGGTCTCTGATGTCTTGTTTTTTCTCTTTCTTATTGTATTTTGTCTTGTACCGACTCATGGAATTTGGGAGTTGTATTGCCTTTGTGGTGTGTATTTTGTGCAGTGTTTGCCTTTATTCCCTGAGTAACGGAGATGCCTTATACTCAGTGTCTGTGCAGCGATGGGGTACTATGATGCGTGCCGTCTTCCGTTTGGAATGTGAATATATCTGTAGAATTTACTATTCATATTACTGCCGGTTGCAGGAGGAGTCCTGCATTATGAGCATGTTCTTGCTGCACCTTCTGCAGCCTCGGTGTGCGTGAGACTATAACATGAATATAATCTTACTTCAGCCTCCTTTGAGCACATAATAGACAAGATGATGACAAGAAATTACATAAAAATCTGAAACAACAGGTGTGAGAAGTGAAAGACAACTTTAATGGAATGTAACTGACTTCCAGTGGCTGAGCTGTTTTTTTTGCTGTCTGTGGACTTCTGTCAGTACTATTCCAGTTTCGGTTTTGATTTGGCCTAGTTTTAAACTTTCCTTTATTATCTCTGTTAGGGGCCCCCTTCCAGTGTTTTTACCCAGGGAAAGTGAGTGTGAAGAAGTGGCCATGGTCCTTGTGAGTGCAAAAATAGGATTATTACACGCAGAGCTGGTCAATAATGCTAGTATTGGGCTACACCCCACTTATGGGCTCATATTTTTATCAAGGGCTCATAAATTGGGTAAGGGACAATAAATATCGGTATTGACCAACTCAGAAGTCATTAATGCTATTGCTACAGCAATGTGATAACAGTGCCTGACACTCTGCTTTCCCTACCCCATGTCCAGGCCTTCAACCTCGGCTCTTTGACAGATCTTAAAATGAACCGTGGATGGAGAGATCCCAAATCAGCCCAATGATAGCAGTTATTGACTGATTTCAGAAAAATCTGATTGGCTGGCTTGCTCTCAATATTGATTCCCCTGCTAGCATAGGTTTTTCTAGTCTTGTGTGCTTTATGCTTTTAACTGGGCTTCTCTCTACCGCTCAAGATCACAGCACTGTGGCTTCAGGTTTTTTTCCTGGCTGCAGCACACTGTGTATGTTTTATTTTATGAATGCCTGTGATATTTATTTTCTGCAGCCTTTGCTTTTGCTCTTTGAAACTTGCTCGGCAGGTTGTGGTTTGCTCGGATGTCATCACTGCTGGCTATATTTGAAGCTACGAAAGCCAAGGTCTACCACTGAGCGGACATTCCGACACTCTAGCTACTGGTCTTCACGAGGAAGAGGGGAGGGGAGTGGGCATGGGGATGCCGTTGAGGTTGGCTGTACTGTGCTGTGCCTAGGAGCTGGAATCTGTTACCCAAAATGTGAGCTGGGCCTAACAAGGATGGAACAGTGAACAGGAGGAAGAGGGGAGGGGAGTGGACATGGGGATGCCGTTGAGGTTGGCTGTGGCTGTGGTTGTGCATGTAGTGTGAGTACAACAGAAACGCCTGTAGGTAAACTATGTTTCCCAACTGCTGTGCAACTTCTTCTACTCTTAGAGCTGAGATTTCCATGAAAGTCTTATAGTCTGAATTCAGCACCTGAGCATAATAGGACGGAATGTATGAAGCTCTGTGGTTATACTGAATAAGCAGCTGCCTATGTTATGCCATCTATTAATTTAATAACTGCACTTTCACAATTGCTTTATTAACCTTCCTGCTTTCTCAAATTTGCTTGAAAATGCACGATTTGGGGGGGTAACCCCCCCAAACCCACCTTTTGGGGTTCGGGCTCGCTCGCTGCGCTCGCTCGCTATGGTGCTGGATGCAAATCACTTTGCGCCGCACCACTTTCAAATGTCACCCACTGCCCCTGCTGCTCAGAGAGCAGTGGCACAACACTCCTCTGCCTTAGAGGATGAGCTGCCAGTGTGAGTAGTTCCAGAAGTAAAGGCAGGTGCCAGTCACCAGAAACTTTGCTTTTCCAGATTCATTTTCACTGTAAAACAAGGAGGAGCATAGAGGGAAAGGAAAAGCGTCAGGGGTGCACTCCACCCAGAATCAACAACACAAAAGAAGAAGCCCTTGTGACGCTTCCCATATCAACTAGATACTTCTTGGGTCCCCCACTTCTCACTTTCTAACGGAGGAGGTTCTAGGGCATATCTATGAGCCACCCCAATTTTGTGTATTTTAATAAAAAACAAAACAGGTCCCATGCATCGCGGTGAATCCTACATATAAGAGGAAAACATGTAAAAAAGTGTGTCTATAGGAAGTGCCTCATGTAAGCAACCACCACAGAGTGGTGGGCTGGTTCGCGCCAATTTGCTCACCCTTTCATCATCGGCAACTTTCTATATTAGGGAACAGAACCAACACCCACAACGAGTGCAGAAGAATGTTGTATGTGTGTGTAACCTAAATACTACTATTTCTATTGCCCGGTGGCAAGCCCTTGTGCACTATCTATCTATTCTATCTCCCGTGCACCAGCCGTGGCCGCTGCAGATGAGAGCGGTGGGGCCAGGTGAGGAGGGATTTCGAGAGACGACCACAAGGGAAAATTCATTATTTATTTAATTCTCCCTTGTGGTTGTCTCTCGAAATCCTCCCTCAACTGGCCCGACCGCCCCACCGCTCTTACCTGCAGCGGCTGCCGGGCACTTCAAGGGTCGAATGGGACCTTTGTGCCCTGAAGAATTTGCGGAAAGTGAATTGGCAATGAAACATGGCGGCTATTATATTTAAAATGGTCTAAACAATGTGTGTGTTTTTTTGGTTTTTTTTTTAATCATGCGTGTGGGCACTACAAATTAAAGATGCTTTTTAAAACCCATTTTTAACTTCTTAGTGCTTGTGAGGAAGAAGTTCTCCTCCCTTCACGGGGATCCATTGGGAGTTTGAGATGTGTATCACACACAAATCGTTGTTTTTAGGTTGCACACACATACAACATTCTTCTGCGCTTGTTTTGGGTGAAAAGTCGCCGATGATGAAAGAGTGAGTGCGTTGGCGAGAACCTGACACATTCTTTACGTTTTTTCCTCCTATGGTTAGGATTCACCGCAATGCATGGAACCTGTTACATTTTTTGTTAAAAAAACACATAATGGGATGGTTCATAGATATGCGCTGAAACTAGAACGTGTGAACTGGGAGACCCAAAAAGTATCTAGTTGATATGTGACACGTAACAAGGGCTTCTTTTGTGTTGCAGATTAATTTTCAGCCAGTGTTCATTCATCCAGATGGTAAAATCTTACTTCAAGAGCATTGCTGTTCATACAACCAAGCCGAAACAATATTTGAGTATCATGGCGGCACACGTGTAGGAACTGATGTTGTGAGACTGTACACATGCCCTCAATGGCTGGACATCAATAATAAATAAACATGTAGATAGAGCAGACCCTTGAGGTACTCCACGTTGAAGAGAAGGGGATTTAGACTAGTATGTACCGAGTTTGACTTTCTGGGTGTGGTTTCGAAACAGGAAGAGAACCACTGGAGAACCATACTTTTTATGCTTTATGAAGCTAGTCGGTCGACCGTGATATTATGGTCAATGGTGTCCAAGGCAGCCGATGAGTATGCCTTAATCAGTGCACAGAGGCCATCCTTACCTGCTGCAGATCTCCACATACTCACCACCCATCCATTCAAAGAAGCCACACTTACCCACGATTGCTTGTTCACAGATTCAGGCTTCTTTGTGTAAAGGGTTCAGCATAATGTGTGACTAGCTGTCCATAGGCCGTATTTCTATGATCTCTAAAATATTCATGATGACTCTGCTCAAACCCACTTTTTTTTGGCAAATTAGGTTTTAGTTTGTAGTGGAGAATCACAACTTTTTGAATCAGCAATGTTGGGTGTATAAATATTTCACTAAGTCTGTGGCTTGAAATTAGCACTTAGTGTACAATAAATTATCTTCCCAGGAGGAGCATGAAAAACTGTATTGTTCAATTGCAGGGCAGTTTGAGGTTGCACCAAAACTGTAAAAAAAAAACCTCTAAAACTGAGCACATGTGTACTCTCAATGTAAAAGTGATTCACATTTGTCGTGCCAATACCTATTGTGCTTCGGATCCCATGTCCAACCTCCACTGTTGTTGACTATGCTCTAACTCTTCTGTATGTGTAAGCAAAGCTTGCACTGCGACTGTCTGAATAACAACGGCCTCTGTAAGTAAAGCTTGCGCTGCTGCAGTTTGAAATACAATTGTTCAGTGTAAGAGAAGCTTGCACTGCTGCAGTCTGAATTACAACTGTTCAGTGTAAGAGAAGCTTGCTCGGATGCAGTCTGAATTACAACTGTTCAGTGTATGAGAAGCTAGCTCGGCTGCAGTCTGAGTACAACTGTTCAGTGTAAGAGAAGCTTGCTCGTCTGCAGTCTGAGTACAACTGTTCAGTGTAAGAGAAGCTTGCACTGCTGCAGTCTGAATTACAACTGTTCAGTGTAAGAGAAGCTTGCACTGCTGCAGTCTGAATTGCAACTGTTTAGTGTAAGAGAAGCTTGCACTGCTACAGTCTGAATTACAACTGTTCAGTGTATGAGAAGCTTGCACTGCTGCAGTTTGAAATACAACTGTTCAGTGTATGAGAAGCTTGCACTGCTGCAGTCTGAATTACAACTGTTCAGTGTAAGAGAAGCTTGCACTGCTGCAGTCTGAATTACAACTGTTCAGTGTATGAGAAGCTTGCACTGTAGCAGTCTGAATTACAACTGTTCAGTGTATGAGAGGCTTGCACTGCTGCAGTTTGAAATACAACTGTTCAGTGTATGAGAAGCTTGCACTGCTACAGTCTGAATTACAACTTTTCCATGTATGAGAAGCTTGCACTGTAGCAGTCTGAATTACAACTATTCAGTGTATGAGAAGCTTGCACTGCTACAGTCTGAATTACAACTTTTCCGTGTATGAGAAGCTTGCACTGTAGCAGTCTGAATTACAACTGTTCAGTGTATGAGAAGCTTGCACTGCTACAGTCTGAATTTCAACTGTTCAGTGTATGAGAGGCTTGCACTGCTGCAGTTTGAAATACAACTGTTCAGTGTATGAGAAGCTTGCACTGCTGCAGTCTGAATTACAACTGTTCAGTGTAAGAGAAGCTTGCACTGCTGCAGTCTGAATTACAACTGTTCAGTGTACGAGAAGCTTGCACTGTAGCAGTCTGAATTACAACTGTTCAGTGTATGAGAGGCTTGCACTGCTGCAGTTTGAAATACAACTGTTCAGTGTATGAGAAGCTTGCACTGTAGCAGTTCGAATTACAACTGTTCAGTGTAAGAGAAGCTTGCACTGCTACAGTCTGAATTACAACTGTTCAGTGTATGAGAAGCTTGCACTGTAGCAGTCTGGATTACAACTGTTCAGTGTATGAGAAGCTTGCGCTGCTGCAGTCTGAATTACAACTGTTCAGTGTAAGAGAAGCTTGCACTGTAGCAGTCTGAATTACAACTGTTCAGTGCAAGAGAAGCTTGCACTGTAGCAGTCTGAATTACAACTGTTCAGTGTAAGAGAAGCTTGGACTGCAGCAGTCTGAATTACAACTGTTCAGTGTATGAGAAGCGTGCACTGCTGCAGTCTGAATTACAACTGTTCAGTGTAAGAGAAGCTTGCACTGTAGCAGTCTGAATTACAACTGTTCAGTGTATGAGAAGCTTGCACTGCTGCAGTGTGAATTACAACTGTTCAGTATAAGAGAAGCTTGCACTGTAGCAGTCTGAATTACAACTGTTCAGTGTAAGAGAAGCTTGCACTGCTGCAGTCTGAATTACAACTGTTCAGTGTATGAGAAGCTTGCACTGTAGCAGTCTGAATTACAACTGTTCAGTGTATGAGAGGCTTGCACTGCTGCAGTTTGAAATACAACTGTTCAGTGTATGAGAAGCTTGCACTGCTACAGTCTGAATTACAACTTTTCCGTGTATGAGAAGCTTGCACTGTAGCAGTCTGAATTACAACTATTCAGTGTATGAGAAGCTTGCACTGCTACAGTCTGAATTACAACTTTTCCGTGTATGAGAAGCTTGCACTGTAGCAGTCTGAATTACAACTGTTCAGTGTATGAGAAGCTTGCACTGCTACAGTCTGAATTTCAACTGTTCAGTGTATGAGAGGCTTGCACTGCTGCAGTTTGAAATACAACTGTTCAGTGTATGAGAAGCTTGCACTGCTGCAGTCTGAATTACAACTGTTCAGTGTAAGAGAAGCTTGCACTGCTGCAGTCTGAATTACAACTGTTCAGTGTACGAGAAGCTTGCACTGTAGCAGTCTGAATTACAACTGTTCAGTGTATGAGAGGCTTGCACTGCTGCAGTTTGAAATACAACTGTTCAGTGTATGAGAAGCTTGCACTGTAGCAGTTCGAATTACAACTGTTCAGTGTAAGAGAAGCTTGCACTGCTACAGTCTGAATTACAACTGTTCAGTGTATGAGAAGCTTGCACTGTAGCAGTCTGAATTACAACTGTTCAGTGTATGAGAAGCTTGCGCTGCTGCAGTCTGAATTACAACTGTTCAGTGTAAGAGAAGCTTGCACTGTATCAGTCTGAATTACAACTGTTCAGTGCAAGAGAAGCTTGCACTGTAGCAGTCTGAATTACAACTGTTCAGTGTAAGAGAAGCTTGGACTGCAGCAGTCTGAATTACAACTGTTCAGTGTATGAGAAGCGTGCACTGCTGCAGTCTGAATTACAACTGTTCAGTGTAAGAGAAGCTTGCACTGTAGCAGTCTGAATTACAACTGTTCAGTGTATGAGAAGCTTGCACTGCTGCAGTGTGAATTACAACTGTTCAGTGTAAGAGAAGCTTGCACTGTAGCAGTCTGAATTACAACTGTTCAGTGTAAGAGAAGCTTGCACTGCTACAGTCTGAATTACAACTGTTCAGTGTATGAGAAGCTTGCACTGTAGCAGTCTGAATTACAACTGTTCAGTGTATGAGAAGGTTGCACTGTAGCAGTTCGAATTACAACTGTTCAGTGTATGAGAAGCTTGCACTGCTGCAGTCTGAATTACAACTGTTCAGTGTAAGAGAAGCTTGCACTTCTACAGTCTGAATTACAACTGTTCAATGTATGAGAAGCTTGCTCGGATGCAGTCTGAATTACAACTGTTCAGTGTAAGAGAAGCTTGCACTGCTGCAGTCTGAATTACAACTGTTCAGTGTAAGAGAAGCTTGCACTGCTGCAGTCTGAATTACAACTGTTCAGTGTAAGAGAAGCTTGCACTGCTGCAGTCTGAATTACAACTGTTCAGTGTATGAGAAGCTTGCACTGTAGCAGTCTGAATTACAACTGTTCAGTGTATGAGAGGCTTGCACTGCTGCAGTTTGAAATACAACTGTTCAGTGTATGAGAAGCTTGCACTGCTGCAGTCTGAATTACAACTGTTCAGTGTAAGAGAAGCTTGCACTGCTGCAGTCTGAATTACAACTGTTCAGTGTAAGAAAAGCTTGCACTGCTACAGTCTGAATTACAACTGTTCAGTGTATGAGAAGCTTGCACTGTAGCAGTCTGAATTACAATTGTTCAGTGTATGAGAAGCTTGCTCGGCTGCAGTCTGAGTACAACTGTTCAGTTTAAGAGAAGCTTGCTCGGCTGCAGTCTGAGTACAACTGTTCAGTGTAAGAGAAGCTTGCACTGCTTCAGTCTGAATTACAACTGTTCAGTGTAAGAGAAGCTTGCACTGCTGCAGTCTGAATTACAACTGTTCAGTGTAAGAGAAGCTTGCACTGCTGCAGTCTGAATTACAACTGTTCAGTGTATGAGAAGCTTGCACTGTAGCAGTCTGAATTACAACTGTTCAGTGTATGAGAGGCTTGCACTGCTGCAGTTTGAAATACAACTGTTCAGTGTATGAGAAGCTTGCACTGCTGCAGTCTGAATTACAACTGTTCAGTGTAAGAGAAGCTTGCACTGCTGCAGTCTGAATTACAACTGTTCAGTGTAAGAAAAGCTTGCACTGCTACAGTCTGAATTACAACTGTTCAGTGTATGAGAAGCTTGCACTGTAGCAGTCTGAATTACAATTGTTCAGTGTATGAGAAGCTTGCACTGTAGTAGTCTGAATTACAACTGTTCAGTGTAAGAGAAGCTTGCACTGCTACAGTCTGAATTACAACTGTTCAGTGTATGAGAAGCTTGCACTGCTGCAGTCTGAATTACAACTGTTCAGTGTATGAGAAGCTTGCACTGCTGCAGTTTGAAATACAACTGTTCAGTGTAAGAGAAGCTTGCACTGCTGCAGTCTGAATTACAACTGTTCAGTGTATGAGAAATTTGCACTGTAGCAGTCTGAATTACAACTGTTCAGTGTAAGAGAAGCTTGCACTGCTACAGTCTGAATTACAACTGTTCAGTGTATGAGAAGCTTGCAATGTAGCAGTCTGAATTACAACTGTTCAGTGTATGAGAAGCGTGCACTGCTGCAGTCTGAATTACAACTGTTCAGTGTATGAGAAGCTTGAACTGATGCAGTCTGAATGACAACTGTTCAGTGTATGAGAAGCTTGCACGGCTGCAGTCTGAATTATAACTGCTCAGTGTATGAGAAGCTTGCACGGCTGCAGGTTGAAATACAACTGTTCAGTGTATGAGAAGCTTGCACTGTAGCAGTCTGAATTAGAACTGTTCAGTGTAAGAGAAGCTTGCACTGCTGCAGTCTGAATTACGACTGTTCAGTGTATGAGACGTTTGCACTGCTGCAGTCTGAATTATAAATGTTCAGTGTAAGAGAAGCTTGCTCGGCTGCAGTCTGAGTACAACTGTTCAGTGTATGAGAAGCTTGCTCGGCTGCAGTCTGAGTACAACTGTTCAGTTTAAGAGAAGCTTGCTCGGCTGCAGTCTGAGTACAACTGTTCAGTGTAAGAGAAGCTTGCACTGCTTCAGTCTGAATTACAACTGTTCAGTGTAAGAGAAGCTTGCACTGCTGCAGTCTGAATTACAACTGTTCAGTGTAAGAGAAGCTTGCACTGCTGCAGTCTGAATTACAACTGTTCAGTGTATGAGAAGCTTGCACTGTAGCAGTCTGAATTACAACTGTTCAGTGTATGAGAGGCTTGCACTGCTGCAGTTTGAAATACAACTGTTCAGTGTATGAGAAGCTTGCACTGCTGCAGTCTGAATTACAACTGTTCAGTGTAAGAGAAGCTTGCACTGCTGCAGTCTGAATTACAACTGTTCAGTGTAAGAAAAGCTTGCACTGCTACAGTCTGAATTACAACTGTTCAGTGTATGAGAAGCTTGCACTGTAGCAGTCTGAATTACAATTGTTCAGTGTATGAGAAGCTTGCACTGTAGTAGTCTGAATTACAACTGTTCAGTGTAAGAGAAGCTTGCACTGCTACAGTCTGAATTACAACTGTTCAGTGTATGAGAAGCTTGCACTGCTGCAGTCTGAATTACAACTGTTCAGTGTATGAGAAGCTTGCACTGCTGCAGTTTGAAATACAACTGTTCAGTGTAAGAGAAGCTTGCACTGCTGCAGTCTGAATTACAACTGTTCAGTGTATGAGAAATTTGCACTGTAGCAGTCTGAATTACAACTGTTCAGTGTAAGAGAAGCTTGCACTGCTACAGTCTGAATTACAACTGTTCAGTGTATGAGAAGCTTGCAATGTAGCAGTCTGAATTACAACTGTTCAGTGTATGAGAAGCGTGCACTGCTGCAGTCTGAATTACAACTGTTCAGTGTATGAGAAGCTTGAACTGATGCAGTCTGAATGACAACTGTTCAGTGTATGAGAAGCTTGCACGGCTGCAGTCTGAATTATAACTGCTCAGTGTATGAGAAGCTTGCACGGCTGCAGGTTGAAATACAACTGTTCAGTGTATGAGAAGCTTGCACTGTAGCAGTCTGAATTAGAACTGTTCAGTGTAAGAGAAGCTTGCACTGCTGCAGTCTGAATTACAACTGTTCAGTGTATGAGACGTTTGCACTGCTGCAGTCTGAATTATAAATGTTCAGTGTAAGAGAAGCTTGCACTGCTGCAGTCTGAATTACAACTGTTCAGTGTATGAGAAGCTTGCACTGTAGCAGTTCGAATTACAACGGTTCAGTGTATGGGAAGCTTGCACTGTAGCAGTTCGAATTACAACTGTTCAGTGTATGAGACGTTTGCACTGCCGCAGTCTGAATTACAACTGTTCAGTGTATGAGAAGCTTGCACTGCTGTAGTCTGAATTACAACTGTTCAGTGTAAGAGAAGCTTGCACTGCTGCAGTCTGAATTACAACTGTTCAGTGTATGAGAAGCTTGCACTGTAGCAGTTCGAATTACAACTGTTCAGTGTATGAGACGTTTGCACTGCTGCAGTCTGAATTACAACTGTTCAGTGTATGAGAAGCTTGCACGGCTGCAGTCTGAATTACAACCGTTCAGTGTATGAGAAGCTTGCACTGCTGCAGTCTGAATTGCAACTGTTCAGTGTATGAGAAGCTTGCACTGTAGCAGTCTGAATTATAACTGTTCAGTGTATGAGAAGCTTGCACTGTAGCAGTCTGATTACAACTGTTCAGTGTATGAGAAGCTTGCACTGTAGCAGTCTGAATTACAACTGTTCAGTGTATGAGAAGCTTGCACGGCTGCAGTCTGAAATACAACTGTTCAGTGTAAGAGAAGCTTGCACTGCTGCAGTCTGAATTACAACTGTTCAGTGTATGAGAAGCTTGCACTGTAGCAGTCTGAATTACAACTGTTCAGTGTATGAGAAGCTTGCACTGTAGTAGTCTGAATTACAACTGTTCAGTGTAAGAGAAGCTTGCACTGCTACAGTCTGAATTACAACTGTTCAGTGTATGAGAAGCTTGCACTGCTGCAGTCTGAATTACAACTGTTCAGTGTATGAGAAGCTTGCACTGCTGCAGTCTGAATTACAACTGTTCAGTGTATGAGAAGCTTGCACTGCTGCAGTCTGAATTACAACTGTTCAGTGTATGAGAAGCTTGCACTGCTGCAGTTTGAAATACAACTGTTCAGTGTATGAGAGGTTTGCACTGCTGCAGTCTGAATTGCAACTGTTCAGTGTATGAGACGTTTGCACTGCTGCAGTCTGAATTATAAATGTTCAGTGTAAGAGAAGCTTGCACTGCTGCAGTCTGAATTACAACTGTTCAGTGTATGAGAAGCTTGCACTGTAGCAGTTCGAATTACAACGGTTCAGTGTATGGGAAGCTTGCACTGTAGCAGTTCGAATTACAACTGTTCAGTGTATGAGACGTTTGCACTGCCGCAGTCTGAATTACAACTGTTCAGTGTATGAGAAGCTTGCACTGCTGTAGTCTGAATTACAACTGTTCAGTGTAAGAGAAGCTTGCACTGCTGCAGTCTGAATTACAACTGTTCAGTGTATGAGAAGCTTGCACTGTAGCAGTTCGAATTACAACTGTTCAGTGTATGAGACGTTTGCACTGCTGCAGTCTGAATTACAACTGTTCAGTGTATGAGAAGCTTGCACGGCTGCAGTCTGAATTACAACCGTTCAGTGTATGAGAAGCTTGCACTGCTGCAGTCTGAATTGCAACTGTTCAGTGTATGAGAAGCTTGCACTGTAGCAGTCTGAATTATAACTGTTCAGTGTATGAGAAGCTTGCACTGTAGCAGTCTGATTACAACTGTTCAGTGTATGAGAAGCTTGCACTGTAGCAGTCTGAATTACAACTGTTCAGTGTATGAGAAGCTTGCACGGCTGTAGTCTGAAATACAACTGTTCAGTGTAAGTGAAGCTTGCACTGCTGCAGTCTGAATTACAACTGTTCAGTGTATGAGAAGCTTGCACTGTAGCAGTCTGAATTACAACTGTTCAGTGTATGAGAAGCTTGCACTGTAGTAGTCTGAATTACAACTGTTCAGTGTAAGAGAAGCTTGCACTGCTACAGTCTGAATTACAACTGTTCAGTGTATGAGAAGCTTGCACTGCTGCAGTCTGAATTACAACTGTTCAGTGTATGAGAAGCTTGCACTGCTGCAGTCTGAATTACAACTGTTCAGTGTATGAGAAGCTTGCACTGCTGCAGTCTGAATTACAACTGTTCAGTGTATGAGAAGCTTGCACTGCTGCAGTTTGAAATACAACTGTTCAGTGTATGAGAGGTTTGCACTGCTGCAGTCTGAATTACAACTGTTCAGTGTAAGAGAAGCTTGCACTGCTACAGTCTGAATTACAACTGTTCAGTGTATGAGAAGCTTGCACTGCTGCAGTCTGAATTACAACTGTTCAGTGTAAGAGAAGCTTGCACTGTAGCAGTCTGAATTACAACTGTTCAGTGTAAGAGAAGCTTGCACTGCAGCAGTCTGAATTACAACTGTTCAGTGTAAGAGAAGCTTGCACTGTAGCAGTCTGAATTACAACTGTTCAGTGTAAGAGAAGCTTGCACTGCAGCAGTCTGAATTACAACTGTTCAGTGTATGAGAAGCTTGCACTGCTGCAGTCTGAATTACAACTGTTCAGTGTAAGAGAAGCTTACACTGCAGCAGTCTGAATTACAACTGTTCAGTGTATGAGAAGCTTGCACTGCTGCAGTCTAAATTACAACTGTTCAGTGTATGAGAAGCTTGCACTGTAGCAGTCTGAATTAGAACTGTTCAGTGTAAGAGAAGCTTGCACTGCTGCAGTCTGAATTACGACTGTTCAGTGTATGAGACGTTTGCACTGCTGCAGTCTGAATTATAAATGTTCAGTGTAAGAGAAGCTTGCTCGGCTGCAGTCTGAGTACAACTGTTCAGTGTATGAGAAGCTTGCTCGGCTGCAGTCTGAGTACAACTGTTCAGTTTAAGAGAAGCTTGCTCGGCTGCAGTCTGAGTACAACTGTTCAGTGTAAGAGAAGCTTGCACTGCTTCAGTCTGAATTACAACTGTTCAGTGTAAGAGAAGCTTGCACTGCTGCAGTCTGAATTACAACTGTTCAGTGTAAGAGAAGCTTGCACTGCTGCAGTCTGAATTACAACTGTTCAGTGTATGAGAAGCTTGCACTGTAGCAGTCTGAATTACAACTGTTCAGTGTATGAGAGGCTTGCACTGCTGCAGTTTGAAATACAACTGTTCAGTGTATGAGAAGCTTGCACTGCTGCAGTCTGAATTACAACTGTTCAGTGTAAGAGAAGCTTGCACTGCTGCAGTCTGAATTACAACTGTTCAGTGTAAGAAAAGCTTGCACTGCTACAGTCTGAATTACAACTGTTCAGTGTATGAGAAGCTTGCACTGTAGCAGTCTGAATTACAATTGTTCAGTGTATGAGAAGCTTGCACTGTAGTAGTCTGAATTACAACTGTTCAGTGTAAGAGAAGCTTGCACTGCTACAGTCTGAATTACAACTGTTCAGTGTATGAGAAGCTTGCACTGCTGCAGTCTGAATTACAACTGTTCAGTGTATGAGAAGCTTGCACTGCTGCAGTTTGAAATACAACTGTTCAGTGTAAGAGAAGCTTGCACTGCTGCAGTCTGAATTACAACTGTTCAGTGTATGAGAAATTTGCACTGTAGCAGTCTGAATTACAACTGTTCAGTGTAAGAGAAGCTTGCACTGCTACAGTCTGAATTACAACTGTTCAGTGTATGAGAAGCTTGCAATGTAGCAGTCTGAATTACAACTGTTCAGTGTATGAGAAGCGTGCACTGCTGCAGTCTGAATTACAACTGTTCAGTGTATGAGAAGCTTGAACTGATGCAGTCTGAATGACAACTGTTCAGTGTATGAGAAGCTTGCACGGCTGCAGTCTGAATTATAACTGCTCAGTGTATGAGAAGCTTGCACGGCTGCAGGTTGAAATACAACTGTTCAGTGTATGAGAAGCTTGCACTGTAGCAGTCTGAATTAGAACTGTTCAGTGTAAGAGAAGCTTGCACTGCTGCAGTCTGAATTACAACTGTTCAGTGTATGAGACGTTTGCACTGCTGCAGTCTGAATTATAAATGTTCAGTGTAAGAGAAGCTTGCACTGCTGCAGTCTGAATTACAACTGTTCAGTGTATGAGAAGCTTGCACTGTAGCAGTTCGAATTACAACGGTTCAGTGTATGGGAAGCTTGCACTGTAGCAGTTCGAATTACAACTGTTCAGTGTATGAGACGTTTGCACTGCCGCAGTCTGAATTACAACTGTTCAGTGTATGAGAAGCTTGCACTGCTGTAGTCTGAATTACAACTGTTCAGTGTAAGAGAAGCTTGCACTGCTGCAGTCTGAATTACAACTGTTCAGTGTATGAGAAGCTTGCACTGTAGCAGTTCGAATTACAACTGTTCAGTGTATGAGACGTTTGCACTGCTGCAGTCTGAATTACAACTGTTCAGTGTATGAGAAGCTTGCACGGCTGCAGTCTGAATTACAACCGTTCAGTGTATGAGAAGCTTGCACTGCTGCAGTCTGAATTGCAACTGTTCAGTGTATGAGAAGCTTGCACTGTAGCAGTCTGAATTATAACTGTTCAGTGTATGAGAAGCTTGCACTGTAGCAGTCTGATTACAACTGTTCAGTGTATGAGAAGCTTGCACTGTAGCAGTCTGAATTACAACTGTTCAGTGTATGAGAAGCTTGCACGGCTGCAGTCTGAAATACAACTGTTCAGTGTAAGAGAAGCTTGCACTGCTGCAGTCTGAATTACAACTGTTCAGTGTATGAGAAGCTTGCACTGTAGCAGTCTGAATTACAACTGTTCAGTGTATGAGAAGCTTGCACTGTAGTAGTCTGAATTACAACTGTTCAGTGTAAGAGAAGCTTGCACTGCTACAGTCTGAATTACAACTGTTCAGTGTATGAGAAGCTTGCACTGCTGCAGTCTGAATTACAACTGTTCAGTGTATGAGAAGCTTGCACTGCTGCAGTCTGAATTACAACTGTTCAGTGTATGAGAAGCTTGCACTGCTGCAGTCTGAATTACAACTGTTCAGTGTATGAGAAGCTTGCACTGCTGCAGTTTGAAATACAACTGTTCAGTGTATGAGAGGTTTGCACTGCTGCAGTCTGAATTGCAACTGTTCAGTGTATGAGACGTTTGCACTGCTGCAGTCTGAATTATAAATGTTCAGTGTAAGAGAAGCTTGCACTGCTGCAGTCTGAATTACAACTGTTCAGTGTATGAGAAGCTTGCACTGTAGCAGTTCGAATTACAACGGTTCAGTGTATGGGAAGCTTGCACTGTAGCAGTTCGAATTACAACTGTTCAGTGTATGAGACGTTTGCACTGCCGCAGTCTGAATTACAACTGTTCAGTGTATGAGAAGCTTGCACTGCTGTAGTCTGAATTACAACTGTTCAGTGTAAGAGAAGCTTGCACTGCTGCAGTCTGAATTACAACTGTTCAGTGTATGAGAAGCTTGCACTGTAGCAGTTCGAATTACAACTGTTCAGTGTATGAGACGTTTGCACTGCTGCAGTCTGAATTACAACTGTTCAGTGTATGAGAAGCTTGCACGGCTGCAGTCTGAATTACAACCGTTCAGTGTATGAGAAGCTTGCACTGCTGCAGTCTGAATTGCAACTGTTCAGTGTATGAGAAGCTTGCACTGTAGCAGTCTGAATTATAACTGTTCAGTGTATGAGAAGCTTGCACTGTAGCAGTCTGATTACAACTGTTCAGTGTATGAGAAGCTTGCACTGTAGCAGTCTGAATTACAACTGTTCAGTGTATGAGAAGCTTGCACGGCTGTAGTCTGAAATACAACTGTTCAGTGTAAGTGAAGCTTGCACTGCTGCAGTCTGAATTACAACTGTTCAGTGTATGAGAAGCTTGCACTGTAGCAGTCTGAATTACAACTGTTCAGTGTATGAGAAGCTTGCACTGTAGTAGTCTGAATTACAACTGTTCAGTGTAAGAGAAGCTTGCACTGCTACAGTCTGAATTACAACTGTTCAGTGTATGAGAAGCTTGCACTGCTGCAGTCTGAATTACAACTGTTCAGTGTATGAGAAGCTTGCACTGCTGCAGTCTGAATTACAACTGTTCAGTGTATGAGAAGCTTGCACTGCTGCAGTCTGAATTACAACTGTTCAGTGTATGAGAAGCTTGCACTGCTGCAGTTTGAAATACAACTGTTCAGTGTATGAGAGGTTTGCACTGCTGCAGTCTGAATTACAACTGTTCAGTGTAAGAGAAGCTTGCACTGCTACAGTCTGAATTACAACTGTTCAGTGTATGAGAAGCTTGCACTGCTGCAGTCTGAATTACAACTGTTCAGTGTAAGAGAAGCTTGCACTGTAGCAGTCTGAATTACAACTGTTCAGTGTAAGAGAAGCTTGCACTGCAGCAGTCTGAATTACAACTGTTCAGTGTAAGAGAAGCTTGCACTGTAGCAGTCTGAATTACAACTGTTCAGTGTAAGAGAAGCTTGCACTGCAGCAGTCTGAATTACAACTGTTCAGTGTATGAGAAGCTTGCACTGCTGCAGTCTGAATTACAACTGTTCAGTGTAAGAGAAGCTTGCACTGCAGCAGTCTGAATTACAACTGTTCAGTGTATGAGAAGCTTGCACTGCTGCAGTCTAAATTACAACTGTTCAGTGTAAGAGAAGCTTGCACTGTAGCAGTCTGAATTACAACTGTTCAGTGTAAGAGAAACTTGCACTGCTGCAGTCTGAATTACAACTGTTCAGTGTAAGAGAAGCTTGCACTGCAGCAGTCTGAATTACAACTGTTCAGTGTAAGTGAAGCTTGCACTGCTACAGTCTGAATTACAACTGTTCAGTGTATGAGAAGCTTGCACTGTAGCAGTCTGAATTACAACTGTTCAGTGTATGAGAAGCTTGCACGGCTGCAGTCTGAAATACAACTGTTCAGTGTAAGAGAAGCTTGCACTGCTGCAGTCTGAATTACAACTGTTCAGTGTATGAGAAGCTTGCACTGTAGCAGTCTGAATTACAACTGTTCAGTGTATGAGAAGCTTGCACTGTAGTAGTCTGAATTACAACTGTTCAGTGTAAGAGAAGCTTGCACTGCTACAGTCTGAATTACAACTGTTCAGTGTATGAGAAGCTTGCACTGCTGCAGTCTGAATTACAACTGTTCAGTGTATGAGAAGCTTGCACTGCTGCAGTCTGAATTACAACTGTTCAGTGTATGAGAAGCTTGCACTGCTGCAGTCTGAATTACAACTGTTCAGTGTATGAGAAGCTTGCACTGCTGCAGTTTGAAATACAACTGTTCAGTGTATGAGAGGTTTGCACTGCTGCAGTCTGAATTGCAACTGTTCAGTGTATGAGACGTTTGCACTGCTGCAGTCTGAATTATAAATGTTCAGTGTAAGAGAAGCTTGCACTGCTGCAGTCTGAATTACAACTGTTCAGTGTATGAGAAGCTTGCACTGTAGCAGTTCGAATTACAACGGTTCAGTGTATGGGAAGCTTGCACTGTAGCAGTTCGAATTACAACTGTTCAGTGTATGAGACGTTTGCACTGCCGCAGTCTGAATTACAACTGTTCAGTGTATGAGAAGCTTGCACTGCTGTAGTCTGAATTACAACTGTTCAGTGTAAGAGAAGCTTGCACTGCTGCAGTCTGAATTACAACTGTTCAGTGTATGAGAAGCTTGCACTGTAGCAGTTCGAATTACAACTGTTCAGTGTATGAGACGTTTGCACTGCTGCAGTCTGAATTACAACTGTTCAGTGTATGAGAAGCTTGCACGGCTGCAGTCTGAATTACAACCGTTCAGTGTATGAGAAGCTTGCACTGCTGCAGTCTGAATTGCAACTGTTCAGTGTATGAGAAGCTTGCACTGTAGCAGTCTGAATTATAACTGTTCAGTGTATGAGAAGCTTGCACTGTAGCAGTCTGATTACAACTGTTCAGTGTATGAGAAGCTTGCACTGTAGCAGTCTGAATTACAACTGTTCAGTGTATGAGAAGCTTGCACGGCTGTAGTCTGAAATACAACTGTTCAGTGTAAGTGAAGCTTGCACTGCTGCAGTCTGAATTACAACTGTTCAGTGTATGAGAAGCTTGCACTGTAGCAGTCTGAATTACAACTGTTCAGTGTATGAGAAGCTTGCACTGTAGTAGTCTGAATTACAACTGTTCAGTGTAAGAGAAGCTTGCACTGCTACAGTCTGAATTACAACTGTTCAGTGTATGAGAAGCTTGCACTGCTGCAGTCTGAATTACAACTGTTCAGTGTATGAGAAGCTTGCACTGCTGCAGTCTGAATTACAACTGTTCAGTGTATGAGAAGCTTGCACTGCTGCAGTCTGAATTACAACTGTTCAGTGTATGAGAAGCTTGCACTGCTGCAGTTTGAAATACAACTGTTCAGTGTATGAGAGGTTTGCACTGCTGCAGTCTGAATTACAACTGTTCAGTGTAAGAGAAGCTTGCACTGCTACAGTCTGAATTACAACTGTTCAGTGTATGAGAAGCTTGCACTGCTGCAGTCTGAATTACAACTGTTCAGTGTAAGAGAAGCTTGCACTGTAGCAGTCTGAATTACAACTGTTCAGTGTAAGAGAAGCTTGCACTGCAGCAGTCTGAATTACAACTGTTCAGTGTAAGAGAAGCTTGCACTGTAGCAGTCTGAATTACAACTGTTCAGTGTAAGAGAAGCTTGCACTGCAGCAGTCTGAATTACAACTGTTCAGTGTATGAGAAGCTTGCACTGCTGCAGTCTGAATTACAACTGTTCAGTGTAAGAGAAGCTTGCACTGCAGCAGTCTGAATTACAACTGTTCAGTGTATGAGAAGCTTGCACTGCTGCAGTCTAAATTACAACTGTTCAGTGTAAGAGAAGCTTGCACTGTAGCAGTCTGAATTACAACTGTTCAGTGTAAGAGAAACTTGCACTGCTGCAGTCTGAATTACAACTGTTCAGTGTAAGAGAAGCTTGCACTGCAGCAGTCTGAATTACAACTGTTCAGTGTAAGTGAAGCTTGCACTGCTACAGTCTGAATTACAACTGTTCAGTGTATGAGAAGCTTGCACTGTAGCAGTCTGAATTACAACTGTTCAGTGTATGAGAAGGTTGCACTGTAGCAGTTCGAATTACAACTGTTCAGTGTATGAGAAGCTTGCACTGTAGCAGTCTGAATTACAACTGTTCAGTGTATGAGAAGCTTGCTCGGCTGCAGTCTGATTACAACTGTTCTCTGTAAGAGAAGCTTGCACTGTAGCAGTCTGAATTACAACTGTTCAGTGTAAGAGAAGCTTGCACTGCTACAGTCTGAATTACAACTGTTCAGTGTATGAGAAGCTTGATCGGATGCAGTCTGATTTACAACTGTTCAGTGTAAGAGAAGCTTGCACTGCTGCAGTCTGAATTACAACTGTTCAGTGTATGAGAAGCTTGCTCGGCTGCAGTCTGAGGACAACTGTTCAGTGTAAGAGAAGCTTGCTCGGCTGCAGTCTGAGTACAACTGTTCAGTGTAAGAGAAGCTTGCACTGCTGCAGTCTGAATTACAACTGTTCAGTGTATGAGAAGCTTGCACTGTAGCAGTCTGAATTACAACTGTTCAGTGTATGAGAGGCTTGCACTGCTGCAGTTTGAATTACAACTGTTCAGTGTATGAGAAGCTTGCTCGGCTGCAGTCTGAGTACAACTGTTCAGTGTAAGAGAAGCTTGCTCGGCTGCAGTCTGAGTACAACTGTTCAGTGTAAGAGAAGCTTGCACTGCTGCAGTCTGAATTACAACTGTTCAGTGTATGAGAAGCTTGCACTGCAGCAGTCTGAATTACAACTGTTCAGTGTATGAGAGGCTTGCACTGCTGCAGTTTGAAATACAACTGTTCAGTGTATGAGAAGCTTGCACTGTAGCAGTTCGAATTACAACTGTTCAGTGTATGAGAAGCTTGCACTGTAGCAGTCTGAATTACAACTGTTCAGTGTAAGAGAAGCTTGCACTGCTACAGTCTGAATTACAACTGTTCAGTGTAAGAGAAGCTTGCACTTTAGCAGTCTGAATTACAACTGTTCAGTGTATGATAAGCTTGCACTGTAGTAGTCTGAATTACAACTGTTCAGTGTAAGAGAAGCTTGCACTGCTACAGTCTGAATTACAACTGTTCAGTGTATGAGAAGCTTGCACTGCTGCAGTCTGAATTACAACTGTTCAGTGTATGAGAAGCTTGCACTGCTGCAGTTTGAAATACAACTGTTCAGTGTAAGAGAAGCTTGCACTGCTGCAGTCTGAATTACAACTGTTCAGTGTATGAGAAACTTGCACTGTAGCAGTCTGAATTACAACTGTTCAGTGTAAGAGAAGCTTGCACTGCTACAGTCTGAATTACAACTGTTCAGTGTATGAGAAGCTTGCAATGTAGCAGCAGTCTGAATTACAACTGTTCAGTGTAAGAGAAGCGTGCACTGCTGCAGTCTGAAATACAACTGTTCAGTGTATGAGAAGCTTGAACTGATGCAGTCTGAATCACAACTGTTCAGTGTATGAGAGGCTTGCACGCTGCAGTTTGAAATATAACTGTTCAGTGTATGAGAAGCTTGAACTGTAGCAGTTCGAATTACAACTGTTTAGTGTATGAGAAGCTTGCACTGTAGCATTCTGAATTACAACTGTTCAGTGTAAGAGAAGCTTGCACTGCTACAGTCTGAATTACAACTGTTCAGTGTAAGAGAAGCTTGCACTGTAGCAGTCTGAATTACAACTGTTCAGTGTATGAGAAGCTTGCACTGTAGTAGTCTGAATTACAACTGTTCAGTGTAAGAGAAGCTTGCACTGCTACAGTCTGAATTACAACTGTTCAGTGTATGAGAAGCTTGCACTGCTGCAGTCTGAATTACAACTGTTCAGTGTATGAGAAGCTTGCACTGCTGCAGTTTGAAATACAACTGTTCAGTGTATGAGAAGCGTGCACTGCTGCAGTCTGAATTACAACTGTTCAGTGTATGAGAAGCTTGAACTGATACTGTCTGAATCACAACTGTTCAGTGTAGGAGAAGCTTGCACGGCTGCAGTCTGAATTACAACTGTTCAGTGTATGAGAAGCTTGCACTGCTGCAGGTTGAAATACAACTGTTCAGTGTATGAGAAGCTTGCACTGTAGCAGTCTGAATCACAACTGTTCAGTGTATGAGAAGCTTGCACGGCTGGAGTCTGAATTACAACTGTTCAGTGTAAGAGAAGCTTGCACTGCTGCAGTCTGAATTACAACTGTTCAGTGTATGAGACGTTTGGACCGCTGCAGTCTGAATTATAACTGTTCAGTGTAAGAGAAGCTTGCACTGCTACAGTTTGAAATACAACTGTTCAGTGTATGAGAAGCTTGCACTGCTGCAGTGTGATTTACAACTGTTCAGTGTATGAGAAGCTTGCACTGTAGCAGTTCGAATTACAACTGTTCTGTGTATGAGACGTTTGCACTGCTGCAGTCTGAATTACAACTGTTCAGTGTATGAGAAGCTTGCACGGCTGCAGTCTGAATTACAACTGTTCAGTGTATGAGAAGGTTGCACTGCTGCAGTCTGAATTACAACTGTTCAGTGTATGAGAAGCTTGCACTGTAGCAGTCTGATTACAACTGTTCAGTGTATGAGAAGCTTTCACTGCTGCAGTTTGAAATACAACTGTTCAGTGTATGAGAAGCTTGCACTGCTGCAGTCTAAATTACAACTGTTCAGTGTAAGAGAAGCTTGCACTGCTGCAGTCTGAATTACAACTGTTCAGTGTATGAGAAGCTTGCACTGTAGCAGTCTGAATTACAACTGTTCAGTGTAAGAGAAGCTTGCACTGCTACAGTCTGAATTACAACTGTTCAGTGTATGAGAAGCTTGCACTGCTGAAGTCTGAATTACAACTGTTCAGTGTATGAGAAGCTTGCACTGCTGCAGTCGGAATTACAACTGTTCAGTGTATGAGAAGCTTGCACTGCTGCAGTCTGAATTACAACTGTTCAGTGTATGAGAAGCTTGCACTGCTGCAGTTTGAAATACAACTGTTCAGTGTATGAGACGTTTGCACTGCTGCAGTCTGAATTACAACTGTTCAGTGTATGAGAAGCTTGCACTGCTGCAGTCTGAATTATAACTGTTCAGTGTATGAGAAGCTTGCACTGTAGCAGTCTGATTACAACTGTTCAGTGTATGAGAAGCTTGCACTGCTGCAGTTTGAAATACAACTGTTCAGTGTATGAGAAGCTTGCACTGCTGCAGTCTGAATTACAACTGTTCAGTGTAAGGGAAGCTTGCACTGCTACAGTCTGAATTACAACTGTTCAGTGTATGAGAAGCTTGCACTGCTGCAGTCTGAATTACAACTGTTCAGTGTATGAGAAGCTTGCACTTCTGCAGTCTGAATTACAACTGTTCAGTGTATGAGAAGCTTGCACTGCTGCAGTCTGAATTACAACTGTTCAGTGTATGAGAAGCTTGCACTGCTGCAGTTTGAAATACAATTGTTCAGTGTATGAGAAGCTTGCACTGCTGCAGTCTGAATTACAACTGTTCAGTGTATGAGAAGCTTGCACTGTAGCAGTCTGAATTATAACTGTTCAGTGTATGAGAAGCTTGCACTGCTGCAGTCTGAATTACAACTGTTCAGTGTATGAGACGTTTGCACTGCTGCGGTCTGAATTACAACTGTTCAGTGTATGAGAAGCTTGCTCGGCTGCAGTCTGAATTATAACTGTTCAGTGTATGAGAAGCTAGCACTGTAGCAGTCTGAATTACAACTGTTCAGTGTAAGAGAAGCTTGCACTGCTACAGTCTGAATTACAACTGTTCAGTGTAAGAGAAGCTTGCACTGCTGCAGTCTGAATTACAACTGTTCAGTGTATGAGAAGCTTGCACTGTAGCAGTCTGAATTACAACTGCTCAGTGTAAGAGAAGCTTGCACTGCTACAGTCTGAATTACAACTGTTCAGTGTAAGAGAAGCTTGCACTGTAGCAGTCTGAATTACAACTGTTCAGTGTATGAGACGTTTGCACTGCTGCAGTCTGAATTACAACTGTTCAGTGTATGAGAAGCTTGCACTGCAACAGTTTGAAATACAACTGTTCAGTGTATGAGAAGCTTGCACTGTAGCAGTCTGAATTACAACTGTTCAGTGTATGAGAAGCTTGCACTGTAGCAGTCTGAATTACAACTGTTCAGTGTATGAGAAGGTTGCACTGTAGCAGTTCGAATTACAACTGTTCAGTGTATGAGAAGCTTGCACTGTAGCAGTCTGAATTACAACTGTTCAGTGTATGAGAAGCTTGCACTGCTACAGTCTGAATTACAACTGTTCAGTGTAAGAGAAGCTTGCACTGTAGCAGTCTGAATTACAACTGTTCAGTGTATGAGACGTTTGCACTGCTGCAGTCTGAATTACAACTGTTCAGTGTATGAGAAGCTTGCACTGCAGCAGTCTGAATTACAACTGTTCAGTGTATGGGAAGCTTGCACTGCTGCAGTCTGAATTACAACTGTTCAGTGTATGAGAAGGTTGCACTGTAGCAGTTCGAATTAAGACTGTTCAGTGTATGAGAAGCTTGCATTGCTGCAGTCTGAATTACAACTGTTCAGTGTACGAGAAGATTGCACTGCTGCAGTCTGAATTACAACTGTTCAGTGTATAAGAAGCTTGCACTGTAGCAGTCTGAATTACAACTGTTCAGTGTATGAGAAGCTTGCTCGGCTGCAGTCTGATTACAACTGTTCTCTGTAAGAGAAGCTTGCACTGTAGTAGTCTGAATTACAACTGTTCAGTGTATGAGAAGCTTGCTCGGCTGCAGTCTGAATTACAACTGTTCAGTGTAAGAAAAGCTTGCACTGCTGCAGTCTGAATTACAACTTTTCAGTGTATGAGAAGCTTGCTCGGCTGCAGTCTGATTACAACTGTTCAGTGTAAGAGAAGCTTGCACTGCTGCAGTCTGAATTACAACTTTTCCGTGTATGAGAAGCTTGCTCGGCTGCAGTCTGAATTACAACTGTTCAGTGTAAGAGAAGCTTGCACTGCTGCAGTCTGAATTACAACTTTTCCGTGTATGAGAAGCTTTCTCGGCTGCAGTCTGATTACAACTGTTCAGTGTATGAGAAGCTTGCACTGCTGCAGTCTGAATTACAACTGTTCAGTGTATGAGAAGCTTGCACTGTAGCAGTCTGAATTATAACTGTTCAGTGTATGAGAAGCTTGCACTGCTGCAGTCTGAATTACAACTGTTCAGTGTATGAGACGTTTGCACTGCTGCGGTCTGAATTACAACTGTTCAGTGTATGAGAAGCTTGCTCGCCTGCAGTCTGAATTATAACTGTTCAGTGTATGAGAAGCTTGCACTGTAGCAGTCTGAATTACAACTGTTCAGTGTAAGAGAAGCTTGCACTGCTACAGTCTGAATTACAACTGTTCAGTGTAAGAGAAGTTTGCACTGCTGCAGTCTGAATTACAACTGTTCAGTGTATGAGAAGCTTGCACTGTAGCAGTCTGAATTACAACTGCTCAGTGTAAGAGAAGCTTGCACTGCTACAGTCTGAATTACAACTGTTCAGTGTAAGAGAAGCTTGCACTGTAGCAGTCTGAATTACAACTGTTCAGTGTATGAGACGTTTGCACTGCTGCAGTCTGAATTACAACTTTTCAGTGTATGAGAAGCTTGCACTGCTGCAGTTTGAAATACAACTGTTCAGTGTATGAGAAGCTTGCACTGTAGCAGTCTGAATTACAACTGTTCAGTGTATGAGAAGCTTGCACTGTAGCAGTCTGAATTACAACTGTTCAGTGTATGAGAAGGTTGCACTGTAGCAGTTCGAATTACAACTGTTCAGTGTATGAGAAGCTTGCACTGTAGCAGTCTGAATTACAACTGTTCAGTGTATGAGAAGCTTGCACTGCTACAGTCTGAATTACAACTGTTCAGTGTAAGAGAAGCTTGCACTGTAGCAGTCTGAATTACAACTGTTCAGTGTATGAGACGTTTGCACTGCTGCAGTCTGAATTACAACTGTTCAGTGTATGAGAAGCTTGCACTGCAGCAGTCTGAATTACAACTGTTCAGTGTATGAGAAGCTTGCTCGGCTGCAGTCTGATTACAACTGTTCTCTGTAAGAGAAGCTTGCACTGTAGTAGTCTGAATTACAACTGTTCAGTGTATGAGAAGCTTGCTCGGCTGCAGTCTGAATTACAACTGTTCAGTGTATGAGAAGGTTGCACTGTAGCAGTTCGAATTAAGACTGTTCAGTGTATGAGAAGCTTGCATTGCTGCAGTCTGAATTACAACTGTTCAGTGTACGAGAAGATTGCACTGCTGCAGTCTGAATTACAACTGTTCAGTGTATAAGAAGCTTGCACTGTAGCAGTCTGAATTACAACTGTTCAGTGTATGAGAAGCTTTCTCGGCTGCAGTCTGATTACAACTGTTCTCTGTAAGAGAAGCTTGCACTGTAGTAGTCTGATAAACAACTGTTCAGTGTATGAGAAGCTTGCTCGGCTGCAGTCTGAATTACAACTGTTCAGTGTAAGAAAAGCTTGCACTGCTGCAGTCTGAATTACAACTTTTCCGTGTATGAGAAGCTTGCTCGGCTGCAGTCTGATTACAACTGTTCAGTGTAAGAGAAGCTTGCACTGCTGCAGTCTGAATTACAACTTTTCCGTGTATGAGAAGCTTGCTCGGCTGCAGTCTGAATTACAACTGTTCAGTGTAAGAGAAGCTTGCACTGCTGCAGTCTGAATTACAACTTTTCCGTGTATGAGAAGCTTTCTCGGCTGCAGTCTGATTACAACTGTTCAGTGTATGAGAAGCTTGCACTGCTGCAGTCTGAATTACAACTGTTCAGTGTATGAGAAGCTTGCACTGTAGCAGTCTGAATTATAACTGTTCAGTGTATGAGAAGCTTGCACTGCTGCAGTCTGAATTACAACTGTTCAGTGTATGAGACGTTTGCACTGCTGCGGTCTGAATTACAACTGTTCAGTGTATGAGAAGCTTGCTCGCCTGCAGTCTGAATTATAACTGTTCAGTGTATGAGAAGCTTGCACTGTAGCAGTCTGAAATACAACTGTTCAGTGTATGAGAAGCTTTCTCGGCTGCAGTCTGATTACAACTGTTCAGTGTATGAGAAGCTTGCACTGCTGCAGTCTGAATTACAACTGTTCAGTGTAAGAAAAGCTTGCACTGCTGCAGTCTGAATTACAACTTTTCCGTGTATGAGAAGCTTGCTCGGCTGCAGTCTGATTACAACTGTTCAGTGTAAGAGAAGCTTGCACTGCTGCAGTCTGAATTACAACTTTTCCGTGTATGAGAAGCTTGCTCGGCTGCAGTCTGAATTACAACTGTTCAGTGTAAGAGAAGCTTGCACTGCTGCAGTCTGAATTACAACTTTTCCGTGTATGAGAAGCTTTCTCGGCTGCAGTCTGATTACAACTGTTCAGTGTAAGAGAAGCTTGCACTGCTGCAGTCTGAATTACAACTGTTCAGTGTATGAGAAGGTTGCACTGTAGCAGTTCGAATTACAACTGTTCAGTGTATGAGAATCTTGCACTGTAGCAGTCTGAATTACAACTGTTCAGTGTATGAGAAGCTTGCACTGCTACAGTCTGAATTACAACTGTTCAGTGTAAGAGAAGCTTGCACTGTAGCAGTCTGAATTACAACTGTTCAGTGTATGAGACGTTTGCACTGCTGCAGTCTGAATTACAACTGTTCAGTGTATGAGAAGCTTGCACTGCAGCAGTCTGAATTACAACTGTTCAGTGTATGAGAAGCTTGCTCGGCTGCAGTCTGATTACAACTGTTCTCTGTAAGAGAAGCTTGCACTGTAGTAGTCTGAATTACAACTGTTCAGTGTATGAGAAGCTTGCTCGGCTGCAGTCTGAATTACAACTGTTCAGTGTATGAGAAGGTTGCACTGTAGCAGTTCGAATTAAGACTGTTCAGTGTATGAGAAGCTTGCATTGCTGCAGTCTGAATTACAACTGTTCAGTGTACGAGAAGATTGCACTGCTGCAGTCTGAATTACAACTGTTCAGTGTATAAGAAGCTTGCACTGTAGCAGTCTGAATTACAACTGTTCAGTGTATGAGAAGCTTGCTCGGCTGCAGTCTGATTACAACTGTTCTCTGTAAGAGAAGCTTGCACTGTAGTAGTCTGATAAACAACTGTTCAGTGTATGAGAAGCTTGCTCGGCTGCAGTCTGAATTACAACTGTTCAGTGTAAGAAAAGCTTGCACTGCTGCAGTCTGAATTACAACTTTTCCGTGTATGAGAAGCTTGCTCGGCTGCAGTCTGATTACAACTGTTCAGTGTAAGAGAAGCTTGCACTGCTGCAGTCTGAATTACAACTTTTCCGTGTATGAGAAGCTTGCTCGGCTGCAGTCTGAATTACAACTGTTCAGTGTAAGAGAAGCTTGCACTGCTGCAGTCTGAATTACAACTTTTCCGTGTATGAGAAGCTTTCTCGGCTGCAGTCTGATTACAACTGTTCAGTGTATGAGAAGCTTGCACTGCTGCAGTCTGAATTACAACTGTTCAGTGTATGAGAAGCTTGCACTGTAGCAGTCTGAATTATAACTGTTCAGTGTATGAGAAGCTTGCACTGCTGCAGTCTGAATTACAACTGTTCAGTGTATGAGACGTTTGCACTGCTGCGGTCTGAATTACAACTGTTCAGTGTATGAGAAGCTTGCTCGCCTGCAGTCTGAATTATAACTGTTCAGTGTATGAGAAGCTTGCACTGTAGCAGTCTGAAATACAACTGTTCAGTGTATGAGAAGCTTTCTCGGCTGCAGTCTGATTACAACTGTTCAGTGTATGAGAAGCTTGCACTGCTGCAGTCTGAATTACAACTGTTCAGTGTAAGAAAAGCTTGCACTGCTGCAGTCTGAATTACAACTTTTCCGTGTATGAGAAGCTTGCTCGGCTGCAGTCTGATTACAACTGTTCAGTGTAAGAGAAGCTTGCACTGCTGCAGTCTGAATTACAACTTTTCCGTGTATGAGAAGCTTGCTCGGCTGCAGTCTGAATTACAACTGTTCAGTGTAAGAGAAGCTTGCACTGCTGCAGTCTGAATTACAACTTTTCCGTGTATGAGAAGCTTTCTCGGCTGCAGTCTGATTACAACTGTTCAGTGTAAGAGAAGCTTGCACTGCTGCAGTCTGAATTACAACTGTTCAGTGTATGAGAAGCTTGCACTGTAGCAGACTGAATTACAACTGCTCAGTGTAAGAGAAGCTTGCACTGCTACAGTCTGAATTACAACTGTTCAGTGTAAGAGAAGCTTGCACTGTAGCAGTCTGAATTACAACTGTTCAGTGTATGAGACGTTTGCACTGCTGCAGTCTGAATTACAACTGTTCAGTGTATGAGAAGCTTGCACTGCTGCAGTTTGAAATACAACTGTTCAGTGTATGAGAAGCTTGCACTGTAGCAGTCTGAATTACAACTGTTCAGTGTATGAGAAGCTTGCACTGTAGCAGTCTGAATTACAACTGTTCAGTGTATGAGAAGGTTGCACTGTAGCAGTTCGAATTACAACTGTTCAGTGTATGAGAAGCTTGCACTGTAGCAGTCTGAATTACAACTGTTCAGTGTATGAGAAGCTTGCACTGCTACAGTCTGAATTACAACTGTTCAGTGTAAGAGAAGCTTGCACTGTAGCAGTCTGAATTACAACTGTTCAGTGTATGAGACGTTTGCACTGCTGCAGTCTGAATTACAACTGTTCAGTGTATGAGAAGCTTGCACTGCAGCAGTCTGAATTACAACTGTTCAGTGTATGAGAAGCTTGCTCGGCTGCAGTCTGATTACAACTGTTCTCTGTAAGAGAAGCTTGCACTGTAGTAGTCTGAATTACAACTGTTCAGTGTATGAGAAGCTTGCTCGGCTGCAGTCTGAATTACAACTGTTCAGTGTATGAGAAGGTTGCACTGTAGCAGTTCGAATTAAGACTGTTCAGTGTATGAGAAGCTTGCATTGCTGCAGTCTGAATTACAACTGTTCAGTGTACGAGAAGATTGCACTGCTGCAGTCTGAATTACAACTGTTCAGTGTATAAGAAGCTTGCACTGTAGCAGTCTGAATTACAACTGTTCAGTGTATGAGAAGCTTGCTCGGCTGCAGTCTGATTACAACTGTTCTCTGTAAGAGAAGCTTGCACTGTAGTAGTCTGATAAACAACCGTTCAGTGTATGAGAAGCTTGCTCGGCTGCAGTCTGAATTACAACTGTTCAGTGTAAGAAAAGCTTGCACTGCTGCAGTCTGAATTACAACTTTTCCGTGTATGAGAAGCTTGCTCGGCTGCAGTCTGATTACAACTGTTCAGTGTAAGAGAAGCTTGCACTGCTGCAGTCTGAATTACAACTTTTCCGTGTATGAGAAGCTTGCTCGGCTGCAGTCTGAATTACAACTGTTCAGTGTAAGAGAAGCTTGCACTGCTGCAGTCTGAATTACAACTTTTCCGTGTATGAGAAGCTTTCTCTGCTGCAGTCTGATTACAACTGTTCAGTGTATGAGAAGCTTGCACTGCTGCAGTCTGAATTACAACTGTTCAGTGTATGAGAAGCTTGCACTGTAGCAGTCTGAATTATAACTGTTCAGTGTATGAGAAGCTTGCACTGCTGCAGTCTGAATTACAACTGTTCAGTGTATGAGACGTTTGCACTGCTGCGGTCTGAATTACAACTGTTCAGTGTATGAGAAGCTTGCACTGCTGCAGTCTGAATTACAACTGTTCAGTGTATGAGAAGCTTGCACTGTAGCAGTCTGAATTACAACTGTTCAGTGTAAGAGAAGCTTGCACTGCTGCAGTCTGAATTACAACTGTTCAGTGTATGAGAAGCTTGCACTGTAGCAGTCTGAATTACAACTGCTCAGTGTAAGAGAAGCTTGCACTGCTACAGTCTGAATTACAACTGTTCAGTGTAAGAGAAGCTTGCACTGTAGCAGTCTGAATTACAACTGTTCAGTGTATGAGACGTTTGCACTGCTGCAGTCTGAATTACAACTGTTCAGTGTATGAGAAGCTTGCACTGCTGCAGTTTGAAATACAACTGTTCAGTGTATGAGAAGCTTGCACTGTAGCAGTCTGAATTACAACTGTTCAGTGTATGAGAAGCTTGCACTGCTGCAGTCTGAATTACAACTGTTCAGTGTACGAGAAGATTGCACTGCTGCAGTCTGAATTACAACTGTTCAGTGTATGAGAAGCTTGCACTGCAGCAGTCTGAATTACAACTGTTCAGTGTATGAGAAGCTTGCACTGCTGCAGTCTGAATTACAACTGTTCAGTGTACGAGAAGATTGCACTGCTGCAGTCTGAATTACAACTGTTCAGTGTATAAGAAGCTTGCACTGTAGCAGTCTGAATTACAACTGTTCAGTGTATGAGAAGCTTGCTCGGCTGCAGTCTGATTACAACTGTTCTCTGTAAGAGAAGCTTGCACTGTAGTAGTCTGAATTACAACTGTTCAGTGTATGAGAAGCTTGCTCGGCTGCAGTCTGAATTACAACTGTTCAGTGTAAGAAAAGCTTGCACTGCTGCAGTCTGAATTACAACTTTTCCGTGTATGAGAAGCTTGCTCGGCTGCAGTCTGATTACAACTGTTCAGTGTAAGAGAAGCTTGCACTGCTGCAGTCTGAATTACAACTTTTCCGTGTATGAGAAGCTTGCTCGGCTGCAGTCTGAATTACAACTGTTCAGTGTAAGAGAAGCTTGCACTGCTGCAGTCTGAATTACAACTTTTCCGTGTATGAGAAGCTTTCTCGGCTGCAGTCTGATTACAACTGTTCAGTGTATGAGAAGCTTGCACTGCTGCTGTCTGAATTACAACTGTTCAGTGTATGAGAAGCTTGCACTGCTGCAGTCTGAATTACAACTTTTCCGTGTATGAGAAGCTTGCACTGCTGCAGTCTGAATTACAACTTTTCCGTGTATGAGAAGCTTGCTCGGCTGCAGTCTGATTACAACTGTTCAGTGTATGAGAAGCTTGCTCTGCTGCAGTCTGATTACAACTGTTCGGTGTAAGAGAAGCTTGCACTGCTGCAGTCTGAATTACAACTGTTCAGTGTATGAGAAGCTTGCACTGCTGCAGTTTAAAATACAACTGTTCAGTGTATGAGAAGCTTGCACTGCTGCAGTCTGAATTACAACTGTTCAGTGTAAGGGAAGCTTGCACTGCTGCAGTCTGAATTACAACTGTTCAGTGTATGAGAAGCTTGCACTGTAGCAGTCTGAATTACAACTGTTCAGTGTATGAGAAGCTTGCACTCCAGTAGTCTGAATTACAACTGTTCAGTGTAAGAGAAGCTTGCACTGCTACAGTCTGAATTACAACTGTTCAGTGTATGAGAAGCTTGCACTGCTGCAGTCTGAATTACAACTGTTCAGTGTATGAGAACCTTGCACTTCTGCAGTCTGAATTACAACTGTTCAGTGTATGAGAAGCTTGCACTGCTGCAGTCTGAATTACAACTGTTCAGTGTATGAGAAGCTTGCACTGCTGCAGTTTGAAATACAATTGTTCAGTGTATGAGAAGCTTGCACTGCTGCAGTCTGAATTACAACTGTTCAGTGTATGAGAAGCTTGCACTGTAGCAGTCTGAATTATAACTGTTCAGTGTATGAGAAGCTTGCACTGCTGCAGTCTGAATTACAACTGTTCAGTGTATGAGACGTTTGCACTGCTGCGGTCTGAATTACAACTGTTCAGTGTATGAGAAGCTTGCTCGGCTGCAGTCTGAATTATAACTGTTCAGTGTATGAGAAGCTTGCACTGTAGCAGTCTGAATTACAACTGTTCAGTGTAAGAGAAGCTTGCACTGCTACAGTCTGAATTACAACTGTTCAGTGTAAGAGAAGCTTGCACTGCTGCAGTCTGAATTACAACTGTTCAGTGTATGAGAAGCTTGCACTGTAGCAGTCTGAATTACAACTGCTCAGTGTAAGAGAAGCTTGCACTGCTACAGTCTGAATTACAACTGTTCAGTGTAAGAGAAGCTTGCACTGTAGCAGTCTGAATTACAACTGTTCAGTGTATGAGACGTTTGCACTGCTGCAGTCTGAATTACAACTCTTCAGTGTATGAGAAGCTTGCACTGCTGCAGTTTGAAATACAACTGTTCAGTGTATGAGAAGCTTGCACTGTAGCAGTCTGAATTACAACTGTTCAGTGTATGAGAAGCTTGCACTGTAGCAGTCTGAATTACAACTGTTCAGTGTATGAGAAGGTTGCACTGTAGCAGTTCGAATTACAACTGTTCAGTGTATGAGAAGCTTGCACTGTAGCAGTCTGAATTACAACTGTTCAGTGTATGAGAAGCTTGCACTGCTACAGTCTGAATTACAACTGTTCAGTGTAAGAGAAGCTTGCACTGTAGCAGTCTGAATTACAACTGTTCAGTGTATGAGACGTTTGCACTGCTGCAGTCTGAATTACAACTGTTCAGTGTATGAGAAGCTTGCACTGCAGCAGTCTGAATTACAACTGTTCAGTGTATGGGAAGCTTGCACTGCTGCAGTCTGAATTACAACTGTTCAGTGTATGAGAAGGTTGCACTGTAGCAGTTCGAATTAAGACTGTTCAGTGTATGAGAAGCTTGCACTGCTGCAGTCTGAATTACAACTGTTCAGTGTACGAGAAGATTGCACTGCTGCAGTCTGAATTACAACTGTTCAGTGTATAAGAAGCTTGCACTGTAGCAGTCTGAATTACAACTGTTCAGTGTATGAGAAGCTTGCTCGGCTGCAGTCTGATTACAACTGTTCTCTGTAAGAGAAGCTTGCACTGTAGTAGTCTGAATTACAACTGTTCAGTGTATGAGAAGCTTGCTCGGCTGCAGTCTGAATTACAACTGTTCAGTGTAAGAAAAGCTTGCACTGCTGCAGTCTGAATTACAACTTTTCCGTGTATGAGAAGCTTGCTCGGCTGCAGTCTGATTACAACTGTTCAGTGTAAGAGAAGCTTGCACTGCTGCAGTCTGAATTACAACTTTTCCGTGTATGAGAAGCTTGCTCGGCTGCAGTCTGAATTACAACTGTTCAGTGTAAGAGAAGCTTGCACTGCTGCAGTCTGAATTACAACTTTTCCGTGTATGAGAAGCTTTCTCGGCTGCAGTCTGATTACAACTGTTCAGTGTATGAGAAGCTTGCACTGCTGCAGTCTGAATTACAACTGTTCAGTGTATGAGAAGCTTGCACTGTAGCAGTCTGAATTATAACTGTTCAGTGTATGAGAAGCTTGCACTGCTGCAGTCTGAATTACAACTGTTCAGTGTATGAGACCTTTGCACTGCTGCGGTCTGAATTACAACTGTTCAGTGTATGAGAAGCTTGCTCGGCTGCAGTCTGAATTATAACTGTTCAGTGTATGAGAAGCTTGCACTGTAGCAGTCTGAATTACAACTGTTCAGTGTAAGAGAAGCTTGCACTGCTACAGTCTGAATTACAACTGTTCAGTGTAAGAGAAGCTTGCACTGCTGCAGTCTGAATTACAACTGTTCAGTGTATGAGAAGCTTGCACTGTAGCAGTCTGAATTACAACTGCTCAGTGTAAGAGAAGCTTGCACTGCTACAGTCTGAATTACAACTGTTCAGTGTAAGAGAAGCTTGCACTGTAGCAGTCTGAATTACAACTGTTCAGTGTATGAGACGTTTGCACTGCTGCAGTCTGAATTACAACTGTTCAGTGTATGAGAAGCTTGCACTGCTGCAGTTTGAAATACAACTGTTCAGTGTATGAGAAGCTTGCACTGTAGCAGTCTGAATTACAACTGTTCAGTGTATGAGAAGCTTGCACTGTAGCAGTCTGAATTACAACTGTTCAGTGTATGAGAAGGTTGCACTGTAGCAGTTCGAATTACAACTGTTCAGTGTATGAGAAGCTTGCACTGTAGCAGTCTGAATTACAACTGTTCAGTGTATGAGAAGCTTGCACTGCTACAGTCTGAATTACAACTGTTCAGTGTAAGAGAAGTTTGCACTGTAGCAGTCTGAATTACAACTGTTCAGTGTATGAGACGTTTGCACTGCTGCAGTCTGAATTACAACTGTTCAGTGTATGAGAAGCTTGCACTGCAGCAGTCTGAATTACAACTGTTCAGTGTATGGGAAGCTTGCACTGCTGCAGTCTGAATTACAACTGTTCAGTGTATGAGAAGGTTGCACTATAGCAGTTCGAATTAAGACTGTTCAGTGTATGAGAAGCTTGCACTGCTGCAGTCTGAATTACAACTGTTCAGTGTACGAGAAGATTGCACTGCTGCAGTCTGAATTACAACTGTTCAGTGTATAAGAAGCTTGCACTGTAGCAGTCTGAATTACAACTGTTCAGTGTATGAGAAGCTTGCTCGGCTGCAGTCTGATTACAACTGTTCTCTGTATGAGAAGCTTGCTCGGCTGCAGTCTGAATTACAACTGTTCAGTGTAAGAAAAGCTTGCACTGCTGCAGTCTGAATTACAACTTTTCCGTGTATGAGAAGCTTGCTCGGCTGCAGTCTGATTACAACTGTTCAGTGTAAGAGAAGCTTGCACTGCTGCAGTCTGAATTACAACTTTTCCGTGTATGAGAAGCTTGCTCGGCTGCAGTCTGAATTACAACTGTTCAGTGTAAGAGAAGCTTGCACTGCTGCAGTCTGAATTACAACTTTTCCGTGTATGAGAAGCTTTCTCGGCTGCAGTCTGATTACAACTGTTCAGTGTATGAGAAGCTTGCACTGCTGCAGTCTGAATTACAACTGTTCAGTGTATGAGAAGCTTGCACTGCTGCAGTCTGAATTACAACTTTTCCGTGTATGAGAAGCTTGCACTGCTGCAGTCTGAATTACAACTTTTCCGTGTATGAGAAGCTTGCTCGGCTGCAGTCTGATTACAACTGTTCAGTGTATGAGAAGCTTGCTCTGCTGCAGTCTGATTACAACTGTTCGGTGTAAGAGAAGCTTGCACTGCTGCAGTCTGAATTACAACTGTTCAGTGTATGAGAAGCTTGCACTGCTGCAGTCTGAATTACAACTTTTCCGTGTATGAGAAGCTTGCTCGGCTGCAGTCTGTTACAACTGTTCTGTGTATGAGAAGCTTGCTCGGCTGCAGTCTGATTATAACTGTTCTCTGAAAGAGAAGCTTGCACTGTAGCAGTCTGAATTACAACTGTTCAGTGTACTAGAAGCTTCTACTGTAGCAGTCTGAATTACAATTGTTCTGTGCAATGTAAACGTGCACTGCTGCAGTCTGAATTACAACTGTTCAGTGTATGAGAATCAATCAGAATCCAGCATTTACGAATGGCAATGACACTAGCCAATGAAAAATATGTGCAGAGAGTGGGCGGGGCTTCAAGTCAATACTCGAATACATCATGCCTCGCATACCTAAATATTATCGTTTTGTGAATTGGTAACCAATGAAGGAGGCATGAGTGGGAGATCCAGGAGCAGACATGCAGCAGGATTTTGGAAAACTTGAAGATGGTGCAAAAGATATGGGGGGGGGGGCGGATAGTTTCCATTTTAGTGCCTAGAAGTTGTCGCCTCTTGAATTGCAGGTTCACGAGATGCTGTGGGAGAAATGAGAGGAGCCGGCACTGCACTCTTGGAAATGAAAACAGACGGCTGTCTCATGGTTAATGGGTGCAACAGATGACAGCTTTTCATCAAAGAATATACCTAGATTTGTTTGTAGAAGCTACAGGCATAAGGCAGTGCCCTGACGTGGGAGGACCATTATAAATGAATGTGGCAACCCAACAAGCCATAGGACCTGGGTAGCATATAGTACATGTGACAATGTGGTCTTACTAGCATTCATTTGGACAGAAAATGCAATATTACTTTGCAATAACGGCGTGCGAGAAATACATAGAACAGAACACACTTAGAACTGTTTCAAATCATAAAACAAATGTATATATTTTCAAAGTCATTTATAACGTATACACTATTCATGAAGAGTCTTTTAATCACAGTTGCTCCAAAGAGAGCGCAGGAAGAGGTGTACATAGAAGTGCTAGTGTGAAAAGTGAACAGAAAAGACAGAAAAATAAATAATGGTAATTCACCTAAACATTTTTCTTTAGTTTTCACCAATAGCTATGAAACACTCAATTTAGCCAAAATCAGTAGCCTGTCTGAATACAATCAAATATCAGTAATCCTCATTTCAAGTGGGTGGTAGTTAAATCCTAGCACACCTCTCACAGGGATGAATATATTCAGTACAGGCTTAGAAAATCATTGTCGACGTTTCGACCCGACTGTTGCATGCAGTCAATTTCACCCTTGCACGCGGGTCTTCATCAGGACAGTAAAAAGGAGATAAGGCAACATAAAGCGATGCTGCCGCACCATTGATAGTTGTTAGTGTTCAATCTAGATACACCCCCTTTCCAGCCCGAGGCTCAGAATCCAAACAGTCCATCAATAAAATCTCCTGATGGGGAACTGGTTCGAGAGATTCAGCTTAAGTCTATACCATGTACACAGAGTAGAGTCTCCATAAAGGCCTCCTGTTCCTTAATCGATTATTGTTTGTCAGTGGAATGCACCTGCATGTCACTGCTGTAAGTGACTGCCCCTGCCAGCAGGGAGATTGTTGGGGGACCACTGGTACCCCTGTGCACCTCTCATGAGGGTTCCTTGACAGTCTCTTTGCCTCTGTACCCACATCTGGAATGTTGTGTGGGTGCAATGTCAAAGGGTTCTTTGTTTGCATAAGATCACTCACTCCCTCCTACAAATGAGAGCACCTCCCTAGGGATCTCACAACAAGCGCCGGTGTGATTTATATTACAGAAGCGGCCATGCAAGCATCTTTGGATCTTTCTGTAATACCATAGTGCCCTGAAGTCACAAAAAGGAGTCCCAGGGCCACTATGTACAATAAGATCTTCCAGTGCTGAAGCTCAGGTACCAACAAGGCGAGGTAGGCTGGTACTCTCTTGACTGAATCCCTGACTGAACCCCTCCTCTCTGAGACCTTGATTAGACCCCGAGGCAATATTTGACACTTTCTAGCTGCCTGCTGCCTTGAGGGGTGGGTGTTCCCAGTCGCCCATCTAGCCGTGCCATGTCACATCCATTTTTTATTCTCACATGATCTCATTTCACCTCAAACTCTTAGAAAACCACAGATCTGGACCACTTGATATGCAGACCAATCAGATGGTGCCTTTTGGGATCTGGCTGGACTAGGATTGATTTCTAAGATGTGTCACACTGCTTCCCAGAGGCGAGGAGGTACTGATATTTTAGTGGCTTTTCCCCAGGTCTACCTGATAATACCAAGGGTCCAAATGTCCTCAGGTGCCCTCAGGACACGCTGAAACAAGCTGATGCATTCTCTTGTGGCAATGCTTAATTTGTAACGCAATAAATTCCAGGGCCGTCGCTATCAAAGGTCGGAGTAAGTGCTTGATTTGAGCCGGTGCTCGGCACAGGCACTAGGGGGCATATTACCAAGCAATAGTGATAATTATCGCTATTGCTTGGTTAGAGACAAAATTTTACCGCTGTGCTGCGGCGATTTTTATCGCAGATAAACCTTGGTATTAGCAAGGTTTATTGCAAATGCGATAAAAAACGGCCGCAATGCATGAATATCGCTGAAAAGTCCGCGATATTCATGCATTACCGAGCTAATGCTCTTAGCCATGTTATCCACCTCCCATGGGATAACATGGCTAAGAACTGCTCAGGGCAGGTGTTAGCTTTTGGAGATAATCTCCAAAAGTTGGTAATAGGAGATAGCGATGTTAGCGACTGTTTTCAGTCGCTAACATCTTGGCACGCCCACTTTGCATGTCATTAGTGATAAATATCACTGACATGCAAAGCGGGGCCCAAGATGGTCACTATCTCCTACTAGCTGTCGCTAACTGGTGTTAGCGACAGCTAGGTAATAGGGAGATAATTTTATCTCCGCTTTCTTGGCTTTTAAAGCCAAAAATAGCGGAGATAAACCCCCTTGATAATATGCCCCTTAATTTTCAACACTGGCACGTTAACTTTAGCCACATGGTGGCGGAGCTAGTCTAATTTTGTGATGAAGACAACAGCAGTGTTTAAATATTCGATATACATTAAAAAATAACCATTACATACCACCTAACGGATAAAAGATTAGCTTGGGCAGCGGCATTAGCCATTTTTAATGTATAATAAGTCTGAATCGTCATTGGTAGCGCAGACATTGGAAATGGGTGGTGCAAGCTGCGGTGGTCTCATGACAAGGGCCCTGGGACTTACATCTTTTACCAATTAAATACTGGTCGGGGTGCTTAATACCAAGGCTGCATAGTCTTGATTTCACCCCATACCTCTTTAATCCACCACCCGGCACTCCCGCACTCTTTATCTCACTCCATTTCACACCTCCTTTCTCCCTTTATCAGTTTTTCTCTCTTTCTCACCCTCCTCTTTCCCCCTTGTGTGTTTTTGTCTCTCGTTTGGATGAATGTCTGATGAGGAAAAATAAGTTCCGGTCCCCAAAAATGAGTGCCAGTGGGCCCCTCCGACTGAAATTAAGCACTGTCCGGTGAAGTTTCAGAGGCACGAGTTGGTGGCACGCGAATGCTGGCCAGTGGCGTAAGCAATGAAACTTGGGGCCTCATTTATGAAAAGTGACGCATCGCTGCGAGAAAACAGCGATGCGTCACTTTTCTCTGCGCCCTCCTTGCACCACCAATGATGCGTCATATTTACAATATGACGCATCATGTCGCAAGGAGTTACAGATACGTCAGTATTTCTGACGTATCTGTAAGTGCAAAAGTGACGCATTGCTGGAGTGTGTCACAAAAGTGACGCAACTCCAGCAATGTGTCCTTTCACATGGGGCAAGCCCCATGTGAAAGGGCCTGCGTCAGTCTTACGCCTGCTGTGAGGCAGGCGCAAGATTTTGACGCAACAGCGTCCTAAAAGTGACGCAGTGAAATCTCATAGATTTCACTGCGTCACTATTACGAGGCTTTTTGCAGGGGAACGCCCCCTCTGCATACATTATACCTGACGCAGGTATAATGTAGCGCAGGGGTTTACAAAGTGACGCATCTGCTTAAATACGTCACTTTGTAAATAGTGCGCAACAGGAGGCATGTTTTACGCTGCAGATGCGTCACAAAAAGTGACGCATCGGAAGCGCAAAACTGACGCAAGGCCTCATAAATGAGGCCCCTGGAGAGGGGGTGGGTGGGTGCTGCAAAGTACATGGAGTCCCCCCACCCCGTCAGGAGCTCTTTCTCCCCCCTCCCCGGGCCCCGCCCCGCAGGGGCTGCGGGGAGATACTGTTTCGCCACTGATGCTGGCACTACTAGAACAATGGCACGAGCAGCTGAAAAAAACATGGGGGCATATTAGCAAATACTTGCGATATTTATCGCAATACGCGCTTAGCGCGTTTATTTTTATCGCTATTGCCTATTGCTGGATATTTTAGCGGAGAAAACATGCTATTAGCAACGTTTATCTCCACTGTGATAAAATATCCAGTGATAGCGGCGAAATTCATGAATATCGCTGGAAATCCAGCGATATTCACGCATTTACGCCATGGTGGACTTAGCCTGAAAATTCACCTCTCATTGAGGATACAGGTACGTCAGGGTTTCAGCAGGTGTTAAATACTAGCGATAATCGCGCTTAGCGCAACTTTTTTTATCGCTTCGCCTGTGTTGGTAATAGGGGGAAGTAGTGTTAGCGACTGTTTTCAGTCGCATTTAGTTGGAAACGCCTACCTTGCATGTCATTAGCGATAATTATCGCTGGCATGCAAGGCGACAGGAAAACCGGCCGCTATCGCCAGAAAGCTGTCGCCTACGGCGTTAGCAACAGCTTGCTGATAGGGCGATAAAAAAATTGCCGCTTTAGTGGCAAAAAGTGACGATAAAGCCCCTGCTAATATGCCCCATGGGCCGTTGAAGTCATGCGAATGCAGGCGCTGCCAGTTTTGCATACTCTGGGATCAGAAAAGCTACATTCTCCTGACTTGCCTTTTTTGAAAGATGCGCGGAGGCATTTTGGTGCCAAGGAGAGGATTATCTTTGCAGTGCTTTTCATGAATTTGTATTTCAAAGACTCGCCAAATGTACAGATGCAAAATAAATATCTATACGCGTGCCAAGGCAAAGTTACCTAACCAGCCATCTGTTAAACACCATATAGCAGCACTGTGGGAAAACATAAAGCAGAGTTTATCTGCACACATCTTGTCTGCCAGCATCAGGTGAGCCGGGATTTGAGGCGCCTACTTGTCCCTTTAAGGCTCTTGCTTCGGAATGAGTAAAGGTTAAGGGTTGTGAAGCTCAAAAGGTTTCCTTCAAACATTCTGAGAAGTTTTTTCCTTTATTTAAGTTTGCTTTTGGTTTATTAATAATTATTACACAAAAGGGTATAAAACATAGTGTTGTTAAATATAATATCTGGAAATATTTTCAACTTGAAAGTTAGCTCAGAGAAGAACTAAACCATTTAATACTTTTTTAACATGGCAATTGCTTATTTCAAATACGAAATTAATTTGCTCCTTAATCTGGAACTATCAGAGGTCATACTTTCGTGAAAAAGTATACAATATTCATGAAATTCACAAAGGTTGCGACTTTATTTTAAATTTGTGTGAAGAATGTCAGGTAAAGGTACTTTTTGATTGGAAAAAGGAGGGAAAAGCCCAGGTTAAAAAAAAGTATTTGAAAAAAATGTTTCTCCTTAAGCCATATTCCACATAATCATCTTTTTGAAGGAATTTTCAGGCAATTTAAAGTATGCACATTCAAAGATCACGAGGGCGTATCCAAAAAAAACAACATCAGAGACAGACACGACCCAGAAGTGTGTTTCAGTAACCATTCATGAGTCTGTTGCTTTCCAAAAATGTGGTATATATTTCTGTAATCACTCTACATTTGACAGCCAGCACCATGCTTCTTACTCGATGTATTATTTTTAACATGTAGCTTATTTTGCTATAAAAAGGCTGCCATGTCGCTTATTGGAATTGTAAGCTAAATCCCCTGACAAACATTTCAGTTTCTTGAGTTTAAATAGTTTACATCTACATTTTTATGTTTATAAAATCATCAAAAATATATTTCAAACTTTGAATTCTAAGAGAAATGTTAGTTGCACAAAAGTCTGCATTTTACCACTATGAATGCTTAGGGGCCCATTATGATGTCGGGCGGATTGTCCCCGCCAGGCTGGCGGTAGCCACCGCCAGCCTGGCGGGGGCAATCCGCCCGACATCCATACACTCGTTTCCCTCCCCCCGCCATATTAGTATGGCGGGGGGGACCCCGGCGGACGGAAAGACCGTCCGCCGCTTTTCCACCCCGGTCGCCTTGCGGCCGGGGCAGAAAAGGAATAATATGGTGGCGATGTGTATCAGACACCGCCAGCCATATTATGATGGGCCTCTGTAGGTACCCATCGCCGCCACGGAAAGGCATGCGGTCTTCACTCTGGGGGTCCCCTACGGGCCCCCAGAGTGAAGGAGAGGTGGGGGGTGCACACGGGGAGGTACCTGTGGTACCCACCTTCATTTGCATAAACAAAGCGGCAGGCACCACGCGGTGCCTTCCGCTTTGTTTATGCAAATGCATCAATGCATTTTTAGCATTGTGGCGGGCGGTGCAGAGAGCACCACCCGCCACAATGCTAAAAATGCAGGATGTGCCCGCCACTGTGGCGGGCACATCCTAATACCCCCCACGAGACCCCCGCCCTTATGGCGGGCAGTCCCGAATTCCGACAGGATGGCAGGCGAACAAAGTCCGCCCGTCATCCTAATGAGCCCCTAAGCCTCTAACTGGCCCTTTCCAACTCATAAACGGAGAGGGCCGCCCGATCAAAGTCCTGTGCAAGCTGTTTCATCCAATGCAACAAAAATGACTTGCAGGGTCTCTTGTTCCTGCCACGTAAGCTCCGCCCTCAATGGCCTCCACTGTATCCACAGGGAACAGAGGTTTCCTTTTTTAATAATTTTTTCAATTAGGTTTACCAATAAAAGAATACAGCAATAGCGTCACTCTCAGGGGCTTATTCACAAGCCCTTTGCACCACTTTTGCGTCATTTTTAACATGGCAAAAGTGACGCAAGGGGCTTGTAAATCTGCCCCTCAGTTCATTACATGGTATCCATGACAATTATCGCAATTGACAGTGAGAGGGTCATATGCTGTCAAACCTCTTTAACCTGATTTAAAAAAGCCACCACTGGTATGGGTGGCAGGACATGGCAGCAGAGGAAGTTGGGGGGAGTGACATGAGATGAGTAGAGCGAGTGAAACCCAGAAACAGAGGGGGAAGGATAGGGAAGCCACAACGTGGTGTTGCGTATGCAAAGTGAGGGTGGGAGATACTGGTAGTAGCGGCAGTCGGGGAGCCATGCGGTCAGGGGGAGGTCGTTGTTCTTGATCTGCTGTAGGAATTGTGGTCGGAGGGTCACCAGTGAGGAAGTATAGGCTGTTTTCATAAATGTTGCACTTCTTGGTAACAAAGCGCGTCTTCCTCCGCGATTGCCCATTTACGCATTGCGCCATGGCAAGCTTCCTGTGGCGGGGCTGCTGGAGAGCCCCACAGTAAGTTGGGTGCGCATTTTGCAAGGAGTGCCAACAAGGGAAACTGAATGCGTACTTTAGGTTGCTTTTGGCATCTGAAGATGCCCAGAGCAAAAAGAACAGATGATAGACGGAATGCTGAACAAATCAAACATTCACTCCTAGTCACAGACCTGGGATAAATCTTTATTTTTTTGCATCCCATGCCATTCTAATTTAGATCCAGCCATATGCATATCAGTCTTGACCTTGCTCCCCAATGGAACAGGCCAGGTCCTCCCTGGAACTCAAAACAGGAACTGCTCCTAACATATGTATGGAGATTGAACCACCATATATCACTCGAAAGAGACATCCTCCTTAGAGTGTCATCACAGTGGATCTGGTTTTCACAACTGCCTCAACGTGTCCAGGATCACAGCTTAAATTAAAAAGTGTGGTATTGTGACTGCTGGTCCACCCTCTAATCAGTGTACAAAAGGACATCAAAAAAGGAGGGAAGGAGAGAAAAAGGTGAGGGAAAGTTGGCAGAGCCTCACGGGAGTAACACAAAGGGAGGTTTACAAGCTGGTACTCGCCTGCATCCTCAGGTTCTCATCATTAGCATCTGCCAACTGTCAAAAATAAATAAAGAGTGGATGGTGCAGAATAAGAAAAACCAAAGAGTGTAATGTGTATTCTGTGAGTGACCCTGCAGAGATACCGAAATCTGACTTGGAAATTCGGTATACCCTAGTTTAAAAACAAGCTCGGCAACACTGGCTAATCTATTTTATTCCTTGCTGTGTGCCTGCTCAATTAAAACCAACATGTTTCATTGCCTTACACAGTTCGGTGGCAATTTCATCAGGGTTAGGGCCAGCATCATCACTGCACCTCGTTTCTCCGTTTATTGTACAAGGTAGTTGCCATTCATTGGCGTACCAGCACCCCCGTAGAAGAAACTGGTATATCCCCTGTAGCTTTGTTACAGGCTTGTTACAGTCGCTGCATTAAGTCAGTCAACTGCATGAAAGGGTATGGCCAACGCTCGGACCCTTTCCTTTGACGTCCTTTTGTACACTGATTGGAGGGTGGACCAGCAGTCACAATACCACACTTTTTAATTTAAGCTGTGATCCAGGACACGTTGAGGCGGTTGTGAAAACCAGATCCACTGTGTAGTAGGAGCAGGTCCTGTGTTGAATTGCCGGGACCAAAAACAAGGATCCAGGGACCAGTTTTGTGATATCACCCCTCATCAGCCTGGCTAGCTCGAATCTGGTGGCATAGCGAACACAGGACCCATGTTTGGGCATATCCTTCCCACTTAGAGTGAAAAATACAAAAAGAACAGATGGTGGATGGAATGCTGAACAAATCAAACATTCACCCCCAGTCACAGATCTGGTTTAAATCTATTGTTTTTTTGCACGCCACTCCAGTTTAGGCCTAGCCATATGCAAATCAGTCTTTTTAAAAAAAAAAAAAATTATAACATATTTTATTGATTTTAAGTTTGTTTACAGTCCTGTAAATTGTTCGCACAGAAGTTATGACAAGTCACACATATTAACATTGCTACATATTCATCTTGTAATTGCACATCTGTGATTCACGATAATCAATCCTAAAGAAACAACCCCTTAAACACCCCCCACCCCAGAGAATTGAGGTCACACCACACACCCATATTCCATATTATTGCAATTGTATCTCGTCCGGCGCACAGTCTATATACATATACAGGGCCTATCCACACATTTCCATAGTTGGCCGGGTATGGGCAAATCGTAGTGGTGTATGCATCTTCAGGAACAATGTCATAGAAATATCTCAGGCTCCTCGGATGTGAACTCTTCTAACATTGATTCCCAATCTAATGCTATCTGTGTTTTCCGTAAACCCCTTGCCTCCTCTCTACGCAGCGCTGCGCCCTCTGCACTACTCCATTTCACCACCTCTGTGTGCCAGTTGCGTATTTCAGGGGGTCTACTTGATTTCCACCGCATTGTAATGTTCCTACGGGCCAGAAGTAGGGCCAAGTCGACAAATCTAAATTGCACTTTGTGTTTAGACCTGCGTTTGTGTAATCCCAGCAAGCACGCCTCCACTGTGTCATGCAGTAGGAGGTGCGTCGCTCTTCCTATGATCTCTCTAACTTTAACCCAGTAGTTGAACAGAGCAGGACATGTCCACAACATATGTAATAATCCCACTCCAGGGCCGTGGCATCTGGGGCATGTGTGTTGTGTTGTGTTTGAGGGAACATTTTATCCAATCGGTCAGGGGCCAGATAAGCGCGGTGTAATATCATGGTTTGAATGAATTTGAACCTCGAGTTTCGGGATACCTTTTTGGGGTGTTCCAGAATCTTTGCCCATTCGGTGTCTGATAATACCCTACCTATCTCCTCCGTCCACACCACTCTCAGTGGATCCAGGCATGTCCTAGTGTGGTTGCTGATCCCAGTATAGATCCAGCGAATCAGATGCCACCCCCTCCCCATATAATGTACCATCTTCACTAGCTCATTTTGGTCGGGTTCACGACCCTGTGGTGCCCAGTGTTGTTTAATGAATCGTACCAGAGCAGCATAGGTTAAAAATAAATGTTGTGGAGCACCTGTCTCGTGCACGAACGTGTCGTGATCCATTAGGAGCTCCTGTCTAAAGAGGTCTGCCACTGTGGTGACGCCAGACTCCGCCCAGGGTGTTAGTGAACGATTAGTGAGGGCACCAGCAGCAAGCGGGATGCCCAGCAGTGGTACATTACCAGCGTACGTGGAGGGCGTTTTTGCATATTTAAGCGCTGCTTTCCAGCATGTCAATGCTGTGGTCAGCAGTGTAGGTAAGTCTCTGCGCATCTTGTAGCTTGGTAGCATCAGGGTGTGTAGTGCGCCTGTCTCCAGGTCAGTTTGAGTGAATCCTATTTCATGGAGGTTACGACCAGCTGTCCAGTAGGACAGCCACTGTAGTTGGCAGGCGTAGTAATACGCCCTAAAGTCCGGAACTCCCAGTCCCCCATACTAGTGCCTACCTGCAGTTTCTTCAAACTGATTCGCCTTCTCCCTGTACCCCAGATTAGGTCTATCAGCAACGTGTTCTGCTTCTGAAATGTGGATATTGGTACTATTAGAGGCAAGTTCGTGAAGTAGTACAGTAGGCGCGGTAAAACTACCATCTTCGCTATTGCCGCCCGTCCCATAACGGATAAGGGCAGCGAAGTCCAGAAATCTACACTGGATCTCAAGGACCGTAGTGTTATGCCTAGATTACCCTCCAACAGATCGGCAGCTGTTCTATACACTTGGATACCCAAGTATTTGAAGGTAGTGGGGGCAACCAATAATGGAGCGTCGCCAAAGGCCACCTCCATGAGGTCAGCGTGGTCCGTAAAGAAGAAGGCATGTGATTTGGCAGCATTCACTGCAAGACCGGATAAGGTTTCAAAGTTCCGAAACAAGTCACAGATCGGAGCGAAGGGCTGACGAAGGTCGCGGAGATAGACAAGAATGTCATCCGTATATGCCGAAAAAAGGTGGGTAGTGCGCCTGAGTGGTATTCCCATATCCGGGAAGTTCTGTCTCATCGCAATCGCCAGGGGTTCTAGGGCTAGGACAAAAATCAGAGGCGATAGTGGGCAGCCCTGGCGCGTCCCCCTGTGTATCCTATACTCCCCCGAAATATGTCTGCCCGTTCTTACTCTTGCTGTCGGCTCTGTGTAAAGCAGTCGGAGCCACGTTAGATAGTTATCCGGTATCCCAAAGCGTGACAATGCCCGAAACATATAATCCCAGTGGATCGAATCGAATGCCTGTTTGAGGTCTAAAGAGAGACATCCTGCGTGAGGAAAGTGTTGTGGCACTTCTGACATTAATTGGTGTAGTTTTCGAATGTTCAGGGAGGTGCTTTGTGCTGGTATGAACCCCGTCTGATCTATATGTATTAGTTGGGTTAAGTAGGGCTGTAGTCTGTTAGCCAACACCTTGCTTAATATTTTGTATTCCGTGGGTAAGAGCGACAGCGGCCGATAATTAGCCATGTCAGCGTGATCCCTGCCCGGTTTAGGTAATGAGATGACCATGGCCTGGGCGGTAGTGTGAGGTAAAACACCTTCCTCCCAAATCGTCTTATATAATTCCGTCAGTTTGGGTACAAGCGTCTCTGCATACGTAGTGTAAAATTCGATGGGCAGGCCATCTATACCAGGGGTTTTATTGCGAGGAAGTTCTTTCATGGCAGTTTTGATTTCTTGTGAGGTTACAGGCCCTATCAGTTCCTTTTGCGCCGTTTCCAATAGAGTGGGGAAGGTCAGCGAGGAGAGGAAGGTTTCTGTACGTTCGGGGGGTATCTCTACTGGCTTGTCATGTAGAGAAGAATAATATGTTTTGAAGGCTTCATTAATCTCACCCTGCGTATACACACTCGTGTCATCTGCCTCCCTGATTTCATTGATCACAATTGCGGGAGGAGCGTCCCGGAGCAGCCTAGCTAACAATGTGCCTGCCTTATCTGCTTCCACATGCGTCCGTTTGGTGTATTCCTGGTAGTCCATTGTTCTAAGTGACTCTAACAGTTCAGCGTGTTTAATCCGCGCTTCCTGTAGCGCTTCCGAGTGTGTGCCGTCAGTTGCCACCAACTGTTCCAATCTGCCCATTATTGTTTCAGTGTCTACCAGTGACTTATGTAATTCCTGTCGTGCCCCCACCGTCGCACTAATTGCTCTACCCCGCAACACCGCCTTGAATGCATCCCATTCAATCAACCTACTGGTCGCTGTGCCGCTATTCTCGGTGAAGTATCATTCGATTGTGTGTGACAAGTCTGCACGGAACACTGTGTCTTCCATCAGCTGTGGCCAAAGGCGCCACGTGGGAACCGGTGTAGGTACTCTACCCCATGCGATGTTGATCTCTTGCAGGTTGTGGTCGGAGAATGTTTTGGGGAGATATGTGGAACTAAGGACATGCCCTGCAATGTCATCCGAGCAGAGGACCCTGTCTATTCTAGTGTGTAAGGCGTGTACTGCCGAATAAAACGAGTATTCCCGTTGGGCCTGGTGTTTCATCCTCCATACGTCACATAACCACCACCCATTCATCCAGCGCACCAGTGCCACAGTTTGTTTAAATACCCCCGCACCACGCAGTGGTGGGTGTGATCTATCTAGGGTGACATCCACTACCGTATTGTAGTCCCCACCTAGTATCCAAGGGCAAGTATCCCACCCCGCAAGCGCTCCGCTGATAGTGTCCCAGTATTTGTCCTGGTCGAAATTAGGGGCATATATGGAGCCTAGCACCACTAGTCTTCCGTCCAGTGTCCCCCGCACAAAACATACCTACCCTCCTTATCAATTTTCTGATCGTGAGGCACAAAAGGCACACCATGGCGGACCCAAATCGTAGAACTTCTAGCGTAGCCTGAGTAAGAGGTGGAGAAAACCTGCCCTCTCTATTTCTTCCTGAGTTTAACTATTTCGCTGGCTATCATGTGTGATTCCTGTAAGCAGGCTATCTGTACCTTACGTCGAAGTAGTAGCGCATGTATCCTGTGGCGCTTATGTGTAGTGCCCATACCCCGTATATTCCAGGTGACTATGTTATACTTGTCCTGTACATGCATGGAATCAATCTGTATAGTAATAAGGGTGCAACCATAGCGCCTGCGAGATTGACTAGAGCGACATCTGCGTTATGTAGGTGACCATCCCTCCCCCCAACAATCCCAATACACGGTCTGTAACCGGAACCATTCCAGACCACAACATAACATTGCAACAAGCAAAGCAAAATTCGCAATCCAAGGGCCTTCGCCAAGTGGGGGGTGGCTACTACACCTCGCATGCGTATGCGTATTACTTTAACAGAGCACTACGAAGTTACAACAGTACCCGGGCCCAATCATTACTTTCCTGCAGGAAGCATAGAAACAGCAATTAACAGCGAACTACAGCGTTTTGTTTTTCAGATACATTCAACAGAAAAGGTACATCACAATATACTTGCGTGTAGGTATCAGCCAAATAAGTCCGTAATCAATTGAGGGGTAGCCGAGGGGAACAGGGCTACGCTGCCCTCAGAGTCCGATCCATGAGATGACTCATTGTCCGTTAAGGATTTAGTCTCGTTAACGGCTCGCTGTCCATTCGTGAAGGTCGCATTTGCAGCGATCGGGTGTTGCTTGGATTGGTGTAGCCGCTGAGAGGGGGCTCGCTTGTCCATAATGAGCTGTCTGATGTGACCTCCCCTGTGGTTCTCCGAAGTATTCCTCTGAGTTCTCTGGTGAAAGTCCTGTCTGTTAGTGGCGTTCTCAGCGGCAGTCAGCTCCATAACCTCGATCCAGTCCTCCACGTCGCCGGGGCTCTCAAAGAAGTAGGTTTTGTGGTCATGTATGATCTTCAGGCGCGCCGGAAACAACAGGGCATATTGGATATTCAAGTCTCGTAGCCGACGCTTCACTCCTAGGAAGGAGGAGCGCTGTCGCTGCACCATCACTGTGTAGTCCGGGTACAGGGAGACTCTTGTGTTCTCGAAGGTGATCTGCGCCTTCTCACGGGCCTTCCTCAACAGTGCATCCCTATCTCTAAAATTGAGTAGTTTCACAATGAGTGGCCGAGGCGGGGCTCCCGATTTCGGTCTGCCAGTAGGTATGCGATGCGCCCTTTCAATGCAATATTGCGAGGAGAGTCCTTCCAGCATGACATGGTCCCTAAACCACTGCTCCATGTACCTCGTCGCGTCCATCCCCTCACTTCTCTCCGGAAGGCCGATCACCCTAATGTTATTGCGCCTTGCCCTCCCTTCTGCGTCCTCCACTCGGTCTATTAAGGCTGCCATCTGCGTTTGTAGGTGTTTCACATCGGCCGCTGTCTGTTTTTGCTGTGGGAGCACTTCTGCCAAGGTCGTGGCATGGTCTTTCACTTTATACGCCACTTTCGTGTGCTCCGCCTTCAGCAGGGTTAAGCCAGTCGTTAGGACACCCATCTGCGATTCGATGGCCATCCTGGAATCGCGTACTTCCTGCAGAATAAGGTCCAGTTTGTCGACCTGCGCAGGCACCACCGTTGGGGGGATACTGTCCGATTCTTGCATATTATCCACCTCGTCATTCATATCCTGCATGTGGCCCGTCACTGCCTGTCCCGACTGCTTCAACCTGTTGCGCCCCATATCGGTAGAACAGCGCTGCACTCCGTCGCGGTCCAGCGAAGCCCCAGGTCCAATGAAAGGGCGGCACTCTTCCAGGTCGCACCCGGGCACCACCTGGGTTCAGGCGCCAAAAGCTACTGATATTGCCGTCAATCCACTCACCGGGCACAGCCCAGTCCGGCCAAGCTCACCACCAGGAAAATGGGAGGGGGGCCCGCACTGCACCCGCCACGCAGACTCGTGGAGCGCAGCACCGCCTCGTATATCAATCCCTCCCGCGATCCGCACTGGGGGGGGGGGAGGTACAGCGTAGGATCAGGCGATAGTACACAGGGTAGGGAGGTAGATCTCCAGCAGCAGTCCCAGATATGCCTCCCGCTCGCAATATGGCTGCGGCGTCTGCACCATGTATCCCAGGGGGGGCCTTCACCTAATGTCAATGTGTCCCTCTGTGTTCCCCACTCTCAAGAAGTCTGTTCCACAGCATCTGCCGCCAAGGCCTGCGCAGTTTGCCTCCAACCTCCACGCACTATCCTCTAGGCATCAGGGGCTAGGCCTCTAGGAGGGAGCACTTGCCTTCCAGTCCGCGTCGCTCTCAGAGAGCAGGCAGAGGCAGCTGGTCTTATGCACTGCAATCCACAGTCGGCCCAGTTATGAATGGCCGCCGCCGCCGGAGGTCCGCCCAGGGTGCAGCTGTCTCTGCGTGTGTGCCTGGGTCTTTCCCGCCACCGTGCGTGGCCGAGGTGTCCCTCCAATCCTCCCGACAGACAGGCACAGGCGAAGCAAGGGAGCGCGCCGCACCCCCGCGCAGGTCGCGGCAGTCAGGGCACAGCGTCAGCGAGGGACAGGCCTTAACGCATCCCCGGGCTCGCGTAGCAGCGCGCTCCGTCCCACCTCCAGAAATCGTCACGCCTCCTTCCGTGTGGCAGCTCCCGGTACCGGCACCGCGTGTGGGGCTTCAGCACGTCCACAGTCGGTGGGCGCGGAGGCGCGCCGGTCAGATTTGCCGCGTGTGGCCCAACTCAGGGGTCGTCGGCACTCGCGGTCTACATTCGCCGGTCAGGGGCGGCGCCCATCCCCCCCGCCGCACCACACTCCTTCGGCGATGTGTAGGAAAGAAGAAAACGGCACACTGCAACCTCCGCTTCGAGGGTACAGAGCTGCCCTCTGGATGTTCCCCAGCCGCATTCGCCGTCCACACAGCAGGTATAGGTAGTTAATGTCAGGATCTTGGTGGGCTCGGGTCCGGAGCTCCGTAATCAGGCAGCCGCCATGCTCGGCAGTTGGCCACGCCCCCCATGCAAATCAGTCTTGACCCTGCTCCCCATGGGAACAGTCCAGTCCGAACTCATAGGCCAGGTCCTCCCTCGACCAGAAACAAGCACCTGGGACCGGTTTCAGGGTATCACCCCTCATCAGTCAGGTTAGCTTGAATCTGGTGGCCTGGTGAGCATGGGACCCACATGTGGGCATACCCTTCCCACTTGGGGTGACAAATGCAAAATGATGCCCAGTGAGCATGCTTCCCAGGTGTGTATATCAAACAGTATTGTGACTTCTCGTCGAGTAGCATGAACATTTTGCCAGTAGTGTTGAATGGTCAGGCACGACCATAGCATGTGCGTTAAGTCTGCGTCTAGCGTCCCACAGCGTGGGCAGGTCGCCGGCGCTCTTGGGAAATGACTGTTTATTTCAGGTTGGGTGAGATATGTCATATGGAGGAGAACGTATTCTTGAAACAAGCATTCCAAGACACTTTTCAGGGGAATTACAGGGCTTGTGCCCATCCCTTTTCATGTAGCACTCTGTCATAGTCATCCTCCCATTTCTGCCAAAGTGAGTCTAGGGGGACAATTACCGATAAGTCTTGAATGGCTTTGTAGAGCTAGTTAATCAGATGCTGGTTGTCACCCATTTAAGATTAGTCTGCACAACTGGACGGGTGGAAGGTTCCTTGTCCATAGTACCCCAAAGGACACAGTAGGTGTGAGCTATCTGTGGGGTAGGAATTGGCCAGGGGAAGGTTATAGTCCAACATCAGCTGGTCGAATGAAAGGAGATGCCAATCTGCAAACAGGTCGCCTTGGAATGAAGTGACTGAGCTGTCCAAGGCGTCATGTCTCGGTGCATGTAAGTACTGGGGAAGCGTGGGAGTCCTTCAAGGGGAAATGCTGGGGTGTAAGCTGGAGTGCTTTTTGCTAAGTGGTTTGTGTGAAATATGCATGTCCGGGTCACTGCCACTTGTAGCGGTTCCTCAGTAGATGGCATGGATTTGGGGAGTAAGACGCCGCAAGTTGTGGATGAGGGAAGGACTCCCTCCTCACCACTTGTTTCTCCCATATACTATCTGGCGGTCCATCGTGACAACCATTGTAGTTGAGATGCTAAAAAGTAGGCTTCAAATGAGGGAGCACCTGTGGAAAAAGGGCGCAAGCAGGTCAGATCAATTACCCCTCTTCAACGTTTGCCCGGCGATAGCCGCCTCTCACCCAACTCAAGGTTACCAAATGAAGAGGCAGGCGCTGGAGACTGGAAGGCGGGAAACAGGAGTTTATTCCGACGGAGCAGAACACGTCAAATCAGACAACAGGGTATCTTCTCGAGGTGCTCTAACCGCATCTCTGAGGCCTGGCCTCTTATACACAAGTTTTATGGCTTTATTACATTTATGACATCCGTGGTATTGCTTTGAAGTACGAAAAAGGCATCTTTGGAATCCCTGGTTCAGGCCCGTTCTCACACATATCTACAGTAGGGGTCCCCACCCAAATCTCAGCATGATGGCTATCGCGCAGCTGGACATTCCGCTGGGAACAGGAATGCGGGCGATCGGTCGGATCTAGGGGTGTGAAGGCATTGATTAATCCCCGCTCCTTTGATGTGAGGTGAGGTCCTACTGTAGGGGGCAATAAACTGTATCTGTTGGGCTAGGTGATGGCCTGGGATCAGGCCGGACAATCGGGCAGGGAGGAAGAGGTTATCAAAAAGGGCCTGTTCTATGAATGAGATGAAAGAGTGGGTGGGTTCAGCGCGGGATGTGGCTCGGAGGCAGGGTCGCGTTGGGGGTGCGTTTATGGCCCAGGCAGGAGAGACCGGGGGCTGTCGGGGCGCGGGGGATGCTTGCGAGGCCGGGGGGTGAGGGGGAGAGACGCGCTGGCTATTGGCAGTGGGCAGAGAGACCATGGTTTTCAAAAAGATGGCTGTTGTTGTAAGTGAGCGTGAGTCTGAAAGGGGACAAGATGGCGCCGATAATGTTGACATCGCAAACCAGATTTTAACACACCCACACCCGGAGTTCCACTGGCTACTGCAGTTTCCAAAGAGCAACTCAGTGCCTTGAGGTGCCCAAATAAGGCTGCCGAGTAGGGTATTCAGTTTTTTGAAGAATGGACGTGGTGGGGCAACTGGCAGATTAGCAAAATAATATAGTAGCTGAGGTAAAAGGATCAATTTAGCGAGGGCTATCTGGCCTACAGGCCCTCAAGAAAGGGACTGCCAGAAATGTATTTGTGCTCTGATACCAGGCTTGTTTCCTTTCCAGTAAAGAATTGGCTTGGTAGTTTGGTCTGCCCTGTTCCCATGATGCACTGGGCCAGGGACAGACTAATTTGCATATAGCCAGGTTCTGAACTGGGATGGTGCAGTGAGCTAAAAAACGGTGATGGATCAAGCCCTGATCTTTTGACTGGGTATGAGTGTTCTGTTTAATTCAGATGCTCTGTCCATCACGACCCCCTTTTCTGAATCGTTTTGGCCACTATAGGAGTGGCAGGGTATGCTCAGACATGAGTCCCTTGCTCACTGCACCATCAGGATTCAAGCAAGCCGGGCCGAAGACGGCTGCAATGCCAGAAACCGGTCCCCGGAAGCTTGTTTCCTTTCCAGTAAAGAATTGGCTTGGTAGTTTGGTCTGCCCTGTTCCCATGATGCACTGGGCCAGGGACAGACTAATTTGCATATAGCCAGGTTCTGAACTGGGATGGTGCAGTGAGCTAAAAACGGTGATGGATCAAGCCCTGATCTTTTGACTGGGTATGAGCGTTCTGTTTAATTCAGATGCTCTGTCCATCACCACCCCCTTTTCTGAATCGTATTGGCCACTATAGGAGTGGCAGGGTATGCTCAGACATGAGTCCCTTGCTCACTGCACCATCAGGATTCAAGCAAGCCGGGCCGAAGACGGCTGCAATGCCAGAAACCGGTCCCCGGAAGCTTGTTTCCTTTCCAGTAAAGAATTGGCTTGGTAGTTTGGTCTGCCCTGTTCCCATGATGCACTGGGCCATGGACAGACTAATTTGCATATAGCCAGGTTCTGAACTGGGATGGTGCAGTGAGCTAAAAAACGGTGATGGATCAAGTCCTGATCTTTTGACTGGGTATGAGTGTTCTGTTTAATTCAGATGCTCTGTCCATCACCACCCCTTTTTCTGAATCGTTTTGGCCACTATAGGAGTGGCAGGGTATGCTCAGACATGAGTCCCTTGCTCACTGCACCATCAGGATTCAAGCAAGCCGGGCCGAAGACGGCTGCAATGCCAGAAACCGGTCCCCGGAAGCTTGTTTCCTTTCCAGTAAAGAATTGGCTTGGTAGTTTGGTCTGCCCTGTTCCCATGATGCACTGGGCCAGGGACAGACTAATTTGCATATAGCCAGGTTCTGAACTGGGATGGTGCAGTGAGCTAAAAAACGGTGATGGATCAAGTCCTGATCTTTTGACTGGGTATGAGTGTTCTGTTTAATTCAGATGTTCTGTCCATCACCACCCCTTTTTCTGAATCGTTTTGGCCACTATAGGAGTGGCAGGGTATGCTCAGACATGAGTCCCTTGCTCACTGCACTATCAGGATTCAAGCAAGCCGGGCCGAAGACGGCTGCAATGCCAGAAACCGGTCCCGGAAGCTTGTTTCCTTTCCAGTAAAGAATTGGCTTGGTAGTTTGGTCTGCCCTGTTCCCATGATGCACTGGGCCAGGGACAGACTAATTTGCATATAGCCAGGTTCTGAACTGGGATGGTGCAGTGAGCTAAAAAACGGTGATGGATCAAGCCCTGATCTTTTGACTGGGTATGAGTGTTCTGTTTAATTCAGATGCTCTGTCCATCACCACCCCCTATTCTGAATCGTTTTGGCCACTATAGGAGTGGCAGGGTATGCTCAGACATGAGTCCCTTGCTCACTGCACCCTCAGGATTCAAGCAAGCCGGGCCGAAGACGGCTGCAATGCCAGAAACCGGTCCCCGGAAGCTTGTTTCCTTTCCAGTAAAGAATTGGCTTGGTAGTTTGGTCTGCCCTGTTCCCATGATGCATTGGGCCAGGGACAGACTAATTTGCATATAGCCAGGTTCTGAACTGGGATGGTGCAGTGAGCTAAAAAACGGTGATGGATCAAGCCCTGATCTTTTGACTGGGTATGAGTGTTCTGTTTAATTCAGATGCTCTGTCCATCACCACCCCCTTTTCTGAATCGTTTTGGCCACTATAGGAGTGGCAGGGTATGCTCAGACATGAGTCCCTTGCTCACTGCACCATCAGGATTCAAGCAAGCCGGGCCGAAGACGGCTGCAATGCCAGAAACCGGTCCCCAGAAGCTTGTTTCCTTTCCAGTAAAGAATTGGCTTGGTAGTTTGGTCTGCCCTGTTCCCATGATGCACTGGGCCAGGGACAGACTAATTTGCATATAGCCAGGTTCTGAACTGGGATGGTGCAGTGAGCTAAAAAACGGTGATGGATCAAGTCCTGATCTTTTGACTGGGTATGAGTGTTCTGTTTAATTCAGATGCTCTGTCCATCACCACCCCCTTTTCTGAATCGTTTTGGCCACTATAGAAGTGGCAGGGTATGCTCAGACATGAGTCCCTTGCTCACTGCACCATCAGGATTCAAGCAAGCCGGGCCGAAGACGGCTGCAATGCCAGAAACCGGTCCCCGGAAGCTTGTTTCCTTTCCAGTAAAGAATTGGCTTGGTAGTTTGGTCTGCCCTGTTCCCATGATGCACTGGGCCAGGGACAGACTAATTTGCATATAGCCAGGTTCTGAACTGGGATGGTGCAGTGAGCTAAAAAACGGTGATGGATCAAGCCCTGATCTTTTGACTGGGTATGAGTCTTCTGTTTAATTCAGATGCTCTGTCCATCACCACCCCCTTTTCTGAATCGTTTTGGCCACTATAGGAGTGGCAGGGTATGCTCAGACATGAGTCCCTTGCTCACTGCACCATCAGGATTCAAGCAAGCCGGGCCGAAGACGGCTGCAATGCCAGAAACCGGTCCCCGGAAGCTTGTTTCCTTTCCAGTAAAGAATTGGCTTGGTAGTTTGGTCTGCCCTGTTCCCATGATGCATTGGGCCAGGGACAGACTAATTTGCATATAGCCAGGTTCTGAACTGGGATGGTGCAGTGAGCTAAAAAACGGTGATGGATCAAGCCCTGATCTTTTGACTGGGTATGAGTGTTCTGTTTAATTCAGATGCTCTGTCCATCACCACCCCCTTTTCTGAATCTGATACCAGGCAAGGCAGCACGAAAGTTACCGTTGCACAATTCCAGCGGGGTCTGGGATAGCTGTATTCCCAGGTACCTTATTTTTTTTTGTGTGAAGTTTTATATAGCGCGAACTAGACCCAAAGGTATCAGAGCACTTTACATGAGCACCAGTTACGTTACAGAAGGACACATTCATCTTTGTGAGGCATGGGGAGATTAAGTGATTTGCCCAGAATTACAGAATGTTGAGCGTCCCTGCCGAGACTTGAACCCGGTTCCCCAGCTCCGAAGATGACCGTCCTAGCCGTTAGGCCACATTCTCTCCTCATTACCGCTCCCTACCAACGTACGGGTGTTTCGCCTAGATTGACTGGGCATGCAGGTTGGGCCGAATTGAGGGGGTATATAGCAGAATTTCTTCCATTTCACATGCAATCCATCGGCTGCAGTGACCTCGGTCAAGGAATTTCTGATCAGGGGTGATTTAAGGTAATATCCCGGAGACACGTCAGCAGACAGTCAGATGGTTAGCAGCTCCTTCGCAAGAGCAAATAACAGACGTGATATAGGACACTCCTGTCTGGTCCCCCCCGTAGCACCGGGAAGGAGGCCAAAATGGCTTGACCCAGTCCCACCCTAGAGGTTGGCCTATTGTATAGTAGCGTGATATAAGTCAGTAGTCTTGGGCCTACACAGCCGCGGCCGCTGCACACGACCACAAGGGAAAATTAATTATTTATTTAATTTTCCTTTGTGGTCGTCTGTCCAAATCCCCCCGTCGACATGGAAGAGGCAGCAGATATTTCGTGATGTACTGCATTAGGTTATAAAGCCATTTTGATCAACATGGGAGGATGCAGACGTATTGCGCAGCAAGGATATTTCCAAGTATTTTGTAACCGTGCAGTGGTTGGGGCGTTGAATAAAAGGATTATTCCTTGGCAGTGAGATTTTGGGATCATCATGCCTCTAATGGAGACCAATGTTGTGCCCAGTTCCGAAATTGTGAATTCTGCGCATGGGAGTGGGGGGAATGTGGTAGCGGTGGATGGGACCTGCCAAAGGTGAGGTTCAATACATAATTATAGTTCCTGCCGAGGATCCAGGGGATCCTGGTCTTGTGGGATAAGACCGTTGAGAGGGCATCCCAGAAATGTACCTGGTCAGAGTTAGGAGCGTATATGAACCCGAGGAGTAAAGGTCGACCATCTAGGCAAACATCAAGTAACGTGTAGCGTCCCTCCTTGTCTATGATAACATCTAGCACCTCAAAGGGGATACCAGGCCAAATCCAAATGAGGACTTCCAGTGCATACGCTGAGTATGTGGTTGTGTGGATTGTGTCCCCCAACGCTTACGCAGGCACTCAAGCTATATAGGAATAGACTGTATATCGTTTGCGTGTCATATGTATACCGCAATGTTAAGCGTGAGGAGGCGAAAATCAGAGTTTGTTGGTAGCAGGTTGTTGCATGTTGGGCAGGAGGTATAGAGGAGAGGGGCTCATCACTGGGTGTAGCATCCCATTGGTATCACTCTTCCATCTTGGGGGCGTATGTATTCCTGCTCTGCCATGGTAGTCCAATCTAGGGGGGTAAATGAGGGTGAAGAACCATGGTATGGCTAATAAGGAATTGAACAGTGAGGGCCCACTGCAACAGCAGGTACGCCTAAACCATTTCTCTATACTTACAGACCTGAGGTAGAGTGGGGGTGACCAAGCTCAGGTGGCAAGACTATCGCTCATGGACCTATGTGTGAGGAGAAAAGAAGGGTGAGGACTTCCTGTTGGGTTCTTCAGATTGGATGTCCAGAAAAGGAGGGCAGGGCAGCGTGCTGTTTAACCCGGAAAAAAGGGTCTTTTGGAGGGGGATTTCTGGAGGCTGCACGCACAGAGAGCCCACGGCGTGCCCAGGAGCAAAGGTGATAGCATGCGCCTGGTGGGAGCCGGAAGAAGCCATTATAAGTCAAGTTTGAGTGGATGTGTTGCAGAAAATCACATCATAGCATGACTAAAAAAGGAGAGTGTACATATTTCAGGTACATTGGGCAGGTCGCACCCAGCAGATGCACTTAAATGAGTGTGTCTGCCATTTGCCGGTTTACAATCAGAGAAGAAAGTGAACCCTGCTGCGAGTTGTCCGATAAGAAAGTGGTGAAGATGTGTGGGCCCTTATTATTATTTATTATGTGTACTTATAGAGCGCAGTCCTGTCGCCCAAAGGGCATCCTTATCTACATCAATGTCAGTGGTAGTGGTTCTTATGGCGGCAGCTGCTTGAAGGGACCAACGTTTATTTTCTATGATCTGTTCCAGGTTCCGTGCTGTCATCAGGGAGTATCGGGATGCAGGGGTCCATGAGTTTTCATCCGCCAGTTCTGGCTTGGCAACTGGTGAGGGCTGGGCCAGACAATAAGGGGCCACAGTTCCATAATATTGGTCCGTTCAGTCCCAAGCCTCTTTGGGTTCTATGAAGAAGTAAATTGTGCAGTCAACCATGAGGTTGAGGTGCACTGGGAGCAGGGGTGAGTATTGAACTCCTAATTGTTGCAAGTGGAGCTTGATTTCGAGGACGGAGGCTCGTTTGTCATTAAACTGCCCTAGTGTCATCAGGGAACACCAAGATCACTTTGTCCTCGATCCAGAAAGTGCCAGCGCAGTACAGCATGAACAATTGTATCCCGGCCCTTGAACTTTGCCAACATTGGACGTGGAGTAGAGCCAGGAGGGAGTCGCCTAGTTGGTACATGTTTCACCCTGTCCAGTGTGACGAAAGGGATGAAGTCAGAAGCAGGGGAAAAAGACCTGAACCAGCTCTCCCTCTCTTTCTGGATACCAGATAAGTGATGGGATCCAGACCCTCCACTCCTTCCGGCAAACCCCAGTATTCTTATGTTGCTCCTCCGGGATCGGCCTTCTATGGCCTCTGCCCTCTCCTTCATGTAGCACACTTGATCCTGCAGATCATGGATAGTGCACTTGTTGTCTTACACTGCTGGTTAAAGAGTAGCAAAGTTTTTCTCGCCCTCCGTGACTCTGTCTGGGAGTTTTCGATGATCGTCGCTGAGGAAGCTGAGCTCGGTAGTCAGTGTGCCAAATGTGTCTCTATTGTGATGCAGGAGTGTTCAATGGCACCCAACACCGGGTCAAACCATTCAGGAATGGACATCTTCAGGGCGGGAACCGCCATTGGTATTTCTGGGATGGCTGACCGTGTAGCTACGCTGGTTGAAGGTGGGCCTGGAGTGGTCACCTGGAGTCGGCCCATGATGAAGAGCCGGCAGTGTCTCCTTGCCCAGGCCATCGTATGATACCAGGCTGAGTCCTGCAACCCCCTACTCCTATGAGGGTGATGAAGACCATCTAGGGTGATCGTCTGATGGAGTCGCCAGTTGGCTGGTAGAACGGCATCAGTTTCTAAGGGAACCTTACCCCGTGGTCATGGACACCAGCCCCAATGCAGAGGTGGGTGAGGCAACAGGGTAGGTGTTTGATGCGCTGGGCTTCAAGTAGAATTCAAGGGCGATTCCTGGTGGTTGGTGAGGTCCCTCCTTCACCCACATGCACCAACTTAGCATTGCAGTAGGGGGAAGGGTTCCTGTGGAGATGACATGGGGAAATACAGTACACATTTGGCGGGTTATGGCTGGTGGGGGCAACAAAGAGTTGGCTGTTGAAGCGCTACCGACGCCTCAGTGAGTGACTACTAGGGTTTAAAATGATGTGTTTCACAAGGGTGGTAGGCAATTTGTTGCTGTCAGTTCGCACCAGATACTTCTCAATCCAACAGGTCCCCCTCACACGCACCGACATGAGTGACAATATGAGGAGGAATGGATGGGGGTCCCACCTGGGTGCAGGGAAGTTGCAGGAGGCCAGAGGACAGTGCACGGATGACACTCAGTCTGGCTGTGCTCTGCTCTGCTCTGGGGCCATGCCGTCCAGGATAGGCGGGAGGCCAGCCAGGTGTTGAATGAAGGATGGATTTGTCCCTCATACTCTTCATTTCATTTCCCCATAAGATAGACCAAATAGGTCCAAGGATGTGCACCATGTATGAAACTTTGGACAATATCTACCGTTTTACTCACCAAGTATTCTTTTTATTAGATGGACTATTACAAGAGTTTTTATTTCACTCCTGAAACCAATATTGGATTAATTTAGGACCATTAATTTGGAAGACGAGTACATTCTTGAATACATTCTTGTGCCCTGAAGAAGTCCACCATGATGTGAATGAAACGCGTTGGCTGGTTGTCTTTGACACATACTTATGAAGCATAATAAAAGATTTTCTAACAACTATATCACAGTCTGTGGCTATACTTTTAGTCAACAGAGACATTGCAAGAGTGGTGCACCACTGTTTTCTATTATCAAGTTGCAGCGGGCTCCCAGCCAAGGCCCAGCAATGGAGGGAAGGTGCCGAAACTGGCCCGGTCCCTCCGGGGCACACCAAGGGGGGTGGGGGGGGAGCAGAGGGGCTGGAAAGCAAGAAGTAGGCTGGCCCTGGGCCCTGAGGGCTACACTGTGCTGCTGGGGAGGATCAGGACTTAATGGCAGTGTCAATCGTGTGGCTGTGCCCCAGCCCCCAAGACGGTTGCCTCCAATAGAAGTGTTCCCTCTCACATGTTCCAATCAGAGCACGAGGTGAGGAGAGAAGAGAAGTGGCCCTGGATGTCACACTGGGCTGTATTTCAGGGTGTGGGATGTGGATGGGGTGTGCGGTTTACTGTGGGCCCCTTGCTCCTCCATGTCAAGAGCCACTGTGGGATGCGCTGGCCATCCCCACGCTCCAATCTTAGCATCAATGCTCGGGAGAGGGGAAGTGGCCAGGCACCTCCCCATCTCACTCTCGCTGGCCCATGCCTGCCAGGGGCAGGGGCGTCACCAAGCATGGTCCTGGGAGGGCTGCAGTGAGTTGTGGCAGCATGCAGGGTCCAGGGGTGCTATCACATCAAAGGGGGGCCCACATCTGCTCATCTGGGGCCCCTGTAGGCTCCCCCCGGGAGGGGGCAGCACAGGAGCAGGAAACAAATAAGAAAATAGTACCCAAACAACAGATAAACAAACAAAGTGTAATATTACAGTCCTCAGTGCCTGCTCTGTGGGAGGAAATAGAAAGACAAAAAGGAGGGACAAAGAGGATTGACCACTACCAAGCAAGAGTTTTTAAAGGACATTGAAACAAACAAATCAAAAGCAATGGGTGGAGTGTAAGTCTAAAAAAAGAGGTATATACTAAAGTATATACAAGAGGTCTCGAATGCCTGACCTAAAAAAGAAGATGCTGATTGGGTCATTACGTTGGCACAACCACACTTAATCATACACATGTGTGCTACATGTCCCTGTAATACAAGGTGATTATGTTTGACACACACCTATTACATTACTTATTCTCTGGTTAGTATCAAGAACAGAAATACTGTACAGAGATTACTTTGACAGCAGGATATGTTACATTAGCCTACCATTCTAGGAACAAGGAACAAGTTCATGTCAAACTACTCACCCTTCAAAGAGAAATGGAAAACACACCTCTCTCATTGTCACCCCATAAATTGCTTTACCTCACATGCCAGGAGACTATTCACTCGTGTTGTTGCAGTACAAACACATCTCTTCTAATCCTTGTTCCATCTCTTCCCAGTCAGGTAGGGCCTGATGGTGATTTTCTTTGTGATATGAATACAACTGCAACTCATTCATTTAAAATCTTTAGCCATAAAAGAAAACAAATCCAAAATGTTGCAGTCAAAATTAAAAACAATCAATACAAAAATAAAATATGCAATAAATACTCCTGGACACCAAGGCTGCTCATAGAAAAGATAAAACAGTAAAAAGGATGTGATCAGTGGGAAGCATCGGAAGATACACCAAAGTTGGCCTCACTTGATTAAAATTCTGAGATTTCAACGAGGGAATTAAAAATTGCTTCCTCTGCCAGCTATAATAAGAACAACCATTATGAAATGCAGCATATCCTGCAGAGATGTGTTGTCGCAGTCACAGGGTTCCCATGCCTCAATCCGTAATCACCCTGAAGGAGAGGCCAAAAGATGATGCAGTTGATCGAACCTAAATCTGGCCAGCAAACACCAGATGTGCTGCGAGCGGACCGTGGCGAGACACGGTTCCAACCCCTGCACTTTTTTTAGCAGCAGATGACCCTGAACTGATGTTTTCTGGAGCTCTAAATGCTCTCTCTCCAGGAGATGGGTGGGATCATCAAAAATATCTGGCCTACCTGTGTGGGTAGAAGCCGTCTTGACGTGGGGTATCCAAGGTATTCAGTGTGCCCGGTCAAGAGCTAGGAAGTCCGCTGAAATCAACCGGTTCAATATCACCCTGCTCCAAATCTTAATCCAGCACAGGAGCGGACTAAGGGATAACAGATCCAGGACTTGGGCAAGGCCAAGCTCCATCTGCACGGAAAAAGCAGGGGTGGATTGTGGAACCTGAACCAATCTACAAAGAAAATTATTTTTGGCCGATTGAATTTGGTCCGACTTGGCATACCGCCTTACCTCGCAACTGTAACGTAACTGAGAAATACACTGTGCCTGATAGATTTTTAAGAGGTCGCTCTGTACCCTAGAACCAACCCTCTGTGGAAAACTGAAGACAGCCCCCATGGTTTTGAGAAGCTCAGATCTTTTGCCTCCACCAGGGGTTTCCAGCAAATATTAACATCAAATAAATCTCCCAGGTAGGGGAGCGCCTTCACTTTGCCCATGATGTGATTAGCAACTTTAAAGGTCTTACTCCTGGTGGATTTAGGGCCTACTACCATCACATATGACTTTGAGAAATTAACTGTCAGGTCAGGATTCCCCTTAAAAGACACATACCTAGCCAGGAGTAGATCCAGCCCCTGAGCAGTCCAAGCAACTGCAATTCAACAGAATGTTGCTGAGAAACGCCTAGAAGCGATGACTCAGGTGTCTTGGTGAGTGCCTAGCTGCCAAGTTTCCCAGGTGCATGCTTAACTAGCTAAGCCAGTCCTGGTTGTTTCTTAGAATTCTGGGACTTGTAGTCCTGGGGATTCATGCTGGGTTGAATAAGACGGCAGGTCCCAAAATTCTAATAAAAACAGGACTGACCTAAGTCTTCAAGCATGAATCTGGGAAACTTGGCAGGTATGTAACTAGCTCATCCAGTCCCGGGCTTTTCTACACATTCTGGGATTTGCAGTCATTTATCTCATTATAAAATCAGAACCACAAGTCCAAGGATGCAAAGAATAGGCCTGGCCCGCCCAGTAAAGCACAGCAGCAGCACCCATTGGCCAAGACAGGCGAAACTTTTAGCAGGGTCAGGAATATTACTACACTTCCTTGTTAGTACCACCATTTTCTCGATAACAAGATATATTGTTGCTTCAATTTTAAACACTGCCACAATGCTAAGAAGACAGAGTTACACATTATATTTTTGTGACATGAAAAATATAGTAAAGTGAAGAAATCCGAGGTGTTTGTTCACCCTTCCTAGAATTGTGTTACACTTTGTAGTGTTCCATATTTATTCATTTACAATTTGCTCTTTTTTTTCTCATAGCTGGATGTCATGCCCTTTTATACCTTTGCTTTGATCACTTCTGTAGTTGTGTGGGCCTGTGGAGGTTTTTCTACCTGTTTCTTCACCTTAAAAGGTGTGAAAGATTCTACCTCCCAGCCAGGTGAGCACTGGTCAGTACTTAATTTGAGCCAGTGGTTTCCGGGGCTTGGCCCCAGCACTTAGTTGTCAACACCAGCACTGATGACCATCTGCACATGGTGGCGCTGTTTGTCTAATTAAGAAACGAGCACAGCAACAATTGCTTATTATTTCAACATACATTAAAAACTACTTACACCTGCCACCAGAGACATTATTATAGCTTTGGAAGCCTGAAATAGTCCGAATTGTTAGATTTGTAGGCGTGTGAGGGTTAGTAGTTGTGTTGTTACTGTAATTGGCATCTCTGAGAGCAGCCACTGGCAGAGGAAGCGGAAGTGGCCTCCTGACAAGAGTCCTGGCACTTATTTTTTTTGTTGCAAATTAAGCACTGGCACTGGGTGTGCACTGGAGGAGTTGGCCTGCTTTCAGACATCTCTTTTGCAATTAATTGCACCGACTCCTTGCCTGCAGATAGCCTAAGCAGCCTTCCGAACTAGCATTGGAGTGTGAAGTAATCCCACCATTCTTGCAAGGCTATTCCCCTGCACGTGACCTTTGCTGGAGACTTTAATGTGTCTTGATGAAAGATGAATTGCAATACTGAAAATCACACATAGCTGCAAAAGGTTTCTTCTATGATGTATTCGTCCCAATTCCTCCCAATGTGTACGTTCGCTGGGGTATAAAAGCCGCTTTCTCCATAGTGCTTCGTGCATGCTCTTAATTTTGTCAGAATCTGGAAGAGATGCACAGAGAAAAGTTGTCTTGTGTTCAGGATCACACAGTGTGGTTCATTTGGGATGCCAGGATTCGAACGTAGAACACCTCGATCACAACTCCAATCAATGTTCCTGAGAGTGTGCCATGGTCTTTATGACGTTTTCCCATGATGCACTTGAATGGAGGCATTTTCTTAATTATACAATAGCTATCTCATGGGATCTAAGCACGAGGCGCCCTTTTTTGGCACTACATCCTGGTGCTTGAGATTTGTAGTTTATGACGAGGTTGCAGAAGAGGCCTTACGAACATTGAGCACATCTTATACCACCAGTAAGATTTACAGTTCATATCATGAAAATTGCATTGGTTCTGGGCAGTTTTGCACGGGTCCTGGAAAATTTGTAATAATTGTGATAATACAGAATCAGCTGCAAAAGACAATAGAAAAATGACACTGCGTTAGTGCTGTATAGCATCTTCACAAAGAAGAAAATAAGTCTGCGCAACATCCGCAAAAAAATACATTTTGCCAATGATTCACAGCTTCAGTAAATAGAACTGGCAAAGTAAATTGGTCCGAAAGGTGAGGCGTATTGACTTTGTCAATTGTTTCTTTTTCATTAATAATAGCCTGTTGTCTAAGGCATTTGTTAGGTAAAACAAGCAATTAAATATATTTAAAATGTCAAAAAAAGATCCAAAAAGTGATTTGCACTGCATCATTCGCTGAGTGGGGAAAATGGTAGAATACATATGGAATAAAGTAGTTCCTGTCGTACATTATGAGATTATTGCAAGTCGACCAGGAGTTCCATAACCATAGAGAGGCACACGGCCAAAGGCTGGGTTCACTTATAAGGTCATGGAACTCCGAAGTGACTTGTAATATCCTTGCAAGGAGGTGGATTATTAGTTGGGGTGGATTGTAGTCCACCACAACTAATAATGTCACCATTCTTCGCGGGTCCAGTAATGGGTTCAGTCATTTAAACCTGAGCTCAAGTCCTGGTAGCTAAGCCACGGAGCAGACAGGCCTAACTTAAGAAAATGTATAAAGAATTAGAAGTACAAAAAAGCTAGAAAGTTAAAAACACAACACAAGAAGTATCCCACCCTAAGGTATAACAAAAGAGAATAGTTCAATGAAGAAAACAACAACCAAATAACAATAATCCAATAAAGGGAACCAGAGATATGAATTGTTAAAGTTTTAAATGAAAAAAGCACACAAAAACCTTAAGTGTCATGCCAACCAAGGTCATCCGGTTGAATTAGACTTGGACTCAGGCAGGATTTAGGGTTGACCACGATGGAACATGGATCAGATACAGACTCTAGGTTTGACCCAGTTGGAAGTTTACTTAGTCTCTGAAATACAAGTCAAAAATCCTCAGCAGGGCAAGACAGCAGACTGTGGCTGTGAAGGGTTCCATGAGGAGCAGTTGGCTTTTGGAGGAGAAATTCAAAATCCGCACCCATGGAAGGTCCCTGGGCAGCCAGTTACTTTAGGTGGCTTTGTCTGGTGAAGATTTCTCTTTTCAGACTCAGTCACTTTTCTTTTACTTTCTGCAGTGTAGCAAGGCTGGTAGCAAGTTCACACTTCATCAAGGAGGCTGTTCAGCTCCTGGACGACAGCTGGAAGCTCTCGAAAATGGTCATCTAGAGGCTTTAGGCTGAGAAAAAGTGACATTCTAAATGTACCTTTCCCAAAATATGTATTACAGATCCGTCCTCGCCAGTAAATTGGACTTGTAATAAATATTTGTAAAAGTCCAAGAATTAACTTTGTAACTGTTTCCTGGGCAGAGATAGCATGTTGTATGTAATATTGTATCCAAATATTTAACTATGGAACAGCTAACCCTGCTGCACTGAAAATATATTATGAGGCCTTTTCACTAAAAAGACTTGTTTTAAAAAAACCAACATATTTTATTTGTCAAAAGCACATAGAACGGAGCTCTGTAACCCCAGAGGCTTCCGTAGCATCAATATACAGTATCATGACTTTGACACTTTTCTCATATATGGAAAGAATATTGAAAGGACTTGCAATTAGAGCAAAACAAAAGATAACAAAGAACATACAATACCCCCGCTCTAAAAAGACGTGTTTAACATCAAACGTTTACTTGTCCTACTTTTAAACACCATGCACCCTGCCTTACGGGCATTAAGGCCTACTTAGGGATGACTTGTTAATATTTACAAGGAGGGTTGTTAGGGCCTGTCAAAAGGGGTTATTTTGATAGATTCAATTTGCAGTTTTTGAGATGCACATACAGGCTAAAATGATTACATTGTTACTGTCGTGCATGACACAATGGGTGCTGCAGTCCACTGGTGACATTTAACTTACAGACCCTACATACACTTGCTACCATATACTAGAAACTTATAGCTAAGTTAAATATGTAAATTAGGAGTATAGCCAATTTTGACATGCCTTAGGGGTCAAAGCACATGCACTGAGTCCCAGTGCACACAATTCTCTGTGGAGAAGTGTGGCTCAATGGTTAGAGCGGCAGACCCTGATGCAGAGGCCTAGCCCGGGACCGGGGTTCAATTCCCCGCCTCGGCGGGTCTTGAGCTCAAAAATTCCACGGACCTGATAATTCTCGCCTCGGTGCCTATTCCAATCATGGAGTCCCACTCTGCAACTCTGGGCAATAGCTTGCTTAATCTCCACAACGGACCCCACAACGCTAAGGATGCCTGGCCTCCACCTTGGGGGTGCCCAGGAGTGGACACCTCACAGGGAAAGCCAGGATGGGTTCCACAGCGGTATTCGTACAAGCGCCTTGAGACCCTTGCGGGTGAGTAGTGCGCTATACAAGTATCAATTTACATTTACACAGAGTAAAAATACAGCAGCATCACTCCAAAAAAAGAGGGGTGGTTGTGCAAAAGAGGCATCTTCCTACAATACCTATAATGTATAATGGCGTGCTTTATTCTTTAGGGCCACACCGTCACCCTTCCCACAAACTGATTAAATCCGTGGTCTGTCACTTTTTTATATCAGTGATAGTATGTCTGCAGACATGAAGGATACATGTAGAATCCGTAGGGTAAAATTAAACGCACCGAAAAGCCATTGATATTTGCTGCAAAAAGAATTTTAAATGAGTTTAATACATCAAATTTAAAACGAAAACAATGCGGTAGCACAGAATGTGAAGAAGCATCCAGAAGTTCTATCTTTCCTATATTTCCGTAGGCATGCAAAAAATAAACACACTGCCAGAAATAGCTCCCTATTGCTGATCACTTTTTATCTAGAAAAAGAAGGCAGAAGAAGGAACTGCCATGTTTCATTTTCAGTGCTTAAACTGCAACTTGAATTTTTCTTTTTGTCCTGCCTTTCCCGTTGGCTGCTAGCTCTGGCAGCAGGCATTATGGCTTCAAAACTCAGCTGTAATACATTGTTACAGTTGAGCAGCTACGTCATTTCTTTATTACATGCGACTAGAGATATCACAAATCTCTTGTAATAAGGAAATTAGAGACAGGCTTATATAAAGGGACTGCAGGCCCCTATGTATTATAGTTTTCTATATAGGCCCTTCTATTGAAGGGCCTGCTCTGCTCGATTTTCCCGGCCCTCTTTTGAGGAAAGGTGATTGATGGTGACTTCAGTCTCTTATCATTCCAGTGCAAGGGTTAGAGTAGTGGATAGAGCCTATTCACGAGGCACTTTGATATAATTCTGTATTCTCCTCCCTAGATTAGGGCTTATACATATAGGCTAGGGGATAGATTCGCTAGTATCAGGGATAATCCGTCCTTTAGTTAGGGTATTATTATACTTTCCATGGAGTTATGCTGAATTCGGGCCTGGTAGGCCTCAAACGGGAGAGACTCCATCTTTCTTTCTGCTCCGGCAGCTTGGGATGCTTCTAGGTCAAGTGTAATGTTTTAGTTATGAGGTGTTGTTCGCTTGGAGAGAACCGGTTCAGGCCGGCCCTTGTCGAAGGATTGTATTTTTCTTCGTACCGTAGACACAACATCAGGCCGGCCGGCTGGGAACGTGTCCTTGGTACGGGGAGGTACAAGAATTTGGTGGGCGGCAGGGTACTGGCCGGAATTTTCCATGAGGAGACACGCTTCTATATTAGTGAAAAGCCGAGACAGTTAGTGAGTTAGTTCGTAGGCGGCATCTAGCCGTTAGTAGCAAACCTATCACTTATTCCAGGGAAGACAGACACCATTCTAAAAGCGGAAAAGACTCGAGAAACAGATACTCTCCTAGCAGAACAGCCAGGGAAAGAGAGTAGCCGATGAGAGGAAGGCTCCAGCGGCTTGGAGAAGGGTGAAGGGAACAGCGCATAGCGGTGCAGCCGTGTACCCGTGATTGCGGAGGTGTGACTTCAAGACGAGCCAAGGCCCAGACGAGAAGGGAACCTAGATGACTGCTAAGTGTGGACTTCATATTAATAAGGTGATGTCGACCCTTTCTTATTAGAGTGTACAACCTAATCTTTTACTTCTCTTTGCAGGTTATGTGTTGTAGTATGGTGTTATATGTTTGTTTATTGTAATGAGAAATAAAGTACCCCAGTTCTTAGTGAACCGACATGTGCCTCGTGTTCTTGTATGAGAGGGTAACCTATTCTTCTAGTCAGATGCTGCTATGTGAACAGATGCTAACCCTGATCAGGTAAGTGGTAACTGAATAAGGGAGAGAGGAGCCCCTTGAATTAATGACTACGTTGTACATTATCTAAATTGGCAACCGTTGTGTGATCCGGGACATTGTAGTTCTATAACCCTGATGAATAGTGAGACCGATCCCTTTATGTAATGGTAATCATAGGATAAGCTGCCGTCTGGGTAGGTTGTCTGGGTCTGTATGAGACCGCGAGATCGCCGATTCTGATGCTGCCGTCTGGGTAGGTTGTCTGGGTCTGTATGAGACCACGAGATCGCCGATTCTGATACTGCCGTCTGGGTAGAGAGGTCTGGGTTCGAATGGGACCGCGAGGCCGCCGATTCTGATGCTGCCGTCTGGGTAGGTTGTCTGGGTCTGTATGAGACCGCGAGATCGCCGATTCTGATACTGCCGTCTGGGTAGAGAGGTCTGGGTTCGAATGGGACCGCGAGATCGCCGATTCTGATGCTGCCGTCTGGGTAGGTTGTCTGGGTCTGTATGAGACCGCGAGATCGCCGATTCTGATACTGCCGTCTGGGTAGAGAGGTCTGGGTTCGAATGGGACCGCGAGGCCGCCGATTCTGATGCTGCCGTCTGGGTAGGTTGTCTGGGTCTGTATGAGACCGCGAGATCGCCGATTCTGATACTGCCGTCTGGGTAGAGAGGTCTGGGTTCGAATGGGACCGCGAGGCCGCCGATTCTGATGCTGCCATCTGGGTAGGTTGTCTGGGTCTGTATGAGACCGCGAGATCGCCGATTCTGATACTGCCGTCTGGGTAGAGAGGTCTGGGTTCGAATGGGACCGCGAGGCCGCCGATTCTGATGCTGCCGTCTGGGTAGGTTGTCTGGGTCTGTATGAGACCGCAAGATCGCCGATTCTGATACTGCCGTCTGGGTAGAGAGGTCTGGGTTCGAATGGGACCGCGAGGCCGCCGATTTTGATGCTGCCGTCTGGGTAGGTTGTCTGGGTCTGTATGAGACCGTGAGATCGCCGATTCTGATACTGCCGTCTGGGTAGAGAGGTCTGGGTTCGAATGGGACCGCGAGGCCGCCGATTCTGATGCTGCCGTCTGGGTAGGTGTTCTGGGTCTGGATGAGACCGCGAGATCGCCGATTCTGATACTGCCGTCTGGGTAGAGAGGTCTGAGTTCGAATGGGACCGCGAGGCCGCTGATTGCTAATATTATAGGAGGTACATGGTATGTATCTTAGGAATTCCCTGTCCTTAGGTGGTAGATATAAGTTGTTACCTGTTGTGAATAGGTCCTAGGGAGGGGCAGAGGGTAACGTTCTGGCTGAGTTAGTAAGGCTCTGATGAGCTGGTTCTATCTAATCTGAGAACCCAGGCAGAACATTTGGCGTCACGAACCGTTTACGAAACCTGTGTGCGTCGTTGTTGTTTTTCTATGTGTCCTCGGCGCGTACGTGCTTTCGTTTGTGTATTATTTGTCTATAATTGTGTGTATAGTTTTTGTTTTGTCAAGATGTTTTTGAAAAAGTCGAAATCTGTTTTTAAGTTGCCTGTTGATATTCCCGGCTGGGATTCAACGCCTTATGAGGCCTTGGCCCGCGAGTGGGCTGATTCTACTGGTTTGAGTGAGAATTGGAATTCTTGTCTGGAGCTGGCGGAGCCGGCTGATGTGATTTCCTGTTTGCATAAGGCGCCAGTAGCGAAGGGTGATGAGCTTCCTATTTTGGGACGCAGGGGTTGGATTGTCTTGTCTGCGTACAGACTTGTACATGAGAGGTTGTTGAAATTGCAGAGGGAGCATGTGGAAATGGAACGGAAGTTTGTTGAAATTCAGAATGATCATACTTTGTTGCGGTGTCAAAATAAATTGCTTGCCGACAAGCTTGAGACGTATCAGACTATCGCCGAAAGGGCGGCTGTGCGGATTGCGCGATATAAATACAAGAATCGTCGGGGTCACGTTTCTAAACAGAAAGTGCGATTGGTCGTGGCGAAAGCCGGACTGGATTGGAATCCTGATGAATGGGATGGTAATATCTGGAATTCGAGTGATTCTCGTTCCTCGGATGAGGAGTCTAACAATCGCGAGTCTTCTCGCTCTGGACGGGCTTTTAAATCTGCTTCTTGTGCTACGGATATTGAGTCCCGCGACTACGATCGCTCTTTGCATTCTGTTGATACTTCTCATACGGATTGTTCTCCTAGGTTTACTGATCAGGCTCCTTGTGGCGCTCTTCCTGCGGTCTCTGCACATCCTGTTTTTCGTAGAAAGTTGCAGCAGGCTCCCGGTAATCCGAACGGTATTCCTTTGGATTCTTTGGAGGATTTTACTCAACAAGAAATTAGTGATATTTTGCAGCGATTTCGACAGCGCGCTGGTGAGACCTTGCTTACGTGGATGGTGCGCCTTTATGAACTGGGCGCTGCTGGCATTATGTTGGATGCTGGCGATTCTTTGAAATTCTGTTCCTTGAGTTCGGATTCTACTGTACAAGATCATTTTAGTAATTATAATGGTGGTGGTCAAATCAGTTTGCTTCAGTTGGCGACTGAGGGGTGTAATCAAAAGTACCCTACTGAATCTGATTGGCCTGTGAATGACAAGCCTTGGTATACATTGCGCGATGCTGCACAACGTCTCAAAGAGGAGGTGATGAAAACTGCGATTTTTCTGAGTACTGCTGACAGATTGCTTGATGGTTTGTTAACGTCTTCTGTGCGGAATCGTATTATTCGTTCTTTCCCGGTTGCTTATAAGCAGGTCATGATGACCTTATTGATCAATCAGACTGGTAACGCGTTGTCTATGGTGCTGGAATCTGTACGCCAGCTCGGTGAGTTGGGTGATTGGTTTAAACCTGAACGACAGTCCCGGTCTGACACTCGTACTCCTGGCGACAATAAGCTTACTAGACGTGACATGTTTATGGCTCTTTTGGCTGATGGTGTGAGGAAGGAGGATATTGATGGTGAAACTACTTCTCGTTTGTGGGACTTGTTTCGCAAACGCGGTTTGGACCGAAAGGAGGGTGCCCGGCGTGTGCGGATGAATGAGTGCGATCGTGAGTATTCTGATGACAGCGGTGATGACAACCGTCGTGTGCGTTCTGATCGTCGTGATGATCGACGATATGTACGTGATGCGTCCCCTCGTCGTGGAAGAGAGAGAGAGAGAGAGAGGGGGAGAGAGAAAGGGGGAGAGATGATTATGGTAACAGCCGACGTAGAGATGAAAGGGATCAGTCCCCTGAGTTGAGGAGGAGGGAGGATCGACACAGATTTTCTGATCGAAATTCACAGTACAATACGGAGGACAGGAATCCATTTTGTAAGGGAGATGGATATGAACATGATATATTGATACTTGAGAAACGTGAGAACCTTTATCCTGATTTGTCCTGGATGATAGAACGCAGTAAAAATGACTAGGAAGTAGGTCAAGCTCCCGTACACAGATGGGCTCACCGAGATAATAGACCCTATGTAGATATTGAAATTTTTGGGAGACATCGTAATATTCAAAGGGCCCGAGCATTGGTAGATACAGGAGCGGAGGCCACTCTTATTCATGGAAAATCAAAGAAATTTAAAGGCCAATTTTTTACAATTACTGGTTTAGGTGGAAAGGAAACTTCCGCAGTACAAACTACAATTGAAATGAGAATAGACAGAATTCCTAGAAAAGAATATTCTGTATTAGTCGTGCCCCTCGTAGAGTACATAATTGGAATTGACATTTTGAAAGGAATGACTTTACATTTGGATGATGGATGTTATCAATTTGGAACTAAACAATATATATCATCCAGACCCGTACGGGTTGGTCGTTTAAGAATGCCCCCCATAAAGATTCCCCAGGCGACAAAAGTGGTTTGCCAGAAGCAGTATCGTATTCCAGGTGGTCATGAAGAAATTAGTACCACTATTCAGGATTTGGTGGATGCAGGAGTTATAACTCCGGTTACTTCTGCCTGGAATAATCCTGTTTGGCCCGTGCGTAAGAGTGATAACTCCTGGCGCATGACTGTTGATTATCGAGAATTGAATAAGTATACGCCCCCTTTGACTGTCGCTGTACCGGATATCATAACTTTAATTGAAAGAATTCAAAAGCATCCAGGTACATGGTATGCGTCCATTGATATTGCTAATGCTTTCTTTTCAATCCCGATTGCCTCTGAATGCCAGGAACAATTCAGTTTTACATGGAGTGGACGTCAAATGACGTTTAGAAGTCTTCCCCAGGGCTATGTGCATAGTCCTACGATATGTCACCGGCTGGTGGCAGAGCATTTGGCTGAGGTACCTGTACCTTCGAGAATTCAGATATGTCATTATATTGATGATGTTCTGATTCAAGGTGAAACACAGGATGAAGTTCAGATCCAATTAGATAAAATCCTTGAGTGTTTGCGTGAGAAAGGTTGGGAAATCAACCCGGATAAATTACAAGGTCCATCCCAGACTGTAAAATTTTTGGGTATTAATTGGCATGAAGGTCACAGAGAAGTGATCCCACAGTAAAACAAAAGATTCTTGATTTTGCAGTTCCGAGGAATAGGAAAGAAGCCCAAAGCTTCATCGGCTTATTTGGTTTTTGGCGCCAGCATATTCCACATTTGAGTCAAATATTGGCCCCCTTGTATCGAGTCACTCGTAAAAAGAATGCGTTTGAATGGGGTAAATCACAGCAAGATGCGTTTTGTTTGGCAAAAGAAGCAATTCAGTATGCCTTGGATTTATGGCCTGTGTGCGATGGTGATGTGGATTTGAATGTGTCTGTACAAGGTCTTTATGCAAATTGGAGTTTGTGGCAGAAACAGGGCAGAAGTAAAGTACCGTTAGGTTTTTGGACTAAAAAGTTACCCGATGCTGGTGAGCGTTATACACCTTTTGAGAAACAGTTGCTTGCATGTTACTGGGCTCTGGTGGATACCGAGCAATTAACTTTGGGACATGATGTGGTCCTGCGACCTGAAATTCCTATCATGCAGTGGGTTTTGAGTTCGCCGAAAACTCACAGAATTGGACACGCTCAGGAGGCGAGTGTGATTAAATGGAAATGGTACATACAGGACAGGGCACGAGTGGGACCAAAGGGAGTTGCATCCTTGCATGAGCAAGTGGCGCGGGCACCATCGGTTGAGACAGAGAGTGAATGCTCCGTACCTTTAGTACAGGAATCCCCTGTCAAGTGGGGTAAGCCATTTGATGATTTGTCCCCGGAGGACAGAAACCACGTTTGGTTTACTGATGGTTCGGCAAGGTTCATAGGGACAAAACGACATTGGAAGGCAGTGTCCTATAATCCGATCACACAAAAGTTGCTGAGTACAACTGGTGAGGGAAAGAGCAGCCAATTTGCTGAGCTTTATGCTGTTTATCAAGTTCTAAAACAAGAGTTACCTGGCACATGTCATATTTTTACTGATTCCTGGTCTACTGCCAATGGATTGGCAGTTTGGTTACCGACTTGGCATTCCCATAATTGGGAATTGCATTCAAAAGAACTGTGGGGAAAAGAATTATGGCAAGAGATTTGGGAAATTCTCCCGCAAAGTACTGTTACAATCTTTCACGTGGATGCTCATACCCCAATAGACTCCCTTGACAAATTTTTTCATAATATTGCAGATGAACAATCTAAAATTGCTGGGGCAATGGTGGACATGCAGGATTCTGATATGGAAGGATTGGCGAAATGGGCCCACCAGAAAGCAGGACATTATGGAGAAAAAGCCACTAGCAGGTGGGCTGCTGATCAAGGAATTTATATTCCTTTAGATTTAATTAAAGACATTATTTTGCATTGTCCCATTTGTCAGCATGCTAGACAGCGGAAAGTGCCTCAAATTGTTAAAGGTCATTTACATCGCGGAAAACTGCCCGCTCAAATTTGGCAAATTGATTATATTGGTCCACTTCCTATGAGTAAAAATTGTCAATACATTTGCACCATTGTTGATACATACAGTGGCCTGTTAGTGGCCCTCCCCTGTAAACAAGCTACCCAAGTGAATACCATTAAGACATTGGAATTGATTATGCTTTATTATGGTGTCCCATTCCAAATTCAATCTGATAATGCATCCCATTTTCGTGGAAGATTGGTGCAGGAATTTTGTGTGGAGAATAATATTGAATGGGTGTTTCATATACCATATTCTCCTCAGGCCTCGGGCCTGATTGAGCGGATGAACGGTTTGCTGAAACATCAACTGCGTAAGTTAACCGATGACCGCTATAGGAATTGGAGAGATTATTTGTTTCAGGCCTTATTAATTTTGAATAATCGTCCCTTTCTAAATGCTGAATCTCCATTGATGCGTTTGTTTCCTCCAAATGTCGATGCAAAGCCCAATTATATTGGTGACACTGTGATATACTGGGAAATTACCCCCGGAGCACTGGCTCCATGCAGAGCGACCCCGGGGTCGGCAGGTCTAGACCTGCATGCCATGAATGATACTATTATAAAGAGTAAAGATCGAGTCATCATTGAAACCGGTGTTGGTGTCTGTATACCCACTGGAAATTTTGGATTAATCGCCCCTAGATCGGGGCTGGCTGTGAAAGGTGTTCAAGTACTCGGAGGAGTCATTGACAGTGACTATCAGGGAGAGATTAAGGTGCTCCTGCTGAATAGCAGTGAGGTTGATTTATCGATTCATAAAACTGACCGAATTGCTCAATTGTTGATAATGCCTGTTTTCAGTGGTGAGATCACAAAAGGCACTGCCCCAACGTTGCTAACTGTACAAGGACAAAAAGGATTCGGCTCCACGGATGATCCTGGAGCTAGAGTTTGGGTGCAATCGCCTAAGAATCCCCCTGAACAAGCTGAGATTATTGCAACCGGTCATGATAATACTGTTCTAGTCATGAGACCAGGGAAAGATAGCTGGGAAGCTGCCCCGGCTGACAAATGTTATCTACGAGAATGAATAATGCCTGTCTTTGATTTTCTTTCAGATCATTCTCTGGACTGTTGCTGCAGGATGTGTCGGCGTTGGACTCCTTTTGGACTGCTGCGACGAGAAAGGAGGGAACCCATCGACCCGGGCTGATCTGAGAACCCGGGTGCCGCGTTCCTTTGCTGCGTGGGATTCGTCATCGAACTTTTGGACTACTTTGGCCAAGCGAGTGACTAATGCCCCTCATTTTTGTTTAACACCGATGCGTTCGGTGACTGACATTTTAGCGACTTGTTTAGTTGCTGTCCCTGCTTCATTAGAGACTTTGGCCCATATTTTTAATATATCGAATGCTCGTCCTAATGTCCTTCTGGGAGATTTTGCTACACATGAATACTGCCCTTTATGTACTGAGTTGTCCGATTCGACACCCTTGATCCAGTCCCAGATAATCACTTATAATATCACGCAGGGTGATTTATGTTTCTTCCTTACTTGTGATCCCAATGCTATTTCTGAGTGTGTGCGTTTAAAATTGAAAGGTGCTACTTCAATCACAGCTCATGAAAGGACTTTGTGCTTCCGAAGATCACCGAAATTATGTACCTCTGTTCAAAATAATATGACTTGTAAGAGTTTAGTGGTGACCCCCAGTCATTACCGTACAATGCTGCTACCCTCTGGTTGGCTCTTCTCTTGTGGTAATACATCCTGGCCATATATTCCCGCGAACATTTCCGGAGGCCCTTGTGCCATTACCAGACTGAGTTTGTTGATGTTCTCCTCGCATCCTAATGCTAATTCCCGTGTGATCCGAGATACTGTAATGCTACAGGAGGACTGTGATTCGTCTATGCATTTATATTCCAAATCTGAATACCTTAGCTTAGCTTTCTCAATTGTTGGTGTTCCTGCCTTGGCGGTCTATAATGCCAAGTCTATTGGGAAAATGGCCTGCTGGATGGTAAAATCCATTAATCATACTTCTACGATCCTGTCTGACATACTATTAGACGCCCAGGGTGAACGTAGAGGTATCTTGCAGAACCGGGCGGCTATTGATTATCTTTTGCTTAAACATGGACATGATTGTTCTGACTTTGAGGGTCTTTGTTGTTTTAACCTGTCTGACCATACAAAATCCATTCAGGCTCATATTGACAAACTTCATGACTTGACGGAAGAGGTTAGAAAACACATTGACCAGGGCTGGTTTGACTGGCTCTTTAATTGGCTACCTGGTTTACATATGTTGCGTCAAATATTAGGGGGTATTTTGATTACTATTAGCATTCTGATTGCTATCTGTTGCTTTATTCAGTGTATTCCCTCTCTACTTCAATACTGCAAACCTGGTACTAGACATAGATCAGTTAGTTTTGTTTACTATTATTCTTCCACAGATGTTAGTTCTGTTTGGTGAATGTATAATAGACTGAAGTCAAGGGTGGAATGTTCTGCTCGATTTTCCCGGCCCTCTTTTGAGGAAAGGTGATTGATGGTGACTTCAGTCTCTTATCATTCCAGTGCAAGGGTTAGAGTAGTGGATAGAGCCTATTCACGAGGCACTTTGATATAATTCTGTATTCTCCTCCCTAGATTAGGGCTTATACATATAGGCTAGGGGATAGATTCGCTAGTATCAGGGATAATCCGTCCTTTAGTTAGGGTATTATTATACTTTCCATGGAGTTATGCTGAATTCGGGCCTGGTAGGCCTCAAACGGGAGAGACTCCATCTTTCTTTCTGCTCCGGCAGCTTGGGATGCTTCTAGGTCAAGTGTAATGTTTTAGTTATGAGGTGTTGTTCGCTTGGAGAGAACCGGTTCAGGCCGGCCCTTGTCGAAGGATTGTATTTTTCTTCGTACCGAAGACACAACATCAGGCCGGCCGGCTGGGAACGTGTCCTTGGTACGGGGAGGTACAAGAATTTGGTGGGCGGCAGGGTACTGGCCGGAATTTTCCATGAGGAGACACGCTTCTATATTAGTGAAAAGCCGAGACAGTTAGTGAGTTAGTTCGTAGGCGGCATCTAGCCGTTAGTAGCAAACCTATCACTTATTCCAGGGAAGACAGACACCATTCTAAAAGCGGAAAAGACTCGAGAAACAGATACTCTCCTAGCAGAACAGCCAGGGAAAGAGAGTAGCCGATGAGAGGAAGGTTCCAGTGGCTTGGAGAAGGGTGAAATGAACAGCGCATAGCGGTGCAGCCGTGTACCCGTGATTGCGGAGGTGTGACTTCAAGACGAGCCAATGCCCAGACGAGAAGGGAACCTAGATGACTGCTGAGTGTGGACTTCATATTAATAAGGTGATGTCGACCCTTTCTTATTAGAGTGTACAAACTAATCTTTTACTTCTCTTTGCAGGTTATGTGTTGTAGTATGGTGTTATATGTTTGTTTATTGTAATGAGAAATAAAGTACCCCAGTTCTTAGTGAACCGACATGTGCCGCGTGTTCTTGTATGAGAGGGTAACCTATTCTTCTAGTCAGATGCTGCTATGTGAACAGATGCTAACCCTGATCAGGTAAGTGGTAACTGAATAAGGGAGAGAGGAGCCCCTTGAATTAACGACTACGTTGTACATTATCTAAATTGGCAACCGTTGTGTGATCCGGGACATTGTAGTTCTATAACCCTGATGAATAGTGAGACCGATCCCTTTATGTAATGGTAATCATAGGATAAGCTGCCGTCTGGGTAGGTTGTCTGGGTCTGTATGAGACCGCGAGATCGCCGATTCTGATGCTGCCGTCTGGGTAGGTTGTCTGGGTCTGTATGAGACCGCGAGATCGCCGATTCTGATACTGCCGTCTGGGTAGAGAGGTCTGGGTTCGAATGGGACCGCGAGGCCGCCGATTCTGATGCTGCCGTCTGGGTAGGTTGTCTGGGTCTGTATGAGACCGCGAGATCGCCGATTCTGATACTGCCGTCTGGGTAGAGAGGTCTGGGTTCGAATGGGACCGCGAGATCGCCGATTCTGATGCTGCCGTCTGGGTAGGTTGTCTGGGTCTGTATGAGACCGCGAGATCGCCGATTCTGATACTGCCGTCTGGGTAGAGAGGTCTGGGTTCGAATGGGACCGCGAGGCCGCCGATTCTGATGCTGCCGTCTGGGTAGGTTGTCTGGGTCTGTATGAGACCGCGAGATCGCCGATTCTGATACTGCCGTCTGGGTAGAGAGGTCTGGGTTCGAATGGGACCGCGAGGCCGCCGATTCTGATGCTGCCGTCTGGGTAGGTTGTCTGGGTCTGTATGAGACCGCGAGATCGCCGATTCTGATACTGCCGTCTGGGTAGAGAGGTCTGGGTTCGAATGGGACCGCGAGGCCGCCGATTCTGATGCTGCCGTCTGGGTAGGTTGTCTGGGTCTGTATGAGACCGCGAGATCGCCGATTCTGATACTGCCGTCTGGGTAGAGAGGTCTGGGTTCGAATGGGACCGCGAGGCCGCCGATTTTGATGCTGCCGTCTGGGTAGGTTGTCTGGGTCTGTATGAGACCGTGAGATCGCCGATTCTGATACTGCCGTCTGGGTAGAGAGGTCTGGGTTCGAATGGGACCGCGAGGCCGCCGATTCTGATGCTGCCGTCTGGGTAGGTTGTCTGGGTCTGGATGAGACCGCGAGATCGCCGATTCTGATACTGCCGTCTGGGTAGAGAGGTCTGGGTTCGAATGGGACCGCGAGGCCGCTGATTGCTAATATTATAGGAGGTACATGGTATGTATCTTAGGAATTCCCTGTCCTTAGGTGGTAGATATAAGTTGTTACCTGTTGTGAATAGGTCCTAGGGAGGGGCAGAGGGTAACGTTCTGGCTGAGTTAGTAAGGCTCTGATGAGCTGGTTCTATCTAATCTGAGAACCCAGGCAGAACAGGGCCCAATTCGCTAAAATTTACAATCACCTACAGGCACATGCATCAATCTTTTTTGCAAGTGCAAATGGTGCGATTCTCAAAAATCGTCCGTTTGCGCCCGCAAAAAGGGCTTCTGCGATGCATCAACCAGTCAGGCTCTCGCAATTTAAGAAATCACAATTTCTTTCGATTTCTTAAATTGCCATTGCATTTAAGGAATTGCAAATTGCGATTCCTTAAATGCAATGCATGATGAAATCGCAAATAGTGATTTCTCTAAAAGGGTCCGCAAATTACCATCAATTTGAACTTGATGGTAAATTGCAAAAACTTTGAAAAATGCACTAAAGTGCATTTTTCAAAGTTGTAGGTTACACACACATATACCTGTAGGCCCATACGAATGAATGGGAAGGCATTCCTTAATGGTGACTCGCTATTTGCGAATCGCAATTAGGGAATGTTTGGGAATCGGTCATTTCATAGCGATTCCTACATGCATAGGCTTAAGAAATTCCTTAATTGCGACTTCTTAATAATCGCAATTAAGGAATCGCAAAAGTCTACTTTGATGCATGTGCCCCCAAATGTTAGTGCACCTGGTCCTATGTTTTTTAGGAAAATGCTAAACCAAAGGCCCTCTAACTTGCAATGAGCAATGCTCTATTTTTCCCCATGGACATGTTATTTTGCTAATCACGCACAGTACTCATACTGTCAATGGAATGAACGTGTGCACAGATCCTATCCAATTGCGAAGGGTATATTGTCATGAATGAGATGATTGGGAGAGAGAGATATAAATACATGGTTTTGTTTCTCAGTCATTGGCCTCTCACACTGATGGCATCTTGGGGACTGGCCAGTACACAGGCTCACAGGCCTGAAATGAACACAGCAGACTCAGCAGCAAACAGGCTGGGAGGAGAGGCTGACAAGGGCATGAGGGAGGGAGGCAAGCTTGGAAAACACCCCGAGGACTGAACATTGCCCTTGCGTGCCCTGGCCAGGGTGGGAGGTTTGTACCAGTCATCCCCACTCAGTGCTGAACTGGAAACTAGAATCATCCCTTGTGGACATGTCCAAACTAACCCCACACCGCAGGAGGCCGCTACTAGAATGTGGCAAGGGGGGCATAGCTGGGTCATGGCAGCCCATCCTGCTCTGAAAGCAGCCCCCACGCTTGCAGCACACTGGGGAATGCCAGGGTGGCAGACTGGACACTGCCAAAAGCACTGCAGGCAAACACATGAGCACAGTTTGGTGACAGGGGCTTTGAGAGAAATACATTAATGGAATGTGAAAGGTGAATAGAAAAACACAATGACACAAGCAAACAAAGGCAACAGGACAATGACCTAGAAATAGCTGTGCACACCCTGGGGATATAGTAGCTAAGAGCCGACGAGCTCTCTGTTGGCTCAAACAAAGCCTGTCCAGTGTGCAAAACCCCACTCGCACTTTGTTTTATAAAGTATAATGATACGTTTGTTACTTCATTGATTTGCCTTGTACTTTCCTTGCATGTCAATTGTGGATCACAAAACAGTGAAAGAGGCAAAAAAATTTTTTAATGAGTGTAGTCCATAGTTTTAACAATAGTCACTCCCTCACTATAGTGCTGGTTATACACAGGACTGCGGTGGGCTGTCAGTTCTACGAACAAGCTGCCAAGTTACACAACTGAGAATGTTTCTCCAGATTAACACAAAAACAAAAGTCTCTACTAAAGAGGGAACACTGCATTGGTTTCATAACAAGCCTATGGTGCCTGGCATTGAGCCTGTATTGTCAGCAGGATTGCTTTTGTGCCTTCCTGCACAAAAACAATCACAAGAGGCGTTTCCCATAGCAGCCCAGGTTAACACCAGAACATGGACTTCTATTGGGATTCTCAAGGGGATATTATCAAGCCCATTATCGCCGTTTTGGCGGCAGTTTCCTGCCGATAAAATGGCGATAATTTTATCGCCTTTCTTGATAATATGCCCCAAAGTTTTGTAGAAGACTTGAATGTTTTCTCACCTTCGTAAGAGTTTTTTGCATGTCAGAAGAACTCCTGAAAATAAAGTTTTGCGTAACAATTGTACTTGCCCTTTTCCCATAAACCAATTTTTAAGACCTTCACAATCATTTACAAAGTTTACAAGAAGTGTGTTTTTATGAAACTTTGCACACCCCTGTTTTAGAAAGCATTAGCAATTTCTGCGCACGAATGTTATGGTTTGCATTCGTAAACACAGCCAAATTGAACAGTGTTGATTTTGTAATTGTGAGTGCGTGCACATGTTTTTTAAATAATAGATTCATAATTGTCATACTTAGTGCATTTATAATGCTTCAGTTTCATAATAATGGTACTGGGCAGAAGTTCCATCTGATGTCAATCAGAAATCCGTATTTACTTATTTGTTTTTTAAATACATGTTAGCGCGTACAGAGTTTTCATACGGATTGCTGAGGCAGACCCTCTAATAGATCAGGTGCATTGTCTGCAGTGCTAAATTTGTAAAATATTAAGTGCCAGGGCTCTGACCAGGAGGCCACTGCAGCTTGCCCCTGTCATCGCTGCCAAAACAACTACTAACCATCTCTCTCACATGTAAATGCGACAGTTCAGATTATTCCAGGTCCCCAAAGCTAAAGGAATGGCTGGGGAGGCAGGTATGAGCAATTTTAATGTATGTTGTATTCCTAAACAACAGATGTTTTGCTCATCTCATGTGGTAGACTGTTCTATGTATGGTGTTGACAATTAGGTGCTGGTGCACCAGAAACCAATTAAGTCCTGGTGCTGAGCACCGGAAAGCAATTAAATGCTGGTGCCTAGCACCGGAAAGCACCGGCTTAAATTAAGCACTTGTCTGCAAACATCAGTTGGCAATGTTAAGCAATCCTCACTTGTTTCCCCACATTCTCTTCTTCAGGTATTCAGTTTCAAGCCATTCCCGTGAATGGCAATGTGAGGTCATAGGTCATTATCATTTCAGTTGAGACACAAGTCATTTGATGCAGTCACTCAAGTAGTGGTGACACCACACATTGTGATGCCCTTATGACTATGCAGGTAGCAGTGGCGTGAGAAACACCTCCCTGCAGTGCGGGGGAGGGAAGGGGGTCCGAACTCCGGGGGCACCCTCCGGCACTGACAGGCCCCTGGCCAGAGAGCTTCGGAGTGGGTCTAGAGCACGGCAGGCCCCCTGCATGTACTTTGAAGTGGGGCACCCTCAAGTTTCGTTACGTCACTGGCAGGAAGTGACATCATATGACCTCTGACCTTTACAACAAAACTGAAAGCTCATGTCTTCCCCAAGTTAATAAAGCTAGAGTGCACAGGAGAATAGGTGTGATCACTCGTGCTGCGCCTGTCATCAGGGTTACCCTTACAGGGTCATGAACATCTGTAATTTGTGAGTATGGTAAGGATGCGTGCTGTCCACAGAGGTCAACAAGGACTGCTCCATTCCCGCCCTTTTCTTCCTCGCCAGCTGCCTTTATCTTTAAGAGGTTGTATATGGTCACTTGCATGTCAAAGAATGGTCCCAGGGAAAGCTCTAGCACAACCTGGTGGGCCCAGCAGGTTAACTGTTCTGGTTACCTAACTGGGGTGGGCTGCACCCACCTGCCTGGAATCTGACATAGACTCCTCATGGGCATTGTGTGGACCCTCAGGCTACTGTGATTCCAGAAAGTGGAGCTGAGGCAGTCTCTTACCTGAGAACAAGCCGGAGTTTCCTGGTGAAGCCCCACTGGCCTGTCTTGCTGCTGCTTCGAAGCCCCAGTCAGTCCAGAGAATCTAAAGCAGCAGTCCCAGCGCTTAGAAGTGGAGGAGCTGTGCCTCCAGAACCCACTGCAACATCTGCCGGTGAGCCTAGTGGAACCTCTGCCTAGCATGACCGCTTCCGTCCTGCACCAACCTTTATTATTGTGGACTTCATTGATCATGTTTTGTTGCAGATGTTCAGCACCTGGTTGACATTTGCACTGTCCGGCTCTAGAAAAGCCTGAGTGATCCACTGTAAACCCAACGTAGCTGCGGGAGTGCACACCAAATCTCCCAGACTGTGACGAGTCCTTACTTCAAGAGACCAACCACCACCTAACTCTAAAACAGGATAAGGGTTATCTTCTTGTGCTCTGGAGCTCCACTCCCCGAACTCTGAGGCGCTTCCCAGTTCTTTACAGAGGCGCTGTTGCGGATTATGAAAACTCCTTGTATTTGAGATCTTCTAAATTGGTCACCAAGAGACTTCAGGTGGCTCAAAATGCGGTGGCAAGGACTATTTACAAGCCACCCAAATATTTCTCTGCCAAAACCTGCTTGGTCCCCCCTGCCCTGGCTCCCAGTGGAGGAAAGGATAACGTTTAAGACCCTCTGTTTGGCCCACAGGAGTATGAACCGTAGAGGGCCTCCTTTGATCAGGGACCTTTTATCAGCATATGTTCCCAATAGACGTCTAAGATCTTCTAATGTAGGGCTCCTGAAGGTTTTAAGTATTCATAGATCCGGATGGGGGCAGATCATTCTCTTGGCTGACCCAAAACCATGGATCTCTATGCCAAAAGAATTAAGAATAGAACCCAATGAGATCAAATTTAGAAAAGTGCTGAAAACTTGGCTCTACCCTCATTAGTTAGCCCCTTCCACGCGGGGCTAATTAATTCCCCGGCAGTGCGGGGGGAGAAGGGGCGGCACACAGCGCCACGGTACTCATGACGCGTCCAGCTCGTCATGCTGCACGGTGGAGCTGTGCTCATGACGAGCTGGACTCATCATGACTCCGCCCACTGCAATAGAACCCCCGCACAGGCGGGGAATTAGCAGCGCGTGGGAGTGCCGCGGCCGTTATGACGAGCACAGCTCCACTGTGCCTCATGACGAGCTGAGCTCGTCATAAGCATAGAAGGGGCTGAGGCATCAGCTCTTGATTATTAAGGAAGCACTTTTTGATTCACTCAGGGCTGGGCAGCCTTCAGGTAGCTGTGCGCTATATAAACAAGCATTGCATAGCGCTGAATCTTGATTGCTTCTGTGTTCTTCTATTTTTTCTTTTTTTTTAAAGTTCTGAAAAGTTTTTATTGAAACAAATAAAGTAAAAATGTACAAAATAAGACATTGCATATAATGAATATGATCAAACAGCAAAATAAGCAATAATAATAATAAGAATAAAAAAAAATAATCAAAAGTTGAGAAGAACTGTAAGCATGACTGGCGACTGATAAATTACAGAACAGTGAATTACATAGGAAATATATAATTACAATAAAAAGTGTAAAATAGAAGAAGTGTTCTTCTATTTTAAGGTCCAATTAACTCACAATTTGGTAGTTTACATTTTGTGTCTTTCAGTAGTGTTCGGTCTCGATGGTCATCCGGTGATCACGGGGCTCTAGGGACATCAGTGCACTGCCACTGCTTTACCCTACTATTGTGTATTGTAGTTGGTTTGCTTTCTTCTATTTCACTTTTCATTTTTACTGTCCATAAATGTATATACCGACATATCATTAAAGTTTGGTGTCTTTGCAAACACCACCCTAGCTGGACGCTCACATCTTCATTGCAACTGCGATACCTGTGTTGCACTGGACCTAGAATCAAACCTACACCAGCTCCTTTGAGCTAGCGTTGACTGCACATCCATGGGGACTCAAGGCGCTTGAGATGTTATCTTTCTATCAGACACTGATTCTGCAGGGTCCTGGAGGCTGGGTAATACAATCAGTGTTACATTTAACGGTGCTTGGTTGCCCCTGGGACTGCAAGGATTGGAGGAAAAACCTGGGAGTGTCGCTCATTTCTTCCTTGAAATATTTTGACTGTTCATTAAACTACTGGCACTCTAATGAGCCAACAAAGTCTTCAAGAATTTCATTTTTCTTAAAGCCTTGAGCTCGTATGGCAACGTGTAGCATTCCTGATGTGAACAAGAACACAAGAGCGCGTATGTGGGTGATGGGTCACTGCGCGTCCACTGCGCCCTGTACATCACAAGGGGAAGGGCCAGAGACGCCTTCAGCTGCTGGGAACCAATGCTCAGTCCTTGACCCCACCACCCTTCAGAGTACTGAGATTTTTTAGAAATGTCTTGAAAAACTCAGAAGGTCTGGAGGGAAACCAAATGCACTTCTTCCAACGACTTCAACTATGTCCTCCTTGTAGGTTGCGCGCTGCGCTGCACCACAGGATGATGCCCAGGCTGGCTTGTGATTGCTTTAAAAAGCAGTTTATTTTTTATATGGTCTACGTTGGGTTCTCATCTGGAATGTATGCCACTAGCTTGGAATGTTATACATCATAGTGGTGTTTAGAGTGTTGTGATTTGAAAGTGAAACCAGTTGTGCACCTACCTCTCTGCCAATGAGGTAAGAAGGAGCTCTAATGAAAAGAAGAAACTTACATTTTGGTATTTGTAATTTGTAATTTCTATTTGTATAGCGCATTATCACCAACGGTCTCTAAGCGCTGATTTGGGCGTCCTTTCCCTGGCGACGAGTTGACTGGCAGAGCTTTCAGCATGCAGTGTGTTCTAGTGTTACACTTGGGTGCTCTTCATTTTGCTGTACTGTTCTGGGCTTTGCGGCCCTTGCTCCATTTTGCAGAATGTTGTGGATGCGGGACTCCACCAGACTCAGCTACTCTGTGGCTGGCAAAGGTGGACTCACACTCTGTTTGCTGGATGCCATTAAAGCCTTGTTTATATCTACTTCAATGTCCGAAAGTCGCTACCACGTTTTGTTGAAGATCGACAGCCACCTGTGGTGACACTTCAGAGCAATACGGAGGTGTGGTGAAGAGGAACGGGCCGGCTTACAGCGGATAGCCCGATACAGAGCCAAGACCTGAGGTGAAGGAGAATGGCCTGACTGGTGGTGGTTTGGCCATGTGCTGCCTCAAAATCAGGTTCCTCTGGAGGGGATGTATGATGTTACAACGCATACTTTTACAACGCATACCTTTGCAACACATTTTTTACAAGGCAACATCCATTACAACGCATCCCATTACAACGCATGGCATTACAACTTATTTTTTAAAACTACCTTTACAACGCATTCCATTACAACGCATACTACCTTTACAACGCATACCATTACAACACATAACATTACATTGCATGTATGGTAAGTGTTGGATAGTGTAGGGGTAAAAATTACTATTCTAACTCCTGGGGGGTGCAACAGTAGGGTAAGTGTTGGATAGTGTAGGGGTAAACATTACTATTCTAACTCCAGGGGTGCAAAAGTAGGGTAAGTGTTGGATAGTGTAGGGGTAACAATTACTATTCTAACTCCAGGGGGTGCAACAGTAGAGTAAGTGTTGGATAGTGTAAGGGTACTATGCGTTGTAATGTTATGCGTTGTAATGGTATGCGTTGTAATGACATGCGTTGTAGTGGTATGCGTTGTAGTGTCATGCGTTGTAATGGCATGCGATGTAATGGATGTTGCATTGTAAAAGTTTCGTTGTAATGGTAGTGCATTGTAAAAGTTGCGTTGTAAAGGTTGTTTCCCTCAGGAGGTGTGTGGGGGCACCATAAGATAATTGCTGGGTGTTCAAGCCACTCACCGAAAAACTTGATTTGAAAAGTGATTATCACCAAATTAAGTTGCACGAGGAGTCGAAAAGTCTCAGTCTTCATTACCATGGAGGGCACTTTTTGCTTCACGAGGATGCCCTTTAGGTTGTCCTCCACAGCGAGTATCTTTCAGCGGATTATGCCTGAAATATTCAGGGGTTTAGACAAAGTGAAATCTTTCCAGGACATCATCCTCGTCTTTGGAGGGTCGATTCAGGAGCAAAACAACACCTTGAAGGAGGTCTTAGGGAGATTGAGAGAGGCTAGCCTTACCTTGAGGAAGGATAAATGTAGGTTCCCGATGGAAGAGATTGAATATCTGGGTCATACCATTTCTGGGCAGGGAGTCTGTTCATAGATTGATTTGTTAGAAGCAATTAGAGCTGCACCCATTCCCCGTGATAAAGACTAGTTGCGATCTTTCATGGGTTTAATGGAGTACTACGCCAAATTTGTCAAGAGTTTTGCAGGCAAACCTGAATCTCTCAAAATGCTGTTGAGGAAGGGCTGCACTTTTGTGTGGTCCTTAGAACAACAAGCAAATACACGAAAAAATAAATATAAACCAAATGGTAATATATTCCGGGGAAGTGTCCGGCAGGACAGTTTATTTCCCTGATACAAAAGTACTATAACAAATATAACACTTGGTGTGGTAGAAACGGGGCACCGTCCGGTGTCCGACTAACACACTGGAAAAACATACAACATACACAATAACAGGCAATAGCAAGAAGTCTGATTAGAATATGACATACACCAGACTATCTAAAGAATACACATATGCAAGAAAAATTGAATCTGCAATTGTTGCATTTAGTGTAAAATGCAACAATTGCAGATTCAATTTTTCTTGCATATGTGTATTCTTTAGATAGTCTGGTGTATGTCATATTCTAATCAGACTTCTTGCTATTGCCTGTTATTGTGTATGTTGTATGTTTTTCCAGTGTGTTAGTCGGACACCGGACGGTGCCCCGTTTCTACCACACCAAGTGTTATATTTGTTATAGTACTTTTGTATCAGGGAAATAAACTGTCCTGCCGGACACTTCCCCGGAATATATTACCATTTGGTTTATATTTATTTTTTCGTGTATTTGCTTGTTGTTCTAAGGACCACTGTTCTTGATAATATAGTACCTACCCATGGTCCTTAGCTTATTGCGCCTTGGGTCCCCTTGTTCCCTGAAAATAGCACTTTTGTGTGGAGCAGTGCTCAACAAGATGCATTCGGTGTGATTAGGAAGGACATTTGCGAGGCAGGGATTCTTGCACACTTTGACACACATCTCAAAACATTTTTGACTGTTGATGCGAGTACAAGTGGTTTGGGTGCGGTGTTAACCCAGGTGCCGGGAAAGGATATGCAAGACTGGCCAGACCAGCTTCTAGGCTACAAGAATACCGTTACCCCGTGGCACACATTCCGGGGTGGAAAAACGCACAAGGTGATTGTCTATCACGTTTGTTGTTGAAGGACTCTGGAGAGCATAGATGTGGTATTTCATCATGGGAACAGGATGGTGCTGTTGCTTCTTTGGGAGATGTGGAAGAATGCATTGGTAGCGCATTTTCGTCGGATGAGTGGCGCAAGCTCACGGATCAGGATGTTGTTCTCAAAAGTGTTGAACATATGTTGGTGCAAGCTGAGTGGAGGGAAAGCACATTGCCTCCTTGGGTGAGGCAGTTTGTGAAAATCTTGGATGAATTAAGTGTGAGGGACTCTAAAGTTCTCATGAGAAATGACAAATGTGTGACCCCTGAGGGCTAAAGGCCCAAAATTATCAAGTTGGCTCATGAGGGGCATCTTGGTGAAACTGTTACGGGTGAGAGAAAATTGTGGTGGCCATGTATGGATGGGCAGATCACGTCCTGGGTCGTGGATTGTGAGGTGTGCAGGGAATGTGAGAAAAGACTTAAGACTGGTTGTCATGCAGTACAGGGACATATTGAAGAACCTGGTGCACCCTGGAGGACTGTGTGCTTAGACTTCATTGGGCCCATGCAGGTTGTGAAGGAGAGGTTGAGAAATACTCTAATCTTAATGGATGTACATTCTAAATGGGTGGTTGTCACATTTATGTCCAATGTAATGACTAGGAGTACTGTGGAGCAGTTGAATGCCATTTTTAAGGAGGAGGGGCTGCCTAGTATCCTGGTCACTGACAATGGCACTCCGCTTGTTTCGCATGAGATGAGAGCCTTTCTAGATATATGTGGCATCACCCACCATCGCACAGCACTTTACTACCCTCAAGCCAATGGTATGGTTGAGAGGGCCAACCGCTTAGAGAAGGGCCCCATTTCCATGGCCATTCAGAGTGGGAAGAATATCAAGGAGATGGTGAGTGAGATGGTATGGGCCCATCGTATAACTGTTCACAGTGTGACTGGGTTTACCCCATTTGAGAAAATGCGTGGAAGGAAGCCAAGCATCAAACTGTTACCTGCATGGCTGGTGTCTCCCACTTGTGAAGTTTACCGGGGAGAGGGAGTCAAGGCTGATAGTAAAGGTGAGTGTCCTGGTGACTGGGCCAAAATTAAACACGGCAGACCTTGCTAAGGCTTATCTAAGTTCTGGGGTCTTTTCAAGGGGAAGGAAGTCTGTGACAACTTTGTACTTCTGGATGGCAACAAGTGGAACAAGCACAAGGCGGCGTTGTATTGCATAGGGGATGGAGTGAGTTGAAAAGCAACCAAACCTGGGTGTGCCCGCCCTTGGGACAGTTTGAATGGGTTCATGTTGATGAGTGATGAGGAGGCTTGAGGTCAGAAGTGAGCATCCATTCCTTGTCCCCATGATCTTTCTGCTCATGAGAGGGATAGAGGTTCTCACTCTCCTAGGTCTTGCAGACTGCCTCGCTATTTGGAGCATTATGTGCAAATGTTGGGAGGTTGTTTTCTCCCATTATTTATATTTAAGCGTTGCATCCTTCTTTCGTTTTGACTTTTGTAAGCTCTATGGGTCTGATGCATCAAAGCATTTTTCCCATTCTGTGCCTATGGCACAAGTGAATGATACATAGGGGCATTAGCCTTCTCTTTTACTGCAATGTGTTTTCTCTGTTGGTGGGTAGAAGGTAGGGGTGTGTGTTGTAGTGTTACACTTGGGTGCTCTTCATTGTGCTGTACTATCCTGGGCATTGCGGCCCTTGCTCCATGTTGCTCCATGTTGCGGATGCGGGACTCCACCAGACTCAGTTACTCTGTGGCTGGCGAAGGTGGAACCAGGCTCCGTTTGCTGGATGCCATTAAAGCCTTGTTTATATCTACTTCAGTGTCCAAATGTCGCTACCAAACAGTGCAGGGGATTGTGTCAGGTGAAGTTTTCCTGTTTTGAGAGTTCTTCAAGGCATCCTTCAATATGAGCATAGTGCTCCGAAACTTACATTTTGGTATTTGAACGTCCTTTCAGTCTGTGGACAAAAGGGCCCCCGCTGTGCGAAGGGCTGAGCCATCTTTCCATGTTTCCACCTTTTTGTCCTACCCTGTACATTTTCCCTCCGAGACCCGAACACATTCCGGACCACTGAGGTGCCGCCTCTCATTCGTATCACTTCCTAAGTGGGCTGAGAGACTGTGCTGGACTGGGGGTGCACCCAAGGGGTGCTTCCGGTGTCTAGCTCTACAGGTAGACTGATGGTTGCTGGGCGATCGTTAACAAGGGGATGTATGTAGTTACAACGCATGCTTTTTCCACGCATGCCTTTACAACGCAGGTTTTACAACGCAAGTCGTTAAAACGACTTGCGTTGGGGGGCGCTGGATAGTGAATAGTTTAATTTACTATTCCAACTCAAGTCCCCGTGGATAGTAGGGAAGGTTTTGGATAGTAAATTAAACTATTCCCTATCCTACAGCGCCCTCCAGCGCAAGTCATTGTAACAACTTGCGTTGTAATTCCTGCGTGGTAAAGGTACTGCGTGGAAAAAGTTTTGTTGTAAAGGATGTTTCCCTTAACAAGGACCTCTGCGGCCTGACAGGGGTGACGCGCTGCTAGTTCCCTCACGCATTGGACTGTGCATAGGACTGGAGGACAATGCTAGGCTGCAGTCCTCAGCTTGGGCGAAAGTGTGGTGTTGGGCTCTACTGGGGGGTGGGAGTTGCCCAAATTCAGGGGAGCAGACACCCAGGTTCAGCTAACTGATGTCTGCTTGGAGAAGGCCTGCTTTGGTTTTGTGAGGATCTGCAGGCCAGCTGACCTCTACCAACTAAAGGTCAATGACCTCACCAGGAGGATAATGTCTACAGAATAGATCCAGGAGAAGGGATACAGTTTGGTGTGCCTGCCCTCGGGAGTTGTTTACCTCAACCTGCCCCAGCTCTCTGTCCAACAGAAGTGCATGTCTGGGCCCCTGGTGCAGTGATGGGCAGGAATTTGCCCTGGAAAGGTTTCTTGAAGCCCTTTTCAGTTTGTGGGATAGATGTATCTCTTGTTTTCAAGCTTGATGGGAACACATTGGAGTTTGCCCCAGCATCCACCCAAGACCCCTTTGGGACCCTCCATCATGTGAACATAATCTGATGTAAACCCAATCGTTCAAAGTTCCCATTATCTGTTCCTCATGTTATTGTTATTAGCAGATCCAGGGGTCGCCGCAGATAACGATGCCCCTGCTCCCACTTGGCATTGCACCGTACCAAGGTGCTCCCAGATCCCTGCACTGTTAAATCTTCACCACAATCATTCATTTTTATGGAGAGGTTTCTAGTATGATATGATATGATATGATAAAGGAACTTATAGGGCACACGTTCACCAGCAGTTTCTTGGCGCTTTCAGGACGAACAGAGGGGCGGGCCCACAGGGAAGAGACATTAATTGTAGGCTTGGAAGAATAGCCAAGTCTTCAAAGCTCTCCTAAATAAAGGATAGGAGGGGGTAAGACGAAGGTCAGAGGTGAGAGCGTTCCAGAGACGGGGGGCTTGAGAGGCAAATCTTAATCCCCCAATTTTTTTGCGCTTGAAAGAGCTGGTAGACAATAGGTTAGAGCTTGAGGGACGGAGAACTTGTGAGGGGATGTAACGATGAAGGCAAGAGGCAATAAAGGCTGGGCCTTGATGGGAGAGGGCCTGGTAAATTAAGCAGCCCACTTTGAAGAGGCTGCGCTGGACTACCGGGAGCCAGTGCAGGCTCTTCAAGAGAGGCTTAGCGGAGCTGGACTTAGGTTGTCCAAAGATGAGTCTCGCTGCCTGATTTTGAATAAGTTGGAGTTGATGGGATTGGTAGTATCCATCCTTGTGTGTCATTGTCAACAATCTATGTCACCTGAGCACCGCTGGCATCTTCTCAGTGACTGTGCCCAGTTGGGTCACTGAGTGACACCCTGAAGCCCTGTGGGTGCCTCGCTTTACTTAGAGTCACTCTGCTCTGCTTGCAGTCCCTCTTCAGACTGATCTCCGTTCTCCTTGACTGGCCAGAGCGCCCCACTTTGGACTGGGTTCTGTGTCCAGTTTAGGTGAAATAGAATTACTTGCGCACACCAGAGCGGTGATTACAACCCACTGAGCTTTTCCTGTGGCCTTCTTCTCAGGCACGTGACCTTGGTAGTTTGGAAGTGTAACATTTCGAGAAATCAGGTCCAAAACCAGGGGTTCACAAATTTTCTACTCAACATTTTTTTCTCACAGATGACATGCAACTCCCTCTGTACTCAGCGCTAACTTACGTCTGTCACCTTCAAAGCGGTGAGCAGCCATGACAACGCGGGCATTACCCCGCGCTGCCATTACGACGCTGCTTTTACAACGCAAGTTGTTACAACGACTTGCGCTGGAGGGCGCTGTTGGAAAAGGAATAGTTTAATTTTTTATTCCAACACCTTCCCTACTGTAACGTGGGCTGGAGTTGGAATAGAAAATTAAACTATTCCACTATCCAGCGCAAGTCGTTGTAACGACTTGCGTTGTAAAAGCAACCTCGTAATGGCAGCGCGGGGTAAAAGCCCGCGTTGTCATGTCATACATCTTTCAGAGCAGACACCAGTCCCTCGCTCATGGCTTAGGAATCTTGTCAAAGACCCGTGGCTTCATTCAGCGTCTGGAGGGTGTGACCGGGGCAAAAACACCCGCTCCGAATCCCGTTTGTGTCCGGTACCGGGTGTGTTTCCAAGTCCATTGAATCCTTTGCAGTAAGTGAGGAACCTGTGTGTGTGACTGATGACGTCTGATGACATGAAAAGGACTTCTAGAGTAGTTGGATGATCATTCGATGACTCTGGGATGGCTTCTAAAGTAATCCTGTTTGACCTGGGGTGTTTGCAGGCGGTGCTGCCCCAATTACTCAGCTTTGCATAATTATCCTCTAGTGGGGGCTGGAAGAAAGTGCACGTGAAACTCAGGCATAAGAAGGGGCTGCATATTGTAAAACCTGGCACAAGAAATTTGAGGGCTGAGTAAGACAGCCTTTTTTTTTTTCTTGCGCACCCTGGCCAAGGACTTTACATCCCGCAATGGCAGTCTGGTATTTTCCAGAGATCCTCCTGGGATGTGAAGCACCTTCTCATTGCCCCCAGGCACCCCCTATGGTTCTCTGGTTGTGACTGTGACTCACTTTTCACACCTCACAGAGGGCAGCCATATTTCTGCAGCGTTACTCTCTGAGCATCAAACTCACACATCTGTAAGACATTCATCAGATCTGTGCTAGGCATGCATTTTTGTTCAGGATCGAGATTGTAACATTTCCCGCAGTGAGAATGACACCTGCATTAATGCCTCACTTTTTCTGTTTTACTGCACACCTGTCCTCTCATTACCATGTCCTCACCTCACCTCACTCAGGGGCCTATTTACTAGAAAATGATGCAGCGCGGCGCTGCAAGCCACCCTGCTGTGCCGAGCAGCGTCCTTAGGAAACTGCAGTGATGTGTTGTATTTACGGCAATACAACGCATCTTTGTGCTTACCTCTGTGCTGGTACCCAATTGGCTGCCTAGTGCCAACGCAGGCACCCTTGAACCACGGTGCAAGGGTGCCTGCGTGGCAGGGATGATTGCTTTGTACAGGAAGTGACACCTTCCTGCACAATAACACTCATGGATGGCGCTTTCCTGCTTTTATGTGTGCCTCAGAATGCAGCACAAATACAAAGAGCAAAAAACAAGAAGAAATAAAGGTATTTCTCCTCATTGGGCCACTTTACCCTTTCTCTGGGGAGGTGTTTAATGCTGAACCTTGTACAAAACCTTGTAAATCTGGGAATGGGTCAGAATTCATGGGTGTTGCGTGGGAACACCCACAGCAACACCCATGAAACACCGTTTTCACGCAGATTAGTAAAGGGGGTCATATTACATGGCTACAAAAAGCCACAAAAAGCCACGCAGGGTGGCTATGTGTAGCCTTGTTAGTGTGGCTCAGCACTGTACGCCATCGCAGCATCAATAAAAGTGACTCTCTGGTGGCGCAGGGGCTTTGTAAATATGCCCCTCAGTGGGTGTGTGCTGAAGCATGAGAGGATATGGCGTTACGGCCAGAGCTTCCGACTTTGGAACTGCGGAACCAGATTCGAGTCTCCGAAGTGACTCAACATCCCTTGATTCTAGGTGAATCACAATCTCCCCGTGCCTGCCAAGGGATTCTGTAATGTTGATGGTGCTCATGTAAAGTGCTCCAATAACTTTGAATCGAGTTCGCTCTGTATAAAACTGCAAAAAAAGCAGAGAACAGTAAATAAACCTTACAGCACTTTTGCATAATTTAAAGTGGTACATGCGAGATGCAGGGCTCTTCGAATCAGATTTATGTGAAGCCACATAAAGCCACCCTGTGTGGCTTCAAGTGGCCTCATAAATTTTGAGTAAGGTGATGCAATGCAAATCGCTGTGTCGCCTAACTCTGCGCTCAGGGAGCGTTCCAAGGGGGTAAACAGCATTTACAACAAATCTTTTACCCCGCAGGGAATCATAACGCTGTCGTTACAACGACCGCATTGTGATTCCGCATACCATTAATCCGCAAGTCGGAACAACAACTTGCAGGGGGTGGGGGGGTGGAGGAGGTGTTGGATTTAAAATCCAACACCTTCCCTAGTGTCCACACAGACTCGATTCGGAATAGTAAATTATACTATTCCAACTTCCAGCGCCCCCCTCCGCAAGTCGTTGTTCCGACTTGCGGAGAAATGGTATTCGGAATCACAATGCGGTCGTTGTAAGGACCGCGTTGTGATTCCCTGCGGGGTAAAAGAACGCGGGATTTAAAGGTATATTCTTCCATGGGAATTGTGGTGAGTATTTCCTCATAACACCCAACCAGGAGAAGTGCCAAATCCTTACACCTTCCGAGGTGAGGCGTAACGAGGAGAAATATATTTATTTCTCATCATTTTTTCATTTTTCCTCTTCCTATGTGTGCTGCAGTTTGTAGCACACATATAAGGAGGAAAATGCTTTTTATGATTGTTTTTGTGGAGGGAGGTGCCCCTTCCTGCAGAGAACCAATCCTGTATGCAGTGGATGTACTCTTGCACCATGGTTCAAGGGTGCCTACGTTGCTGCTAGGCTGCTGAAATGGCGCCAGCGCAGGAAGAAAGGACAGGAATGCGCCGAATTACATAAATACGGTGCATTCCTCCCTTTCACTTTGGCTTAGGGCAGCACAACAAGTATGACGAAATCTTGTAAATGAGGGCCCTAGAGTTTATTGACAGTATGTAACAAATAGAGGGTGAGAGCCTCATTTTGGAGGCCAGTGTGTCAAAACTCACTTCTGCGTATGACACTTTATTTAGTTATTTATGCGTTTTTATATAGCGCAAAATTTACCCGAAGGCGTCAGAGCGCTTCACAATAGGAACAGTAATGATATACGAGGAGAAAATTAAACACGAGAACAAATTACAAAAGCAGACGTTGAGTTACATGAGGTAAAAGTGACAATTGTGAGCAAACAAAATACATGAGGTAGCAAACAGTGCACAGGAGGAAAAAGTGACACGTGTGCAGGTTACAAGAGAAAACAAAGTACAATTAGAGGAATAATACTGCAATATATGCTAGACACTCAGGCACAAGAACAAACGTTACGTAGGCAATGGTGGCACTTGTGCAGATATCGAAAGCAAACAAAATGTGAGAGGTAGCAAACAGTGTGTAACAAGAGAAAAGTGACGTGTGCATGTTACAAGAGTACCAAACACAGGTACAAGGATAATACTGCAATAAATGGCAGAACACACTGGGAAGGCACTTCCATAGTCATGGAGAATAGCATTTTGCCAAATTTTACTGGATATATTGTCTCTGATGTAAAAAAGGGTACATTGTCATTATCAACGTGCATAGTGAAATTCCACATAGCAAGACTGGAATTGGGGGGATTTCTGCGAGAGGGCTTGACCCAGGATGTGACGTCAGTCATGGCTGAGAACGACACATGCTGTAGAGTCTCCACTGCAAAGGCTTCTGGGAAGAGGTCCACCTACCACCCAGGCGACTGAAATTCCACTGAGAAAATTCGCTATCATAAATAAGCAATTATGAATAAAGATCTAACATACGAATGAACATGTACGTTCATTAATAAATAGGATGTTATTGAAGGAGAACTAGAGCTGGCGAGGTAAAGAAAGGTTGTCCAACTTTCTGACTGATTTATAGGTAGAGCCTTGGACACAGCATTCTCCCAGGGACCCGGGGGTCGCTCCCGGCCCCATAAATCCACGTCCCTGGCTGACGAGGAGTCCGAGCACACAGGCTAATTACACTCCTAGTCTGCTCCAGGCAGCCTCGAGGACGCTGGAGCAGAGCCCACTGACCCAGGGGGGGAGGAGGAACAGCCAGTCTGTCTTCTGTGTACAAACCACAAGCCAGGCCTTGAAACTAATGACCACCCTGTGGACTGGAGGGTCCTGTAAACATCCTGTGCACAAGCCTGGCTGCAGCCAGGGCATTCTTACAGCATGCACAAGCATCAGCTTAGAATATTAGCTTTGTACTTTTGCACAAGTACTGACTGAACTGCCTGATACTTCCTCACTAGAGGTACTCACTCTTAGACTTACAGGGATAGAGAGGTGAGTCAGACACCACAGAGATCAATCACGTGACTTCTCACTTGCAGACCCCTGCAGCAGGCGCATGAACCCATAGGATTCAGGGGCATAGACCTGCAGCGCACACACACCTCAGTAATCGATTGTTCCTGGTGCATGGTATATAGGACAGGTATGCCACCAAAGTGTAAAGTGTGATTATGAAGGGGCAGCAGTCTCTCATGGGCCTGTGATGGGCAAAGAGGTACCTGGCCAGGAGCCTGGAGGATGCAATGATGGAAGAACAGACACAACCCAAAGCCCCCTTACTCCATAGTGTAAGGACAGCTGGAGGTCAGATCCACAGTAAGTCCAACAGCAGGGGCTCACAGAGTGAGTGAGTGCTGGCAGGATTCAGACAGGGTTTGCTTTTGGCTGGAACAGGACTGAAGCACATCAAGGATAAAGGAAGAGACCAGGAAACCTCAGGAAGAGGGAGGAAGTGACATCAGGAGGGAAAAGGACAGAAAGCACACCTTGGCAAGACTGGTGAAAGCACTGACTTGAGGCATCAACAGGTTCCTCTGACTCTTTCACACCTGCAGGGATGGGACGTTTCCTGTCCTTAAGAGAGGGAGAGAAGGTGCAGTACCCTGGTCGGTCTGGCATGGTTGTGTTGTAAAGAGATGCCTAACTCCTCTAGTCACCGCCCATCAGCTCTTCTGTGTAAAGACCACCCTGGTTCCTGCGGAGATGGCTGTTCTCCTCCACTTGTTCACCGCCATCTTCCTCTGACTTGGTAGCCACAACTTTTCTGCTCCAAATGGCCGCCATGATCCTTATCCGCTCTTGGCGCGAGTAGACCTGTCTTGAGCTCCAGGGAAACAGAACCACAGAACCCTACATTATGTACATGAAGTCTCCACAAGTGCAGGGTCTACCGTCCATACATCTTCTAGCCCACACACACTCTGGCACAGCGCGGGCGAGGACCTCTGGTTCCACCATGCCAGCACTTTAAATGTGCATACTTGTAGTTTAATGCTGTCTACTTTTAAATGTGTTCCTTGAAGAATCATACAGCGCATCACAAGGAGCAAAGAGTCAGCCCATCCACATGGTCTAACCCAGCGACAGTGGGATGTATGACGTTACAATGCGTACATTCACAACGTATACCATCACAACAAAACATTTACAATGCAAGATCCATTACAACGCATGCTATTACAACGCATACCATTACAACCTAAGTATGGGTAAGTATTTAATTTAATTATTATTAATTTATTTTTAATTTACTTTATTTACAATTTTTTTAATTAATTTAATGAAGTTTAATTTTAATTTAATTTAATATATTTTAATTTAATGCTAATTTAATCCAGGGGGTGTAATAGTAGGGTAAGTGCTGGATAGTGTAGGGGTTAAAATTACTATTCTAACTCCTGGGGGTTGTAATAGTAGGGTAAGTGCTGGATAGTGTAGGGGTTAAAATTACTATTCTAACTCCTGGGGGTGTAATAGTAGGGTAAGTGTTGGATAGAGTAGGGGTTTAATTAAAATAAATTAAATTAACATTAAATCAAATAAAATGAAAAAATATAAAATTAAATTAAAATTAAATTTAATTAAATTAATATAATTTTGTGTAAGTAAATTAAATTAAAATTAAATTAATATTAATTAAATCAAATACTTAACAATACTTACGTTGTAATGGCATGTGTTCTAATAGCATCTACATTGTAATGGCATGCTTTGTAATAGCATGCGTTGTAATGGATCTTGCGTTGTAAAAGTTTCGTTGTAATGGTAGTGCGTTGGTGAGCCCGCGTTGTGATGGCTGTTTCCCGCGACAGTGTAACTTCACAAACCATCTAGCTCACAGTTCAGCTACATAGGTTATCCTCAAGGGGGGACTCTGCAGTACTCCCACCAACCTTCTGTGTGCCTTCCCTAGTCTGTTAAGGTCAAACCCACAAGTTATAAAGACCACTAATACATAGGATGAATTCTACTAACTCCAGTCATTTTCTGCCTTAAGTCATTGGCTTTTCCCACTCAAAAAGTCATTTCTATGTGGTTCTTGATCTTTGCATTTGTTCATTTTGAGCTTCATCTATTAGGGCAGGTACCTAATGCTTTCTTTTATGGGTATGTTCTTGGTAAAACCATATGGTTTGCTCTTGTTTCTCCCTACCAGTAGACTGGCACAGGTCACACACAGGTGGGTGGACTGGCACTCTAAACATCCAGTTTACAGTCTTCTCATTACCTATAGTGCAATTCCAGGGTGTCAAAGGGACTGATTCTAATCCAGAATGTGTTAATGTTAATGTCATGGGGAATTTGTATAGCGCACGGCTACTCCGAGGAGTGTCCAGGCGCCGGAGAGAACAAAAGGGCCCCATGTGAGAAGAGAAATGAAAGAGGGCTGTTTAAAAATCTGCATTTATTGATCGAACAGCCAGGTATTTAATTGGCGCCCAAAACTAAAAAGCTCCTGTTCCTTTCTAAGAGCAAGGGGAAGGGTATTCCATATCCTGCCGACTATCACTTGAAAGGATCTGCCACCTTTTCTGGTCTGAGAGAGTGTAAGTACCAAAGGGGGTGGTGATGGACGGAGCATCTGAACCAATCAAACACTCACACCCAGTCAAAAGATCTGGGTTTGATCCATCACAGTTCTTTAGCCCCCTCTGCCACCCCAGTTCAGACATGGCTATATGCAAATCAGTCTGACCCTGTGCCTCATGGGAACAGTCCAGCCGGAACTGCCAAGCCATGCCTTCCTGGACCGGAAACAAGCTTCCGAGGACCGGTTTCTGGCATTCCAGCCGTCTTCAGCCCGGCTTGCTTGAATCCAGTGGCAAAGTGAGCAAGGGACTCACGTCTGAGCATACCCTGCCACACTTATGGCGACCACAGGCGGTACAAAAGTGCCTGGTGATGGAAGGAGCATCTGAACCAATCAAACACTCACACCCAGTCAAAAGATCTGGGTTTGATCCATCACCGTTCTTTCGCCCACTCCGCCACCCAAGTTAAGACATGGCTATATGCAAATCAGTCTGACCCTGTGCCTCATGGGAACAGTCCAGCCCGAACTGCCAAGCCACGCCTTCCCTGGACCGGAAACAAGCTTCAGAGGACCAGTTTCTGGCATTCCAGCCGTCTTCAGCCTGGCTTGCTTGAATCCAGTGGCAAAGTGAGCAAGGGACTCACGTCTGAGCATACCCTGCCACACTTATGGCGGCCAAAAACGGTACAAAAGGGGGTGGTGATGGACGGAGCATCTGAACCAATCAAACACTCACACCCAGTCAAAAGATCTGGGTTTGATCCATCACCATTCTTTAGCCCACACTGTCACCCCGGTTCAGACATGGCTATATGCAAATCAGTCTGACCCTGTGCCTCATGGGAACAGTCCAGCCCGAACTGCCAAGCCATGCCTTCCCTGGACCGGAAACAAGCTTCCGAGGACTGGTTTCTGGCATTCCAGCCGTCTTCAGCCCGGCTTGCTTGAATCCAGTGGCAAAGTGAGCAAGGGACTCACGTCTGAGCATACCCTGCCACACTTATGGCGGCCAAAAGCGGTACAAAAGGGAGTGGTGATGGTCGGAGCATCTGAACCAATCAAACACTCACACCCAGTCAAAAGATCTGGGTTTGATCCATCACCGTTCTGTAGCCCACTCTGCCACCCCAGTTCAGACATGGCTATATGCAAATCAGTCTGACCCTGTGCCTCATGGGAACAGTCTAGCCTGAACTGCCAAGCCATGCCTTCCCTGGACCGGAAACAAGTTTCCGAGGACCGGTTTCTGGCATTCCAGCTGTCTTCAGCCCGGCTTGCTTGAATCCAATGGCTAAGTGAGCAAGGGACTCACGTCTGAGCATACCCTGCCACACTTATGGTGGCCAAAAGCGGTACAAAAGGGGGTGGTGATGGACGGAGCATCTGAACCAATCAAACACTCACACCCAGTCAAAAGATCTGGGTTTGATCCATCACCGTTTTTTAGCCCACTCTGCCACCCCAGTTCAGACATGGCTATATGCAAATCAGTCTGACCCTGTGCCTCATGGGAACAGTCCAGCCCGAACTGCCAAGCCATGCCTTCCCTGGACCGGAAACAAGCTTCCGAGGACCGGTTTCTGGCATTCCAGCCGTCTTCAGCCTGGCTTGCTTGAATCCAGTGGCAAAGTGAGCAAGGGACTCACGTCTGAGCATACCCTGCCACACTTATGGTGGCCAAAAGCGGTACAAAAGGGGTTGGTGATGGACGGAGCATCTGAACCAATCAAACACTCACACCCAGTCAAAAGATCTGGGTTTGATCCATCACCGTTTTTTAGCCCACTCTGCCACCCCAGTTCAGACATGGCTATATGCAAATCAGTCTGACCCTGTGCCTCATGGGAACAGTCCAGCCCGAACTGCCAAGCCATGCCTTCCCTGGACCGGAAACAAGCTTCCGAGGACCGGTTTCTGGCATTCCAGCCGTCTTCAGCCCGGCTTGCTTGAATCCAGTGGCAAAGTGAGCAAGGGACTCACGTCTGAGCATACCCTGCCACACTTATGGCGGCCAAAAGCGGTACAAAAGGGGGTGGTGATGGACGGAGCATCTGAACCAATCAAACACTCACACCCAGTCAAAAGATCTGGGTTTGATCCATCACCGTTCTTTAGCCCACTCTGCCACCCCAGTTCAGACATGGCTATATGCAAATCAGTCTGACCCTGTGCCTCATGGTAACAGTCCAGCCCGAACTGCCAAGCCATGCCTTCCCTGGACCGGAAACAAGCTTCCGAGGACCGGTGTCTGGCATTCCAGCCGTCTTCAGCCTGGCTTGCTTGAATCCAGTGGCAAAGTGAGCAAGGGACTCACGTCTGAGCATACCCTGCCACACTTATGGTGGCCAAAAGCGGTACAAAAGGGGGTGGTGATGGACGGATCATCTGAACCAATCAAACACTCACACCCAGTCAAAAGATCTGGGTTTGATCCATCACCGTTTTTAGCCCACTCTGCCACCCCAGTTCAGACATGGCTATATGCAAATCAGTCTGACCCTGTGCCTCATGGGAACAGTCCAGCCCGAACTTCCAAGCCATGCCTTCCCTGGACCGGAAACAAGCTTCCGAGGACCGGTTTCTGGCATTCCAGCCGTCTTCAGCCCAGCTTGCTTGAATCCAGTGGCAAAGTGAGCAAGGGACTCACGTCTGAGCATACCCTGCCACACTTATGGCGGCCAAAAGCGGTACAAAAGGGGGTGGTGATGGACGGAGCATCTGAACCAATCAAACACTCACACCCAGTCAAAAGATCTGGGTTTGATCCATCACCGTTCTTTAGCCCACTCTGCCACCCCAGTTCAGACATGGCTATATGCAAATCAGACTGACCCTTTGCCTCATGGGAACAGTCCAGCTCGAACTGCCAAGCCATGCCTTCCCTGGACCGGAAACAAGCTTCCGAGGACCGGTTACTGGCATTCCAGCCGTCTTCAGCCCGGCTTGCTTGAATTCAGTGGCAAAGTGAGCAAGGGACTCACGTCTGAGCATACCCTGCCACACTTATGACGGCCAAAAGCGGTACAAAAGGGGGTGGTGATGGACGGAGCATCTGAACCAGTCAAACACTCACACCCAGTCAAAAGATCTTGGTTTGATCCATCACCGTTCTTTAGCCCACTCTGCCACCCCAGTTCAGACATGGCTATATGCAAATCAGTCTGACCCTGTGCCTCATGGGAACAGTCCAGCCCGAACTGCCAAGCCATGCCTTCCCTGGACCGGAAACAAGCTTCTGAGGACCGGTTTCTGGCATTCCAGCCGTCTTGAGCCCGGCTTGCTTGAATCCAGTGGCAAAGTGAGCAAGGGACTCACGTCTGAGCATACCCTGCCACACTTCTGGCGGCCAAAAGCGGTACAAAAGGGGGTGGTGATGGACGGAGCATCTGAACCAATCAAACACTCACACCCAGTCAAAAGATCTGGGTTTGATCCATCACCGTTCTTTAGCCCACTCTGCCACCCCAGTTCAGACATGGCTATATGCAAATCAGTCTGACCCTGTGCCTAATGGGAACAGTCCAGCCCGAACTGCCAAGCCATGCCTTCCCTGGACCGGAAACAAGCTTCCGAGGACTGGTTTCTGGCATTCCAGCCGTCTTTAGCCCGGCTTGCTTGAATCCAGTGGCAAAGTGAGCAAGGGACTCACGTCTGAGAATACCCTGCCACACTTATGGCGGCCAAAAGCGGTACAAAAGGGGGTGGTGATGGACGGAGCATCTGAACCAATCAAACACTCACACCCAGTCAAAAGATCTGGGTTTGATCCATCACCGTTCTTTAGCCCACTCTGCCACCCCAGTTCAGACATGGCTATATGCAAATCAGTCTGACCCTGTGCCTCATGGGAACAGTCCAGCCCGAACTGCCAAGCCATGTCTTCCCTGGACCGGAAACAAGCTTCCAAGGACCTGTTTCTGGAATTCCAGCCATCTTCAGCCCGGCTTGCTTGAATCCAGTGGCAAAGTGAGCAAGGGACTCACTTCTGAGCATACCCTGCCACACGTATGGCAGCCAAAAGCGGTTGATTGTTTCAAGTGCTCCGTACATCACCACCCCCTTTTGTATCACTTTTGGCTGCCATAAGTGTGGCAGGGTATGCTCAGACGTGAGTCCCTTGCTCACTTTGCCACTGGATTCAAGCAAGCCGGGCTGAAGACGGCTGGAATGCCTGAAACCGGTCCTCGGAAGCTTGTTTCCGGTCCAGGGAAGACATGGCTTGGCAGTTCGGGCTGGACTGTTCCCATGAGGCACAGGGTCAGACTGATTTGCATATAGCCATGTCTGAACTGTGGTGGCAGAGTGGGCTAAAGAATGGTGATGGATTAAACCCAGATCTTTTGACTGGGTGTGAGTGTTTGATTGTTTCAAGTGCTCCGTCCATCACCACCCCCTTTTGTACCGCTTTTGGCCGCCATAAGTTTGGCAGGGTATGCTCAGCGTGAGTCCCTTGCTCACTTTGCCACTGGATTCAAGCAAGCCGGGCTGAAGACGGCTGGAATGCCAGAAACCGGTACTCGGAAGCTTGTTTCCGGTCCAGGGAAAACATGGCTTGGCAGTTCGGGCTGAACTGTTCCCATGAGGCACAGGGTCAGACTGATTTGCATATAGCCATGTCTGAACTGGCGTGGCAGAGTGGGCTAAAGAACGGTGATGGATTAAACCCAGATCTTTTGACTGGGTGTGAGTGTTTGATTGTTTCAAGTGCTCCGTCCATCACCACCCCCTTTTGTACCGCTTTTGGCCGCCATAAGTGTGGCAGGGTATGCTCAGACGTGAGTCCCTTGCTCACTTTGCCACTGGATTCAAGCAAGCCGGGCTGAAGACGGCTGGAATGCCAGAAACCGGTCCTCGGAAGCTTGTTTCCGGTCCAGGGAAGACATGGCTTGGCAGTTCGGGCTGGACTGTTCCCATGAGGCACAGGGTCAGACTGATTTGCATATAGCCATGTCTTAACTGGGGTGGCAGAGTGGGCTAAAGAACGGTGATGGATTAAACCCAGATCTTTTGACTGGGTGTGAGTGTTTGATTGTTTCAAGTGCTCCGTCCATCACCACCCCCTTTTGTACTGCTTTTGGCCACCATCAGTGTGGCAGGGTATGCTCAGACGTGAGTCCCTTGCTCACTTTGCCACTGGATTCAAGCAAGCCGGGCTGAAGACGGCTGGAATGCCAGAAACCGGTCCTCGGAAGCTCGTTTCGGGTTCAGGGAAGACATGGCTTGGCAGTTCGGGCTGGACTGTTCCCATGAGGCACAGGGTCAGACTGATTTGCATATAGCCATGTCTGAACTGGGGTGGCAGAGTGGGCTAAAGAACGGTGATGGATTAAAGCCAGATCTTTTGACTGGGTGTGAGTGTTTGATTGTTTCAAGTGCTCCATCCATCACCACCCCCTTTTGTACTGCTTTTGGCCGCCATAAGTGTGGCAGGGTATGCTCAGACGTGAGTCCCTTGCTCACTTTGCCACTGGATTCAAGCAAGCCGGGCTGAAGGCGGCTGGAATGCCAGAAACCGGTCCTCGGAAGCTTGTTTCCGGTCCAGGGAAGACATGGCTTGGCAGTTCGGGCTAGACTGTTCCCATGAGATACAGGGTCAGACTGATTTGCACATAGCCATGTCCGAACTGGGGTGGCAGAGTTGGCTAAAGAACGGTGATGGATTAAACCCAGATCTTTTGACTGGGTGTGAGTGTTTGATTGTTTCAAGTGCTCCGTCCATCACCACCCCCTTTTGTACCGCTTTTGGCCGCCATAAGTGTGGCAGGGTATGCTCAGACGTGAGTCCCTTGCTCACTTTGCCACTGGATTCAAGCAAGCCGGGCTGAAGACGGCTGGAATGCCAGAAACCGGTCCTCGGAAGCTTGTTTCCGGTCCAGGGAAGACATGGCTTGGCAGTTCGGGCTGGACTGTTCCCATGAGGCACAGGGTCAGACTGATTTGCATATAGCCATGCCTGAACTCGGGTGGCAGAGTGGGCTAAAGAACGGTGATGGATTAAACCCAGATCTTTTGACTGGGTGTGAGTGTTTGATTGTTTCAAGTGCTGCGTCCATCACCACCCCCTTTTCTACTGCTTTTGGCCACCATAAGTGTGGCAGGGTATGCTCAGACGTGAGTCCCTTGCTCACTTTGCCACTGGATTCAAGCAAGCCGGGCTGAAGACGGCTGGAATGCCAGAAACCAGTCCTCGGAAGCTTGTTTCGGGTCCAGGGAAGACATGGCTTGGCAGTTCGGGCTGGACTGTTCCCATGAGGCACAGGGTCAGACAGATTTGCATATAGCCATGTCTGAACTGGGGTGGCAGATTGGGCTAAAGAACGGTGATGGATTAAACCCAGATCTTTTGACTGGGTGTGAGTGTTTGATTATTTCAAGTGCTCCGTCTATCACCACTCCCTTATATACCGCTTTTGGCCGCCATAAGTGTGGCAGGGTATGCTCAGACGATGAGTCCCTTGCTCACTTTGCCACTGGATTCAAGCAAGCCGGGCTGAAGACGGCTGGAATGCCAGAAACCGGTTCTCGGAAGCTTGTTTCGGGTCCAGGGAAGACATGGCTTGGCAGTTCGGGTGGACTGTTCCCATGAGGCACAGGGTCAGACTGATTTGCCTATAGCCATGTCTGAACTGGAGTGGCAGAGTGGGCTAAAGAACGGTGATGGATTAAACCCAGATCTTTTGACTGGGTGTGATTGTTTGATTGTTTCAAGTGCTCCGTCCATCACCACCCCCTTTTGTACCGCTTTTGGCCACCATAAGTGTGGCAGGGTATGCTCAGAAGTGAGTCCCTTGCTCACTTTGCCACTGGATTCAAGCAAGCCGGGCTGAAGACGGCTGGAATGCCAGAAACCGGTCCTCGGAAGCTTGCTTCCGGTCCAGGGAAGACATGGCTTGGCAGTTCGGGCTGGACTGTTCCCATGAGGCACAGGGTCAGACTGATTTGAATATAGCCATGTCTGAACTGGGGTGGCAGAGTGGGCTAAAGAACGGTGATGGATTAAACCCAGATCTTTTGACTGGGTGTGAGTGTTTGATTGTTTCAAGTGCTCTGTCCATCACCACCCCCTTTTGTACAGAATTTAGGTACCACCAGCAGATGCTGTGTTGATGGATGTATGACGTTACAATGCACACTTTTACAACGCATACCTTTACAAAGCATTTTTTACAACGCAACATCCATGACAATGCATTACATTACAACGCATGCCATTACAACCAAATTTTAAAAACTACATTTACAACGCATTCCATTACAGCACATAATACCTTTACAACGCATACCATTACAACGCATAACATTACATTGCATGTTTGGTAAGTATTTGATAGTGTAGGGGTAAAAATTACTATTCTAACTGCAGGGGGTGCAACAGTAGGGTAACTGTTGGATAGTGTAGGGGTAAAAATTACTATTGTAACTCCAGGGGGTGCAACAGTAGGGTAAGTGTTGGATATTGTAGGGGTAAAAATTACTATTCTAACTCCAGGGGTTGAACAGTAGGGTAAGTGTTGGATAGTGTAGGGGTAAAAATTACTATTCTAACTCCAGTGGGTGCAACAGTAGGGTAGGTGTTGGATGGTAATGTTATGCGTTGTAATGGTATGCGTTGTAATGGTATGCATTTTAATGACATGCGTTGTAGTGGTGTGCGTTGTAGATTCATGCGTTGTAATGATTGCATTGTAATTGCATGCGTTGTAATGGATGTTGCGTTGTAAACGTTTCGTTGTAATGGTAGTGTGTTGTAAAAGTTGCGTTGTAAAGGTTGTTTCCGTGTTGATAATCTTAGCCGGCATAAAGGGTATGATCCTCTTCCGAATGTACTGGGTCCCACTATTATGGAGGGCCTTAAAGGCAAGTACAAGAGACTTAAAGTGAATCCTGTTTTTCCCTGAAAGCCAGTGGAGAGTTCTAAGATGGCTCGTCATGTGAGTCCTAGGCCCTCCCATCATAATAGCTCTGGCAGCCGCGTGTTGGACCACTTGCAGGCGGCTTAGTAGGTATTTTGGGATTCCTAAATAGAGAGCATTTGCGTAGTCCAGCCTAGATAAAATAAGGGCTTGGACCACAATTTGTCTGTGAGACTAATGAAGCAGAGGGAGAAAATTTGTCATCATCTTCAAGAGTCCGAAGCACGTGACTGCCACGGATTGCACCACAATTTCATGTCACCCAGCATAAATTTCTTCATTTATTTATCAAACTCTGCAGTGTTCAGTGGTAAAAATAAATCCAGTCTAGTGCCTTTTCTCTACAGAATAATGTAGCTGGGTTGATGGCGTCCGCAGAAATTTTTCCAGGGGTGGCAAAATGTTAATGTCATCACCATCCTCCGACATGATGTTTGCCAGGTGGGGCATAAGAAACACTGGGGCGCAGAAATGGGATAGACTCAATTAAATGCCCGGAATCCAGGACATGTGACTGACCCTGCCACAGGCCAACAAACACCACCTGTAGGGAAAACGCTAAACTTTCTGACAAGGTGCTTTATCTCTGTCTGCTAGGGGTGCAGACTTCCGGGTCCTCGATCCAACACCAATCAAGGCTGTCTTCAGCACGATTCGATTTTCATCTGAATACTTTAAAACAGTCTATGATTAAAGCACCAGATTAAATATACTGTATGCACAGTGTATGTTAGGGATTATTTGTAGCACACAAATTTGCCAATATTGGCTTCTTGGTGCTAGAATTCATGATAACTTTTATCCAAAGTTAAAGCACAACGTCAAAGTTAGAAATAAATAATGCAGCAATCACAAACGCTAGTGATTCGCCAATGGGTGCTCCCTTTACTAGAATTCCCCAGGCAGTGCTAAATTTTACACACATTCAATTAATTTATACAAAATAAAATGCATTGGTCCAAATGTTAGCTATATTTTTTAAAAGAAACTTAGAGCCCCGAGCGCCTAGAGACCCTAACGGGTGATTGTGCGCTTTACAAATGTGGATTATAAGAGTCCCTCTACGTGTAGTCAATGTCAAATTGACAACGTGCCCACGTTTAGGGATACAATAATGGCCATCTCCCTTATGCGGAAGCCCAGCACCGTAAATGTGTGGCACATGCGGCGCCCGCAGCGACGGCACATCACAGGTCCAGGATTCTGAGTCTTACACAGTGGTCGAAGTGGGGGAAAAAAAGTAGGGGAACAGTGGGCGGAGAATCAAAGGGCAGGAATAACCCAAGGATTGGATCTGTGGCTGGAGCCAGAGGTGTGGCCAGAATGCGCAGACATCCCAATTTTTAGTATTTGTTTGGCATTTCACTGCCCAGTTTAATCAACCAATGGATACACATGATTATTTAAGGTTATAATGAGTTATTGACATTAAAATATATTCACAAAGCGGGATATGCTTCTAATCACAGAATGTACCAAATACGATAAGATGTGGAAACACAAACCATTTGTCTCCGAGCCATGGAGTTTCTGTCATCAGCACTACTCTCTTTTTCCACAACAGCATTTCAAACATGAATGGCAAAATATCCTAGTTTGCAAATGTTTTCTCTAAAATTATGGCTCTGCCATATTTGCCTCATAATGCAAGATCTCACCATTTAAACTAATAAATTGTTTGTAGCTCAAACATATCAAAAGTTAATATAAAATGTGACTTGTGTTGCTGCGGAGTGGATGGCCTATTGTAAAGGTTGACTGGTCACCTTTCTCACTGCTGAGTTTGTATGTTACACTGGTACTAATAAGGCAAAATCTTTCCAGAGACTGTTAGCATGTCTACAGACTTCAACATAATAAAATATCTGAAAATATACTGCATTATGCTGCAGCCTTTTTTTTAATGCATAATTTAGTCAACACTACGGCATAATGTTGTCATCCTTTGCTGCATAATTAATTCCAGTGGCCCCACAGCAGGCAGCACATGTTAAAAGTGCTTGTGAATGAAGCCGGGTGACTGTAAGTTTGTGAACTTAGTTTGGTGTGCGTGCAAATCCTGCATTGCCAATCCAAGGTGAGTTGCAGCTACTACTGCTAAAACAAGGCCAATGGAGGTACCTATGGGCGAGACAGAGTGGCCTCAAGGGCAGGGCCAGCCATAGCACTGGTGGTGTCCTGTGCATTAATGTTTGTTAGTGCCCCCCAATGATCACCTCTGCCATGGATTCCCTCACTCCCACCCTTTAACTGTGCCCCCCAAGTTTCCACAACCACTCTCTCTCAGATGCATTTAATTTGATTTACAGCACCACTCATACCATTGTAGGGTGTCAGAGCACTTTACATCACACACATTACACAGAGACAATCAATATGTGTGTAAATCACTGTATAGAAAATGTTACATAAGACTAAGGACTATAAGGTGTAGGAGTCACATGACAACCATACTAGTAGCCTGCATAGTTTTATAGTGATTGGTCTGGAGAAACACAATACCCGGAATTTAAAACGTAATACCATGGTTGGGGGTTCTCCTTAATAATCAGAATTGATTTCTGTCCAAAAGAACACTTTTTGGGACATTAGGATAATCAAAGACTGGGGGGAGGGGCGGCACATAACGCTCTAATTTATACCTTGCAGTTTGTATGCAGCTCTTAGATGACAGTTAATAGCTCACTGTTCTAAGTTAGGATTTTAACTTATAAACTGCAAGTAACAAAAGGATCTCTCTGACAAAAGCAGTAGCCCACTGACCTATTTACATTATGTGGACTTTGTGATCTGCATGGCGCATGTTCTTTGCAGCCGGTACATTAAACCTCTGAGCTACCTTTCCATGAGTCAAAACTTCCACTAGACAACATTCTGATCTCTCTCTAGGAAGAACATTAATCACCAGAGTCATCATAACATTTTTATTGTTGCCGAAAATTGCTGGAGTCCAGGAAGGAGGCAGCAAGCGTTTTTAAAACCATAATATACTTGCAAACATGATGCCTCCACCTAAAGTCAGCACCCGGTGCGGTCACACGGGTTGCACTGCCCTAGAGCTGGCCGTTCTCAAGGGTCCTGTGACCTCAGTGACTGTTGTTCTAGGGTGTGCTGCTTCATAGGTCTGCCCGCAAGACTGGAGGTGAACTTCGTATGGATAGTGGTGGACAAGACTTGAAGGTTAACCTACACTTGTCATGCTAGGGTCTACCTGCTGGTGCAAAGACACCAGGACTTCTAAGGTATTGGGAAGCCTTCTAAGGTCTAGCATGTGATTGTGCTCTCGCAGGAGAGTGGTCTGGTGGACTGGCTATTAAGGCTGAACCTGGTTCCCAGTTCCAAATTCAGCAGCTCTGACCATAGTGCCACCTCCTCTCCCCCACTGAACACCGCACTGCCCCACTGAGAAAAACTCCCACTGTCTTCAACTACAACCCAAATGTTGCCCGCTATAAACACCTGGATGGGGCTCAATTTAAATTACGCACTATACAAGAGCAATATGCGTCCTACAAAAAAAAAAAGTAACAACATCCTGGAAAAAGCAAACACTTATAGGGAATGCAAAATTTAGCAAACCATGGGAAATGTAAGCAGGAACAACATGGTTACCTTAATGCTTTTGCACTCACTATTCAGAAATCAGTGAGTGCTTTTGCCTTTAAGTTAAGGACACGACTACAGGGCCCTGAATGGACCCATTTCAATGGCCATTGCTTATATCCTTACAAAACGTAAGCAGTAGGGTAAAAAGACCACGTCCCTGGACGCAGAACCGCAGCCACATTTTGTTTTCCAATCCACACATTGCAGGACCTCCAGGATTGGTGCACTAGGTCCAAGTCCAGGGAAAACAAAGACAAGAAAACAAAAATAGCGCTTCACTGGCAAACTCTTTAAAAGTGGCACTAATGTGTTTCAGTGTGAATAAAATCAGTTTGGCCAGTTTGCTACCACTCTGTCTTACTTTATTTAGTTATTTATCTATTTTTCATAGCCTTTTATTCCCAATGTTGCACTTTGGAATTAAAATGTCAGGAAATTATGACATTTCCAGCAAAAGTGTCTTTATCTTTTGGATCCATTTCACAGGGAAGCAAATAAAAGAAAGGAGAGGAAAGAGAGTGAGAACCCCTTCTTGAAGTCACGGTTTTCATGGGCTTCCGCAGGGGGGGCAAGGAGGGTCGCTCCAGGGGGGGCAAGCGCCCCTCCTTGACCCCCCTGCGGACGCCCATGAAAGTAATAATTAGCCAACAAAAAAAGGGACAAAGGATTGACTGGTCACTCGCCCAAGAGGCAGTCACATGAGATTTTGACCCAGATTTATTGAGATTCCATGTAAAGTAGCGTCAACCATCTACCAAGAATGTCCTCCAGCCAGTGGTATCCCCTGTGCTGGGGCACAACTAGGCTGCCTTGTAATGCCAGCCTCGCTCCACGGCACAGAGGTGAGGGTGCTCTTTCTAGCATAGGATTTGCATGAGAAGTCTACACCGGTAGAACAAAGTCCTACGCACAGACCAACGCAAAATGTTGGGTGTAAGTTGTGGACTGCAGCGCACATTCAATGCTTTGGTTTCTGGCAGAAATCAACACTCCTTCTTGTGCCTGCTTCAAGGAGATGTTTGATGCAAAGCCCAGACTGGCTATCTTAGTAAATCAGACCTTGCGTCAAACCCTATGGGTATTTGACCTGGCGCACCCAGTATTGCCCCCTTGACCGAAAGCAACACCAAAATTTTGCTGCACGGCCAAAAGTCCACCTTTACAGAAGAAATCAACTTTTGCTCCGGATAGTAAAATGCAGCCCCCTCTTTGCACCACTTTGCGTTGTGTGGGCCTAAAACCTTGGGGGCATATTTATTAACAAATAATGTGTTAAAATCTAGATTGCGGCGTAAACATTATCGGCGCCATCTTGTCCCTTTTCAGGCTCCTATGAGCGCGTAAATAGCAGCCATTTTGAATGCCATGGCCTCTCTGCCCACTGTCGATAGCCAGCGCGTCTCCCCCCCCTCTCTCTCTCTGACCTCGCAAGCATCCCCCGCGCACTGACAGACCCCGCTCTCACATGCTTGGGCCATAAACCTCCCCCTTCAGCGCGGCCCTGCCGCGGAACCACATCCCGTACCCGGCTAACACCCCCCATCCCCTTTTTGTGATCACACATCCTTTGATGAACCCCCTTTCCTCTGTGCCCGATTGTCAGACCCGATCCCAGGCCACCACCTGGTCCTGCGGATGCAGTTTATTGCCCCCTACAGTAGGAATCTGTCCCTCTTCAAAGGATCTACGACTGATCAAAGCCCCCACCCCATGAGATCCGATCAGCCGCACACATTCCGGGAATTGGCGGAGTGTCCAGCTGCGCGATAGCGATCACATGCTGAGATTGGGGTGGGGACTTCTACTGTAGATATGTGTGGGAACGGGCATGAAGCGGGGATTCCGAGGATGTCTTTCCATACATCAAAGTATTGACAAGAATGTGTTTCATGCAATAAAGCCATACACTTGTGTATAAGAGGCCAGGCCTCAGAGATGCGGTTAGAGCACCTCGAGAAGATATCCTGTTGTCTGATTTGATGTGTTCTGTTCCGTCGAAATAAACTTCTGTTTCCTGCCTTCCAGTCTCCAGCGCCTGCCTCTTTGTTTGATAATCTCGAGTGGTATAAGAGGCGACTAACGCCGGGCAATACTTAAAGGTTATCGATCGAAATCTGCCTACCCTTTTACAATTGGCGTCCCAAGCGTGGGGCCCATCAGCGACACGTGGATCCAGTGGGAGAGGTCCTGATGACAGAGTGAACGACTGCAACGATCGGGAGTGCACCTGCCCGATAGACCCTCGTCTGGCAGCCGATCATCTGAACTTCACCGGTTCAGAGCAGACCTCTCTCTCGAGTGATCTACGGTCCTGACTGGGAACCATCAGGAGTGCCGCAGCAAATTACGGAGAATAGAGGACGATCGGGCGCTGGAAGCGGAAGACGAGAAACTGTCCATGCGGTCCGGGTAAGGTCGTGTAACACGACAAATTGCGAAACGATTGTTTGATTGTTTGAAAAATACTAGTATTGCTCATTGATTGTTTTTGAGATATTCTCTGTCTGCAAACGGGGAAGAATAGGAATATTCCCTCTCCCTTTGCAGATAGTGAAGGGTAGCTAACGCGGACCTTTGTCCCCCTTTGCAATCTGTCGTGCCTATTTTTCTCCCCACTGATTGATTGATTGTCCGAACATTGATTGTTCGAAGTTGGTTCTTTTGAGATATTCTCTGTTTGCAAATAACGTAGAATAGAAATATTCTGTTTAGTCTTTGCAAGTAGTGAAGGATAGGTAGTGCGGACCTTTGTCCCCCTTTGTAATCTGTCATGCCTATCTTCTCCCCACTGATTGGTAGTTGGTTCAGCCCGGACCGCTTATTAGAGATGAACCATCCAGCTCCACTGGAAGGCACCCCTAATAAGGACATGTTCACTAAATATGGATTAGTCGCCGTGGCTTATAGTAAGCATTGGCACAAATACACAAGAAAGGATCAGGAAAGTCAGCGGCCACTGATAGGATCCTTTGATAACGATAAAATAAACATGCTGGAAACAGCCCTTCGTAACAATAAGACAACGCCCACTATGCTTGATAGTCTCGGCATGTGGCGCAAAGAAGCAGAGCAACGGAAAAAGAGAAACGAAGTTAGGTTAGAAAAAGAGCTACGAAAAGCAGCTCACCTAGCCGCTAAAAAGTTAGAGGAAGAGATAAAAGAGAGAGAGGAAGTCAAGCAAAAGCAAGAGTCTGAATCATCGGGCCAGTGTCCCGTTAGAACACCCTCTACGCTCTACCCTGAGTTACCCTCAAAACAACGAGCGAACAATGATTTATTACTAGGTCCCTCAATCATCTACATGCCCCCTCCATATGCCCCTTCCCAACCCTTAGTACAGCACCCACAACCCCCAAGTACAGGTGAGACTAGTGGCAGAACCTCGGTCCTCACCGCCTCCGCGCCGGCCGAGCCCCTTGTACTCAGCACAGCGCAAGCAGTAACATTAGATGACTCTGAAGCTAGAAAGACAGACTGCACTAGAATGAACCGATTAAATGTAAATGTAAATGTAAATGTATTTCGATTTATATAGCGCACGAATCACCCAGGGGTCTCAAGGCGCTTGCTTAGGGAACCCGTCCTGGTATTCCCCTGTGAGATACCCCGGCAGGGTATCCACAAGGTGAAAGCCAGGCATCCCGCCGCGAGGGGCCGTAGTGGAGATTAAGCAAGCTATTGCCCAGAGTCGCAGAGTGTGACCCCGTGAGTCGAGTAGGCACCGGAGCGAGAATTGTCGAGTCTGTGGAATTTTTGAGCCCGAGACCCGCCGAGGCGGGGAATCGAACCCTGGTCCACGGCCGATCTCAGCTTCCGGGTCTGCCGCCCCTAACCACTGAGCCACGCTTCTCCACAAATTAAGCAAACATGAATGAGCAGGGATCGATAAGATTGTGAAGACACTGGTGGAACGAAAAGAGAGTGAGGAATACGTAACGGATATGTACAATTCATATGCCAACAGCCACAGACGGCACTTTGTCGTGCGATTTTTTTATCATACCCTCAATGCCTATGAGGACCGATACCAAGACAAAGGCCCTGAGAGCCTAACGACTCTGTATAGAAAGTTGACATTGGAGATGAAGGCGAGTGTGATGTGACGGACCTCTTCACGAGTACGCTTGAAGTTTTCCGCCACCTCATGGAACAAAGACTAGGAACTAACACTGCGACTCCTGTGGTGACCGAACCCCGAACAGAGAAAACTGACACGATGATGCCTATAAAGGAGGCCGCACCCTATTGGGTTCCCCCACGAGGACAGGGAACACATGATGACATTAACCACCAAGATGCAAGAGGGAGGGTAGTTTATAACTGGGTCTACCAACCATGGGATCGGCAAGACATCCTGACTTTCCGAAAGTCCTTGCCTGATTTACGAAAGAACCCCACTGCCTTTTACACGGAATTAAGCACAGCCTTAGGTTCGACGATTATGACCCTAGCGGACATCGATTTGTTTTTCGGGCTATGTCTGCCTGCTGATGTGTGGAAGCAAATCCGGAAAGTCGACCACCTTGAGCTGTTCGGACATACCTGATCACAACTCGATGGCATAGATAGACAACGAGAGCCTGGACAGAAACCTTTGAAATCCATTTTAGACCTCCCAGACAAGATCGTGCAGAAATTGAAAACCCTGATCTCAGAGAAGAAGGTGGATTGGTCGATAGTAACGGCCTGCCGCCAGAAACCCCAGGAAGACGTATCGGAATACTTCTCCCGGTTTGAGACAGTATTTTCCGATTACAGTGGCCAGGACATGACCACTGCGACCGGACATCACCTGTTTGTCCAGAATTATGTCAAAGGTCTGTCACAAGAAGTCTCACAGAAGCTGCAGACTAGCGAGAGTAGCTGGGCGGCCTCCAAACCTGCGGCTATCCTTCAGATGGCCCAGTACTATGAGCATCAAAAGAATGAGAACGATAGGGCGACTGAGAAAAAGAAAAAGGACCTGAAAGAAAGGGTGATGATTGCTCAGTTGCAAGGGGTGACTATAGGAAGGGAGCAGTACAAAGGAAGCTACCAATAGAATGCTCCTAGAAATCCACCCCCTAGAGACCGTACATCCGCACCCTACGCTGGACGTAAAGACATCGACGAGAACCAGTGTGCGTTTTGCAAGGGATTTGGTCATTGGAAATCCCAGTGTCCGGTTCTGCAAGAAGCAAACAAAAATAGGGACACAAGGGACATAGCGGGTGGGCCAAGAAATAGAGGACAGGGACGAGGGTACACAAACGACACCAACAACGACAGGCCAGGCAGACCGAACACGTTTGACCGTCCCCGACAGAACCAGTGCCAACGGTCTGACTGCGACAATGCCCACGACTCCGCATAGGACTGCCAAGGGCAAGGGAGGGATCCAGTCGAGCTCTATGTTGACCAGCAAGGTCCTTATGTCACCGCTAAGGTCCTGGGTACGAAGTCTCCATTTTTGGTAGACAGTGGCGCGACACGTAGTGCGTTATCTAAACGACTGATTCCAAGGGCACCCTTGTCTGGCTCACACGTAACATCAATAGGTTTTGATGGAATGCCCTCCGCTAATCCCTTGTCCACACCGATCTCCTTTGACTTGGATAATAACACCACTGACACGACGTTTTTACTTTCATCCAACACCCCCGATGCCATTATGGGACTTGACTTATTGAAACATATCCGAGCTACTATTAGATGTTCACAAGACGGAGTTCGAGTCATTCTGTACGACAACCCGACTCTGCTCAGACCTTGTCCCACACGACGCATGTTCTCCATCACTGATGCTGACTCGTCCCTACTCGACACTCTCCCTCTGTATCTATGGGCCAAAACTGACTCGGACGTAGGACGCATGATGATCGACCCAGTACACATAACTGTTTGCCAGGACGCAATACTCCCAAAACTTCCACAATATCGGATATCGCCTGAGGGCGAGAAGGCATTGGTAAAGATCATCCAATCCCTGATAGATGCAGGAGTGGTAGAGAAAGTAGTCAGCAATGTTTGCAACAGCCCTATCCTACCCATTGTAAAGAAGCAGGGTGAGGGAGATGAGAAAGCGTACCGCTTCATCATCGGCCTACGAGAGGTCAACAAAGTAGTTGTACCTCAGTACCCCGTAGTCTCAGACATCACCACCATTCTGACTCTGATTCCTTCAACTGCCACCACCTTCACTGTAATCGACCTCAAGAACGCATTCTTCTCCATCCCCATCCACCCAGACAGCCGCTACCTTTTCGGCTTCACCTTAAAAGCCCGCTCATATAGATTTTGTAGAGCACCCCAAGGCTACACTGAAAGTCCCAGCATCTATAGCCAGGCCCTCAAGAGACAACTGGACGCAGTCCAGTTACCAGATGGAGTGGTGTTGATACAGTACATCGATGATATCCTTTTGGCGGCCGACACCACTCCACTTGCAGTCACAGCCACCATCCAACTCCTGCACTTCCTCGCGGAAAATGGCCACAAGGTCTCCAAGAAGAAGTTGCAATTCTGCCAACCCCAGGTCACTTACCCAGGCCACCTCTTGTCCAAAGACGGGAGAAAGCTTACACCCGATCAAATTCAGGCCATTCTAGAAACCCCTGTCCCTAAAACCCAGAAACAAGTCCGCTCCCTGGTAGGCCTCACCTCCTTCTGTCGACAGTGGTTGCCAAATTTCAGCCTCATTGTAAAACCACTACTTTCCCTGCTGGCTAAAGATGTCCCCTTCCCGCTCCCTTGGACCCCTGAATGCCAATCCTCCTTCAAAGAACTATGAGACGCCCTTTGTTCCGCACCAGTCCTAGGAACCCCCGATTACACGAAGCCCTTCTCCCTCTACACCCACGAAAGGGAGGGGTGCGCTTTGTCTGTCCTGACTCAATCCATCGGCCCCAAGCAACGCCCATGTGCCTACTTCTCTGCCACTCTTGACCCCGTAGCCAGAGCTTTGCCTGCCTGCCTTCGAGCCGTAGCTGCCGCTGCTGTCTCTATCCGACAAAGTGAGAGGATCGTGCTCTCGAACCCCCTTACGGTGTTAGTGCCCCATGCGGTTGACACCCTCCTGAACCAGACTAAGACGCAACATCTGACTAGCGCACGACTGACTGGGTACGAACTGACTCTGCTTGCACCCCACATCACACTGAAAAGATGCACCACGCTGAATCCAGCCACTTTGTTACCCCTACCTGAGAACGACCCCAATGTGTCCCCCATACATGACTGTGTGACCCTCACGGACGAACAGACTAGGAGTAGGGTTGACCTCCGAGACACAGCTTTCCCAGATCCTGACGGAGAGTTATGGGTGGATGGCTCTTGTATTAAACTCCCCGATGGAACCACCTCAGCTGCTTATGCAGTTACCACAGCCCGAACTGTAGACCGCCCGCTTCACGCAACGATCTGCACAGGCTGCGGAACTGTTTGCCCTCACACGAGCGTGTATCCTAGCAACAGGGACGACAGCAAATATTTACACAGACAGCCAGTATACCTTCAGGGTGGTTCATCATTTCGGGCTCTTGTGGAAGGAGAGGGGATTCCTGACCTCACACGGCACACCCATCCTGCACGGAGATCTAGTCTCCGCTCTGACTGAAGCGGTCCTCCTTCCCAAACAACTTGCTGTAATCAAATGCCAAGCACACAAAAAGGTGACGGCCATCATTGGGCAGGGGAATGCACTGGCCGACATCACTGCCCGGACCACAGCGAGAATAGGACGACGACACGCATATACGTGACCAGGTCACAAGCAGAAAAATGGAAGGACGCTAGGGAAACTATTAGGGACATCCAGATGGCCAGCTCACCACACGAATTGACTGAATGGGCACGGGTGGGATTGAAAGATGATGAAGGCTGCTGGCGGACAAAAGACACAAACAAATGGTTGCTACCCAACTCGTACTTGATCCCTATACTGACCATGGCTCATTCCCCTGCACACATAGGATCTGCCCCTATGGCCGAACTTGTCTCCAAAGTTTGGTATAATGACAAAATCACAGACTCAGCTAAACGTCTGGTCCAACAATGTCTGATATGCCTGCAACACAACCCTGGGAAAGGAACTGTCGTACCCCGGGGAGGGTTTGGGGTCCCTAACCATCCATTTGAAGTCCTACAGATGGACTATATCCAGCTAGAAAGATGCCAAGGACTGAAGTATGTACTTGTTGTCGTGTGCGCATTTAGCAAATGGGTGGAAGCCTACCCAACTCGTGACAACACTGCCATTGCCACTGCAAAGGTACTACTGAAGGAATTCTTTCCTCACTACGGCCTTTGTCGAATTTTGTGGAGTGACAATGGCCCTCACTTCGTAGCCGAGGTTATCCAACTCATCTTGAAGGGGTTGGGTGTAAAACAAAAGTTCCACGCAGTCTTCCACCCCCAATCTGCTGGACTGGTTGAGCGACATAATGCCACACTAAAGCTCAAACTAGCAAAGATAGTGGCTACCACAGGATTGAAATGGCCAGACGCTCTCCCACTGGCATTGCTGTCAATGCGTTCCACCCCCACCAAACACCACTTGACCCCTTACGAGGTCGTTTTCGGCCGGCCCATGAGCATCTTGTCTGCCCCAAAACCGACATCCATTCACGACGTCCTGGACGTCCTTATGTCTGACTATTTGTACAATTTGACCAAAACACTGTCTATTATCCATCAACAGGTGCTGCAAGCCATCCCCGATGCTTCCAGGGGCCTCGGACATGACATCCAACCCGGTGACTACGTATTAATCCGAAACTTCCAGCGTGCAAAGAGTCTGGAACCCCGGTGGACGGGCCGCTGGCAAGTCTTGATCACCACCCAAACAGCTCTTCGAGTGGAAGGGAAGCGGAATTGGCTGCATGCACACCATTGTAAGAAAATCTCCTCAACCCTGACGATGACCGAAGACGTGGCCACCCAAGAAGAGCTCCTGAACAAAGACCGACCATCCCTGAGCTGTTACCCTGATACAGAGACACTTGAATTGGCAGAATTCCCCGATCCCACTGTGCCGTCCAGAGAAGGGTATAACCTTCGACGAAAGGAGGGAGCTTCGGCTAAGCAGACCACTGACCAAGTTACAATTCTCGGAGCGGTGGCCTAACACTACTAAGGCTGCCAGGAGAGAAGCCAAACGAAGTTTGTGGTTCTGCCCGCTACTGAGCCCCTTGAAGATGATGGAATGCGCCCGATACGAAGATGATGGAAGCACCCGACACGAAGATGATGGAAGCAACCGGACATCCGAAGACCCACAACAGAAACCCAAAGAATGACAAAATACACAGCTCAAAGACTATTGCCCTCTTTATCGCCCTTCTCTTTTGCCTCCTCCTCATGACCACCCTCTGGATCATGGAAGAGAGCGCACCAGATCATAAGACATTTCTAACTACTGCACAGCCTACCACCATGAAAGAACACTACCTGGTCTCTCTTTCACTTAAACTCCGAGAAAGACGTAAGGAGTTCTGGAACAACTCCTTCGTGCAGTTGCTACACCAACACAACCTTGCCGCCAATGCCACAAATTGCTGGATCTGTGGGTTGTTACCACATGCCACTGGACATTTCATCCCCTTCATCCCTTCACCTTTCTCCGTTCATGGTTCCTGCCTTGCTTCACTGATCCTCCTGCAGAGAGTTACAGGGATAATACCACTTCCAGCGAAACGATGTCACACTTTTATCATGGGGTCTGGCTGAACAAAACAAGAAGAACTGTTGCTCCCTTTTGCCCTCTGAAATCCAACGCCTCTATTCACATGGACATCCCCGCCAAAGAACGGGTTGAAATGCAGGTGTTCAACAACCCAGCCAGACCCACCTTCTCCTACCTCCGGAAACGAACAGCTGCCACCCTGACTGTGGCCCTATCTGTCGTCAATGTCTCGGGCCTTGTATGCATCGAAGGCCTTGGGACACAATTGGTGGGCCACAGCGCTTGCCGCATCACCAGAACTTTGGACTCAACTGATCCACCCTCTTTTGTCACCTCTCCGAACATGTACTTTATCTGTGGTACTAAAGCCTACACCTGGCTCCCAAAGGGCTGGGAGGTACCTGCTACATTGCCTTCATCCTTCCGCCAACCTATGTGGCTCCAGCAAACCATCACCGACAAAAGCGAGCAAGAGACATTGAGCAAGCCGACTCTGCCGGAGCACAATTCCTGGATGCAATAAAAGGACTTGTTCCGCTCTGGGGTCCGATGGCGAACAGCCGTGCCATCCGACATTTGACCCAGGCAGTTGAAACAACGATGAACATTACAGCTGGCATCCTCACAAACAATACAGCCGAGCTTCAGGCGGTCCGCCTGGTGGCCCTTCAGAACCGCCTTGTTCTAGATGTGGTTCTAGCAGATCGTGGAGGAGCATGCCATATCATTGGGTCCAGCTGCTGCACCTACATACCGGACAATTCGCCCTCAGTATACAAAGCCATTGAACACCTCCACAGACTTTCCTCAGAGGTTCACCAGGAACAAGAAGAATGGTCGCTTGGGAGTTGGTTCTGGAGTGCTGTAAAGGACTGGGGGTGGAGGTTGTTCATGATCATATTGATACCGATTGTCGTAATATGTGGATTCTGCCTGGGTATTCAATGCTTGCCACCCCTGTGCTCACTTTTTGCTAACTGTATCTGCCCTAAGACTCTGGACTTTGAAGCTGAACACATGAAAGCTTTGTATGAAGTTGAAATCCAAAATATAATGGGGATAGATATAGATTGACAAGCTGGCTAGATATGTTGAAAAGGGAGGACTGTTAAAATCTAGATTGCGGCGTAAACATTATCGGCGCCATCTTGTCCCTTTTCAGGCTCGTATGTGCGCGTAAATAGCAGCCATTTTGAATGCCATGGCCTCTCTGCCCACTGCCGATAGCCAGCGCGTCTCCCCCCCCTCTCTCTCTCTGACCTCGCAAGCATCCCCCGCGCACTGACAGCCCCCGCTCTCACATGCTTGGGCCATAAACCTCCCCCTTCAGCGCGGCCCTGCCGCGGAACCACATCCCGTACCCGGCTAACACCCCCTCCATCCCCTTTTTGTGATCACACATCCTTTGATGAACCCCCTTTCCTCTGTGCCCGATTGTCAGACCCGATCCTAGGCCACCACCTGGTCCTGCGGATGCAGTTTATTGCACCCTACAGTAGGAAGCTGTCCCTCTTCAAAGGATCTACGACTGATCAAAGCCCCCACCCCATGAGATCCGATCAGCCGCACACATTCCGGGAATTGGCGGAGTGTCCAGCTGCGCGATAGCCATCACATGCTGAGATTGGGGTGGGGACTTCTACTGTAGATATGTGTGGGAACGGGCATGAAGCGGGGATTCCGAGGATGTCTTTCCATACATCAAAGTATTGACAAGAATGTGTTTCATGCAATAAAGCCATAAACTTGTGTATAAGAGGCCAGGCTTCAGAGATGCGGTTAGAGCACCTCGAGAAGATATCCTGTTGTCTGATTTGACGTGTTCTGTTCCGTCGGAATAAACTTCTGTTTCCTGCCTTCCAGTCTCCAGCGCCTGCCTCTTTGTTTGATAATCTCGAGTGGTATAAGAGGCGACTAACGCCGGGCAATACTTAAAGGTTATCGATCGAAATCTGCCTACCCTTTTACACATGCAGCGCAGCAAGTTACCTGCTGTGCTGCGTGATAGGGAAAGGGCAGGAGTGCACTGTACTTAACACTGTAGAGCGCATTCCTGACATTTCGCAGGCGTTGGCACACAATGTGCTGCCTAGCGCCAATGCAGGCACTGCATTGTAGGTGGGATTGTTTTTCTGCAGGAGGGGACACATTCCTGCAGAAAACAATCCGTAGAGGTATTTCCCTCTTTCTATGTGTGCTGCAGAATGCAGAACACCTAGAAAGAGGAAACAATGAGGAGAAATAAACATATTTATCCTCGTTGTGCCTCTGGTGGGGAAGCGTGCAAATCTGACACATTCCAAATCTCCCACTCTTGGTAAATCTGGAAATTCATCAGAATACAAGGGTGGATGAATGGGAACACCCACGCTCCACCCATTTAACACCCTCACCATGCAGTTTAATGCATGCAGCGACTTGCGTTGTACTAAATTACCAAAACACGCAGGGCTACGCAAGGTGACCTTGCGCGGCTTGATAAATCTCATCGCAGGTTTTGAGCTGCCCGGTGTTGTCTTGCGACGATGCAAAACCTATGAATATTATACCCCAAAGTAAATATGGGACATAGAATCCTGAAAAAAACAGAAAGTTGCAAATGAAGGAATGGAACACGACGAGAGCGTCATTTTATCATCGGAAATGACCAGTTTGGGGAGAGGCCAAGTGTTAGGAATTAGGCAGACTACCAGATGAGATTAAATAAAAATAAAGGGAACAAAGATGCAAGATCAAGGTTGTCTGAAAAAACAAAAGAAGAACTACATGGAATATTGAGACTGAGAACAGGAAGAGCATATCTCCTCTCCCCTGTGACTCAATTGTTCTTGAAAATGAGTGCCAGTTGAGGTTTTTTTTGTAATTACATTTGCTTTCGAATTCCAACAGTTTTGTATTTTGATAGTCACTCAATAATTAATCAAATTAAGGTATGCTTGAAATGCTTGTTTCAAAACTCCAGCGGGGAAAAATGAATAAGAACTGGAAAGTTGGTATGGGCTGTAAGGGTTGTACAACTGTGGAGAACTGGGGAGCGTGGAAGGAAGGGGCGGCCGCGGTGGATGCAGCAAATGGCCAAGAACCTACATTCTGCATGTAAGTTCTTCATAACCCATTCTGGGACACATTAAGAGGAGGGTGGTAGCAGGACTTCAAAAGAATGCAGAGGTCCCATCCGCCTCCCTCTGGATAACCCCACCTGCCTCCATGTGCATAACTCCACCCCACCTGCCTCCCTCTGGATTACCCTACCTTACCTGCCTCCCTATGGATTACCCCACCCTGCTCGGCTCAATCAATCAATCAGGGAATTGTAAGTGTGCACTCACCCTTGAGGGTCTCAAGGCGCTGATGGGGAGGGGCAGTGCAGATCCTTTCAGCTGAAGAGCCAGGTCTTGAGGGTCCTCCTGAAGGAGTTCAGGTTGGGGGTGAGTCAGATTTCTGCTGGTTCCTCATTCCAGGTTCTGGCTGTGATGTGGGAGAATGATCTGTGGATGCGAGGGGTTTCGGCCAGTGCGATGTTAGCAGGCCAGAGGTTTATTTTTGATACGTGGAAGTTTCTTCTGTCATTGAGGTATTTGGGTTCGTTGTTGTGGAGGCATTTGTAGGCATGGGTGAGGATCTTGAAAATGATTCGTTTCTCCACGGGCAGCCAGTGAAGTCTCCGCAGGTGTTGGCTGATGTGCTCGTTGTGGGGGATGTCGAGGACAAGTCTGGCTGCGGTATTCTATATGGTCTGAAGGTTGCGGAGGAGGGACTTGTTGATGACGGTGTAGAGTGCATTTCCATAGTCCAGTCTGCTGGTGATGAGTGTGTGGGGGACTGTCTTGCTTGACTTTGGGGGGATCCACTTGAAGGTCTTGCCGAGGATGTGGAGGGTGCTGAAGCAGCTGGAGGTGACGGCATTGACCTGCCTGTTCATGGTGAACGATGAGTTGAGTATGATGCCGAGGTGTGGGCATGGTCCAAGGGGGTCGGTGGGCTCCCGAGGGAGGTAGGCCATTAGGTGTCGTCCCATGCTGAGGGGGTGGTTCCGATGACGATGACTTCTGTCTTATCGGCATTGAATTTTAGGCAGCTGTTGGTCATCCAGACTGTGATGTCCTGCATTCCTTTCTGGAAGTTCAGTTTTGTGGTGGTGGGGTCTCTGGTGAGGGAGAGGATGAGGTGGGTGTCCTCGGTGTAGGATACGATGTTGAGGCCATGTTGTCGGACGATGGCTGCGAGGGGGGCCATGTAGATGTTGAAGAGGGTCGGCCTCAGCGATGACCACTGGAGGATTCCGCAGGTGATCTTCTTGGGGGCGGAGGGGAAGGGTGATAGTCTGATCCTTTGGCTTCTTCCTGTGAGGAACCATTGGATCCAGACTAGGGCGGTCCCTCGTATGCCGGCTTTGTGAAGCCTGGCTACTAGAGTGCGGTGAGAGACGGTGTCGAAAGCTGCGGACAGCTCGAGGAGGATGAGGGCTGCTGAGTGGCCTTGGTCCAGGAGGGTGCGTATGTTGACAGTGGCGGCGAGAAGGGCCATTTCGGTGCTGTCTTTGCTCCGGAATCCGGATTGGGATGGGTCGCGGATGGAGTTTTCTTCAATGAATAGTGACAGTTCCCTGTTGACAGCTTTCTCTGCTACTTTGGCTGCGAAGGGGAGGAGCGAGATGGGCAGGTAGTTCTTGAGGTTGGTGGGGTCAGCTGTGGGCTTCTTGCGCAGGGGCCTGACTTCTGCGCACTTCCAGCTGTCTCTGGATTACCACACCCCATCCCATTCCCTATACATTGATTTTCAAAACTCGTGTGGTTCATTGTGTCTGTAAAATATGTGTGATGTAAAGCCTCTGCCACCGTACATTGCAATGAGTAGCACTATAAAAAATGTCTTTTAAATTAGTAAGTACTATTTACGTCCTTATTACCCATGCAGACAGTACATCTCAAATAGTTTTATAGCCCGCTCGTAAGGGGTATACCGGTTGTTAAAGGCCCTGGGCCTGAGTTCCAAGGCTGAGCCACAGGCAAGGACCTATAATGATGGAGAGCTCCTTTAACAGCCAGTGTAGCCCGAGTCAGAAGGATTATAAGGCTTTTAGGACATTCCGCCCACTTAGGATAGAATGTTCTAAATTGAACAGGGAGAGAACAGAAAGGCAAGCATTGGAATGTTTGAACAGAAGGTCAATAACAGCCATTATCAGCCCTGAGCCACTTCATTGTCTTCAATGGTGGTCCCAACATTCCAATGTTCTAATATTTCTTATTTGCAGGGATTGAAAAAAGTCAACAACCTGCCTTCAAATCAGAGTTTTTCTTAAGTACTTTTATTTCTCTTCATTGCATCGGCATTTAAGTGTTAGTCACCCGATAATTCCCAACCAGGACGGGGCTCCAGCAAAAGAAGGGTTGGTGGCCCTTTATGTGAGGCATTTGTGTTGGGCTCAGAGGGAAGTGCAAATAATAAACCTCATCACCCACTGTAGATTTCTCCTCCGAATGGAAAGAAGAAATCATGTGGGTGCTGCTGGATGTTTGTCCTGGTCTCTGCAAATTGCACCGGGAGAAATTCAGCATATTTCATTGGGGTTCGCTTGGACCCTATACCCAACTCAATAATAGCTGCCTGATTCAGGAGCCGGCTGGATCCAAAGTTCATGGCGATCCAACAAAAGATGAACATAAGTATTTCATAGGGGCCCAGTCTGAGTAGGCGAGAGGATCCCTGTCTCCTAACCTTGGGGTTTGTTAGGCCCCAGTGTTTTCTCTGAAGCCTGTGATGCATTCGTGGTAGGCTAGGGAGGTACCCTCATTGCTACATGAGCTCCCAGGAAGAGCATTGACGGGGAGCAACACCCGATCCAAGCCTATGGACCCCATAACCACCATAGAATCCTACTTCCTGAATGCCTGGCCATCTTGGAACAGACCAGTGAGTGCCACCATCTCATTCTATCCTCACCACATGGTGGGCAACTGGCAGTGGTGGGATCCTGCACGTGTACTTGTGTTACAGTCTTTATTTATGTACTTACACTGTGCACCGTCACTTTGAGCATCATGACACTAGAAAGCAAAGAGGCCAGCTACAACCGCACACACAAACTAAGGCCCTCAACATGAGTTGGCCAGATTCTGGTCCTGAGATATCAAGGAACAGAAGCTATGTTGCTGGCCAGTATTTCTGCACCAAAGAAATGTCATTATTAGCTTTACCCCTTAAATGAGGAATAATTGTTCGAACCTGGAGTTACTGGGTGCTTGACCAGGTATTTGTTCCCAAATAATGCTGACATTTTCCACCGTCTCCCAGGCTACTGTTGGGTGTGGGCCAGTCCCCGCTGCTGCCCGTAGTCCCAGCCCTGCAGTAACTTTCACAGGCCCGTTGTCTCCGTGTCTGACAATGTTGGTTCCAGGGTTTTCAGATTGGATAATTCTAGGGGTGCACACATTTGGATTGTGACTTGGGGTATTTAATTCACAGATATCTCTCTGTGTGAAATATCTCAATATTTAATGAGGATGCAATACACAAACGAGACAAGTCAATTCGAAAGTAACATGGATGTCAAACTTAGAAACAGAAGGGGGATATGTACTAGGGAGTGGAGGAGAGAGGTGTTAGCCATCCTGGCTTAACTCCTCTCTCCTCCACTTCTGAAACGCAACGCTGCGCCCTATTTACAAGAATGTGGTGCAGCCTTGCATTTCCCCCTGCGTTGCCGCTAAGTTTAGCAACTTAGCACCAGCGCAGGCACCCTTGCACCAGAGTGCAAGTGTGTCTACGTGCAGGGGGGATTGCTTATGTGTAGGAATGTGTCCCTTCTGCACATAAGCAATCCTAAAAATTTCATTTTGTCACTTTTATGCGTGCTGCTTCATGCAGCACGCATGAAAATGACAAAATGGCATTTAAAAAAATACATGAACAAACAATGGCATTTTGCTTTTTCATTGAGTGCTGCCCACATGGAATAAGCAAAACTAGGAGAAATAATTGCATTTCTCCACATTTCACCATCTTAAGATCAATTTTTACCTAGTCTTAATTTTGGTGCTGCCTCCTATTTACACTGTCCTTGTACATAGGGGTAGCATCGAAATGAATGGGTGTTGTGGTGGAACGCCTACCGCAACACCCACTGCCCACCCTTTTCATGCTAATAATAGCGTGAAAGGGGGCCTTATGTACAAGGCATTGTTAAGGCAGGTTAAGTGGCTTAACACTGCCTTGTACATATGGCGCAGGCTCTATCGCCACCACAACATCACTATAGGTGATGTTGTGGTGTCGATAGTAGCTTGTATATATGCCCCAGTAGTGTATTTCCAGCTCTTTTCACAATTTTACGTGATCTTCAATAAGTCAAAGACACAGTGGAAAAAAGAGGTTAATTTAAAAACTGGGACTACTGAGAAGACAGAGAAGGCAGAGGCGGCCTGGTGCCAAATGCCTCCTAGGATCATAGGCTCTAAGGGCCAGATGTACGACGGAATTTTGAATGCGCAAATGGGTTTTAGACCCATTTGCGCATGCACAAAACCTATGGGCCATGTACTAACCCTATTTTGCGAGTTGCTAATTAAATAGTGACTCGCAAAATAGGGTTAGCGACTCGGTATTAGGAAGAGATGTTCCAAGGGTCTGCATTCCTAATAGCGAGTCTGAACCCTATGTAAGAATGCTGCGACCGCAATTGCGAAAAACACAGTTGATGGACAGAATGTAGAACAATGTCATACATTCACCCCAGTACAAGGATCTGGTCCTAAATCCATCGTTTTTTTGCACTCCACACCACCCTGGGTTAGACACTGGCTATATGCAAATCAGCTCTGACCCTGTGCCTCATGGGAACAGTCCAGTCCGAACTACCAAGCCATGTCTTTCCCAGACCGGAATCAAGCATCCAAGGACCGGTTTCTGGCTATCAGCCTTCATCAGCATGGATAGCTTGACTCCAGTGGTGTGGAGAGCCTGGGACTCACGTCTGAGCATACCCAGCCCACTGCGGTCACAAAACACTCACAGTTTACCACCCTCATCAAGAGGGTGGTAATCCATTCGCAAACGGGAAGGGATCCCCAGGGTACCCCTTTCTCTTTGTGAATGGGTGCACAAACATTGTAAGGCCAGGCTTGATGTGCCAAGGGGAGATCATAAATCTATACTTAAGGGTTCTAAGGGCCCCAGTCAATTCTCTAAGACAACAATTGAGATCTATCTTCGAGGGGCCACACTTGGCATGGCACACCAGGCTTGGCAAAGTGCTCAACACACTGAAGATCGAGGAAGAGAGTATAACGCTACTGGAAATTCCATTGACCGCCTGGAAAAAAAGCTATAAATAAACAAGTGCGCAAAACATCATTTGATCTTGATCTCAAATCCCTTCCGCTCAAGCCCCCACTTAGACCCGCTGAACAGCTCCTATATCGTAGGTAAGGCACAACCTTACCTAAGCGAGGCCCTCACACCACAAGCCTGAACCAAAATTATTTTCATGAGATTATGCATACTAGGAATCACTGATTTTAACCCTGCATAGGCCCGAAGGGGGGAATCCACAAATTGCAGACTGTGCTCCTACATGAGGGAATCTTGGTTGCATCTCCTACGCTGCTGCCCCGACCTCATAAACGAACGTCAGCGACTCCTACGCCCGATTTGTATCACCAACGGAACGAAGTCATGCAGTGAAGCGTCAGCCTTGTGCTTTCCCACAACAACCACGACGACCCTAGCAAGACTGGGGAAATTTACACATCAGATCAGGATCGCCCTAAAGGCTGCCAATGAACACAATCAAACTATGGTGACGAGCACGGCAAAGCCAGGGGAAGAAAGCAGGCTGCCCCCAACAAGCACTGAGTCCTTGCCTCCTCTCACCCGTCCCATTAAGACTGCGCCATTTTATGGATTTTAACTGAAGTGCCAAGGCAAACGGCTTACAGACTGCTAAAGTAGACCATTCTTACGGAGCATTGAGGAGCTCCAGAAACCTGCTCAAGGGTACATGACAATGACTACAGGTGCAGGCTGATCGAGTGGGCGCCGGGGAGGGGGGGCGGCATACCAACCAAATTCCATCTGAAGCTTCACTACATTTACTCTATCTATTCCTTTACCTTTTACTTTTTAAGTGCTTTTACTGTAATGATTTTAATTAATTGTACAGTTAATAAATAAATTCAAGGGTGCACAAACATTTTTTCAGAGCAGGCAGGGGTCCCAGGGACCACTACCTGCCCTTAAAAAATGAAAAAAAAGTTTCATTTTTAAAATTTTTAAATGCATCCCATTTTCCTTTAAGGAAAACGGGCTGCAAAAAAAACTGCTTTATTTAAATGCAGTCCCAGACATGGAGGTCTGCTGACCCCAGCAGGTCACCATCCCTGGGAGTGCCAGCTATTCCCAATGGGGTCGGAAATTGCCACTGCCTCATTAATATTCATGAGGCTTGCAATTTGCGACACCATTGAGAATCGCAAACAGTGTCTCAGACACTGTTGTACATAGCATTTTGCGACTTGCATATTGTGACTCACAATTTATTGCAATTTGTGAGTTGCAAAATGCTATGGTCATACATTTGGCCATTAGTGATTTAACAGGAGGATAGGACATGTCCAACAATGGGCCCTTTGCACAGTGCAAAGCGCTTTAAACTTTATATTCTGTTTAATCAGCGTCCTAGGAGCTGATGGAGCAATCTTAGGTCTGAACTGAGGCCACAGGGGAATATTCAGTTTTTATTTCCATTCAATTCTACCATCCCCACCACTATACAGTAACGCATATCCTTCTTCAATCAGTCCTGGAAGGACACACTCATTGGGTTGCAGACCTGGTCCCTCGTCCTGATCTTGCACGACTCTGGGTGGAGAGGAGTTGCACCAGTGCCTCGTGGCTAGACAGGTGACTTCACACGCCCAGGTCCAGAAGGATCCCTGGAGTACTCCTGAGGGGCGGCCATCTTTGATACATAACCTGGATGGATACCTCAGACTGCTAAAAATAAAAATAGACTCCTAATGAGATGAGATTTCAACCCTGCACTAACTAATCCAGCGTGAGTGACCCTATAGTGAATAGATCTGTAGGAGTCTTTTTTTCCTTTCCTCACCTTCCAAACGAAAAGCGATAAAAAAGGGAATAAATATGGTCTTCACAGAACGCTTTTGTACAATTGTTCTAGAGACTATGTGATGACAAGCCTACAATATGTGAGAAAAAGTCACCAGCAGGGCCGGACTGGCCATTGCGGGCACCGGGCATTTCCCCGGCACGGCCCTAGGGTGGGGGCCAGTTTTGGTCCCCTGGGAGGCCGTTTATGTTACCGAGGGTCGGCAATATCAGCCCCCGGTAACAAAATCGGCCGAAACCGGCCTTCGCAAGCTGCTCGGCTGCACTCCCCCTCACCCCGGTGGGGGAGAGGGGGCTGCTGAGCAGTTTGCCAGGGCCGGTTTCTGTTCCCAGTCTGGCCCTGGTCACCAGCATACATATTGACAACTTTTATTCCACAAGTAGAACAATTCAATTGAAAGAAGCTTTAATGTGGCACAATACTCAACAGAAAACATGGAATCTATGGGGATGTGGGACATGATTTGGCTGGCCTCCTGATGAGATAGTATCAGACCTGTAGCATGGCTGGTAGGTGAGACTGGACAGGTCTGATTGCAGATCCTTCGCCTTCGGTGTACACATCTAGTGAAGGAGCGTGCTATAGGACACATGGATGAAAATATTATTTTGCGATTACCAAATAGCAATTTTAAAGAAATCGCTATTTGGTAATTGCAAAATGTAATGTAACAAAACAGACAGGCAATAGCGATTCCCTAATTGCGATTTCTTAAAAATGGCAAACACAATTAGGTCATTAATATTTGCAATTGCAAATGGTCTTGCATTACCTAATTTTCGAAAACCTATTTGGTAATTACAAATTGGGTAATGCAAAGGCAAGGGTGGCTGGGGACCTAAGGCCCCCCCTGAAGCACCCCTAAGAAAAAAGGTGCACATGTAAGGCTCTTGGCACTTTGAAAAATTTTGTTTTGTGAATTTTTCAAAGTTTGGAAATGGTTACCATCAACTTGAAGTTGATGGCAATTAGCATTTCCTAAATGCACATTTAGGAAAGGCTTCTGTGCATCAGGGATTCACAACTTGCGTTTGCATTAGCAATTTAGGTAATATCTAAAAATTGTGATTATCTAAATTGTGACTGCCAAAGCTTGGTGCCCGTCCAGTCCTCGGCAGAAGCGGTCGCTCCCACCACCTCCTCCCGACCTGGCATCTTACCATAGCACTTCAACTTAGCTAAGTACTCCTTTCTTCCGACAACCTCTGCTAAATTTACCGCACTGCTGGGCATTTGTAGCGCTTTCACTGCTGGGCTTTTGTAGCGCTTGGTGATATCGCACTGCTGGGCTTTTGTAGCGCTTGCACTGCTGGGCTTTTGTAGCGCTTGGTGATATCGCACTGCTGGCCATTTGTAGCGCTTGGTGATATCGCACTGCTGGGCATTTGTAGCGCTTTGTGTTTTACTGATCACCGAGTACACCTCACAGCTCTGAAATATTCTGCGCTCTGCTCACTGCTGGGCTTTGTCATTGCTGAGTAAATCTTGCCTCGACTTACTGGCTGCACAATTCGATAGCTTATTGCACATTACCTATAGTACTGCCAAATCTCGTAGCGCTTTACCCTCCCCCATAAGCGCTCCACTATTATTACTGCCTGTGCCTAATCTCGTCCTGCCTTGCAGCATTTGTTTACTGTTGCTGCCATTTTGTTTGTAGTGCCGTCCTCCCACACCGTCACTCCACCGTGACCCCACCTCCCAGCGGCCCCTCCCACGCTCCGCCCCCTCCACTACCCATTTATGACAGATGTCCCAACGCGCAGCGTCCACGCGCAGCGGTCGCGCCGAAGGTGCGCCGAAGGTAAGCCCGTCTACGCCCGTCTGCGCCCGGCGCCAGACCCCCTGGCCCCCGCTTCACCCACCCCACCCGCATTACATACGACGCCTCCACCATCTTAGCACTAAAACCCGGTCGACTCCCCAACTGCGCCCAAGCCGCACCTGGACACACCCATGGACCCTTCACTTGCAACTCCTGCAAGTATGACGGCACCAAGACCAACTCCTCATCCACAAACACCAAACAGAGATCTGACACCAACCACCTAAAATGCATCCTGCTCAACACCCGCTCGGTCCACAGACACGCCATCGACCTTTGGAATCTACTAGACACCATTTCTCTGGACGTCGCCTTCCTAACAGAAACCTGGATGAACGCCTCATCAACTCCAGACATCACCATAGCCATCCCGGAAGGCTACAAGATCATCCGAAAAGACTGCACCAACCAAACAGAAGGAGGCATCGCTATCGTCCATAAGAATTCCATCCGCATCTCAACCAGTTCAGACGTCAACCTCGCTAGCGCCGAACACCTTCACTTCCAGATCCACACCAACCCCAAGACCACACTCCGAGGCACCCTCCTCTACAGGCCACCAGGACCCCGTGCACAATTCAGTGAAGACATCACTGACTTTATCACCCCACACGCCCTCCCCTCCGAGGACTACATTCTATTGGGAGACCTCAATTTTCACCTGGAAAAGAGCAACGACAGCAACACCACCACCCTCCTGGACAATCTCGCCAACCTCGGACTCAAACAACTTGTTAATACCCCCACACACTACGCAGGACACACACTCGACCCTATCTTCGCTTCCAGCAAACATATCTCCTTCAGTCACACCACAGTTCTCCATTGGACGGACCACAGCTGCGTTCACTTTGTCTACAAAAAGACCACAACCCACAACCATCCTCAACCCACTCTGCGAAGAAACTGGAACAAAATCACCATCGACCAGATTTCCTCAACGCTTCTTCAAAACCCCCCTGCCCACTCATCGAACCCCAACCAAGCAGCCATTAACCTCACTCAATGGCTAACCAACAGCGCCGACAACCTAGCACCGTTGAAAAAACGTCAAATCAAACTAGGCAACAAAAACGCCCCCTGGTTCAACAATGATCTTAAGAAATCCAAGATACTCTGTCGCTCCCTTGATAAGGCCTGGAAAAAAGACCCAAACACCAGCACCAGGGACGCCTTCAGAAACGCCAACCGCATACACCACCAACTGATCCGGACTGCCAAGAAAGCCGCATTCAAAGACCGACTAGACAACAACGGCCACAACAGCAAGGAATTATTCAACATCGTCAAAGAGTTTACCAACCCCACTGCCAACTCCAACGACATCACTCCCTCTCAAACCCTTTGCGACTCCTTAGCTTCGTTCTTCCACGACAAAATAGCAGACATCCACAACAGCTTCAACAACCAACCCGGAGAACAAGCCACCCAACCTTCTACCATACCTTCACCCCCCTTGAACATCCTTAATAACTGGAACCCAATCTCCACTGAGGACACCATCCGCCTGATGAACTCCATCCACTCAGGATCCCCCACAGACCCATGCCCTCACCACATCTTCAACAAAGAAGACTCCATCATAGCACCACACCTCCGAGACGTCATCAACTGCTCCCTCAACTCCGCCACCTTCCCGGAAAGCTGGAAACACGCCGAACTCAGCGCCCTTCTGAAAAAACCCACAGCTGACCCCACCGAACTCAAAAACTACCGCCCCATCTCGCTCCTTCCATTCCCGGCCAAAGTCATTGAGAAAGCTGTCAACAACCAGCTCGCCGCCTTCCTCGAAACCAACAAATCCCTCGACTCCTCACAGTCCGGCTTCCGAGCCAAACACAGCACTGAAACCGCACTCATCGCAGCAACAGACGACATTCGAATTCTACTGGACAATGGAGACACAGTCGCCCTCATCCTCCTCGACCTCTCTGCAGCCTTCGACACAGTCTGTCATAGCACCCTGTTACAACGCCTCAGAGACATCGGAATCCAAGGAAAAGCACTGGAATGGATCACCTCGTTCCTTGCCGGAAGAACTCAGAGATTCCGCCTCCCACCATTCAAGTCAGAAGCCACCGAAGTCATTTGCGGCGTGCCACAAGGATCCTCTCTTAGCCCCACCCTCTTCAACATTTACATGAGCCCCCTCGCGACCATCGCACGCCAACACAACCTCAACATCATCTCCTACGCTGATGACACTCAACTGATCCTCTCACTCACCAATGACCCTAACACCACCAAAATCAACCTACATGAAGGAATGAAAGAAATAGCCGAGTGGATGAAGCACAGCCGTCTGAAACTGAATTCAGACAAAACAGAAGTCCTTATCTTAGGTACCTCCCCCTCCGCCTGGAACGACTCTTGGTGGCCAGAGGCCCTTGGAAAAGCACCCATCCCGACGGACCACGCACGGAACCTGGGCGTCAACCTGGACTCCTCACTCTCGATGACCAGACAAGTCAACGCCGTTTCATCATCTTGCTTCAACATTCTTCACATGCTCAAAAAAACATTTAGCTGGATCCCCACCGAAACTAGAAAAACGGTCACCCACGCACTGGTTACAAGCCGCCTGTACTACGGAAACACCCTATACGCCGGTACCACCGCAAAACTTCAGAAAAAACTCCAACGCATCCAGAACGCACCAGCCAGACTCATACTAGACATCAATAAGAGGATAACTTTCCGTCTCCTCACCCACGCACACAAAGCACTTTACGAACTTGGACCCGAATGCCTCAACACGCGACTTTCCTTCTACACCCCCTCCCGCCAGCTACGCTCTTCCAACCAAGCCCTTGCTGCTGTTCCTCGCATCAACAAAACCACCATGGGAGGAAGATCCTTCTCCTACCTGGCGGCTAAAACCTGGAACTCACTTCCCATTCACCTTCGCCTCACTCAAAACCACCTAGCATTCAGAAAGCAACTTAAAACCTGGATATTCGACAAGTAAATCCCCACCCTTCCTCAAGCGCCTTGAGACCCTCTGGGTATGTAGCGCGCTATATAAATTATCTGACTTTAACTTTGACTTTGACTATACATAAGGAAAGGCCATTTTGCATTCGCAGATGACCGAGCTATGCGATTCGCACCGTTTGCGATCACAAAATTCTTTCATACATCTGGCCCTATATCTCCAGATGGCCTCATCCTCCATTTATACAGAAACTGCCTCAAACAATACTATCCTGATTGTTTGTGACTTGTAACTACAAATATCTCTGTAGCAAAGAGTAATGTAACTGTGCCTAAGTAAAGTGGTGTGACGACCATTGGGTCTAGTCACCGTTATATATGAACGGAAAATAAATAAATGGATGGATAAATAAAAATTATAATTGAGATTTGTACTAATTTGCAAAATCCCTATTGCAAGTTGTAAAGGCTTTTTTGACCCGCAAAATAGGTTTAGAATGTGGTCCAGCACCATTTGGTAGTCTCCATGACTGATTTTGCAATTTGCAGGCTTTGCTACCATAGAATGGCTGAATATAACATGACTCTGTATTTCATACTTTAGGATAAGGATCCTAGATGTCATTTCACAGTTAGCAACATTTGCCAGTTGAGATGAGAGAGGACATTGAAAGTTGTCAAACACTGAAGCTAGATATTTGGGAAAGACTGGACCACACAAACTACTGGTGAGCACAAACTACTCGGGGGAGCAGTAATTTACAACCTCCCTGGATACAAGCCAGATTTTAGCACCAAATTGTTGTCCCAACTATTCCCCCTTGCCTAAAACATAAACACTTCCTAGCTATTGGCGATTTAAATTTTCATTTTGAAAATTCTATGGATCCGGTGGTGAAAACACTTAGAAAGTGATATGCAGATGCTGCAGCTAAAACAACGGATAAAAGGGTTCACCACATGGCTGGGCATACACTAGATCTCTTGTTCTCCAACATAGAGACTATTAATGTTTCCAAAATTACACCTCTGTCTTGGAATGACCACTCCTTAATCTCCTTCTCTCTCAACCTGCCAATCAAGCCAACCCACGTTACCACACGGCTAGCAACTGTAAAAAGACCATGGAATCTTATCAGCCCCAATTTGTTTGCTTCCCATTTCTCCCCATATGACCCAAGCATCGCAGGAACCCTCCCTGCCCAGGCAGAGGATGAATGCTTGCATTATGAGATTACTAACGCACTGGATCAGTGCGCCCCTAAATTAGGAAGCAAATCTAGCAGGAAAACACAGTGAAATTATATTCATTAGTACTGAAACTATTAAAAAGGAAATGTAAATCTCTGGAACATAAGTGGAGACTATCCAAAGATAGCAATGATAGACAGATCTATAAAGGGGAGCTGAAAAGCTACCACAATGCCCTAAAAAACGCAAAAAATACTACAATGCAAAAGGAATAGAAAATAACTGTAATTCATCTAAATAATTATATAAACTAGTGAAGGAACTCTGTAAACCAACTAGTATGTCCCATACTACGACTCCTTCAATTGACAATTGTGAGCTACTTAACATCTTCTTCACAAATTAAGTCTCCAAAATCTACTCCTCCTTCAATAGCCAACCCACTGCTAACAACATAGATTGGAAAACATTAGCGCCACATCCTAAGCCACATACTTACCTAAGCAATCTGGTCCCTTTCTCGGAAGAACAGGTTGGAAAAGCCATGACCGAGGTTAAAGCAGTATCTCGGCTCGACCCTTGCCCTCACTTTATCTTCTCACTGCTTGTATCGGTTTTAAGCCCGCATGTTACCCGTATCCTCAATGAATCTCTGGATTCAGCATCATTCCCAGTTATATGGAAGGACACCATTGTATTGCCATTATTTAAAAAAGCAGGGTTCAAAATCTATAACCCTGCAAACCAATCTCTCAACCACCATACTTGTCCAAAGTTATGGAGAAACTGGTCAATGAACAACTGGTCAATTTTTTAGAAACTAACACACTTTTAGATCCATCTCAGACCAGTTTTAGAGATGCTAACAATACAAAAGCCACCTTACTTGCAGTATCAGACAACATCAGATCCTTGGTGACCAAAGGTAAAGCTGCTGCACTGTTCCTTTTGGACCTAACGGCAGCTTTTGATATGGTATCTCACAACCACCTGCTGGGTATCTTACCACCTGCTGGGTATCTTACATGAAAAAGGAATACATTCGAAAATTCTTCAGTGGTTCACCTGTTTCCTACAAAATAGAACAGAAAAAATCCAAATGGGCCCCTTTTCTTCCAGTTCAAAAACTATCAAATACGGAGTCCCACAGGGGGCCTTCCGGAGACCCACCCTTTTCAATGCTTACGTCTCCTCCTTAGCTGAGATTAGCAGGAAATGGGGCTTTAATATATGCTCTTATGCAGATAATACGCAGCTGCTAATTGCCTTTGAAGAAAAGCATGAGACAAAACATAATTTAATTAACTGTCTCACAGAAACAGTGACCTGGATGATGAAACACTGTTTGAAATTAAATGCTGAAAAATCTGAGATCCTACTTTTCGGTAGAGCACACAAAGGGGTCGATTAGGATGGTGGACGGACTTTGTCCATCCGCCATCCTGTCGGGGGCAGGGACCGTCCGCAACAAGGGCGGAGGTTCCGTGCCCCGAATTAGGATGCATCCGCCACAGTGGCGAGTGCATCCCGCATTTTTGACATTGCGGCGGACGGTGCTTAAAGCACCGCCCGCCACAATGCTAAAAAGGCATGCTGTGCGTTTCAAAGCACAACATGACAGGCACCGCGCGGTGCCTGCCATGTTGTACTTGGAAACGCAGGGGGGTACTATAGGTACCCCCCATGGGCACCCCCCACCCCCCTTCACCCTGGGGGCCTGCATCGGGCCCCCAAAGCAAAGACCGCATGCCTTTCCGTGGTGGCAAGGCATACCCCATAGCCCATCCTAATATGGCTGGCGGTGTCTGATAGACACCGCCACCATATTAGAGCTTTTCCGCCACGGTCGCAAGCCGACCGCGGCGGAAAAGCGGCGGACGGTTTTTCTGTCCGCCGCGGTCCCCCCCGCCATTGTAATATGGCGGGGGGAAATTGAGAGCGGACGGGCACGGATAGCGGACGGATCGCCACCGCCTGCATGGCGGTGGTGATCCGTCCGCCATCCTAATTGGCCCCTTAGTTTGGGACAATACCCGGTGACCCGGGGCGCTAGGAGCCACTCCACAACCCAAGCGAGTTGCAAAGATTTGGGCATACTCATCGACTATGCACTAACAATGCAAGACCAAGTTCGACCGCTGTGCGGTAAAAGCTTCGCTATGCTGAAACTACTATGAAGACTTTTTTATTGGATCCTCTTAAACTGTAGAAAGTCCATTACCCAGGCTCTACTTTCTAGTAGACATGACAATGGGAATGCGCTCTATGTGGGCATGCCTGTGTGTCTTTTTTCTGGGATACAGATGGTTCAGAATGTTGCTGCTAAACTGGTCTGCAATAAAAGCAAATACAGCTCGGCATCTGAAAGTTTGGGGGAACTGCATTGGCTTCCTGTACACCAAAAGGCTAAGTTCAAGCTCCTGTGTTATGCACACGGAGAGCCACATAACAGTGGACCCCACATATTGCAAGATAAAATAGAATTCTATACTCCCACACGAAATCTGAGATCTCGCCGCCATGCCCTGGCCAAGATCAAAGGGATCAAGAAGGCTAGAGTAGGAGGTTGATCCTTCTCTAAACTGGCTTCCGTTCACTGGAACAAACTACCATTAGACCTTCGCCTAACGGACGAATATTTGTCCTTTAAGAAGAAATTGAAAACATGGATGTTCCCTAGAACATATCCAAAGATCCCTACTGTCATACTGTCTGAAGTCCCACCCCTTTAAACTGTCCATAATCGCCTTCCCTATATCAGGACAACGTTATCTTAGTGCCGTGATGTCCCTTGGGATGAATGTCGCGTTTAATAAATATAAATACAAATAAACATGAACATTTTACCCAGACAAATAAATGTCCCTGATAATTTGACTGTCAAGACTAGATTTAATCCTTACAGTCGAATAGAAGGTTTGTTCAAAAGCTTTATGGGAATAAAAAAGTCTTGTACAATACTATTAGTTCCAGTCATTATCAAATTAGCAAATTTGTCTACTTGTTACATAATTTTCATTCTCTTGAAAATAAGTCTCATCTTTTTACTGCTAATTCTGGTGTTTGGTGGAGAGATCCTTCTCCATCTACAACACATCGAAATTGGTCTGACATCTGAGAACAGACATTCATTGTTTTGTTAGGAGTGCTTTCTATTGTACTAAAGGCCACTCTTTTGTCTGCACATGAAAGCTCTGTGGATTGATAGGAACAAACTTGGGTAGAACTCAATGCAATGTTAGGTAAAATTATAGGGCTGTGTTAAACTATAACTCCACCAGCAAAGTTTAGGGAAGTTGAGAAGCCTTGTCACAAAGTTGTGAAAGTTGTCATCTTGGCAAAACGTCACTCTTGGAAGAAACAAAAAATATTTGAGTGTGAATGAATGTTCCATCCAAACATTTTTTTTACAAAAGAATTCTTCTGCAAAAAGTGGGCTGCCGGTTTTATCCTGCAAAACCTACCTCTTGCAGGATTTTCCACCCACTTTTCTTTATTAAGCTTTGCAAATTTTTGAAGTTGGTGAGGTTTAAGAAAAAAAAAGACTTCAAAAGTTTGACAAAATCCAGTTTCACACTGAATTGAGTTGGATTGAGCCTACTAGTTTTATGCTTCTTCACAGTTTCTACTGCACCACTGGCACAAGTTCTCATCAGGCATAAGATTGTCTACTATTGTTACACTGAAGACACCCAGCTCCATAAAGGGATTTGTGAGGACCTAGAGAATCGACAGCAGACCATGGACCATTCTATTATGTTCAAGACGGATGCAGTGTGAGTGAATTCTTCATAAGCACCTTCTGCTGTTTGGCTCCAATAAGCAGTTTGAATGCAGTTCGATTGGACACTCACCGTGCCCCCGTCCCCAGCTCCATCACACTTTAGGGCTAAATATCATTTATGCCACAGGTGGCCATTGTAGCAACATCTGTATTATTCCACCGCCATCCTCTCGGTGGGATTTTGCCATTGGTGCTGCTCTCACAGGATTATCCCAGTCCTTGCGCTCTATTGCACTGACTGCTACAACAGCTTCTACGGAGGGACCGCAGCCGAAGCGTTGGACAAGCTCCAAAGAATGTACGACTTCACAGGACGATGAATCATGGGTCTGAAAAGGACGTAACTCACTATCCCTGCTTTGTTGTTGTTAGATTGTTTAGGAGGTAAACATAGAAATGACTTAAAATCCTTTGTCTTCCACATGAAGTCCTGCACAGCCGAGTATCGCAATACGCATCAAAGCTGCTGCCTTTGTTCCAGTCAGCCAGATGTCCCCGTGTCAGGAAAGTTAACTGGGAAGGTAGGAGCTTTGTTGCTGGTACAGCTAAGCTATGGAACCGCCTCCCTGCCCACATCAGAGCCACTCCACCCTTGCTTGCCTTTAGGAAAGACCTCAAAACTTGGCTTTTTAACATCTAGCTTTTACAACTTCTGCGTGCTGAAGTTCAGCCAATGCCAAGACACTCTTGGGTATACACATGCTTTATAAGTTATCTTAACATAGCATAACATAAGGTTGACCACCTGATACACATTGCCCCTCGGAGGTCTGTGAAACAAGAACTTTAGCGGGATGTCATTCCCCACTCATGACCTCCCCATCAAACTTCTCACCTTCCATTAAGAATATAGAATAATAACAATTTCACTTTTTAAGTCTTGGCTACATCATCAACCTTTGAGTGCATTTTCTCATTTTTGAAGAAACCCTAATTAACGCGTGGCTACAGTCGATGCCACGCTCATTTGCAGCAGATGTAAAAGCATAAATCTAAGCCAATAGGTTTCACTACAGTGACCTTTTACCTTTATAAATCCTTGTCATTTGATGTTATTGAACGTATATAGCCCTAGGCGTTGTAAAGACAGAGAGATGCAACAAAAATTTGACAGGTCAAATGGAGAGTGAGTGAGGGAACATAGAGAGTGGTAAGGAAGAAAAGACAGAGAGCAGAAAGACCGTGAATGAACTTGAAAGTAACACAGAGGAACAAAAAAAGAAGATTAAGGTGAAATTGGAGCCATTGTAGAAAATTTGGAGGATGAATAGAAGTAGTAGAAATGAAGATCGGGTCGAGAGGGACAGGGGAATAGGTGGGAAGACTTGAATGGGTGAGGTAGCAGTATGGACTTTCCTCAGATTGTAAAGGTGAAAGGTCCACAAGGAAGCAGCGTAGGGGTTAAAGATGACACCAAGGTCCTAGGCTGATGAGTGTAATTCTAGAGAGGAGGAAATGATAGAATGAGGCAGAGGGCGGGCATAGGCGAAAGAACACACAGGGAAGAAGAGGATCTCACATGTAGGTGGGTTAAGAGGGGTGAAGTGAGAGGACATTTAAGATTGGACAGAGGACAAACAACTAGAAGGAAGATCTGAGAATCATCTGCATTGAAATGGCTGGAGACTGCAGAAGACAAGAATAGGGAAGAAATTAGGATTCTAAAAACAGAGAAGAGGAGGGGAAAAGAGACAGAGCCCTACCGAACACCTAACCCGAGAGGGAGGGAATTCAAGCATCGCCTGCACAAGACACAGCACAGTGATCAGTGAAGTAGGACGAGGCTCATTGAAGTGCTGAGTTAGAGACACAACAAAGAAGAGACGAGAAATGAGCGGCGAATAGTAAAAAAAAACACTGAACGATTAACATGGGTGAGAAGAGATCCGAGTTTACAATGCCAGGCCAAAGTTAGAGAATTGATGGCAGAAAAGAGACCAGTTTAAGTAGGGTAAGCATCACAAAATCAGGATTGAATCAGGTAAAGGACAAAGTGAATCCAAGTAGGAAGGTAATAAGCCACAGACTTGCCTTCAGTAAAAAGAAGATATTATGGAAAACATGACTCAAATTGTCATTCAAAATTGTATACCTAGGAAAACAAGCTTAGCACGAAAAATGTAAACTGTTGATGCGATGGTGCAAATGTATTGACTTTTTGAGGCAATTAGTAATAATGCAATTACTACAGGACTGTCTGTATCCCGAGGGCGCCAACAGCAAAAGCGTACATGCTGGTAAGAGTTCCCCTATCCAAGAATTCTACCATGTTCATACAGCTGCTTATTCCAAAATGGCGGCACAGGCCACTATCAAGAGAGTTCAGCAACTAGTGCCCATCCACGTAACAGGATATCAGACACAATCTAAATAGGTGTGCCGGGTACTAGCTGTTGGATATAATACGTCAATTGTGCCCCCAAATGTGTATTGTGTTTTACGCTAAAAGTATAAAACTACATTCTTCAGTGCTCATGACATTTCTAGGTTGCACTACCTGGCGCATTGTTCTCTTGCATCTGTGCCACTGGTACTCTGGCAAGGATTGGACACTCTTGTTTGCACCAAATCACCTTCGAGCCACCACCACACTCTCCCACAGCGCCTCGAAGAGACTCCCCACTTGTGATGGAGTCAAACCACTAATCCCCTTACACATCCTTCGCATTCGCTCCAGAAGCTTTGAATTAAAATACCTGTCTGCTGTTAATGAGGTGTGCGCCTGCCAGTCTGATGTGCATGAATACTGTATTTGCATGCATGTCCTCTTGCTAAGCTGCTTACCCTGAGCAATGTCACAACATTCAGTCGAGCCAAGCATCCTCGGTGGAAGACATCCCATCAGGTGAGCCCCTCTTCTCCATGCTCCAACACACAATGCTGGCAGAGCTGTAGGGTCAAAAGATTGCATCTTAATAGAAGGTAGAGATATAGAGAAGATATAGGTATGCTGATTAATGTATATACTCAGTTAAGATGGAGGGAGCACAGCTTTCCATTCCATACGTCTGTCCTCACATCTCTGGCTAGAATCCTACTATCTAGACTGGGTTACAGGCTGTAATATTTGGGGTGGGCAGAGTTATCCTTCACTTGTAAGTCTGATTGCATGTGGCACTTGAGCCTCTAGTGGCAGCAGCTGCTGAGATGCCCAGATGATGGCTGAGCTGCTGCTGGGCACAGAGGGCTGGCCAACAGTCTTATTAACCACAAATAGAAATGTAGAATGCAGGGACTCCAGGTTGCATGTTTTTCCAATAATTATACATTAAACATAAGTCGCACAAACACAAATATAGATTGTGGTGTGACTGTTTAATTGTAGACGAGGTTGTGTTGCACTTTCTTAAACACATTGTAAAGTTAAGTTTGTCCATAACTTGGACAGTGTTTACCACAGTCCACCAGCCTGCCCCCTGGACCTCACACGTGGCAGTACAGGTGAAGCGCGGGTATTATTAGTCTGGGATTTTAAAGTGTAAGCTCATTTTCTGAGGTCAAGATGCAAGGACTTTATTCAGCGGGGACCCTCTGTAGAACACAGAAGGGGAAACAGCACAAGGCTGATGGAACAGGGCTTGACAGAATTGCCATGTCCTGTTCCAAGGCAGAATGGTCCAGCGGCATGAAGAAGCCATGTGCTGTAAATACACAGGATAAGCAAGCGGGCGCTCTGATGAAACAGAACACACCTTGCATCTATCACCTGTTCACATCTCCAAAGCTAGCACACGATGCATATTCAGGCCACAAAAAAGAACTCAATATTTCATGCTTCAGAGATAGATTTATATCCAATACTCTTAAAGATCACATGAATGAAGGTGTTGATTATTTGTAATCAACTTTGCATTTGATTGAATAAGGATAAGAATGCATGATGCCCCCTGTAGTCCAAGGGCATCCTTGCCAGGGGTTGACTGGCACACAAATGGCTACAGTGGGTACCCTGGTGACCGTGGCACCTCAGGATGTAAGAGAAGCAAAACAAGTGCTTTGAACTCAGACACTGCCATCGCATCTCCATCTATTTCCATCCTAACATTTCCATGCTTGTATCCCTCCTTGAAATGCTGAAAGTAGGTCTTTTTCTTTCAAGCCTCGTTTTCATTTTGTTTGAGGTATCTCAAAGCTTCACTCAGAAAATATACATATTTGATGCGAAAGCTATAGGGCGCTTCTGGGTAGTAAACAGTGATAGCGAATGTTCATCGAATTAATATCTGTGTTACCCAACCTTCAGCACAATCAAGGTTGTGCATAGTTGTGCTGTATCTGTGTATACATGTGAATAAACCCCTTGAATCCACTTGTCAGAATGAAGGCACTATTAGTGTTTACCTATGAAAACCATCTATGTCCCTGAACCCTTATGAAACCCACCAGACCTGGATGAGAGCCCAATCCTGTACAAGGTACCACAATAAAGACACACAGACCAATGCATGGAAGTCAAAGGGGGAAGTTAGTGTACGTTTGGGAAAACCACTGGCGGGGCAAGAGATTGCATACATAACACAAAGCCAGGATGTACCACAGTGCTACAAAAGCAACGTGTTATTACAAATATTTTGAAGACAAAATTACAATCGCATCTCAACTTTGCAAGTGACCTACCAGCTTAAAACGATGACTTGTAATTAAATACAGGCTTTTGTTTTTTTACCTTATTTTTATTGGCATTTCTTATACATCTGTTCAGAACAAGCAACAGGCACATCTACATACAACACCCTCCGTTTTAACAGTATTGCACTTTAAATATGTACCGTCTCTGGAGTATTGCGGACAGTTGCTATTGTATTTAACACAATGTTGCAGTTCGGTGATGTGAATAAAGGCACAACCAAGACCCTGGTATACAATGTTACATTTTATTACTCGCTGTACAGTGCGTTCGAGTTTACCATGTGGGCAGCCAGCGGACTCACAGAAGGGTATAGCAATATGAGCCAGTGGTAATGAATTTACTTTGAAAAAAACCAGTCTAAATACAAACTGAAACCTATGCAGAAGAGTGGTATATATTAAGGATCAACTGTTCCTATCTGGGGAGTCAGAGCTTACAGGTTAGAAGCTAGTGACCCACAGAGGCCTAGCCGGTGGAAGAGAGGGGCTCCCCCTCATCTGGCACTATCAATCTCATGGTCACAGTCCAGCACACTGCATATTTCGAGATAAACAAGATGGTCACCACCATCTAAAATCAAGTTATTATGTTTCAGAGTCATCACCCAGGCTATCCCGCTCCGCTCCCCCCGACTCATCACTAGTGCGTGTTGGTTGCTCCCAAGACACCATCATTTCCTTCCATAATTCTGCTATGGGGTGCTTCCACACTCCCCTGGCCTCCTCCCAGCTCAGAGCCCTACCTTCTGCCCCAGGCCATCCTGGTTCCAGCTTTCAACCCTGGGCCCTTGTGTTGATTTCCATTCTAGCGCTATTCTGCGCTTAGCAAGACCGAGGGCCAGGTCGATCAGCCTATTTCCCACCTTATGTTTATTTGGGCGGGGAAAGAGTCCCAGCAGACACACCCGAGCCGTGGAAGCCAGGTCCCTCCCCAGGACTACTTTAAGTTTGGAGATAATTGCTTTCCAGGAGGGGCGCCATTTTTGACAGTCCCATGTCATGTGTATAACATTTGCTTTGGGTTGGTCACATCTTGGGCATTTTCGTGTTTCCCCACCATAAGGCGATGTGGTGTCATATAAGTCATATGTATCTCAATTTGCGATTCTGTAATTGAGAATCGCAAATTGAGATTGTCTTCCCATTCATTCCTATGGGCCTATAGGCAATAGTGTAGAAAAGTGGATCAAGTATACCTTTAACTATTGAGTATTTCTATTCCAAGGAGATTTTCGAGCCATAATTATTTCGTATCTTCTCAGGCATTCTACTTTTGTCTGATACAGATGTAATCTTCCATGCATGTCTGGGTTATTGTTAGGTTGCAGCCTATCAGATAGCACATCTGTCTGGTTTGCTAAGACTTCTTAAAGACCTTCAGAAAGTTTCCCTGGGAATGCATTCTGCCCCTTGCTTACTATTGACTTTGTGCTTTGTAACTCACAGTTGCTTGCTTTCTATTTGCTGGCTTTATTTGTTTGATGGCCCTCCCATGGAGCAAAGCTTATCAACTGTATTCATCCACTGGTGCTCGCTTGCTGTAAACAGGCTTTTAAATTATGTTCTTATCTTGTTACATTTGCTGCACATTCAAATACAGAAGTCAAATCTCTGGGTGCTGTCTTCTGAGGGAATTTGGTGTTTACTTTTTTTCTCTGACTTCAAAGTGAGAGGATTTATGTGACAATCATGCTGGGTACTGGAGTGTGCTGGAGGAAGGCTGTACGGTGTTATGTTTTACTAGCACACACCAACATTTAAATGTCTATCAATCAACTGTGCAAATATTTCAGAATATATCAGAATTAGAAAAGCACTATCATCATAATCATCAACCCGAAACTTTATTTCACATTCATCAAAATGCATAAAAGTACATTAAAACAGTAAAAAAGGAACATACAATTTACTAGGCGCAATATATGATGCTGAATTTTTGGGCTAACCAAAATATCTTCATAACCTTGTCTTTTTTCTCAGTATTTATACACTATCCAAGTACCCCTCGTAGATGCTCCCAGTAAACCATCATTTAATTCATCAGTATAAGCATTCCTCACTACCAATTATTACAAAACATCTTTCAAGAGTAAATACTTAAAACCCTGTAAGCATGACCAATAAAATCTTCATTCTAAGATACTAAGAACTATAAATAATGTTAGACTTGTAACTGATTAAACTGAACTTCATAGCTTTTTAGACTACAGGTGATTTAGACAATTCCAGGCCCTGTCCCCTGTACAACATCAGCAATAAAAACCCATATAATGTTAACCCCTTCGACGCTCATGACGAGCTCAGCTCGTCATGAACCGCGGGATTTTAAAAAAGTCAGCGCACAGCGGGAAAACGCGTAGCGCGCATGGGGTTAATATTTGATAAAACTTGCAGGTAACTAATCCTTACATTTTCTTCAAAATATCATTAACAGGTCAGAGTCTAAGGGCTAATATTTGCTTATCATAGTTTATGACTATTTTCCTTCTCGCTATCTTTTCACTTATATAGACCCTGTCCCAGTTTGTTTCACATCAATTTGGGTACAGATTGATTCTTCAGGACTGCCCATAGAATAGATGCGAGCATAAAGCATACATATGGATTTTCCAATTGTTGAAAGAAAGATAAAGCTAGCAAACACTGCTTAAAGTTATATTTACGTAATAATGGTACAGTGACATTTTTCCTGTGCTTGGTATACAGGGAACAAAAAAAAGTGCAAGTTTGACTGTGAGAATTAACTGTCACATGGGCAAGAGGACAACTGGTTAAGTGAGGATGAATTTGTGGGGTAACCCATCATGAGTGGAATGTAGTTTAAGCAAAACCCTATTAAAATGAACCGGTGCTGTAGGTTCTCTACAAACGATAAACATGAAGGAACACCATGCATAGCAGAAGGTAACCGCTGATGCAGGACTAATGTGCTTTTGTCTTTGTTTATTGTGCATCTACCACTTGTTGACTTAGCCAAAAATAGTTCTTTAAGCTTAGACTTGGGGAAGCTATCACATAACAGTGGGGTATCTAAAGTTTGAGTAGGCCCAGGGATATATAGGTGGTCTTAACATAAGTCAGCCATGGAATTCTAAATGCATGATCCAATTTCAAGGTATCTTTTAGGACTAATTGATTCAGTTTAACTGTATCCCTTTCAATATTGAGAGCCACAGCAATAAGGGAGCCATTTTAATAGAGTCTGTAATGTATGGTAACCCCAATTCCGCGTGACAAATAACATTTGAGCAGACACGGGGTGCAGATTTCAATCTTTTGCAGAATGCATCCTCCACGCACCGCATCACCCCAGTGTCAACGAAACCGCAGATTGCTACTCTATAATTTGTAATCGTTTAGATTTAGCTAGATAGACTTTTATCATTTCCTGGATTGATTTCGAGCTCAGCTTTCTTGAGAATCTAAATAATGCGGCTATACTTTTTTCCATAAGGTTTGCTATTTTAAGCACCATTTCCTTCCAGTTTAATCTACAGTCAAAAACAACACCCAAGTATGTAAACATCACCACCACTTCTATTCTTCTCTTTCCTATGGAAAATCTCTTTAGCTTCTTGGTGTCTGCCCTTGTGATTAGGACAAATGTTTTTGTTTCGTTGACATATGAGTCCAGATTGGCCATAAAATTCATGTACTTCTCTATGGGACTCTGCAGTGCCATGGGTGTTCTAGCCAGTAGCACTGAGTTGTCTGCATAGAGAAGAATAGGCCGGGATGAGTATCTTTTACATTTTTCAGTAAAACCTTAACTTGCTTGTCTAGCTTGTTAGTATAGAGCATGAATAGGAATGGGGTCAATACACAGCCCTATATTACTTCTTTTTCAATTTTTAAAGATTTTGAGAATTCCCCTTGCTTCCCGTATTGGACGCTTGCTGTTGCTCCCATGTATAATTGCCCAATGAATGGATTTATTGGAGCATTTTTTTGGAAAACGGTCTTGCAATGGGCATAGTGCTAAATACTCAGTTGTGCAGCAGCCATAGCATAGATTTCTTGATAATCATGTACTCAATACTACTGTATTTACAGAAATATATCTATTTTATTTCTTTTTCATTTTGCTTGTTATGACCGATATCAAATATTATAAAAGACACATACATACATTTAATCAATGATCAGTTACTTAAAAAATACATCATAAATCTTGTTCTATATACATATAACCACGGAAATACCAGTGAGGTGTGGTCTACATGTAAGGCACCAATAGCTTAAATTCAGGCAAATAGATACCACAGTTGTTTTCAATATCTATAAATAATATTTAATGTCATTCAATCAATTGGTGAATGCCACACATCTTGTCTGCACTTATTAAATAAAAAACAACACTGGTTACAGATCGTTATTGCCACCAACGCGTTTCGGGTTTAAGCCTTCCTCAGGGTGTTCACACCAGTGGTATACTAAAAATGGAAAAAGATTTAGGTTGAAAACATTTCTATGTTACAGCTGCAAATGCACTATCTCAATTAACATATTTCATACAATATTGACAACCCCTCCCTGCATATGTGAGGCTTCTTGGATTCAAGGTTTCAGTTCCGCAATAAACTACACTCTCAGCCAGACATACACTCATTGTCTACACATATTACAACACCACACAAGTGAGATTTTTAATTTAAATGTTTTGGATTGCTTTCTTATCTTCTTTCTTATTAAACTGACTACATAAGACAATATTTTGTTCCAAAATTACTATAAACCTAAAAAAAGATACAACTGTTTCTTTTATTGCCTAACTATTTGCTTATGGACCGGATATTACCTGTTTATTGTTCAAAATTAAAATCTCTCCCTACAAACCCATATCATTTTGTTGTCCAATGGATCTCTAACTCACAAGATTTTAACATGTCTCACTAGCAGGATTTTTAAGTGTATAGTAAAATATATTATCTTCTTACCAGAATAGTACAGTTTTATCTTCTCTTTTTTTTTACCGATCTGTTTTCTGGTTGGTTAAAGCACTCGACTTAATCAGGGCACTTGACGTCCATACATATGTATAGTTATTTAAAAGCTGTCAAGAAAGTAAATCCAATAATAAAATCCTGATTCCTGAATATATTGAGTTCCAGATCTATATGGTACATATCTGAAAAGACTCACCTAGATAACAACAAAAATAGCGATATAGATGTCTAAATTCCAAGACCTTGATTCTCGTAAAACTGTGTTTAGAGGTCCATTGATGTGACTCCTGTGTTACGTAGCTGTAACAGCAATTTCATTTCTATGTTATCTATTGGATTTTATTTAAAAGCACTCGCAAGTTTAGATTAAAGAACTTGACTAAGTTAGAATCAAGCATCTACTTACCATGTCGATATTTCTCAGTCCGTTTACACTAAAGTAAGGTTACTCCTTGGCGGTTTAAATGACTATTTTCACTCCTGAATTGCTGGTTGTGGTATAGAGACCCTTTGTACTACTATGCTTGATACAATCAAGGGCACGATAAATTGAAGCCTAATAAGAAAAAAGAAAAGAAAATCTGTAACATTTGCTATCTTGCTATCTTATTATTTTTTTTTTATATAGGTCTAGTTTATATCTATATCTCATTTGATCTACATGTCTAGATATAGGTAAATATTAAGCTCAGATAGACTTTAATTAGGCTATAGATGGATAAAAACATTCTATTAAATCCTCAACTTATCGAGGATCTATTGTGGTTACACTATTTGAATCCATCATGCAGCCCTCTTTTACTTTAATTTGAACTCAAAATATCCTTTCAGGCACAAATAAAGGCTGACATCCGCCATATGGTGCCTTCACAATTCAGCGGTCGTTAACAAATATGGAGCCGAGTGTGACCGGCAGCAAGCTCCTGCAAGCGAGTGTTATTGCAAAGAACTGGAAGGGGCACTGTATTATTTCTCTGTAGTTTGTATTTCAAATAGACATACTATCCTCAAGAATGTCCATGGTCCGTATTTTACCATGGTTCACAGATAACGCGTGAATGTAGCCAGGAGCACGCTTCGTTATTTAAACCGACTTTTCATAGATATACTAACGGTGGACACAATATTGCCGGCAGTGCGCTACCTTCTTTAAGTTAAGCCGGTAAGAATATGCTAACAGAGGGCACACGCAGGCTTACCTTACTACTTTGGCATAATGTCGCGCTGACTTCCAACCACGTATCGGAGCGGAATTTGTGCCGTTCTACAATCAGCTCTGAAATAGCCTAAAATCGCGCGACAACGTTACGTGATAACGTCACTGCTATGAGCCTAAGTGTACTGGAATGTGCAAATCAGGCCGCCATTTTAAGATGTCCTATGTTCTAAACAAAACTTATGCTGAAGATAGATGAAAAAAACACTCTATCACATGTCTTTTTATGATTTATCAGAGCATCCACACCATGTTCTCCATAATGGTCCACATTATATTGTGGACCACACAGTCAAAGGCTGCGGAGAGATCCATAAAGGCCATACAAAGTTGACCCTTCTTTACCATGGAATACTTGGCGCCACCATCATTAGATTCAGACATTGGTGTATTGTGCCCTTGCCATTTCTGAAGCCGTACTGAACCTCAGAAAAGGCCTTTCTTTTCCTCTACCCATTCTTCAAGTTAATTTAGTAGAAGGCGAGCCATTAACTTGGTGGGCACAAATATTTAATACGATCATAACAAACCAATGCAGTAGATGATGCTGATTCAACACATTATCGTTTGTGTGCTGTATAGTTTTATCAGTAAAACTGTATGTCTGTTCAAATGTAATGGTCTTTTCAATCGAAAATGTGTTTTCTGTAATGGCAATACGCTACCATACTCTCCACTCTATGCCACTCTACTCCCCTCTACGCTATGCCACACTGCTCTATGCCACCACATGCCATTCTGCACCATTACACAACACTTTACACCACTCCACGACACACTACACCACTCTACACCACTCTTCTCCAGTCAATGTCACTCTACTCCACTGCACTCCACTCCACTCCACTATAAATCTTTCTACTCTAAGCCACTCGACGCCACTACAATCAAAGCCACTTCACTCTTCAACATTCTACTCCACTCCATTCTATAGTGTTCTACTCCACTCTACACCACTCCGCTCTGCGACAGTCTACCCCACTCTATGCCACTCCACTCTACGACACTCAACTCCACTCCACTCTATGATACTCTTCTCCACCCTATGCCACTCCACTGTGTGCCACTCTATTCCACTATATGCCACTCCACTCTACACCACTTTACGCTACTCTATGGCACTCGACTCCACACCACCATACTCCACTTTATGACATACTATTCCATTCCACTATAATTCACTCTACTCTACTCAACTCTCTGCCACTCCTACTCCACTCTATGGCACTCTAATATAGTCTAACCAGCACCACTCTATGCCATCTTAAGCCACTCCACTCTGTGACACTCCATAACACTCTACGCCACTCCCCTCTACGAAACTCTTTGCCATGCTACTTCTCTCTACGCCACCCTATGCTATGGCTCGACAGTCTACTCCACTGTACGGCACTCCACACCACTCTACGGCATTACACTCACAATGCTTTACTCCACTCTACTCTATACCCCTCCACTCTATGCCCCTCCACTCTACGGCACTCCACTCTATGCCACTCGGTGCTATTCTGTGCCACTCCACAGTGCTCCACTCTATGACACTCTACTCTTTCCCCCTCAACTCCACTCTACTGCCAATGGGCAGAGCAAAACGTCCTGCACATCAGGGCCATTGAATGATTGTCAGTGTAAAATGAACATAAATATTGAATGGGCTAAACCAGCATGACACCCACTCAACAAGAGGTAGCTCCTCCTCCTCTATGCTTTTTACTCCCCACCACGCAGGAGGACATCTCTAAATCGGGCCAGGTGTGCTCTGCCAATGGATGAGTGGTCAGAACCTTTGGTGACCTGACGGCCCAGTGGATTGCCCGGCCATCTTAAAATGGGTGGAGGTCACCCAAAGAAGGTTTTTTCAATGTGATGTAGTAGTTAAAGATTATTTCTACTTGTGGGAAATAATGTCTGTTAATTACCCACTCTTGAATTTGGGAAGCAAGAAATATATGGATGCTATTGGGATGCGGGCAAGGGCAGAGCAGCTAGTAAAACGTGTTAGCAGCCCACCAAAAACCTGCATTTCAGCACTGTAAGCAGAAACAATCTTTCACCTGTAACTTTTAATCAGCAACCACAATATTCCTACTCTACGTCTTCAAAAAGGTAAACAGACAAAATATCGACTACAAAATATCGAATGGACATAATATCTAGTACAAAATATAGGCTGGACAAAATATCGAATGGACAGAATATAGACATCAAAAATATCGTTTTGAAGGTAAGTAATCTAATATCGAATTTTAAAATATAGATAGTCAAAATATCGAAGTACATAATATAGGTTACTCAAAATATCGAACATTTAATAATATCGAATTCTTTATAGTGTATTTTATGTGTTAAAAGTGTTTATTTATGTTATAATGTAATTTAAGTAATGAATTTAATGTTATTTAAATTTTGCGTAATTTAATTCTGTAGCGGGTTGTGGGTTTATAGGGGAATAGGGTGGGAAGTAATTTAATTATAATTAATTAAATATGTACATTTATTTATTGGTATTTGTTTATAATTAATTGTTAATTAATTTTTATTTTGTAATGACGTTTTAATTGCCAATTAATTTTATTTAATTGATTAATTGATAATTATGTTAATGTAACTAATTTAATTTCTGTAGCGGGTTGTGAGTTTATAGGGGAATAGGGTGGGAAGTCATTTAATTATAATTAATTAAATATGTTAATTTATGTAGTGTTATTTATTCATAATTAATTGTTAAATAATTGTTATTTGGTAAATAATGTTAATGTTAATGTTATGGGTGTCTTATATAGCGCTCGGCTACTCCGAGGAGTGTCCCGGCGCTTTCTAACCCACAACAGACTACAGAGGGCAGGCAAAAAAGGAAAAAAGAACAAGCAGGTTACTGTCCATAAAGCCATGTCTTCAGACCCTTTCTGAAGGCCAGCAGGTTTGAAGTACAGCGGAGTGACAGAGGAAGGGTATTCCATAGCTGGGGAGCCAAGCGTTTAAAGGAGCGTCCCCCCATCCTTGCTTTCCTAACAGTAGGGACAATGGCAAGACCAAGAGATTCCGATCTAAGGGATCTAATAGGTTTGTAGAAAGCAAGACGTTGCTGAATATATTCAGCTCCCACAGCATGGAGTGCCTTATGTGCCAGCGTCAGTGTTTTAAACACAATCCGCTTGCGAATAGGCAACCAGTGTAGGGGGGGTAAGAGATCCGAGGCTCTCGCTCGGCGAGGTAGGCCAAAAATCGCCCGTGCCGCCGAGTTTTGGACCACCTGGAGTCTTTGAAGTAAATAATCAGGGAGACCCAGATATAAAACATTTGAGTAGTCCAGCCTAGAACAAATAAGAACCTGGACAGTAGTCTTCCTATGTACTAGCGGGAACAGGGGAAGAAACTTGCGTAACATTTTGAGGAGGCCATAGCAAGTGCCAGTCAGTCCCAGAATCTGGGGCTTAAGCGATAGGCCATTGTCAATTTTGACCCCCAAGTTCTTTGCAACCAGAGAGGAAGACGCATGAGGGAACATGTTTACAGGCCACCAATCCTGCCAGCTCGGGTCCGCCTAAGACCCGAAGAAAAGCACCTCTGATTTATCTGGGTTGCACTTGAGGCTGTTTCGCTGAAACCATTCGAAAACAGCCCCAAGACACCCACGGATGCTCTCTCCGTCAAACTCAGCCCCCTTACAACAAGTGAAAAGGAGCTGGGTGTCATCGGCGTATGACGCGATCTGAGCCCCGAGGGAATCCGCCAGCACCGCCAAAGGGGTCATAAAGATATTAAAGAGAGTCGGGCTCAACACCGAACCCTGCGGGACTCCGACCTCCAAAGGCGGCACTTATACTTAAATTTTAATTGCCAATTAATTTTACTTAATTGATTAATTGATGAATATGTTAATTTAACTAATTTAATTTTTGTAGTGGGTTGTGGGTTTATAGGGGAATAGGGTGGGAAGTAATTTAATTTTAACTAATTACATATGTTAATTTCTTTTGGTATTTATTAGATTTTAATTGTTAAGTAACTTTTTAATTACTAATTAATTAATTGTTCATTAGTAATTAATTAGTATTAATAGATAACTAATTGTAATGATTAATTTAAATTAGTATTTGTAATTGATTAATTATTATATTATATTAAATTGGTAATTACTTTAAATATTTTTTTTATAGATATTAATATCTATATTTGTTTAAATAATATATTAAATAGTGTGTATATGCAGAGTAAAGTGTACAATAAAGCTTTCAATTATGTTAATGCAGCAAGGTGTTTCAGACCATCTACTTAAGGATATCAGTATATACTATATATGTGGTATCGCTTACTGTGCAGTGTGAAGAAGTCCCTTTGAGGGACGAAACACGTTGGTTACAGTGAAAAGAAGTGTTATGAAGAAATCTGAATAAAGAGAGATTTTTTGAACAAATTCAAATCAATGAATCAGTGTATGTAAGGCGCGACTACTCACCCGTGAGGGTCTCAAGGCGCTGAGGGGGGTGAGCTGCTGAACCCTCAGATCGCTGCAGAGTGCTCTGTCCCATGCCACTTTAAAGAGTCCGGGAACTATGTGTTGACATATATTTTTATTTTTGACTTGAATATAATTACAAATGTTGTATAACAATGCCCTGTGATCCATGGCTCAAAGGGGTGCTGAATCATATAAGTTGCTGTTGTGATTGTGGACTTTGTCCCACATGGGAGTGTATGGTGGCTGCGCTCCCAGATTTGTGCACCAAATGAATGCTGGTTGGTTCTCTGTTAATCTATCCACTATTGTGATTAAGTGCGATATATTGTGCCTTAGGCACTATCTTTGTAAATCAAAGTTAATAACTGGCTAAACTTACTATGGCATACTAAACATTGCAACAGCATCATCTACCTATAGGACTGCATAGGAAAAGATGGAACACACAGATAGGAAAGATGACAGGTAAGATTCCTTTATAGCTACATGAGAGAAGAGAAAACACAAACCTACATCTTAACTTTTACTCTGATCATAGAACAGTTCCAGGCTCCAAACTTCAGAGTAACTGTACATTACCTCTACGTCCCTTGTCCTCGACCCAGTCATTACACATGAGGTATTCCACACGACAGGAAACAAAACAGGAAACGCTTTTTGACTCCACCCACCCTCCTGTCAGGTGCTATAACACACCTCACCACCAGAAGCAAATCCTGTTTTGTTTCCTGTCGGATGGAATTCTGATGGGGGACGCTTGGGTGGGTGCCGGGCACTTACCTGCTTCGCCTGTCCTGTGGTTTCCTCCTTAGCTGGGCATTGGGGGTGCTCATGGACCTCCGTGGGATGTGGATACCGGGCTGCTGGGCTTCCTGTGTTTCCTGGATTGCTGGGGACCTGGGTTGCGGGGCCTCTCAGGTCCTTGGGGATTTCGTCTTTCTTGATGCTGAGTTCGGGACGTTCCACTTCGGAGGTGTCTTTGCGCATGTGTCTTTGGACTCGGATACCGGTATGAGCTCCGGTTCTTTCTTGTGCCCTGTGCCTTCGGTTTCAGGGCGCGCCGCGGCTCCTCGCTCTCCGGCCATTTCCGGGATTGCCGTGTTGCTGTTTGCCGGAGCCCCGCCCCGCGGTCCACCTCTGGAGGCTCGCTCCCGCTGACGCACTCTTACCGGCCGCATGCTTCAGTTGTTTCTCGGCTGTGTGCGCTCGCCCCCTGGAGGGGGGGAGGCTGATTCTGCCTGGGAGCCCGTTTCAGATGTCTCGGCGGTGTGCAGGGTTTTCGCTTTGGCGGCGGGGGCTGGAGCCTCCATATCGTGTCGGACGGCGGCCGGGAGGCCGGTTCAATGTTCTGCTCCGCATTGGCCTGTACAGGCGCCTGGGTGGGCTCCTGGCTGCTTGTCTTTCGATTCTGTTTGGCTGAATGGGGGTGATGTCATCGTTCCTTTAGATGATTCATTCGCTGACCGTGGCTCAGCTCCTCCTTCCCCCCTCCTTCCTCCTCATCAGTTCTTCTCCGTGGTTCAGCTGATGGGTGAGTGTTTCTTTGTATTTATTTGGCGGGATTTCTACTGTTCTGTCATTCCTTTCTGCTGCTTGTGGTGCTACTGGGTGTCTCAAGTCTGTTCTGTTGGCTGGTTTGCTGTGCTGCTTTGCTATGGGGAAACACCACGGGAAGAGAAAGCATGTCTCTCCTGTTCGGTCTTCCTCTTCCTCCATGGATAGTGGGGATTCTGCTCCTGCTGCTCAGAGTGCCAGTTTGGATGACAACAAGCGTTTAAAGCGCCTGATTTTGGAGACTCTGTCTGATCTCAAGGCTTCCAGGAAGGGTACTGGGCATCGCTCTGAGGCTACTAATGCCCTGTATTCTGATATTTCTTCCTCTGCTTCATCTGATGAGTCTACCTTGGGTGCGGTGGTTCTGCAGGGGAAGTATATTTCTAAAGACTTGATGCCTGATCTTCTTTGTCATGTTCGGGAGAATATGGGCTTCCCTGAGGACTCTGTGCCCAGCGCTTCCCAGGACGCAGCTCTGCCGCAGTTTCGGAAGCCTGTGTCTTCTTCCATGCCCATCCACTCTTTTGTCATGGATGTCCTCCTTAAGGAATGGAAGGACCCGGACCATATTTCTATGCCCAGATTTATGTCAAAGCTTTATCCTTTACAGGATATGGAGGTTGCCCTGACTGATTCAGTGCAGGTGGACTCTATTGTTGCTTCTCTGGTGGGTCGGCCTTCCATGGCGGATGATAATATCCTGAAGGATGGCAGTGATAAAAAGATGGACTCTGCTCTGAAGAAGTCCTATGCTGGCTCTCACCTGGCGCTTAGGTCGGGGGTGTATGGTGCATATGTTGCGCAGTCTTTGCTGGCTGACTTCAAGACTTTGTTTTCTACTATGCAGGAGGGGGGCACTTGTCCGGAGTTGCTGTAATCTATGGAACGTCAATCGGAGTTCCTTTCGGACATTGCCATTGACTCGGTCAGGGCTTCGGCTCTGTCTTGTGGTTCCTCTGTTGCTGCCCGTCGGAACTTGCTGCTACGGGGTTGGAAGACGGATGCTGCGCAGCGATCTATGGCCTTGAGGTTGCCGTTTTCTGGTACTCATATTTTTGGGGACGCCCTGGAGGACAAGCTCCATAAGGTCTTCAAGGAGAGAAAGCATTCATTGTCGTTCCGTCCTGCTCCTGCTCATAAGGGGTCCTCCTTCTCGAATGCCCGGTCCTTTTGCCAGCCTTCCCGATTTCAGCAGTCCTCGTTTAGGGGCCAGCGTGGTGCTCGTAGATCCTTTCCTCGGAGGTTCCAGAAGAAGCCCCAGCCGGATGGTGGGTCTGGCGCTCCTCGTTCCTGACTACGCCGTTCCGGTGCCCGGTCTCGCTGGTGGTCAGCCCGCGGTTGGTGGGAGACTGCGGCTGTTCCTCCCTGCTTGGATGTTGACGACCTCCGACCAGTGGGTGCTGGATGTTGTTTCCAGGGGTTACCAGATAGAGTTCCTGTCTCCTCCGCCTCCCTCAGGTGTTGTGGTGACCCCCTTGCCTTTGGACCCGTCTCGCCGTCTGGCATTTCTGGAGGGTGTTCGAGTTCTGTTCAGCAAGCTGGCGATTGTCCCGGTCCCCCCCATGGAGCGTGGGCTGGGGACTTATTCCATTGTCTTTGTGGTCCCGAAAATCACGGGGGGTTACGTGTTGTCATTAATCTTCGGGCCCTGAACATATTTGTGCACAAAATCCCGTTCAAGATGGAAACTTTGCAGAAGGTGATCCCCTTGATCCAGGAGGGCTGAGGTGTTCACCTCACTGGATATCCAGGATGCATACCTCCATGTTCCAATGGTGTTGGGGGATCAGCGGTTCCTGCGCTTCTGCCTGGGGGGTCATCACTGCCAGTTCTGCGTCCTTCCCTTTGGTCTCCGATCCGCCCCCAGGGTGTTCACCCAGGTGGCAGCTCCCTTGGTGGCTCATCTCCATCTCCTGGGGGTGTCCGTCTTTCCGTACCTGGACGACTGGCTGCTGCAGGCTCCGTCTCCGGAGGTCATGTCTCACCACCTTTCCTTGACCACGCGTACGCTCGGGGATCATGGGTTCCTGGTCAATCTGCCGCAGAGTCACCTGGAGCCTGCCACTCGGAGGACCTTCATTGGGGCTGTGTTTGACTCGGTTCTGGGCAAGGTCTTTCTCCCGGAGTCCAGGATTCTGCGTCTTCAGTCGTTGCTGAGGGAGTTACTTTCCCGGGATTCGGCTCCTCTCCTACAGTGGCTGGTGGTCCAAGGTCACATGTCTGCCACTGTATTCACGGTGCCCTGGGCCAGGGTTCATCTTCGGCCTCTATTGTGGCATGTTCAGCGTTGGGTGCCTTTTCCTGTCCAGGACTTCTCGATTCCTGTGCCGGTGTCTCCGGAGTTGGTGTCTGCTCTGCAGTGGTGGCTGGATTCTTCGAATCTGTCGAAGGGCCTGTGGTTCCATCCTCCGCCCCCCTTGGTGTTGACAACGGATGCCAGCGCTTTCGGCTGGGGTGCGACTTTGGGTCCTTGGGTCCGTTGGCTCCCCTCGGAGTCGCGCCGGTCTTCGAATTGGAGGGAGCTGTCTGCCGTGGAGAGGGCGCTTTGCCTTTTCAAGGATCGTCTTCTGGGGTGCAACGTGTTGGTGAGGTCAGACAACACTGTGACCGTGGCCTACATCAACCACCAGGGCAGTACCCGCTGCCTTTCCCTGAACTTGGTGGCGAATGCAATTGCGAGTTGGGCCGAGTGTCATCTGGTGGCCCTCTCTGCTCTGCACATTCGGGGTGTGGACGACGTGGTTGCAGATTCCTTGAGTCGGAGGTTCCCGTCATCTCTCTCCCTGTGTCTGGCCCCGCGGATTTTCCGGTTGCTCTGCCGGAGGTTCGTGACTCCTGCGCTGGACCTGTTTGCCTCCCGGACCGATGCCCTGCTTCCCCTGTTCTGCTCCAGGACTCCGGAGTCGGGGGCTTGGGGAGTGGATGCCTTGTCTGTCCTTTGGCCTCCTTGGTTCCTCTATGCATTTCCCCCCTTTCCTCTAATCCCTGCTTTCTTGCTGAAGGTTCAGCGGGTGGGGGCTCAGGTGGTGGCTGTTCTCCCTTATTGGCCTCGCCGCTCCTGGTTTCCTCTGCTGCTGGGTCTGGCGGTGGGCCCTCCGTGGATCCTGCCCCGCTACCCGTCTCCTCTGAGTTCCCCGTCTCCCTCCCTGTTGGTTCCTCTCACCTTGGCGGTCTGGAGGTTGACCGGCTGTCTCTTGGAGTCCGGGGTCTGCCCGACCACCTCATCACTGTGATGCAGGCTTCTCGTCGGAAGTCCACTCTGTCCTCCTATTCCAAGCACTGGGCTTCCTTTTCTTCTTGGTGTGTTGCCCTGGGCCTGTCCCCTGCCTCCTGTGATGTTTCTTCTGTTCTGCAATTTTTCTTGGATGGCTTTCAGAAGCGTTATGCGCTGTCCACTTTGAAGGGTCAGTGGGCTGCTATCCGGGCCTTTCGGGATCCGGCTTCTCTTCTGCCTACGGACAGGTTGTTGGTTTCCCGTCTGTTTCGGAGTTTCTCTCTTTCTGCTCCTTCTGTCCGCTCTCCGGTTCCTCCTTGGGATCTGTCTTTGGTTTTGGGTGCCTTACAGTCCCCTCTCTTTGAGCCTTTGGAGTCCGTGGAGTTGAAATTCCTGTCTTTCAAGGTTGCCTTTTTGGTGGCTGTTACTTCTGCTCGGAGATTGGGAGAGCTTACGGCGTTGCGTTGTTCTCCCCCCTTTTTGAGGTTTCTGGATGACGCGGTGGTCCTTTCTTTGGACCCCGGGTTTTTGCCTAAAGTTCGTTCCCGTTTCCATTCCTCCCAGGAATTGATTCTTCCTTCTCTCTGTCCTTCTCCTTCCTCGCCTTCTGACGTCTTACTCCATTCTTCGGATGTGAGGCGTGCCTTGTCTGTCTATGTGGCCCTTTCTGCTGGGTTTCGGTCTTCTGACTCCCTCTTTGTGACCTTTGGTTTGGCTGGTAGGGGTAAGGCTGCCTCCCGTCTTACTTTGGGTCGCTGGATCAAGGCTGTGATCTCTTTGGCATACCAGGGCTCTGGTTTGCCTTGTCCGTCTGGGGTTCAGCGAGATCTACCAGGGGTGTGTCTGCTTCTTGGGCCGCTTTCCATGGAGTTCCCCTTGAGGAGATTTGTAGGGCGGGGACCTGGGCGTCCGAGTCTACTTTTGTGCGACATTATCGCTTGAATTGTGCTCTGTCTGGCCGCCCTAATTTTGGTTCTGGTGTGTTGCAAGCTGTGGGGGTTCCCCCCCATGTCTGATTTGTTTGTTACTGTTTGTTAATAAACGTCTGTCTTGCTGCACTCCTTGGTGTCTGATCTGTTTTGTTTGTGGTGTGCCAAAGGCCTGTTTGGGCGTTGCTTTGGTATGCCTCATGTGTGATGACTGGGTCGAGGAGGAGGGACGTAGAGGCAATGCTATGATTACTGGGGGTAATCCCCTTTACTCTTAGTCCTACTCGTCCTCGACCCAGTCATACATCACGCCCGCCCTCCCTTTCCAGGCCTTTGGTGCTTGGTATGTCAGGATTTGCTTCTGTGGTTAGGTGTGTTATAGCACCTGACAGGAGGGTGGGTGGAGTCAAAAAGCGTTTCCTGTTTTGTCCTGTCTGTGGAATACCTCATGTGTAATGACTGGGTCGAGGACGAGTAGGACTAAGAGTAATGGGGATTACCCGGAGTAATCATAGCATTCCTGCACATTGATTGCCACGAACCTGGCCCAGGCATGGACACTCAATCAATATCAAAGGAAAAATGATCAGACACAAATTAACCACAACATACATAATTTTATCTGTGAGTATCAACTTCTATCCGCTGTTAAAACCAGAGATAGGCTTTTACCTGGAATTTTACATTTTCGAAGCGATTGGACTGGTGCCACTCACATATTTTTCATCACAGCTCTGAACTTTAAAGGAGGTGATGTCACATGCCACCCTTTCATTGACGTGTAACATAGCTCAAGGTGGGGCTCCCTGCGCGTGTCTCTGCCGGAGGAAAAGCGGGTTCAGTGGTCAGTAATAGGACAGTCACTAGTGTTAAACTCGGGACTGGGATAAATGAATTGTACTTGTTTTCCAACACTGCCAAATATTCTCTCGTCAGGGGTCACTGGCTCCTAGATGAGACATCCAGGTGAAATGTTTAACCCATGAGGTTCCAAGAGAACTCTTAGCACAATGAATACATTCTTCCCAAACACTTCCCAGTGCCTGGGGGTGTGCATTATGAGTGGCTGAAGTAAAGCCATCATTTGACATCTTACAAAAATGACGAGTGTACAAAATATGCAATCCAAATACTTAGGACACTTATAATAGAAGCACTGTGCACTTTCCAAACATTGAATACAGCTTCACTCTCAAATGGAACAAAAGAAAATGCACTTTATATTTACAATACTCAATAGTCTGTAGACCCATTTTATTAATAGTGTTGGCCACCTCCAGCACAGAGACTGGCTGAGACAATACATGACAACGTCCACATATTTTGTTTACGCCTTCTTTAAGAGTTGTATTTTGACTGGGGGACTGGGGGGCATCTGTTGACATGGGGGATATATTTGTCCTTGCAAGGACATGTCACACTCCTGTTATCAGAACAGGTGTAGCTGTGATGAAGGAGAACTATAGAAACAGAAACTCACTAGCTGAAATGAGGTATAAACCTGCAGGTCTTAGTATTAATAAACACCAAGTGTACAGTACAGCAAATAATTCTGATTGGTTACACTTTGGTGAAAGTTTTTTTATGTTTGATGTTTTTAGGTATAGACTTTCTTGGCTACAAAACAACTAGATCCTGACAATGGTCACACAAGGAATATATGTTCATTTTTAGTGGAGATTTGCATATCAACATGACAGACAATAGTAGAAACATACCCAAAATGTACAACTGGAACTTGGAGGCAAACAAGAAAATACAGCTAGAAAAAGGCATATCATGCAGGTACATCTCTGTTAAATGACATATGAAAGTAAAGTAACCATGGCCCGAAGATATAAACCTGGGCCCATATTTATCATAGTGTTGCGTTGTCTTTTTTTTAAATTTATTTTTTACGGAGTTTTATATAGCACGAACTTGACCTGGTATCAGAGTGATTTACATAGCACCAGTTGCGTTACACGAGGACACATTCATTTTCTTGTTATGCACAGGGAGATTAAGTGATTTGCCCAGAATCACAGGATGTTCTGCGTCATTGCCGAGACTAGAACCCGGCTCCCCAGAGTCGAAGTCAAGCGCCCTAGCTGTTGGGCCAACTCCCCCCCCTCATGGCCCCACGCAAGTGAGTGCCACGGCGACGCAACACTAAAGTCAGATTTATCGAGCCGCGCGAGACCACCGTGAGTGCCCCTGCGCGGCTTGATGAATCTGACATCACGCGAGGCAGCACAAATCTCTGCCCCAAGGAGGCGTTCCATGGGTGGAGCGTGGGTGTTCACACGCATCCACCCATGGGTTGTGGCGCACTCCCAGATTTAGAAACACTGCTGAACCTGGGAATGGGTCAAAATGCAACGTGTCCCCAGAGGAGGTGTAATGAGGAGGAATATCTTTATAGAAAGAGGAAAATGCCTCTCAGGATTGTTTATGTGCAGGAAGTTGCGCCTTCCTTCACAAAAACGATCCTGCCTACAACGTAGTCACCCGTGCACCATGAGGCAAGGGAGCCAGCGTTGGCACTGGGGGCCGAAAGCCAAATATGCACCAGCGCAAGTAAAGGACGACAATGCGCAGTAGGAAGTTTAATAAGGTGCAATCCTGCCCTCTCCCTTATTACACAGCGCAGTGCAGCTAAGTGGCGGGCTTCATTGTGCTGCGTGAAAGTATGCTAGAGATGCCCCCTGGTTTTCATGACTGCGCTGCTCCCTTGCTAGGATTGTCCTTTACAAATTCCAATACATACAACAATAGCTGTATAAGTATAAATGCCTCCTACTGTGGCTATTACCCCCTGAAAACTCCCTGAGGCTAGGAGGTGCAGTGAGCACAACACCTGTATGTGTGTGGGAATGGTGTGGGCCCTGTATGTGGGGTGCTCCAGCATGGGTGTCAGCTCCTCTATTAGCTCCAGGGTACTTTCTGGATGCAGCCGGTAGTGGACATGGATGACCTCCTCAGTGCGTTGGAAGAGGGTGATGCGTGTCCTGTAGATCCTCTCCTGGCGTCTCCTTCTCTCTTCAGCCTCTCGGATACGCAGCCTCCTGGCTATAATATAAAGCCCAGCCATTGTGAGAAGCCACTGTTGCATTATGGGCCACTTGAAATAGGTTGCACCTGATTACCACCTGGCCAGAGTTGGTGGTAATTGAGAAGTGCAAAATTGCGATTTTCGGGAATTCGCTATTTGCGACTTTTACCTACATAGAAAATTGCGAATTCGCATATTGCGTGACGGTATTTGCGATTTTCGCAAATACTGAGATGCAGCTTGCGAATTCGCAAATGTATTCGCAGAATCCATTACACGCAAAATTGGTAATCACAAATTTTGCGATTAGCAATTTTGCATGGGACATTACTTACCTACATCGCATCACACACTTTGCGAACGCAAACACCCGGAATTCTGCAAATTTCGGGGTTTGCGAATGCAAAAGACCTACCTACATAAGCCCCCACATGCATCAAGCATTTTTGTAGTCGCAAACGGTGCGATTCCTTAAAATCGTCCGTTTGCGAATGCAAAAGTGCTTTTTGGGATGCATGAAGCAATTTTAGAATTCGTAACATGTTTGCGAGTTCTAAAATTGCGGGTGCTTTTAAGAAGTCGCAGATGTGCGATTTCTTAAAAGCAATGCATCATTAAATTTAAAACTGTAAAATCGCAATTAGGGTGCCAAATTTACCGAGTGGTTGAACCACTCGGTAAATTTGGAAAAAGTGTTTAAAAAGCTGAAAATGTTTTTTTTTCAACATTCATGTTTCACACACACATGTCCTTAGGACATGTGTGTGTGAAACATGATGCGAAAAATACATTTCAGGGCTGCATGGGGGGGTCCTTTGGACCCCCCCCTGCACCCATGAAATTTTCTAAGTGCCATTCGCAATTTGCATTGACTCCTATGGGCCTTTTGGCCCATAGGAATCAATGGGAATTGCGAAAATTAACTTAAGAATTCGGTATTTATTTGGGATTCGGTAAAAATTGCGATTTTTACCGAATCACAAATGAATACCGAAAATAATGATGCATAGCATTTTGCACTTCTTAATTTGCGATTCCTTATTTTTCGCAAATTAAGAAGTGCAAAATGTCACAATGATGCATGTGGGGGATGGCCCCAAGTAAGTAAAATCTTTATTTGCATGATTACTTAAAACCATTGCACAACGAAACAGCCATGTTAAATTCTCTCCAGATTCGTAAAACCATAGTTTAACTCTAAAAAGAGGCCATTGTGTATAAAAACAACAATATACAAATTGTCTATATTAAAACCTTTATTCGCTTGCCAGAGATTGTAGTTTGTTTTGTACTTTGTGTATGTAAACCAGCAATATCCAAATTGTCCGTATTAAACCCTTTAGTCATATGCCAGCATTTCTAATACATTTTGGCTGAAGCAGAGACCGAGGTGTCCAATAAGTCAGCTAAGTGCTGGTGCTTAGCTTTGTTCCTACCGTGCCCATGAATCAAACCAGGCAACATGCTAACTGGACATCTCCTCCTTCAAAGCATGCTTTCACAGCCTGTCTGCATGTTCTTATCTGGTTTTTCTTCAGGCCTGTCTTAGTATGAGTCTTTGTTCCTTGTCTGACCTCTTGCATATGCACAATAGGTGTAGCACGTCTTCTTTTGCTTCGCCACATAATCTGCACTGTGTTGTTGACTGTGGCCGTTTCCATGGGGGCAGATGCAGCATTGATTGCTGAATGCCCAACCTCAGATGCAGGTATTTTTCCTTCTTTGCTCTAGTGAAGCCTGCACCTAGATATGGTGGGGGGAGCAACAGGAGTAGCTCTGAATGAAAAACCAGCTGTGTGCCCTCTCCTTTAATGCGGCTCTGTCCCCCGCAAGGGACATCATTTTTACAGTTTTATGTACCAGTTTTTTAAAACTTTTGTTGGACCCAGCAGCCTCCCATGGGTCCTGTCAGGCCACACAGTCTATTGAAGCGTGTAAATCGGTCATAGCCACACTGCGTTTTTCTGATTAAGCATGATCCATAGATTTAGGAGTCCCTGAATCTGCTCCCTTTATTTTGTGCCAGCATTTAACGTAGGCACCCTTGCGTGCATTTTGTTGCTTTTGCAGGCCGAACTCTAATCTTATTTGTGCCGGCGAAGTGTACTGCGGGAGGTTAAATATTGTTCTCATTGTCCTGGACACTGTGCTGTCCAAAATGCCTGCATCTCTTCCTCTTAGGCACTCTCTTCCGTAGGTAATAGTGGAGAGGAGCCTCTTTCGAATCACCTGTAGTAAAGGGGTGAGAGGTGGGCCAGTTATTTTATGTTTGATGGTTTTTAATGCAACAGCCAAAGCAGTCCCTCTTTCTGCTATGGCTCTTTTTTGTTGGAAAAAACAGCATTTACTGTCCAGTATAATGCACAGGTACTTAAATTCTTCAACAGTATCGAGTCGGAGTCCGCCCAGTTCCCGGCGATGCCGGTGTACGGTCTTTTTCTGGTTTATTGCCATCACTTTGGATTTTTCAAAATGTATACTCATGCCATTCTTGGCAGAGAAGTTGCTTGTGGTGTTTATCAAGTGCTGCAGGCCAATCGGAGTACGGCTGATTAGTGCGAGATCGTCGGCATAAAGTAAGTTCGAGAGGGTAAAACCTCCCAAATTCGGGGCGTGGTGGTTGCAGTTGTCTAGTTCAGACGAGAGATCTGAGATGAATAAATTAAACAGGGTCGGGGCCAAGACGCAACCTTGCTTCAGCCCCTTGGATGTTGGTATTCTCCTGGATAAGCAAACGCCGGCACCCAACTGCGTTTGTACCCAAGTGTCAGTATGGAGTAAAATCAACTGGAACATGAGACTTGGAGAGATTTGCATTTTAAATAGGGATGGAGGAGAGTGTTGCAAGGCTTTACCCGTCCACTGCATTAACACATCAAAAGGAACTTCTGGTGATGTGCAGAAAAGGTTGGATAATAGCCAGAGTGAACCATAAAACAGACCCAGAGATGAGTAAACCCGAAACTAACTTAATTTTTTCAAAACAATCTTACAGAGTTATTTATCTTTGCTGCAGGGACAAAATATATAAAAAATGCAGGGACAAAATATATGAAAGAGGCACAGTCATTCATCCCCACAAGACCAGAAGACTTAATAAAATCAGCCAGCATTTTCTTTCTAGTCTTTCCTCCTCTATCATCTCAAGGTGCAGATTTTTATGTCTCAAAACCATTTAACAGGTTAGCTCTCAAGCAATTATTCCAATTTGTCTTAAATCTTAAAAGGGAAAACTACTAAAAAATATAGGATGCAAAACAGTCTTCCAAAGGCTGGGGATACATTCTAATTTGAAAATAAATATGAATTGACAATTCTGAACTTGTGTTGCTTTGTTTTCTACAGGTGAACATAGAATCATGAAGTGGACTCCACACTCCGTCCTTCTGGGAGGTAGGTTCATTGACTGAACCAGAGATTGCTTAGATTTGCAAGGATAGGCATCATTGGAAACTAAAGGGGAACATATGAAAAGAATGACAGGATAACCTAATAATTGTTAAAAACCTGTTGGTCCATGCATTATCATATCCATACATTCGCTCAGAAATAAACACATTTATCTAGCATACCTTCAGGACAGTCTTAGAATAAAATCTATCCATTGCTACTTGAAAATGGTGTTTGTTTAGCTTTATTAGCCAGTGACGGAGGTAAAGGTAGACCAAAAGATTCCCACACAACAACTGACAGTTAAAGCGGGACAGAGAACTAGCATATGAGATATCAGTGGATAGCATGGGGGCTGTCTGAGTTCCAGTAGGGTGTGAGGCTTGCTGTTCAGGCCACCCAGAAATTGTCTACAGTTTGCTCCTGGTGAGGTCATACAGAGAGCCTACTGACCTGTAGTGGGCCTAATAACACATTAAAATAACATAACTTGAGAAATGCAATATTTACGTCAAGATTGGCATCCCAAAATACTAGCTGTTAAAAATGGGGGTCTCTAGTTGGCAGAGGTAGGTACCACTGTCCAAATAGGGACCCTTGCTTCTAGTCAGGGTAAGAAGGATATGCTCTTTAGATAACCCCTGCTCACCGCATTGGTAGCTTGGCACGAGCAGTCAGGCTTATCAAAGGCAATGTGCTAAGTATTTGTACCAACACTCACAGTAACACTGTGAAAACACCACAAATGGACTCCACACCAGCTTAGAAAAATCGAAGTATTTAATCTAAACTAAACAAGACCAAAACAACAAAAATCCAACATACACAGTTCAAGAATATGGTTTCAAAAGAGTTCTTAAGATTGCATTAAAATAATCCACAGTTGTGTCACGTTTTAGCCAACAGTACCTTTAGATTGGACAAAAGTTCCAAGTGAAAGCTGTAGCAGTGAAAAGCAAGCGATGCGTCACTCCTGAGACCCTGGGGAGGCGATGCGACAACCCCGCTGGACGCAGCGGGCGTGTTGCAGTGACTCCGGTCGGTATGGGGAGGGATGCGATACCTTGCATGGATTCTGTTGCACAGGTTTCGGTGGAAGCGGCTCACAAAAGGTACGATGCGGCGATCTCCGGTGAGGCGATGATGCGCGGCTCAGCGGCGATCTTCTCCTCTCGCGGCCCCTCGATGCGATGGCTCTGCGACGACTCTCGCAGCGACGTGATGCGGTCCACAAGCAAGCGATGTGAAGATCTCACCCAGTGACGACAGGCTCTGCGACGATATACTCGCAGCGATGATAATCTTCCCGCACCGGACTGGTGCGTCCCGCAAACAAAGGACACGAAGACTCTGGCAGCGGCAACAGGCGCTGCGACGATCTCAGCCTTCGCAGTGGCGGCAATTTCCTCGCACTGACGGGGATGCCCTCCGCAAGCGAGCGATGCCTTAACACTTGCAGAAAATCTTTAAAATCTTGGTTTCCAGCTACCCAACACAGGTACAACTCCCAGAGGCACCACCACTGGCCCAACCACTCTAGGAAGGACAGAACTCTCTCAGCAGAGTTCAGGGAAGCTGGGGGTGAAGTCCTTTTGTTCCTGGAACTTCTTAACAGGGAGCCAGCTCTTCTTCAGGCCCTTGGAGATTTCTTCAAGCAAGGGGACACAGCACAAAGCAAAGTCCTTCCCCTCTCCTTGGCAGCAAAGCAACTGCAGGTCAGCCCAGCAAAGCAACAGCAGGATAGTCTTCCCTCTTCAGTCTTCCGGCTTTCTCCTGGCAGAGGTTCCTTCTTGATTCCAGGATGATCTAATTTTTGGTAGTCAGTGGTCCTGTACTTATACCCCTAAAAGTCTTTGGTCCCTTTGCGCAAGAGGGCTCTGAGCCCGGTCTGAACCAGTTCTGGAGCACTCTGTTGACATGATTCCTTCTCTCCTTTCACAGTGCAGGGCAGAGACATCAGACGAACCACAGGGGGTGGAGACAGCACTGTGGGGGGCAGGCACAGTCCCAGGTCCCACAGGTCCCAGGTGCAACTCCTCCCTCTCATCTAGATGCAGATCTCTTTTTTCACCACTGGGCGGACTCATTCTGTCACCTGGAATCCACCAGCCCTGTCACTCACAAACCAGACAGTCAATTCACAAACAGCCAAAGGCACACAGAAAGGTCAGACAAGAAAGCAGGCACTTTCTAAGAGTGCCGCTTTTAAAAACAGGATTTAACCACCTTTCCTAAAATATGTGTTATTAAATTCTGAGTTCAGGGATACCAGACCTTTATGTCATATCTTGCTCCTATGGGAAGATATGCAGGTGACCACTGTACACAGCATTCCCCATGATAGCCTATGGGCAAGATAGCCTTACCATAGTGAAAAACGAAAATGGCTGTAATTCACTACCAGAGCATGTCACCTGCACTAGTACATGCTCTACCTTTCACATACACTGCACCCTGCCCAGGGTTGTATCGTGGGCCTTCCATAGGGGTGTCCAATGTGTACAGAAAGGGAAGGGCTAGGCCTGGTCAGTGGAGAAACTGGCCAGGTTGACCTGGCAGTTCACAGACTGCACACAGGCACTGTGGTGGCAGGCCTTAGACACCATTTTAGAGCTACTCACGAGGGTGGCACAATCAGTGCTGCAGGCCCACTAGTAGCATTTGTATCACCAGCCCTGGCACACTCAGTGCACTTTACTAGGGACTTCTTGGTGATGCAAATATGCCAATCGTGGATAACCAATCACAATAACAATTTACACAGAGAGCATATGCACTTTAGCACTGATCAGCAGTGGTAAAGTGCCCAGATTCCTATTGCCAAAAACCACGGGTCAGGAAAAAAGAGGGAGGAAGAAGCAAAAAGTTTGGGGATAACCCTGCAAAAAGGGCCATTTCCAAAAGCTCTTGACCTTCACACCTCTTCAATACTGAAAAGAAAGAACTCCTCTCAAGCAGCCCTGAATTCTGCCTCATGTTAGGAAAACAGCACCAAGAACTCATCTAAGATTCAAAATACGAAGAAGTCTCTTACCATTGCTGGAAAAGGTGTCAGCCGATCCTTCAGATCTACAAAATTACAGACCCATTTCCCTTCTCCCTTGCTGCTCTAAAATTATGGAGACTCTGATTAATAAACAACTGTCAGGTTATTTGGAACAAAACAACCTACTTCATCCTTCTCAGTCAGGTTTCCGTGCCTGTTATAGCACCGAGTCCGCAGTGACCGAAGTAAGTGACTCAATAAGGATGTCACTGGACAAGGGGACTCCCACGATGTTAGTTCTTCTCGACATGTCGCCAGCTTTCGACACCATCTCTCATAGATTCCTTGTGGATAAGCTACGAGAGATTGGTGTCAGAGGAATGGCCTTAAGATGGCTGCAAAGCTTCCTGACCAACAGAACACTATGTGCCCAATTGGACACATTTGTGTCACAGACCTCAGTAGTGGACAAGGGGGTCCCTCAGGGTTTCATCTTAAGTACCACCTTGTCCAACATCTATGTGTCCTCCCTGGCCACTAATATTAGAGCGTGTGGATTTGATACGATCTCGTATGAGGACGACACTCAAGTGATAGTCCCCATAGAGATGCATCTCGCTCCGACCAGAGAAAAATTGCTAAAATGGCGCTAAAAATAGCCACATGAATAAGTAAGAACTTCCTACAGCTTAACTCCGATAAAACGAAGATTCTGCTGTTCCGGAAAGCAGAGGAGTTATTACCCCCTGATTGGTGGACTACAGAACACAGGTAAGCTCTCATACCTAAAAAGTGGGTGAAGAATCTGGGCATCATAATTGATGACAGATTGTCCAAGGAGGAGCATGTAAAAACCCTCTCAGATACCAGCTTCGGTATGTTGCCAATGCTGAGAAAAGTCTTCCCTTGGTTTCTCCTTCCAGCCAGAAAAATCCTTATACATGCGCTTCTAGTCAGTAGATATTAGCAAGGCTGCAAGTTGTTCAAAATACAGCAAACCTGCACGGACTCCGTCATTACCTCTCTTACGCACAACAGCACTGGCTCCCTATCAGGAAAAGAGCAATCTTTAAGCTCTTGTGTCTAGTGTTTAAATCACTGCAGGGGATGGGTCCCTCTTATCTAATGAAGAATTTAGAACCATACATTCCTGTGCGTCCACTGAGATCGAGCAACTGAAATCTGCTATGCACTGGGAGAATCAGGAAAGCCAAGATGGGCCGTCGTGCCTGTTCTCATCTAGCCCCTGCGCACTGGAACAGACTACCAGATGACATTTGAGCCTCCTCCAATCAGGCACAGTTTAATAAACTGCTTAAAACCTGGCTGTTTTAATATGTTGTCTGCTATCCAGGTGCAGAGAGATCCCCTTGGGGATGATTCGTTGCGCCATACAAATTTTAATAATAATTATTACTGACCACGTGAGAAGCGAAGCTCCCTCACCACAAGAGACGCTTCAACACAGCTGCTCTCACGGTGACCCAGGTGGGTTTCGATGGGCAGCAACAGCAGTGTTTCAGAACACAGCATGGATCACTGGATGTTCAACTTGGGCTTCTTCATTGAGGTAGAATGAACACCATGATTTCCCAAAGAAGGCAAAACTAAGTTTTATAAAATACCATTCCCAAGACATCTGTGGATCCATTAAAATGTATTGCAGTATCCCAATTCAAGATGTTGCAGAGTTTCTTCCTGTGATGTCAGTTCCTGTTTCAAGTATATATGAGGCAGTGCTTGGAAGGGCATGATATGTTTAAATGCTTGATGTATTGCAACACATTTCATTTACTGATTTTTGTTACACCCAGTGCCCTTTGCTATACATTATTGACCCTGTTTTTTTTACTCTAGGTTGGGTACCTGTTTTGTTTTTACTCTAGGTTGGGTAATGTTCCCTGTGGATCATTGACTCTGCGTGTTGTGCTTGGCTTTTTTCTCATTCCTGTTTAAAGAAAGAGTTACATACCTTGGCATTTTTACCAACGCTAGGTTCATCTTCATTCAAGATTAATTATGAGTACCAAAGAAGGAATTTTCCTATTCTGGGGGTTTCCCTTCTAGAGGTGACCCTTTAAAGGAGAAACCTGTCACCTCTTGTATACATTGTTCTGTGTAGGGTGGCACTGTGGCTATTAGCAGCATCGCCATTTTTTCTAGTTGTAGTCTTATGTAGGCTAAATGCAAATACTGTGCATAATGGGGATTAATAGTAATGTGTCTGCTCTTTAAACACCTACCTCTCATTATGTAAACTCAGATTATAAATGCAGCTGGAACACAGCCTGTCCTTTGGCTCAAGGAGTTGTTGTGTGTGTATGCAAATATCACCACTGTTCCATCTCTTCTAATTTCATCAACACATGTTTGTGTATCTAGGAGGTGCAGGATGTGTCATTCAGAGGTGTGACTTTGCATGGAGATGGGGTCTGCACATTGATCAGCACTGACTGAAGGGCTCACAGCTTCCAGAGTCCAGGATGTCCTCTGTCCATCATAAAGGTTTACAGTACAACAGAGACTGCTACACCAGACTGGCCCTGATTGTGTGAACATACTATAGTTTAATATCTAAATCCTCTTTCTTTGCAGTTTTTTGTAAATGGTTGTGCATGCATGTAGCAGCAGACACCCGCTGCATCCCTCAGTTCCTATACACCGCGCAGTTATTTTATTTCCTACACAGTGGGACACACCTATCAAGTCTCTCTCTACATTGCACGGTCGTAGCAGCCCAGCAGACGGGAAGCAGAGAGGGGCCTCAGAATAACACCTCCAATGTTGATTTTCCACAACCCCTGATCTCTTCCTCTTCCTTACACCCCCAACACAACCTGTGTTCCCTCACTTGTAAAATTATTTCACTTGGATAAGTTGGAAGCTGTCTAACCTTTTCTCTGGTTTCTCATTGTCCATTGTACTAGGTTTAACCTCTGGTTGCCCCCCTTAGCTCCACCCCCATACATCGGGTATCCCCTCACTTTGCCTCCATTTGGATTTTGATATGGGAGATTCCATTTGGAATATACCATGGCGGAAGGGTGGGGTTATGTTCAAGCACCACCTAGGAAACATCCTCCCTGTACCCCCTCAGGCTTGACAACTTCCAGTTGTTATGACATGTAGGGAAGATATGGCCTCACAGCAGCGTGCAGTTTGGCCAACTGAAGACAGGATTCAGATTTCCAGGATACAAACCACGAATCCTCCACCCATACCCTGCTAGCCCGCAGTTGGGAGGCTCCTCCTCACCGGGGTCTCATACCCACTCTTGTAGGAAGGAGCCGGCATTTCTCTGAAGATATGTTATGTACAAAATAAATAAATGTGAAGCCAAGTGGGCCATCCTATAATACCTGTAAAAAAGCATCTGGATCAAAACAGTGAAAACATAAGTACTTTACAATAGGGTCCCCAACACAAACGCCCATATAGTGGAGAAGATGGCCGGCTCTAGCACTGGTGGTGCCTGGTGCGACAATGGCGCCCCACCATCTGTGGGGAAGGTGGTGACCACCTCCACCATGGATTCCCTCACCACTATCTTTTAACAGTGCCGCTCAAGTCTCCACAACCACTCTCTTTCAGGTGCATTTAATTAGTTATATAGTGTCACTCATACCAGTCTAGGGTGTCAGAGCACTTTGCATCACACACATATTATACAGAGGCAATCAATCAAACGTGTGTAAATCACCATATAGGAAATGTTACATGAGCCAGAGGACTACAAGGTGTAGCAGTGACATGTCATCTATACAGGTAATCAATATAGTGCAAGAATGCTTGGTCTGGAGAAGCACAAACTCAAAATTGAAAATTTAACACCATAGTTGCGGGTTCTCTTTAATAATAAGAATTGATTTCTACCAAAATAAATCCTTTTTGCAACATTAATCTATGCTCTAATCTATACTTTGCAGTGTGCATGCAGTTCTTTGACGACATTTAATAATTCACAGTACTATATTAGGATTGGAACTTATAAACTATTCATAACAAAAGGTCGTCTCTCAGAAAAGCAGTATCCTACTGATCTATTTACATTATATGCACTTTGTGATCTGAATGGTGCACGTTCATTGCAGCAGGAATATTAACCCTCTCTAGGAAAAATATTATTCACCAGCGTTATCTTGACATTCTTATTATTGCCTGGAAATTGCTGGAGGCCAGAAATGCGTCAAGAGATGCTTTTAAAACCAAAATAAAATTGCGAACTCATCGCCCCCATGGTGGAGAATAACGCCATTTAAATACCCCAATTAACTAATATATTCCCATCTCTTACTGCAACAAGTGTTGAGCAATCAAACAAAGCCACTGAGAAGATTAACACTTCAAATATCTATGTTGAGCCCTGCCCAACCTCCAAAATGAAAGGCCACTTGCTTACCCTTAGCCCTGCAGTAAATGAATTCATAAATGTCTCTTTCCAGCATGGTTCTGTTCCTAGTGCCTTAAAACAGTAGTTGTTAACCTTTTGCTTCCTGTGGATCCCCACTTAATCATTACTGGAATCCGTGGACCCCCATTGAATCAATATTGGATTCCGGGAGCTCCCACTGCGTCCTTACTGTAAGCCAGGGACCCCGGCCTAAGCTATTTGGAGCTTTTGAATCACAAAACAATGAAGAATGATGAAATATTTTATTTAATCCACAAACAAATATACAACAGCCACCATTTTAATTTATTAGGAAGTTTTGAGCTTTTTGAAATTAAATTAAGGCAAACTATCCTCCTTACTATATTCTATTTGATGCACCTGCTCTGTCACACAAATCTATCTGAGGATACCAACTTCATTTTTAGCCTCCAATTTTAAATGTATTCACATGTAGAGAACGTTGTAAAAAGTCAGAATTTACATTTTACTTCGTTGTTTATATACACTTTATTAATCTGTTAATATTATTTAATTTTCTAAGTGGTCAAGTACACTGAGTGGGCTTCGCAGCCCCCCAAGGTCCCCAGAACACAGGTTAAAAACCGCTGCCTTAAAAGAAACGATAAGCACTCCTCTGGTAAACCTGTGTCCAAATGATGGGATTCAGCAAATTACAAGACCATATCCAATCTAATCCCTTCTTTATTTGTAAAATCAGGGAAAAGGAACTGTCAATCCAGCCATCAAGTGTTGATTTCAGCAGCATGCTGCAAGACATGCAGTCAGGGACCAAGGCTGTGACTGCAGACATCAGAGAGGGGCTGCTTTCCTCTGTCAGTTTGGGGCACCGTGAACCCCTGATTCCTCTGGACCTAAGATTTCAGTGCTTCCTGCAGATATCAGAAGATTTGTTATTTTCTTTTTTTTTTTTTTTTTTTTTATTGCAAAGAGAAGATTTGTTATTCTCATCATCTGGCCCAGAGTATTAAGATTCCTTCCTAGCCTACCTCAAGATATATCACACCCACCAGGGCTTCAACAGGTGTGCGGCTACTTTCATATTACATGTCATAATAATGACTACATGTATGGATACTGTGATTAGTACCCTCAAATGTGAGTGAGCTAGTTATAAACAATGAGTGCTGATGACACAGATGGTCACTGGAAGAACTTTGAAAACTTTCAAAAGAACCAGGGAGTTTTGGAAATGTTTTCAAAGTAGAGATCCTGAAGCCAGAGTTTTAAACAACAAAATGTAAACCAGGAACCAAACCCGGGGGAGGGGCTGCAGGTTGAGCTCCCCGTCCCCTTCATCCTAAGTTACTGCTCCAATGAAAGTACATTTTTGTGTTTGTAGGAGGTCACATGTAAACAACAACCACACAACTCAAAAGCAGTTGTCATTGGTTCATATGATTGCCTTTAAATTGTGAAAATGTATACTTAATTGTGATACCACCTTTATGTATGCAGGGCCGTCTTACCACCATAATAGTCCCCCGGGCAAAGCAATGCACTGGCCCCTGCCTACACAACCACTCACAAGAAAGATTTTTTTTTAATAAAAAAGGAGTGTTAAATTCTGGTCTGCATGGGGCCCCTATGCTGGTTGGGCTCTCGGGCACTGCCCAGCATGCCAATGCATTAAGACAGCTCTGTGTGTATGGTTGAGCTAAGAGATTCTTGGTGTAGTCTAGGCTTAGAGTGGATACATCAAGCTACAATGTGATGTTCTATATTCTTTTTATCTGCAGTCCTCCTGTTAGCAGCCACCTCACCAGGTAAGGGATTTTTTACTGAAATATAACAATGAAAAAGAGAAACTGAGTGGTCTTTCTGTAAATCTGCAAACTCATTGTCAAAAAAGCAACACATTTTTTCAACACACTGTGGGGTGCCTTTTGGGAGCTGGGGTATAATATGCACTGTACAATGCCTATGCGTGTACCAATTCAGAGTTTCACTTCTCATCAAGGTGTTGCCTACCTTTGCTTTGAACAAAAAGTGGAAGGACGTTCCTCAGAAGCCGGAGCCTGAGTCCTAGCACGTCAGGGACAGTGCCAATGTGTGGGGTTGGAGGGAGAGGAGGTGGCATTATTGATCATTTGCAAGTCTTGCCCTTTGTGATGGGATTTGAGGACCATGTGAAGTGCTTCTTATATGGGGGGTGGTTGGTAATCACAATTTCTGTTTTCCCTTTTAGTCAAAGAAAATTCTCCAGCAAAGACTGGCAAATGTGTACTTCATTGTGATACCACCTTTATGTATGGTTGAACTAAGAGACCCTTGGTTTAGTATAGGCTTAGAGTAGATACCTCAAGCGACAATGTGATGTTGCATCCCATTGGTGCAGATTGGCACCACAAACTCAATTAATTTTCTTTGTGTATGATTGCCCGCGCCGTATTCCTCACTACTTTAATGCAATGCGCATGTCTGTCCTATGGACACCTGTTATGTAACATATGACCGCAGCAATAGAACCCTTCAACTGGTTCCGTGACCTGTCCTCCAGTCTATGTGTCCTCTGTATGCCACTTTCCCTTGAGTCCCTTCAGACACAGGGGACCTGCTTTTCTGACCACACCTTGCCTTAGTCATTTTGCTAAGTACTATGTGTGTCCTCAGGGTTTCTTCCCATGGCTGTGAGATTCAGGGGAGTGGGTTGGCTAGAAGGGGCGTTCTTCTTTCCTTCAATTAAAGATGGTACAATGGTGACAGCAGGCGTGGCACCACTTTTTTAAATGTTTATATCAAGGTATTGCCACTGTCAGAGACTTGGCATGAGAGTGGGACAGAATTCATTGACAAGTATGACTGAGCTTCAGGAAGTGGACGCACATCATTAGGAGAAGGATGTCCAGAAGTTCCAGGTGTTAGTAATCTTTATGATAGGCAATTAGAAGGCAAATATATATATTGTAACTGAATGAATCTCATGGTATTTTCTGCTCCTGGGCCTAGATTCTACAGCCCTGTTTTAGATATACTCAGGGCCTTCTACCCTTCAGGAATAACATACCTTTCAGGGAAGTGGTTCATGTATGTAGAAAATGCATTCTGGAAGCTGGTTTTGTTAGATAAACAAAGGTATTGATGAAGAAATTAAAAGCCATGAAATGCAACAATCAAGTTCTTGGAGACACTTTTTCTAAGGTTTCCCAATTAGAATCCTTATGTTACAGCCTGAAACTTTAGGGAAATACTTTGTGGAACTTCCTGTGTCCCAGACTTCTCAGACTCACAGAAACTGCATGTGTGACGTGGCTAAGGCCACAACCTTGGCTTCTAATTGTGCACTGAAATTTATGGTGGTCAAAGTTTACAAGATTGTGGTATGTGATCATCTGCGATCTTTCAGCAATCGCCAAATAGCCTATGCTGGTTACAATCCTAAATGTTATGAAATAAAATAGAAGTAGAGAGAACCACTTGTCCATTAAATTATCCGTCCGTAAATACAGATGTGGCATGAAATCAGTCGTCAGACAACCATCAACCTGCAAGCCACCCACAGTCCCACACACTCACCGACCTGCAGAAGTAAATCAGCAGAACACCCAGGAGTTGGTTTATCAAGGACATTAAGACTTAAACAATGTGGACGGACCCACTATGTGTATGCAATTAAATCACTGTGGATAGTAAGAACATGGACCCATTAGGTGTTCTTAAAAGACCCCTCACACACCAACCTGGTTGGTCACATGCTTCATCATTGGGGTCCCAACGGGGGGCCGAGTGCCTCCCAGTTGTGCTACGACACCTGACTACAGCAGAGCGGGTGTGGTGCATGGATGTGATGTGAGGTGAAGTATTTACAGTTAAAAATATCTCTGAGAATCCTTCCCAATAACTTTAATAGCAGCGGCTCAGGATATAGTTAAAAAGGAGATACTATGTGTTGTGCAACTTATTTGGAATTATCTACCATGAGTTGCTGTATGTGTGGCGGTCTACACGTTTCAGCCCGTAAAAACAATGGTAAGGGCTTTCTTCAGGACCAGAAAGTGAATAAAAGTGAGTGGCAAAAGTGATAGGAGCCACGTGAAACGTTTTGTGATACCTACACACGCGCTAAGGTGTGCGGATCGCAAGTGTCTATATACTCACCGACACTTCAGAAAAATACTGACACTTCAGAAAAATACAATATTAGGCCAACAATGCTGGAAAATTGGGGCTCGGAACGCTCATCCAAGTATCCGATTTGGTGAAGGGGGTCCCTCGTCTGTAAACCTGACTTGGTCCCACGTAGTCCCGGCGTCTTGTACTGATTTGGGGATGGGACGTACCCCCTTTCTTCCTCCCTAGCTCTCCCCTTTTGATTTTTGTAATATTATCATCAAGGACATTGCCAGAGATGGTCAAAAAGGTCATTTTCTTGTAATTGTTGAGGTGTTTACAACTAATAATGTGAGCTTTGATACAAAGAAGCTGTGATCATCTAAACAAACAGATTACAAAAAAATCTGGCGCCAGGTTAGCTCTCCAAAAATGATTTCACATAAAATTGCAAATGAAGTTCAGTCAAAATGGTTCTTATGGTGTGTGCTTGCACGTTTTAAATAATTCGTTGAGTTAGGGTTCCGTTTAGAGCTGGGGGGGAGGGGTGCAAGACATCAACAAAAAATGTCCGATGGCATGCCATGCAAACTCACGCTTCCTCTGCCTGTTCGGAGTCTGGGGACACTTTTTCTGACAGCCCATCCACCAAAGGGCCGTCAGTCAACGCGCGTCAGAACATCCACCCCACTTCTGATGGTCAGTTTGATTTCTCTTTGGGGTCACAACAGGAAGTAACATAGGGAACCGAAGAAATGACCACACCAGTTTGGAGAAAGACCCCGCATGTCAGGACCATTATTTTTTTTTTTTTCTGTAACAACTTCTGTTTGGGATTTGGTATTGAAAAACAAATAAAACTTTAGGAGCTTCATTAAATTGAAAAAGTACATTTGGGCCCAATTATAAAAAATGTGTCACCCAACACAGCGCAGCAACCAAAGTTGGTGCGTTGCGTGACAAGCAGAGAACAGGAAACCCCCATACCTTCAGAGATATGGCACTCCCCTCCTCTCTCCCTAGCCCCGGTGCACAGTCAGGTAGCCGAGTGTCACACACACACCTATGCACCATTGTGAAAGAGTGTCTGCGCGAGGCAAGTATAGGTTTTGTTCTAGAAGGCAGCCTTCTAGAACAAAATACTATGTTAAGACTAACAAAAGCTTTTCCAACATTGAATGTCTGCTGCACAGTGCAGCAAATATGTGAAGTGGGAAACGTTATGGGAAATAAAAGCCTTTCTCCTTCTTAATGCTTGCTTCAAAGTGGGATTATTGAGCAAAAGCCTGTCTACATTTGTCAGTAGATAGGGGTTTGCGTCAAAAACCATCTGTGGTTGCATGGGAACACCCATGTGCAATAGAAGTTTTGTGTACTTTTATGACGCAAACACAGAGTAAAATGCTTGTTAATCTGGGCCTAAATTTGCTCGAAGGACATTTCTACTACCAGAGAGAGGCCATTACTTATTACTAAGTCTCTGCTAGCTTTAACATCATCTAAAGTAAGAAGTTACTTATTGAAAGAAATGTAGCATCTGCTGGTCATCGGTTGATGTATCATTGGTAATCATCTTCCCAAATGACATTCTTGCCTAAAACAGAATACATTTCGAAATGTACAAACACTGCTAAAAACAAAAAAAAGTGACCATTTTCATTCACCTTGTAGATTGCAGACACAAACGCCATTCAGACTTTGTGATGTCGGATACTGAAGTTTAAAATCAGATCTTCAGTACTACATGAGTCTACTTCAGTGTGTGACAACAAACAATTTGAAAGAATCCCACCCACTACACTGCTGCAGACAGACACTCTTGATGGGTGTGTGTGTTGCCAACCAATTGTATTTTAGAGATACAAGGGGTGAGCTCTTTGCCGGAGCTTTCGCTAAAGGTCTCTATGGGAAACTTGATAGAACTGAGAGATGCCATCTTTGTTATAGATCAAATATCAGTGTGCTTGATGCTTAGGTATAGAGGTCACTCAGCTCTAGTGTTATCTCAATAACAATATTCCTTTACAACAATTCATTTGTGGGTGTATATAGTCCAGTTCAGGTGCTCCTCTAAGTTGGAAAAAACACACTATCTTGCAGGGCTAGAGGGATGTTTATAGACCAAGCCTAAGTATTATCCCCCGTAGAAATCAACGAACAACTACAAACTTAGGGGTCTCATAAGGGATCCAAAAGTGATCCTCTACTCAAAGTAACCTTATCAACGGTACAAGGGTACGATGACAGTGACACTCACAGACCAGATCACAAGATGTGAAGAACCAATAACGTGAGTCACCCCTGGTTTAGGATTCCCATCAACGGTCTTGTGATGATCAATGTTATCATTTGGTAATCCATATCGGGTATTGTGTCTCTAGATCATTGAGACCGACATACCCAGATAGCCAGATTCGGGGTAGCGACCCACAATCACTCGGTACTACCACATGATGTTGATGTAATGGGAAGTGCAGTGTAAAAATATATGTAAGTGGTGGTTTAAAAAAGGATAGGGAGCTCAACCAAGGTAAATTTAATAATTGTTGGCCCCTTCCCTAATAAAAACAAGAACAGTAAAGTATCATCATCGCAGTCCACACAAATAGCTGCGAGGAGACCAACATGTTTCAGCCACTCAAGGTTCACTCCTCTGGCTTTCGTCAGGGTCTCTGTTCAAATAATCTACTACTGCTTACAAGTGAATAAAGTGTGAAAAAATATACAAAAAAACACACACACACGTGAAAACCAGTAAAGGATATAATGTTCCATAAACTGTGTCAACTCCTCTCTTCGGCACCTGGTTGCAATTATACTGTGTAAGGAGGACAAACGTACAGGAAAGTCACAATCAGCTACACTGGTCTGTGATAAACATAGTATTGTTTTACAAAAATGAATCTACTTGCTTACTCACCCAGGGTGTCCGGGGAGTGGACCTCACCTCTTCCTGGACCTGGCTCAGGATATGTGAGACCCCGCTCTACAAAAACACAAACCGGCTGCGTAAATTACAAAGACCAGGAGGTCAAACATTAATTTACTCTGGCGGTCAAAATACTGTGTATGGAGCTCATTAACAGCCATCTAAAGATACTCCAAACCACCCTCTCTCCACTCCACCATCAACTACAGGCTGAACAACTGTTAAATACAATCAAACTTTAGTCCAGCAATTAATCTGACCAAATGATGAACAGCCTGATATATAGATCAACAGGACTATAAAACTACCAAAATGGCCGACGTGACGTCATTTGGTAGTTCAGCGAGTCTCGCGAGAATACGAGCGGGATGCCGGGAATGAGCTGGCGATTGAGCAAGTGGGATTACTGAGCACCGGGTGTGTGGGCTGAGTCCTGACTATAGCGATGGGCACTTGTACTAGTCTAAGTGCCAGATCAACTATTCTGGCAATGTTGAACAAAGAGTTCCCTGGGTAGGCAGCGACTAGGCCACTCCCCTGCAGGGTCTGATAGGCTGGATGATACCAACCAGCACAGTGAAGTAGTCAGTGCACAGGAGAGACTGTGCCTCCCCCTGACTCAGTCACGGCCTGAGACAACGACGGACAGGTAGGAGAATTGGGCCTCTTGGTCTAACAGCTGGTTTATCTGTTGATCTATATATCAGGCTGTTCATCATTTGGTCAGATTAATTGCTGGACTAAAGTTTGATTGTATTTAACAGTTGTTCAGCCTGTAGTTGATGGTGGAGTGGAGAGAGGGTGGTTTGGAGTATCTTTAGATGGCTGTTAATGAGCTCCATACACAGTATTTTGACCGCCAGAGTAAATTAATGTTTGACCTCCTGGTCTTTGTAATTTACGCAGCCGGTTTGTGTTTTTGTAGAGCGGGGTCTCACATATCCTGAGCCAGGTCCAGGAAGAGGTGAGGTCCACTCCCCGGACACCCTGGGTGAGTAAGCAAGTAGATTCATTTTTGTAAAACAATACTATGTTTATCACAGACCAGTGTAGCTGATTGTGACTTTCCTGTACGTTTGTCCTCCTTACACAGTATAATTGCAACCAGGTGCCGAAGAGAGGAGTTGACACAGTTTATGGAACATTATATCCTTTACTGGTTTTCACGTGTGTGTGTTTTTTTGTATATTTTTTCACACTTTATTCACTTGTAAGCAGTAGTAGATTATTTGAACAGAGACCCTGACGAAAGCCAGAGGAGTGAACCTTGAGTGGCTGAAACATGTTGGTCTCCTCGCAGCTATTTGTGTGGACTGCGATGATGATACTTTACTGTTCTTGTTTTTATTAGGGAAGGGGCCAACAATTATTAAATTTACCTTGGTTGAGCTCCCTATCCTTTTTTAAACCACCACTTACATATATTTTTACACTGCACTTCCCATCACATCAACATCATGTGGTAGTACCGAGTGATTGTGGGTCGCTACCCCGAATCTGGCTATCTGGGTATGTCGGTCTCAATGATCTAGAGACACAATACCCGATATGGATTACCAAATGATAACATTGATCATCACAAGACCGTTGATGGGAATCCTAAACCAGGGGTGACTCACGTTATTGGTTCTTCACATCTTGTGATCTGGTCTGTGAGTGTCACTGTCATCGTACCCTTGTACCGTTGATAAGGTTACTTTGAGTAGAGGATCACTTTTGGATCCCTTATGAGACCCCTAAGTTTGTAGTTGTTCGCTCCTCTAAGTTGAACAGTCTAATTTGAGTGAGAATAAAACTAACATGAGGCGGTCAGTTAAAAAACGACACCATCTACAGAAGAATAATTTCTCTAGCGACATTTATATGTGGACCTGAAATGGCATCAGCATGTAAATAAAAATATTTAAAGTTTTCTAGATGTTCAATAGGGTTAATTCTAAGGGCCAGATTACGAGTTTGACGGTGTGGCAGCAGGTAGCCACAAAAGCGCCCCGCTCCCACACTGCCAAACTCAACCGCTGCCCACCCGCTGGCCAGATTACGAGTTTCCTTGTGGTTAAGTGGGAGCTCCATTGGCGGTCCCCGAGCGATGCCTTTTAGAAAGGCACAATAATGGGAGCGTCAACGCCCGTTTCTGCATGCCATGGACTGGGCACTCCATGCCGTGCATGAAAGGGGGTGAATGCACACCGGGGGGGGGGGGGCACACCATGTGCTCCACCTCCATGTATGCCCAGGCCTAGAAGCAACAGGGGGCCCTTTAGGGACCCCTTAGTTTCCTCGCTGCCAGTATTTTCATATTGCAGCCTCAGACCGCCACTCCACCGCCAGGGATCGACGTTCTCCCGCAGCGGCATTGGTCAGATAGTAGTCCGACTGCCAGAGTCGTAATCCGGCAGTTGGACCGCCGGTGCACTGTCGTGGGTTTGGCGGTCCAAGTGACACCAAAATCATAAACAGGACCTTAGACCAAGAGGAGATAGTAGCACAATAACATGGTGCCTGAATACAGAATTATATTATTGATTTTCTAAAGTGAAATTGTGGCAAGATTGACAAAAACATGAGGTTCTTAGCTGCATAAAAAAGCCAAAGAGTCAAGCATTCATTTTTCGATACCGTAATTTATTTTCGTCCTGTTTCACAGCGTGCCAATAGATGCGTTTTTGATGGTTAATGTGAGCTTACTCCTATCGCTTTTGACACACGTAATCTGAGGGATTGATGTATTCAATCTGAGAACCACTGGGCATTCATTTTTGATCTCCTTGTATCTTTAAACAACATACAATGAAATTTGCTTGAAAATAATACTGCTTAAAATAAACCTGAAACACTGTCAGTAATTCAATCCCATCCTTATACTGTCACATGGTCAGCGACTAGCTGCCGCCTCCCCCCCAAACCGGCACCCAACAACCAGAAACGTGGACACGAGACTTCTTTACTTTTTGGAAGGCGGGCGCTAGTCGCCCGGCCGTATTTATTAAGATATGAAATTAAAAAAGGTTTTAATTGCATGATCAACAATTTATACAAAAATCAGCAGGACATTAGGTACAAAATTATTGTCAACAAGTTTGAGAGCCTGACCTTAACAAAACTCTAATACATGTTGTTTCCTAACCGAGACTAACATCCTCATCTTGATTTTTGTACATTTCTGGCCATATGGCAAGGTCACTACCGGTGTCAGGTCCTACAAGCTGCGCCTCCCCTAGAGACGTGCGCATGCGCAGTGTTACCCCGGGAATTGCCCGGTCTACGCCCTGAACTCCGTTTACCCACTAAAGGAGGGCCCTTACTCTGCGCCGGTGGCGTCATGAGTCCACGCGCGCGGAGTGGCTACCAGCCTAAGGAAAGCGTGAACTACTCCTACCCGCGCTGCTTTGCTTTGCAGCATCCATTACCTTGCCCCTGGAGTTCTGGGAGTGGCCCGCAGGCCCCTCCCCCTGGGCGGGAACCTCCATAGGATGATGCCCGCCCCCTCAGACCTCAAATATGTGCTCACCGATAATGACCTTACCGCATGCCCCATACCTAATAAATACGACGACCTATGGAAAAAATTCTAAAGGACAGCTACACTGGCTAATAAATAACAGCATTACCGTACAGCTACAAAGGGAAAAAAGGCCTAAAGACACTTGGCATCCAAGAAAAAGTACTTTACACATAATTCGCGAAAAAGGGGAAAAAATTCCTAAACATACAGCATCATCAAAATATACCACAGATCCATTACTAATACCATGTAATACATGTGGACAGTACCTTCGCAAACTTACCATTAAACCGGACATAATGAATGCCACAAAACTTTGTTCTAAGGGATGGTGGGTGGGAAAACAAAGAAGCCCCGAGCGCGGGGCACACGGTGCTGTGGGAGAGCGTCCAGGGACAAGGGGGTCTCCTGGGCGCTCCCCACCTCTTTATTCTCCAGGGGCCAGGCGGGGGGGGGCACGCCCGCCCCCCGGCCCGCCCCTCCTATAGCCCGCCCCCCCGACCCGGACCTTTTACCTGGTGTCCGGGTCAGGGAGGCCGCCGGCCAATCGGTGGTGGGTCGCGCCCCCCAGGGCCCGCCCCCACCACCGAGAGACAACAAAGGAGAATGGGGGGGAGACGGTCGCCGCGCCGCCATGCGTGCGGGGGGGCCGAGGGCCCCCCCTTTTCACATGGTCAGCGACTAGCTGCCGCCTCCCCCCCAAACCGGCACACAACAACCAGAAACGTGGACACGAGACTTCTTTACTTTTTGGAAGGCGGGTGCTAGTCGCCCGGCCGTATTTATTAAGATATGAAATTTAAAAAGATTTTAATTGCATGATCAACAATTTATACAAAAATCAGCAGGACATTAGGTACAAAATTATTGTCAACAAGTTTGAGAGCCTGACCTTAACAAAACTCTAATACATGTTGTTTCCTAACCGAGACTAACATCCTCATCTTGATTTTTGTACATTTCTGGCCATATGGCAAGGTCACTACCGGTGTCAGGTCCTACAAGCTGCGCCTCCCCTAGAGACGTGCGCATGCGCAGTGTTACCCCGGGAATTGCCCGGTCTACGCCCTGAACTCCATTTACCCATTAAAGGAGGGCCCTTACTCTGCGCCGGTGGCGTCATGAGTCCACGCGCGCGGGGTGGCTACCAGCCTAAGGAAAGCGTGAACTACTCCTACCCGCGCTCCTTTGCTTTGCAGCATCCATTACCTTGCCCCTGGAGTTCTGGGAGTGGCCCGCAGGCCCCTCCCCCTGGGCGGGAACCTCCATAGGATGATGCCCGCCCCCTCAGACCTCAAATATGTGCTCACCGATAATGACCTTACCGCCACAGGCCAGCATTGTTAACCGACGATCTGGCCTCCCCCTGCCTAGACCTACCCTAGAAAGTTCTCACTTTAGCAAAACCTTCCAACCAGGCCCTGACATCAACAGACCACAGGCCCCTTCCTTCCTCCGTCAAATGGACTCCCCTCACCAGGTAGGACCAATACACCCATGTTGGATCATCTGGAACCGAGGGGGGCTTGAAATAATTTGTCCCACTGTGCGTTGATCCTCTTTATCGAGTGATTCAACGCCCTGACCGGGTCCTTGCCACCACGGGATAAGTTGAGACCCTACTACTGTGCCACCCGGGCAAGTCCTGAAGACCCACCCACAGTGGAGATGAACCCATCAATGAGTATTCGCCTCCCCAGTTTGGCCAATTCAGTCCCCCCTAGGTGAAGTATCACCACTGACAGGGGGTCGGGCTGCTGAGCTAAAAGTCCCTGAAAGAAGTTCCTGAACTGACCATGGCACAGACCCTCAAACCAACTCTTCCCTGTCCTGCGTCCAGCCTGTTGCTTGTGCTGGCACATTGTAGCTCCTCAACTTCTGGTGATGAGTTCCTCCCCTGCGTGGCAGGTTTGAGAAACTGCAAGAACCAGGAAAAGACCAAGAAAACCTGGGTGACAAATTCCCACCTCCACCTTAGGGGATGGGTAGCACTTACACCTGCCCGCAATACTTGGGCCCTTGGTGTCCTCTTCCTCGACGTATGCTTCCCTTTTGACGTCCACCCGCTGCTGATGTTGCGGTGTGGAGCACTCCTCAGATATCCGCCATGGACCCAGCCGTGACTGACGTAAGCATCCCTTGTGCCGTCCACCAGCTGCAGCTGTTGTGATGTGGAGCACTCCAGGTATCCACCATGGATCCGGTCATACATAAATTGGAAAGATAGACACACACCATTAGTGTTTCCGGCAATAACTGTTGTACACGCGTTAGACTTACATCACCATCAGTCGCTAAGTTTTCGATAATCTTAGTGCCAGATTACTACCCATAAACACGTCGACAGTAAATGTTAAGCATAGCCTCAGTTTGTCTGTTTGCTAGTGCAGCGTCTATGTCGTTAAGCATAGGATCAGCGCCGCCCTAACCATGTTAGGCTGTAAAATTGGCTTCCTATTTTCACAATCCTTGTTACACAAGAAAGTTGTGCTGCAGGCGAGAACATCGCCTCCTAATCCTGGTTTTCTACCCACGTCTTTATGCCTAGGCTCTATGTGTAAGAAACAAGACAGTCTACTTAACAGTGCAGCATCACAGTCTTTAGCTAAAAGAATTAGCACAGCCCTAATTCCGCCAGGCCATACGCTGGCCCAAGGACCTTTTCCGCTCGCCACTTTGGCTCCTGGGAAATATCATCCCAGCCAACCGGACATGATCACATGCATCCACAGAACTAAGGGATTGCCGCAACTCGGCTCTTGGGCACCTTTTAGGTGTGACATCAGGGTGTGTATCATTATCAGGACCCCAAGTAGTCTTTCTAAAGGCTCTAGGCCCTGTCTCAATGCCGTTCGTTGTTCCCCCACCATATTATTAATATATGGCTTTGGTACACCCCTAGAGCTCAACGTATATGGTGCTAAATTACTGTGTGCTATATAAGTTTTCACACTGTAATTATTCGCCTCAAATCTCATCATAGGCTCAACGTATATTGTGCCAGTTTACTTGTGTGCTAACTAAGTTTACTGACTGAACTAAAGGGGTGTGTTTCTTACAGATACATATATTTGTTGTTATACACCTGTTCTTTTTTCATTTACTCATTCATGAAATTAAAGACTGGTAAAACAAGCTGCTCTATATTCCCTCAAGACTTAGCCTGAAGGCTGCACGCAATACAGCTAACCCTAGGATAGCTTACCAATAATGTTGACTTTAACCTATCATCCATGAATGGTCGTTTGGACAGGTGCAGTGATTGGACTGGTGCAATGTCCCCCCTAGAATAGTGAACAGCACCTCCTATGGTTATTACCCCCACAATGAAATAAGTCCATTGTTTGGCTTTCCGCTTTGGCTTGCACAGGGAAGTGGGACCTGGGAAACTGGCTCTCAGCCTCGTCAAGCCCTACCTTTAGATGTCGTTCATCCCCGGGTTGACCCCACGAGAAGATGGTATCCCTATTCGTGAATGGTTCCATGATTGTTCTAACTATCACCTAGCAGACACCAATGATAGTCGTTCTATAGTGTCAAAATTTGACTTATGTCAATAGCTGTTCCTTGCGTAAGAGAAATCAGCAGCAACCATGGCTTGGATAAAGTATTGCAAGTGCCTAGAGGACATCAATAAAGCAGCCCAGGAATGTCAACATCCATCTGATTCTCCAGGTGAAATTTAATGTCACCCATGTAGCCTGAGCTCTAATTTAGACAATGAGTGATCCCAAACTGAAATCATCAACTGAATGACCTGAAGTCTTGAGCGCCGACAGAGCACCTTTTAGATAACCCACAACCCATGGTGGGGCCCATCCCATCAGGGAGCTGCGTCTGCCTTGTGAATTCTACAAAAAGCACAACCCGAGCCTTTTTAAAAAGCCCAAGCTCCATATTGATGAGTCCCCCCCAGCACGTGGATGCGATCCAGTTGAATACAGTGAATACTGCCAGTGCTAATTTAAGATAGAGTAAGTGCCACAGTTTTGGGCTGACTGGACTCTTAAATGCTTGAAAAGCTGGAGAAGTGTTACTCTACCACATTTGTGTTAAACTGGTTACTGGTGAAAGAAACTTTTAAGGTACAAGTCTAATGTCGGCTAGAAAGGCAGCAGCGTGCCCCCCAATAACCTTAATGTCAACAATATAACACAATAATATACACAAAGTAATATAACAAGAAAATTAAACTTTTTAACAGGGCACAACATCACGAAATAGTCAAAAAACTGAATCCAACCCAACAGCTATAGCCCAGCGCAGTATTTTGCAATAATGAAGTACAAACACTGCAACACATACAATAGCAGAACACATCACCTTCACCTTAAGATGTCACACAATTTGGTAACAACAAACCCTGCCTCAATTTACTACGAAGGACATAACCATGCTCTGTGATCTGGGACATTCCGGTGTGTGTTTAAAATTACTTCACGCTGTTTAACAGCTTTATCTTAAACGAAGGGCATTTACATGTGCTTCAGTCTCTCGCAGTGCGTATTTCTTCTCTTCCTGCGCATTTAAACATGGGAGTTTTGACCTTGCGCAGACGTCTGGATTTCAGAATTCCCTGCTTTAGCATAAAGGCTGCTGCATAAATGTTAAATGAATCAGACCCTTAAGGCTTCTGGAGAATGGAGATTTATACTCCATTAAACCTGATCTTCCTAGGCACATTAGCTGGTAATTTCACCCCGGATTGTAGTATAGAGCGTTTTATGCTCAATAATAATAAAATTGCGTGTAAACTTTACTCTTTATTAATAAACATTATATGCTACTGTCTGGCGGAAAACCGTAATGAATTCCTCGCTCCTCAGTTTATCGGGATTGCTTACGCTGTAAAACGCTTACAGCGTCGGCTATTGGCTGCGTTGTCTCTACCGAAAATTGTGAAACAATACAGAATTTAAGTGAAATTGACATGCTAATTTCTCTGGTAGCAAGCAGACTGAAGAAGTAAAAATTCACCGAGGTCAGCGGTATGGGAACCCGCCTTTCATATTTTCCATTTAACTAAAGCACAAAAAATTGTATTGTGTTTCTAGTGAGATACATTTCGCTTTTGACTTGAAACAGTTCACAAAAGCCAATGGACGATGGAGCGCGTGTGATATTTTAAAAATTAGGAAGCGTCACTTTTGTATATCCTTTGGCAGTGTGTCACGCCAAGCTGGCAATCGTGTCATACACTCATTCACTAGGCCTGTTCTGGAGGTTCCAACCACGTGGGTCAGAGGACGGACGCACGTGGGTCAGAGGCGGGACGCAAGGGGGGGGTTCTCGCGCTGCTATCAAAATAAACACAAGCGGCCGTGCCAACATTCAGATAAGTATTGCCCGATTTGACTACCAGGCTCAGAGCTCCTAGCACATAGCAAGTGCCATCCTTTTTGCTGTACGACAAGTGCTGGAGCAAATAAACTCCAATACAAAACCACTTAAACCAAAATGCGGGCAGAGCACGAGTCCTGTGTAAGCCAACTGTAAATAGTCTGGGTAGGTGTAATTAATTAATACTCATCACTTCACCCTGAATTCTGCTTAGGAATGCTATTCATCTATTACTTGAGACGAGGACGTAATATTCCTTCACTTATACAGCGCGGTCTGGTCGGTACAATATTGTACAAAACAGTCCTTAAATGCTGCTCGAAAATATCAACAAATACTGCCCTCTTGTGGGCAAAATTAGCTTAGAAAAGAATTCAGTCGAATTTAAATTCATTAGAGGTAGAGTATTGCTCCGCATCTTTCAGAACACTGTTGTAATTGACTGACACATCCACAATGCGCTACCAGTGACCTGCTCGCCCTAAGAGTCTGTGTTGCCCCATTACTCAACTATTCGTGCTATGCTAAATATTGTTTGCATCGTAACATATTTTTCTTAGATTACTGCCCAGCTAGGAACCGAACCTACGTGTGCAATGCAGCTGCATTGCCAGTTTGTTTTCCCCCTGCGCTATCTGCCTAGCTCACACTGTTAAGTACCCATGTGGCTAAAACACGAACATATCCATAGGTACATATACGGTAGGCACTGGAAATGATGAAATGTCACTAAGTCTGACCCAGGCCTCTTGCAACATCTATGGCGAGTTCACCTCTAGCTGTTAATAAAAACATTAACAACGACAAACCCAAACAGCCCTACTGTGGGACGACAGCTTCACATGGAGTTGCTGTATCTTTACCTTGACTCCGTTCCTTAAGCATCACACTTTAAAGTGGATGAGGTGGGTTAAATATAGTACATCTTCTGCTTTCTCTCGCATCCAGAAAACGCTCTCTTTCTAATTTCTTTTTATAAAATGCAAACTCAACCCGAAGATATGAAAGCGCTTTCACATGAGCATTAGTTACATTACATAAGGGCACAGTTAATTTTTGGTAGGTACAGCGAGATTAAGTGCTTACTACTATCCTTTGTGCATGCAGGTACGCACCAGCTGAGCCCCATCTATGTAGCCCAAACTCCAGGCGTTCTTAGGGAGTCGCTCGACTAAGACACCAATTACAAAGGCAGTTTTTTTAAAAAAATATTTGGCAATTGTACTTTTATAAAACGCTCTAAACACTGTGGAACAGCCCAGCCACCCTAACTCCACCAGAGGATGAAAGGAGGCGAACCCGTGGGCCATGTATAACCGCTGCTACCCTGAGCATCCCAGCACCGGTGGCCAGAACACACCCCATGTCATGGCTGCAGCCCAGATCTAGCGCACAGCAAACCCTTCTGGAGCGGCCCCTCGGGGCAGAACGGCCAATGGCTCACCTTGCTTGCCTGAGCCCACGACCTGTCCCCACTCGAGATCTGTGCCGGTGTAGCTTCGCCTCGAAAATGCCAAACCGCTCCTGGCCTCATCTGGGCTCTCCCCCTGACATCGTGGTCCTGTTCCTGCCGCGTCGCCTATCACCACCGCGACGACCTGCAGAGGGTGCCCGCTCGCCTCAGTGCGGCCTCGAAAGCACTCCGCCGGCGCGCCTCCCCTTCTCCACTGCTGGGCTCCGCTCGGGCAGGCAGGCAGGTGATCGACCTGGAAAATAAAAGGAGAAAATTACAAAAAACAAAGAAGCCCCGAGCGCGGGGCACACGGTGCTGTGGGAGAGCGTCCAGGGACAAGGGGGTCTCCTGGGCGCTCCCCACCTCTTTATTCTCCAGGGGCCAGGCGGGGGGGGGGCACGCCCGCCCCCCGGCCCGCCCCTCCTATAGCCCGCCCCCCCCGACCCGGACCTTTTACCTGGTGTCCGGGTCAGGGAGGCCGCCGGCCAATCGGTGGTGGGTCGCGCCCCCCAGGGCCCGCCCCCACCACCGAGAGACAACAAAGTAGAATGGGGGGGAGACGGTCGCCGCGCCGCCATGCGTGCGGGGGGGCCGAGGGCCCCCCCTTTTCATAGTGTCGCGAAACCCGTGTTCGCAAGAATGAAAAAATAAAGAAGATTCCAGAATGAGTCCAGTACTGAGTTTCTTTGGAGGACAGGATGATAGGAGTTCCCTGGCATTAAATCTGCTGTTCTTTGTAGTTTTCTTCCTGCTAAGGAGTGATTGGCAATCATTCCTTCCTCTTGGAGCACCAGTGCTTTATGTCAAAATTGTATGTGTAGGGCACCCTGCTTTCTCCTGGTTGCCACTAGAAAGGTACAGTTCAAGTTACATATGTATCACAAATAGTTGGTTCAGTTTCAGAGTGTGAGCAACACTAATCTGACCTGGGGCACAGCAACAATGGTGAGATTAGGGGCAAATGGTTGGAATTTTACTTTGATGATGACCATGTTTCAGGTATAAGGAGCAAAAAGGCTGATTGTTTGTCCAAACTGTCATTAGTGAAGACAATAATGAGGAAATTGAAAATCACATGTTTGATGGCTGTGAGTATTTATTCTGGGTGAGGGGATTGTGCTGAACAGATATAAATTGTGTTTCAGAGCAAGACTGAAGGTTACATTTTGACCAAGATCTGGGAGTGAAAAAAAGTGATGGCTTGCATCAGAAATAGATGACCAAGGGAGAGCGAGTAGCCAATAGGTTGGCAGGCATATAAATAAAGCTGGTAGCTGGATTAACAATTTGAGAGGGTAGACTGATAACACAGGTGGCAGTGAGGTTGAAGTTTTTGGATATTGCACATGAAAGTCATCTAGGTATAACTCTAAAAAAGAAAAAAGGTTGCATGAGAGAAATCGGTGGCGAAAGATGGACAGAGACATGGAACGTTAAGTGGGAAAAGGTGCGATTTACAAGCAAGCAGACAAGAATATAAAGTGCGTCATTCATCCTTTGGTGGAAGTTGGTGTCCTGGAGTGAGCCTGGATGAAACTGGGGATTGATTTTCTGGGATCATTTCATATGCTGCGGGTATGTCAGAAGTATGCTATTGTTTTGGTAAATTACAGTTCAAAATCACCGGATACATGGCTTGTAAAGGGTCCCAACACAAAGTGCATGATAGAAATTTTAATGGAGGTTTTTTCTAGAGAGGGTTGTCCTAGTGAGTTGGTATTTGGATAACAGGGTGCAATTTACCGCCCAAGAGATGCAGAATTTCTTGGAGGGTTTGAGAGTGAAACATAGAAGGTGCAGTACGTGCCATCTGCAAAGAAATGGAATGGATTGACTACTTTCTGGTAATCCTCACAACTTCTAGCCGTACATGTACTAGTCCCAGTCACTACTTTTGAGGTGTTCTCATCTTGCTGAGACAGGAAATTTACAGGAACTTCTGAAAATGAAAATCTGCTCCCCTTCCTGTGCTCCATAAAGAGGCTTTCTTTTGCAGTATCTTCCTGACAAACCACGCCCAGATAAAAGTCCATAAATAAGGAAGCAAGAGTCGGTCATAATGGTGGGTCATAATGACTGGGGCGAGTACACGCTAGAATAAAAGTAATGAGGATTACTAAATGTCAAATGTAAATGTCGGAATTTGTAAAGCGCACAGCTACCTCCACCGGAGGTGTCCTGGCGCTGTCCGTATACCGCTTAGGAATCCTTCCTGGCTTTCCTGGGAAATGTCCACTCCTGGGCACCCCCTAGGTGCAGCCAGGCATCCCAGCGCTTTTGGGGCCGTTGTGGAGACTAACAGCCTGATTCATGAAGCGAAATAGCGCCTGCAATCGCTGCGAAAATGCAATTGCGGGTGCAATTTACGTAATTGGCATTCAAGAACAAAATAGCGAAATCGCTAACACATAATAGCGAATACGCTAACACATAATAGCGATTACGCTATAAAAGTCGCAGATTCCCAGTAGTCGAGCATTAGCGATACGGAAAAAGCGACCAACCACGGAATCTGCGAAATAAATAGCGAAACGCAATATATTCTCAATCGGCATTCATGAAAAATCTACAATTGCGGAAAAACCCCAAAATCGCAGTTTGCGCGGCGCAAATTAAGGACAACTCAAAGCAGGTGGTAACCATAAAAGCCATGAATAAGTAAAATTTGAATAACCGTTGGCCAATCACCAACAGGTTCAGGCCTGACCAATCACACATAAGGACATTCAGCAGCAGCATTAGGCGTTCCACAATGCCAGGAATGTACATGGTGGTGAGGCGGCGAAGGCTACAGCGAGCAGCACGGAGGAGACGCATGAGGCAGGAAAGGATTTACCGCCAGCGGGTCACCTTGCTGGGCCAAACCAGAGAACAGATATTTGCTAAATACAGGCTGAATGGGGAAATGATCATCTGGCTGATACATGAACTTGACCCCCTCATGCAGCACCCAACAAGGCGAAACAATTCGGTGCCTACACATGTGCAGGTATTGTGTAGCCTGCACCTCCTGGCCTCCGGGAGTTTCCAGGGCATAGTAGCGGCTGCTGGGGGGATATCCCAGCCCACCATGTCACGCTGCCTCCACACTTTCGTTGACGCCATGCTCACCCAGCTCCACCGTCACATCACATTTCCCACGAGCCAACAGGAATTGGACTTGACAAAACTACAATTTTACAATGTAGCCCATTTTCCCCATGTCCTCGGCTGCATAGACTGTACCCACGTCGCCATCTGCCCACCAGCTGCCACGGAGTATATGTTCCGCAACAGAAAGTCCTACCACTCCCTCAACATACAGATGGTCTGCAATGCCAAGACCATCATCACTGACATTGTCGCCCAGTACCCAGGGAGTACCCATGACTCCTTTATCTTCAGGCACAGCGGACTCCACACACGACTGCTCAGGGGAGAGTTTGGGGAAGGACACCTACTTGGTAAGTACACTTTGTCGACAATGTCACATTGCTATGAAGTAACTGCGCTGCACAGGCAATCAACATCTGCTCCTCTCATTCAGGTGACAGTGGCTACGCCCTACGGGAATACCTCCTGACCCCTTACCTCAACCCTGCCACACCTCAGCAACGGCGCTACAATGTTGCGCACATCCGGACAAGGAACTGTATAGAAAGGACATTTGGCCTGCTCAAGAGCAGGTTCCGTATACTGCACAAGACAGGTGGGGCCATGTATTACAGTCCTGCTGTGTGCTGCCGCATTGTGGCTGTCTGTGCAATGCTTCATAACATTGCAACCAAGCGCCGGATACCTGTTGACATCTCAGGCAGTGAATCAGAAGGGGACGACCGGCCACCAGCACATGCGCACCATGCACGCGGGGAGAACCCAGCTGAAGGCCACAGACGTCGCAACCACATCACAGAGAACAATTTCTAGCCCACCCTCTTCCCTCACCCCACAAATCACAATTGCATGCAAAATGTAATGATTACACAACGCTAATGTGTGCTGCAAAATAAATATATTTGTTTCATTCACAAAAAATGTAACCAGTACAACTATTTACTACTAACAGTATTCCTTCATACTGCAGTGTCAAAGGACAGGGCAGGCTTATAGTCAGCCTGTGCCAGTGATTGTCTGAAAGAGTCAATTGCGCCTCCTGCGCGTTATGCCCAAGCGCCTCTGAGGCTCTTCCTCTTCCGGGGCACCTGTACCTGGCGGGACTAGTGTGGCAGATTGGCTGCTGATGCTGGATGCCCCCTCACTGCCATCGTCACCCCCTACAGTGGCAGGTAGAGCAGGAGGATGTAGTGCCGTAACCGCCGTGGTGAGGTGCTCCAGGACCCTGGTGATGTCCTCACAGCACTGTACAAGTTGGTGCTGCTGTGTTAGTGACCGCCGCGACAACTTTGAAGTGGCATTTGCAGCCACATAATTGGACCTGCTGTAGGAGGCCAGCCGGCTCATGAGCTGGTGGTGGCGCCGGCTTGCTGCACTGCGCTGCTTAATCATCGCAGCGGTGTTGGCCTCAAATGGCTGCAGTCATGCGGCCCATGGCCGCCGTCATGCGGTCCATGCGGTCTCCCACTCCGGCCACATTGCGCCCAATCTTGTTGAGCTGGAGCTGAATGGCACCTTGCTGCTGTGACTGGCGCTGATGAATCCTCAACATGCGTCTTTCGACGCTCAAACAGGCATGTCTCTGTCCATTGCCCCTCCTGCTGATTGCAGCAGTGGTGTGATGGCGAGACCTCCCACGCCTGCTCTGCTGGGCTGTCACTGTGGCTGGCCACTCTGTTGGCGCTGTCGCAGGCCCAGATGTTGTAGCACCAGCTGCAGGTGGTGTCACAGCAGGCGTTGCTGGTGCGGCAGGGACTGGAGGCACATTAGTGGCGTGCCTGGCTTTGGCTGTGGGTGGTCCGCCAGATGCAGGGGGCACAACGGTGGGGGTCCTGACTTTGGCTGTGGGTGGTCCGCCAGATGCAGGGGTCACAACGGTGGGGGTCCTGGCTTTGGCTGTGGGTGGTCCGCCAGATGCAGGGGGCACAACGGTGGGGGGCCTGGCTGCTGGTGTTGTTGCAGCGGCAGGGGCTGGTGCCTGGGTTTGCGGTGGAAAATCCTCCTCCTGGGCCTCCTCATCTATTTGCAGCCTTTCACTGTCGCTGCTTTCTGCGCCACCTGTGAGGGTAAGTGGATACTCATTAGTTGCATGTGACTGTCAGACGTGCTGATGTTACATGCATGCTGGGTGACATTCCCTGGATGGCTGTGGATTTGCGTACTTTGGAACCTGTCTGGCTGCATTGTGGTACTACTACATTGTGGACAAACTACATCTCCCACAATGCTTCAGGGCATTTCCTGATGCGCAACAATGGCATGACTAAGGGACATTATGTGAGCCTATTTGGTCAGGGACGGTCATAGGGGACAGGGTCGCAGTCGCATGCCACTTACCTTGGGTGTCTTGGGTGGGGCGGGAGGAGTCCAGAAGTGTGACGCCAACGCACGCCTCCCTCTCAAGGGTGTTCTCCACCTGGTCCTCCAAGGGTGTGTTAGGAGGGACTGTAGGTCCGCCACCTCCAGTGCCCGATGACTCTCCAAGGCGCTCCGCCACCCTCTCCTTGGCACGACCTCGGAGGTCATACCATCGTTTCTTGAGCTCCTCAAGTGACCTATCGGCCACACCCACGGAGTTCACACTGGAGGCTATTCCCAGCCAGATCCTCCTTTTGTCTTGCTCCGGGACCTTCCTGGAGTCTTTCCCGAAGAGTTTGTCGTGGTTGGCCACCACCCCTTCTATCAAATTTTCGAGCTCCTGCTCAGAAAACTTTAGCTTCCTCTTCCGCCCTGTGCTGTTGCTGGGGCCAGGAACAGGTTCCTCTGACATGGCAGCAGAGTAGTAGCACTTTCGCAATCACCAGAATAGCTGCTGCTTTCCAACTTGCTCCCTCGAGGTCTGCCTCACTGTGGTGAATGGGGGTGGGAACTGCCTGCTTCCTGGTTGTGATGTCATCACTGAGCTCGAAAAGCGACTTCCTGTTTTCCCGATCGCGCGAGATTGCGATTCGCATTCCCGACGCAGGTAGCCGGAAATAGCGATTATTCTGCGATTATCGTTAGTCGCTAACGGATTTTGCGCCCGCGTGCGAGTCGCTTTTTTTTCCCGGTAATCTTCATGAATTCTGATTTGCGAGTTCTCAATAGCGGTTCGCATTTTATCGCTATTTGAGACTCGCAAATCCCGTTTTTCATGAATCAGGCTGTATGCAAGCTATTGCCCAGAGTTGCAGCATGGGACCCTTGATCAGAACAGGCACTGAGGCGAGAATATCCAGTATGGGGAATTAATGAGTCAGAGACCCGCCGAGGCGGGAATCGAACCCTGGTCCCTGGCCAGAGCTCTGCATCAAGGCCTGCCTGCTCTAACCATTGAGCCACACTTCTCCACTTCTCCACTCCATTACTGGTAACTAATCAAGCACCTACCTCTACATCCCTCAACCCAGTCAATACTTATGAGGTATATCAAAGTAAGAATGTACTTCATTAACCAAAACAGAATTAAAATATCCTTCACAAAAATTCTTAACATCATAATGCAAATCTTCCAGTCTATAGTGATAAACAAAAGTGTGAAGGGGAACCCAGGTGTGTCAGACCTACAAATCTCAAACAAACTTTGAGGCAACTAAACTCCTACTTGATCATCCCTTAATATCAGTAGGCACAGGAAGATTGGCATAGGAATGTGCCATGGTTGTTGTGGATCTTATGCACCAATTTATGGTCGAAGAAAATGCCGTTTTCCGTTCTGTAACCCACCAAAAGTCACAAAAATATTTTCAGAATTTCCGGATAAATCCTAAAGGCTCTCCCAATATCAATATTGTGAAGATATTTTCCTCAGCTGAGGAAGGATTCTAAAAAAAATATTGGAAGAATCAACTACTGAGATTTGTGATAGGAGGAGGCTACTTTAGGTAAAAAGGAAAGGGTCATGCTTCAAAACAACCGTATCCTTAGAAAGGCAGGAGAGAGATTTACACAAAAGGGCACCCAATTCTGCCAACCTACTTGAGGAAGTAAATGCCACCAAAAAAAGCTGTTTTCATGGTTAACAACTTTACATCCACTTAACCTGGCAGGCATGAACCTGGAGAGACTGAAGCACCAAGGGAAGACCCAGTGAGGAATTGATGGTCTAATCACCAATTTGGACAAAGAAAAGCTCCTGAACAGTCTAGAAACCATCATTTCTCCTCTTGCAAAGAACTCCAAGGCTCTCTGAAGCCTCTAATTGCAGCTCAACAAGATTTCACGGTTGTACATAAGTGGTTAATATATTAGGGCGGTTGGTAGTATACCACAGGCAATAAAGTCACTAACCTGTCACATCCAGGCCCAGGTTTTAGTAATTAACAACTAAGCTCAACCCCTGGCAGCTACGGGACAGACCAGACAAGCTTAACTTAGAGAAAATCTGGAAGGCATTTAGAAGTACTAAAATAGTTAAAAACTCAAAAACATAACCAAATAAAACTCCCACTCTTAATTACACAAATAGAAAATAATCAAAATGACACCGCAATGACAAAAATCCAATAAGGGGAATCAGATAAATGGTTTTGTAAAGATTTAAGAGAAAAGGTGCCAAGAGCAAATAAAGTGCCAATCAGTAGTCACTGTTCATTGTTGACCAGGACAGAGGTGGGATTTCAGGCTGACCGCGATGGAGTATGGATTGGATACACCTAGTGGGTTCCTCCCAGTCAAATATTTGAATTTCTGACCAAGTGCCTGAAATGGAAGTCTACATCCTGTAGCAGGGTAAGGTTACAGGCGGCGTCCCCTCAATTCGTCTGGCAGCCAGAGAGCCGCTTAACACGGTCCCTCTGAAGACATTAGTTTTGGCAAGAAATGCTCTGAGCAGGAGAAATTGAAATTTCATGGCCGACTAAGGGGCATATCAGCAACAAGCGGCGATAATTATCGCTAAGTGCACTTAGCGCTAGGATAATTATCACCGGCTATCACCGAATTTTATCACTGAGATAGCGTGCTATTAGCAACGTGTATCTCAAAAGCGATAAAATTCCAGGCACAAGCTGCCAATTGTGCGATTATTGCTGGAAATACAGAGATAATCGCACAACGTTTGGCGATAGCTTGCTGATAAGGCAGGGCAGACTCAGCCATGATATCCACCTTCCATTGGATATCATGGCTAAGTCAAACTCAAAGCAGGCGTAAGGAAAGTAGCGATAACCAAGGTTAGCGCTACTTTTCTTATCGCTATGCTTGTTAGCGAGCCCATTGATAATTGGAGAAATGTCGGTTAGCGACATTTCTCCAGTTATTTTTTGCGGGAAAGGGCAAGGGCGCTAGGGCAAGGATTCACGTGGTAGCGTGACCTTGCTGATATAGCGATAACATTATCACCGCTTTTCGGCTGAAAACGGCCCCAAAAGAGGCAATCATTTTTTATCGCAGGCTTGTTGATATGCCCCCAAGTTCTTTTGTCGGGCGAATACTTTTTCCCCTTTGCCCAGTCAAGGTTTTAACCTTTGGCTTAGTCTTTTGTATGGGGCTCAACATACTCCAGCGGTGGAAGCCTGAAGCTGTATCTGACAACGTTTCTTTCTCGGGGTTTGGAGAAGCAGTCTCACTTTTATGTTTATTTCAGCCTGATACAAAAACCCTCCTTTCAAACTCCGTCTTCTCTAGGAGCAGTTTAAGGAGCCCCATTGATAAAGCAAGCATACCGCCAACATTGCAAACTCGGTGCGATTAAGGTGCTTTTCGTTTATAATCTCAAACGTGTGTATTAAATCGGATTTAAGCCGTGATATTAACCCAGACACCCTCGCACAATAACACCCTGTGCCCTTCACGGCGCCACGGTCCTTCTACCGAGAACCAAAGAATGCACAGGGCACATTCCGGGGCTGCCTCCGGCCTTCATCCTCCGTCCGACCCCTGTGCACAGGACGCTGCTCTCACTGTGTGCTTTGGAATCACATAATCCAAGCACAGGGCGGGTCCCAGCCATAAGAACACGCGATCAAAGTATGGGAGCATTTCTTTGTTCGGTCGGACCCCGAGTTATTCGTGTCATTTTATTATGATTAATGGGATTTGTGTTTCCACCTTTGTCCTAAACTCTGTCCCTTCTGTAGTCTTCCCGCCTGGCGAGCGCTTGCGTCGCCCTGCACTTATTACTGCTGCTGTGAATGGAACAAGTGTGTGATGTAGATGTTGTGTAGCGCTGATTGTCAGTTGGCCCTGAAACAGGCGCTTTTATGAAAAATCGCATGGACGAGACCTACTGGCGTTGCCAATGCTTGTTACCTTTTGGAGGCGTACATTTTAATGAGTGTTAAGCGTGAAAATGGACATGCAAAAAGTTTGAAAACATACACAAAAGTCCCGTTTAGCCATTTTCCGAGCACACACCATGCCCACCCGTTGTGCTCCTCTCTTAAGGGGACACGTGTTCACACCTCTATTCCTACATTTTCTGCTAAGGCAATTCTGCCTTGATAGATTTTTCCTGAACTTTGTGGACTTTGTCGTTGAAAATCATGCATATCTCGATTTAATGAACCAGGCTATGGAAATTCCAACTGCAAATGCAAGTTTCTGAACACTTAAAATGAATCTAGCAAAAAAAGACGCTCATTGAGGGCCTCATTTATGAAAAGTGGCGCATCACTGCGTGAAAACAGCGATGCGTAACTTTTCACTGCGCCCTCCTTGCGGCAACAATGATGCGTCATATTTACAGTATGACGCATCATGGCGCAAGGAGTTACAGATACTTCAGTATTTCTGACGTACCGGTATGGCGCAAAAGTGACGCATGCTGGAGGGTGTCACAAAAGTGACGCAACTCCAGCAATGCGTCCTTTCACATGGGGCAAGCCCCAGGTGAAAGTGCCTGCGTCAGGATTACGCCTGCTGTGAGGCAGGCGTAAGAAATTTACGCATTTGTGTCCTAGAAGTGACGCAGTGAAATCTTATAGATTTCACTGCGTCACTTCTATGACCCTTTCTTGCGTCAGAACGCCCCCCTTGCATACATTATACCTGGCGCAGGTATAATGTAGCACAGGGGTTTACAAAGTGACGCATCTACCTAGATGCGTCACTTTGTAAATATGGTGCAACAAGGTAAATTTTTTACGCTGCTGGCGCGTCACAAAAAGTGACGCACCGGCGGCGTAAAAGTGACGCACGGCCTCATAAATGAGACCCTGAGTGTTTAACAAGAGCTGGATAAAAGCATGCTCAATGCGCAGAAGTGGTTTTCTGTGCATTGAAAATCATTTTTCTATTTAGAGAAAAGTGGTACCACTGCCTCAAGACTGTGCTTTGCACTTCTCTACAGTGCATAATTTGAGCAGGTGGTTTCCTCTGCTGGCACCGGCACTTAATTGTCAACATAGGCACTTATGACAGTCTGCCACATGGTGGCACTGTTTGTCTAGTTTAGAGATACGTACAGCCACAGTTTGTTCATTTAATGCACATACAAATGATTAATTCCTGCCGCCCAAGCCATTCTTATAGCTGTGGGGGCTAGGAATAGTTTGACCTGTCACACTTGTAGGAGTGCAATGGTGAGTAGATGTGTTGGTGCTGTCACTGGCAGGGGCAATGGATGGTGCAAGATGCAGTGAACTCCTGACAAGGGTTCTGACACGTATTATGTTATAAATTGAGAACTTCTGCCCGAGAAATACATCCGTTAGCACTAGAAGAATCATGGTGTTCAGTTCATTTTTTTTTAAACAATCTTTATTGCAGATTTTTATTAATTTTACATACATTTGGCCCAGCCCCCCCACCCACCTCCCCCCAGGAGTCCAAGAGGTAATTATACACTCAAACATAAGAGGATACAGATCACAATGCAGTAATTTTCTAAAACAATGAAATATGTACAAATATAGAAACAAGAAAGGAAAAAGAAAAGAGAGTAGTACATAAACATGAAAGGTGAGAGGAAGAGGATCTCATAGAATCTCATCATATTCCTGTTTCTAATATCTCCCATTATTCTCTCTAGTCATTTTCTTCAAACCAGTCAAGTAGGGGACCCCAGATCTTCATTCCTCTTCTACGAGTATTATACCCTTTGTTTCTATAGATGGCAATTTCAAGACTACATGTCGCCAGCAGTCTGGCCCTCCATTGTATATATGACGGAGGTATTGGATCAAGCCAGGCTGATGCCACACACAAACGAAGCACCCCCATCGCAACAAAAATTAACCCCTGTAATTGTTTTGGCCTTTCGTTGTTTGATACCCCCAGCATGATTTCTGATGTTGTGATGTTTACCTCATAATGCGCTATCTCTGTGAGAAAGCTTGATATTTCAGCGATTAGATTAGTTAGCGAGTCACAGGAGGCAAACATATGAATGATATCTGCCGCGGGGAGTGAGCAGCGTGGACAGGTTGTGCCTTTCCCAGTTCCCCACTTAGCTAATTTAGATGGGGTATAATACAATGAAAAAAAGGTCTTATAATATTGTGCTTGAAGCCTTATGGACATAAGGTAAGAGAGTGACATTTCATATGAATATGCCAAACTTTGGTTAGATAATCCAAGTTTGGTCTGCCATGCCATTATATGTTTATTCATATCATCTGGTAACAATGCATTCATAGCCCCATAAATCTCACCAATTTTTAAGGGTATTTCCCTATGTAAGTTTCTTATAAAAGAACACGGTTGAAATTTGATCCGGCCACCCCCTTTCTTCAGAAGAAAATCTCTCACTTGGAGATATTTAAAAAAATCCCTATTAGGAATATTGAATTCTAACTTTAATTCGGCAAATGATTTAAATCCATTAGACGTAAAAAAACAACCAAGTTGGGTAATCCCCAGATCATTCCATTTCTTTATATAATTGTCGTGGAAAATCTCAGGAAGATCTGAGTTCTGATTCACGGGAGTGTAATAGGAGTAGCGACCTAATCCTAATAGCTTCTTAACATTCCCCCAGACTTTGATAACATTATTAATAGTCTTAAATTTGACTTTTTTAAAATACCCGCCATTAACATGTCGCCATAGACATCCAGCGGCCCCTTCTCCCAGAATAAGTTCTTGTGGTGTTGATATATTACCGCTTCCTCGGTTGCCAGTTATAAGGCTCAAGCTATACCTTAATACTGTGGCCCAGTAGTATAACTTGAAGTTGGGAAGAGCCCATCCTCCACGTTCTCTTGTGTTAGTGAGCCACCGCAATGCCCTGCGCGGTCGATTATATTCCCAGACAAATCTAGAAAACAATGTATCTATATTTTTAAACACCAGTGGGGAAAATTCTAAACAAATAGCCTGAAAAAAATACAGAAATTTAGGTAAAAACAGCATCTTGACTACATTAGTTCGACCACCAATAGTTAGATGGAGATTATTCAGTCTGGTCAGCGCTTTCTTGGTCCGTTGTATAAGTGGATCTATATTGATGCTGACAATGAGCTATATAGCAGCACAGATACTGACCCCCAGATATGTTGCCTTTTCAGTTACTCTAGAATCATTCATCATGATCTTATTATTCAACACGATCTGTGTCTTACTAGCATTCAGTTTGTACCCAGAGGTTTCACCAAAGAGTAGTGCTTCTGTTTCTATCACACTTATGGCATTTATAGGGTCAGTTCAGTTCAAAATCATTATTCTCTACTCTTCAGTAGCATAAAAGCACAAAAATGATAAAAAAACAGACTTCATACCTTATAGATAACAACAACTTTTTAATACAACACGTAAACATAATACACCCATATTATACACATAGTTATATCATCAAACCATAAGTGCCTAAAAACAGGTGTCCATAAAAAATGAGTTAAAAAGCAAATCATTCTTCATTCATCGTAATATTCTAGCATATTACCGATTTAAAAAAATCTACCAAGTAAAAGAGTTCATTGCACAGCAAACCTGGGGGCAGTGTAATTGTTGCAGAAACAGTAAAGCCGGTTTACACTGTCTAAATCTAAAAAAGTTTCAAAAGGGCCAATAAAAATCTTCTTCTGTGTATAGCATAAAAACTACAAAAATATGATGTACAAATTCGGAGGGATTGGAATGCCAAACATGGGCAGGGGCTTAAGCCGCCAGCGGCTTATTAGGATAACCTGACAGTTATCAGGATAACCCACCAATATAGGTATTAGATTAAAACAAAATCTATAAGTAACTATAGATTAAAATGAAATCTTGCTGTACATTCTGGATGAAAGACAAGTACGCTTGCAAACCACCGTGGTTTGGCACCAATTTATAGGCAGTCAGATACATTGAGGCTTATTTATGAGCCCCTTGTGCCTTTGGAACGTCACTTTTTGTGACGTTCCGTGGCGCGGAAGCCTGCGTGATATTTATCAGGCAGCACTAAGCTACTTTTTTATCATAATGCAGCCTCATAAATATCAGTCCCTTTATCGCAGTGTTCTTCGTTAAAGGGACGTGCAAAGGGTGTTGCTGGGGGCGTTCCCAGCAGCATCCATGGCTTTTTGACGCTGCCCCAGATTTACGAGAAATCGTAACTCTGAGGCAGCGCAAAAAGCTTACGCCCCCCCAGGGGGAGGCATAAGGGAAGCGCAACGAGGAGAAATGTCTTTATTTCTCCTTGTTTTCCCTTTTTCTATGTGTGCTGCATGCAGCACACATAGAAAGAGGTATAAACCTCTTGTGATTATTTTTGTACAGAAAGGTTTTTCCTTTCTGTACAAAAACAATCATCCTCACAACGCAGGCACCCTTGCACCATGGTGCAAAGGTGCCTGCGTTGAAGCAGGCAGCCCATTGTGCGCCGGTGCAGGAGAAAAGGACAGGAAGCACCGTATCTTATATATACGGAGCATTCCTGTCCTTTTCTTTTGCCGTAGGGAAGCGCAGCAGGAAGGCCTGCGGTGCTGCCCTACAGCAAAACCTCATAAATGAGGCCCTGAGATTTAACTCTGCCCACCTCCCATCTTTTGCTCTGGGTCTTCTTTTCCCGGCAGAGTTGTTTTAAGGTAACCTTATCTATGTTCAGACATGATTCTAGAGCCATTTAAAGATCCGGGAGCCCAATCTCCTCAGAGTACGACTTAACGTATGCTAGCCATGGGATCTCTGAAGCAGAATGTAAATTCAGGCAGTCTTTTAGCAGAAGTTTATTTCATACAGTTTCCCCCGTCGCCAGAGTAAAAGAGGGGCAACTTCATTTTATCCATGATGTATGGTGCTCCCAGTTCATCGTGGCAAATACAGTTTGACCAACTTAGTGGAACCACCAATACACTTTTCATAAAAGCGTTTTACACCCGTTGGATGCTTTGCACAACCACCATGCCCCAAACACCGGCACCATAAGTTGCAATCGCCACACATTTACTGGTGTATACTGTTTGTAGCTCACTCACTGGTTTGGCTCCCAGTTTTTTGGTGATGAACTTTAATCCTATTAATAAAATGGGCAGGTCTCTTCCTAGGTCTCACCCCATAAGTCAGGGTATAGGTTTTGGACTCATTGACTTGTAAGCCCAGATCCTGCATAAAACGTATATAATTGACGATAAGCCATTGCAGCCCTCTCCCGGTTCTAGCGATTAACACCTCGTCGTCCACATATAATAGAATAGGGAGAGGGCATGACCCAATTTAGCCCTCGTTAGGTCAAGCTTTAGCAGCAGCGCGCATGCGCTGCTTGCTCTGTGAGACTGCGGTAGTAGAGTATGGGAGAGAAGCTGCCCCCACTCTCTGCCCATATTATTCATTGGCTTCTGTCTTTGTCCTTCTTAAATGCTGGCGTGTGATTCCAGAATAGGCTTGTTAGTCCTGCCTTAGTACTGCCATGATGTCATTTATATCCTCCCATGACTACTGGCCCCTTTACTTCGTTGTTACACGATGTGGGTACTTATTTTTTCCTTTTTCCTGCTGCTTTCTGGTTCCACGCTGGGGTTGTGGGGTGCACTTGTTTTTTATATAACTGCTATGGACGGCAGTGCTCGAGTCCAGCACCACCACTACCTGGACTCTCTGCCACCGCAGCCCCCGAGGAGGCATGACATGGACCCATGCTCTCTTTCCTCACCAACATCTTGCTGGATGGGCAGCCCCTGCAGGAGGATGAGGGCGCCCCTCTCCCCGGAGCACTGTCGCCACCGCCACCTCCCACGCTCCCCGAAAGCGCACCGCAGGAGCTCAAGGAAAGCGATGCCTTCGCCAGCTCCCTACCAGCCCTACAGGCTGTGGGGTGGGGACGCCGCTGGCCGCACCAGGGTCCATATAAACTCCTTCACCCGGGCATGCCTCTGGCAGCAACTGTGCCCTTCTGCAGGCAGCAGTCGGCGGGACGCATCGCCTGCTGGACCACGGAGGAGCTGGTGGGGAACGTCTCCCTGGAGTTTCAGCAGTGGTCCTGGTGTGTTGTGCACATCCACATTTTTTTTACAGTTAGATGTCTTCACAGTAATTAATTAATCCACAAAACAATTACTTGTTTCACTCTTGCTTGTTGTCTGCTTTTTCGCCCTTCGGTGATCCGCGTTCATCAGTTGCTGTGCCTGTCTCTGTGCCTTCTGCTGCGCCCCTTTCCAGCATTGAGGTTTGCTGTCACGCTCCCCACAACCCCCTGCACATTTCACCCCCCCTTCCTTCTTGTGCTCAGTATTTTGAACTCTATTAGCGTATTGCTCATATTTTTCGTCAGTGCAATTTTTAGTTGACCATTCTCTCTCAGACATTTCATCGTATTTTTAAACAGCCCTGAACTGCATCTGCCTCCCGTCCCCTTTCAATTTGCACTAGGTCACCAACAAATGTGAAAATTGAAAAAAAAGCTGATACTTTTTATTAAGTTTAAACGCAACTTAAAATACAGTAAAAATGTACAAGCAAGAGAGACACGCTGCCTTTTAATTTGCCATAAAGCGCGTGCGAATAGAACAGCAGCGCCTCTTTCTCTCGCTTGCTAAACTGCTACAGTATTTTCATTCTTCCTCATGTTTGTAGTTTATTAAAAAGTATGTTCTTAATTATTCAAACTTTGAAATTTATCGGTGCATTCATGCAAACTCAATGGCTGTGTCTCGTTTCCAATTGTTTTAAGAGGCATCTGAAAAGATGTGTGTCTTTTCCTTTAAATTTATGTTTTGAAATTAAAAATGCTGTATACCGTTCAAATATTATGCAACGTTTGCAATGAAAAATATAGATAAGAAAAAAAACACGCTGTCTTTAGATGCCCTAAATGCACATTTCCCCCCAAAAAGACTTGACTATTTACTCTTAAGAGTCTAAAGTATACAGAAAACACACCGATTCGCTGAAGGTATACATTCCCAAACAAGAGTCAAGTGCAGCTGACGAGAACAATAGTAATCTTTATAGCTATGGGTCTGGTTTCACAACACACCCAGAAACTATTTAGCCCTACTCCGCCCCCTCCCCCTCCTCCTCCCCCCCTTTTTTTGCATCCTTCCCACTTCCTATACAAGAAGATCTCAGCCTTTCCGAACTGTTTGCATGCTGGCAGCATGTCTCTCTTTGCCGAGAAACATACTGCCTGTTTGCAGAGCTCTGACCCATGCTGCCTGTGTCTGTACCGTGGTGTCTCTGTGCAGAGAGCCCTGCCTCTTACTTTACTCTGCCTGGTTCCTGTTGCTAAACAGGACTGTCTGCCTAGAGAGCTCTGTACCGGGCTGCCTGTCTACAGACCGGGCTCACCCGAGTCTACATCTTGAGTAATTGATTGTTTTAACTACTCTCTGATTTCCCTCCCTATACATCTCTTCTATTCTCACGAGCACAATCCTTTTTCCAGACTCCCCCTGGAGCAACCCTCTTTTCAGGTTTGAAACGTTCCCTACAGTGATCTGTTATAAGAACTGTGAGATGAAACAGCCATTATTGAAGCTATTTACGGTGCTTGTGTGTCTTTTTGAGGATATACTAAATTGAATTGAGAAACTACTGGGGTACACTTATGATGTAACTTGAGTTCTATGTGTATCATGTTCATAGATTTTGACCTAATGAATATCTTCCTAAGGCAATATTCTTTCCTGCAGCAGCAAATCCTGTTCAGCGGCTCCCCGCAGAAGGGGTACCCGGCACCTTGGAACCCTCGTCGGTCACTGCTTGCAGCTGGAGGTTTTTGACTTCCAAAAAAGAGGCTTGGGGGTGATATAAATGTAGGCCGGTATTACACTCCTCTAAGGATGTATAGAGACAGCTCATGTATTTCCATGTAATGATCTACAACAGATGTAGGTACAATGTCTGCCTCTTGCTCAGTGAAGTCCTCTTCCCCCTGAGTGGCCTGAGCTGCATCCTGGAGGCTGCAGCTTGTCTCTGGACGTCAGCACAGTAACGCAGCCCAAGGGACAGAGGGCTGGTGCAGAGATGCTCGATACAATTATCCAAGCTCAGTGGGGGCTTTCGATACCAAGGGACAGAGGGCAGAGCCAAGTTGCGGAGTGTCAATATTTGTCAGTTGTTTGTGAATTGGGTGATGTGAATAGTGTTTGCTATACATTGCCTTTCTGATTTTTCCATAGTGGAGGCGGAGATCTTCATCTCCCAGGCAGAGATCCCCTATAGGTGGATCATAAAATCTGGTCATAAAGTTACCAGTACTAACTTTACCGTCATAACAGTCTGCACCCCTTTGTGTAAGTGGTGGAGGCTCTTAAATGCTTCTACTGGGTTGATATTTCCAACACAGAAATAATGAATACCATTGAAGTGGTGCTTTCCTCCCACATATAGGTGAAAATCTAAATGTGTAGAGAGCTCTGCATGTTGATTTCCCTATAGGAACAGGGCCCATAGAGTTTAACAAACAGATATCACCTGTACAGTCTAGAATGTCTAAAAAACACTTTTTTTAGATGAAGTCTAGGTCTGCCTCAGCTTACTGGGATCCTGTGTGATGGCATGTGCCTTCCACTGCTGTGTGGTGGCATGTGCAGTCCACAACTGTGTGAGAACGTGTTCGATTGCATGTGTGATCCACTCCCGTGTGATAGCATGTCTGATTACATGTGTGGTCCACTCCTGTGTGAAGGCATGTTTAATGGCATGTGCAGTCCACTAATGTGTGATAGCATGTTTAATGACATGTGTGGTCCACTCCTGTGTGATAGCATGTTTAATGGCATGTGTGGTCCACTCCTGTGCGATAGCATGTTTAATGGCATGTGTGGTCCACTCCTGTGTGATGCCATGTTTAATGGCAATGGTGATCCACTCCTGTGTGATGCCATGTTTAATGGCATGTGTGGTCCACTCCTGTGTGATGCCATGTTTAATGGCATGTGTGGTCCACTCCTGTGTGATGCCATGTTTAATGGCAAGGGTGATCCACTCCTGTGTGATGGCATGTTTGATGGCATGTGCAGTCCACTCCTGTGTGATAGCATGTGTGGTCCACTCCTGTGCGATAGCATGTTTAATGGCATGTGTGGTCCACTCCTGTGTGATGCCATGTTTAATGGCATGTGTGGTCCACTCCTGTGTGATGCCATGTTTAATGGCAAGGGTGATCCACTCCTGTGTGATGGCATGTTTGATGGCATGTGCAGTCCACTCCTGTGTGATAGCATGTGTGGTCCACTCCTGTGCGATAGCATGTTTAATGGCATGTGTGGTCCACTCCTGTGTGATGCCATGTTTAATGGCAATGGTGATCCACTCCTGTGTGATGCCATGTTTAATGGCAAGGGTGATCCACTCCTGTGTGATGGCATGTTTGATGGCATGTGCAGTCCACTCCTGTGTGATAGCATGTGTGGTCCACTCCTGTGTGATAGCATGTTTAATGGCATGTGTGGTCCACTCCTGTGTGATGGCATGTTTAATGGCATGTGTGGTCCACTCCTGTGTGATAGCATGTTTAATGGCATGTGTGGTCCACTCCTGTGTGATGGCATGTTTGATAGCATGTGTGTTCCACTCTTGTATGATGGCAAGTGGGGTCCACTCCTCACCCAGGCACGCTCTCCGAAATTCCCCTGATGAGCTTACAACCCCCAGTGGTATTTTGTTAGAGTTCTTACCTATCACTTGTTAGTTTTTATTTTCTCCCTCCCCCTATTTAATTTCTATCTACTAAACTGCACCAGACTTTTTTGTGTACTAATCAGTCATTTCCTCACAGACAGTTCCTTCTGGTTGCAGCCACTGCTTTTCATTGTGGTATTTATTCTCCAACAGATTATTCAATAATTGCCCATACTCTTACATTCTCAGTGGACTTACGCGTGTCAAATAATGCTTTATGTTGACTAAATGTGCTTTATTCACGATAACCCTAATAAAATATATTTAAAAAGAGATATAAGTCCAGGTCTGCCTCCAACAAGAGCTAATACTTGCTCTCTTGGGAACTGATTTAAATAAAATAACAGAAATTGAAAGATTGTAAAAAGTATTCACCTCCCTAGCTTTGATATCTAACACCTGCGGAAATCTAGGTTAATCTAAGCCAGACCCTTCCAGGGATCTATAAGCCCTCTCTATGGAATAAGAAGAGAATAAATGTTAAAGACTAATACACTGGCACAGCAGGATTTCACTCCCATTTTCAACCTAATTATCTCTAGATGTGTATTCTTTCTGAACACCATTTATTTCCTCCAAAGAGAGCATTGAAAGGATTTAAACAACTTATTCACAACCGAAACCAGGGCACTGAAACTTTCTATCAGGGTCAAGGTAACATGGTAAATTGTAAACAGAGGCTGCAGAGAATGATTTTACTACGGAATATTGACCCCCAGAATATGGGGGTACAAGAATTTCGAAGGCAGAATATCCAGGGAAAAGTTCCAAAAGTTAGATTTATCATGACTTAAATCCACATCTACGTACTTTGAAGATATATGTACCAAGTAGGTACATATATGTGGAGTTAGGTATAGAAAATCTAGGTTTACTTACCTGTTAATTTTGTAAAATATTTTTTGTCCTCGATATTGTGTCCATTCGAATTCTGGAGTCAATACCCAGAGTGTGCAGAGAATATCCACCTTACAGATGTTTAAAAGGGTGTCGCGCCTTAGATACCATAATCAGTCAATGCTTTATGCTTCTAAAAGAGGTATCAAGCACGATAGCATTAAAACAGAGGGGAAAAGATAATATTGGCTCTCATTTATGGATCCCACACAATATCAAAATTGGCACACATATATTACAAAAGGCAACGGTGCTCAAAAGGTGAGGTATTCACCCAACAATTTAAATACACCCAAAGGTTTATAATAAAAGACAACAATCCTTGGGCACACGATCATGTGCTGAAAGATTGTTGTGCTATGGTATCAAGTTTGATGCCAAGCTATGTGTACGTCTTATTGCTAAGTAAAGGGTTCTTTCCTCAATACCAGTCTCCTTCAAACTTGCTCTTTGATTGGTTGATCTTTAAAACATTACCTTGTGCATAATTAATCAAGGCATTGAGCATCCTTTGTAGTCCTACAGCAGTCTGGTTACATAATAAAGGACGATGTACCTAAAAAAAGGATCCAACATTATCCTTCAGAGATGGTGGAAAAGTGTGAATATTAGTTGGGGTGGGCAATAAATCTGCTCCGGCGGTAGAGTTGCAGAGTTTTGGCCATTCCGCGTTACAGTTCCGTCTGAATTCCGCCAACCGTCACTTGGTGGAGTTTTTTCTCGCGTTTGTATCGCCAACAGTAAGTTGGATAGCACGAGCGAGAATTGGTGTCTTCTAGCTTGATTGATGGGTACAAGGAAGGCCCCTGGGGAGATTTTCCCAAATCGGAGCGGCCGCGACCATTTGCGTTCTGAAAGCTGCCGCCCGAGTAGAAAATCTATTTGAGCATCAGCAAAATCAATTCGAGAAGCGGGTGGTGCCATACAGGCTGATTTTTCAGCGCCAAACAAGCTCCCGGAGCTAAAAATGTGCGCAACCAGCACAACATGCAGATTTCCGCCCTTTCACAGATCTTCCCAGAATTGTGTGAAGTTTTCATGTAAGTCTGCGGAATTCAGTGGAGTAAAACTCTGCAAGTTTCGCCCACCCATGAATATTAGATAAAATATTATTGAGATCACTCAAGTATATACAAAAAAGGCTGTTTTCCCTGGTGGGATTGGCGTGGGGAGACCCGGAACTCACTCTGTGATTGGGAATACCCTGGAAATTGGAGGCTTTTCGGTATTTGGGGATCTGGTTAGCACAAGACCCGAAAGCTCACTATACACTCAACGTGGAAAGGGTGGTGGGTGAAGGGGCTGGTTCAATCGGCAGAGTTCTGGAAAACGCTGCCACTCTCCGTGATGGGGTGCATTTCGGTGGCAAAAGTGGTGCTCCTGCCATACTGCCTCTACGTACTGCTGAACATTATGGGACAAATTCCTCCTGCATCTTTTGTATGGTTGGAAAGATTGTAGTGCTGCCTGGTTTAGGTGGGTGGTAAGAATCGGGTCAAACTGGACACGCTCATGCTCGCTTGGTGGAGTTGGGGTCTTGGACTGTCGGACCTTATGCTATATAATGCAGCATCGCAAGTACAGCATGCAGCGCAGTGGTTGGACGAAGAGATGAACTGGGGAAGTGCCCTACTTGAGGGAACCTGTGACCCCCTACATGCTGCAGTAGGTTCTCACGATGGGCAATATTGTTCCTTACTCACTACCCTACTTTCTGCTTCACCGCTTATTGGACTTTGGATGCAGCTTTGACTCATCTACCGGTGTGTGTCCCCGTCACCCTCCCCCTCCTCTTTCCATGCCGTGTCTCGCACCCTCCCCTCCTCTTTCCCTCCTCCATTATCTGTCTACTTCCCCTGCTCCTACCCCCTCCCCTGAATCTCCCCCCTTCCCTGCTTTTTCCCTTACATATATGTCCTTTTTTGTTTGTCTCGACCTTACATGTAACTATGTTTGTCAAGCTCTAATAACTGTGTAACTGTAGTAAAATATATACATCCAGACCAATGGGTTCAAAGGTAGTTTATTAGAGTAACATCAGTCCAGGTGCTCCCAGCTTGTCGTGTATAATCTCAGTCAACATCCCAACATTCTATCACTGACTTCAGCTGATAGCACGGGCTAAACCAAGGTGGGGAAAGCGTAGGGGGGAAAAGGAGGAGGATGGTGAAACCATGGGAGAAGTTACAACAGTAACCTTTGTAACAATGTAACCTGCAACTATGGTCTGATCCTCATGTAAAGCGCTCTGATACCTCCGGGTCTAGCCAGCGCTATATAAAACCTTTAAAATACAATTAAAAAAAGAGTAACACAGAGTAGTGTTGGTGGTCTTGCCTATGGTGCCCTATGCTGAGGACATACCCCTGTGGATACCCTGATTATGTTATGCCCTGCTACGAAATATGTCATTTATGTGGTGGGGGAGTGAGATGCAAGAGGGTTGGAAACCTAAATGGCAATTAATGGTTTATCACGTTTGACCAAGCCCAGGAAGGGTTTGGAATTGGTCTGGTTCAATTCTTGCAGCATGGTCACCTGGCACACACCGCACGGTGGGTCTGGACCATGCTTCCCAATGAACCAAGGGAGCATGAGGTTTTTGAGTGATTGGGAGACCTGAAGGCCTGCGAGTGCCTTATCACGCACTTGCATGTGACTCTGTTGGTGGACTGGGGAGTGGGGAAAGCTCTTTAGGCTGGAGACAGATGGAGCGCGGACTGTGGGGAGGTCCTGGAAGATTCTAAATTTTGGAAAGCCTGTGAACAGATCCGATTTTTGCCCCACAATTCCTGCTTCCAACTTATACAACTTCATTACTTGCATCAAACTTATTTAACCCCTCTTAGACTCTTTAGATTTTACCCTGGCTCATTTTCCAGATATAGTAGATGTGGTCAGGCAACAACGTTTTTTTTGCATATGACCTGGGAATGTGGGGAGGTTGACAGGTTTTTAGGTCGAGCCTATAGCCAGCTCGCATGAGCTGTATGCGAGACTTGCAGTGGAGTATGTAATAGAAGCCCCACCCACTCTCCGCCCATATTTGTCATTGGCTTGTGTAATTGTCCTTGGTAAATGCTGGATTCTGATTCGTAAATAGGCTTGTTAGTCCCGACTTAGTACCGCCTTGTCTTTATTTGTAACCTCCCCATAGTGACTGGCCCTTTTACTTAGGTTGTTACACAGTATGTGCATTATCTCAATTCGCCACCCACCCCGTCCCTGATGAATCTTGTTTTTTTTAACAAATGTTAACTTTATTGATTGTTTTATTTACTTTCAGCAAGCGCACACCACTGGTTTTACCTGCCGCCCAGTTCATGGGCCACGTGCATAAGTTGTATGTACACAACGCCGCACTTGTTCATTTACTGATCATGAAGCCACACTCACGCCTTAGCTCGTAAACATTGTAAGCTATAGTGCAAGTGCCGCGGTTGCTTAAAAATAAAGGAAATAGAAAAAAGATGTTTTTCTATTTCTTTACTTTTTAAGCCATAGTCGCACCTGCGCTTTAGCTTGCGATGTTTTCAGCTAAAGTGCGAGCGCCTCATTTATGAGCCCTTGCGTCACTTTTACGCCTCCGGTACTTCACTTTTTGTGACGCACCAGTGGTGTAAACAATGCGCCTTGTTGCGCCATATTTCCAAAGTGACGCATCTAGGTAGATGCGTCACTTTGTAAACCCCTGCGCCACATTATACCTGCGCCAGGTATAATGTATGCAAAGGGGGCGTATTGACGCAAGAAAGGGTCGTAGAAGTGATGCAGTGAAATCTATGAGATTTCACTGCGTCACTTCTAGGACACCGTTGCGTCAAAATCTTGCGCCTGCCTCACAGCAGGCGTAAGACTGACGCAAGCCCTTTCACATGGGGCTTTCCCCATGTGAAAGGACGTATTGCTGGAGTTGCGTCACTTTTGTGACACATTCCAGCAATGCAAGACTTTTGCGCTTACAGATACGTCAGAAATACTGACGTATCTGTAAATCCTTGCGCCATGATGCGTCATAGTGTAAATATGACGCATCATGGGTCTCGCAAGGAGGGCGCAGTGAAAAGTGACACATTGCTGTTTTCATGCAGCGATGCGTCACTTTTCATAAATGAGGCCCCTAGTGCGGCTTTGGAATCAGTAAATGAACAAGCTCAGCGTTGTGTATTGCGCCTGCTGCACTGTTGATAGCTGTGACTCTTGGCTTTGAGTGTGTATGTGTAGCTATCCATTGCCCCACTGGCTTCAAGTTTCCCCGTATCATGCGTCGCACCTTTAGCCAGTCCCGTTAAAAAAAAAAAAATCAACAATAATGTGCATGATGGGATTTTTCAAACGATATTATTTTAAAATATATTCCAGATTGCAGGTGCCAAACGTAATTAGGGCAACTTGGTAGCTATGCAATCGACCAGTGTCAATTGGATGTCTGTAAAAAGTTACTGCTAACTTTTCAGTGAAAGAATTAAAGATGCTGGCACGTGCATTTTCAGTTACCCTATTATAAGTACGGGCCTACGAATCCCAGCATGCTTAGTGCTGATGGCAAAAAAATTGATGAAATTCACGCTCATAGATACTTATTTCTTCTCTATTTCTACTTCGAAGATGTTTGCGGCCATAGTTTGTGGTATTCAACATGGGAGCTCCCGGCAGCTGAGTAGCATGTTACTTGTGCTATGTGTAGGCTGAAGGCAAGCTTGCGATGTGTCATTTGAAGTTTAAATTAATTCAGCATGCAATACAAGAAGATCTCTCGCCCAAAAATTATTTTTGTGCTGTCTCCCACTATGGATGCAAAAAACATTTAAGAGGTGCTCTGAGATGGTTGTTCCTCTATTACAAATTATGCCTTTCACAAGCGCCTAGAAGCAATGCGGTGTGTGCTGTACAAACATACAACAAAAAATAATGTGTTGAAAGCGAGCATGAAACAAAAGTAAGCAAGGTAGATTTTAGCATATACAAATTGGAGCTGTTTATTGACATAACAGGTGGTATTTCAAGAGGTACGAGCCGCGAATTTTAGGAGAAATCATCTACACAGCTATATGTTTTAACACCTTCCATGCTCATGACGAGCACAGCTCGTCATGAGCCACGGTGCTCGTGTGCTCATGACGAGCTGAGCTCGTCATGACCGTTAGAACGCTCGCGTGCTGGGCAAATTCCCCTGCTGTGCGAGAAACGGGTGTGGTCATGACGAGCTCGCGACCACCGTGGCTCATAACGAGCTGAGCTCGTCAGAGCACCGGGGTGCTGTACGCACCTCCCCCCCCAGCACAGCGGGGAATATGCCCCGCAGGGAAGGGGCTACTACATCGTGCCCCGGGGACTGGGAGAGAGCAAGTCTGTAATCCCTGGCTAATATTTGGACTAGAGCAGTCACAAAAGAGACTACTTGCCAGCCCAGCACCGAGGCAGCTCCTCCCTATCACCTTTTGTACACAAGCATTTGCAATGCAATTGGTCTCACAATTACTCGAGTTTGAGCTACTGGCATTGTAAATGACAATGCCTTTTATTTGTACCACTATGCTGATCAGAGAAGGGATTATACCCAAGACTTGCCGCTTTCAAATGATACCGACCTTGAGAAAGCCCTGGTCCTAATGATCCTTTAAGGTCAAAACACGTGTCAGCTGTCGAATATCCTAACCTAACGTCTGTACCATTCTGGAAACAATGAAAGGTTATGAATCAAGATTAAATATGAATAAATAAAGCAGAAAATAACCATCATTTGGAATTTTGAAGCCTTTCTTCCGCAAGCAATTCAATATCTAAAAAGAAGGAGGAGGATGTACTCACATGGTTCTTATGCCTTTTATTTATGTTTGTTTATTAAAACATAAATAAACGGCTTTGTTATTTACAATTTATTTATTTATTTATTTAAGGTTTTTATAGAGCGCGTAATCACCCGGGAGTATCTCAGCGCTATACCTAGTAGTCAGACAGGGGCACAGAGCAAGAGATTAGGAGGATTTGGGAAAGAGAAGGGTTTTAACACCTTGAACGCTATGGGGATTTTTCCCCTGTGCTGGAAAAGCAGCAGATGCACTTTACATGACGAGCTGGGCTCGTCATGAGCGTAGCAGGAGGCTACTGCATGACGAGCCCAGCTCGTCATGAGCGTCGAAGGGGTTAAGTGACTTTCTGAACCGAAGATGGTTAGGTTCCGTTCTAAGTTTCAGAGGCAGCACATTCCACTGCTTGGCTGTGTGCACCGAGAATCGGCGTCCTCCAGCCCGGGCTTTCTTCACTCTCGGTACCACTAAGAGGTTTTCGTGTTCCGATCTGAGCGCTCTGGCCGGTCTATAGGGGGTGATGCAGTTTTTGAGAATTGGAGGACCTTCTTCGTGAAGCGTTTTGTGGGCCAGGCAGAGAGCCTTGAACACCACCCTCTCCCTGACCGGCAGCCAGTGCAGCTTCATCAAGGCGGGTTTCGCGGATGTTCTGGCTGGAGTGCCCGTGAGCATCCGGGCAGCAGCGTTCTGAATTTTCTGCAGAGTGTAAAAGGTTGCTTCCGGGGCTCCCAAGTAAATGGCATTACAGTAGTCCAGCCTGGCCACAATCAGGCCCTGGATCAACAGTTTCCGGGAGTTAAAAGGTAGCAGGGGGAGGACTTTCCTGCATGACTTGAGAAGGCCAAAGCAGACGCCGGCCGTCTTCTTTGCCTGTGTCAATGCCAGTATCTTAAACTCACGTAAATGCAAGACCTATTGCATTGCAAATGCTTGTTGGGAAGTGTGGTTGGGATTTTGTCACATATAACAGGGGTTTTGCTGCCACAAACAGTAAAAGTGTGTCTGCTAGGAGTGATCCCACTGGGAAGCAGGACACCAAAGATGCTGGCACAAATGTTAGCTTTGAGGTTGGTGCTGCTGAGAACCTGGAATGCTATCAGCTGGTGGGTGCCACGGCCACGCAAGATTTTGGCCTGCAAGCGGGATTTACTGGAGAGGAAGGTGGCGACTGAGCAGCACATCAAATACACCTGCAGAGATGAGCATGTGGCAGAGGACATTGAGACATGGGGTGAGATGGTTCTGAAAATAGTAGACCCCACTGCCGATAACTCACAGGGAAGAATGAAACGGGGCACTGGGTCAGAGCAAGGGGTGAGTAGATAGTCCAGTTATGGACTGCCGGGGGAGATGCTACTCCATGTATTAAGAATAATTGTACTGTATGCGACTTGACTGCCACTATGACATTGTTATGTATTACTACCATGCAAAATGTGAATACAGTATCTACAAAAAAGTATAGGAGCAAGAAAACAGCCTTGCATTACTTAGAAATTGAACAAACCCCTGGAATTAACAGTTTAGGATTTTGATCTCAGAAACCATACCTATGTTTTGAGATGATTCTGGCCAATACATGCAATGTGCAGTGCATCAACCCAAAGTAGAGTGTCTACTTCATAACAATGGACACTCCAGATAATCAAACACTTTGGAGAATTCAACAGATGCATCATACCAGAGCCCTGAATATGGCTCTTATGCCAGATTGGACAAAATACCTAGTGCCTTGCACTGTGCATTGTCGATGCTATCTGGTGATAGCCATATCGAGTAAAGCGAGAATGTTATTTGACTGGCCGGTATATTGTGTGTTTTCGTCATCAAGGTGAGCACTGATGAAGGTTCCTCTAGCTGCCCTATCACATTAAGTGAGGAACAAAGAGTAACATGTTCTACATAGGATTTCAAAACTCCTAATACTATGTGGGAAAGGAGCCCTCTTGAAGGAGTGGAAGATAAGTGTTCTTTCTTTCTCTAGGTAGCAAAACAAATAAAGAACTTATTTCCTCATCAGGCAACAAATCCCATGTGCGAGAATGGTTGATGATGTCTTCCAAGGTAGGTCAAACAACCATGGGAATTAGCTGGGGATTTTCTTTTTATATCTGCTTTTATGCTAATTTTGAACTGTTTTCATCCATCCCACTCTATTCTTCTTCTTTACTTCTGTTCTGGGTTCCTGTTCTTGACAATCATTTCCAGTGCAGCCAACCCAATGCAATTTAATTTTTCCCAGAATAATTGCTATATTTAACACTACATGACTTCAGACTTCAAGGCAATGCACTAACCAACACTAATTTCCACTCCATATATTGGCAGTGTTCTAGGCTTTATGATGATTGTTTGCTTCTCTTTAGGTTACTTGTGTGTCTCTTGTGTATTGTAAGTGTGTTGTGCATATCTAATGGATCAAACACAGTTGGGTGGCTAAGTACATACTCGTTGAACTGAAGATGGATCGTACTCGTACACAAGTTGTTATGGTAAACCTCTATGAGATTTTCACTGAAGTATAGTTAGGAAATCGCTATTCCTAATGTATGAAACTTTTATTTTTTTTAAAGTGGGTCACAAATTGACCTACCTCATGGATATAAATAAGGTAGGTCACATTTTGCGACCCATTAGGAAATGACAGCCTTCACAGGGATTGTGGCCTGCTGAAGTCAGCAGAACACTATGTCTGTGATTGCTTTTACATGAAGCAATCTTATCTTTTTATTGCAACACACTTTCCTTTAAGGAAAACCAGATGGATAAAAAATGGAAAGAGTAACTTTTATTCTTTAAGAGTAGGCAGTGGTCCGTGATGCTACTGTCTACTCTTAAAAATATGTATTTTTAATTCTCAAAGGGGAAAAGGTCCAACCGCTAAATAGCGTGGTACATTTGGCCCGTTGTGGATTGCGCCCTGTGGCAAGTGTGGTTTGAGGAATTACACCTGAAGCTCTCCCATTAGACATGTCTCAGAATTCATGGCATGTGTCCTCTTACACACCTTTGCCCACTGCAATCTCACTCATCACCAGTAAACCAACTGTTTTGCAACAAGAGCTGATATCCCTCCAGAATGATTTAACAATCTACAATCTACACTTTCCTGTTTTCAGAATATATGTTAATCTTTTTCTAAATGTTATCTGTCTTTCTCTTTGTCCTTCAACTATTGGAGCTCCTCTTCAGCTGACTGAAACCATTACTATGTTTGTGCCCACCTAGTTGCTCCCACAGCTTCTTATTTTCTGGCCCCCGCTTCCTTAGGCAAGAGCATACACCTTGCTTTGTATGTATGCATGTGGTACTTCCATAGCGCAAACCCAGCCAAAAAGCAGTAGAATGTTGGACAAGCATACATGCAGTGATGGATATGAGAGGTAGCTTGTTTGTGGATTGTTACTGCATTGTGATGTAGTGTTCTTTACCGAGGTGCGTCTTCAACTCTTTCCTAAATTGGAGCAATGGTGCAGCAGTCCTGATGGATACAGGAATGGTGTTCCAGATTGTGGATGCATACATGGAAAAGGCCTGTGGCCTTGTTTTTGATTTTTCCACTTCTGCTGGTGTGTTGAGAACAACCAGAGGTTGGCAACTTGTCTGAAGGAACTTGTCTGCAGGAAAAGCGGAGAGGGAGGGGATTCTGGTCATGATGACTTTGAAAATGATGTGGTTTTGAAGATGGCGTGGGCTGGAACGGGGAGCCATTGGAGTTCCATCATGATGACGGTAATGTGATCATATTTCTTCACACTCTTAATGAGAAGTGCTGCTAAGTTCAGGATGCCACCAGGCATGTCAGTGTGGAGTGTGGGTGGTCCTGGAGCAGCGTATTTCTACTATCCAGATGTGAAAGTACGAGGGCTTGAACAGCAGTTCTGAAGTCACTTTCTGGAACAAATGATTTTACTTCCTTTAGAAGAAAGGGCTGGTACGAGGCCATTTTTGTTTTTATTGCAATGTGTTCTTTGAAAGTGAGTTTGGTGTCCAGGGTGAATCCAGATCCAGTGGCATTCAGTGAACGATGGGGTTAAAACGCAGTCAAGTTTCTTGTCGTTGAGCCACGTTTGTACTGTTTCTTGTTTGTTGTTCTTGGTAAATAACAGGAATTCTGTCTCTGTTGGGTGGAGTGTCAGGTTGGTGCTGGACATCCTGGTTTGGAGGACGTGGAAGCAGTGCTTGAGGCGTTGGGTGTCCATAGCAGAGGAGACTTTGAAGTAGAGGTTTGCATCCTAGGCACATTGGTGAATCTTGATGCTGTTATCTGTGGGAAGACCCCAAGCGGGTCCATAAAGAAGCAGAAGATGGCATTGAACAGTATGGAACCCACGGGTACTCTACAGGTGATAGGAATCTTTTGTGACCTGGTAGTGCCCAGGTAAAGAAACTGGTATCAGTTGGTAAGGTAGGAGGGGAACCAGTGAAGGATAAATCAAATGACTCCCACTCCAGTCTCCAGGCTGCATATGAAGGACGAATGGTACACTGCCTCGAAGGCAGCCGAGAGGTCCAGCAATATCAGGGACAGGGGTCATCTTCTTCTGTGGTTAGGAGGGCATCGTCTACAATATGTAAGGTAGTGGTCTTAATGCTGCAATCTGATCTAGGGCTAGACAGGTAAAGGTGCAGGAGATGATCAGCATTAATCTCCTCTTGAAGTTGAACATAGACTGCATTTTCAAAGATCTTGATGTTGAATGATATCTGAGTGATGGCCTGGCAGTGTGCAAGGGTCTAGGGAAGCTTTCTTTAACCCCTCCTGTGCTCATGACGAGGTATACTCGTCATGAGCCACGGTTCTCGTGTGCTCATGACGAGCTGAGCTCGTCATGACCGTTAGAACGCTCAGACGTGGGGCTAATTCCCCTGCTGTGCTGGGCGTTCTAAGGAACGGGCGTGGTTGCACACAAGAAACGTGGCTTTTGGCGAGCTGAGCTCGTCATGAGCACCGGGGCGCTGTGCGCGTCCCCTCCCCCCCAGCACAGTGGGAGAATCGCCCCCGCAGCCAAGGGGTTAAGAGTGGAAAGCTCATGCCTGTCTTCTGGGAAGATGTCTTGTGTGAGGGAGGCATTGACAATGGCGATTAGGGGTGAGAGAGCATCCTCCACGTGAATTTCGTTATTCATATAGTATTAAAAGTTCTTTATTGTGGTAACATTTTGTTGACGTCTAATGAATTGCACTTGGTTTCTAGTAGAGGAAATCATTCAAGTTCCCCCTAACAGTATGAATACAACTTTCTCCTGATACCTAAAAGTGGTGAAATATAGACTTAAGCAAGTCATTTGAAACATGATCTTTAAACAAATGCTATTAACAATGATATTGCTATCTCATTTTACAAGTCTGTGCTACTCGATTGACAAATGACATCTGTGTGTATTGTATCTGCTTTATAAGTTGAAGGCCAAAAGCAAAGAAGAAAGACGAGAAGTGCTAGAGGAACTGCTGAAATACACGGCGACCAACTCTTCGGGCATCCAAGGGGGACAAATCCCAAACATTCTGTACATTCTGGGAAACACTACCAAACGACCAATCAAATCACAGGAATGCATGGGTGAGAAAGCCGCAAAGGTAAGATTGATTTGCACGAGAACCATTTTCTCATCACATATTAATAAGCGCATAAGTCAGTCTAAGATGGCTCCACCTCTTTCGATGCAAATACAATTGTGTCACAATAAAGGACATTTCCTCTAGGGGTGCTAGAAATTGATACCAGGCCTTCACCAGCTTCAGTAAGGTTAAAACAAAATCAGAAAACAAAATCCAGCTGAAAATATGTTTTGCAGGAGAAACAAATATCTCAAAACCTACTGTCTACAGGAAAATTCTCCTGCAAAAACAGTTTGGAAATATGAATCCCAAGTACAAATATTCTTGGAGGGAACTCTGGTGAGCAAGCAAAACTATGCAATGTAATGACCATGAAAGTGTTGATGTTACTAATAGCAATAACAATACACTTCTGCTAATAGGTGATGGGGAGTGTTTTAAAACTATCCAATGCATTCGTAATTTGCCTATGAGTCACTCCAGTCCTCATTTCTTTGCATTCATATGTTTTCTGGAAATAATAATATAGATGAAGGACTCTTTTTTAGGTTTCGCCTGCACAGCGCTTGAAATCTATTATCTTTTCATATACATCTTAAAAGGGGCCTACATCCCGCCCCCCTCGCTTTACTGGCTTCTCATTCGTTCCTGTGCAAACCACTTCCTTTTACTTCATTTTTATTTGCTGTTGCATATTTTCCTGCATTTACCAATGCTTGTTCTTCATCGGCTTTTCTTATAATTTTCCCACAGCCGAAATATTGTTAACATCCGCTTTGGTTGAACTATTTTTTCATAGAGTTTTGCCTCATTCTGATTTTTTGGCTAACGTGATACTTTAAATTAGCAAATGTATATAGCCCAATGTATCACCTGGAGAGATTGTGATTTGCCAAGAATCACAGGACGTTGCTCCAGGGAGACTCGAGCCGCGATCCCCAGCCCTCAGTCAGTAGCTCTGCCTATTGAATCACATCCTCTCCGCTCCCTTGATACTATCTTTCCTGCTTTCTCCAATGATTTGCATTTAAACTTTTTTAGCACGCATTTCAAGGGTGCTTGAGACTCAACACAGCTCCCCAGCTCAAGGGTCAGCAGTTCTGGCTGTTACGCCACATCCTCTGCCCTGCCCCTTCTCGCTTTTGCAGACTTTTTTCCCCTCATCCCTCAATGTTGCTTTCATCCGCCTCCAGCCCCATCACCAGTCCTTACAGCTGCCGTTCTGGTCATTAATTTCACCCGCAACCCCCACCCCGTCATTGCTTGTACCCAGTCTCCTTTCAGTGTTTAACAGTGGGCACTCCTGTTCTGCATTATTGTGGCCAAGAACACCATGTTAAGCCTCCCCTTCCAAGTACTTAGGCACTCATGACGTACGTAGCACGCACGAACGCACACACACAAGCACATCACACTTTATTTATTGCACATATACAGGGGCGCATCTAGACTCAAACTTTGGGGGGGGGGGCTAACATATGGATTAGTGGAGACAGAGACATCATAAGAGCCAAATCAAAATTACTTGTGGGTGGCTCCCTTTGCTTTTCCGATGTAGTGTGTAAAACACTGAGTCATTCTTTGAGATTACATGTAGCAAATAGTGCATTTTAAAGCACAAAGGGTCAGTAACAATATTCTCGGCATAACATGATTTTGGGGCTCATAAAGAGATTTTAGCACAGTGAATGACAAATGTTCTATTTTAAAACACATTCAGCCAGGAAACCCGGTGCAATGTGAAACACCAGATTCTATTTTACATCACAATCTCTGGCAAATCATACACTCCAAACACTCTGGGCCAGTTGTGCCAACCTAACTAGGCTTAAAAAAATCTTTTGTAAGATATTTCACCATCATCCACCAAAGGAAGGTTTTGAAAATTGGAAGCAAATAATGCAGTTCAAGCACATTTATTTAGTTACTGCTCTGTTCATGCTTCATTTACCTGCACACAATACCTTTATGTTGTTTTTTGAATATGATGTTAGTATAGTAAACAACTTTGTAGCTGTTTGGGGGAAGCTGCCAGATATCCTAGCACTATAGCACAAAGAATGTTGAATATATATTATTTGATACTTTATGACAACTCCCACCAAATATTTTAGAATTTGAAAAGCTTGGTTAGTCATTTAGCAAGAAAGACAACCCATGTTTAATAAAATTTGCTCTAATAGCATACATTGAGGCTATAAACTGAGCACACAAGCTTGGTTATATATGATACCCCCTCATCACAGATGGGTGCCAATCTGAGATTACCAAGGGTAAGAGATGTTGACCTAATTTTCCCTTTGGCACTCATCGCTTTGCACTCAGTACCCCTGGTCTAAGTGAAAGGCTCAGAAAATAAACAGAGCTTTAAAAGTCTTATGTATTTTTCTTACATTCCAGTCCCTCTACCTGGCCACTGGGCAGCAAATAAGTAGCTGTTATGGAGCTTAGCATGGGTAAAGGGATCAACCTTTGACGCCACTACAGCTATTGCTGCCATTTTAGTGAATAAATGCCATGGTAGATCAGGACTGACATTTAATCCTACAATGTACCCCGAGCACAAATGGAAACAGATTATTAAATAGCAATAACATTCGTGAAAATAATTTGCAACAGTGCTCGGAGAATGAGAATATATGTACTGATAACAATTCTTTATTCTTTATTGAATGAATTCTTGTGTGAAGCAAATGACGTATGAAATAAGACTTCTTGTGGTGGAAACTTAGTAGCAGTATGACGAAGTAATCCCAGAAATAACTTTGGATGCATGAGTCTGTCGTCTAATAAGAACAATGGGGCTAAATTAGAACAACTGCATAACATTTTGGAGTAATAATAGTGTGAGAAAAAGACTGGCCTGCAGACAAACTAGTCTCTGCTTTGTTGTGGCAGGCAGGAAATTAGGCACAATCGCTTTGCCCTGCAAACCTAATCCCAACCTCATTTTAGTTCATATATTGGTTAATCTGAGCAGGAAGCACTTACTGCAGAGATAGAAAACACCTTCATGAAGTAGTATCCATTTTAAGCACTGCCCCTCCTGCTAAAATAGCCTTCTGCCTATAAAGTATTGCAGAAGACAAGACAGCCATGCTGGCCTCTGTCCTCAAAGAAGTCATCTCTCCCTTCCACATTCCCTACTGCTGTCTCCTTAGCGAAATGTAACTATTATAGCGAGGATCATGAGTGGCCCTATGTAGAAAGTGGGCAGCTCCTGCTCCCAATGGGCTCTTCTTGGCCTGCACTAGTATCTGCTGCTCTCAAAATACTTGGTCAGATGTTCCTCTTTCAAATAACTTTTCATTACCAACAGGGGAATCTAAACAAAGCTTCACTGATGCCCACAGACTAGAAATCCGGCCTCAAAACTGGCATCCCAGACGTCATTCATTTCCTTCAGGAAGCTACACACTGAAGGAATGTCCTTCTCTGTCCAAAAAGCAACATTTTAAAACTCACTCCCTGCAAAGATAAGAAACATTCAAAACCACCTCAGATTCAGGGATGCAGTAAAGACCTGGCTATTCCCTAAAAAGTGACACCCCTACTGCAAAGCAATCCCAAATCCTAACAACCCCACAAAGTTGAGTCAGTCACCTCTGTACTGGTGGTATGTATTTGCATTTCTCACTCCTCTTGGCTCCATTCCAAGCTTAAATATATCTAACAATATCGCATGCATATATATTTTTCCCAAAAACACATTGAAAATTATTCTCATTAGCACTGCACAATTTTGTTCTGTGAACTATGTAGTTCCACTTAGGCCCTGAATACAAATGTCTTGGAGGAGAGTGTGATATGTATTGCATATGTTAAGTTAGATACTAAGAGGGGTCTCAATTTACCCAGTGTGATAAATAGCATCAATTGTGAGTTTTGTCTAAAAATGGGAATTAATCTACAGATTTTAGTGTTACCTTCACCAAACCTGTATGCTCTGCTAGTTACAAGGCACTTATCCCCCAGCAAAGTTTTTCGCAGGCACATTTTGGCACGGGAAACCTGTTGAAATTTACTTGGGCTAATGTTGTGGTTGTGGGGCTTGCGATGTGGATATGTGCTGTACCAGGAGCTACCATACATTTCAAATTAACTAGGCCAAACATTATCGGTGGCTTTAACCACTTAAGTTCATAAACACTAAGGGGCCCATTACGATGTCGTGCGGATCGCCACCGCCATGGTGGCCGTGGCGATCCGCCCGACATTAATGCCCGCCCGCCACCCATTTCCCCCCCACCATATTACTATGGCGGGGGGGACCGCGGCGGATGTAAACACCGTCCGCTGCTTTTCCGCCCCGGTCGCCTTGCGGCCGGGGCGGAAAATGTTTAATATGGTGGCGGTGTCTATGAGACACCGCCAGCCAAATTATGATGGGCTTCCCGACATGCTTTTCCGTGGCGGCATTGGCATGCGGAGACTCCCTGCGGGGACCCGTTGCGGGCCTCCTTGGAGTCCGGGGGGTGGGGGGTGCACATGGGGGGTACCTATGGTACCCCCCGCATTTCAAAGTGCAACATGGCAGGCACCGCGCAGTGCCTGTTATGTTGTGCTTTGAAATGCACAACGTGCATTTTTAATATTGCGGCGAGCAGCGCTTTCTGCACCGCCCGCCGCAATGGTAAAAATACAGGATGCGCCCGCCTGTGTGGCGGGTGCATCCTAATGCCCAAGGTGGGACTGCCGCTCCTATGGTGGGCGGTCCCGTTTTGCACGAGGATGGCGGGCGGGCAAAGTCCGCCCGCCATCCTAATGGGGGCCTATGTTTTAAGCATTGTACAAAGGTGAGCACTACAAACTACTACACTTAAAAAATATATCTCAAAGTTTTTAATAAGCATTATTGATGCTGCTTTTAAAGCTTTACCTAATTCTGAATGACTAACCAGTACTCCACAGCAACACAATTAAGATATCTGCAAGTGCTGTGATTTAAAAAAAAGAAACACAACTGATGCCCTTCTGTACTTTTGAGACTTTCATTTATACAGGTTCTAGTATACAACACATTGTAAACTTAGCATTGCTTGAAAACTGTTTGAGTTAAATATATACATTTATGTATAATATAGTTTTGCAGGATCGGGTTAGCTATTTTATCGATCCCAGAAGGATGAAAAGGTAAGATGCCTTTGTTGGAATTAAAATTCAAATCCATGTCCAGTGGGCTTTAGAGTTGGTTGAGTGACTAAAGGTTCAAGCCAGGTTCGAGACAGACGCCTTGCTCTGGCTCACCTTGAGGTCCCCTTAGACCCTTAAGACCAAAAAGAGCCAAGTTTGCATTGAGGCTTTTCACTGCCACTCACACTCTAACCTCGAGCAGCAAGAATGAAAAACAAAGCATTGACCTGTGATGTAAAACAGGAGAAAGTAATAGCCACCTAGTGTCTGAAATTCACAGTGAGAAACCAGAAAAACTGAGTTCAATCCCTGTGTCCTTGCTTGGCTAAATGGTGTGATCCTAGGCAATATTTAATTTCCCCATACCTCCTTTTATTATTGCACACAGCAGCACCTTGAAATACGTGAGCCCCCTATAAAAACATCTTGCTTTTCATTGAATAGTATATAATGCTTCTGCCTGTATAATAAGAATCTAGGCCACATTTAGGGTGTACGTGACAACGTCTTGCCTCTTAGTGGCTTATTTATGGGATTTTGGCATAGGGCAGTGCAACAAGACACCTTGCTGTGCTGCCCTATGCTTATGCATCCCTGTTCTTTCCCCCTGTGCTGGTGCCGTTTCTGCAGCCTAGCGCCAACTCAGGCACCCTTGCACAATGGTGCAAAGATGCCTCCGTTGCATGCAGGGTTGTTTTTGTGCAGGAAGGGTCACCTTCCGACACAAAAACAATGCTAATAGGTGTTTTCCTTTTTCTATGTGTGCTGCAGAATGCAGCACACATAGAAAGAAGAAATAATGAGGAAAAGTGAACATATTTCTCCTCGTTACGCGTCATCTTGTGAAGCGTACGGATTTGGGGCTTCTCCAGGTTTACATGAATTTGTCAATCTGAGGCAGTGTCAAAATCCATGGGTGTTGCGTGGGAAAACCCACTGCAACGCCCATAGAACGCCTCTGGGGCGCAGAGTAAGGCGCTGCGTTGCCTTAGTCATGGTTTATGATCCCACTCATAGCCATGCAAGGTGGCTTTGCGTGGCATCTAAATCAAAATGAGAGCTACTCATCCGAAGTATGTACGGCAGGGTGTCGGAGTGCGTTACATCACACATATATAATAGAGAGACCATGACTCATAAATGTTAACGTCAATGTATAGGGAATGTTACTTAAGACATTGAGGGCTATAAGGTTTAAGAGTCAGATGTCATCCATGCTGGTAGGCAGTGGGGTAGCATGCGTTGGGCCACAGGGGTGATTGCCCCAGGGGCAGTATTCTTATGGGTGCACATTTTTTAAAGAAAAAAAACATTTGTGGTGGAAGTGACTCGAGTCACGTCAGTGCTGTTGTCTGCAAGTGCAGGTTATGTTGTCTTGCCCGCCTTTCCCCGCAGACAGGCTGCACAGAGCTGTGCCCTCATGCATCTCTCATGGCCTTAGGGCAGGTGGGTGCTGCTTGCTCTGTTTCTTGGTGGCATGAGAGTAGCACCGCCCACTGGCACCACAGCGCCGTACAAAGAATTTGTTTCTGCTTTTTGGCAGGCAGAGGGAGCATTTAAAGCCCGAGGTCCGTGCTTGCTGCCTGAGGTCATGTCGGTTTGAATCACCCGGGGGTGTGACATCCATTCATTCTTTCACCCATTATTCAGTCTTTCAGCATTCATTCTGTCCTTTTATCTGTATGCCCATCCATATCCATACCTATTCAACCATTTTCAAACCTATCAATCATCTATACTTCCATCCATCATTTCACTCATCCATCCCTCATTCCACCCTTTCACTCATTCATCCATCATCCAAACATCCTTACACCCGTATATACATTCACTCATCCATCCAACCATTTACCCTCTCACGCATCCAGCCATCCTTTCACTTAGTCATCCATCCATCCTTTCACACAGGTACTCATCCGTCCATTCGCCCATCCATTCACCATTTCACTCAGCCATCCTTCCTTTCTTCCAGCTCTTCACCCTCCCTTTCACTCTCACTCATCTATGCATTTGTTCACTCATCCATCCTTACATCCTTCTTTTCACTCATCCATACATACATTTGCCCATCGATCTTGTCAATCATCCATACACACTTTCACTCATCCATCCATCCTCCCTTTCTCTCTCCATCCCACTTTCAATTACCCATTCACCCACCCAACAATCCATCCACTCATAAATCCATCCATTGACCCTATCACTCATCCATCCATCCTTTCTCTCATCCAGCCATCCGTTCTCTCATCCATCCACCCTTTAGCCCATGTACCCTCCATTTCACTCACTCATCCTTCTTTATATCCACCCTCTCCCTCATCCATCCATCCACCCTTTTACTTATCAATTCATCGATCCATCCATCATTTCACTCATCATTCCACCCATTCACTAGCCCATCATCCACCCTTTCACTCTTCTATCCATCCTTTCACTCATCCATCCACTCTTTTACCCATCCATCCACCCTTTTACCCATCCATCCACCCTTTTACCCATCCATTTCCCCTTTTACCCTTCCATCCACCATTCCATCCATACATCCACCATTCCACCCATACATCTATTTATTTACCCTTTCTCTCATCCATCTATACTTCCACCCATACATCCATCTATTTACCTTTTCTCTCATGCATCCTTCCACTCACTCATCCATCCATCCTTTCTCTCATTATCCATCCATTCACACTTTCACTTATCCATTCACCCCTTCACTAATCCATCTAGCCATTTACCCATGTCTTCACTTACTTACCCACCCTTCTATTCACATTAATTATGAGTTGAGCCTTTGTTGCAGATAGAAGGGCCCATCAAGAACTCCAGCCTTGCGGTTGCTTCCAAAGTTAGTCTGGGGTGGAGGAGGGGTTCACTTTGCCCCTACACAAAGGCAATCTGAAAGCGTGGCAGTCATGCATGATGCCCAGTGCTGGGACCTGAGGTGGCTGTGACATGGTGTTGTTTCCTGGGCTTTAAGTGGGTTGAAAAAACTTGGGGGTGTATCCAAAGGGCGTTTCCGATGTAATTAAGGGAGTGTCTTGAACCAGGTAGTTATAAATCATTGCTTAGCATAGTGTGCTGCCCGAATGTTATTCTGCTACTTCTGTTATTGCATCTAGATATATATATATATATATATATATATATATATATATATATATATATATATATATATATATATATATATATACATCACACCTACAACAAGCCAGGACTATTGCTTTGTCAATGGTTGTTAGTTGCATAAAAAATAAGCAGCAACTATGGCTTCGTTGTATATATTATTGAAAATGCTTCAGTTCTAAAATGATGAGGCTGTGAAAGACCTATAACCCCTTCTTTCTCTGGTTTCTATACATGAAATGGATTCTGTATATTTATTTAATTTCGTGAGGTGCAACATTTTTCTTTAAGTACTATTAAAACAGAATGCCCTGTCCAGTACTTAATTTGTAAAATACTAAATGCCAGGGCTCTGACCAGGAGGCCACTGCAGCTTGCACCACCCACCGCCCTTGTCATCGCTGCCAAAACAACTACTAACCATCTCTCTCGCATGTAAATGTGACAGTTCAGATTATTCCAGGTCCCCAAAGCTAAAGGAATAGCTGGGGAAGCAGGTATTAGCAATTTGTTTATGCATATTGTTTTCTTAAACAACTATTATACTGCTTATCTCTAAATTACATGGGCAGCGCCACCTTGTGGCAGACTGCCCTAAGTGTGGGGTTGACAATTAAGTGCGGTGTCAAGCACTGGAAGCCAATTAAGTGCTGGTGCTCTGCACCTGAAAGCACCGCCTCAAATTAAGCACTCGCCCTGCCCTAGATTGAGATAGGAGGAAGCCCCCAACATGCTTTAACAACCCAGACTGGCCCATTGTTATTCTGTATCAGCCGTATACAGATTGACTATGGGGGGGGGGCGCTCTTGTGCTCAGAGGAAGAGTGTGAGGCGGCCCCATCAGGAAGTTGAGGCCTCTCAAGAATGCCCAAAATTACAGACAAAAGATGTACGTAAAAGGGATCATTACGGACAACGGACGTGAGATCCAAATCAAGGACGGTCCGCGAAATTTAGGGACGGTTGGGCACCCTACTTGAAGGTCAGGCTGGCAGGCACCAACTCCAGCCTGGGCAGCACAGACGACTCAGCTGACGGGGGTGGGTCTGATGCCCGTTCTGTCCAATGGGTGTTGCGCGCCTGCACAAATACACTGCAGGGCAGATTTACAATAACTGGCGCATCCCTGCATATCAGCAGGGATGCGCCAGTTGTTGTGCGTCACTGCTCCACAACCATGGATGCACCGCACCATGGGGCAAAAATGGACAGATGCGTGACGCATCTGCTGCCGTAAAGGCGGCGCATTGCTGGAGTTGCGTCGCAACCGCGACGCAGCTCCAGCAAGGCTCGGGGGTGTCCTAACCCTAACATGCTACGTCAATCCTTACGCCTGCTTCAAGCAGGCGCAGGGTTTTGATGCAGCATGGCCTTAAAAGTGGCTGAGTGAAATCTTGTAGATTTCACTCAGCCATTGTTAGGAGGAGTTCCTGCGCAGGAACGCCCTCCCCTGCGCCGGAACGCCTACTTGTGGCGCAGGGCTTTACAATGTGATGCATCTCCCAGATGCGTCACATTGTAAATACCCCGCAGCATTGCGCTGGCTTTGTGCTGCCGCTGCGTCACAAAAGTGACAGGATGTATGACGTTACAACGCACACTTTTACAACGCATACCTTTACAACGCATTTTTTACACCGCAACATCCATTACAACGCACACCATTACAACGCATACCATCACAACAAATTCTTAAAAAATACCTTTACAACGCATTCCACTACAACGCATACTACATTTACAACGCATACCATTACAACGCATTACATTACATTGCATATAAGGTAAGTGTTGGATAGTGTAGGGGTTAAAATTACTATTCTAACTCCAGGGGGTGCAACAGTAGGGAAAGTTTTGGATAGTGTAGGGGTTAAATTTGCTATTCTAACTCCAGGGGGTGCAACAGTAGGGTAAGTGTTGGATGGTAAGTTTTGCGTTGTAATGGTATGCGTTGTAATGACTGCGTTGTAATGGTATGCGTTGTAGTGGTGTGCGTTGTAGTGTCATGCGTTGTAATGACTGCATTGTAAATGTATGCATTGTAATGGATGTTGCGTTGTAAAAGTTTCGTTGTAATGGTAGTGTGTTGTAAAAGTTGCGTTGTAAACGTTGTATACCAAGTGACACAACGGCGGTGTAAAAGAGACGCAAGGGGCTTGTAAATCTGCCCCTGTACCCTTAAGAAGGATGACCATTTGAGAGCATACATTTTTCGGGGTAAATTCGGACTTCTTAGAGCATGAAAAGTAAAATATCTCAGTAGGACAGGGGCCACACAGTCATTGCAATGGGAATAGATGTTGTACACCGATGAAACAGCAATTAATGAAGCGATAGTTTGAGGATGTTATGCACTCTTAAATGTTATAGACTCTTTTGAGATATGTGATCATGTTATTATTAGCTCTCTGAAACGGCCTCCTTACCTATTACCACCATGTAAAAGCAACCATCACAATTTATGGTGCCACACATGTCATATTCACCTTTTGTAAGTCACAGGTATCTTTCTTCCGTAAAACGCAATGGAGTAAAGAAATCACTCAACGTGACACCGTTTAAAAATAAGTAGGAGGTTTCCCTGGTTAGAGCCTTTCAAAGGAGAACTTTTGTCAGAAAATGAGACACGCATAAATTCTCTCATTGATCTTCAAGAAATTGTATTCATTGAAGCCTTCTATCCATGCAACCACAGTGCCATCTAGTGGAGTTACTTGATGATGGAGAGTTGATGGGGGTTGGGGGAAAGGGATGGGGATGCTAGTGAAATACTTAAACATTTCTACAACAAGGACATTTCCTGATACGGGCGCCACTCTTCAAGGCATATCTGAAAGAAGGAAACAATAGAATTAAATTAGTATATGCCAACAGCAAAAATTAATAACTGCACAGAAAGCGTGGCAAAACTTTTTTTTTAAACGTATACCTCATCAGGTATTTCTTGAGTGGAAATATGCAAGAAGACATTTTAAGGTCTCTCCTACCAGACAGCTTATAGCCATCTCTAGGAAAAAGCCTCTTGTGAATATTCCAGAACCCTACAGTGGTCTGAGAGCTGGACCACTGCTTACCACTGGTTTTCACTTTATTGCTACCTTCATTTTCTAGCTTCTTATCTAATGGCTTGGCATCCTTTTTCGTGTTTGTCTCGCCCCTTCAACATATCCTTTTTATGATCTTTTTAAATGGCATATTTATAACCTCCTTCTGCCTAAAATTCGGAAACTACTTTTCCTAGATTTCACCTGCACAGTGCTTCTGCTGTTCTTGTGAAATCTATTGTTTCTAATTTATCTTAAATGGGACTTACATCTCGCCTTCATTTCTTATTAGTCTATTGCTTGACAGTTTGTTTTCCTCAGTTTCTATTGGTTGTAGCCTGTCCTCCCTTCTGTGACTCTCTCATCAGTTTCCCGAGGCCTAACTACACATTCCCATCTGCGTCTGTGGTTTGAATTTTTTTTCTTTTGGTTAATGCTCCATACCTTTTACTTTCCTTGGCTCCATGTATTTAGAGCTTGCTTTTTGGTTGTTTTGTTTCCTCCAGTCCTGTCATTCCTTGCATCCGCCATTCCCTGCCCCGTCATTGCTTGCACCCAGCTCCCTTTTAGTGTTTAACAGAAGACAGTTGTTATCCCTACAGTAGTTCCTTTCATTGATATACTGTGCAAATAACAAAAAACATTAGGACAAATAACTGCACCACTTTTGTCTTATACAATTAAAATGCTTGTACAGTTAGCTGCAACGAGTACGCATCAGCAGTGATGGGCTATTGGAAACGCCATCCCGTCACAACTGCGCACCTTGTCACATGATGCAATGCATAATTTTTTTACAGTTTTAAGAATATCTCTAGGAGAGCAAATGATGCAATAGGGCGTGGAGCAAAATGCAAAGTTGACACAAAATAGCATTTTAGGTGGTGTTCATGAATTTAATTTGTAAATACCAGCGATACAACCTAGCATGCACATTGATGGGGCCTTAAGTGGAAATGAACCACTTAATACGCTGATTAGCATGACTCTTATTCACTGCGGGGCATATTTACGTCTTCTGGCGCATCTCTGCAAATCAGCAGGGATGCGCCAGAACCGATGCGTCATGCAATTCCCTCCTTGCGCCACCACAGATGCGCCGCATTTACAATGCGGCGCACCATGGTGCAAGGAAGGGCAGATGCGTGACGCATCATGTGGTGTACGGGCGGCGCATTGCTGGAGTCGCGTCGCAAGTACTACGCAACTCCAGCAATGCTCAGGGCCGCCCAATACTTAACATGCTGCATCAGTTCTTACGCCTGCTTCAAGCAGGCGTAAGGAATTGACGTAGCAGCGTCACAGAAGTGCCTGCGTGAAATCTTGTAGATTTCACACAGGCACTATTGCGAGGCACACAGGTGCCGGAATGCCCACCCTGCGTGGGAACGCCCCCATTGTGGCGCTGGGTTTTATAATGTGACGCATCTCCCTGGATGCGTCACGTTGTAAATGCCTCGCAGGGATGCGCCACGTTTACGCTGCTGTTGCGTGACGCAAGGTGGCGTAAACATGGCGCAAGGGGCTTGTAAATATGCCCCTGCATGACTAATGTACGCATCTCTCCCTAGACCTTACTCTTGACTTCATGTTTCGCTTTTTATTTTTTATTTTACCGTGTTTCCTGAAGTTGCATCAAGTATCCTGGGACAAGAACGAACAGGAAAAAAGAGTGGGAGGGCCAGGGGCTTAAGCAGGCCTCAGTGTAAAAACTGTGAAATATGGTAATTTGTCCTTTTTCACTAAATGCTTGTGGAGCAAATTCATGCTAAACAAGCATTGGCAATGCCAACAGGTCTGGCGTTGCTTGACAGCCTTTTGGTTTTGCCAGTGAAGAAGCAGGCAAACTCAAATACTTTCAAAATAAGCCCAAGCATCGGGTACACATGTACACAAAGTGACACCAATTTTTATGGTTGAACAAGAAAGAATAGGCATGAAAAGGAATTGGGCAATGTGCGCCAGCAGTGTGTGGAGCCATTTTTCAACAGAAAGATTAACACTGGCTTTCACAACATCACCGCTTTACGTGACCAGCAGATACTGCACAATATATTGCCTTTCCCAAAAAACAAGTCATAACACTTTTGTAAAGTTTCTGTAACCTATATTGCACAACTGCTGACCAACATAAAAATTATTAATCACATAGACTAAAACTAATGCATTTACCAGTGCCTGTTTCTTTTTTTGCATTCGTGCTACAGAATAAGTCAAATTAGTTTCTTCTAATTTACTCTCACTCTTCAAAGTTTCAATAAGTATTCTTCACCACAAATCATTGTTCCACTGCATGTCTTTTGTCCCAATTACATCACAGGATTAAAATCACTGGACCTTTGAACCCAATGTTATCACAATGTGTACTATTATTTATTTATTTATTTATGTGTGCGTTTTTATATAGCGCGGACTTTACCTGAAGGTGTCAGAGCGCTTCACAATAGGAACAGAACTGATACATGAGAACATTACAAGTGAAAAAAACTAAACAAAAGCAAACGTTACATTGAATGAAGCAATAATGACAATCGTGAGCCAACAAAATACAAGAGGAAGCAAACGGTGCATTACAAAAGTGACAATCGTGAGCCAACAAAATATTAGAGGTAGCAAACGGTGCATTACAGGAGGAAAATGTGACGTGTGCAGGTTACAAAAGCGTACAAAGTAAACAGAGGTATAATACTGCAATATATGGAGGGCCCTCAAGCACAAGAAAAAACATTACGTAGGCCATGGTGGCACTTGTGTAGGTATCGAAAATAAACAAATGTAAGAGGTAGCAAACAGTGTGTTACAAGAGAAAGTGACGGGTGCATGTTACACACGAGTACCAAACACAGGTAGAGAGATAATACCGCAATAAATGTCAGACTCTCAAACCACAAGAACACACTGGGAAGACACTGGGAAGACACTTCCAAAGTATTGGACACTTCCAAAGTACTAGTATTGGAGTGAAAAAAAAATCAAACATCAAGAATGAAATAAATATAATATGTTTCAAATTACACAAAAAGCCCATACAAGTACTCCAAAATTATTATTTGTACCTCACCCCCAGTGAAATGACCCGCCTGTAACCTGCCAATGTAGGTGTCCTCCATATATGTCACAAAAAGTATGCAGCATGAGGTTAGTGTCATTTCAAGTATTAGTCTGCTGCCTTTCACGTATGCCTGGTAAATTTATCACTGAGAGAATGTCTGTCAAACATAGGGTAACTGAGCTAAGCAAACTAGCTCCGATTGGCCCGATTCACAGAATTGACTTAAGACAAAATCTTAAACTTACTACTTGTGGTAGTAAGTTTGTGGTATTCTGTGAGGAGAGGCCGGCTCCTACTACCAAGGGCCCGGCCTCTCCTCACAGGCCAAGGTGAGCAACCAGAGGGGCCCATATATCTTTAAGCCAGGCGCTGTCCGGCATGGATTCCAGTAAGTTGCAAGCTGCTCCTGACATTATGCCGCATCCCGCAGCCAGTCTGCAATTTTAGGCGCAGGTCATCGCCCCCAGTGAATGGCCACTCTCCGTTTAGCCAAAAAGGGTCAACATTGCAGTAGGTCGTCAAGCTTCAGGAGGGATCTCCTCCAAGTATACCAATAGGGCAACAGTCGCTGTGGGAGATATCCGGCGATCTGGGCCACACCTTTGTAAACATTCATCCAAAAACTCGCCACAATGGGCCAGTACTAGGCCAAGGTGACAAAATGGCTTAATGAGCAAAGCATCTCAAACACTGAACGTCATCTACAAGTCCCATCCTGTGCAGGTGGGTGGGCAATATATTTTGTGCAGGAACTTAAAATGAATTAGTTGATCCTGAAGTTTGGAGAGTGTATTCTATCACAAGGACAACCCCTCCTGTGCCCCTGGGGACCAGTGTCTATAATGGTTATATAACAACAGAGTACACTGTGAGATTCTTTCCTGAAAAGTGACTCCCTCCTGCATCTGTCTGGGAGAGCCAACACTCAATGTAATATTTGGAAAGTCCAAGTGATATGTACACACTTTGGTAGCGTTTGCACCAAAGTAATAAAAAAAAATGGGGCATATTATCAAGAACAGCGTTAAAAATTATCGCCGGTTTAGCAGCAGAAAACTGCCACTAAAGCGGCGATGATGGGCTTGATAATATGCTCTTGAGAATTCCAATAGAAGTCCATGTTCTGGTGTGAACCTGGGCTTCTATTGGAATTCTCCAGGGTCTATTATCAAGCCCATTATCACTACTTTAGCGGCAGTTTTCTGCCAATAAACCAGCGATAATTGTAACGCCGTTCTTGATAATATGCCCTGACATCCGTTAATGATCACAAATTGCTGACAAGGGTTTCATAGATTATTTTTAGTAATATTCTTAAATTTATATGCAGATACTGTGACAACAATAAACATAAGTGCATGTGAAGCAGTGCTTCAACATGTGAATACATATAGAATATATACAGAAGACACACAACAAAAGAATCACTGGTTGTAAAGTAGAACATGTAGAATTATTAATTCCTGAGACCCCAAAAATAATTAGGGGTCGAAAATTCGACACTGTTTCACTTGGTTATTGATTAATAATAATTCTACATGTTGCAATGTTATATGCACATGTCACTTTTCAGAAATGAGTTCCACAGCGGACCCTGTTGTAGTTTGGAGAAGGGGGATTTGGGGGGGCAGCCGACCATCGGGAGGCTTGCCCCCGGGGTAATTTGGGGCAGTAGGGGGGAAAGGGGGTCTGCTGGCACCAGGACGTAGGTTTGGGCTGGTTGGGCTTCTGGCGGGCGTTTGGGCTGCTTTTGGGCTGCCTTTGGGCTTGGGCCCATATAGCCGTCCATTTTGCGATCCTGCACACCATTTGGTGCAGTCACACGGCAGCCGGTGGGCAGTGGGGTCTCGAGTTTTTTAGGCCTTGTGAGCGACTGTGAATTCGGGAGCGGTGGGCTTTGTCTGGCGGCGGCGGCGGTACCGGATATTCGGCTTCGTAGGATTCCTGTGCGGCGGTGTCTGCAGCGGTTGAGGACGAGGTGGCAGTGCACTCATGGCGGCTTTTCGAGATCCCCGGGTGCAGGAGGCTTTGCCTCTGCTGGGAGAGGCGGGCCGCATGGACTTGATGCGGCCCGATCTCCAGGTGAGACCGCCGCGGCGCGCTGCCAACGGCACCGCGGCAGCAGTGGTGGCCTGTGAGCCCCCGCGTTCGCGGCCGCGAGGGGCTCCGTGCGGTGAGAAGGGGAGCGGAGGAGCGAAGGGTGGGGGGAAGCGAGGAGGCACGGCGCCGCGTCGGAAGGCACGAGGAGGGGCTGGGGGAAGCAGGGGGAAGAAGGCGCGTAAGGCACTGGAGTTCGTGTAGGCGGCAGGAGGGAGGGGGGTGGCTCCTGGAGGGAGCAAGGGAGGGAGAGTTGGTACGGCGAGGGACGTGGTGGCAGGAGGGTCCGGGGGTGGATGGGGGGGGCCCAGGGGGACAGGGGTTGTCTGCGGGCGGGGGAGCTGGGGGCAGTGGGTTGTGGGTTGGCCATGGGGGAGGGGGGAGGATGTGGCAGCTGGAGGCGGAAGGGGTGCGGGGGGGCCGCGGGGGTCCCTCAGGAGGAGCGGGGGGAGGGGCGGCAGGCAGGAGGGAGGGGTGAGGCTGGGGGGGCGGGGTCCCCGCTACTGATAGAAGAATTGGAGTTGGAGGAGGGGGAGGGTGGGGGGGGGAGGCGGGTGTTGACATGGAGTTGGACTGGGGGTCGTCGTCTTCCGAGGAAGGGGAGAGCGTGGTAGGACCGAGCAGGTCGCCGTCGCCGGGTCGGGCGCGGGGGGAGGGGCCGTGGTCAGGAGGCAGGGGGGTTGGGGGAGTGTTCGGATGGGGAGGGGGGCGCAGTGGGGGTGCGGGCCTGCTTGGGGGATCAGTGGGTCCGGGGGGCCGGTGGGGCCGCAGGGGTGGGCTTGGGAGGGGGGGTGGGGGGCAGGGGTGGAGGGTTTCCGGCGCGGCGAGGAGGACATTCAGCAGGGTGGGGGAGGGGGGCGCTGCGGGGTTGGGGTGAGAGTTGCGCGTCGGGGGGAGAAGGCGGGTATTTTCGCCCCGGCATGCTGGACTCCACTTGTTTCCCTTGGCAGGAGCGACTGGTGAGGCGCTAGGGTGAGCAGCATGCGGCTCCGCTCCACCGAGAGGATGGCCCGGCTCGGCCTAGTACGGGCGGTCGCGCTCCAGCGAGGGACCTGACAGTTGGCAATAGCGGACGGAGGCGGGAGATGTCCCCGCCGCCCCCCCCTGAAGGGTCGTTACGGCCGCTGGGGGTAGGGGGATGCTTGCAGATGCGCATGTTTCTGAATTTGGTGCGAGTGCAGTGGAGGGAGTGGATCTGTTTGACTTGATGAGGGTGTGTAGAGAGACGGCGGGGTTGAGCCGGCTAGGGGGGGGGCGGGAGTTCCGGGATGCTGGTGCCGGGGAGTCGGGGGAGGAAGGGGAGATTCGGGAGGGGGGTCGAGTAACCTTGTTAACAGTGTGTTACAGGTACAGTCAAGGCAAGACACGCCCAGAGTGACGCCCCCCTCAGCTCCACTGGTTAGGCGGCGGGACCCAGCGCGTACGCCGACCTTGACGCCAGGTAAGACGGGAGACGGAGTGGGGAGTGGCAAGCGGCGCTGTGCGCAGGTGTTGGTGGGGACTGATGCGGGGAGTGAGGTAGGGGCGCGGCTGGTAAAAGGCCGGTACATGCAGGATGCGGGGGTGGGTACAGACGGCACAGCGGCGGGTGGCGTCGGGTCGGCCGGAACTGGCGAGACGGCGGAGGTTGGCGCGAAGGACGCGAGGGGTGGCGGAAAGGAGAGTTGTGTGTTGCCGGTGCGCAAGCTGCTGTACATGGGGGTGACTAAGCCGCTGGGGGCACACCTCTCGCTGGCGACGAGGGAGAAGATTTGGAAGGGGGAGTACATAGACATCTTGAAGCTACTGCACAGGGAGTTGACCTCTAAGGAGGGGTCTAAGGAAGAGCAGCAGGAATTGGCGAGGCGACCTAAGGTGCCCCTAACGCTGGACAATTGGTCGGCGGCTTTTCTCATATACGCAAGTGTGTATTGTGAGAAGTTCCCGATCGGTCCGTAGCTCTGTTCAAGTACATGGATGTGGTGCGGAGGGCGCAGGTGACGTACGGCGGTTTTGCGTGGTCGCATTATGATGAGGAGTTCCGGGCGCGCATGGCAGCTGACCCGGAGGCAAAATGGGGGGAGCTGGATGCGGACTCATACCAGCAGACGATGGGCGGTGCCAAGTTTGGCCGCACCGTCTATACAGCCAGCGGTCTGCCACTGGCGTCGCCCCCCTTTGCAGCCCGCCCCGCCCGCGGGGGGCTGGGGCAGGGTGAGTCCTCCGGACAGAGCACGGTCGGGGCTTGCTGGGATTTCAACAGGGGGGCGTGCGGACGGATGGTCCGCTGTTTCCGGCACGAGTGCTCCAAATACGGGCGGCGTCACCCAGTGGTGCGCTGCTGGGGGTTTGGGGCCCCTCCGGGGCAGCAGACGCCGCAGGGAGGAGCAAAGACCGGGGGCGCCAGATGGCGGGCGGGGGGGGGGGAGCCGGAGCTTTGGGAAAAAGCTCTTGCGCCGGTTAGGTTGGAGCGGATGGAGCCATGGCTGGCGGCATATCCGCGGGCGGAGGATGCTGCGGTTTTGCGTCGCGGTTTTCGGGAGGGTTTTCGGCTGGGCTACCATTACTTTCATAATAATCCCAAGCATCGTGTACACATGTACACAGTGACACCAACTTATATTGCTGAACAAGAAACAATAAGCGTGAAAAGGAATTGAGGAATGTATGTGCCAGCAATGTGTGAAGACATTTTTCAACTAAAAGATTAACACTGGCTTTCACAACATCACCGCTTTATATGACCAGTAAATACTGCACAATATATTGCCTTTCCCAAAAAACAAGTCATAACACTTTTACAGAGTTTCTGTAACCTATATTGCACAACTGCTCACCAACTTAAAACTTACCCAAAAAAATATCAATCACATAGACTAAACCTAATGCATTTACCAATGCTTGCATCTTTTTTGCATTCATGCTACAGAATAAGTCAAATTAGATTCTTCCAATTTACTCTCACTCTTCAAAATTTCAATATGGTTTCTTCACCAAAAATGATTGTTCCACTGCGTTTCATTTGTCCCAATTACATCACAGGATTAAAATCACTGGACCTTTGAACCCAATTTTTTCACAATGTGTGATAGTATTGGAGTGAAACAAAAATCAAACATCAAGAATGAAATAAATAAAATATGTTTCAAATCACACAAAAGCACATACAAGTACTCCAAAATTAATATTTGTACCTCACCCCCAGTGAAATGATCCGCCTGTAAACTGCCAATGTAGGTGTCCTCCATATATGTCACAAATAGTATGTAACATGAGGTTAGTGTCATTTCAAGTATTAGTCTGCTGCCTTTCAAGTATGCCTGGTAAATGTATCACTGAGAGAAAATCTGTCAAACAGGGCAACTGAGCTAAGCAAACTAGCTCCGATGTGTACATTTGGAGATGGTTAGAATATATTAGGGATCAGCAGTCCATGTTGCACTGTCATTTAGATAAGATGTGAAACTATGGTACAAAGAGGATCTTTCGCTAACCGAAGTCATTGAGACGGTGAAACTAATTGAACATGTTATGACGTGCAACGGAGTCAAGCTGAGGAAATAAATATATGCTCACCCTGACATTTGCCAAGTTGGGGTAAAGAAACCAAAAGATACAAATGGTTAAGAGCTGCAGGGAGTGAAGGGCGAGTGTTTTAAATGTAGGGTTTTAGGCCAAAAAGATTGTTGTGCCCTTAAAACTGTTTGTAAAGTGGGTACAAAGTAAGGGTATTATCATAAAAGGTGTAGATCGGGTGGCAAAGAGAGCAAAGTGTATGGTTTTTGGGGTATGTGAATTGGAGAAGGCATGTGTATTGCAGGTGCAAGGGGGTGGCATGAGAGTGCATGTCAATTAATTTGTACATATAAATACATAAATGGAAAGATAGTTGATGTCCTAATCCTTGAGCCTGAGTGGCCATGATATTGATATGGTGTATGATGGTAAATTCAAAAATTCTGTGCTTCTATTGAAGCCTGAGGTTCATTCAAGTAGCTGGGGCAGAGGGGAGACCTATAGATTTATTTGGATTTCTATATGCTGGTAGAGAATTTTGTGGGAGTTGAGGAAACGTAAAGTGTATATTCCCTAGAGAGGTGACTGCATCTTAAGCCGGCCTCACCAAGGGAGGTTCCAATTTTACTGGATCCCAATACTTTCTTCCTAGTCAGCGTCAGAGGGCAAGCTAAGTCTCAGTCTTGGCAGGGCTGATGTTGAATGCATACCTTATTCCTGTACTGCCATTCTAAGGAACTGTTTGGCTATCCATAAACGCATATGTCCTTTTTATTACGTGGCACATTGCTTATGGGGTTATCCTGTCTGCCACAACACTGGAAATGCCTTAAAAATAATAAAGCAAATGTTGTGGTTACATTTAAGCCAACGGGTCAATCTTTAATTGAGTAAGATGTCAATGATGATGAGCTCTTCTTCTGCTTTGTCTGAAATTAAGAATGTAAAGTGCTTTCCAACTCTTCGGGGGAATAACGTATTCTGCTCCTTTCTTCTTGCAGCATACCTTAGATATTGCAAACCAGCTTCTTTTTGAGAAAACCTGGAAGCCAGCAACCAAACACAACCCACAGCTCGGTCCAAAGCTTCTACAGTTCATGGAGGACCTTTGCATTGGGCTGAAGACCGCTAACGCATTCACCAATATTTCATATCAAAACATAGAGCTTCAGGGTTCGGAAGGTTCCTGCAGACATTTAGACCAAGGAAGCTCTTTGGCAGTCATGCCGGGTGTCAGTGTGGTACTACCAAGACCACATAAGAGATCTTGCACCTTTAGGTTTTTTTCTATGACCTATAAAAACCTAAAGCAAAACTTTCCCAATCGATATGAAGGGAACAGCGGTGCCAGCAACGAATATGAAATTGCTAGTGACATCGTGAGCAACATAATGATTGTCGATGACGAGTCGTACCCTGAAACCAGCATCAATATGACCTTCAACATTCAGAGCAAATGTGACAAAAAACTGACTTGTGCTTTCTGGAATTCCACCTTAGAGCTGTGGTCATCCAGTGGGTGCACAACTGAGGTCAACAATGGGGTCACCAACTGTGTGTGCAATCACCTCACCTCGTATGCTGTTCTAATGTCAAGCTCTGCGGTGAAGATCGACAGTGCAAATGACGCCATCATGGGACTGCTGTCAATTACTGGGCAAATTATCTCCATGGCTTCACTTGTCCTCTGTATTCTATTACAAGCAATTCTCATTCGAGAGGCATCCAACCTCACTGCCTGCTTCAGGAGTGTGGCACTCATGAACATGTCTATCAGCCTTTTCATAAGTGATCTTTGTTATGTGAGCTCAAGCTTCATTGGCCCAAACGATAGCAAGGAACTCTGCGTAGCGTTGACCTTCTGCAACCATTTCTCTCAACTGGCCTTCCTGAGCTGGACACTGGTCCAGAGTCTGTTTCTCCTCAGCCGCTTGGTGTTTGTGTTCTACCATGTCACCAAGACAAAGTTTATGGTTCTTGCCATGCTCCTTGGCTATGTCTGCCCCATCATCATATCCGTGGGCACCTTAATCCACTTCTATCCAGCTGGAGAGTATACGCAGAGGAACGTTTGCTATTTGGATCACTGCTCTGGAGCCTACTTAGCCACCATCGTTCCAATAATGCTGATCCTCCCCATTAACTTTCTTGTGCTCCTGCTGGTGATTCGAACTCTTTTGAGACCCGCCATCTCAGATGAAGTCAAGGAGGATGAGGAGTTGATGAGGAATGTGATGAAAGCGGTTGTACTTTGCACACCTCAGTTTGGGCTGACATGGGCGATTGGAATCCCTATATTCATGTTTGGAAGGTCTCTGGTGCTAGCCTACATATTTCTAATATTACATTCACTGCAGGTATGTTTATGTTATGTCCATGACTTGTGACATATGGGGTCTATCGAAATGTTTTATTTTGATATTTTCACAATTATCTTGTTACATAGACATTTTGTAGTTTTCAAACTTTTGTTCCTCACCTGACATGAAATTCAGCAGGGAAAGAAAGAAAGAAAGGAACAAAGAGAGAAACAAAGAAAGAAAGAAAGAAGAGTGGGGAGAAAGGAGAGAAAGAAAAAAGAAAGAAAGAAGAGTGGGGAGAAAGGAAAGAAAGAAAAAAGAAAGAAAGGCAAAAAGGAGAGAAAGAAAGAAGGAAAGGAAGGAAGAAAACAAGGAGAGAAAGAAAGAAAGAAAGAATGAAGAGTGGGGAGAAAGGAGAGAAAGAAAAAAGAAAGAAAGGCAAAAAGGAGAGAAAGAAAGAAGGAAAGGAAGAAAGCAGGGAGAGAAAGAAAGAAAGAAAGAAAGAAAGAAAGAAAGAAAGAAAGAAAGAAAGAAAGAAGAGAGGGGAGAAAGGAATGAAGGATGGAAGAAAGAAAAGAAGGAAGGAAAGAAATAAATAAGAAGGAAGGAAGGAAAGAAGGAAGAAGGAAGGAAAGAAAAAAGAAGGAAGGAAAGAAAGAAAAAAGAAAGAAAGAAAATGTTAAAGAAAGAAAAAATTGCAAAGAGAAACAAACAGAAAAGGGTAGACAGAAAAAGTAAAAAGGAAAGGTAGAAAGAAAAAGTAGCAATAAGCGAAGATAGAAACAAAAAGAAAAAGATAGTAAGAAAGAAAATAGGGTAGAAAGAAAAAAGACAAAGAAAAGAGGAACAAATGGTAGCAAGAAATAAAAAGATAGTCAAAAAGAAAAAAATAGCAAAGATAGACACCAACCAGAAAAGATTAGAAATTAATATTAATAAGCAAAGACTGAAACAAAACATAAAGGGGTAGAAAGAATAGAGAATGAAACAGACATTATGATAGAAAAATAAAAAAGAACAAAGGGGAGGTAGAAATAACAAAAAAAAGGAAACAATGAAGAGTGGGTTCAGAAAGAAGAAAAAACTGTCGAAGAGAGAAAGGACAGCATGAAAATAGAGAGAAAAGGGATTCAAATAGTAGATAACGGAATGTTAATGTATACCTTGTATAGAGCACAGTTACACAGAATGTGTTCTCTTGCCACTAGACTGAATTGTGAAACATGTTTAGAAATGATAAGTGAAATAAACGGTAGGATTTCAACTTCCAGCTATTTATGGATTTCAAGAAATTTAGAAGCGGAGGAGTACAGGGGTGAGAACAGACAAAGACAAAAAAATAGAGACAGATTAAAAAAAGAGAGTAGAGAATCGAGGAGAGAATGGTACAAAGGGTGAGAAAGAGACTTAACTAAGAAGGATAGGAGGGGACAGGGAAAGAAAAAAATGGAGGCACAAATAGAAGCGAGAGAACAGCAGGAAAGAGAGCAGGAGAGAAAGGAGAGGAGTATGGAGGCAGATGGGGTAATGCCGGTGAAATACAGCGACCATGAGAAATTGAGAATTATATATCAAAGAAGGTGAGTGGGAAAAAAGAGGAGTAATGAGAAGATACAGTAGACGGAAATGGTCAAAGGACGAAAGAGAGTAAAGAAAATTAAGTAAAAACAGAGTGAAAATTGTAGGAAACAGTAAGTAAGAGAGAAAGTAAGAGAACTGGTGATAGGGGACATTCGGATAGAAAAGGTAAAAGGATGTTGGAAATAAAGACATAAACAAAGCGGAATGGAGACAATGGACAGAGAAAAAGAAAGGGATGAAGAAGAACTGTGACAGAAAAGGAAAGCAACACAGAAAAGGAGAGGCGTTGGGAACAGCAGAATGGAAAATAGGAAACGTTGGAAAGGTAGTAAGAAAAATGGGAAGATGGCTGGGAGAAAGAAAGTAAAAATGAAAAGATACATAACGAACTACAGAATAAAAATACAGGTCGAGAAAAGAAAGGGGAATATGATTGGAGAAGGAAAAAAGAAACAGGGGATTAAAAAATGGAGCCAGTCTGCACTAGAGAAGAGAAAGGAAAAAAGAGGTAAAGAGCAAAAATGGTAGGACAAGCAGTAGGAAGGGCGACAAAAAACCTTTAAAAAGAGACCATCGTGGTGTGGTTTAATTTTCTTTGACATGACCTCCCGAGCTACACGATGCATGCACACACCTGCACCTTCACGCTGAAATGTTCTTTCTAATAAAGAGAAAGCATTCCAAGATGGCCACTGATGCATGCATATGCGTCATGATGCAGTTTTGGCATTTTTAAGTAAAGCATCATTTATTGCTCTAAGATGGCCAACTGCCATAATAGAATGGTAAATTTAGAAAAAAAAATCAAGACAGTGTGGGAGCGCATAAAGGAAAAAGCCAGCGGTCCGAGAGCAGTGTGCAGCTGCTGGGCACTTGCAAAAATAATTATAAAAATGTAAAACAATAAAGCGGGGTTGGGATTTTATCTTACGTTATTCTTGCATAATTTAAAAAAAAAAAAGCCTATGAAGCGAAAATAAAGTAGGAGTTTTGGTACAGTTGATAAAGTGGGTGATAAGCAGACTGGTGGACAGAAAGGAAAGCAATGAGCTGCCATGCTAAAACAAAATATAAATGAAAACAATATATGATACAAGAAGTGGATGATGGCAAAGAAGATGTACTCCACGTGCTAGATTAAATTAATACTAGGGGGCCTATTCCGATTTCGTCCGGAAGGGCTCCGAACGATGGTCCCGAAACGTGTCACACGGATTCCTATCTGACCGAGCCATTCTGATGGGCTCGGTCGGAAAGGAATCCAACTCGGATTTCCGGATTGCGGAAGACAGGACAGGCTCGGAGAGCCTGTCCGCAGTCCGGAAATCCCTCAGTACTCCCCCGGTCGCCTCTTTACGACTGAAGGAGTACGATGGCAGCTTTTCACTGCCTATCCATGCCAGTGTTTCCGGCACGAAAAGGCAGTCGGAAGCTGTCTCTGGGGTCCCCCAGCAGGGCCCCCATGGGTGTGAGGCTGCCGGACGGTGGCCTTGTTGATCCCTGCACCAGGTGGCAGGCACCTTGGGGTGCTGGCCACAGGGTGCAGAGATAAACTGCACCCCTGTTTACAACAATGCAGGCATGCATTACGCACGGAATTTAGTTATTCCCTACAAAAAAATATGTCTTAAGTGACTTGTCATTTAGAGAACTAAACATAACTGCAATTGTAAACGGGAACATCTGGGCACTATCTCTGTGGAACCAATTGTATGTACTTCAGTATGAGACAGGTCATTCCTGAATCCTAAAACAAACAAAGAACAAGAATCTCAAACATATATGTGCACTAGTATTTCTCCTTATGCTTTGGATAAGTATCTCAGCCTTTGTCACTACACCCTCTCTTGTGGGAAAGGAGTTTGGGGACTGATGTGCTAAGATTGGGAAGAGCGATTTCTAAATTACAATTTTCTCGAAACACAATTAGGAAATCATTCTTCCTAATGTATGAAACGTACTTTTTTTAATTACTGATACTTAGTGGGTCGCACATCGATCTACCTCATGAATCTCAATGAGCTGGTCGCAGGTTGCGACCTATGAGGAATGACAGCCATCACAGGGATGGTGGCCTGCTGGGGTCAGCAAACCACAATGTCAGTGATTGCTTTTAAATAAAATAATTTTTTTTAATTTTCTTTTTTAAATACAGACCATTTTTCCTTGGCGAATGTGTTACCACTAATTTTGAAATGGTGGTAAAATATTAATGCTTTGCCGAATTTAGTTGCAAAGCATTAATACATATGACTGCGATTCAGTATTTGGAAGAGGCGCCCTAAACACGCCTCTTTCAAATACCAAATGGTGAACATAAATTGTGATTCTGATTAGTGTTTGTAAAAGCATTTTTGTGGTTGCAAACAGCCCGATTTTGTGAATCGACCTGTTTTCGACCTCAAAAATACTTCACACATCTGGAGCTTGAAATCTGATCCTAGCACAATGAGAGAAGCCTTTAAATTGCAATGAGGGCATTTTAGTACCAGTGTTGGATATGTTGGTGAGTTTGGCCCACTTTATTGTAGCTCTCTGAGGGGAGTACCACACTGTTCTTTAAAATGACACCTCATCAGGCCAATTTGCTCCACTTCACCCTGCATTGACGCTGGGCTTAATCTTGCTTCGCCTGGTACCCTGCACGCTGAGTTGGAGGTAATTTCAGAGTGGGGGGTTTCACTCAAGTCTATGATGTGGATGCAGTAAATGTCAGGAGAGCAACATGGGGTGGTGGCTAAAGGGTTAACCAAGTGGGGCTAACACTTCAAACAATGGGGCAGAGTTATTCTTAAAGCAAATATAGGATAATCACGATCCATTTTGCATTGTAAACGTATTGATTACCTATTCTAGTGGACTGACAATGCTTAAAGGCTACTTACAGAGATCTTTGGAAGGGGGAATGAATGATTTGACAAAAACAGCTTCAGTAGATTTCAATACTAAGCACTTTAAAATCAGTTTTTTAAAATGTATTTCAAAGGGACAACTCTTTTTTCCAGCTCTCCTGAACTTCCTACAGTGAAATGACAATGAGCTCATGAAATAATTTTGATTACATCTTCAGAAAGATGCTCCTCCCTTACTGTTGACCACAGATACCTTTTCAGTCTGCTCATGGGGAGCTTGAAACATACACTTGTTCGAGGACGAGCACAGGTACAGGTCTGAGACTATTTGAGTTTAGTGAACTAACACATTAGGGGCATCTTATCAAGAAAGGCGATAAAATTATCACCGCCTTAGTGGCAGGAAACTGCCGCTAAAGCGGCGATAATGGCCTTGATAATATGTCTTGTGAATTCCCATAGCAGCCCAGGTTAACACCAGAAGGTGGCAATAATTTTATCGCCGTTCTTGATAATATGCCCCTTGATTTTGGGATGTGTGTCTGGCAAGTCATAGGTCTTACTCTTAGTGCCTCTTCCATTCCACATGCGATTGGATACCTCAGTGCCAATAAGTTGGCAATATTACCGCCTGTTAATCACTGTGCGAGAAATCTGTCCTAGCCTAAATCAAAATAAAATGCTTGTTGGTCGCACCCCACGTTGAGTAGTTCTCATATGCGATAAGGGCATTCATGCAGGACACTTTTCAACGAATCGTGGTCTGGAAAGCAAACAATACTAGTATTCCTTCAAACATCCAAACATAGAATGTGCAGCTGATGGGCAAAATTCTACAAAGAGGTCACTTTAGCAGAAACAAAAGCCGTGCCTTTTATTAATATATGTTATAATAACAGAAAACACCCTTTCAATTCTGTTCTGAAGCCCCACAGAACATAGAGGGGCATATTTACAAGCCCCTTGCGCCACTTTTGCATCACTTTTCCTATGTTAAAAATGACGCAAAAGTGGCGCAAGGGGCTTATAAATCTTCCCCAAAGTGTTTTAGCCCAATGAGTGTTTGGTAAAAGGGATTAAACTTCCAGGTTACTATTTAGATTACTCACTGATTATCTTCATTACTCCAAGATGTAACCTTCCTTGTCATAGTCCTTGGCTAACGAGGCTTCCACCTCAGAGCACAGACCATGTTCACTCTAGAAAAAAATACTTACAACACAATGACATCATCACCTTCTCTAATCAAAGACATAAAGATAGGACAGAATCTTCCTTTGTCCTTAAGCAGCTTAAACATAAACCCTCTGCAGCCAATCAGGGCGGGGAGACCAAATGTTTGCCACAACAAACGGGAAATCCCGTGGTGGACCGGGGCGCTGGCAGGAGGAGCGTAAATCAGGTAAGAAAACGCGGGGAGGTGTAACAAGAACACAGTGGGGGTCACAAATATTAAAATAAGCGACAGAAATCAAAGCAGCATCGTAATCATGCAGCAAAGAAAGTATTTTTCTTGTGCATTTACATATTCTATATATGATTTTAGATATGTGAAATAAGGGCATCTTGTGTACATCTTTACTAGTCAAGGGGAGAGGGGTTGGCCTAACGGCTAAGGCGCTCGACCTCGGACCTGGGGATCTGGGTTCGAGTCTCGGTAACGAAGCCAAAAAACCCCTGTGATTCTGGGCAAATCACTTAATCTCCCCGTGCCTAAAATGAAAGTGTGTCCTCATGTAACGTAACTGGTGCTATGTAAAGCGCTCTGATACCTGATTCGGTTCGGGTCTAGTTCTCGCTATATAAAACTCTGCAAAAAAAAAAAAAGGACAGGACGAGGAGGATGGAGTAGGAAGTAATGCTTGAATCAATTACCTGTTATTCTCCTAGTCCTCCTCATCGCAGGCATCGCCCTGTATTATTTTATACAGCTATTGCTCAGAACCTCCTTTACACAGGATCTAATGAAATTACTGGAACCTTTTATCGATAGGCCTAATTTTACACTCTTAGGTGATTTTAATTTTCACCTAGAGAATATAAGTTCTAGAGACACTTTGTCCTTGGTGGAAAGTTTGTCCTCATGCGGCCTGAAGCAACTTGTGGTCGGCCCTACACACCTAGCTGGCCATACGCTGGATGGGATTTTTTCAAATGATATCAGGCTGATGATGGGAACTTCTATTCCCCTGGCTTGGTCAGACCATCTGGCAGTGACTTTCAAGCTTAATGCTTACCACACCTTCCCCCTCTACTCCGATTCTAATAAACTGGAACTTAGAAGAAATTATAGGGAGTTCACCAATGAGACTCTTGCCCCATTCCTGAATGAATCTAGTCCCCTTTCAAAGAAGGACACCAATGCTGCGGCTCTTGACCTGTCAAATATCATCTCTGGGGCGGTAGATACTTGGCCCCCATTAAGCAACACTACTCTGCTCGAAGAGTCCCTCCCAGCCTTGGTTTCCTGATCGCCTTAGATTGCTGAGGCAGGGATGCAGAAAACAGGAGAGGAACTGGCATGCACATCCTGATCCCTCTGGAAAATCACAACATAAGCTTCTTCTAAAAGAATATAAGTTGGCAATAGCTGAAGAAAAAAAGGCCTATTATATGAATCTGACGGGCTCTCTGAAATCTTCCAGAGATCTCTTTAAGATTATCGACTCCCTTACCACACCTAAGACTGTGGATCCCATCGTGGAAACCCAGGAGCTCTGTGATAATATCTCAGCTTACTTCCATTCAAAAATCGCTGATATTTATAAATCTCTTGAACTCCTTAACGCAGAGATGGACGCTGTACCTCCATCGCCCTCTTTCCACCTTCTAGAGCTCCAGGCTGTGAAGTCCGGGCCTAGCTTTCTTGACTTTCCCCAGCTGACTTTGGATGGGGTAAACAACCTACTTGATAATATCAAATCTTGCTCGCCGCTGAACCCCTGCCCGCTGAAAATTTGGAAAGCCTGCAGGGAGGTTGTTATCCCTCCGCTTCTAGAGGTTATGAACTCAGCAATTACGGAGGGAGTTTTTCCCCTGACCTGGAAAAGGGCGGTCGTTAAAACGCTCTTGAAGAAGGCATCTCTGGATCCTGAAGTCCTAAAATAATTTCGACCCATCTCCCTGCTACTGGCCCCTGCCAAGATTCTTGAGGCCCACCTTAATCACCATCTCACAACTTTCTTGGATGACGCAAACCTACTGGACATCTCGCAACGTGGCTTTTGAAGTGCTCATAGCACAGAGTCTGCTCTCACTGTTGTTATTAATAACATCCACTCCAAGGTCGATAAGGGCCATACCACTCTTTTGGTCCTACTCGATCTTACGGCAGCTTTTGACACCCTGTCCCCCTCGGTCTTGGTTGCCAGGCTTGGAGAGATTGGTGTTGGAGGCTCGGCCCTCAGCCTACTGGCCTCCTTTCTCCATCAAAGAGAGCAAAGAGTTAAGCTGGGCGACTTTCTGTCTCCCTCCAAGCCAGTTCAATGTGGGGTCCCACAGGGATCTTCTTTAAGTCCCTTACTTTTTAACATATATGTGACCCCACTTGCTAGGATGATGAGATCCTTTGGGTTCGAAGTGCTGTCATATGCCGGTGACACCCAAATCATGGTCTCCCTCACAAAGTCGGTAACCGACACGGCTCTTAACTTTAGATCTTGTATGAAGGCAGTATCTAAATGGATGATCCGGAACTTTTTAAAACTTAATGGAGAAAAGACGGAGGTCCTGATCTTTGGGGGTGACCAGGAAATCTGGTCTAATGACTGGTGGCCGGCCTCCCTTATGGACTGCCCCCGTCCCTCCCACTCGGTTAGAAATCTCGGGGTCCTGTTAGATACTTCTCTGTCCTTTGACCTTCAAGTCAGCAGGACCGTGTCCACTTGCTGTGGCATTATCAGGATCCTTAGAAAGATTTCATCCTATCTCTCTCCTGCTGCCCGGAAGCAAGCTGCAGTTGCCCTTGTCTCTTCGAGACTGGACTAATGTAACGCCCTGTACGGTGGCATAAACAAGAGCGCTGTCCATCGTCTTCAGATGGTGCAGAACGCCGCGGCTAGGATGGCTCTTAATCTCCTGAGGCTCTCCTCGGTATCCCTAGCCAGGAAAAACCTCCACCGGCTCCCCGTTCAGTCCAGGATCTCCTTTAAACCTCTTTGCCTTGCTCATAGGGCTCATAGCCGTCTATGGCTCTGGGTCTGAAAGCATTAGGTCCCTCCTTCGGCCATATACCCCCAGTAGAGCTCTCGCTCTGCCTCCAAAAATCTTCTCCTAGTTCCCAGGTTCGTAAAAGCTAGATGGGGAGGTAGAGCATTCTCCACTCTGGTGCCCAAACTTTGGAACTCCCTTCCCTCACAGCTGTTAGGACAACCCTCCTTGGCGCTTTTCCGCAAAGAACTTAAAACCTGGCTCTTCACTGAGGCTTATCTATAGACCCTGGATTCGGTGCCCTGAGACTCTTTGTTATCTGTTTGTAGTTAGCACCTTGATGCCCTTGGGCTAAGTTGCGCTATAGAAATCTCACTTCATTCATTCATTTAACTCTAAGTAGCAGTAGAAGATAGTAACCCCTGTTATGAGTATGAAGGGGATAAACAAAAAAGTTACATTCTAAATTCTGAAATTCGTGGAATATGAATAGACAGTGTTCTATGTACAACTAACAAATGCAATCTGTCTCCCTCCTCTAAATCTGGAGGGCTGAAAAACTAAAAATACCACATCTTCACATAGATGAAATGATGTATTTATTTTGGGTATAAAGGTAGCTCTGTTCTTAAAGCAACATTATCTGGAAAAACTATTGAACTTATGATCCACGACTGAAAGAGCATTAATTTCTTCTTGTTGCCCAGCAGAATTATCAGCAACCAGGAAGAAATCTTTACACTGAGCCCAAGAGTTCAATAAGGGAACTTTGTAATTCTCTCAGGACCAATGGGACCAATGGTAGACCCCAAGAGGGAATGTGAGAATGAATGAATGTTCTTCTGTTAGAAAAACTCTTTAGGAGTCTGAAGTAAAGGGTTCTACGAAGGTCCCTACCTCTAAAGACTCGAATAGCAACCCTTTGGCTTCCCAAGGTAGAGGCAGCTACCTCCAACACAAACCTAATTTCCCATGAAATCTAAGATCGGTACAATGGAACAGAAAGAAGAGAGGTGTAACCCCTTTTCACCACACCAAAGATCAAGGTTTCTACAGTAGCAATTATGGTGGCAGGTCTTCTAGACTCCTGGATTAATAAGACCACCTTTGTGAACAGCAAACTCTATTAATCTTCAGTGTTTAATTTCCAGACCCCCAATTGGATTCTTTGAAAGGAGGACTCTAGAGGAAGAGGCGTGAAAAGAAGAAAGGGTACATCTTTTGAGAATTTTGGATAGGAAGGTTGTTGAAGGGAAGGCACAAAGCAAACCCTTTGTCCATTAAATAATTAGAGCAACCTGCCCCCAAGGTTAAAAAAAAACCTGGAATTAGAGCATTGTGTTCTGTTGGCAACAGATCTTTAAAAGAGTTACTGAAACTCAGAGCGAGCTGGTGAAATATCAGAGGACTCATACACATGGAGGCGGAGGATGGTGTTTGTCCATTCCCCATCATAAGGAAATAAACTGCCTTCAGGAAAAGGAGATTGACTTTGCCCAACAAACCGTTTCTTGACATAGGACAGACAAGATTGCCACCTTCGAACCCCATTGCTGGTTGACATAGGTCGGGGCTACTCATTTGCCTATTTGTATCCTTACAGATAAATTCTTTATGTAAGGATAAAAGGCTTGGAGCTAAAAATATATCAGCCGGCAACCTCCAATTTGAAGATCGCTGAGCTTCTGCCTGAGATCAAAGTTAAGTGATTTAATACCGCTGCCCAACCCCTGTGACTGGCATCTGTCGCTATGACCCCCCGGGTTGGAAGATTGGAGACTGGGAGATACCTCTCTGCCCATGTTGATTGGATTCAATCACCTGTTCAAATCCAGTCGTATTTCCTGAGTCACCGGAATCAAGGTCTCGTATTCCTGCGACCAGGGACTCAAATGTCTCAAAAGATTTAGTATCAAAGGTCTTTGGGATGATAGACAAGAACCCATCTCGCCCTAAACTCCCAACCATCACCTGAATGTGGCACTGTCCTTTTAGGAGCTTCAACAGTCTCTCTCATTCTCAGTTTAGATTTCCTTGAACAGGGAAGGAAAATCTATGCAATATCAATTTGAACATTTTCTGCATTGTCTTAGAAAGTCTGAGGTGATTGAAGACTAGGGGTCATATTATCAATAATGGACGATATGTTATCGCCGCTTTTATAGGCTGGAAACTGCCGCGAAAGCGGCCTTAATGGACTTAATAATATGCCCTTGTGAATTCCCATAGAAGCCCAGGTTAACACCAGAACCAGGGCTTCTATGGGAATTCACAAGGGCATATTATCAAACCCATTATCGCTGCTTTAGCGGCAGTTTTCTGCCCATAAAAGCGGCGATAATGTATCGCCCTTTCTTGATAATGTGGCCCCCGATTTCTTGAGATTCAACTGAAAACCATGATCTTGAAAAGTCTTGTAGACCACCTGTCCATATTGCTGAGCCTTGGAAAAGGAAGATGTCATTATTAATAAATCATCCAGGTAAGAAACCAAAGTTTGAAGCTCCGTAAACCCTTCTTACTGTTCTTCCACCTTTTTATCGATTAGATCTGTGGGGCATCTTTAGATATTTTAGATCCCTCAGATGCCAATCTGGTCATCAGAGAATCAAAACTGATTGACAAAGGATAGTGTTCCTTGAAATACTACAGCAAGCGAGGACAAGTCTTCTTTTTAACATCCTTCTACTGCTGTGTAGGGACACTCATAATTGCGTGCACAGGCAATGAATCAGCCGCCTCTTTTCACACTGGGCTAAAAAGTCTTTATCTTGCTCCGAAGGCTCCAGGAAATTGACATTTTGTGTAATATCTACTAAAGCTTCATTAAAATCCAGGCCCTCAATATAACAACCCCTTTGCTCAAAGTCCTTCTCAGCAGGGTCTTTATTGTGACACAACTTGGATTGTTGGGTGTTCTTGGTTCTTAAAGGCTTCAGTCACAGCTTTGTTGATCATATCCTGCAATTCCTGCAATTCCTGATGTGTGGAATATGCAACACAGGAGGAACTCTCTTGGCCCACAACCTCTACATCAGGGTCTTCCATAATGTATCTCTTTTTAGCAGTAGCTTTCTTGGCTGGCACCTCCATTTCTGCAAACTTTGTGAACTCAACAGAGAAGCACTTCCTGCTTTCCCTGTTTCTAGGTAACAACATCTCGACAATATGGAAATCGTGTGACATTTCCACATATAAAGCTTTGTTCTGAAGGAAGTTGCACTGACACTCCATGCCTATCAGGATATTCAGGTGCAGGGCTGTTCTCAATCTTTCAAAAGAGAGCATAATAGTATACCGACTCAGTTCAGCTTAACATCCGTTTTATTTGGCGCTAATTTTTGATCCACCAGAAATGCAGATTTTAAACAGAAGAGGTACTCTGGCTTAACACAACTGTGCCCCCCTCTGCAAAGTGCTGACATCAGGCCCTTTAAGGGAAAATCGCATTCTCTCTAGAGAGAGCTCTCACTAACAGCGGTGCGGCTCTGATATTTTTGCCCAAAAAAACAAGGCGATGGAAGGAATGCTTGAATTTATCTCAGCCACTGGCAATCACTCTATGCCGTATTCTAGACCATTGTTTTTGCACACTCTGCCATTCTAGGCAGAGACACACCTTATACAACTCATTCTTGGTCCTGATCCAATAGTAACTGTTCATCCAGGCCAGATCCCCTCCAGATGAGAACATAAGCATCCTGAGGCCAGTTTCAGCTCTCTTAGGTCTCACCAGTGAGGTACAGCTTCAGTCTTATGGCACAGTGAGCACAGGACCCATGGGTGGGTGTACCCTTTAAATGGAGAGCACTTCACAGCTTAGCAGAACACAAAAAAATAAAAGATTAACTTGCCAGTACTATACAATTCTAGACCCTGTAAATGCTACACTTATCGAGAGAACACAGCCCTGCCTAAGACAAAGATAAACAGGATGAAGGAAGGTTATGTCCTAATTTTAGGTCTATGATAGAAGGAGGTGCTAGGGCCACCATGTTGGAAGTATTTCTTTTGATTTTAGGAAGTAAACATGGTGTGTGCTTTGAGGGGGCAAGCCTCATTAGTCTGGACAGGGACAAGAAAGACAGAGGAAGAGGGAATGAAACATTGGGGTACAATTAACGTTTCAGTGCTAATATTTCAATTGGGAGAAAATATATACTTGGTTTTGAACACAAGGCTCCAGAAATGAAAGTATGACCCCAGTTAAGCATTGACTTTGAGCCAATACAGATGTCCACAGCTGGTGCTTAACCCAAAGAGATTCAAGCCAAGTTATTTTTATTGTTTCAGTTAGTTAAAACCATAACAACTTCACAGATGAAAACTGTAGTTCATTACAATTAATAAATCTCATACAATAGATTAAAAAGCGCTTGCAGCAGCTCATTCCATTTATTTTCTGCTGAAATAGATCTTAGAGCGAGTTAGTAAATTATAGCTAATTGCATATTTATGAGAAATAGACAGATGTTAAAATATTACATCAGGATGAAACATCAACAGTCTTGGTACATTCCTGTTTCTGAACATCTAAAAATGCATTGAAATGTCCATGATCTTCATGTGAAATGGGCAGATATTAAAATAATACATCAGGAAGAAACATGGACAGGAATACAGGAAGGCGTAGACCTAGTTCAGGCTTGGAGATTGGTGCAAAATGAAGCACTGGTTTAACGCTGTGGGCTTCTTTTTCTTTGTGGATGGATACCTCCAGGGCCAGATGCTTTATAGGGGGTTTGAAGACACCGAGCTGGTGACTAATCCATACCACTGTGGACAACAGTGTGACCCGATCTGGTGTTATAAATTTAACAGGTCCCATGTTTTTCCCTGATGGCCGTTGCCAGGAATTTATTGTACTTTGCGGTTTAACTGCGGGGCACCAGGATTTAGGCATGCTATTATGGTTTCCCTGCATGTACGAATGGCTCTTTCATTGAAGCTTCTCTTTAACCTCTTCCAAGCTCATGATGAGCCCAGCTCGTCATGAGTCATAGTGGAGCTCTGCTCATTACGAGCTGGGCTCGTCATAACGGCCGCGGTCCGCCCACGTGCGATTGATTCCCTGCCTGTGTGGGTGAATTAATTAGTAGGCGGAGTCATAACGAGCACAGCTTGTCATGAGCACATCTCTACTGTGACTTATGACGAGCTGGGCTCGTCACGAGCAACGCGGTGCCGCCCCCCCCCCCCCTCCACGGGGGAATTACCCCCGTTGCAAAGGGATTAATAGGAGAAGTCAAGTCTTGCGGAACTGGGGACAGATACAAACCAAGTGAATAAAGTCTCCTTCTTCTCTTTTCAATGGTAATGCTGGCTTGTTTGCTAGTATTGAACAACAAATACTAGGTGTTTGCTAGGGCGGGTATGTTGCCCATGCGCAGGGTCAAGAGCCTATTGAATGTACAGGTATGGTGCAACGGACAGTGTGTATAATACTCGATTACCATCCAGGCATGTAAGTGGGCGCTAAACTTGATTTTGTCTTCGAGGAAGGATATTAGTTTTGCGGCCCAATTAGTTCCCTTTTTGAAGGCAACATATGGTACACCTGCCGCCCATAACTCTGTGAGACTCAATTGTTTAATGGAGGTGTACATGTATTTGGAGAGTTCCTATTACCGGTTACTTTGGAGCTGACCATAAGGCATTATTTAGAGTGTCTTGGGCGGGGCTGATCTTGTACCAGCTTTTTATCGCTGTTGCTTTTCAGGCTAGGCCTTGTTAATGAGGCCAAATTCAAGGCGGATTTAAGCTGATTGCTCTCAGCAGGGTAACTGGTGGGTCCCATTTCTTTAGCTCATTCCACAGCAGTACCCTGTTAAGGCGTTCAAAAGCAATTAAAAAATCTATGAAGCCAAGATGTCATTTTTAGGTTGAGCATTCAAGACCCCTTGTATATACTTTAGTGTATACTTTAGTATATACTTATATTTGTATGTACTTTGTGGGCTCTGGAGATTAGCCCTAGGACTTATTCGCTTCCGCCTAGGGACTTTTTTTCTGTTCAACTGCCTCTATTTAACTGTCTTGATAGAAAACGACCAGTAGAGGTCAGTAGAAAGCCAGAATCACTTTAGCATTTTCTAGATTCCAGTCTATAGAAATTGTCTTCCACGAGCACCCGTAGACAATAATATTTTTTTCAAATCTTGTATTTTCAGTGACATGACCACCGAAGGCCCTGATTTTATATTAAAAACAGAGCTTTGGACTATACCATTTTATTTCTCTCCATGTGTTCCCATACCTGGTCTGTCTGGCAGTTTGGTACTTAGGTTTCCTCAATATTAAACAACAGTTGATGCTTCAGCACCCACGCTAATGTGCTGCATAGCTAAAAATATATAAGGTCGCAAAGACGAGAGCAATTGCATTGCAAATACTTTTTTCTTAAGCCTCTTGCATTGAACGACTAAAACAGCAGTCGTTTTTGTGGGATTATATTTTTATTTGACCAAGCCGTGAGATGTGCGAGTAACAGGGATGCAAAGTGGTTTGCTTCTGAGTTGAGGAGGGCAATGAGCCTGTAGTTGGCAGGGTTTGCCCTGCCCCCGCCTATGTATATTGGGTTTATAATGGAACCCCGCCAACTTTCGGAAATATTGCCGCTTAGCTGAACTTCCTTGAACAGCGAGGCCAGTACCCACAAACAGAATTCAACGTCTTCTTTAAAAATGGCCTGTGGTAGGCCATTTGGCCCTGGGGTTCCTTCTCAACGCCCCCTGTGGAGAATTTTACAAACTAGTGATTCATCTTACATTTGAGTCAGGATATCACTAGCTGAGTGTAATTCCAATTGGTTACATATGGAGGTTACAACATTGGTGGATTGATGGTTAGTACTGACAAGGTAGGACACCCATGTTAGTTATGCGATTTTTGAGTTGTTCATGTTTCCTCCTTTTGAGTTGAGGTTATTTTTGGTTTCACAAAATTACCTTGGATTACTCTGCCTGGTGTGGTGTATAGCTTTAACCCAAAATGTGTCCTTGGCCGATTTCTTGTCTTCCCATAGTTGCTTTTTGTAAGCTTTCTTAAGGCCTTTCAATCGTGCCAAAAGAGAGGCGTTTGAGGGATGCGCTTTCAGTTGCCTGGCAAGTTTCTTTTGCTCTTTTTTTTTAGAGAGGAACTTAACCCAAATTGTTGTCAAATCAAACAGAGGAGATTGGCATGAAAAAAGCACACTACTAACAGTGAACAAGCAAAGGAAGCCAGATACCTTGGTTTGATTGACAACAGCACACTGCATTACCAGACTTGGGGCTAACACAACCCCACCAGTATCCCACATACTCTCACTTATAGGACAATGAATGGATGCACTGGTAGGCAAAGCAAGCCACAGGGCTGCTTTTGCAACATGAGCTTGGGCCATGGAGTGACGTATGGTTGGCTGGGCATCTGACCAGGGCTGATCTTGAAGTTTGGGAGCCCTCGTGAAAGAGGCTGTTTGAGCCCGCTCTAATTTGCATACGATGTGACATCACATGAAGAACCATCATTGACAGTTAAGAGATTTACCCCGTTGCAGGGACTGCGCAAGAAACATCTTTCCTGGTGCATATGTCAGTAAAGCTATACTATAATAACCCTAATAAAACATGTACATTTATTTAAAAATACTGTTAAGTGGAAATGCTTTATTTTTGTAACTCTGGATGGGAAAGCTTGACCCAGGTCTCTCCAAAACTAAAAGGTATACTCAAATGTTAGCAAATTGTTACTAGATCAGTAAACTTTGTATGTATGTGGTATTTATATAGTGCACATCTGGCCGAAAATCAAAGGAGAGTTGCACGGGATCAAAGGCAAAGCCGGTGATGGGAGGGACAGCTCGTTTGTGGACTGTTACTGCATCACTGCTCTTTAAAGAGGTGGGTATCCAGCTATGTCCTTAATTAGAGTTAGTTTGGGGCTGTCCTGAAGAATAAGGGGGTATTGTTCCATTTCACAGATGCATGGGTGTGGAAGGCCTTTTGCCTATTTTTTTTCTTTTTTGCATGTCCTCATCTCCATTCTGAAGGGATCCTACTCAGAGGGTGGCAGCTGCCACCAGAGATGGCAAGCTTTTCATCAAAGACGCGCAGTGGTGCTGGCTGATTTTGAAGGCGGTGCCGCCTGGCAAGGGGCATCCTAGGTGTTCCATCAGGATGGGAGGGATGTGATGCTATTTTATCAGGGCCTAAGGATGCCCTTAATGGGGCCAGTATTGATTAACAATCCAAGATGGTTTCCCAATACCCAGTGCAAGATAATGTGTGTGGCACAGAAGAAAAATATGAAAGCAAACACAATGGTTGAAAATAGCCTCACTTCTTTTAAAGGCATCATTCAAGCCACTGTGATTAAACAGTAGAGCGTGACAAGATGAATCTGAGCTCTGAATCATTTACAGTGTTATTTGAAACATTATAAAGCAAAGGCCTGGGAAAAGGGCAGCAGTTTGCCTTATAAAGAAAGCATTATAATGTAGGGTTTTCTCTGACAATGATCAACATTTTAGGATTTGTATGTCCAATGTGAAATGTAAATATATTGGAAAGCAATTTTATGTAGCTAAAATGATTGAATGATGTGTGCTAGATTTGGGTATAAGGCCCCTTAGCCATCCCCTCTGCACTCTCTAAACATTATAATACTAATTAATTTACACTTAAGGGTACCAAAGTAAATTACCTCTTATATAAATTAGCATATATCTACTTTCACCTTCCATGATTATTTCGGAATGTGTAACACACCGGAGAAGCCATGGTCCATTGTAATTCAATGATGCTGCGTGCCTAACTCGCGTCCTGTCCTCTTCCTTGGGTCTCACAGTGTGGGACTGAAGCTTCAAGGCCCACGGGAGAGAGGCCAGCTCTCTGGGGTTGCAGCTGATTATCTGATTACTGAAATGGACATATTTTTATTTTTTAAACAATAAGAAACATTGGATAAAGAAGCAAAAAAACATTATTCTACATTTTGTAGAGGAGGATCAAGGCTGATTTGCATATAGTTAGTTCTCTCTTCAAAACAAAGATGGAGTAGCCAACTACAATATTTACCAGAGGAAGAAATTAATTCAAGCATTCCACTTTCACTTTTTTGTTCTTCTCAGTTAGATTGTTTTTGTTCTTCTCAGTTAGATTCCTCAGGTGCGATGGGGATGCCCAGATGTTGGTCCTGTAGGTCACCGGGTCATTGGACACAACCTGCCCCTCACTGAGGAGGGCTAACCAGTCTGAGACCAGTCGGTGGTGGTTTGCGTTTCGATGGAGATGGCGCAGGGCTGGACTCTTGCTATCTGAGCAGGACCGCGACTGATTTGCATAAAGTTAGACCCTGACAGTAGTAACACGGTGAACTAAAAACATGGACTGGAATTCCACCCACGTCATGACCAGTGCTTGAGATGAATTCAAGACTTCCTCCCATTGCTTTTTGTTTTCCTCAATAACGCCTAAGAGCACAAATCTCAACAGAAATGACTAGGATATTATTATGCAGAACAAAAAAAATACCTGGTTCGTCGACAAATTGAAATCTTTCTGTAAACTTTTTTTTAAACTAACTAATGGGGCTGTCTGACCGTCTCTCCCTTAAACTCATGCCCTGCTAAATTCATGAAACTTCGACTCAGCAGCTGGACACGCCTAGCTGTTGTTTAGGACACAGTTCTCCATCGATTGGAAAACTACCACTGTGAAACCCCGTTTAAGAAACCCGCCCTTGACCCTCAAGATCTTAGCAATTTTCAACCAATCTCCCTTCTACCATTCCTGGGCAAACTTTTGGGAACAATGGTCTTTAAATGGCGTCAGCAAAAAGCATTGTGTGGTAAAGCACTGCTGTTTGTAGACAGTACATTTTCCATTGAAAGGGTCACTAAATGTGGACAGACGTACAGCGCTGCAAGACCCTTATATGCCTCGTGCGCCTACAGTGTTGTCATGGTCGCCCTTTGCTCTGGAAACGCACCACACCCCCCAGGAGTGTGAGCAGGGCTTTTAGTGAGATGAAAAAACTGGGGGTCTCTCAAAGGGGCGTGGCCAATGTAATTAAGGGCGTGGCTTAAAACACTTAAGCCCCAAATCTATGTTTTGCATTGTGTGCCGCCCGACTTGTATTTTGCTGTTTCTGTCATTGCATCCAGATATGTGATACAACAAGTGACAACATACCTACAACAAGCCAGGACTATTGGTTTTGTCAATGTTTGTTGGTTGCATTAGATAAATAAGCAGCAACTATGGCTTGTATATAATATTGAAAAAGCTTACACTCAAATGTTGCTGCTCCTGAGTTTCAAAAAGAGAAGGGAAATCCAGAGAGAAAATGACTCTTTAAAGGATTTCCCTTCCCTTACAAGGCTCACCTGGCATGACGTCATGACGTAACTTCTCCACTTGTGAGAAGTGAGCAGTATGAGCAGCGCACATTATGTGCCTGCTGCCACTGAAGTACGAAAAAAAATCTGACCCCTGTGCCCGTTTCGAGGCCACCTTTAAAAAACTGCGGTTGCTCGACACCGGTGGGACCTGGCCCACTTAAAGCCCTCAGTCCGACAACGTTTAGTGAGACCGGATGAGAGGGAGAAAGAGGCCCTTAATTAGTGGCACGCTGCCGTGGGACCCCGGGGGGGAGGTGAAGGGGGCGCTCACAGGGAGTTTGATCACTGGGCCATGTGCCCACCCAGACAGCTGACGCTCCAGGTGCCATGGCACCACGGATGAGGATGCAACCGCGAGGTCCGGATGTCCCACCAGAATATCTGCCAGGCTGCTCTCCACTGCTCTTTGCCAAAAACCCTCTGCTCGTTGCAGACACGGGAAAGTGCTTTGGGCCGGGTGCAAGGGGAGGAACACCAGGACGGACAGACAGGCGGCATAAAGCAGTTGCACCTGCACCCTGAGCACAGATCTCCTGGCTCTCACACGCACACGAGGCACCGGAGAA